>NC_138823.1:95301628-96524128 GCF_965183815.1 Platalea leucorodia | reverse complement strand
AATGAATGGTTATTTTTACTTAGTAATCCAGTGAGGAAGAGGATGAGGAAAAGAATTTAAAGGCATCTTGTGAGCTATATGAGGGAAATCTTGGGCCAAGATTTAACATAAAAGCAAAAATGTCTGAAGACAGGCTAAAAGTCTTCCTTAAATACCCATAAAAAAAAAAAGAAAACAACCTTATTGGACTGTGTGCTCTCATTAACTTCAAGTGGACTATGTGCATCCATGAATATGTAAATATGCATCCAAGGTCTGAGATGTCCCAAGGTACCAAAGGAACTGGTATGACTTTGAAAAGTCATGATCACCCAGCATTTCCCATTAACTCAAAAGTGGAGGTGCTGCTTGTTAAGTACCCTCGCATGCCAGCCCAGGTATTTAAATGGGTAAGCGCAGGCTGGTGAGCAGAACTTCAGGCATTCACTTTTGAAACTCTGGACCTTGTTGTGTTAAGATTTTATCCTTGTGGGACTGGAGAGCCCACTGCTCCTAATGGTCCCTTGCAAAATTAGGTCTGGCTTTCCATTTAGCCTTCATGTGACTCTGTGTAGTGCCGCACGGAGCACAAATTCTTCGTCTTTCCTTTGCAGCCTGTCAGAACAGTGATTAAGCAGACAAAGGGATTGATTGTTTTTTAATGAAATAGTCTATCTGGCAAAAAACGAAGTCAGGCTCACTGGAGACTATCCATGCTTTCAGTTGCCTCTTCAGAAATTCATGAATAGTTCCCTCAAGAAAACAACACATTTTTTTAAAAGCCTAAAATGTGTTTTTAAACATTTTGATTTTTCATCCTAAGTAGCATTTTGTTCAAAAAACCCTAACTGAATATAATCTTTGTTAAAGGAGTAGGAATTGTTACATTTCGCCTAGAATGCAATGCCTTGATATGCTGCTAAGTGTTTCTGTAGTGGGAGAGCAAAGCTTGCTGAGAGTTGGAAAATTTTGTTTCCCAACACTATGTCTCCCTCCTTGACCTTCTGTTCAGCCAGTTAACCAAAAGATCAGTTATTCACGTAGCTCTGCCTCTAATTCATGCAGCTATTAAAAAAAAAAAAAAATCATCCATTTATACCATCATAAAAAAAGTCTAGATTGGAAGAGACCTCTAGAGATCATCTGGTCCAACCTTGAATTAAATTATTCTTAGTCTAACTTATGTCAGGACTTGTTTGGCAGTCACAGGGGCCAGTTCAAATTTATCAAGGGCTGCTAATAAAACAACAGCTTTAAGCCTGTCCAGAAACCCAGGAAAAAAATTGAACTAGACCTTCTGGTACCTCACAAGCTAATTTTCCCCATTCCCAAGTGTAATGATACTTCATTAAAGAGGGAAGGGGAAAAGCCAACTGCATAGGTAAGTGCAGTATCACATGAATGTAGTAATGTATAAATGGTTGTATTTCACAGTCGTCGGTGAAGATTAGGTCTACAGGTAGCTTATGCTGTCTTGTGGCAATCTGTTGTGGTTTGGGACTGCCAGAGCCCATGGGATCAGTTGCTCGAGCCTTCCTTCCTTTGCTTTGCTCCATGTTCAGAGCTGCTTTGCATAGCTGCTGCCATTTCAGCTCATAGCAAAAATACACATGGTGTTGAAAACTACAACCGCCCTATAGCACAGGGGAAAGTCTTCCACAGCTTCCTTTCCTGCCCCTCAGCTCTCAGGATTCACTGTGCAGTTCACAAGAGAGATTTTAGCACAGAAGTCTCCTTTTCTTTCCCTAGGAGGCAAGACTTGCACCCCACACTGGAAGTTATTTCTCCTAGGAGGCTGTGCCCACACACACCAGCATGGCTTGTTGCCACAAACTTTGCCATGCCAATAAAATGACAGTCGTTTTGCCACTTCATGCCAGACTTCCTTACCTTAAGGGAAATGCCTGCCAAGCACAACAGCACAGCCCATGTAAAATAAACATGTTTTAGGCCCTTCCACTGCTCCCTTTCACTTTTCTCCCCTTTTCTTCCCCAGATGCAAATAAAATACTCCCCCTTTTGGGGTTTCCTCCCCTCCACAACTGTTGGGTGCTCTTCCAGCTCTCAGCCCCCAGGCTTAGTTTGGTTACTTAATGGGGAATGGTGTTTGTCAATTCTAACAGCCGGTGTTAAAGTGTACAATTTAAAAGCAGTTATAACCTTAAGCACAATTATTTAATCACAGCATTTAGCAGATTACAGGTTGAAAACACTATATAAACATCAAGCTGGATTTTCAGGCTATGCACTTGAAGGCAGGGCATGGAGATGGCATTGCCTTTCCATTTATTTTTCCACCCATCGCCCATGTCGTAATGGCAGCAAATAATAGCTACAGGGATTGCTATCATTTCCTCCATCTTGCAACAGTGTCACAGTCTGTTCCTCTGTCAGCAATTGCTGGAGGGAAGTGTTCTCTAGAAAAACCTCCACCTACTTTTGAGATAACTTCTCACACACCTCCATGCTAAGGATACTGGGAAGGAGTGTGAATAGTCAGCTGCATGTTCAAGACAGCCTTACAACCCGTTCCTGGAATTTGGCTATGTCTGCACAGGAGGCTGCTCTGCAGAACACACATCACTTGAGGATTAAATAGCCAGTGCAGAGGTCCATGATATTGCAACTTGCCTGCATCTGCCCCCAAACAGCTTAATTCACAGGTACGTTTGTGCTATATTGACTTCTCCATTCCCTTTCCTCAGATTACAGAACATCTCCTGAAATGGAGAGTTTATGAACTGATTCTGGTTTTCAAGAAACTCAGGAAATATTTCCAGTATTTGTTTTCAGAGGCGTTTTCACTTTTCAAACCAGGTTGGTGGGGACTATTCTTGTGACTCAAAGTGCAAGGCTCCTGCATGCTCTGCTTGTGAGGAAACTGAGGCAGAGCATGAGGCCTTATCTGCAGTCATCCTGCAGGCCTGTGATGGAAATAGAAATAACACCTCTGATCCCTAGTCCATTGCTCTGTTTGTTAGGCCATTCTGTGTCTCACACTGTCCTGTTTCCCATGATGGACAAAATTCTGAATTTTATCGTCATCATCAGTAGACTGTTGTTCAGGAACAGGCCATTGAGTAACTCTGCTGTATGCATCCCATCATTCCTCTTCTGTGGTGAAGACCTGGTACTGCTGTTAAATGTTATAGTGACCCAGGGGAACTGGCTCACTATTTACTCAGATTAATCTCCTGATTTTCAGACAGGTAATTCGTTGCAGCGGCTTCTACCCAATTTTCTGTTCTTGATGCTGACTCTTTGCTGATTGCTCCTATCACATTCATTTCTTTCACATATTGCTTGTGAAATTATTTTTGTCCAGCAGTGGCCTTGTCTTTGCCAAATTGTGAAATTTATTGACTTCTGAAAGTACTCAGAGTTTCCTCATGACTAAATCTGACCAACTCTTCTGCCTTTCCTCTCCTTAGAAAATATTGAATTTGCCAGATATTTTCATGTTGGCCATCCCAATGGGAGGTCTAATAGACAAATTTCCCTGGAAAAATATTTGGGGTTAGACCACCCAAACGTGGAGTGACAGGAACCTATGTCTACCTGTTTATCAATTGCCAGGTGCCAATATCGGCTTTTCTCTTCTCTCCAGAGGGGTTTAAACCCAAAACACTTTGTAGAGTACCCTAATGTTCATGCTGGCTTGGTAAAGTCTCTGCCCAGAAAAAGGCTTCTAGCAAACTGTCGTGATGGAAGCACCAGCCCTCCAGGAATACGCCATCTTTGGCTGATGGCAGAATATGAGGGCAGTTGCTCAACCTCAGATGGATGATATATGTCACCAGCAATCCCTTAACACAGGACTACTGTAATTAGCATTTTGTCATAGGCCTGTAAAGCAAATATTAATCTATTTTTAGCATTTGATACATTTTTTCCTCAGCTGCTGTGATCAGAAAACGTTTAAGTAGCTTATACCAGTTTGTACTGTTTAGTGTTGACCACAGCCACAGAGCTAGACAGATTTGGTCCAGCTAATCCTGAGAAGAGCCTTGTGGGATGGCACTGTTCACATGTCTACAAGACAGGTAAAAATTCCAGTCCAAGCATACAGAGAGAATGTACATCAGAAGAAATTAGACTGTGATCTTTCTGCGGTGTTAACCGTGCATATGAGCTGCAGAATCCAGGCATGGGGCTCAAAAGCATTCTCCCTGCCTCGTACCTCATGGTTGCATAGACACCTTCGGAGACTGGGATACTCTGGCTTTTGCATGGAAGATGAAAGGCTAATTGTGTTCTCCTGTATCCTGCACGCTTGTACAGAGACTAGAGGCAGCCTGACCCTAAATGTTGATGATTTGAGTTAAAATTGTCTCCAGATGACAAGAAGTGTTTGTTTCCCCTCTTCCCACCCCCAATACACAAATCTTTTTTTCAAAACTAGATTATCTCCTAAAATCAAAAGCTCTAATTAATTCTACCATTTTATCTGCAACAGGCACTGTTAACATCTCATATCATGCTCCAATAAATTTGCCCACAGAGATTAACAACATTTGAGGGGAAAAAAAAAAAAAGAAAGGGGGGAAGGAAAGAAAGCTCTGTCGATTGAAGACCAGAAAATATTATTCTTATTAGCCTGGGTATAGCATGGCATTAATACGGCTATACTGCTTCTGGGAGCAAATTAGCGTCTCTGTGGCATGCTGCTGTACCACCTCCTAGCTGTGGAGCTAGGTTGGATGTACCTAATATCTATGTACCTAATGGTGCCGCATGCGTCCTACAGGGAAAATCCCACTGTAAAACAGGGCAGTTCTTCTCCTTACCAAAAGCCAAGACAGAGAGAAGCTTTTGCTAAGGAACGGTTACTGCTGAAGGTAGTTCAGCTGTGGCAGTGCAAAATAAACCGTTTCTTGCTCAAATGTGTAACTGGACAAGGACCTTGACCCAGGAATATGCAGACAAAAAAAAAGGGCTTTGTGAAGGAACCATGTGGGATATCAATTTGATGATAAAAATATCAGCAAGTGCATCAAAATTAGTCTGTTTTCAGAGAACTAGAGGCTGAAACTGTTTGAACAGGATCTAATTTCATTCTAAAGACATGCTAGTTACCTACTGGAGAGACAGTAAGTGCAGATAAAAAGAACCGGTATCTGCTGGAAACTCACGTTTGTGTTGCACGTGAAGGAAATGGGAGCTTGCAACACTGGCTATTCGTGTTGGACAAAATGATTTGCATAAAGGATGGAACCAGAAGTATGAATCAAAACCATACCCTTTTTTCTTAAACAACAGCAAAGTTTATATCTAATAATTCAAGTTCTGTGTATGTGATTCTATGCTTTCTGATTCCAACAGGGACTTGAAATGGAAATGCCAAACCCAGTATGCAGGGCATGATGGATCACCATGTATGCATAGGAATAAAAAGGGTTGTCATTGGAAGTAATTTTGCGTTGAATTACACAATGTGTAATCCAATTGAAATCAGCAGAACGGCACAAGGTGTAATGTAGTGTGGAAAACGTGATCCATTGCACGCAATTTCAAAAACAGGGATACTGTACCACTCATCTAAGTAATGTGCTAAAATTGAATTTGAGAAAGGTAGGGGGAGAAGAATTGTGAAGAATGGATGTATTTTATAATTGGGAAATACTCTTTCAGAAGGTGACTGAATATATATTTTTAAGGCTAATTTATTACACTTGGAAATTGTTTGCTTGACAATAGTTCTGCCAGACCCTTGGAATTCAGCAAGTTCCCTCACTGGAATAGTGTGGGACTAGCCAAGCCTGCCAGCCTGGGAGCTCTTGGTATCCATTTTCCCCATTGACATGTGTCACCTTATCTAATAGTGTTCCTAAATGAACTTCGTCACCATCAGTAAATCTTTTTCTCATGCCTTTGACCAACAGTGTTTCCCCAGGAAAAGCAGTAGGTCTCACACTGGCGTCCCTTGGCACAGTGCCCTCTGTTGCCTGCAGGGGAAAAAAAAAAATAAATCCTAAGCTGTACCTTTGCTTAAACAGCAGCAAATACGGTAAGTCTTCTAGGAATGGGGGGGGGGGTGTGTGTGGTGGAAAAGTGGGTGCTGTGAGCGTAGTGCAGCGTTTTTCAAGTGTCGGGAAAGGCACAGCATGGTCCGCGCTGCTCAGACTCATGAACAGCCCCATTGCCAGTGTCCTGTCAAAGCTGACAAGTGAGTTTATTCAAGGCTTGCAATATAAACACAAGACACAGTTATGTGGTTTACTCCTTTACCTATGGTTTCTGCTGAGGATAAGGAAAATGACATATGATACTTGTAAAACTTTTAAAAAATTGAGAAGTCATCCAGTGATGGTAGTATTTAACAAGCCGTGTTTTCAACATATAATCTGCTGTCCAGTTACTTGCTTAATGCTGTTCAGTTTGAGGGTGCTGTTAACATGTGATTTTTTTTCATTGAATTCTGCCTGGTACTCACGAAAACTTGAAGCTCTATGTAAAACACTCTACCCCCCCCCATGTATTTGGTGATAATCTAGAATAACTTTGTGCTTCCCAGGAATCTTATTTTAGATCTAGATCTAAAATAATATAGATAGTACTTATCTGTACTTATAAACAATAATGTTTGATGTTAATCTAAAATAGTAATAATATGTCTTAAGGCATTCAGTTTCTATATGTAACCTAGATCAGCCTATATAAATTTAAAGGTATTTGTAATGGCCACAAGCTGAGGTAAATGTAACAGATATCATGGTTCAGTAATGACAATTAAAAATGCAAACTAAAAGCATAACTTCTAGTTAACTCATAATAATTCCTTATTTTTTTTTCTTGCCAAAATGAGAATGGAGAGTTAACATTGTTTTGTGGATTACATGTCAATTCACTATTTTCTTCAAAACTGAAGTTTTATATTTAAGATCTTCATAACATTTAGATGTGGGTACATCTAGCAACACAAAACTTTGGAATAAAAACTCAAAATGTTTTCTTGTGAAAGTTTAAAACTTTCCTTAAATATTTTCTAGTTTTAAATCACTGTTTAAATCAACTAAGAACCTATAAATTCACTGGAAATCCAGTCAGTTTTTCAGTGTCCAGGAACTCTCACTTTTTATGCAGTTTGGGTTGATGATTTTTATTTTTCTTCACTTCTGCATTCTGTGAGATTTTTTTTTTTAAGGGGGCAGACTTCTTTCTTCTCTCTTACGCTTTAATTGTTTTGAATGATTTTTTTATAATTCTTTATAGACTTTTTCCAAAGTGCAGATTAGAAGTAAAGGCCTGTATCTACAAAGTAGTAACTTGTAGATATCAAACTTTGTCAATGCAGGTACTGAATCATGAAAACAGGTGAGCAGGAGTTCTAGTCACAAGACCCACCATGTCTTGAGGGAGGGTGAATAATTGAAGCAGTTGGAAATGCAAGAGGTAGGATCCTTCTCTCCCCTTCCTCCCGATCCCAAGTCTTAGTTCTTGCTGGCCAAGTTGAGGTGGGCACCTCTCTTAGAGGGGAGTCAGGTCTGACTCCAGGATGCTGCTTTGGCTCATGCAGTCACATACTCTTCTCATAAAGAAACTGGGAAATACGCTAGCCCAGACCCTTACATTTGGGCTGCCCAAAGGGCCGTATCTGCAAAGTAAAAGGAAAAGCATCCGTAGGAAATTAAGGTTGATTCTGTTGAATGGAGACAGTGTTTACCATAATGTTCACTAACAGGAATGGCTGCTGAAATCAATGCTTTAAGACAGTTGCGTGGAAAGGAGGACTACTCTTTTCCATTCCTGGCTGCATCACTATATTTCAAAAGCACTTTGGGTTGAAATGCTGTCCCAGACTGAAATTTCATTTTTCCAAGATGCCTGTGTCTTATTCTATCATATGCAAAAGACTTTTATAAATTGCTTTAGTAATGCCCAGCAATGTTCTACCAAGTCATTGGTAGAGACGTGTTGACTGCACATGTTGACCACACTGCTGTCTGAAAAGGGAGAGCTGTTACTTAATAAGGGAAGTTTGCTCAGGCCATAATCTGCATTCTGTCTTCTAATGAAAGCTGACTCATGCCAAAATTTTTGCTTTTATCCCTAAGACCCAGCATCACTCTGAAAACAAGCACCAGTAAATGCTTATTCAAGCTTTTAGTAATCAGTCACCTGGTTATTAATAATTCCTTCATTTTTACATTGGTCAGGAGGCACTTAACCAAATCCAACAGAGTTTTGTCTATTCTTTCATTAAACTAAAACCCTAGATCAATAGTACAATATGAATGGAATAATTGCCTCTCATCCAAATTCCATGCTGTACCCTTGATGTGATATTGATACGGGCTACCTGATCTCTCTGTGGAATAGAAGATGTTGCAGAAATGCAGCTTAGTCATGCCATTTCTGTGGTATTCTCAGGACATAGGCTGCATAATTGACTACAGACATCTTAGCTTAAAAGCCATCTTAGAGTTTCATCCAGTCCTAGTAATATGTGTGCAGTCCCATGGGCTGCATCTAAGGATTATGCTAATTTTATTAGCAACTCCTCTTGCTTAATTAAACTGTATAAATTCCCACCTGGTCACTATTGTGCCAACACCCTTCTTTCCATTTTTATTTGAATTTATAGATAATCTGTGGGTTTGCACTTCAGTTCCGATTTCCTGAATTATCCATTGTGTTTTCCACATGAAATAACACAATTTTGAGGGGTGAATAGGGTTTCAAACTGAGTTAACAGGTTTGAGCGAACCTCTGGATCAAAGCAAAGACCTAAGTTTCTGAAGTTGGCCAAGTCTTTGTAGGAGAAGGTATTCAAAGTAACTTGCTGTCTGAAAGCACCAAGTTATATACTGCTGTTCAAAATACCTGCAAGCAAGCTCTGTATTAACATTTACTTTACTGTGTTTATACCACGAAGCAGAGTGATGTGAATTCCTTAGTGGACTGTTAATTTACATGTTATACACCTTCAAATATTTCCAAAAGCAAATGTGAAATGATTAGTAATCTGTTCACGTGCTCACAAAATGTTATTAGCAAAATGCCTTGGGCAGTATGTTATGTTGACTAAAATTGATAAGTTTGTATTTTAAAACTAAAGCAACTCCCCCTGCCCCCAACAAATCTTAGGACCTGCCCAGAGCCCAGACCTCCTGGTCACACCAGTTCTCAAGGTGTATGTTGAGCTGAGGCGGGGGAAAAGACCAAAAACCACCACTGCCCCCTCCAAGAGCAGTGATCCAAGGTTTGCAGTGATTTCAACTCTTTAGAAAGCTTCACTGAAAGTCTTCTGTGGAGTCCTGCAGTTTAAAATGGCTTGTTACCTATAAAATCACCATAAGGAGCTGATTCTGGCATTTACCACTCGTTCTACCTACGTAGGGTTTAAAGTGTGTGCGTTGCTCTGGAGAAATCAAGCCTAGTTCTTTTTACTTTAAAAAAGTATAACTTTTACTTAAAAAGTATAATTTCCTGTCTCTAGCTGTGTATGGTTCCGACAGAGCCCAAGCCCGAGATAAAATATCTCATACTCCTCAAAGAAGGGTTAAGGTTGTTCTTTTTTTAAAGAGGGCTAGAGAGCAAGCTGTTTAATGGTATTTGTCAATGTATCTCTTTTTTGAGTAATGGTTTCACGGACTCAAATATAACATGACACTTCCTCCTAAATGCCAATTATTCTGTCCAGAAGACTTGCCCAAAAGTCTGCTCCTCAGAGTTTCACACCAGACTCACAGGATAAAGAAGATGGGATATTAAAATTCAATAAAAACTGTTGTGATATTAAGACTGTGCAAAAAGCCTGTGCACTAGCTGAGTATTGCTTGTATGGTTGCAACATACTTTCCAGCAATTTACATTTACAGCTATGAAGTAATTGAATAAAGAAATGCATCATCATTTTCTTTTTTAGCACATGGGTAAATTATTTTGCCAACATGAGAAGGGGTGTTCATATAACATCACAGTGCTTTGTGCTAGAGAAAAACAATTACAGTGAATAAGGTAGAATGGCTCTGTTATTGCAGTACATAAGACTTTGATTACATACTGCCAAGATTCATACCAGCCTAGTAGTTGTTGACAGATAAAGTAACAAAAATGAAACTCATTTATTTTTTCTTTATTGAGACCTCAAGGTAAAGCAAATTTTCAGTTGTTGTACTTACTACATTGAAGGAACAGAGACTGACAGTCAAAATGTGCCAGTCCAGAAATATAAATTAAACCTAGTTTCATATCAAAGTTTCATTTAGTCTCTGAAAAGGAGCTGCTGCTTGGATTATTTTTGATCCTAAAACAAATACACTGTAGACTGCTATAGCGTATCTTGGATGAATTAACCCCCTTGTACATTTAGCTCTTATGTATTTTTCAGGATATAGATCTTTGTCTATTCAAGCAATTTTAAAATTTAATTATTTTACTTTTTCTCTGTTTAGTAATAATTTACTGTGTTTGCAAACCCAATGAATGTGAGGATGGTTTTAATAGGGTGTAGCACTTTTGCTGAAGGAAGGATGTATTTTGAGGAAAAAGCCCTCCCTCCTTGTGTAAAGAAAATTTTTCTGGCTTTTACTGGGAGTTCCTCTAGGCAGCTAGATGCTGCATTATTCCTTGATAAGTCTAACAAATGACTTTTTTTTTTGTGAACTTGATTAGTTTCTAAAAAGCAGATAAAACTAGCTGTTGAAATGGAAAGTGCTAAATTGAGTGGTTTTATCCCATCAAAATCTTTGGTTTAGTTACCTAGCCCAACTGAATATAATTGCTGTTCAGATTAATG
The DNA here is from genome assembly GCF_965183815.1 of Platalea leucorodia. Taxonomy (NCBI): domain Eukaryota; kingdom Metazoa; phylum Chordata; class Aves; order Pelecaniformes; family Threskiornithidae; genus Platalea; species Platalea leucorodia. Next base: position 96,513,408 of record NC_138823.1, on the reverse strand, counting down.
AGGCAGTATTCTAGTATATCCTCTGTAATTAAACACTTGAATACAGTATTAAAGATGCACCAGACGTTGAAACCTCAGTGGTGAAATTTAAAACTGTTGAAATTGGAGGGGTCAGCTGTGAAACACAAATTCTTCTGCAGCACGGGTACTTTACTTGTACAATGTGTTTCAAGAATAATTTGGCTTATGTTGGGGATGCTGGATTTTTAAAATTTTTTCTTATCTTTCCATCATCTAAATTTGAGAATTTTTCTCATTAGTTCCTGAGCAAAGGTAACATAAAGTGCACTTGTTTCCAGAATTACCTTTTCTGACCTTTCACAAGATGATAATTACAGTACTAGTAGGCTTAGAGGACTTGTTAAAAAAATTAAGCTTATGAAGTAGCAAAAAATGCCCCTTTGCTTGCTGGTGTCGATTTCAAAATTAACATTTTGGTTCATGTGCTTCTAATAATCGCTGACCCTTACTTCATGTGCTTTCCACAGGAAATGAATACAGCAGAAATTACTTTGACCCGTTGATGGATGAGGAAATAAACCCAAGGCAGTGTGGGATGGAGGTCAGTGAAGAAGGTGAGGCAGAATTAAGTATGTAATTTTGGTGTCAGAATATTCTTTTCCATTCATGAAAATGAGGTGACAAAGATCACATATGCAGTTCTATTTAAATATTGAGGTTTACAATTTAAATTATAAGCCTTAACTGCTCTGAACACGATAGGCAGTATACATAGTCTTTGATCAAGGACAGTGAGTTAATGGATGGGTAAAAGTGAGGCTGTGCTGTATTCACTTTGCTACCACAGCAAAATGAAGCATGTTCTGAGAACATTGACTACACCATGTTCTCTTTAATGAACGAAGTTAGTCCAGAACTGAGTACTAAGCTGTAGCTTTTTTTTTTTTTTTGCAACCCTGCTCTCAAAGTCCTTGGAGAGCAATTTTATTACTGAGCTGAATGTGTGTTTACCTAACAGAAGGAAACCCCAGAGTCTGTAAAAGTTCCCAGCACACGAGGAGGCATTTTTGGCTTTGTTTTTGCCAGTTTAGCTGAGGTGTTTAGCTTTGCTGTCTGTGGGCAATAGCAAGGAGTGGGAGGGTGTGACTGCAGAGCTGGGAGAACAGATGTTATGCATAGGTATGAGAGAGATTAACCAGGAGGTATTGTCTAGCAGAGGAAATTCTCCTTCTCTCTCATGGCTTTTAGATAAAAAAGGGTGGGAACGGGCCTGCCTGAAGTTGCATGGACTTAAGTGAGAACATCATCATGGTAATGAAGCGCCTACCTATGCACTGAATGCTTTGGCCCAGCTCCTGTTGTTAAGCACTAACAACCCAATAGCACGCAAGACCCAGTTCTCCTGTGTTACTTTCCTAGCTCTTCACTTTTTAAAATCTTGTGCTTATTTGTACTGCAGAGACTCTCTAGACATGCAGTTGTAGTCAAATCTAAAAAAAAAATTGTCTACTATAAAGGATCTCAAAGTAGGTCACTTCTGAAATTCATGAAAAACTTTTATTTTGAGTAGATATGGAGGTTTAAACTTTTCAGGCAAAAACTTGTGTGACTGAGAAAAGCAGGCTCTAATGCACATCAGTAACTTGATTTTTTTTTCACCAGTACACAGAAATTCAAGGTTTGTCAAGAGTGAATTACATCTGATCCCTATAATTTCCCCATTCATTGTATATGACAGCAATGTAATACCTTGAAAGTCAACTTCTGGCTCAGAGTTTTTAAATGAAAGATTTTTTTTTTTTTTTCCTGTTGGTACTGCCTTGGTTTATCTTATGAATAGGCTTTATGAGTCATGATCTGCTTCATAACCAGAGAACAAAAGGCGGATTAGATTTCTGTAACTGTACGTGTGTGGCTAAAAGCATGTACGGATAGAGCGGTAACATAAGGGTTACATGGAAGTACAGTTTTTGTTGGGAGAAAATGTTCTCTTGCCTGCATTGAAGAGGCTGAGTGATACATGCTTAACCTTGAAATTTTCTTCTCTTTTTCTTTTTGTTTTTTTTTTTTTCTCCTTTTAAAATTTCATACAGATGAAAGCTCTGAGAAAGTCTATCCAGTTCCACGGGTGGGAGTGGAGAGGTGGTTTTAGGCACCTATATATCAGGCTAGACCTGAGATCTGTGTGTGAGCAGCTGTCCTTTGGTGTTCCTTCTTTTTCTCCCCAGCAAAATTGTCACTCAAAGGTTGGGGTAACACTTGTTTATTAAAGGTCTGTTAGCAATGGTACTGGCCTCTGCTTGGTTGTGTTGACATCTGCAGAGCAGTTATAATGCTATATTTATCAACACCTCTGCCAAGAGTAAGTCTTCCGCCTTGGAGATATTCAAGAGCTGTCTGGACATGGTCCTGGGCAGCTTGGCTCTAGGTAGCTCTGAGCAGGGGGGGCTGGACCAGATGACCTCCAGAGGTCCCTTCACACCTCAACCAGTCTGATTCGGTGATACTCACAAACCAGGCTCATTGTCTGGTTTTATTTTCCTTGCAGAAATGTTAAATAAGTGGAACTACATTTGTATGTAGTGGATGGAGTTAAAAGGACAGTCAGAACTAAAGTCTGGTCCTGCACAGTCATCCCCTGATTGGAAACTGTGTTCATTTACCTCCTCTTTCCAGCTAGCAGCTTGTCACTAACAAGAGACAAAAGCAGAACAAGATGAAGAAATCGGGGCACACTTTAAAGTTACACTTTTATGACTGAAGCAAGTCAGGCCCAATGCCCAAGGAGAATAGCTGGTGAAAAGCAAATCTTCAGCCACTAACTCTATTATACAAAGTTAAATATAATTTTAATGTGTTCATCATGTGGGATTCTTTAATGGGTTATTCTGTGAAAATGAAGATATTAGCAATTATCTTTTCTATATTTGATAAATTAAATTTGTTCTGGAAATTTGTCTGAGTTGATAATGCCCTGAGAACAAACAATACCCCACTATGGATTTGCTTCCCCCCCTCGCCAAGGGAACATTTCAATGTTACACACTAAAAGAAATGTAAAAGATTCTGTACTTGCAGAAGAGGTTTGCAGAAGACTCCCTCTTTGAATGCTCAGTGTAACTGAAAAACTTGGCTCTGAAATTTCATGGTAAAAAAAGTTTATTCTTTGAGGCTCTATTGGGCACTTAAAAAGAGCCACCCAAGGTCCTGTGTAGCTGTACTTCAATTCACCTACCTTGCATGCATTTCTTTGGCCTTCTACCTGCCTGTCTTCACTGACAACTTAAAGATGTCAAGGTCTGGGAGACCTGGAGAGAAGACAGTCTCAACTGGTCATTTGTCCCTTGAGTATAGACACTTGAAGTGATTTTTTAGGTCTCATGGAAAAAAGTGTGTGTGTGTGTCCCTTGCTCCTTTTTAAAATCTGCAGATGTTACTGGGAAGTTGATTGACCAGCCACAAAATCCAAATTCATAGTGTGCTGCAATGACTTCTCATACTAGATAATGTTAGTATTATGGACAGCAAGGTAAAATTTCTAATAAAGATCCAAAATCACATTAGAAAATAAATTAGGTACTTTGATTTTTATTAAGAGTCAAATAGAATTCATCTGGCAATTTGAATATAAATAATCATTTCAACTAGTCTATTTAGCAGAATTAGTAAACTAGTTTCAGTCCAGATCAAGATATAATACTGCTCACCATTTAAAAGTATATGATTAAACTGTCTTTCCTAACTCAGAAGAAAATGACAATCACCTCTGCTATGAAACTAGCACTGTGAAAACTATTTTTAAGTGTCAAATGGTTTCTTAACTTTTGTATTTTTATACCTTTCTTTATAGTTCAAAATAGTGTTTCCTGAAATACTACTGGAAGAAACATTTGATGTTTCACTGTTGTTTTTTTAAGATCCTATGAAATTTGATGAGCAAATCCTGTACAGTAAACTGATGAAGCTTCTAGATGAAGAAGACAAGATGCTGGACTTCCAAGGTAAATAACAAAATAATTTGCATAAAGAAAAATAAAACTCTTCTGAGTCTGGATGCGGGGAGGAGAATGGGTAATCCGTCCCTTTGAACTCAGAAGCAAAAGGGACATTGATTTTAATGCGAGCCTGTAAGATCTTTTTTCCCCAAATGTTTTTGTTTTAAGTCATGTTTATGTGGTTTTAAGTGTAACTTAAGTAGCATGCTTTCTCTAGGCCGCTTCACTGCATGTTGAATTCTACCCTTATGCAAGAAGCCTGGAAATATTGCTTGTGTGCTCAAAGCTAGAAATCTAAATCCTTACTTAAGCTCATAAATGGGTGGGCCATTTGTCAGATGCACAGGTCACATCACACAGTGTTTGAGGTTATCTATGTAAGGATTTACACTACCAGGCGAGCAAGAAAATTTTCTGTGGCTTTGTTAGAAAATACAAATTGATGTTCCATCTTCAGTAAAAACAACGAAGCGTGGGAGAAGAGATTTCTTCACCTCAAGCCAGCAGCCTTACTTTGGCTTCACTTATTTTTACAGGCATTGTTTAACACCCACTTGATTCACAAGACACTTACCACCACAGCCTCACACAAGGTGCATGTCTGCTGCTCTACTCTGGTTCATCCTAGGAGAAGTGGCATGTGAACAAGCCCCAGCTCAGGGCTGCCCTCGTACTTTTGGGTATTCCTCCCCTCCTTTTTCAGCAGAGGTCTTTTGTGCAGAAGTATTTTCTGGTTTTTGTATTTGTATGAGGTTTCCTGTTATATTTCCGTTATACACAGGACCTACTCTGTCAGAGAGACAGAGCAGGCAGTTGCCTACGGCACTGGAGCTCCAGGAGCTGCAACATGCTTTATGACTGTTTAGTTTGTGAGCAACTTTGTTCTAGAAGATGTGAGCGTTTTCATTTGCCTAGGGTTGCAAAATCCACTATGGCAAAATATGGCACTGGGCATATCAGTAACATCTTTGAAACCCGTTTTGTCTCATTTTAAATGCAAGGAAAAAAAAGTAAAACCATCACAGCTAAATTAATGCAGATAGTTTGAGCAAAAACCTTTAACATTATTAGCAAGCTCTCTGTTGTTGCATGTTAATGTAGAGCTCCACATTGCTGAGAAAGAGATTACAGCAGTGCTGGAGGTTGATTGTTGCTTTTATCCTTCAACAACATAGATTAAAATAAAAACAAGTTTGGCTATCAAGTCAACATTATTTCTATAAGAAAGATTGACATGGGGTGTCCATCTGTGGTACTTCTGCAGTCCCCATCTACCAATATTATAGCATTTCACATTCTTCAATAACTTTATCATTAAAATAATCCTGTATGATTAAGGAAAATGTCCTGATGTCATTTTACAGGCTGCCCAAGGTTGGGGTTCAGTACCCTTTCCATTAGCTTTCTGAAAGTTAGCTTCTGGGGTGGGGGAGAGAAGCACCTGTGGGTGAGAAGCACTCCCCAAAGTGGTGGGGGAGAGAAGCACCTGTGGGCAGTGGTTCAGCCCACTTCACACAGACCTCTTAGCTGATTAGACAAATTGCACCCTGGAAGCAGTTTTTCCTCTTTCCTTTGGCTCTAGAAGGGTCTTGGACGACTGACTTAGATTTGACCATTGCTTTTTGCATGGCTAAAGTTAAGTGAGCTGAATTGCACCATGTGTATTTGTCCACTTTTAAGCAAGGGAACCAGGGAGTCAAAGGGAAGCCTTCCCCATCCATCAGTGGTTAGTCTCTCCTTCAGCTAGGTGCCCTAAAACTTCGTTATATTACAAATAACATTAATGAATATTGTTAAGATGAACTGATGCTTTATAGAGGATAATAGCAAATAGCATATTTAGAGAGAAATAAGGCTTCACTGATCTCCTCAAGTGTTTATAATTTGAACTTACCAGGTATGTTTAAACTAAAAAAGTCTTTCTCTCCAACTAGTTTTATGAAACCACCTTGAAAGGCAAAATTCTCTTATTACTGTTTGGCTACGTGTGGTGTGAGACAGGTTCAAATCTCTCATCCATCCAAAGCCAGTTGAATGTACATGGTGTGCTCTGCGGATGGCGGTCTCGTGCTGAGGCTGCTGAGGTTGCTGAGCTGCCAGCTCACCAGTTTAATTCAAGGGCAAGAAAATGCATCAACACGCACATCTCGCACTCCAGGAGCATGTCAGAGCCCCCCTGTGTAGGCATGAAGGCAGCAAGTGGGGGACACTGCAGCCCACTGCTGTCTTGTGTCTTGAGCGGTGCCTCAGTGCTTTTATTTATTAAAAGTACCATAATGGGTATCAGAGCTAGTCCTGCAGGTGAATGTTGCAACCCTGTTCTAGCTGAATTTTTTACTTTTCTTTGCTTGGGTGAATAAAATCCAGAAAAGAGCAAGATCTTCCTGAGGAAGTGAGACTAGTGCAGTCTCCACCTCTGTGTGCCTATATGAGGCTGTATTTATTTCTGCCTGTGTTTCTTCCTCCCAATTTTTGAACCTGTTGTTCACTTCTAAACCCTTTTTTTTTTTTTTAACAGAGAGCAAGTCTCACAGGTCTGACTTCCCTACCAGTTGTATGGAAGTGGGCAGCTGAGCAGAGCAGACAAGCATTATTAATGTCTCCACTGACCCTTATTAGACATCAGAAAATCCATAGAAAACTAGGATTCATTTGGTTCCACTCTTACAGAACTGCTTCTTTTCTTCATTTGACCACTGAGCTGAAAAAATCACGTAGTCATACAGTCCTAATTAATAGATGATCCCCAAAGGAAAGGAAAGAACATGGCTCAGAATTTATATAACTGTGTATTTAAGGCATTTTGTCATAGAGTAACCTGTTGGTCACTATTGTGGTACGTGTTAGTTCATATTATAAAGCAACTTAAAAAGCAACATTGGTTGGTTGTTTTTTTAGAGAAAGATGTACACTGTATATTTTTTACTTAGGGATAAAATCTCTCAAACAATGTAGGATCGTGATCCATGCGCATCTAAGATGATGCTAGGTGAATACCATAAAAAAATATTTTCTATTATACTATTCTTTGGCAACAACCAAAAAATTTGAAGTGCAATGTTTTGCGGCATTTTAGTTGTTTGAAACTGATGCATGAGCCTTTGGTGATGTACTTTTTTATCTACAATTTATACACAGAGTCTTCTAGAACCAGGCAGCCAAAATGTTTTTTCCATGTGGAGTGTATAGCTGCTTTATACATTCAAAGCCCTGCTGAGGTGTAGTCTGCTGGTGAACCTACCCTTTAAATTCTTGTCTCGGTGTATAAACCACTGCTATCTGATGGACAAATGCAGGAGTAAATGAAGTTACGAGCAGCCAAGCTAATACTGGAGAGATTGTTCTAATTACAGCACAGCATCTGCAAATACAGCCTGTGCAAAGGAGAAGTAGTGATTTAAACTATGTGCAAAGTATGACTCGCAGTGTTAAGTACAGCCAAGGCAACGAACAGTTTTATGCACATGCTAACAACTTGAAGCAGCCAGTTTTTAATTAGTTTATCAATCTATCAATGAATTTCCTTGTAAATTTTCAGCCATTTCATCTTGTGTGTACAAAGTAGTAACATTTTTAACACCGTGGTTACTTCTGCACAGCAAGGAGGTGGAGGCTTTGTTTTGATCGAGTGTTGCTCCGGGGCAGCAGCTCAAGCCTGTAACCTGTGGGTCAGTTCAGATAAGGAGCAACCTGATGGTGACTGAGTTTCAGAAGTCTCTTTGCAATGCCAGCGTGAAAGGAATAGACCAGCTGAACAACCCTGTTCTCTCCCTGTCTCCAGCTCAGGCAAATGAGCAGTTTTTCCAACTGTGCTTAAATGAGCATATGTATCTTTTCATCAAATATTTTTCAAATCTGAATCGTAATTTACCTCTGTATTTTTAGCAATTATTTCCCGTGAAAAGGCTTTTGAAAATATTCTCCATCTTCTTTTGTTCTTTTTCCACAAAACATGCTAATAAGCCCGATGTCTTCCACCAAAACTGAGTTCACTTGATACGATTCCTCACAAAAACAATAAACATAAAAAAGAAAAAGGATATTTTGATGAATCACTGCATGGTTGTCTTTGTGAATCAAATGTTTTTATTCCTTTTTTGATATATAAGGACTCTCTCTCTACACCCAGAGGATCCTGAGATAGGAATGTACAGTCTTCCCAGGTGTAAACTTGCACTGCTCCTGTGAAAGCAGTAAAGCAGCTGATTTATACCGGCTGAGCATATGGCCCGTTGTGTACTGCACAGTATCAAGGGGAACAAGCGATGCTGTATCTTCTGCTGTTGGCAATGTTTCCTTTTCCAGCGCTTCCTGGATTTTCTCTCTCCTAGCCAAACCCTTAATGTTACAGTAAATTTAAATGTAAATATTCTTTTGTTTTTGTAGTTAATAGTTGTAGGTCAAATCACTTTTCATTAGGCTTGTAAGATGCTACATGAAGAGATTGTGTACCCTAAGGTAATGGTTTGGGTTGTTTATATCTACCGTATGCTTCCCCCAACATGATTTTGAATTGTATCCTGTTGTAATTAAATAAAAAAACCCACCCTACTTCCTGTGTGTTGGTGGCACCGAGGTGATTTGAGTACTCGGGAGGCTCAACAATTAAAGTCATTAAACAATGAGTAGTGAGCAAAACTGAAAATTTTAATAGCCTTAGTTTTATCTTTCCTTTTCTGGTCTTCATTAGAGAATGAGAGACTTCAAAGGGGAGTGAGAAAAAAAAACCAAACCAACAACTTTTAACTGCTTTCATGTCTTAGGATGGACAAAGAGAAAAACAAATAACTAGATATGGCAGTTTCTGGCGGAGAAAGGCACAGAGAACTGTAAAAACATGCACTTACACACAGAAATACGAGGCAAGAAAAATAAAGTCAGATGTGGACAACCTGATATCTGTCATTTCTTAGTGATCCTAATGTGGAGAAATGAGCAAAAATAGTCATCTTTGTTGTTTATGACCCATGCTATTAGTACTGTAACAGATATCAATAACAAGATCTATTTTTTTACGTAGTATGATGAATTAAACTGAATAAAGGACACAGCTTATCTTTAAGGTTGATTTTATGAATGGGATTTATTTTTATTCATGTGCAGCATGTACCCTTTGGGTTCTGCATACGTCACTGCAGTGAAACAGTGGAATGATGTGGGTGAGAACAGAACCGGACCCAATTAATTAGGCAGGAGATGTACACGCACACCTGGGGGAGGAATCTGATCCTCCAGGGTGAGTGGGAGGAAGATGAAATGCTTGGTGTGGCTCCGCCTAAAACTCCCTTTCAATCGCAGTTATTCCTCCTGTTTCTCAGGAGTGAAAGACAAATTTGTTCTAAATCCTAATTCCTTTAAGATTTACAGAGAAGTGAAGTGACCATGGAAATGCAGAGCACCCCTTTTTAAAATTTGTCTCTATATGCAGATGTTGCTCTTGAGGAGAGTTTTCCTGGTAATGGCACTTGGAACCTGCCAGTTGTTCTACTGCTGTTATTTATTACTGTTCATTTTAAGGCATGAATTGTTGTCTTAAAATATTGGTGGGCCAAGCATGTTGACTGAGAAGGTACTAACCAGTGAATGAACTCCTATTTGCTAAGAGATAATCTGCTACTTTTGTTTCAATCAGCCCGTGTCACCAGTGAAGATTTTCCAGACTCCGTGATGCCTGTCAGCTCCAGTAAGGCACGTGACCTTCACAGGGAGCTTGAAGATGAAGTGATTCCTTCATATATTGAACAGTTTGAGAGAGATGTTCAGGATGACATAATTCTGCTTGGCAGCTTTTCACTGGAACAGGTCAGAGTTAAGAACTGTAAGACAATTTTATCGCTTGCTTCATAACATGATGCTGGCTTGTTAACCTTGTACACCCCAATTCTATTTCACCGCCCGGCAATACATATATTGAAAGGGAAAAAGATAACCCATTTCATTGGCTTGCTTTATGAGACTGGCACTTTGCTAAGCTAACAGCAGGACCTTTATCTTTGTCTCCATTTCAATGTGAATAAAAATAGATTGCCTTTGTTGCTTCTTTCCTAAATAGTGGAGAGTATCTGGCTGCTCCGTGGTAAGTATTGCAATTGAGTTTCAATCAAGAGCCTAAGATTAGGACATCTCTCTCTGCCAAATTTAACAGAAGCTTAGTCATTTATCAATGAGCAAGTTCACATTGGAGCCCAGGAAGGATTTATGTAGCAATATTCATTGTACAGAGTATAAGATTATTCCCAAATTATAAATCTGGTGTGTTTTTCAGAGTAGTAAAGTTTCCTATGGTTTTCTTTTTGTCTTTTCATAATTTAAAGAGGCAAGGTTTGGTTCATGTTGACAAAGGCATGAGTTTTCAGGGCTGAAATACTTGTGGGCACCTAACTACCATTTGTCCCTTTGAAAAATCTCATACCAAGACTAGGGGACAGGAAGAGAGATTAATTGATGAATCTATCATTTTTAATTAGCAACATGAGAACAGTGCACTGGCTCTGATGGGCTTAAAATAGGTTATCTGCTGACTGATGGTGATCTAAGCTTTCTTTTATTTTCAGAGGAAGTTTTTAGAATTTTTTCATTGCAGGACTAAATGTCATCATTGCCTTCTGCATGTTGGTGAGGGACACAATTCCCTTCCTTGCTGCTTCCCTCTAAATTCTTGTGTAGCTGTATTTCCTTCCTGCTGACTTTTTTGTAGCTGTGTGTATCATGTGTAGAAGATGGTTTGGGGAATGTTGTTCAGAAAACATGAAATGGGAGAGAAACATGAAGGGAAAGGACTCAGATTGTACTAAGAGCATCACCTGCCTCAGGGGACTGATGGAATAGGAACCTGGGAAAAAGCAAACGGAGTGCTGCACCTTTCCAGAAGACTTTATAATATATTGAGAGTTTACACTCTAACTGAGTTTGGGCTATTCAGATGCCCCCAAAGAATCATGAGGCTCTGTGACACCTGAAGGAACACAATAGATTTGTCAGTCCTTTGTTTACCCTCCTTCCAAACACAGTCACTGGGAGCCTGATTGTCTTGGACTCTTTTTGGAGGTGTTCAGCAAAGCTTGTTTCCTAGAGAGAAGCAAGCTAGCCGGTCATCCCAAAGCAACACCCTGCTTTTTAACTGGCAACTGTATATGCGAATCCACATGTAATACAATATAATATTGCTTTTCTTCCTTATTTTTCTTCCAAAAGAAAGAAAATCCTCATTTAATGTGACTGATTAAGCTGGTCTACCATGAGCTTACAGATAGAGACTCAGTTGTTTATACTGCACAGAAGAGGTCTTGAACGCCTGTGTTTTCCGTACCTTCTGCCCACACATCTCTAACTTCAGTTGTCCATGCCCTGTTTAGGAATTCAATCATACTGACATGGTATCCGTTGTCATATTTGCACAATGCAATGTGGAAGGTAACAGGAGGATCACTGTAAAAATCTGTATTGGCTTCTAAATTAGTGACGTGTAAATCCACCCTTTCCTTGGAAGCACATAGAAATGGTGCATTCAGCCGCTTTGAACAGAAAACGAAAGGTGACGTTGGAAGTAGGGGCTGCAAACATGCTCATCTTGCATCATACTGGTATTCAAAGACATCTAACAATAATGTCAGCATGCCTATTCTTCTTTAATTGACCTTCTTTATTCTTTAATGGACGGTCTTTACTCTTTCATCTGTGGATATAGCCCTGCAGCACTGCAGTGTTGATACCTTTCCACAGCAGGTACAGGTTCAGTGTTAAGACTTGCTGCTATAGTCTTTAGAATCTGTCGCTGCCATCTTTGGGATGCTTCCAGCTTTTGTTTGAGTGTATATTTATTGGTTTGAAAAAGTCTTTAATTTGCCAAATGGCATTTACTTTTTATTCAGAAAAAAAAACCCTTCCCTTCCTTCTGCAGGTTTAGTGAGTAGTAGATGTACTTTAGCCAGCATAATTTATGATTAGTTAATTTAATCTGCCATAATGACATAAAGTGAGCCTGAAACAAGCTTCTATCAATTTTGCCGTTAGAGGTAACATAATATTTTCAAATGTCTACCAAACTGAGTAATTAACCCTCAGGCTGAGTGAAGGAGTCTAATAGACATCTCTCTCACATTCCTTTGCTTTGACAAAATGAAAACAAAACACGGGAGCCCAAGGGTTAAAAATAGCTAGTGAGAGTTTACAGTACATGAGACTGTTTTTCTAAGCGAGGTTCAGAAACACACTTGAGTTGCTGCCGTTTCTTTTTAGGCTGCCAAAAATTCTCTCCAATGAGGCATCTGATTTGCACTAAGCTTTGCTGGCAGCATTGGCACGAAGAGGACAGCTATGTACTAACTATCTATCCCTTAGTTTGTTGCTTCTCTTCTCTGCTTTGTAGCTTTACAATAAATGGGTGGCTTTTGTTTGAACAGCAGCTCAGTGCATGAGATCACCATGATTAAAAGTTTCTGAAAGAGCAGAGGCACTTTCCAAAATAATAATAAAAAAAGGTTTATGCAAGATTTTAGCTCTGGAACTTTAAGATGCATCATTACTTCATGTTCTGTTTTATAAATGCAAAAGCTGGTAGCTGAGGTTGGCAAGAAATACATAAGGGGAGATCTGATAGATTCTTGTAAAAAAAAAAGCATTGAGCAGATGTTCTGTTAACAAACACGTTAAAGAATATTAAATTTGGAAAGCAGTACTATTTCCTGTGGCCTACCATGTAGGTCTACAGATTTCAAAAGCCCCAATGACATTTGCTTTTAATAAAGAAAAATATACTCTATTGAGAGAAAACCATAACTTAGGGATTGTGTTGTGGTAGAAGCTGAGCAGGTACAACCAAGGCAGGGTATGCAGAATGCCGCAGAAAACAATCTGTCATGAGGCAATGCAGGGACACATGCTTATAGGCAGAACTTGATCTTACAGAGCAGAGAAACATGCAAGGAAAGACCTGACATAATGCTGGCTTAATGTGTTTGATTAAAGGCAAGATGCTTTCCAAACATGAGAGACTGTGCCAAGGATGAAGCAAATCTGGTGATTTGGGTGAGATTGCACTTGATGGGCCTTTAGCAACATAATCTTGCTAGTCATTAATTCAAATGCCATGAAAAAGTACCAGCTCTAGGATTTTCAGCTGTTTCTGAACTGAGACAATAGAAGTGACTACTCAGGTTTATGTGGGTTCTCTCAGAAGAAATTATTAGTGGAGCAATTGTAAGGATCAATACTGTCCCAGAAGTCAAGAACATCTTTCCCGCTTGGCCATCTTCTTCCTGCAACTTGGTCGGTATTCTTAAGAAAATGTAATTTGTTCACAACCTCTATCTCTCTCTACAGAATTCAGGTCTTTGTGCTGGGCGTAACACCTTGCAGGACCTGGTCATTACAACTATGGTAATCAGTTTTGATCCATGACCTCAATATGAATTACTCAAGAGCATCTGAAAGTAAAGTGCAAGTTTTGCTCTTCAGTACCAGCAATTGAGTTATAGTAGTAAGAAATGAGCTATTTGTTGCAGGTGGATAGTAATAAAATGTTGCCTTTCATCAAGAGATTTACCTTTTGGTTAAAAAAAGGTTAATGCCTCTGGGCATTAGACCTAATATTCTTACAGGGTCAGTATCATCACTGCTGTGACTCCTTGCCAAGTCACAGAGAGATCAATTTATATGATGATGCAGTGATCAGTTTTTCTTTGGTTAATGGTGGATAATGTGGGTAAAATTTGGTACTATGTAAGACAATGACAAATCTACTCTCCAACCAGGAATTTAATTAGTGGGATCAGGCCTTGGTCATATAAAAGATCAATGCACATTTGCTTGCATGCCCTACCCTGTTGGATAATACTGTTGTTTATATCGTGATGGTACCTGCAGACCTCCCCTCATCAAAGCTATAGCCTACTAAGCATTGTACAATCCTGTGTGATTGTTATTTGTGAATACGATGCTTGTATGAATATGTGCACCTAAGAGCAATGCAGAATTGAAGGTGACCTTTTCTCTGCCAAAATCTGGCTACTCCTTTTTGACATTTGCCAAGATTTGAAAGGACTGTGATGTTCAAATGAGTCATTTTTTTTTGTTTTACAGAGAATTGCAGGTCAAGAATACAAAAGCTGGCAATGTTTCTTTTACACCATGTTTTAAAGGTGGATGACTTCATTTTACGTGAACTGCCTATATGCTACATTTGTTACTTGAGTGTCAAAGCATCTCTACAGTCTGTTAGTGTAATGGTTTCCATTTCATTTATGTGATATGGTAGGAATTATGGGTATCTCCATTTTAGAGAGGAAGAACAAGGGCACGGATAGACAGAAATCTACACCTGTCAGAAGTGCTTAGCACCTAATTTCCTTTTGAAATTTGTCATTAGGCCAAGCTCATTGAATTCATTATAGTCATGCAAGGTAGGCTGCTCCTGGACTGGTGAAAAAGCATTTCACTGAAACCTATGTTTGAGGGCAAAAAACACAAGCTGAACTTCCCAAAGCCTGGAGTCTTGGGCCTCTGGCCCTTGGACTTCTGATGTCCTGCCTAGTTGAGTGTCCATGGTCCTCAGATGTGCGTCAGCACCCACCCAGCAGACCCAAAGCCTGACCAGGATGCCAGTATGTGTAGCTGGGGGACTTCTCTACCCTGTAGGCTGGCAACCTGAGATTTCTAAGTATCTATTCTATCAGGCTTGCTCCTGCTTCCTCAGTGGGAAGTCTGGGAGCCCTCTGAGTTTCTAAGGTTCCTCTTCATTTCTTCTGGACATTCAGATATACACACTTTTTTTTTTTTTTTTTTTTTAGAGGTGGCGGGGATGGAAGGGGGGGACATGGAAATGAATGTCATCACAAGCAGAACTGTGGAAAAGGTGTTTTATATGTTTATAAAGGGCCTGTCACTGTGCTGTTACAATATCCTTAACATTGATATAGCTGTTCTTTTTAATTGTAATTCTCTTTTGATTGCTTAGTTCAGGAGTTATGTGGATTTTAGTCACATAAATATTTAGATGGAAGTAATGAAAATCTTCTATATTTCTTATACTTTTCACTAAAAAGGAGTTCACTTAGTTTTTACTGTGTTCTTTCATTCTTTAAGATCAGAAGGGCAATTAAACAACTAAAGCAATTCTTGATATTCTATTGAGCTGGAACAATGAATCCTACAGCTACTGTAAATGATGATACTGCATTTGCTGCTGCTTAAGGTAATCTGACTGGTCAGCTCTCTGGCTCATTATCCTAATACAAACTCTGGTAAAGAAGTCTATGGTTCAATAGACAGAGGCAATTGGAAAGATTCTTCAAAGAGAATCAGTGATTGCCAAGTCCTGTTGAAGTTTAAATGACTTCATCAAGTACTGACCACCTGTTAAAAGGAGCAGAATTCAGATGAGGATTGTAAGGAAAGAGTGAACATTACTGATGTAAAGAGGCACAAACCTGCAAGAATAAATACAACAAAACCAAATTTTTAGTTGCTCACATATTCTTTAGAATTACTGTTATTTTTTTTCCCCAGGGCAGTTTTATTTGTAGTTTTAATACATTTGGAGCCAAACTGTAGTTACAGGTGTAGCTAAGTCTACTGTTGGTTAGCTTTTATGACAGGAGGCTCCTTAGCAGCATTAATAGACTACATAGATTTTATGAGCTACAGATAAATGAATTGCTCTAAACATTGTAACTTTTTTGCTTCTGCAGTCTTACAGTAGAGCTGAATTTGTTGAGTGGAACCTATGCTGGATGGTACTTTTGACCTCTACTTCATAGAACAGATTAGTTCAGGTGGGGAAGGATCAGACATCTGGAGGCTGTCTAGTCCAACCTCCTGCTCAAAACAGGGCTAACTTTGAGGTATATTGGGCTTTCTATGTGCAATCTGAGGTTTTTAAGGGCCATGGAGTTGTTCACACCAGCTTGTTAGTGTGAAACATTACCAGATCATCTGTAAGTTGAGAGGTGTAGAAATACTGGGAAAGACAGTCTAGTTGCATTACATTCATGCTTACTTATTTAGTACCAAGGTGGGAAATCATCACTGTTGTTCAACCTGCTGGCAGTCTGTTAGCACAGTCGGTTTCTCTCACTACTGTGCTAGACCCTTAGACAAGATGCAGCTTTCAGAACTAGGTGGTTGCAATCAGAATGTATACCAAAGTGCATACGTTCACTTAAAGATGTATCAGCATAGTATGATGTTATGATACAGTTGCTCATGTCAGCATTCAAATTGGAGAATGAGGGCTTACATTTCAGCTGAAAATGTAAAATGATTTCCACCTATAACTTTCACCAGAGAGATGGAGCAGGATGTGGGCTTGCAGGAGAAGATCTGTTCTCTACAGAAAAATCATTAGGCATGGCAACTTGTCATTTCCACTGTTGTATTTAAGACATATAGTACACTGTACTAAAAGCATTGTTTCCCCTCTCTGTAATTTTCATATACTAATTGTAAGTGAATGTCTCTTTTAATTATAAAGTGTTCAAATACATGCCTGCACACTTGAAACAGAAGATGATGTGAAAGCCACTACAAATGGAAGTTATTGGATAAAGCCAAAGCCTGTGCTTTTAGATTACAATTATGGAGACAAATTTGTGAGGAAATGCTTTATTGATAGTCAGAAAAAAGAATGGGGACTCAGAAAGATGAGATAGACTGTAATCTCAAACCTAAACATCAGTTTTTATGGGGCTGTAACAAGCAAATTACTTATTATGACTCAGTTTTCCCTATCTACAAAACAGACCTAAAATTAGATACCTGCTTTAGGGAAGAGTAAGAGTATAACAGGAGTAAAGTTTCATGAGGGACTTTGAAAAGACTATAGAAATAATAAAAACATTCTGTGCTGAAATTAACAAACATTTTTAAATTGAGGAAGAATGGGGAAAAAAACCACAAAAAAGTCTCAGTATTTCCCATCGGTATTTCCTTTCAGTTTCTCTTCTGTTCATGCCATGATTTGCTGTTAGTATCCAGAAAGTAGAAAAGATTGTAAAACCCTGAAGTTCATTACATAGCTTATGAATATTTTTTCTTTTTTTGTTTTTAATGTAAACTATGCATTTTAGATCCATAGATTGGTACAGTTCACTTGGTTTCCACTGGCATTGCTCATGCTACATGAGTTTATACTGGAGGGGGAATGTGTTTCCTAATAAATTGTGGTTAGCCTCTTCCATTATATCTTGTTATTTAGGCTTGAATTACCTGAAGCTTCTTAGTTGCTGTTGATTTCTAGCTAATCTGGAGACATCTGAACTTGCGGAGCTTTGACAGGCTAGCACATTTCTGCTTAAAGTCTCTTCATCAATGGCAAATGACATTTCAACGTTGTGTATTTTTAGTGCTTGGCTATGGTTGTCAGACACTCTGATAAATGGCCTTGCATACACTTACAATAGTCTCTAGATTTTGATAAGGACACAGAGCTTTATGACCTTGAAGCTACATCTTCTCAACTGTGAAATAAGAAGCATCTGAAGGAGTACCTGGTGGTTCTGAAGAAACTACAGGTGGTCTCTCTGTAAATGGCAAGACAGAAATGAGAAGGGCGAATCCTCTGTTTTGAGGCTGGAGAGGCAAAAATCTTTGTTTTGCAGAAACTGGTAGATCTGCAACAGACATCCCTCCAGAGTTTCCTCAGTGCATCTTAAGAAAAGTCATTTGAGTTTTTTTAATTTGTTAGTACTATCATCTTGGATCAAAATCCTGAATAAAAACACCTCTGAGTTTTGGCGAAGTTCAGGTCCTTGTTTATCACACCTATTTTACAGCCAGATCTAGTTTCCGTAACTGTTCAAAATTAGTGTCTTTAATATATATGTCTTATAAAAGTGTCCACCTTGGTAGCAGGATACTGTCTTCCTGTGTTGGTTGATAGTTCAGTCTTCACTGCATTGTAGAGATATGCAATGTTTTACAAATTTATCAAAATGATCATCCAATGTTGTCACTAAATGCATCTGTATTACTCAGTGTAATAAGGCTGTAGCATGACTAAAGTAAATCTCACTTTGTGTTCTGCAGTATCAATTTTAAAAGAGTGTATGAATTCTTTTTTTCCCTAGCTGTTACAAATGGCTCAATTATCTAAGTTTTTAATTTTATGCTCATGAACAGTAAATTGGTTTAATTTTCTATTTGGAAGGAAAGTCATGGAGGGGGTTGCTTTGTTGCTTTTTCTCTTTCCCTTTTAAAAACATGTCTGAGAGTTTGTGGCAGATTTTTTTGGCAGGGTGTGCTGTGAATAATACTACCCAGGATTTTGACACAACTTTACCTCTTGGTTTGTAGCCATCTCCAAGACAAGGTCACCCAAATTCCTGCACTGCAAAGGGCAGTGCAATTTTCAGAGCAGGCATTATTGAGCTACTAGACTCTTTGCTTTGAATTGAAGGGTGCTCATCCCACTTATCTCTCAATGCCTCACTTCCTTGTGATCTCTGTAGTTAACCTGGAGAGGATAAGCCTCTCAATCTCACTTTGCCTGAAAGGAATGTTAACTTTTCTTGCAATACTTTTTTTTCTTTATCTCAAAAGGTTCTTCATTTTTTGCTTGTTTTGTGGTATACGGTGCATTAGATGTTGAAAGTCACTAGGAGTGAATCTCCATGCAACAGCCAGAGCGTGAAGGAGGTGGACTAGGTGGCACCGGTGGGACTAGAGACATAGGTTTTGTTTCTAGTCCTGCTGACACTTTGCCTGGTGAGCTCAGTCAAGTTCTTTCTTACTGGTATCTCATTTCTCCCACCTGTAAAAATGGAGTGGACAGGATTTCCATCACTACAAAATGTTTTGGGATGCAGAGATGGAAATCCTAGGTAAAAGCTTTTATTTGGGCATTTGTTTATGGCTGGAAAGACAGCACTTCCTGCACTGTGATGTACCAACATGATTTCTCAAGGAGTGGAATGAAGGGGAGTCTTCATCATGATCCTCTGCATGTGGGATCCCTGTGGGCGGTGGGAGGCTGCTGAACACCCTACTGGTGGTGTCTACATGCTGCCTCTGCTGTGCCCTGACCTGGTGAGGAGGACTTGTGGGAAAGTGGATGCCCACAGCAACTCCTCTCAGGGAGTACAATTTCATCAGGGCCAGGGCTTAACTGGCTATTTCAAATTGTAATGGGGTGAGTTATCTCACCAGAAGGTTGTAATACTAGTGCTAGAATTGACCAAAAAGGGGAGGGTAAATACTTTCCCTAAACACTCCATTTTTACTAAATAATAGAAAACCAATTCCATTTTGCTTCAAAGCTTTCCTGAATTTTGTGGGCTTTCTCCTAAGATGAAAGGAAGTGTTTGGGTGGGGTTTTGTTTAATTTTTTTCCAAATTGAAAATTACTATAGGAATCAAGTCCTACCATTCGTGAAGTAGTTTCACAGTGAAAATAGCCAGTCAGCACTGATTAATAGTATTGAGTCAGGTTCTTGTTTTTGCCTGCAGTAGAAACAATACTTACCATTGTGTGTCTCTAGGCTGAGCCCAGACTGTGAAAGACCTTTTTCAAATACTGGTCTTGATCATGCTCTCCAAAATCAGTAGATGGGCCATTTGTGTAATTAGACCTCAAGACGGCTGATGAAGAAACTGAGAAAGTCATGTGAAGGAGTTGGCTCACAGCTAAAGCAGCGCCTGGTATCAGGACGGGGAATAGGACAAAGTGGTGCTGCTCTTCTGCCTTCAAACAACGCCCTGCTTTCTCCAGTACATCCCAGGCAAGCTCTGAAGGATATCTGGTGGTTCCCAGATTTTAGTCGCTTTTTTTCTGAAGGGTCCCTCAATGTCTTTATCGACTTGAAGCTAAACCACATTTCATGCCTTCTTGTTGGGAACGCCCATTGTCAACAATGGGTCATTTTTACAGTCTAGACAATGTTAGTATCATCATGAGAAACAAGCACTTAGCTATGTGTGCAATGGTATATGCCATTGAGAAAAAGCACTTGGGGTTATTCCAGTAAATCTCTGATTCAAGGGATATTGCAGCAATTATTATTCCACACTAAAAAAAAAAATATATGGGCTGCTCTGTTTTTGAAAACTTACACATTTTTTCCTCTATTAAATTGCTTCCTGGTGATGGAAATGTCTGAGATTTTTTTTTTTTCTACTGCATCTACTTTCCTTTAGCTTGCACACCCCTGAGGTAATTAGTGTAGGTTAAAATTTACATAACTGACTTTGGGGTTTTGCAAATAGGAAAGATGGAAATTTATTCAAGGTGGTGCATAATTCATTTTAAAGTAAGTTTCCTGTTTTTTTTAATCATGTAGAAGATGTATTACAGACTCAGAGGTTTTCTGAATAGGACCCTAAGCATTGAATTTTTGATATATTTTATTTCTTAGTGTAGGTAAAGAAATATTAACCATGACTCATTGCACTTTTCCTGTTCAATAAGATTTGAATAAACTTAACAAATTTATTAGGTAGATGATAGAGCTTTTTAAAAATTATCATGACACACTGTGGCAAATATTTTACTAGGATCCAGAAGAAATAGTTTTAAATCATATTCCTATTGCCACTTCAGAGGCAGAGAGATGCAAAACAGTGCAGTTCATACAGAGAACCCCGATTCATATTTTCTTTTGAATATTCATTATTTAATTAAGATTAGGAAGATAAACAAGGGGATTGGATAGCTACAGGATTCTGGTAATATAATCAATTAAAAAACAAAAACAAAAACAAAAACAAAAACTTCTGGCTCAGCATAAGCCTGGACTGGTAATGTCAGAATGTTGTAATATTATGGCTACTTGATACTTTACATGAAATGAGTTTTCTATTTCATGTTATTTCTTAATCTAAGTGCCTACCTCAGAAAAATCGCTATCCGAGACATCACCAAGAGTTGGATCCAGGAGGCAAATTATGAACAAAGCCCTCTTCCTCTCTTCTGAACTTTAGCTTTAACTGCTTCAGCTCAACTTTAAACTTCTTCCCATTTGCCACCAAACTCTGGAAATGCCTGATGTCTTTTGGTTGGTAGTTTTTGTCATTAGACTTTCTCAGGGACTTTGAGCTCTGCTGCTGGGCACTCTCCCAAACGCCCCAGCCCTGGCAGACTGGCTCCTGCACATCGCAGGGGCAGTGACTGCTGCTGCTTAGTTCTCGCTGCTGCTGGGACGAGGCCCCTACACCTGTGAGAGCACATCCCCAGGGGACAACTGGGGAGGAACAACCTGCCCTTTCTCTTGGCACATTCCCCGGTGGCTGCAGTCCTCACCGGACTGCGGGAAGTGGCACGAAGGGGGTCTGATCACCCTAACCAGATAGCTGCCAGCTCTGCTGAAGCAGAGCTGGGACTGGAGCCAGCTCCCAGCCCTTCCTGGGGAAGCAGTGTAGGTGGTGATTCACTGGGCTGGGGAAAGAAAATCAGTGCCAGTGTTTGTGGGAGCGGGAGAGAAATGAGTCCTAGTCCCTGCTCCAGGGACTCCTAGTGAACTTCAGCCCAAAGCTGTCCAGGAGCAGGAGGGCTTGGTTCCCACTAACCGAGGAGCAGTGGTGGTGGGAGCGTTGTTCATGATACAGCTGCCATGTGGAGAGCTGGAAGGTCTCGCTTTGAGCTAGTTTGGTCATGTCACCTTTGTAATTGTTTATGTGTGATGCTTGACCAGGGCCTGGAGGGTTTATTGCATCTATCTGAGGCTCTCTGCTGGGACTACCAACAAATCATACTGTATTTTAAGGCAACCATGCTTTAATTTTACAGGGTTTAAACAAGTTATGTTAAAAGCTACTCATGCAGGCTTTTGTAATATGTTTTTATAGTCTGTTTTTATACTCTGATATTTTTCATTTTGGAAATAAGTGGCACACTTTGCAAAGGCTTTTCCCAAAGCCTTAGTCTTCAGTAGAGATTCCTAAGCTTCCTTGAAAACAGCCAGATATTTGTGGAAAAATTTAGGGATTTGGAAGAAAGGAGAGACTTCAACAGCCAGATACGGAGCCTCCAATGGGGAGTTTTTCTACATTGACTATTACATTTTTTCCCCTACCAAAATGTTGTTTGGCTTTGTGGCTTGGTGAGAGTGGAAGGGGAACGCAATTTTATGTTGTTTAGATGACAGTATATGGTATACAGTAGGAAGCCTCCTTGTATATTGGTAGTGTTGCATGCACATTTTATGATGATCTCAGGGACACCAGTAGGAAGCACGAGGTATGCCCTTGAATATTCAGCAACATCTCTGAACAGTGCAGGTCAGGGAGAAGAACTTTGTTTTCCTGAGTCTACAGCCTTCAGCAGGGTTATTGTTCTCAGGTTTTGCACAGCGAACGCAGTCCAAAAAGGTGTGGATGCTGGCTTCTTGATGGACTAACTTTTTCAGCTTGCTGTGCTGGAGAGCTGCAGAACCATAGGGGGAGAGGACTGCTCATGTGAGTTAGCCTCCTACGCACTGCAACACCCAAAAATGCGAGTCCCTCTTACCAAACATTTAAAAACAGCTGTGGTGATACCAGGCCTCAAGATCTGGAGCAGAATTGAAGCGGGGCAAGTTGTGGGCTCTCTGATAGTCTATGACTAGCTGTTTTGCATGTTATGTTTTGTTGTATGGGTACAGACCCACTTATATGTGCACATACATATGTATGCATATATATGACTGTGTTAGGTGTAGTAAAAATAAAGGCTATAGGGCACTACCGTGCACCAATACAGGTTGTAGCACTAAGCTTTTAAAACAAGATTAGAGCTCAGTTTCCCTTGGAAATAATGGAGTAAACATATGGAAAAATATATGGAAAAATTATAGAAAAAATAATGGAATAAAGTAATGGTGGCTGAAATTCCTAATTGCTTCTGAAAAACTTCAACTGGAAGACCTAAGGCAAACTTCTGGAAAATTGCACGTTTATGGCTTTTATTTCCATGTTCTTTCTGTACATTCGGAAAAAAAAATGGGTTTCTTTCTTTTTTCTTTTTTTTTTCTTTTTTCTTTTTTTTTTTTTTCTTTTTGGCATGTGGGACTCAAAGCACCACAAGGAAGTCTCTCACCACAAGAAACAAAAGTTGCGAGCCAGGATTCATGAACTCTTTCAAAGGTATGTCAGATAAGGGCTACTTTGTACTTCTATCTAATGTGCTTTCCTTCCAAAGGTCTTTCAGTGCTTTACAGATATTAATGAGTAGAACTTCTCCGAAACAAAGGACCTCAGGCCTAGAAAAACTAAGCCTGTGCTTTTGAAAGAGGCCTCTGTTTTGGATTTTCAGATATCCAGCTTGGGCTGCAATTTTTAAGTGCTACACACAGTGCACTTCAAAAGGTGACCAAATGGCTTCTCCCAGCGCCCTTCATCCCTGCCTCTGAATTACCCATAGAGTGTGAAGGAAATATGAATTGGAGCAATGTTTTTGTGATCAAGCTATAAGTGACCTTCAGATAAATACATACATCAAATTACCTGTAAAGAAATGGATGGGGGAAATAAATAACCCTCGTGGATACAGCCAAGGAAGCTATGATCTGCTGTGACAGCTGATGAGCACGCTGGTGAGCACAAAAGAGGCCCAACTTCACTGAATAAATTATTCTCTTGAATCTAATACCCAGCAAAAGGAGGAAAAGGAGAAAAATGATGCAACCCGAAGAGATCAAATGCGGTTATTTAAATGTTTGATGTTCAGTAATGAAAACTGTTTACCTTCATAATTGTGTATTAGCAGCTAATAAAGGCAATAGATACAGTAGTTTAAAAGTAATAAAATCAACAACAAAGTGTATTTAATTTTAAATTGAATTGCAAGCAAATGGGTGTCCTAATGAACCCCTGTGTCAATGCAGCTCTAACCAAATTAAGTGAAATAATTTCCATCATGAGAAACTAAATAAGTACAAAGTTCCAAACAGACCATTCTTCTTGAGAAGAGAAGTTAACTTCTCAGATGTTTCAGCTCTACAAATTAGCTAGAGACATTCAAGAAACATCTTTTGTTACTTCCATTTAGGACAACAGGACCCAAGTTGACTTGACTGTAGCTCAAGGATAAAACCTCAAAGGTGGTTGACCCTGTGCTTCTTGTATTCGGTCCTTAACACTAAAATTTTGTCCTTCGTTCTCCATTGGTTCTGGCTTGGGCAAAATTCCCACGTATGTCTTTGGGACTAGCGTCTACACAGGCTTTTCAACTGATTTAGCTATTGCCTGGGCATTTACATGATGGAATTCTACTGGTAGAGGAATTTGGAAAACAGCTTAGCTGTGTATCAGGTGTAATTTTACTTCTGTAAATGTGTATATATGTGTCTTAAAACAAACAAACAGACGTAGGCAAGGTCTGAGTAGAAACTGATTGTAGCAATGTGCCGGGAACTTGGAGACAGACAGGGATGTTTCGTGTGATTTGCAGAGTCTCTGTAAATGGTTTTCTTGATAAAGAACCATGTTAATTGTACAAATGTGGAGGCTTCTCACATTATTACCTAGAATGCAAAGGAGGAAAAAGGAATGAAGACACTGGAACTGAATTTTCCAAAAGCAAGTCAGAAAATACTGAAGGGAATGTTTTAGAAGTGCAGTCCAGGGTCCAGGGAAATGCTGTGGTTTGATTTTTTTTTTTTTTTTTTTTTTTTAATGAACACTAAATTTTAGCATTTTCTTTTGTGGCTAAAGACTTAAGTGAATACGTGGCTTGGCAACCTCTAAGAGAGCCTGTCCTCTGATTGCCTGTGTTGTATATGCCCAAGATAATCCTGAATTGCAACTGTACCTGATGCAGTGGATCCTCCTTGGTTCATATGACTCCTCTCAGTACACTGCAGGCAGCTCCCTTGACCTCCAGGGTGGCATGTGGCTGGCCCTTGGCCACGAACAGCCTGCTCAGCCTCCAGCTCCTGAAAGCCGCCATGTCTGTCTCTGTGCTCTGCTACCTGCCCTAGATCCACCTGCAAATGTGGCTGGAGCATCACTGGCATGGCTGACTGACCCTCCCCAGCCTTTTAAAGCGGGCTGTGGAAGCAAGAGCTGAAGCGTCTTGAAGCCAGCAGAGCGTCTACGGATGTTTTTACTTAGGGCCATTTCTATTTAGGTACTGGTGCTGAGTAGGGACAGAGGAATTCCTCATGGTTCTGTCTGTTGAAAGATGGGATGGGATTGCCAAAGCATACAGCTTTATAGTGCTTATTGTAAATGACCTAGTTTTGTATTTGCTCCTGCTGTGCTCTAGGAACAAGGTTTTCTCCACAGAGTACCGTGCTGTTTGTGTATCCTGTGCACTAAGCAGGGCAGCACTGGGGTATCCAGTGTAGGGCTGTTCTTATGCTATTTGCTGGAGTTCTGCTTTGCTACGGGGACCTCTTTTTAAAAAAAAAAAATCTTTGAGTTGGTATGATTACCCCCAAAATTAATTTAACTACACAAGAAGTTAACATATGAATACCAAGGAAGGTGTAATTGTTCACATACAGCTGAAAATTGGTGTATGTGCATTTTTGTATATATACATATATATGACATAATTTATATATATAGTTTTTTGGTGTATATAAAACAAGATCTTTTAGAAGATTTATAAATGAGATAAGATTTATGTATGAATTTATAAGATTTTTTTTTTGAAAAAACCCAGTGAGATTTATATATATAGTAAGATTTTTTTTCAGTGGTTTAAAGCAACCCAATCCCCAAGGAACCAAGGGTTTCCAAAAACCTGTTCCAGTTTATTGAAGCTGTCAATTGGTTATGAAAGTGTCGACAGAGGCGATGGCTTCCTGCTTTAATATTCTTAACCTAGAACCCAAGCCCTGATATCAGATAGAGCTGATTATACATGGGCAGTGAAACTTTAGGTCCCTTATGTCAACCTGTGGCACAGACTGACAAACATTGGCTGTGTTACTTGGGCCGTGACTGCATTTTTCATGTGCCGCTTTTTGAAGCCTAGTTGTTTCTCTGCTTAGCACACTTGTTTTTCTTGGGTGCCCTGCAAGACTTATGATATATTCAAGGCAAACATTAAACTGCAATGTCTTTCTAATGGCAAGTGCTTTCTGTGTCTGCTTTGTTGTTCATCTGTTTTCAGTTCTTCTTTTCTAACTGCTGCAGAGTGGGACGTCAGCTGTTGAAAGCAGAGGAGAATGAATGTGAAGAAGAAATGGTAGCCAGCTTTGGTAACCTTGCAGGTGTGAATACTGGATTAAATGGAGCAGCAGGACCTTGTGGGAAGGTGAGGTTCTCCATGAGCGCTCTTTTCCCTGATGTGAACTGCTAAATGACTAGATCAATTGCATTGCATTATTATTTCTTTTTTTTTTTTTTTTTTTTCTTATAGTTTAAGAGGATAGAATTTGGCAGGTTTCAAAATATGCTTTCCAGCAGAAGTAACCATATGCTTAAAGAGAATGTCTAAAGCTATTAATGATGAATCATTTGGGCATGGCAAGAGTTCTTCAAAACAGTTTGTCAGCGCTGGCCAAGCAAAGTCTTTCAGCAGGAGATGAGACAGCTATGCCACCATGCAAATGAGACAGGCTTGAAATATGATGAATCTTCTATCTCCTTTTCCTACTCGACTGACACTCGCTTTGAGGAAGGTTGTAAATGCAAGAGAGATTGTGGTATAATTCCTCAGACTGGCGTTTCTGCCCCCCAGTCACTATTCGATTATCTTCCAAATTGCTGTGTTTCAGAGAGATAAAGATTTTTTATGGCTTGCTGACTTGAAACAACCAGAAGAGCCAGAAAAGAGATGGCTAACCGGCCATGCATAGTAATTCTATTGGTAAATGACAAAATCTTTGTTTGTATGACATTTCCAAAATTACTACAGAAGATGAATCTAAAATACAAAATGTCACATTTGGCATGCAAAACTATCACAATATATTTCAGTATAAAATTCATAGAGGCGTTTAATTTAGAATGTGTTTAATAACGAAGTCTGCCTGCATCAGTAATCCTGCCTTGAGGTTTAAAAGGATTGTCTTATTTATTCACATAATGTTAATTTTTTTATATATGATTCAGAAACCAAAAATATTAAGGTTAAATCTTCTTTGTTAATTAAGATTTTCTAATTAAGCTGAAAATAATTGTCACTCAGATTAGTTGTTAAGTATGGTTTGTGTTGAGAAACAAAAGAAGTTTAACAAATTTGACTGTTTATTTAACTGCTTAATTTAATTCCAGAAGCTTTCTATCTATATGGAAATATGCTATCTCTTCCAAAATAAATCCAAGACAGGATTAAAGAAGAGATTATTAGCTACTGTAGGCTTAAACTGTGAGACTACTAAACCTAGTAGTCAAGGTAGCCATTTGATTCTGAAGTGTGGCATGGGTTCTTGTATCACATTGCATTAAAAGAAGACGACCTAGCACTAGTGTTTTCTCAAAATAATGGAAGAAATTGATTCCTTGGGGGGGAAAAAAAAAAAATCATTGCTGATTTGAAGCGCTAAATAATTAGTTATTGCAGAAGCAATTTTATCCACAGAAGTCAACACTGGAGCCAAACTGGGAGTCCCTGTTACATGTTTGACCCTGCAGATTGCATTTGGGCAACACTGAAGTATCCGCTGGCATAGTGGGATGGAACCTATGCCTTTAGTTAGCCAAGACTTGTAAGGATCGTACTGCTGTGTCTGTTCACCTCTGCTAACCTTCGCGCTATAAGCTGAGCGTACAAAGAAAGCACCAGAAAGGCACTTCTGATACACAGCACAGAATTTATTCCATACTAAACATTCTGTAACTCAGACAACATCTTGTCAACAGCAAGCAGCAGATGTTTCCTTTTGTCTGGACTTGGAATAAAGGTGCCTGTAGGGAGTTGTTATTAAACTCTACACGTGCTGCACTTTGATTACTATTTTTAAGAGAATCTGATTATATGATAATCAGAAGGTGAAAGGATAATCTGCATATTACACAGCACTAATAGCTTTGGCAAGGCTAATAATTAGTATAAAAACATGGCCTGCCCTGTCTTTCACTCTGTGCCTGCAGCCTGATCATCACATCACATATTGTGCCTGTCTTGCAAAGTATGCTATATTTTTGAAGGTGTTGTTTTGTAGTTAATTCTGCCTTATTATTGCAGACTAATGGCTTCTGGTGTCATACTTCAACAGCTCCACCTTCCCCCCAAGGATGCCGAACACTTTATTAGTAGTATTTGGATTATTTTTTATCTGTCCTCTCTATGACTTTTGACCTCCCTAATTGCAGATCCTCGGTTAACAATAGGTAATTGCAGGTTGAACAAGAAGCATGTTGTCTGCTTTTTCGGTAGTTATTTTCTTGAAGAAATTTGTTCTTGCTAATTGTATGGTTAAAGTCAGCTCAACCCAGGTCAGTAACTCAGAGGCTTCTCCCTAGGTTGACTGCTCCAAGACACCACAGCTGATAGAAATTCATGTCAAATGCCTGAGGGGAGTCAAAGATAAGGTTCCTAAAGGCTGCTATACCCTCAAAGTTTCTGTTCTCAGCCGCTTAGGTGGTGGCTTGCTGGAGTGGCCCAAGATGAAGGAGCAGCCTTGGGCTAGGACAACACTGCCTGTTAGTCACAATGGAAACTTCTACAACACCGAAATCTACTTTGGACAAAGTATCCAGACAGTAAGCAATGCTTCTTAAATATGCTGTCTTTGCTTTGAAAGTTAAAACACATCCGCTCTTTCTCCTTTAGGCTTATATATTTAATGTATTCCATTATGTTCATAATTTATTTAATAATTTAAGGTACAATTTAAGAAGGTGCAATTTTTTTTCCCCTAGGTTAACCCTCATCACTCACTCTAAAAGGGCCAAATATACCCTACATCATATAGTGTTGTCAGCTAATTTTAAATTTTACTTTTATTCTGTCTTATCTATGCAGCTTGTCAGCTATGTAATTTGATTTCTGTAAAGTAGCTTTAGAATAATAAATGAATGAGTGGGTGTATATAAACACATGAATGCCCAAATCCTTCTGTGAGTTTTAGCTCCATTGACCTCCATTTGCCAAAAAAGCAGCATTTGGATTATTTTGGAAGGAGCCCAAACACTTGAGGCTCTATTCTGTCTTTTGCGACCGAAGCACACATATTTTCCTGCCTAAGCATGCTGTGCGTGGCAGGATTGTTGTGTGTCAGTTGCTCACTGTTGTAGCTAATACCTAGTGCTGGTTGAAACATTGGTCTCGGATAAACTCTCTGGCACATGAAAGCTTCTTTACGGTTTGAAAAACAACCCCCATCTCTCTCAGTATGCATATTTTTTTTTTTTTTAATGTGTGTATTATGAGGCATTGGTAGAATGACAAGGAGAGTTTTTTCCGTTTTGAATTTTTTTATTTTGCAGTAATCTACCTGAATGGTAGATTTCCTTCTCCACCCCTTCCATTGTGTGAAGTGTTGTGTAGATACAGAACAGACAGTCCCTGTCCCAAAGAGCTTTCAGATAAAGCAACTTTTATGTATGGCACTGATGTTTTCAGTTACTTGTGGATAGGTCATTTCAGCTATTGAGTTTGTGATAAAGTGCCACTAAGTCACATTTTCTGCTTTTTTAATTGTTTATCATCTGTAATGGATAATGAACAGTGTCTGTAAATACAGCTGTTGGTATGAAAAGAATCATGCATAGAGAGGGAAATTGTGAATGTGACTGTCACATGACTTTAAAACAAATACATGTATCTGTCAGAGAAATCACTAATCTGGGATTCCTCCCTAGGCAGGATGCACGTATCCTGCTTACTGCCTCGAAGACAAAGTACTGTCTTCTTAGGCTTCATTGAAAGGAGAAGACTATGGGCAGTATGATTGAACGACTCCAGCATGCTTTGCCTCTTGCTTTCAGCATCGTGTTTCTCCTGGGTCTTGCCTGCCGCTTTTGCTCCTACCTGGGGAATGCCCCCTGTTCAAAACTGCATATCTCTGTTCTCCATACTAAGCAAGAGCTAGTTCGGACTGACCTGTCTTTTGTCCAGCTGCTCCTCTATGCAAAGGAACTCCTGACATGGATTTGTGAGGAGTATGCGCAAAGTCCACATACTTGTCTTTCTGTTAGTCTCTATGGGGTTGTGCAGACACCTCAGTAACTGCTTAGAGGTGGCTATTATGCTTCATCCAAAGGTCTGAGAGAAATGCTTAGTAGTTTTACTATTTTTCCAGACTTTGCTTTAAAGTCCTCTTTGAGTCTCACAGAGGACATTTGATTAGCATCTTCACCAAACTTCATTTTTAGCCTAGTGAACCAGGGTGCAGGTCTCGGGCAAGTCCATTTAAAATGCAGGACCAGGAGGAGAAGTTGGATTAAATGACCTTCTGATGATTCCCTGTCTTCATTACTGTATAACGGACAGCAAAATCTTAATGTCGTAATTTTAGAGAACCTCTTCCACCAGCTCATTTTGAAGATCTAGGTGGTGTACACTGAATGATTCTACCTTTCTGTTCTTCCGCCTTGGTATTGGCCCATAACCTTAAGGTATGTTTCAAAAGAAACCCCTGAGATCTGTGCTGAGATGAGGCAAATTTTAGGCTTCAGATGATTAGCATCTGTTGCAAAACTTAAAGTAGTGAGGTCTTAGTGGTGAGCTCCAGATGAGCATCTGGGTTTGAACACAACCTTATATACATCAATACTGCTCTGGGATATATTACAGGGGGGAAAATACAAGGGCTTACAAATGAAGAATAAGCTTTTGTTTTCATTGGCAGGAATAATGATAGGAGTTCAGTGTAAACATGGTGAAAATGAAGACATGCATGCTTGATATTGAAGGAAAGCTTAGTTTTAACTAATATATTAGAGAAATTGTTCCAGAACACTACCTCCTTCCAAAAATAATAACCCTGTCATGTCGGCAAAGTTGGTGTCAGCATGGGTTACCTGCTGCGTACAGAAAGTGCTGGTCATGTAAGTTAGATCTGCCTCAGGGCTAGTCTGACTTGCGCACCCGACCTTTCAAAAATGTTTTTTGTTCATTAATCAATGTTCTTTGCTCTAGCTTGCCAGCTTCCCTTCTTTCCCTTCCTTCACTGTCCTCCTTTTTAGTTTGTCAACCTACCTCCCCCAATAACCTCTGACTACATATTAGACAGTGGCTCCTAATAACTCCAGTTAAATTTTATTTGGCTTTCAGTAAGGCCGGACAGTCACACGAGTAATTGTTTTCCTTGAATTATGCTGGACAAAACACGTATGAATGCTTTGGATTGGGGTAAAATGTAATTGCTGTTTCAAAGTACTCTCTACAATTTTAGGAATAGCAACTAACAGCATGATCTGAGGGGGACTTGTTTTAGACCCAGCATTTCAAGGACATTTTCTTATATTTAGTTTATGCAAGGGGACTTTAGACTTAGATTGGTTAATACTGTCTAGTCTAGGTGAAGCAAGATCTATTTTGAAGCTTCACCTACATTATAATGTAAATTGAATGTGAACTTAAGCTGAAATTCAAAAAAGGAGGCAGCTAACCCTGTCAGTAAAGATTTGTTCTTAAACTTTCAATATACTCTTGCACTGTCTGATTTTTCTCAGGTCTGGAATGAAAGTTGAATAAGGAGAGGATAGGAAAGGAGATGAGATGTTTATGGTGTGTCTAGTAAGGCAGTTACTGCTGTCCTTGACAGCACCTGCACAGATGTGACTGCATCATCTTTACACTAGATCAAGGATTTTACTAGTATAATTTCCTTGTTGCTGTCTCATGGTGGCTAAGATCCTACTATAGATTAGACCTAAGTAGTCAGTAAATGTTTTTCGTTCACAGTGTATTTAAAGCAGTATCTTATTACTCCATAGGATGCATGTCCCAGTGTTAGCAAGTCCAGATTACTTTTTTCAGTTTAACGATGACTTGAAGAGCATAAATGAGTTGTGGTGTGCAAAAGTTTAATTTTGCTCAGAGAAAGAAAAAGTGGTGTGGATTTTTTTTTTCAGTCACCTTTTCTTAAGTTAGTTCAGTAAACATTAAAGTGGTTGTATGAAACAATTACAACAATAAGAACAAATCCTCACTTTTCAGAGTCAAAATATTCATTGGCTTCAATGGAATAAAAATTGGAGTGTGGCTAAAATACTTCTCTTTTAAAAAAAAAAAAAAAAAAGGTTTTCAATTATCAGGACCAAAGTATTTTTTTGTGCATTGCAGGTTTCACCTACTAAGCGAAGGAACCTTTAAGGAAGATGTTCCTATTTCAAGTGTTTGCAATAAATTATAAACATTTCTGGAATGCTTTTCCAGAAAAAATATTGCCTGTTAGGAAGCGAGTTTTTGTTCAGAAGGGGAAGTTCGGATAGGAATTTTTCAGCTATTGCGAAGAGCACTATAAGCCAATGAGACTGCCTGTAAGTACATTTAAAAAACATTCATTAAGCCACCCAGTCACCTGGTATGTCAGTCCAGCACTGCTGAGGAGAAGCAGGGACAATTGAGTCAGCTTTGGGCTCCCCAGGCTGCTTTCTAACTCCAGTCCCGCTGCACCCGTTTGGCATTGGTCCTTATTCTGAGCCAGCCTTCCAAAATTGGCACTTCAGCAAAAAAAAGTGAGCTCCAGAAGTATGTGAGCACTGGCAGTATGTGTTTTGCCCGGTGTACCTGGAACTCGGGATAGCATTAAATCAGTTCATATGCATATACAGCTACAGTTGCTGACAGAACAGTTCACAGACCTGTAGATTTTTAAAGAGTATATCAACCAGTTAATATTTATGTATCAGTATGGCAAGGTACTAGCAATATTATAACAGTAGCTGGGTACCATTTTGTTTTACTTGAGGGAAATTCAATATGAATAAAACAGCAACTTTTCAAACATGACATTTAATCCACGCATGTAAATCATACCAGGAGATCTATTATTCATTATTAAAAGGGCACCATATTTTTATTACACTGAAAATGAAACACAAATGCTGTGAAAAATTTAGTGCCTTTTCCTGAAGTTTCAGGACACTTATCATGTAGTCATCTAGCAGGGGCTGACACTCATTTTAAAATATAGCTACAAAATTAATAAATTTGAACTCTTTTGCTTGGAAAAAGAGGATGTTCTATTTCACTGAATGAGGTGGATTTATTTTTTATTTAAGGCTTCCTAAATACTTAAGATGGCAAAATACTTTGGTAATGTTCACATTTGGAGTTAGATATATAACGAATAAAGTTCATATCTTTGTTGTTATTAGTCATTTCCAGCATTTTTTTCCCTGAAGTGCATTTTGAAAACTACATGTATCAGAAACTGATTAACATGACCTAAGGTATTAATTCTTAAAATACGATGAAACAAACAGTTTCAAGGACCTTATTTTCTGTATGTCAGCAGCTGTCTAAGGACTGTGATGCTTTTAGTAATTACAAAACAAGGTATCATTAGGAAAAGTAGAGCACAAACTTTTTCTCCCCCCTCCCCCCCTTTATTTTATTCTTGAGCGAAACGCTGGCACAGATGAAGAACATTTAGCTCTAGGACACTTTATAGGACATAACATAAGAGTTTGATACACTATGAAAAAAGATAGGAAGTAATAATGCTTGGCAGTGCCAGAGGACTTTCAAAATGAGAGCCACTTAAATTTTCCCTGGATGCAATTATTTGTAGTTGGGATGATAAGGTGCTACGTGAACCTTTTGGTAAATGCAAGAACTAAGCTTAGACAGACGCTTGTATTTATTTGAAGACTGCAGGTTTGATGGTTTTTTTCACACAGCAGGAACACATACTTACTACTGCTTCTATTTTGTTTACCTGAGTTTGTTTGGGGTTTCAGTCTTTGATTGCCGTTTGCTAAATGTCTTTTTGCAACAGCTCCTCAAAACGCATGTTTTCAGAGCAATTCTGTTCTGGCTGTGTCACACCTCTGTGCCATCCTGGGGACAGACCTCTGTGGTGTGCTGCGAGCAGCCCTTGGGCTGGGTGCTGCTTACACCATGGGGCCAAGGGTCCCATGCTGCCTTGACTGGCTGCTAGACCTTCAATAGTGCTCTTCTCCCCAAATGGCCATGAGTCTGTCTTCTTGCTGTGGGCCAAGCAGAAAGTGTCATGGGGACCTCCGTTGGCTGTGCTGTGCGCAGATCCTGTTCCAGTCACGAGCTGTAGCCAGGTGGTTTCTCTGGAGACCTTTGCTGCCTGGCGATGGACTTTCACAACATGGAAAGCTCCATTTCCAGCACTGTGTGAAGACTTGAAGGGATTCATTAAGTCTGGTGTGCTGATATTACGAAGCCATTGCATATTAGAATCTATTGCATCTACTGTATTTAGCATTGTGCAATTGATTTACATATGCAAAACGTTACTACTTATCCTAGGTTTTGGTTTTGGTAATTAATTGAAGTAACATTTCGTATGTTGTCTAGTCAATGTGCTCTGGTGGAGGAGTTCTTGAAAACATTTGCTGGACTGTACTGTGCGTGCTCTTCCAGCTTAGACTGAGGTAAATTGCCCAAAGAGCTCAGAAATGTGGCCTACATTATAATGCATCATATCTAACTAGGGTAAGGTATGTAGTCTGTGTTGGAAAATCTAGCAGACATATGTTAAGAATCAGGAGTGTCTAGGGACAGGCTTTTATTTTGGACCACTCCATGGCCTATTCCCTGCCTAATGGGAAATTATATCTGTAAGAGAGCTTGACGTGAGCCATTGGATATGATAGTTGTACAAAAGTCATATATTATATATGACTATATTATCTGGGGCAGATCAGTGGGAAGGCAGAATGCAGCAGCCCCTGCCTGTATCCTTAGCTCCAAGTAAACTCCAAACAACAGTGGACATCAAGAGCAAAGTAAATGCCCACCCCAACAAAAAAATGCTATGAGTGGCAAAATGGAGCAACTCACCAGAGCTGACAGCATGGAACTGTGAAAAGGGGCTTAAGCCATGTTTTGATCTATATCCACAAGTCGTGGGAGCCTGCAAAACACCCTCAGAAGACACTTTTTATTTCCTTAAAATATCTGGTTTTGAAGCACTTCACGTTTTAAACAGTTATCTGTGAGCTCAGGATGAGCAGGTTAGTACTACAGAAATGAGAAGAGTACTTTATGCTACAAAATTAAAAAAAAGTGATCCTGTCTAAACATGCAATTTTTAAGCAGGGCACACAAGGGAAAGGGGATTTGTTATCAGGAGTCAGTCTTCCTATTTCTTTGCTGGAGGGGTGTTAGCTGAACCCCTGGAAAAAAAGCAGAGCCTGACGAGGTCTGGACCATCTGGGAAATACTGCAGGAGCGTGAACTCTACATTGGCACAGGTTCCCTGGTGAAGGGAGCATTGCTGCGTCCCAGGCTGGACTGAAGCTTAAGGAGGAAGGGGATGCTGTGCTATGTGAGGCATGATGAGGAATCCAGAACAGCATGAGGAAAGAGACCCAAGGTGGAGCAGCTGGGGGAGCAAAAAGAAGAGGAAAGCTGCCTGATCCTGCACCAGAGCCCGGGGCAGGCAGCATGGCGCTACTGTATGACTCAGCCCTGCCTGCCGAACAAGCCAAGTCTTCATGAGACTCCTTGGCTCCAAGTGGTTTCTGAGCAAAGTATGTGTCCTCTTGACACAAAAGAAATAAACTTTGCTGTTTTGTGTCGGTGGCCTACGTTATCCTGGGAAACTCATGCTCTGACCGTGCTGGAATCAATCTCAGGAGTAAATAAGTTAGACGGGAATGGCAGGAGAAGGAACTGGGGTTCCTGTCTTCCTCTTACAAAGACAATTTCTCCCCTTGCAAGATGAGGTCAGAATCCACCCAGGCCAGCGGTATATCACCAGAAATACTCGGGGAGGCTAGCGCTGGCTGTACCATACATTACTACTCCCTGCTGGTCAAAGAACAGAAAAGAATTAGGAGCAGATGTGCCAGGACAATTAGCAACAGATGCAGAGGCTAAAGCTCACAGAATGCAAACATTATTCCCCTGCATTTGGGAAGATAAAAGGCCAGATTCTGGTCCTGTGGTGTAAGGTAGTCGTGCTGCATGCGATGCTGCTGGAGTTAGCTATGCCCTGAGTTCTCTCTCCTAGAGGAAAGGGAGGTGGTGGGAATTGTCTCTGCTCTGGTAGCATGGGAGAGGCAGGAGGTGTTTCCATTGGGGCACTTGGTGTGGCTCTGGAAGACACCGGGGTGCTTTGGCACCGTGTATCAGGAGAAATCCTGCTTGCTGCCACCTCTGCGCGACTGAGGGTGGTGAATAAATTGCCTGCTTACAGATACTGCTACCCTGTGCTCCGTGTGGCTCATCCATGATCCTGAGCTTGCGTGCTGTGCTGCAACAGCTTCTGCTCTGTATTCCACCACAATTAGGGAGGTTGGGATACTGGGTCACAGGAAAGATGGTGGTACTGCATAAAGGTTTAAGGAGATCTGCAAGCTGCAGAGAGAGCAGTTGGGGAGTTGTTTGACCTGTGCCAGGCCTGAAAGGTCTGTTCTCTTTTTCAGAAAATAGAAAAAAAAATATATCTGGGGAATGAATGGTAGAGCACTGCATGCTCCTTTGATTTGTGTGTTATTCTCTATTCAGATACCTGTTCAAAGACAGGCAGCAATAGAAAACTGGGGAAGTAAGTTTCCAGCTACTCCAGGACGTTCTGGTGATAGATAGGACTTTTGGAAAACGTTAATAACATGATATTTTATTTTTACCTCAGTCCCTGTTTCTATTCCCTCCCCTCTGGCCTTTTGTAAATTTCAAAGTTACGCAAAGACTTGCCAAGAATGCCCTTCCCTCTGCCTGTATGCCAGCCTTGCATGTAAACAGGGAGGGCTTGAAATCTGGTTGTGAAAGCTCCACCTTATTTTGGCAATAACAGCCTCATCTCTAGCACTATTCATTTTACATAGTGAAGTAATTTTTTATTTGTTAATGAAATAGTTTGATGGGAACTGCTTCCTATTTAAAAGGTTTTCTATCCATGTTTTACACCAGTGAGGTTCATTTGCCACAGTTTTCATAATCAGAAACAATGAGCCATTAATTTATATGGTGTTTTGCAAGATTCTTCTATATAATAAGTAAACATTGAATTGCCTTTGCATATTCTAATTCACTTTAATCCATTTGAATTGTACATGCTAAGTTGTTAAATTTTTGTGTTATGTGAATTAAGTAATGCAATTTTTGTCCTTTTTCTTCTAAATTGAAAGCATTTGAAGGTGCAGAGGAGAGAGCAAAGGTTTATTTCTTTTCTGACAAGGTTAAAGCCCAAGAGTAAGTCAGACAAAAAACGCCAAATCCTTAAGCTGGATCTGTTTATTGAAATATTCAAATAGAATTCATTCTCTCTCTAGAGTAAATGATTTCTTTGCTGAAATTATGGTGGCATATGGGGAAGTAAGATATATTACAATAAAACTGATATAAAACAGTTGAATTCAGAAATAGTGGCAAGAGATAATTTTAGTTCACTATGATTTAATTCAATTAAATGCAACACTGTTAACTGCAGACTAAGAAGCACTACTTTTGCCTGTGCAGACACACGCAAGTATTATTTATTCTCTGCTGCATCTCTCTCTGCAGAAGAAATTACACCAGTAAGAAGTGGGCACTGGATGCTTTCATAACACTGTAAAAGGCTATATACCTCAGAGACCTCAATGGAAATTTTACCTGAGCAAGAAGAAACAGTGAGCTAAGGTGTTCCCATTAAAACCCAAGAAGCTGTATTTATGTAGTATGCTGTCTTTGAACATCAACAGTGTTGGTGTAGGCTTGTGGACTAACTTATCAAATAGTGCCTCAAAAGAGGTTGGTGCCAGCAGGGAAAATATAACTGCTGATTTTCTTTCTTTTTTTTTTTTTTTTCCTTCAGAAACAAAACAGTCCATCAAAACAAACTGGTTAGTTTGAGCTGCCTGTGCCTTGCCCATCCCAAGCACTGCCTCGAGTCTCTTATGAGAGAGAGAGAGAGAGCAAGAGTGAGCAATTACTGATTCCTCTCCTCCTTTAAATACCTGAGCTGTTCCCTGCCCTGTACTTGAGCGTGACAACCCAAACCCACAGAGGCATGCAGACACTCAAGGACTGTGGATTTCAATTGGAGCTACATGCTTAAATGCCTTTGTGCATCTATGCCTACGGGTTGTGCTGGCCATGCCCCAAATCCTTGCTCTCAGGCTTGCTGCCTAGGAGGAGGCTAATGAAGGGCAGGCGGCACAACACCAAGCTCCCTCCCAGGGCTGTCTGACCCTGCGGCCATGGGACAGCGGGCTGTGACAGAGATGCGCGTTCACTGTGGCGATGGGAATAGGTTTAACATGGGGTTGTTGAGGGGACCTGCCTCCTTTTTGAAACTCTCCTGCTTCAGCCTGGCTGTCTCTTCCTAAACAGCAGTTCCCCTGTATAAATCACACTCCCGGTGGCCATCAAGATGGACATGAAAGCCCATGGGCACCTGTGTGAATGCTTGGTACACTGGCATAGAGTAACAGGCGTAGAGACTTGGCTGGGATTTTTTTATGGATTCAACAGAAATAAATTTCT
This sequence comes from Platalea leucorodia, assembly GCF_965183815.1. NCBI lineage: Eukaryota > Metazoa > Chordata > Aves > Pelecaniformes > Threskiornithidae > Platalea > Platalea leucorodia. Next base: position 96,475,029 of record NC_138823.1, on the reverse strand, counting down.
TACTTAGTAGGTATGTTTTATTTGACCATATGTGCTGAGATGCGTGACACTGTCCTACCTGGGGCAGACACCCAGTGTTCATGCGTGAGGACTCCCAGAATGAATCTTACAGACTCAGGCTTTGTAGCACACAGGTGTGTCAAAATCCTTATTTTTCTTATCATATGTTTTGTCATTATGTGTTTGGATCATGGCATGGCTTAAATATCCAGCTTCTGTAACTGTAAGCAAAGGGATGCTTCCAGTCCCAAAGAGTAGGTTTGCAACCTAGGTCCAGGATGGGAGTTTATAGCAAATGAAGAATAACTGTGAGCAGGAAACAAAGAAATGAATTTTTAATAGTCACAATTACCCTTACACCAACTGCTTGACCACTATCTGTTTATAGAATAGAGTCTACTGTTGAGTTATTCTAAAGGAAAGAGTAAGTCTGGGAAACAAGGGAGAAACTGAAAAGGTTGCTGTGATACGGCAGTGATTTCAGCTGCTTATGCTTTGGGATTGTTCAATAATGCAGGTAATTTTCTTTGATCATAGCCTTGTAACCACCCCCTTTAATTTGTAGCACAGAGGTTACTATCTAGCACCCAGCTAGCCAAATGAAATGTATGGCTTGATTAAGGATCTCTTTTGTCAGTAATTTGTGCCTAATGTTTTTAGCTTTCCCACGGGCTGTTATAGAAAATGGTAAATCTGGTTTAAATGAAACCTGATACTGTTAATGGTTTAATAGCAGCTGCCACAGGGTTATGGCATTTTTCAACAGATGCTTCTGTTTCATTTTAAGCCTACACTAAGTCTTAGAATATATTTACATAATTAATATAAAGTACACCTACATAATAACGACAATATTTATAGTTTTAAAAGATTTCCTTAAATGACTTCCTCTCTCTTACTGTTATCTAATGGCAATATATAACTTGAAACAGGAAGACATATTATTAAAATAATAATTTATGTTCACCTCTTCAAAAAATTATAGAATGCGGCACAAATATGAACACATATCATCTCGTAACATAGCAGTTATTGGTATGGGTAAATCCCTTAGCTGCTTCAGAAAAAGCTTGGTTGTACCTGAGTGGCACTTATTATCTTGCTTACAGTTTAATCAGGAGTATGAAAAATTGATGCTAGTATTTTAAAATATCAGTCAGAAGAGAGCTGTGTTGAGGTGTGTACTTATGTATGTGCAGTAATATTTGAGGCAGTAAAGATCTGTGGCTTGATCTCAGCTACAGAATGTCGTCTGAGGACATCCCTGCTAATTTAAGACGACTTTGGCATTTTAGGCTTTTAATAGTGGGTGATCAGTTTGGATGGGTGTCTTCTATTCGGAGGTCTTATTCTGCGTTTCAAAAAGTGCTGAAGGTATATCCTACAGGACACTCAGAGTCAGAGGATACCCTTGAATGTTGTGGTCTTCTACAAGTACATGCCAATTCACAGGGAGGAGAGAAGGAGAAAAGGCTCCTCTTTCTCTACCTTGGCTGGAAGGCAAGGTAAGGTTGAGCAGGAGTCTCTGCAAGGCAAATGTACCAAGGTATTTGCTGCTATGAACTTTCAGGACTGAAATGGGAACAATAAAAGGTGGAAAACATTCAAATAATAGAATAATGTCTCCATTAGAAAAGCATCTAAGGTAATTTATTTAAGAGATTAGGCAGTCCCAGTTCTCTATAATCCAGGAGAATGTGTAGGAGCAGTGGTGAAGCAGATGTTTTGCTGTGTGAGTGGTGTAGCTGACATGTTTGTTCCCCTTGTCCCCAGCTGACTGCCCTTCAGAGCCGTTAGCCAGGGTACGATGGTAGTCACCTTCCATTTTCTAGTTTTTGTATGGTTTTTGTTTTATTTGCCCCTTTGAACGTATTCGAGCTGTTCAACAGGACCTCGGTCAACCCCCATATTAATTAAAGAAAACAGTTAAAATTATGGTATAGGACCAGATTTCTTTGCCCTGCTTCCTTCTCTACACTCTTGTCCATGACCTTGTATTGCTTCACACAGCAAACCTTATAGAGGGATTTACGTAAATTCATTACTTCAGGGTGTTTCTTCATCCCTGATTTTCAAGTCTTTGCCATGTGAACACAATTGCTCCAGGGCCCTAAGGCATTGGTAACTCTCTTCCACAGCTCCCAGCTGGTCAGAAGAATATCTCTAGCTATCTTATGAAAAGCGTAAACAGTATTTGCTAGTCTTTGGTATGCTGAGAGTTTACTACCTCAAAATCCTTTTTGACCCTACCCTGAGGTTCACATACTTTGCAAGAAGATTTTCCCTGCTTTAATTTGAAGGAGGAAGGCTATTGTGTACCAATATCATTCCCAGAACTGGGTGGAGAATAGTTTATGACTCAGTGAGGAGCAAGCCTGCAAGTGTTCTCACTGGGTATTTGGATAAACTCTCCAAAGTTGCTGCAAGAAGAACCCAGTGGTGAATCTCAGTAAGCCCTCACAGGGACACACCAGATTCCCAAGTTGGTTTGTTACTTTGTCTTAAAGTTTTCTACTGGCAATGTTTTTCCACCACTGGTAAATAAAGACAGAAAATGAACACTTTTAGAAAGCTAAGGGAAAAAAAGAAATCACAAAATTAGCGTGAAAAAAAAGCACAGCATTTTCTGTCGGAGTGGAAAATTGTTCAAATGCATGATTTGGTGGAAAGACAAGAGTTGTTAATTGTTTTAGCATGCAAAATTGCTTTAGAGGTATGAAGTTTGTAGAGCTTTATATGATAAAATAAAACTGGTTCCCTTGTGATGTTTTTATAACTAATAAATCTTCTCTTTTCCTCCTTTACTAGGTTCTACCACCTAGGAAAGCTATGAAGCCAGGCATGGTCCTCCTCTTTGAACTCTTCCTTCTTCGTGGGACCCATACTTGGATTGATCGAGAAGTGGGATGGGGAGCTTTTCCCTTATGTGACAACAATTTTAATGCTTTGGAGGGAAAATTTAAATGTCCCTTCCTCAGAGGCCATTATGACTCTAAAGTTGACCGATTCAAAAAAATTGAAAATTTTATTTCTCAAGACTTGGATCATTGGTTATGCAATCTCTACTTTCAGGTTTGTATTTAAAAAAACGAGGCCTGTTGCTTTAGTCACATTTCCTCAGAACAGATTCTACTTTCCTTCTGTCAGCTTTAAAATCAATACCGCCTTTCCAAAAAGCAGTTTATCAATCTATCCAGTAGGCATACAAAGAAAATGAAAATCACGTGCATCTCCAACTTTTACATGAAATTAGTAGGGATTTTACAGCCAAATGTTAGGATTATTTCAAATATCAAAATATTGTTTATGGTGCTGAGTAATTGGATTAAAAAATTGGATCAAAAGTTGAAATTCCAAGTTTGAGCCTGCCACCAAGTACATTTAAATTTCCTCTACAGTTTTAGTGAATTGCAGAGGTGCTTTCACATGGCTACAAAATAAAATAATCTTGTTTATGATATCGTTGCCTGTGTATGTCTGGGATCCACAGGTAGCAAGGAAGGCTCTGTTGTGGTAAGAATCTTACTTTTGAATAGGTTTTGGACATAATTCAGATGTGAAATTTTTTGTATGTCTTTGGTGAAAATGGATCTGAATGAAGAAATCCTCTTTGGTGGAAGCTTTGTTTCTGGACTTGCAAATTAAGGGTGCTGTTGTAACTGAGATACGTTCCCTCATTCAGAATCTTAACAAGACCACAAACTTACACGTCTTTTATAGTCACGTCTGGCTCAGGAAAAAACATTTACCAAAAGAGATGGACTCTGAAAGCATCTTAATTTTAACATGTGAGATTACTTAATAGAAAGTGTAGTTATTAATTTTCTTTTAGTGATGGTTTTCAGGCAATTTTCTTTTTTGGGTCTACCAAGAATAAAAGAAAGTGAAAATAAATTCAGAATCAAGTAGAGATATAAGAATTTATACCAAAAATACACCTAAGGTATGCTAGGAAAGAGAATGTCAGAAACCACGTTAGCAGAGCTATGGTAAAATAATAATAGAAGAGTCAAAATCGGTTGAAATGAGGGGGGGAGACCCCAAAGCTGCAAAATTAGTCTTTCAACTCAACATATAAGCTGGGATGATTTAATGATCTAGGGAATCTATGTTTTGCCAGATGATTCTGAATTTGGATTGTGAGTCACCCCCATTTACTGGAGTATCTGCTTTAGTCTGTAAACATGGGGAAGATGTACATGGGAAACAGATATGAGACAAAACTGTAGTAAATGGAGTACCGAGAAACAAGAACTTCCTAAAATCCTTGTAGTAGCATCTTGGACTTCTAGGCTTCACAAATAGTGTACAAACAAGTATGTTCTGGCTTTGTGGAATACTGAACTGTTTATGTTCATGTATTTTTTTTTTTCTTAATAGATAATTAAACTACCACAGGATTCAGATAAGGAAAATAAGTGTGATATGCACCATCTCCCACCTCAACTTCTCACGTATTCAAGCATTGCTGAAAAGAATGGTGTCTCAGAGAAGGTTGAACAGTCTGGACCACAAGGTAGTAGATTCAAACTTTCATGTTTATATTCAGCTTTCATTGGAGCAACCCATAGTTTCATTTCAATGTTGGCTAGTCATTATTGTTCCTGTTAAGCTAGATTTTCCTTGTTCAGAGACTGGTCCAACGTGTTATAGCCGGAATACTGTGATTTTTTTTTTTTTATTAATATTGCTTAACTTTGTTTTCAGTTGTGAGCAATTTAAACCAGCCTCATTGCTGAGGATGAAACTTTCCATGCTGGCCTCTGCTTGAGGCTGAATAATGTTTGGAAAGTCGCAGCAATAACAGTTCAACTGCTTATGACACCAAGCTTACAGGAAGAAATAAAAAAGAAAAGATACTTTTTTTGTCTAATTATTTCTGGAAGAACTCTAGCACCTCCCTGGGCTAGAACAGGGACTTGAAATTTGGCAGGGAGATAGTTCTGGCATCAGAGGCATGCCTTATGCTACTTCTATGATGTTCCATTAAGATTCAATCAAGCCGTGACCCATAGGAAAGAGAAATTATCATTTGCTTATGTGCAGCAGACATCCCCAGAAGCTTTCTTAAAAAATCGCTGAATTTTACTTTTAGACTGAGCATCCTCCCTGGCCTCTGTGAGTCTCCTGATGTAGCTACATTGAAGGCATAATTGCAATGGACTCAGAAATTGCTTCTCTTCTCCTAGAAATCCATGAATGGGAAGAATGGCAGGACACTGCCATTGTTTTTTTCTTTTTCAGCATGGGGGATCTGACTGTCATGGACAAAAAGAATTCTTTTTTGGTATACAGATATTCCTTATTCCCTTTTGTTTAATGAACTGGAGGATGCAGCCAACCCACAGGTTGTAGTGTTTCTGTAAATATTATTTTAGGTTAACGGTTGGACTTGATGATCTTAAGGGTCTTTTCCAACCTTGATGATTCTATGATTCTATGTGCAGATCTGAAACAGTGATTTAGTTCTTCAGGACAGAGGTTCCTTGGGCATTTGACGACAGCAGCAGTGATGCACAGTAGAAGACATGGGACATTACTAAAAATAATCATTTAGTGTGGCAAATGGGCAGCTCAAGTTGGAAGTATAACATGAAAAGAGGCCAGTGGAAGTATTTACCAGACAGTGAGTAATGGTTTAGGAGATAAAGAAAATGAGGTTTGCCCTGTGACACTTTTAGGCTAAGCAGCAACCGTACTATGATCAAAATGCTTTGATATAACCACCCTGATACCAGAAGCACAGAGGTGTAAACATACATTGTACTGAGGAGTAAGGTCCTTTTTGTTGCCATGTATCTTCTACATATCTGCTAAGGTGCTTCTAGATGCAGCGCAAACCCACGAAGAGTAGATTCAAAAGGTGGAGTTGCAGCCAATTTTTCTCAACAGTGAAGAGTTATGGGCAAGCTCTTAACAAATCAAACTTGTCCTTACCATTGTTTGGTCTTACCATCAGTCTTCACATGCACATGGACACACACACACACACATACAGGCTGCAACTAAATAGGTCACGCTTCTGGAAACACACAGAAAAACTCATGATACTCAGTTTGAGAAGTCGTGGAAGATATATTTGTAAGAACTGAGAAAGAGAATTAGTGTATGTCCTATTTTGCGTGCAGACCTCTGAAATATGCTGATAAGCTGATCATGGAAGATCTGCAATTTCCATGCCAAACAGATTTGCACTAACAAAATTTCTAGAAGTAATTTTTTATATTGTTTATATTTATTTATTTTTCTTGGAGCCTTCTTTAAAGATATTATTAGCTGCTAATATCCCCCATGGGTTTGTTTTTTAATGTATCTATGCAGTGCTACAGTATGCTGTTTCTGCTGGTGATATGTTGCTAAGAGATTTAATAATGGGTAAACAAACACAACATGTGGTAATCCATTTCAAATTAAAAGTTTATTAAACGCTAGCTTGATGACTTTCTAGCTATTTACAATTAAAGGAGCAAACCTTAGGGAACTGGAGATCACGTGGTGAAAATCACGACTTCAACATTTCCAACAGAAAAATGTGTTTATGATCTGTGGCAAGCTGTCGCACATTGATATGCTCTATAAATACTATATTATATCTGTTAAACCACCAAAAACAGGGGGAAGAAAAGCTCTGTTAAAGTGACATTAGGGTTGAGACACAAACCAGAGAAGGCAAGAACAGTCTAAATGAAGACTGGTGCTCTGTAACTCACTCTACTGCAGTAGTCTAAATAGTGAATGATCTTACATATCGATACCATATGTGGTGCTGCAACATATAAGCAAAATAGAGCAGGTTGGGAGATGGTGTTTTAACCTTCACTTCAAATTTGTCTTGGTTTTAGACATTTAAGACAGAACCTTCATATTATTTCCATTAACTTCAGGCTACATTATTCTTTTAAAGCACAGCTCTGTGTTGGGCTAGGTATGGCTCTTCCCTGCTGCACAGGGTCTCTCTTCCAGAGTACAATGCAGGGGAGTGCAACCTAATACCTCCCATTCTGCCTCCTTTGTAGGTCACAGATGCATGTTATCAGATCTAGTGTGCTTCTTAGTCCAAACCATATCTTCTCTCCATTCTTTTGAAGTGGTATTCCATGAGAGGTTCATGGAAGAAGACAGCTTCTGCTTTCACAACTTTTTTTAAGAAAAGCCTCTGTTGTTGATCTGTTGCCCCATTAAGGGATCAACAGTCCCCATTAATAAATAAATGACAATTTCTGTGTGGAATTTGTGTGGAGGGTAACAACTCTAATATAAATAGCATAGGAAGGAAAATTTGACGCAACTACCAGTAACGTTGCCTTGACAGGCTTGGATCTAAGTAAGCCAGTCTTCTAAATGCATGAAAAATTCAGAAATATGAATCTCCATATAAACCACTAAATATAAAAATTCTTCAAGAGAGCACTCTTTCTCACTGTGAAATCCACAGCAAGATTCCCTTTGACTTTAGTGTCCATAGAAGAGGGGATTCACACGTGCAAAACGTCAGTGTAACTCAGTCTTTTTTGAAAGTGTCAGCTCTTTGATCCTCAGAAAAGTAGCTGGACAGCACTTGTATATTTGTTCTCCAGTTCAAACACTTTTAGATCAGACTCAGGCTCATTTGGGAAGTGTTACTATGTACTTGTTGGGAACATTCTTCCAAATCCTTGCTCTTCTGTCTGTGCTGCTCCTCTGACTTGACATGTGAACCACCTATTTGTGCCCATTGGAAATACTGATCAAATAAAACAGGCAAGTAGAAAACCAGGGATGATTTTATCCTCTGTAGTTTGTAGAACCAAAGGAAAACCTTTTTCATTCTAATGACTTACTCACGCCTCTTTAATATTGGCCAGTTTGAAGTCCTAAAGTTATGGTCAGCACTGTTCTAGCACTCAAGACCTAAAAAGAGTGCTTACAAGGGGGAAGGGGGAAGAGTGGCTGAGGAGGATTAAGATACTGAAACAATAATCTTTTTTTATTGCCAGTTGTGTGCAGTTTTTGGTCAAATTACAGTAGAAATCACATACTTAAATAGTCATGAGTGATTGTACATCTTTTTAAGCAGAAGTTAGCCCAAGCACTACAGTGTGAAATCAAGATGGGAGATTTGCTTAGCCTGGCTGTGTCGGAGGAGAGGCATTATCAGCCAAGATTTTCAAGGGAAGTGTTCAAAGGTAGCCAGGCTAGTTTTGTCCCAGCAGCAGGATGATCTTGCTGTAGTAGAGGTGTGGCACAGGCTGTATTAGCCTGGGCACAGTGTTGTGTTAGCATGACTACACTGCTCCCAGTATCTGGACTAGCAGAGATGTTTGTTGCTACTGCTTTGACAGGTAGATTTGGCACATAGAAAGGCTCCTACTACCTCAGCTGTCTTTGGACTAAATGCCTACATGCATATTTTCTGTGTGTTTGTAGCATCATCTTTCCAGAAAGTCTCCTTGTCCCTCATTCCCCCTGCTGTAGTATACTTTGGGAGTGTAAATAAAAAAGCAGATTAGCTGTTTGAGTAAGGTTTTAAGGACACTTATTTTCTTCCAATGAACAAATAGCTCTTTTTTGCCCCTAAACTTTATTTTTCCCTCCCCTATAGGGTTTGCTGCCTAACAGCAGTGCATGTGGCTCATGTGCCCATGCATCAACCAGAGGAAAAGTTAGAGCAGCTGAAATGTTTTCAGTTCCCAAACTATGAGCTTATAAGAGAAATAAATATTATATAGAAGGATCATTTTCAGATACACAATTTATCTCGTTACTGTACAATTTAGAGCATTTTTCAGTCTGTCTTCCTTCTGTCTGCCTGCCTGGCTGTTAGAAATAAGGTTGGTTTGTACCACTTGGCTTTGGCAGTCCTTGAAACCTGCCGGAGTTGTAAAGCTTTAAACAGTTGCGCAGGTCTTTAATTGTAAATTAGTTTTGACAAGACTGCTAGGCAAAGGCCTGGCCCATCCCGTTGTGATGCTAGCCGACAACCCCTTACTGCTCCTGGAGCAAGGAAACATGTGGAAGGAATTGTTCTTTTACATTTCACAGCTTGTCATTTCCTCTGCAGGGCAACCTCTGACCTCCCCGAAAGATCCTGACACCCATAAGGGAAGTATTCCCACTGTTGTAAAGGAAGTGGAAAAGCAGTTTAATACCGCGAAAGGAGGAGAAGCGTGTGTGTCAGAAGAAGCTGGGAGGAAAAGAGAAGAGCTTAAAATGCTTCCAGCAGGTTAGGACTTTTATTGTGTTGTTTAATTTATTGAAAGTTTGCAAATAGATCTGCTTGGCATGTGTGTAAATACCCTCATCTCCCTTCCCCCTCACTCTCTAATGTCATCTCATCATTATTTCACTAGGTAAAGGAAGCAATGGAAGAGTTTAAATCAATTGTGCGGGATCAAAAGCAGCTTAGGTGAAAAATGTACAGAAGCGGTGGGCTCCTCTGTCTAAAACATATTAGTAGGCCAAATGTGTTAGTAATTACAAGGTGTGTGTGGAGTGCACTGACAACACTAGATTACGGCTGGTGTTTCCGTGACATTTTTACATCCTTTCATTTTATTTGGTCATTTATATCCATGGATTCACAACATGTTGCTGTTAGGTGCTTGGGAAGTATTTTTTCTTCTTACAGCACGTTAATAGCAATATCCTTTGTTAATTGTGCTGAGCTAAATTATGTAAGAGTGCCTGTCTGGTATTAACGTCAGATAGCATTTGCTTCTGAGATGTGGAGTTTCTTTTGAAGGCAAAGCCTTACAATTTGTGCTATTTTTTGGGGGTGTGTGTGTCGGTTTTTTTGTTTGTTTGTTTTTTTTAAACCCCAGGCAAAACATACATGACTGAGAACTGAGTAACATAACCACTATGTCCTATTCTAAACTCAGATAGCACCATGATGGCTGGAGGCAGATGTACTAGAGGACAGGGATCTGATGGTACCAAGATTATAGACAGCCATCCCCACTTAATCTAGGTAGTGAATTGTGCTCTCTGTCCTGTGATAGGAAAATGGCTGTGCAGGCACAGAAATGGCTGCTGTCTGCGCTCCCCTTCATGCTAGCACTCGCGCACGTGCCCCGTGGGCCAGCCAGCCCTCCTGGTCATGGTACAGATGGTTAGGATAAATAGGTAAATTGAGTAGCTGAGGTAGTGGAGAGGGCATCTGGAGCTAACCTGGGATCTACAGCCATCCCCAGCACTCGTGACTCTCCTAGCCACCGCAAACAAGGTGAAGGTCAGCTTTCATTTTAGGGAAAGGATGATTCTTATACCCTTTGGTGCATAGAGAGGGCTGAAAGTGCAAGTGAAAATAAATTAATCCCTCCTTTTGAAGGGAGTGACTCTCCTTCTGTACCAGGAAGCTATAATAAGTCATGTTTAGACATTGAACTGAACAATAATAGGTAAGAGAGAGCTAATAGCTACCTCTTATCTGTGTAAACTGTAGTTTGTAGTCGTCTTCGTGTCTGTGGGTTCCCCAAAATTATGCAGTAGAATTTTCGATGCTGATTTGAAGCCAACTGACATGCCAGCTTTCCTTTTACAGCAACCCATGAAACGTAGTTCAAAACCCATTTCTTTGGAGCTGTCCTTCTCTGTTGACTGCCCAAGAAGGCTAGGACTATGCATCTGCTATTATAGGTACATTTGTTGAATATCTCATGTTAAGTGGTCACAAATAGAGGTAGAAGCTAGTATGGCATTGCTTAGTCAGGATTCATAAACACTGAGTATTGATGTTGACCATCATAGATGCGTAAGAAGTAGAATACAGAGCTGGTGTCAATTTTTGTTAAATGGTGTTGGTGATAAAAGGTTAAGCATGTTACAGAAAAAAGTAATACGAATTTCCAATCTTTCAAGGGTTCTCAATACACCTCCTAATAAGACCAACACTTCATTAGCACGTCCTTTCTAGATGTTGGCCCTTCCAAGAATGTAATCACAGCCCCAGGTTAGAAATTTTTTTCCAACTTTGATGTTAGTGGAATCTACTCTGAAATTCATTTAATTCATTTGCCCAACACTAGCTGTGCACAGCAGCTTAGGATACTCGCAGTATTTAAAACTTGAGTAACCTGCATGAACAAAAGTTGTTTTAAATACTGTTTAATGGTATTTGACATATGCTTTTGGCTGATTTTTAAACTCTTTGCTGATTTCTTTTCCTTGCCAATGTTTCCAACTCTAGAATGTATGTTTCAAACCCCAATTATTAGTTGTGCAGGTAGACTGCTATTTTTTTTCTCCCCTCTTCCCCCTATCCCCATCACTAATGCTTATCTAGGTCTAAAACTACCATGTTGAATTTTTATTCAAATTAGTTATGTGGAGTTTGGCAGAGATCCAATGCCAAACAAAGCATTTTAGAGCCCACAATTTCAATTCAAGAGGGTCTCTTACAAATACCCTGGAACAATGCAGTTACAGAATTGGCCTGATTTTGAAAAGTACTGAATTACTACAAATTTTATCAAAGTACGGTAAGATTTAAAGGGCGTTGTTTTGCATCATCAGAGGATCTGACTCAGTATACTCTAAGAGATAATACTATAATCTACTGAGGATTCAGTAATCTACTGAGGATTTTAAAAATGGATCTTGTATAATAGGGAGTCTACGTGAACTACAAACAGACCTCCAAAAGCATCCATGGATTTGAATTAGGTGAAAAATGTTTTTGCTTATCTTTATTCACAAGACAACAGAAGTTTTTCTTCATGAGCTCAATTTCTGGTACTTGCTAAATCTATTACATGGTAATTTAATGCAAAATTTTGGTTTAAAAACGCACGTCACTAAAGCACCGATTTTCTCTGGTGGAATACTGTCAGTAATGTAACCACTAAACTCAATATCTGCACTCAGAACTAGGGAGGGAAAAAAGCTTCATTTTGAAATCTCCAGATAATTTCTGCAGAACCATGTATAAACTAGGATTTATACTGTATCTGATGATTAATTTGGAGTTTCAACAGTGCCTGCATTTTCCTTCTCACCAACTCTCATCCCAGCAGGCAGCTGCTCCCCAGCCTTTCTCTCATATGAAGCCTGATTTCTTTTTTCAAAGCCCCCAGTTATGTACGTATCACAGTAAAAACCCTGCAAACATGTAAAATATTTCTCATAAGTATTTGTTAGTCAGCCTGTTACAAGCAGCTTGCATTCTGCCCATTTTTGGGGTTTGATACCACTTCTGTTGTTCCTTCAACCCTCTGCTCTGTCACCTTTCTATGGCACACCCAGGACAAATTTTTAGCCCCTGATTTTCAAACCTACCAGCTCAGAAGGATTCTTTCACTCAATGTCTGTCTTCTGAAATAAACTGAATATTGAAAATTGAATATTAAATATTGATCATATTTAAGATCCTCAATTCAAAACCCTCTCCTCATCTGTGGAAAAATCTTGGGAAGTGAATTGTGTCCTTTCATGACATCAAAAACATTTCTGTCTGAACAAAGCTTCAGAATAGCACCTAAGAAAAGATGGTATCAGGCTAACGGAGGAGTTAGTACACTAGCATATAACACTCAGAAATTTATTCAGAACATATTAAGGTGTTCTTTCTGTATCAAAATATCAAACACAGATACAGTTTCATTCTGATTTTATCACTACTTTGGAGGAAAAGTTTTTCATTTGTTAAAATATGCTTGCGTAGGTGAGAAATGGTTTTGTTGAGAGGATTATATTTATGCTCACAGCCACTTCTGAAACAATGTCATGAAAACCAGTGAGCCTTCCTTGCAATATTTCTCATTATACTGCAATGTGGTTTTTCTCCTTCTGACATGCTATTTGCTTCTACATGACAGTTGTACACAGATGCAAAAATAATTACCTAAACCAAAAAACCCAAAGCTGTTCTCATTGGTAGTTTCTCATGGGTGCCATTTTAAAGGGAGCAAAGTGATGTTTTTAAATGAAGATTGCTTGCCCTTCATTTTTTCTACAGGTAGAGCCTCAGTCAGCTGAACTTTCTCTGCTGGCCTTTTCCTCCTCTGAGGAGGACTGTATAAAGGATTGGGTTGATTCTTGGAGATAGGATCAAATTCAGCTCCCACTTACAGTTGTGCAATCCATGTAATCCAAATTCTTTTCTGACTCTTACTGCACTGTTTGATTTCCCACAGGCCAGGTACTAGGGAGAGAGTCCAGATAGGATTTTCATGTCATTTTCTGTTTCCCTGCTGTAATTTAACCAAGCTGGTGATTTCTTTGTTATCTGCTGCCCCACTCCTGGATGGCACCACTCTAAAATCCTTTCTTCCTGGCTGAAAGAGAGGTTGCAGCCATCAGAAGGGAGTGCACTTCATCCTTCTCTACTTTGCCTCCACATAAGTCAGAAGTATTTCCCACCAAGCCAGTGTAAAGTAATTTCCTAGCCGTGCTGTTTCTTTTCATCCATATTTTAAAAAAAATTTTAAAATTTTTCTTCCCCTCCCCCCCCATCAAAATTTCACAGTATCAGCTCTATATGCAGCCTCTGAAAGTTTCACATCACAGAGAATCTGTTTCCCACCCCTCTCTAATCCCAGTTCACAAAGTATGTATCTACAGTAGTGTTTAGGTTTTTAGGGCGCTTTTGAAATGAATGCCCTGCCCAGTTGCTGCTCTATGGTTCGCATTGCAGAGTGATTTTGGAGGACAAGCACTGCACTCCTTTAGGGTGAAGCTAAGCAACAGGATGCACTTTAGGTGTGTGTATCATGTATTAAAGGACTAACAATTCCCAGGACCAGACTAGAGCTAGTCCGACACAAACTCTTCAACACACAGTGGGGTCCCCAGTGTTTAGTTGTGTCCTCTGAATCACTGGTTTCATTCTACAGATCCACTCCTTGTTGCACAACAGTACTTGTTACAGAAGACATAACCAAAGATGATAACTTCCAGACTGAATGCAGAGGATAAAAAAGGTTACATTATACTCTGCAAGGATTAAGAAGCAGTAAGACACCCTCCATTATTAAAGGTCATGCTGCTACTCTCAGCTATTACCCCAAGAAGGCTGATGCTGGGAAAGGTACTGGAGTAGCCCTAACTAGTTTCCAACCTCTTTTCATCCTGTTTTAAAAATGTAGGTGCCAGCTGAACTTAGGGACTTGGCAGAGGTGACACTTTCTTTGTATCCCATATCAAGTGTGAGCTGTGTAGCGTCTACACTGTTTTGTTGGGACTTAATATCACCAAGAAATAAGGCTGCTCTCAGCATTGTCCAGGTCTGGAAACAAACTTCATTTCACCCTACTTTCCCAAATCCAGGCATTCCTGTTATCATGCCCATTCCACAACAGTGGGAAAAAAATGCCACCCATTTTTTCCTGTTTGTCTTACACAAACGTACAGCATTAAAACTATTCTGCTGGACTTCTTATTAACACCTGATCACAGATTTATAACATTGGATTAAGAATTTTATTGTCTTTTCCAGGCCCTGGTGTAATCACATTTTCCTGCTCTTATGCATATGTTTGTTGACTTCCAAATAAACCTATTAACAGAGGGTTTACACCTGCCATTGTACCTTTGTTGTAGCTATGATATCTGTTGTTGATCATTTTTACTTGGTGGTATTTTCTCCTCCTCAAATTGTTCTTTTTTATCGTGAATGGTATTATGTTCCCCTGTCAGGGAACAAAATGTATTTTGAGTCAATTTACTAAAATAGTCACTGCTTAGTGCTATATCTGGACAAAGTTGACACCTTTGACATTTTCTAAAATGGCAAAAATAACTGTATTTAAGGTATGATTTATGGATACTGTATGTCAAAGGAATTTCTATGTTATTACAGTTTCTGATACAGCCATCCGAACTCCTTCAATGAACAAATTGCTGATAGTGCAGCTAATTAATGCTTTATTAGTTTTCTGTGGTCAATTATAACAAGTTATAAAAAAGTAAAATGCAATTTAATATTAAAGAGCTGTGTGATTCTTGTTTCTTTCTCAGAACTGCTTTGTTTTGTGCATGTAGAAGAAACAATTTCTACATAGCTCAATTTTATAAGACACATTTCCGCCCACTAAGAGCAACTCCTATGATTAAAAAGTAGACTGGAGTCTTTAAATGCCTTTCTGATTGCTGGCCTCTATTAAAAACTTCTTAAAATAATAGATAGGTTTAATTCCTCAAGCCAAAGAAAAATTATATCATCTTAAGTATTTTCCATATTTATTATATTGATGAGACTTGGCTGCAGAGAAAAAAAAGGAAGCAAAATCTCTTGTATTGCAAGTTTTAAATGTACCAGGCTAAGGTTTACTTAATTAGAACCTCCAGGCAATAAAGGAGCCCTTTTTTAAATTCTGTGAATCTTAATATGCTAAATAATGCAAAGCTTCAACTCTTCAAGCATGAGACACACATCTGGCAGCTTAACATTTAAATTACAGAAAAAAAAACCACTTCAGTAGTAATTTTCATGAAGAAAAGAATGGGAAATGTATTACAACTAAATTTAATTTCTTTTTAGATTTTTCATCCTGTCTAATTGCAAGCATTTGCCATCTTCTCCTTTATTTATTTATTTTCATACAGTTTTTTTTCTGTACTTTTTATTGATCTTTAATTTGAGCAGCTTCTTACTGTTACAGCCGTTGAAGAATTACATCGTGTTTTTACTTAGCAAAAATTGTTCAGAAAAATCTATGAGGAATTAAAGTAATGAGCTCACTGGTATAGAAAGAAAAGAGTGTTCAGAGCCTTACAAATAAAATGTAAAAAGAGCATATCGTGATTAAATAACAAACTTGAGTTCCTTCTCCCTCCCATTTCTTAAGTGTAAAATATTATTGTTTTCTTTATTCTTTTTATTGTGCTGTTTTTCTGGCCAAGGTAATTACTGCTTTGTTCATTTGTCTCCAAAAACATTGTCAAAGTCTTCATTATTTTAGCAAAGCTATTTGGAAACCCATTTCAGTGAGCCAAAATTAAAAAAAAAAAAAATTGAACAACAAAGCAAACCACAGTAACCATCTTTACCAAGGTATGTTTATATTTTAATATGTGTTTATGGGCTCATATGTGTTTCACATATATGGAATATGTGGAGACAATTTGAACTGTTTATACTGCATGTGTGCACACACGTGACATACCCAGCAGCTGTATTTTATGCAATTTCACTGATTTCAGCAGACCTTTCACCCCCAATGATGTAAATACCTGTAAATACCTCACCCACTATGAATGCTCAGCATATATACACCTATATGTGTGTATATGTATAGAAAGTAAGAAACAGAAAGATGACTGTCTTTTATCGAGGGGAAGTGGAATTAACTGAAAAAAAAATGTGAAATAATCGTTACATATATTTTTGGCTTATCCTTCATGTGCCGTACATTAAGAAGTGTAATACAGACCTTTATTTCCTCCGCACCACTGCTTCCTACGATGTAGGAGTACATTTTTGTTCACTCTACAGGTCACTGCTTTTCAGGAGTTTGAGAGACACACTACTTGAGTAAACATAGAAAACACGAGTACTTTCGATCCCTGTGCCTCAGTCTCAATCCACAACCACGTCCATACAAGAAAATGAACTTCCTTCTCTTTTCCAAAGAATACATCCTGGGGTGTTTAAAATATCCTTCACTGTTGTTCTTCTCATGTCTGTTATTTATTTATTTCTACTTTTTTGTCCTGCTTCATAGCTATACAATTGTTATTTCCAGCACCACAGTATCTGGAGTCTTCTCTGCATTTATCATCCTAACACTTCTGGAAGGTAGGAGAGAACTAACCACCTATTTATAACTAGGATGGAGGGGAAAAAATGGCCTGCGTGGAGTCATGCAGGATCGTGGTGGGAGAGGGAACAAAACCCAGCTCTTTCCTTTCCAGAGCTTTGTCTTATGCACTGATATAAAAGTACCTGTTTTTTTTTTTTTTTTTTTCTTACAGAGGATGATTTTTACCAAGATTGCTGTGGCAATGCACACGAGCACTGCGTCTTGTTTCAACCAAAGGACGGCCAAGGAGGACATCACACGGTACTGGTCTTGGTCTGAATGTCACCATCTCACTTAAAGCACACGGTGAAGCCATGGGAGCTTCTACCAGTGCCATTTAGGAATGATTTGTGGGCTTGCTTGTTGTTGTTGTTGTGTTTTTTTAAACTATCACTGTGAATTTTGTTATAGCTAGTGGGAGTATTCCTGTCTCCTGCATAGATCTATAGGGAGATAATCTCTCCAGCAAAGGATTTCAAAGGAGTAGTAGGAAAGACCATCCAGTAATCAGATAACAGCAGCTTTGTCAAGGCTGTGCTGCAGGATGATTTTATTTCAGTAATGTTTAAGCACAAGATAGATTTCTTATGCATCTATAACCTTTAAGCTCTCATGTCCTTCTGCAGAAGATCCCCAATATCAGATACTTTTAGTATCCTTATTTGTAGTATCTTGGTCAAGGACATAATTAATTTGTGAACAAATATTGTGTCATCAGTACAAGTTACCATGAAATCACATCTGCATCATGACAACACTTTCTGGGTGAGATACTGAGAACTAAGCCACAAAGAAGATTCTGTATTCCTGAGAATTGCTTCCACCTGCATTATCTGTTTTAAACTAGATATTTTCCAATGAAGGATGCAATTTTTCTCTGTAAGTGTTGCTCCACTGCCCTCCTTAGATTGGCATGGCTTCAGTGAACTATAACTGCAAACATGAATATTCAAATTAATCTTTCTGGCAATTTGTCTCACTCTGTTCTAGATGTACTCTGAAATGTTTTTAATGCTTTTAATTGCCCATGGAGAAAAGTCATCGCGGTACTCGGAGTACTCGCAAACTTGTGTACTATGTGTTTATACCAGTACATGTACTGTGGCACAAATACTCAATAGCTGGGAATTATTATCGCAACTTTGACTTTAGTAGTGTGATGATCTACATATAAATATCTATGAGAAAACCCAGATTGGTCAACTGGAAATTCCCTCAATTTTAAATGACTAAGTTTTCAAGTGATTTATTTCTTTAGGGAGGTAAGGATAACTTGGAGAAACCAGAGTTATATATAAACATAACTGCAGACTGATGTGTGCATGTGTGTGTGTAGCCTTTTTCTATAGGAAGACCGATTTAAGGATTGATGGAGTGGGTGTAATGGGCACAGCAACCCAGCCCATGGGAGTGGCAGAGTGAAATTCATTTCCTACAATCCCATAATAGCACATTGCCTTTGAACAAAGTGCCACACTCTTATAGGAACCTCAGTTGTGGGTGGCTCTCAAAGCCACATTAAAGTGACCTGGTTTCGGTAAGGTGCGTAAGCCCATGGGTAATTCAGCACTGTCTAGTCCCTTTGGACTCAGTGAAATGACTCACAAGCTTATGGTTATTGACATGGTTAAATAGATTTCTGAACTGAGCCTCTTATGAGAATACTTTTGCACAAAAGAAACGTGAGCATGTGAAATCTCCTTTCAAAGGTTGTAAGAGCCCCTCTTTTTTAATGGGATGAGAGAACCCTAATGTTCAGAGAGATCCTTGTTTTAGCATGTTCGAGATTTAGACACTTGTTCTGAGTTATGTCAGTTGGGCCTACTTGTATCTCTGGAACTGAAACCGTCTTCTATAATACTTTTACCTAACAATCATATATTGGAAACAATTGCAAACTAATGTAAAGAACAGACTTAAAGCCGAAGATAGAAGTTCATGTAGTGGCTTGTTCTCCTCAGCTGCCCCTTTTCTTTTAGTAAATAGATTTTTTTAATTTGTTGTGTTTTTTTTTTTTTTTTTTTGTTTTTTTGTTTTGTAACAAAAGCAAATAGAAAGACCTTTGTGTCTGACTTCACCTTTTTGAGGAACATAAGATATAGTAGCAAAATCAAAGATGTTATTGTTTTGCCTCCCTGCCCCCAAATTCATCTATGCTAAGGAGTTGCAAATAGTCTCCCACTGAGTATCTTCTGAGTGATGGGCATTAGTGACAACTTAGTTTTTGTTGCAGTGAGCGTGCACACCATTGCATGTATTCAAGATATTGCATTGTGGCTATGAAGGACACAATGCTCCTGGTCACTGACTTCTGGGAGAAGTAAAATATATTTTGTGGCTGTAATCCCATCCTCATGCAGATGACTGAGCTTCTGCTTTCATACTTCAGACAAGATCAAACACAGTCTTGGAGAAATTAACTCATAATACTCTTTAACACCTTTGGGATTTATGTCTTAAATAATGTTTTTATATCTACTTTGCACAGGGATAGTTTCATGGAGACAATGTCAGTGCAAGCAAGGTACTTTGCACACACTACCTACTCTAAAACCTTGACTTTTTCTAGAGAATTAAGTTGGGCAGTCATGTGGCTAGGTGAAATGCAATGCTATCTGTAGCTGCCTGATCTTAGTATTTGAAAATAGCTTTGAGCACGCTACCCACTTCTACTGTGCCTTAACTATTCATGTTTACATAGAATCACTTTTTGGTAATATATTCCATTGCTTGTGGCAGCTTTTCCACTGACCACTGAAGATAAGATGATTGTATCATGTTTACTGATAACCATATTTAGCATTATGTAGGTATGGATATAAACCTCTGTCTGTTATGTTCACGAGCCTTAAGTTAAAATTCAAAATGTGGATGAGGTCTATGTAATCCAAGCTTCAGAACACAAATTTGCCTTTTAGAGCAAAATGGTTTATCGAGTTTAAAAAAAAAAAAAAAAAAAATCTTTCTGGTTTTCATAATTAGTAAATTATACAGTGATGTGACTACATCTACTGCCAATGCTGTGTTCCCTGGAAACTGAGATTTTTTGAGATCTACAGAGTAAACTTGGATGTTTTGTTCATTACAGTTTCATAAATGCGAAAGTCAAAATGGACCTTAAATCATTTAGGTTAGCTTCTAGTATATGCTAGAAAATTTCAACCACTTGCTCCATAAAATCAGCATCAAGGGATGGAGAACCAAAATTTCCTTTTGTGGTTACCTCTAAACAGTATACCTTCCACCTACCTGTCTAAAAGAAAAAACAAAAAGGGAGTCCTGTCTCTAGTTCGAACATAACTGGTTTTAACTTCCATCCCTTTGTTCTCTCTGGGCTCATTCACCAAGTGTTAACAAACCCTTTACAGAGTTTGGTATTGTGCCTAGGAAGGTATTAATAGATAGCTTCATGAAGTCACCTGAAGATGTCTGTTTGGTAAGTTATGACCTCATTGTGTCTCTTGGTGGAAGTGATGTTTGGCTCTTTGTCCAGGGGCAATAACGCTGAGCATGCGAGAAACCTGGTCACTCCAGAGAGAGGCAATGCCAGTGCCAAATCAGGCCCTGTGTGTGCAAAAATGTTATACCACCGATGAGCACAAATTGGGATTCTGTACTTTGTAGCTCAAGGATTAGTTTAAATCAGCATAAACTGGCACCAGCGCTGAAAGATGCAGTACTGTCCCTCTGCTCCCTTGTGCTGGCACCCATGCAGGGTGGCCTGGATCAGAATGGGTCCAGATGAGAGATAACCCAGTTAATAAAAGGAAAAGAAAAGAAAGAGGCCAAACATCATTAATTCCCTTCCCAGATCAGCTCCCTCCATATGTTTTACTATGTGGATGTCCAAATTTTTGTGCAGAGGGAATGCAGTGTGCAACACAGGAAAAAGCGAGCAGGTAGAGGAAGACTGGATGACTTCTGGTGTCAGCATGAGCTTACACCTCCTTCAGAGGGTTTGTCAAACCACAGCCTTATAAGAACATAAATCAATTCACTGAAGAATACTGTGTGTGCCATTCTGGGCCCCACAATTTAAGAAGGATGTGAAGGTCCTTGAACACATCCAGAGGAGGACAACAAAGCTGGTGACAGGCCTGGAAGGAATGTCCTGTGAGGAGCAGTTAAGGACTTTGGGATCCAGTGCCAGGACGCGTGGGAATGGCTCAAAGCTCGGGGGAGGTTCAGAATTGACATGAGGAAACATCTCTTTACTGGGAGGGTGCTCAAACACTGAAACAGGCTTCCTAGAGAGGTGGTTGATGCCCCATACCTTAAAATGCCTTTTAAACACTGGACAATGCCCTTAATAACATGCTTTAGCTTGGTCAGGCAGTTGGACTAGATGATCATTGTAGGTCCCTTCCAACTGAAATTTTCTATTCTATTTCTATTCTAATTCTATTCTATTTCTATTCTAATTCTATTTCTATTCTAATTCTATTCTATTCTAATTCTATTCTATTCTAATTCTATTCTATTCTAATTCTATTCTATTCTAATTCTATTCTATTCTAATTCTATTCTATTCTAATTCTATTCTATTCTTTCTTAAGTGTTTTGAGCCAGCTTTGCCACTGCTGTTTTCCAGGTTTGTTTTAGAGTGAGGAGTAAAACAGAACTAGAAGTTCAAAACAGGGTGAAACTTGCAGCTCTTACTTTGCTAGCTGTGCCCAGCTAATTACCTTACTATTCTAACTTTTTTTTTCTTTTCATTTAAAGATCAACTGGAATAACCCACCTGACCAATGTTATCAAGAAAAATCAGGTCCTGGGAACAATGCAAGCCCAGAAGAAGGGAAAGCATCTGCAGAGAGCAATTTTTACCTGGAGGAGTTAGAGAAATATACTTTTTCTGTGTAGTAAGTAATCTCAGCATCAAATAGTTTCACAACCCAAAAGTATGCCTTGTTTTTCTTGTATTATAGAAGTATCTACATTCAGTTGAATGTTATTAGGCTGCAAAATCCAACACATAGGTTGACAATTGCCTAAGCGGTGTCAGTTTGTCCCTTTTGTGCACGCATGTTATGATTATGACATCATATGCTATTTTTCCACAGAGGTCATTTTTCTGTATGTGTGTTATTTATTTGTGTAAATATTAAGTACTTTATTTTCTGCTTTTCGGTCACTGTGGCCCCTGGTCTTATTTACAACATGCAGACCCTGCCTGGAATTCAGAATTACTGATTTCCTCGTACTTTTCTTCTCAATAGAACTTTACAAGTAAGAGTTATTTTTTCTTTGCAAAATCATTGTGAAATAAAGGAAGGGGTGTTATTTCACCTTCACAGATAGGGATATGAGGTAAGATATTTCTAGCACTTATAAGTAACCAAAGACTTGAATTTTCTTTGACTCCTTAGTATTATCTATGATTGAAGTTGATGAGAAAAAATTTGGAAGAATTTTTTGTCTGAGAATGCAATTTTGACATTGCTGATTTGCTTTGAGAAGCTGTGTCGGGAAGAAATGAAAGAGGATTTCTAGCAAAATCTTTTCAGCATTTTAAGAGCAATACACTACCTTTCTTGGATGTTACTTTAAATATTACTTTTCTCTGTTATAAAATACACATATGGGGAATGATTTAAAATGAAAAGATAAATTAAAGGGGAATTAAAAAGACTACATCAAAATGAAATCTTTTCACTCACTTATAATTATTTTTTCCCAGATTTCATCTTCAAGGTAATTGCAAAACTTGGACAGTAATTAGTAGAAAACAATGAAGACCCAGTCCTTCACTAAATGAAATGGTCTGATACTCTTTCACATAGCTCTGTATTGTGTTTTGAATGTTCAAAACCCAGCTGTAATGTACATCTCTGGCACCTACGGTCCTCTGCAAATCAGCCCCTAGACTTTCAAATAAAGGATCCAGAAAATGAGCGCCAGAATAGGGTGGATGTCTGTGAAAATTTAGTTTTAAATGGCTTCCCTGTCAAAACATTTGAAAGCAGTATTTATCTAATCAGGCAAGCCAAGTAGCCTTCAGCATCACTAGTCCTGTTGTTCCCTGCTCTCACTTGCCACATTCACTTGGTGCCTTTAAAGTTTGGCAGAAAGTTAGGTAAAGACCCTACAGACATAAAGTACATTTTCACTACAGCAACCTGAACTGAGCCCTAGATGTGGTCAGCCCTGCGTATTGCAGGAGGCAGCAATCAAGTGGAAAAATAACACACAATCATATAATTAGACTGCTATAATTCTGCTGAATTAATGGTGGTTAATTTGGACGGTTAAAGACTCCCCCCATCCTGGCCATAATTTAAGAATAGATTTTAGAGTAGCACTGTTCATCCAAATATCCTTGCTGGCTCCTACTGTTTTATTTTACCTACCTCAATTTTCAAATTAAATTAACCAAATTATTATCGACCCCTTTTTATCTCAAGGTGCTTGGTTTCTGTGGCGGTGAATTTCACTGTCTCTCTTCCATGTCTTGCAGAGCTACAGTGATACAATTAATGTTTAAAGTCAGCAGCATTGATCCTTTGTTCTTTTCAAAGTTGTTCAGCTTGAAAGTGTTGGGAAAGGGGCCCACGTCCACCCTTCCTTAGCACTGAAGCACTCCTGGAGCACATACTGGTTTCTGGTCACTGTCCCTGCGGCAGCCTGGCCCCAGGCTTTGAAGCCCATGGCATCTGCGATTGCACAAGGTGCCCAGAGGAGCAGAGGGAACAGGCATTTGTCGAAGTTGGCATGCACCTTGCTGTCTGATTTGGGGTCCAAGAAAATATGATGGTTCTTTCTTCCTTTTGCTTTTAGTTTTCCCTTCTTTGTCCTTTCTTAGGAAGCCCAGTTGACTTTGGAGCCCCATGTCTGTGGGGACACTGGCTTTGCTGGGGAGGCAGAGGTATGTCTGAGCACAGTAAGTTACAGGGCATGAACTGTATATCCTTGGTACGAAACAAAGGCTACAAGGTGTGCTTCATGGTGGCTGTGCTGCCTGTCCTTCTGTGAAGAGAGCCAAGGCTAGTATTTTATCATCTCTGTTATCCTGTTTGAAATAAGGACCAGTGCTGGTTTTATTTACCTACTTATTATGTGAAAATCCAATGAGGTTAGAACAAAACAGAATTTACAGAGCATTTCTTTGCCTTCTGCTTTACTTGTGGTAAAATGTCATCTTTAACAGAAAGAAAAAAATAGGAAAACAAATTACTTCACTCTTGGTCAAGTAATATAGATATTACACTTTGCGTGCCATGTAAAGAATGTGTCCTTAATAATATATATATATTTTTTTAACTTAGAGTTAATTCAGTTTCCCTTTGTGATTGAAGGAGTATCTGATACCTTATGAGTTGTTAGTTCCATTTGTTACCATACCAGCATGATGTTACAGTCATTACTCACTTCTGTCTGTCTCTTCTTTCCTTTTCTCCTACTTTCTCCATCAAAGGGCATCAACTCCTCTTTGTCTGTTTCCAGACCTTCCTCTCTGCTAGGATTGCTACCTTTTAAAAAATGCAATGCAAGATAATTAGCTACTACAAAAATTTTTAATGGGACTGTAGATCTGGGGGTAGCTTAGATCTCCATAAACTTCAGAGTTTTAGATGCTCCAAGATGCAATCTGAGCAATTTCCTTGATCTTTTATTGCAGCTGGTAAATCATTTATTGGGTTAGGTTATTTTACAAAATCCTCTTTAAAAACAAAATCCCATAAAATGTATTTATCGTAAAATACTGCACGACCAACAGTCTTCAAAGTTGTACATAACCTGTATTAATTAAAAGCTAGTGTTGTACTGTGACAAGTTAAAAGTATCCACTCTGTCTCAGTCTCTCTCTCCCCCCTCTGGCCGCCTCTCCCTGTATTTTTTTCTCTCTTCTTTCCTCTCTCTCATCTTCTCATTTCTTGTAGGGCTTGCCAAAGGGAAGACTGGCGAGTACGAGCAAAATATTCTTTTGTGATCACAAATATTTTTCTGATAATTGTGATATTTTTTTGTTTCCATTGCTATAGCATGCTTGTCCTTTTCCATTCATATTAATTTGACAGTGGTGTCTCACGTCCGTAGGCCATAGTCAAACCTCCTTACAGTGGGCATTATACACATATGTAATAAAAAGATCATTCTGGCTGCAGAAGCCTGCAGCCTTCAGCTTCGATCTTGCAGCCTACACGAGTGACTTTTCCACTGTGCCCACACACAGCCTTGCTGAAAGCAGCAGGCTTTTGCCTAGGTCCAATGAATTGGTGGTCAGGGGCGTGAGTCCAAAACATACGATGAGAGAGAAGAGGTTAAAACAACAGATGAACGTAGTCACATATTACAGGGAGGTGCACGCTATTGATGTGGTCAGCCGCGGTCACAGCCCCGTAGCTGCTTGACAGCCACGGAGCACTTTGCAGACCTTGCTGGAGAGCTGACCCCAGGACCTTGCCTCCCATCATGGCATCTCTGAACCTCCCTTCTCTCAGAAATTTATGTTTCTGGAACTAAAAGCCCATGTAACCTGCAGCAGAACATGGATATTTTTAGTGGCTATTGACTAAATAAGACAGGTGAAATCTATAACCTTGAGAGGGAAAATGTTTGGAGGAATTTTGACCCTTGCAGCCCTAAACCTGCTGTCAGAAGCTTTCTAGCCCTGTTCTTCTGCTCCCTGAAACAAGCAAAATTTGAGGAAAAAATGTTCTTCATGGGTATTCGTCACTATAAAGCTAGATTTCCTGAAAGTGCATAATAAATACAGATCTGAGAAATCATTTCCTCACTTCAGCACTTTAACACTGCTTTTTGTTCATAGTTTTAGAGGAGATAGGAAAAATATCCCAGATTTCAAAAACTTTCTCTGTCTTAATAAAAAAAAAGGCAAACACTTTCTGTGACTCTAGGAATCTTCAAGCTTGAGTTTAAATATAAATAATGAACTGGCAGTTTCA
This sequence comes from Platalea leucorodia, assembly GCF_965183815.1. Classification (NCBI taxonomy): domain Eukaryota; kingdom Metazoa; phylum Chordata; class Aves; order Pelecaniformes; family Threskiornithidae; genus Platalea; species Platalea leucorodia. The sequence goes on along the minus strand of NC_138823.1, from coordinate 96,449,405 downwards.
ATCACCAACAACTTATCATCAAACACGGCTCTTAAGGGTTAATATTACACACTAATATAAAAGTAACGATCATCCTTTGTCTCCATGCAATTAGCTTTTTAACAATGTGCCTGTAGCTGATACCCAGGCTAAATGCTACTTTGAAATATTTTCTGCTGAACTCCAAACGTGTTAAGCTGACTCTGGCCAGCTTCTGTAAAAATAATTTTTTGTAGGGTGCTGCCTTTTGTGGGGGAATACCCAGCGCCCCGTGCAGCAGTGCTGGGCAATGCCCATGGTAGCTTGGCTGCAGGCTGGTCGGTGCAGGATCAAACAGCATCTTGAGACAGGAGACAAGCCAGTGTCCCACTGCATGTAGGTATAAGAAATAAATCCTATCTAGATTTATATTCTTGCACCTCTGAAATGCAGAGGGGGTGGGCCAGACTTTGGTTCTCACTTGCAGCCATCAGGAACAGATGCAGCCCCGGTCCAAGAGAAGTAGCAAGGGGAGGGTGGAGATGAAACAGGCTCTGGGCAGCATATGCCAGCCTGGGCAGGGTGGAGGGGGTTGAAGACACCTTTGCAATCCTGCCTCTGCACCTGTAGCCTTTATGATTTTATCTGCTGGGGGTTTTTTTGACCAAATCAATGAGGACACTGAGAGGCAGGAAGAGTTAACTGTAAACAGCACAGTATAGTAAAGTTGTTTTTTAATAAAAACAATAAACTTTCTCTTTATAATACACATGTGATTTGACATTGAAATAAATGCAGATGCTTCTTTGCTTGGTGTATTCCCTGTTGTGCTTTCTAAAACACCTTCACATATGGTTTGCCTCATTCCTGTGAAACTGCTTGTTGTTTATGTCATACAAACAGAACAGATTGAATTTACACCGAGTAAGGAGGGTGATGAATTATACATTGGAGGAAAATCCTTGTCTGAGTGTTTAAAATTTGTTCAAAATTAGTGTTGCCTGTTTAAAAAGTTTCCCTGGATTCTCCCTGGAGCTCTTCTAAAGATTTCATTAAAATAAAAAAAGAATTCCGCGGCTGCCTATAAATGCAACCTTTTATTCAAATATGTAACATTTACCTAAAACCAAAGGTCAAATTTTACCAGTTTTTTATAGCTATCCTAGTAGGATCTGCTTCATGTACTATATATAAAATATTGCCATCAAAAGTAAGCATTCAGCTTTCTTTGTGAAAAGGAGACTAGCTCTTTATTGCTTGCTTTAAAAAGTGCTAAACATTTAAAAATTACTTCAAGAAACAGTTTCTCAGTAACTTCTGATAGTCCACCTAAACCCTGTTTCACTGTTTCTAATTCCATTTTGAAGTGGAATCTAGTTAACATTTTTCAAGATGGAGATCTAAAGGCAGGCCAAGCTTTACTTCTTAGGAGAAATGAGAAGTCCCACTGTTTTCTTTGAATGCCTTCAAATCTTTCACATGTCGTTCCTAAAAAATGCTTAAGCTTTGGCTGTGTGAGCACAGGGTGTAACCAGGATTGGTCCTGATTCTGTACTCTTTGTGGGAGTTTTATTTTGCAGGCAAGTCATAGCAGGACACAGGTCATGGATTTTTTTTTTTTTTTTTTTCCCATGTATTCAGATGTTGGATCAGTGTTTACGTTGGTGCATGTCCTCATATCTTTGCAGACTGAATTTTTACATCAGACTGGTACATATTTCTGTGGAGTTTTTGCTTTAGTCTTAGTTTTGTCGGGGATTTTTCTGTTGTAGTAAAAGTTTACTTTTTGGAAACTTGTCCTATGGACAAATCAGTAAATATAGCTATGGCATATTTCCTGTTCCCTGTGATTTTTCTGAAGCTGTCTGTTGCTTCTTTTATTATATAGTATAATTCATGAATGAGCAAAGTATAGTGAACTGCATACATTTAGAGAGACTGTGTTTTTTTGCTGTCTTGTGCAATTGCAGAATTATATCCCTGTACTAGTGCATTGTGGTAAAATGATGCAAGTGAAAGGTAAATGAGAAATAAGGTGTGTTTACTGCTGATGATTCAGCTGTAGAGGTGAAGACAGTGGGGACCAAACTGTTTGGAAACAAATTTGAAATCAACAAAAAGGTGCAGGCATCTGAAGTCTGCTCCCTCTCTGTCCAAATTCAGGTTATGTAATTTAAGTGGCAGAAGAACATAAATTTGGATGTTCAGTTAATAAGGAGTTTGTAAATCCCAGGAGGTGACTAGCAGATTAGACAATCAAAAGCATGGTTGCCTTTATGTGCTAGGAGTGCCAGAGAGAGTGTCTGTATTTATCATCTTTAAATTCTATCTTTCGTTCCTCCTATAGTAGCCTGCTTAAATCTTTTTAGCCATGCTCACCTTCAGCAAGTTATGGACATTAGGGACCCATTCTAGCTACAACCCACTTGTTTCCGTGGATTATGCAATATTTATTATTGCCTAAATTGCCTTCAGTTTTGCCCCAATATTAAGATATCTTAAATTATGTCAAAATTTATCTAAACTGCTGGAAAAATAGGAAATAACAATTTAAGGATTGAAAATACGTGCTAAGGAAACATGAGTCTGTATTCAGAACTGTCTTTTATAGGGCTCTTTTGCAAAGCCCTCCAATGTCTATGCACACGTTTGATTTTGCCAGAATTTAATGTTGTTATGGTGACAGGGGAACATTTACTATTGCGAGTACTTATGGACTTCAGCGCAATTATGCTCAACAATGATTTTATTTATATGTTCAAGATGCTGGAAAGAGTTAGCAGCCACTGCCCTTCCTCCTGCAGGTTCCTTACCTGCAGAACTTCACTAGCTGAGAGCTGGCCTCGAGCAATGGAGAGGAGAAATTAGTGATACAAATCACTCAGTTGAGAGTGTGAGTTGAGAGTGATCAGTGAGTGATTACTCACTGAAGGTGGCAGGGAGATGTTTGGTGTTTTTTTGTTTGTTTGTTTGCTTGGTTTTTTTTTTTCTTTTTCTACTGGCTTTAAGGTTCTTGAGCAGAAAGAAGCAGTGAGCTCAGTCCTTGAGCAACTTAGTATGAAACGCAAGTTTTCCTAGAGATCCTGGCAAGGGACTTGTGTGGTTGCGATATGATTATACGTGATGGAGCTGGAAGAGCAGGCAAATGTTCCCCGATGCTGGAGCAATTCACATTTTGTCCTAGCCCTCTCCAGGACAGCAGGTTTATAATTCCCTGCCAAAATGCTTTTTTCCTACTCTCTTTCTCCCACTTAGAGAATTAGTATTCAGTCAAAGAACACGGTTCAAATTTGACAATAGTTAGGGGAAAGCTGGGTATGATGACAGAATATGGCTGTCATGTAGCTTTTTGACAGAAATCACTAGTTTCTCTTTTTAAATATTGGGAAAGTTGTCTCTCCAGTCAACGAGGAGCCTGAGCTCCCGAAGTTGTTGGAGCCTCTGCCATGAGGGCAATCAAAGTGCTTCCGAGAGAGTACTGCCAGCATTTCTTCCTCACAAGCATTTTACGCCGTTCAGCCTTGATTCCTGCTCAGCACAAAAGCACTTTTTGACATAGCTGAGTTGCTCTTTAGTTTATTCAGACTCATAGGAAGGTAGAAGACTTGCAAGCTGGCTGTGAAGCATCGGGTAGAGAGAGATGTGGTGGTTGTTTGTCATTTAATGCACATTTTGTTTTCATGAGCTAGATAAGATAACATTACTGATGACTAGTGGAGAAAAGCAAAGCTATAAGTGCGCCATACACGGTCATCTCTAATGAATAGAATGAATAAAAATAATAAGTGCATTACATAGCTAACTGTCACATCTTCAGGGCACTACAGTAAATAAGTGGGAGTTATACATGTGCATTAGTAACAAAATGGGTACCACACTTTGGATCTTATTGAGTACAGTGTGGAGAGAAAAATATGATAGATTGCTGCTTTTTATCTGTCACTGCTGTGGCACAGAAGCATAGACCATATGTATGTAAAATGACTTTGTTATTTCAGTAAATTCTCTAACTCTTTCTGTTGTAGCCTGTAGCAAAATGAATAAGTAGCTGAAGATCCTAGTGGGATAGTTCTGAATCTATCAGAATAAAATACCTCTGTAGAGGCATAATTATTATTAAATATACAGTGATGTGTGACAAAACAGCCAGATAAGTTAGGAGGGTCGCTGTTCTTACAGGTTTACAGTATAAACTGAGACATTTTGCAAAGGGCGGGAAAAAGAAACTATAACGGTAAGATGAAAAGAGCAGAAGCAGGAGAGTTTGAGCAAATATAGGCCTTGTAACTGGTGACTCTTTTTTTCTTATCTCGGAGGTGATAAAAGTGTGGATGACCGTCAAAATCCTCCTCCTCAATTACCTAGCAGGAACAGTATTTCACACCACATATTTTGCCCTTGCTTTAGGTGGAATGCGCTATCTCCCTCCCTGGCACTACCAAATTGGGACAGGGCAGAGATGAGAAAGGTAAATAGGAAAGGACAGAGGTGATCTGCCATTTGCCTGACCTTGGATCCAAAAATCCAACCCAATCCGTTTTGAGTTTGGGAGTCTGGTTACGAAATTCTGAATAAGTTACAATGTCTGCCTTTTAATTTAAGAGGAAGTCCAGCAAATGGGGAATTTGCAGTAGTCATGCTTGAATGTTATAAAGGTGTGAATTACTGTCTTGAGCTTAGTTTTAAACAGACTAGGTAGCTCTCTGGTGTACTTTGTCCTTGTAAGCTTCTCAGGCTGGTACTTGGATCTATCCCAGTTTTTGTTTTAGGTCTCTGCTGAGAGATAATGACTAAAAACATGCCAGACAGTTTGTTTTATGGGATTCACAGTGATGACACTCCTGGTTCAGCCATTCTTGCAGCTGTACTGAATGCTGCGTCTTTCTCACAATGTGCAGTGATGCCCTCTCTGACTGTTAATCCTCCAGTCTAAACAATTGCAGGGGAAGAGAGCTGGGGATGGAAAAAAAAAAAATCCCATTCCTTGATCAGTCCCATTACTCGGAAATAGAGGACAAGCTATTTTACAGAGCTTTTAACTAACTACTGATGTAATTTGTTCTGCATTGTTTGCCCATTAATCCAAAAATTACTGTTCCCTTTGAAGCTTGCTTTATATAGAGGAAACAAGGCCACCCTTAACCATCATGTGTATCATTTTATGCAGGGTAACTGTCTGTTTGTATTTGCCTTGCATTTCAGTTAAATGTAGTACAGGGGCCTTCTAGCATCTTTGGTTGTTTGGTAAGTTATAATATTTCAAAGTTGAAATAATTTCCATTTCAAAATATTACATCACGATCCTCAGCTTCTAAAAGACACTCGGATGTATGTTCATGCCACAAGTATTCAATTTAGCCTTAGACGTGGCAGGAATTTTGAGGAAAGAAGAGATTCCCTCATCTCTGAGTATCTGCCTTTCCCTCTCTGGCTTTAATGTACATACATCATATTTAGAGTTTGACCTACAAAATGGCAGAGGGTGAAAGATGCATATTCAGTCCAGTTCAACACGTGACAAAGCATTCACTATCCCACACAGCGCATGTGGAGAAACACTTCCCTGTCTGTACACGTGTTATATATATAAGTACATGAACCATTTGAAAACAGTCCCCAGTTTTCCTGGAGATAGCTGTAAGAACCAGCATCTCCACTGTGGTAGTCTCTCTTATTCCTTAGCTTTCAGGAAAAATATGGTAAGTGAAAGGTTTAGCAACCAGATGCCTGTATTTTTTTCTCAATACCAAAATGGAATAAATACTGCATTTCTACATTTGAGGTCCCAAAAGAAGGTCAATAGCTAGTCCTGGAAACAAATGAGCTTTTAGTGGCTTTAGGTGGAAATATGCTTCCTTGATATTTTTAATCAGTCCCTAATAAATGAGCAGCCCAGATGTTAAGATCATAGCAGGACCCTTCAAATGGTGGCCCAAGGAATAACTCCATCCAGCACCTCAGTGGCTTCCAGCAATTCCTTGTGATTGCATATACCCAAAATCTTAATGCCAGCTGTGCTGCAGTCACAGAGATGTGATTCTGTAGTGTACTGCCACCGATCTGCAGAGTCATGGGAGATTAAAAATCCTACTCTAGTTCATTGGTAAATTGGCTATTATTTTTAGTTAGTTCCCCAGGTGAATGCATCTATGCTATGCTAATAACCAGTCTGAATTAATTCTGGGAGAGAGTTTTCAAAGCGGCGTACAGCAGGCTGGTGTTCCCATGGTAGGTTCTCTCCTGTGTATTAGTCTGGAAATGTATTACATTAAAAGCTCTGTTTACTAGACTATCCTGTTTCTCTAAAGCACTGAGTCCATTTAACCTACTGTGCTAGTTATTTTCCTAAAGATTTCCAGTCCTGTACTTTTTTAATAAAAATTAACGGTGGGAGAAAAGATGGCTGGATGGGAAGTTCAGTGAAACCTGACTTGGGCAATATAAGAAATTCTCAATTATGGAATCAAGTGACAAGAGAAGTAATATTTTAGGCCTGGCCCAGACAAAACTGCAGCCATGGGGAATCTTCCCATTTTCCTTCACTGGGATTTGGATCAGGCCCTGGAGATACCAGTCACGTTTCAAGGGTTTATGATCATTGCTAAATTTGGAAATACTGCCAGGCTTCAGAATAGGGGCTGCATTCCACATGCACTAGGAGTAGCCTTTTCCCTACTTTGAGTAATGTTACAGGAACAATAAAAAATTCTTGCTACTGGGAACGTGAAGCTCCGTGGGACTTAGATGGGACCTGACATTTATACAGTTCATCACTACTGTAGATCAAGGAACGCTACTTTTAGCAAAGAATGCATATTCATTCTTTTTTGTTAACCTTTGCTTCAGTGCATTCATGACAAGATTGTATGGGTATGTAGCTGTGTTTTAACAGTTTTTTAATTTCAGTTGTTGCTTGAAGCACTATGCTGGAAATTAGACACTTTTAGTAGTTCAATTATTGTTGATTTATTCATCCCTCTTGTAGATACAGTGAATGTAGTTACTATAGTAAGGTTATCTAGTTCTGAATGCCAAATGCCAAGTTTCGGAGCTTACATCTTGGCAACTGCAAGACTTATTGGCTTGGAATTTGTCATGCCAGCAGTACTGCCTTGTAGCATTTATTTTACAGATTTTCATTAAATGGGGGAAGACGAGAGAATACTGCTACTAGTGACATCGTGCGTCAGGCTGTTTACTAACGTTACACGGAAATCAGCTCAAAATAACGTACTTCAGGCTTCATTCTGCCATTTTCCTAGACTTCATTGGAAGAATGGCAGCATTGAACTAAATACAAAGACATAAAAATGCTAATCGGGAAAAATGTTTTATTTAATATCACTCTTTTTGAAAAAAATAGGACACTTAGAATGGCAAAATAAACAAAAAATGCTGTATAATGCTTGAACATTCATTAACTTTGTTCTAATTTTTCTTTTGGGGCAATGAGTCAGCAGAAACTTGCTTAAGTTCCACCAGCTTTAGCATCTGCTCTGAGTATTTTACTGAAGACAGCAAATGCTGTAGTAATACAAAGGGGCAGATCCTCAGCTGAGGTAAATTGTTAAAGTACCATTTCCAGTGGAGTGAAGACAATTCACTCTAACTGAAGTGTAAACTTTCATGCTAACCTACTGTAATACTTTCCATCACACTGTAGACTGTCTACACATGAAATATAATGCACCTAATGGCATTTAAATTAGCTATCATTGGAGGCATCTGTCATACTATAATCTTTCCCAGTCATTTGTATGGTCCTCTATCACTTAGCCTCCCTCTACTTTTCAACAGCGTGTCTTGTGGTGTTGTTACTCTACATCCAAAGATACTAGCTCTCATTTCCCCTTGCCACTACTTCCGTGTGCAGCTTTAACCTATCCTTTTTACTTGGGGAGAACTCCTCATGATACCTATGAAGTCTTTCCTCTAATCCCCTCCTCTGCAAAAAAGCAGCTACAAATCACTAATATCTAGCTCTGCTTAGAGTGATGATAAACTGAAAATGCTGAGAGTAATGTGATGTTGAACAAAACCACAGCCCCATACATGGCTTTCAACTTGCATTTGTGTTTAATTCTCCGCCATGCAGTTTCAATGCTATATTACAATCTCTCTGAAGCATAAACTGGCAATGTTTTTAGTTCATCCAGCATCTTGGAATCTTCTAGAATAATAAAAAAAGGAATACCAATTAATCATTTGCATTTACCATTTAGCAACAACAGAACTTCAGCTGAAGGTCAGTGTCACTGCTGTCGTTTCAATGGTTATACACATGTAAGAAACTGATTCTAATAGTTTAGGCAAAAACTGTAGCAGACGTATGAGAATTGCTGATCCACTCAGTGGAGTGATCCATAATCAGCTGATAAATAACATGATGTACTGTAGTTATTATTTTGTTTCAGTGACTGTCATCAGCTAAAGGTTTTGTCTTTGTTCAGGATTAAAATGAAAAATCACAGATCTTCTTTCTTAATTCATCTCTCAAATCTTCTCTCCAAAATAACAAAAGCAAAAATTTCAACTGGAAAAAGAAGGAGCATAAATTTTTTCCACTGTGATTATATCTTCCTAGAGGTTGAGGACAGTGTTCTACACTTTAAATGGAGAGCCTGCACTGAAGTTTTTTTTATATGATATGCACCAAAATGTGAAGATTTTGGCTTTACAAAAATGATGTCTTTTGCACTGACACTGCTTTCTTATCTTGATTTAAAAATCCGTTTTTTTTTTTTTTTTTTTAAGAAACAGCAAATGTAAAAATATATCAAAGTCTAATATTGTTCTGATGCATATTTGCATTTCTCATTGTCTTTGAATCCTTGCTTCAGACCCACTGATTTATTAACTCTCTCTTCTTTACTTGGCTAATCTGTGTATGTGAAATATTTCTGGTTTCATTGCTGTCCCCTTTTCCTTGTTGGTGGTTCACAGGTTTTCTCAGGCAGTTGAAAAACACATGCTGTTGCAGGATACTTTCTAATCCATGTTTGCCAGTAACTGAATTATACATGGGTGGCATAGCACATATTCAGTCTTTCATCCTTATCTGTTACTTCATCATTACTTTCAATCTGCAGTGAAAAATGTGACTAACATGTTGTGTGGTATAAATAGACACTGCAGGTTGAGATCATTTATGCATGGTTTGAATTTTGATGAAATTTTATACTGCCCTCTGGGCTAAACACTTAACCTAAGTGATTGTCCCAATAATTTTGTTGAATCAAACCTTTTCAGATGGAAGTTTTACCTTTCATTATCTTCTAAATTGTTTACTATAAAGCTTTCCAGGAGTGTTAGGAAGCAAATAAAAAGGACACACTTGCTGTTTATCAGTGATTCTGTGAATCATTATCTTGTCATTACAAATGACTGGAAATAGGAATATAAAATACTTTAACTCAAAAGACTATGTTTTTAAATTATTGCAGACCATCCTCAATATGTTTTTTCTTTTATACCCACAAGATTGGGTGTTATATAAAATGTGAAAGTATAAATGTAGATCAATTTATTTACAAGTATCTTTGTATAAATATATTTGCATTTGGTACAGTTCAATGTACCAATTTATGTAATTCTTAATTTTAATTTCTTAATTGCCACAGTTGTGTGATCTACCCATGTTTATTTATTTGCTATTAGAATGACTTCAGCAGTATTTCTGTTATTTTTAAAAATTATGCTGCTGGTCTATATTTGGGATAATTTTTATTTCAATGACATATTCTCTCCATGTAGCTTTATTGGTTTTGATGTTTAAAAGTCTAGAATTTATTATTATGAGCTGAGAGCAATCATTGAACACTGACATTTTAAGTACGACAATAATGCAAGTAATTGTCATTCACTCAGTTAAGGTATTTCTATTTCTTGCAAGAACCAATTACAATACAGTGCTCCTGTCTTTTAACTGGAAAAAAGTCTCCTTTGGTTTTCAGCTGAGTATTTTGTAGCCCTGAAAGCATTTGCCCAGTAGTTTGGCTGTGGCACTGTGTCTCATCTCCCTGTTTTTCTCTAAAGCCAAGGCTCCGCAGGTGGGCTGCATGCATGTCCCCTGTTCAGCATGGTCTCTCAGCCTTTGCGTTGCACATTGGGACATTTGACTCTGGTATACCCAAGTAAGGCGATCTGGCAAGAGCGCCTCACAGAGCAGACAGGCTGCACAAATGAAGAGCTGGCTACCGATTCTGATGAGAGGGACTGCTGAAACAAAACAGTTTTATTTTTTCAGCACCAAAATCTGAACATTTTATCAAGAAAAAAATTCCCACGGAAAGGTAGTTTTCTGGCAACTGCTGCTAGTCAGAAGTCTCAGTTCCCCTTCACACAACAGTCTCAATGGAAAATTTTATGGCTAGCCCTAGTGCAGACTCTTTCAGAGGTGTTGAGCACCAACTGTGCCCATTAATTTAAATAAGCCCATAATGTGGTTTACATTTAATAAAGTTGCAGCCTCCACATGAACGAGGTTTACTGAGTGTTGCCTTCTTTCCTGCTGTGTCTGAGTCTGCTGGTCTGGACAGTGTAAGAGTCTTGGACTCAGAGCATGCCTTCACTCCTTGTGTTCATTAGAAATCTCCAAGCAAAGACTACAGAGAGTGTGTTTTCACCCGGTAGGGATTACTTTTATTCGGGGGTATGCTTGCACACAAGTAAAGTAGAAAATGAATAGATTTTTACCTGGAAGAGCCCTTTTGTTGGTTGCCCTATTACTAATTTATCAGAATTGAACTTTGATAATTCTGATAAATAAAAGCAATGTATTGCTTTAGTACTTACACAGCACTAGAAAGATAGCTTACTATTAATTTTAAAATCTCCAGATAGAGTGGTATAATAAAAAATATCAAGTGCATATTAAGAAAATAAGCAAAAAAAAAAAAAAAAAAGCTTGCAATTCTGGTGTCTTCAGCAGGGCAGTTATGTCAGCTGAAAAACTGAGGCTTAGTTGCACTTTGAACAAGAGGAAGTATGCGCTGTTTAGAGAAAGGAAGTGTGAAAAGCAATGTATGTGTGATTGTGTGTTGATTTGTTCATATTTACAGTGAGAGAGCCCAAGTAACTGTAGCTCACAGAAAACATTTCTCATCTTTGGCATTCTGAATTTAAATAGACTGCTGGTGGATGCTTTTTAACCAAGCCTAGTCTCATAGGCTGGCTGCATATGTTTCCAACATTGTGTCATCCAACTCTGCTTATAATAAATCTAACCACTTTATTGTTCAAGACTCTGCACCAAACCCTCATCTACAATTGAGTCCCAGTTTATTTGTTACTAAGGAGGAAAAGAAGATTTGTGGGAAAAACTTTCTTAAAGTCCAGTGCAGGCAATTGTCCAGGGTTTTCAGTACTTTAACATTAACTGGTTAAACAGATCTACAATCACCTTTTAGCTGGTTGATTGGTGTGGCAAAAACTTGGTTTTGCCTTTCGGTGGCATCCCAGGGGGTGACTTTCTCAGTGCAGAGTTCTCCCCTTCTCTTTCTTTCCCAGGACTTGCCAAGCATTCCCCAGTCCTCCCACGCAGCCTTTGGCAGCCCTCTGGTCAAGTCAGAGCACAGTCTCTTAGCATAAGGACAGTTCCCAGATCACTTGGATCACACAATGGAAGATGTATTTTCAATTTGCACTCCTCCTCCTCACTATGAGCGCAATCTCAGTACTCTTCATGGTCTGCCACAACGCTTGCCACAGCGGTGCTGGAATGGGTGACACACCAGTATTTTACAATCTGTCTCAAGTTACCCACTGAAATGAAGGAAGTATATGACCGCATCAGAATCAAGGATGTGTGGTATTACTGCTGTGGTTGAGGTTTTTGTTTTTTTGGTTTGGTGTTTTGTTGTTGTTGGTTTTGGGTTTTTTTTGTTTTTTTGTTTTTTTTTTTTTTTTTTTTGACAAAACTCTTTTCACTGGAAAACAAAGATTAAAAAAAAAAAAGAAATTGTGGGAAAGAGCTGGTGTTAACGCTTCTTCCAATTCAGGAAAGGATAATTGGAACAAAGTTTGGAGACTTTTGAAATATTCCTTCTTGATATTTTGAAAAGAACATTTGTTTTGAAATGACTTTTGTTTCACGTGTTTTAATGTATATAGAAGGGTTCATTTTCTATTGAAAAGGTCAAAATAATTTCAAAGCACTTAAAATGATTAAAATAGGTCCTTTCATTACCAAAATATTAGTACATGAACATTTTTGTTTTCAACATTTTCTTCCCAATTTGGGATCAGAATTGTCTTTTGAAAAGCTTCACATGAAGGGAAAGCTACTTCTTATCTATCTTTATTCTGCAATTAAAAACTTCTAAGAAACCTTCATGTATTAGTTAGAGTGAGGTCCCATGCAGCATGGAATAAGTAATACAGGTTCTCTTTGCCTGCACTGGTAATTATTTTGTGTAACTCCCACATCTCAGCAACACAGAATTAGATTCATCATGAAAGAAGAACAAATGGACAGTAAGAACAGTTCCCCAACCTGTTATTGGCTTATTTTATCTTGGAGAATATTCTTGTTGTCTGTGCCTCAGCATCCTTATTGTATTCTTATTATGATGTGTATCACGGAAAAGCATTACAGATACAGACCTTCACACTCGTTCTTCCCATGGATGGTTTTTACATGCCTTTGTTCTTGCCTACAGACTGCCTCTCTGCTGTTTCTCTGCCCATTCTCCTATATTTTCCCTGCTCTTTTGTTTTACTTTCTGTCAAAATCAATAGAGTTCAAGCCAATGATATCTATGGCGTTCCCTGAATTTTTAGTACTGATTGGTTGGAGTGTTCAAAATGTATCAGATAATCAAAAGATATTTACAGAGAAATGTTACTGAATTTTATGTTCATTTCTCACCCAACTTCACAGAACATGGCTTTTCCCAGTTTCTCCCTTTTGGGCCTGGGTGGAAGCTGAAGACTTTAAACATTTGTTCAAGATGTCTGGACCTTTGACAGCCCATGTGGCAAATGCAGATGCATTCACTGGGCTGTGCAGACTTGCTCTACAGCACATAAGAAGAGACTTCTCTGTGCCTGAGATGTTAGATCTATTGTGTGTGGGCTAATAGCCTTCAAATGTGCAAGCAATCTAGTGCTCTCTAGATGCCTTGGACTTGCTGCACATATGCAACTCTATGGACAGTACTTCTGTAGTACTTCCTCAACTATTGGTGTGAGCGTGTTTATGCTCTGCAGCGCATGCAGATCTGTTTCTTATGGGAAAGCCCAGAGATATGAATACCCTAAGCAGAATGGCTGAGATTATTGAATATAAAATGGAAAATATCTTAATGACTTTTTTTTTTTTTTTTACAAAATCATAGAGATCTTGACATACTGTTATGCAGTGATTTTCATTCTGCACAAAGAGCTGTATTTTCCAGTATGGCTCTGTATTAGGAGATTTATTACTATGATCTGTTAGGGGCTAATTTCTGAATCACACCACTTAATCTACATATGAGAAAACAGCCCCAAACAAATCACATTGTAAGCAGGATTTTTTTAGCTTCTGGAACTATGTGTTAAAGATTCTGCCAGTGTGAAGTTCTGAAATGCTGTTTAATGTTTGGAATCCCATGGTCTTTTGTGCCAGACTACAAACTGCAGATGCAATATGTGACCCATCTGCCTTCTCTGTGCTTCCTTTTCTTCCTAACTTCACGTAGGATAGAAATACCAACTGATGAAATATCAGGGGCAATTATAAAGATCCATTAAATAAGCTTAGATGAGCCTATATACACAGTATAACTGTCTTGATCAAAGGGTTTGCTGTCAGGCAAAGAGTTGACTAACAGGCAAATGATTGGAAACAGCTTTTTTCCAGCCTGGATTGGGTGATAATAATGTGAAAAGAATGGAAGTGTTAAGAGGAACGCTCTTTCACTGGCTGTGTTGGAGAAAGTATGAAAGACTATTGCAGAGTGGAAGAGGCAGTCTCTTCCAGAGGAGAGATCTTTGCTAGGAAAGCAGAGGTAGAGAAGATCCCGACCTGCTGAAAGGAACTCTGACCTCAGTCAAAGGGAGTGCTCAAGAGCAGTGCGGACTTGCAGAAAGGATGACACATTTAGGCTTTTTTAAGCTTGTCTTTTTACCACCATATGCCCCAGGAAAAACGCATCATTAACACAGAGCAGTCACAAAGCTGGAGTACTGCAGTCTGGGAGGTTAGACCTGACCTGGAGAGAGACTAAGACAGCTGGGCTGATGCATCTCATTTTTCTGGAGGTCTAACGCCCTTGCCCAGAAAGTACGCTGAGAGAGGCCAAGGAAACAAATGTTACTTCTTTCTCCTAGCAAAGCAACAAAAGATCACCGAGAGAGAGAACGAACATCAGGGGTAATTTGAGAATTGACACATCAAGGCTTAGAGGCTATATTAAAAGAACTATTAGACATGTCAATTAATTTTCCTTTGCCTCATTAATGAGCATCTTAGCTATGCATCTTCTGTTTGAAGCAGCAAGCAATCATTTTTCCAGGTTCCTTCATGCTATGACAAGTCACAGCCCTCCTGAGACGTACATGAGACAGGGTATAATATAGTATGATTGTTGTTCCTAATTTCATGAATGACTCTTAACTTTTGAATTGAAGGGAAATTTAATACTTATTTTGAATGTTAAATGATGTCTCTCAACATTTTTCAAAGCGCCAGCTTGTTCCATATTTTTAATTTGATTCTCTTGCAGTAACTGAGTTTATCCACTAACTCCAGTCTTAGAGTCCAATCAAAGCCCCAAAGGAAGGAAGAGCGGAAAAAACCAAACCCATACCCCAAAACCAAAGCCAGAGCACGCTCTTTTGCTATTGGGACTATGAAGCTGCTGATGACCTTCATTAAATGCCACAGCCAACTCCTGACATGCTCAGCAGTAAGTCTCATGACCCACAAACATGAAGCCAATCTAAATCATGGAGTGGTTGTATTTGCCTTTTGTGTCTAGAAATCTGCTGCTGGAATTTGCTGAGTGCCTCTAAAAATGTAGCAGAAGGTTCGCTGACAAAAGGCATTGTCTTTGTAAATTTTACCTTCAAACCTTGAGCCCAGCAAGTAAAAACTATTTAATAAGCGGGGGGTGGGAGAACCAACCTAAACCACCAAAACCTCCTGTCTTTTTTTTCTGTAATGATTTGAAGTCTTTAAGCTGAAAGAATAACATCAAATACGACCTGTGAACCAATTTGCCTTCAGGTTAAAACAGAAGTAAAATAAAAAAGAACACACTGTGTTAACACAATTTTAAGGTTACACAACTAAAACATCACCAACAAGAAACTGGGAGATGTGAAAACTAAAGTTTTAACTTAAGTGTAAGTTCTGATGCATTGTGGATCAAGTAAGTTTTAGGTTGATCCTTAAGGAAATAAAGATTATTAAAGCTACATATTAAGGAAGAAAAAAAGGCTGTAAAATACTGAGAGCCTGAGAGAGCATTATTGTCTGAACCAAGGCATAGATTTTTAAAGTAGTCTATATCCTGTAACCACAGTACTCTTTCTAGTTGCATTTCAGCAGCTGAATTCCTTTGGTATCTTTGGAAACCTCACCCTGACTGCCCTGCCTGACTTCTTGACGTTTTTGCTTCCATACACTGCTACCAAACTTATAGGAACCCATGGGAAGGTGAGCAGGCTACTTAACTAAATTGAATGAATACTGTGTAAGCATATCTGATAATTAGGCTTTGCAATTAAACAAAAAGCTCTAGATAGGAAGGAAGGAAGGACTGATAAGGATCCTGCTGCACCAGGAGCCGTTGGAGGGGAAAGGAGCATCAGACTCAGTAGTGCTGTTAGCCCATCACACCGAGTTTTGATAAGGGACAGTTTGTCCAGGTGGGAAAGGTATGACTACTTTGTAGGTGCTTCTGTTTGATTATCAGTTGTGTCGAGTCAAAGGAGCACAGCCTACTTGCAAGTCAGTGAAATCTTGTCTGAATTCAGACCAGTAGTAGAAAACCCTATGGGTCTAAGATAACGGGATTTTGTCCTCTAGGATTGTGTGGATGTCTTTATTGTAAATAGAAAGGTAGAAAATTAATAAGTGTTAAGGCTGACTGGCAAACTGACAGCCCCCTGCTCCCACAATAATCCAGCCTTTCAGCAGAATAAAGGAACCCTAAAGCTTAAATTCAGAACCACCTCTGTGGTGCCTCTTGAAGGTTATTTAAGTGTTTCTTACCTTCATTGTCTGGATGAACCTGGATCTTTGAAAAACTGCAGTTGTGTCTTTCAGGTATTTGGAGTTCTTTGATGAAAAATCTAAAGCTTCCAAGAAAAAGCAGAATCATATCTTTATAAAAAGACAGTCAAAAAATATTTTCTGAGAGTTTTTGCAAATAAAATTCATCAAACTGTGTTGTTTACGAATACGCTTGCAGACAAATATACACAGGAGAAAAAAAAGAAACAACCAAACAAACAGAGAAGTTATTTGCATGGTAAGTTCAATACCTGCCAACTATCATTTATCAGAGACAGCAAAATAACAAGGCCTTTGTTCTGCCCAAATGCGTTATTCTTCTGCTTTGGAAGCTTTAGTCTAATCACTCCTGAACATTGGGGTTTATTTCTTAGTCAGGTTTTTTCGGAAGGCAAGGCGCATGCAGTAAGGCTGCCTGTTACTCTACCTCTAGTAACTTCTGAACCTGCTGGCTAATTTTAGCAAGAGGGGTAGAGTAGACGGGAAATATCTCAGTTATGGCCCCTGTGGAGAGAAACGCTGAGGTGCAACCTAATACAAAGTCAGTTCCCCTGCTCCTGGAAATCCTTATCGTATGGGTGAAGCCTCACAACCAATTCTCTTTCAGACAGTTACTTTTTAGAAATTGTGCGTGTAGTGGATAAGTAGTGTAATACTTTATATTTGAACTGAAGGAACAAGTTTATTGCCATCTTTAAAAAGTATATTCCCCTTCTTTACTCTTGAGCAAAACTTTCATTTGGTTAGAGGTGTCAAGTCCAAAATATTCTATTGCCATTGAAATATTTGATTGTTTTAATAAATGCTTCTCTCTGTTCTTTTTCAATCTGATGAAATTACAATTACCTAGGAGCCATACTAAAAGTTCTTTGAAACTGCAAAGATTTATACGGATGGTGATTAGCTATGTATTTTACAAGGTTATTTTTAAAGAAATGTGTCTTTTTTACATCCTTATTTTCTGCTCTCTTAGCAGATAAAGCTTTCTGTGAGGATGCTGGTGTCTTAGGCCAGCACACTACATAGACAAGTGAGACAACACAGGCAGTGTAGATGCACAAATGAATGTGTTTTTTGCAGGGACTTGCTCGTAGGCAGATTCTTCTTTTTGTACCCCCAAATCCTTTACCTACCCCTCTGCTTCTCGTTATTCTCTGATACTGGTGTTTCTCATGGTGATGCTGTTTTATGTTTTGGCCCATACTGGAGGTCATTTAGTCACACCTGGGATAGCAGTTTTGAATGTGTCTGAGAGGAAATGCCACCAAAGAAAAAAACAGACTCAGAGCACATTTTTATCCAGAGCACCCAGAAAATACAAAATGAGTTTGTTATATTACACTTTCGGTATCACAAAGCAACATTTTTACCAGGAAAAGGATGGCCCCTGTCTCATTTGAGCTTATTTTTTTACACTGTCAGAGCTAGGTATTACTATGATGCTGTGCAGTAATTAGCAGGAAGTTTCAGGATTTCTCAGCATCAGGCAGAAAGGTTTTTGCTTCTCATAGTAAATGTGTCCCCTTTGGGAAGAAAATTTCAGATGAAGAGCATTGCGCTGGATCAATAGATGACACCAAGAGAAAAGGAAGCCTGCATTTGTCTTGCCGTGTCTTACATGCAGCTATGGGCAATAGAGGAAAGTATGTTATCTAGAGATTGTCTCTGATAAGGGGATATCCCTCAAACTCCCAATGCAGCTAGCAATCACGCATTGATTTTTGAGAAACAAGCTGTGGCAATTTTTTAATTTCTGTTTTATACTGTGGAACTAGAGGAATAAAGCCATATCTTCACGTTGAAAGAAAATTTGTGAAATTTCATTCCCAAGGGAGCCAGGAAGCCTGTTATAGCACTACTTGAACACCTTAAACACAGCTAGTGTCCATTATGTCATATAGTATAACAAGTGGGAAGGAAAGCACTACACAAGAAATTACAGTTTTCTTTCTCTCTCTTTCTCTCTCTTGCTTTCCCTCCCTCTCTTTCTCTCTTTCTCTATTTTTTTAAAGGCAGGAGACCTGATTTCTGTAAACAACCCCCTAAAGGTACTCTTCTACCAATAGCAGTCCACTGTAAAATAGATAAGGTTCTCATTATGTATCCTCCATGTCTTGATCATAATTTCTATCATGGTTGACGTTCTGGTCCAGTTATATCAGGTACATTCTGTGTAAGTCCTTTAGAAGACTGGGATAAAACCCTGCTGAATGCAGGATCATTTTGCCTTGGGGAGAGAGTTAGTCAAAGTGCACATAGTTCAAGGTGGATTTCTAGTCAGATTCCCAGTACTGGGACATTCTAAAAGAAACATTTTTGAATCGAACATAGCTCAGAAGGAATTAAATTAGTTCTTTAATGCTTGGTTTTTCTCCAGAGCCATCAACACAAATTACTTTCTAAAATAGGCAGCTAAATATAATAACGCAGCATTAAACTGAAAAGAAAAAGTTAATACAGTTATTATGTGATGCATTTTGTTTGACTAAATTGTATGGATAATTTCCACCATAATTTCAGTAGTGTTTATAAAGATCTTTTTAAAATATTTCAGTTTAGCATTTCCTATAACTGTGTTTTTTCATAAGGTAATTGAATTTAAGATATCTGTACAGTATCTAAGTTTTCTCATCTTGATAACTCTTTAATGATATTTTAAATATAATAGTATCCTAGAGTGTTCTGCATAAGCACCTAACTTTTTCCCCTTCCCTTCCCTTTTTTTTTTCCCCTAAGGCTCTTAAAAATTTAATTAAGCTGGCCTAATGTAGATACTTTTTCTTTCAGAAAACAGGTTTTATTAAATCAAAAACATTTTTTAAAAATGCAGTGTTATAACATCAGTCATGTGCTCAAACCTGAGATTGTTCTATTTCATCAAAACCTTGAGGAAAGGTTCTTCCAAAACGGTTTGTTATAGCTACATTTGGACAAGTATGCCTTGTAAATGTTGTAAATATTTCAGGCAATTTTCTGTTTGTGAGATTTTTTTTTTTTTTCACTGTATTACCTTTTCATTGTAGTTTCATGAATCGCCTTATCTGGCCGTGTTTAAATCTGCAAGGATTTATTTTTAACTGCATTCTAATTGGCGTTACCTGGGTCACATCATACTTCACTCTTTTCACGGATAACTGTTCCTGTGTCAAAGTTTTCTGTGTATGGACATGTTGGTGCACAAAATAACGTTAACTAAAAAAAAATTTATATCAAGTAAAAAATTAATTCCCAATGTCAAATTTGCTCTAAATACATGTTCCATTGTTCTCCTCAACTCTATCTGTTTTGCCTGCTTAGTTCTCTCTCGTAAAATTTGCTATGAAAAAGGAAAGGTCACTTTTATCAGGTCAGTACAGAAGCTTCTAGAGGTCTAACCAGAATAACACTAATGGTCTTTTAGAAGCATTTTTATGTACAAGCTACAGCCTTAGATTCACTTTTTTCTTTCATCTTTATATCCATTTATTCCTACGGTGCATGAGTATTATAAATCTGCAAGTGAAACGAATGGTACATTCAGTTTAACAATCAACATCCTGACTCCAGCACCTTCACACATGTACAATTTAACTGTGGCAAGGGAAACAATGCAAGCATGCAGGAATTCAATTTCTGTTTCAGCCTGTTGCTGTGAAAAACAGATACAACTGAAGAAGTCAAGGGGCTTTGACTCGTGGCTTGTCTGTGTTTGTATAAGATGAATTTACATTGCTGTGCAGCCAGCCAGGAAAAGGTCTTTCTGAAATGTAGGACCATCCTGTGCAATGTGTCTCCTGCCCACCCTGCCACAGCCCTGAGTCTGTCGGTTCTCACTGAAGGAAGGTGGCTGTTTGACTCCAGCTGTACAGACCCAAGCTCCTAGGGTGATGCTGCTGCTAATTAAGTCCAGGATGGAAAAGATCAAAGCTGTGCCTTTTCCCCCCCCCCCCCCCCCCCCCTTTATTTTTTTCAGCCACAAGGCTGTTTCTTATTTTGAAGCTTCATTGCTCTCTGCTACAATGCTCACTGGAAACCTCACCTGTTTGCTTGGTAGAGTTGCGGCTGGTACTGGATTGTCATTTTAACTTGGCAACTTCAGAGTCTTGTTTCCCAATGGCCTGCCAGCTAAATTGGTGTGTTACAGATGAATGCACAGCTCACAGATGGTGTTTGAGTGTTTAGTGGCTCTCAGAATTAGATATGTATTTGGTCAGGAGGAAGATTACATTTTTCCTCCAGACAGAGCAAATGTCCTTGGGGATGTTTTCTGTGTCAAGGTGGAAACCGTTCCACACATCAGGTACAGGGGACTCTTAGCTTAAGCAGGAGTACTACCTACGTATGTATGTGTTTCTTTTTCTCCTGGATAGGGTATGCTGTTACTATTAACGTAAATGTAAAGTTTTTTAGCTTGGTTCTCCTGAACTTCTATAGATGTTTTAGGCCTGACATCTATCCTCCTTTAGTTTTTCTTTTCTTTCTAACCGAGATGAGCTTGAAGGTGTATTCATTACTCTGGTTGACCTGTAAGGTTCTTCTCCAGGTCCTAAACTCTTTGTTTTATTGCTCACACACAAGCTTGAGCATTCGTGCTTAGTTACTAGTAGAACAGCTTTATAGACAGTGCTGTGTTTGTGAGATCTATACCTCTCTCATCCTCCCCTATATGGGTTGTGTCTTTTTCTCATTCGTTCATTGTCTTTTTATTTACTTAAAGCAGTCAGAGGGTGAGGAGTAGGGCAGGAGTTACATGCTTTCTTTTGCTTCTTGACTGGCCGAGTCATGTCATGAGGATGAATAACAGAGACTGTCTGCTGTCTTTTGTTCCTTTCTAGAATGAAATATAAAACAGAGCTTCTTAAAAGTTCTGAAAGCTGCACTCGAGTTTCCTCGTTTCATGTTTGCTCCCATCCAGAGCTGGAACCAGACAGACGGGAATATTTTAACAAAGTCTGTTCTTGTAAGATTTCCAGACTGTTTTGCCAAGCCAACAGGCTCATGAAAATGCGGTTAAGCATAAAACAGGCAAAGTTTTAGTTGCCTACCTAAACTGCAGCCGTGACGATAATAATTTGTTTTTTGTCATTTTTGCTTTGTCATTGTCAGTTGCTGCTCAAAGTTGAAATGTGCAAAGCTCTGCTAGCTCTCTACAAGGAACCACACTGTTTTCCAGCACTGTTGCCACTCTGCTTAAATTTTGTCATTCCTCCTTCCTCCTATGCTTCCTTCCCCAGCTTGGTAAGAAATCTCATCTTATGAATTTCTCAGTTAATTCCCTCAGGAAATTCTTAGTTAGCTAAAGGCAGAAGATGGGCTCCCCTGCCAGCCTTACATCATTGGGTAAAGGGACTGATGAGGACAGGAATCTGCTTGTTGTTTGCCAATTTTCTGTTGTCATAAACTCTTTTATAGTGAGAGCTGAGTGTCCACCATTTTGGGGCTAGCACAGATGAGGAATATCAAGCTGCCAGCACTTCCTTCTCTTCCTCTTTAATGAACACGTCTTGGCCCAGTGACCCACAGTGTCCGTCCCCGAGTATGGAAGAACATAGTGGTCCCTCCAAGGCAACAGCTGTGCCAGCATATACCCCTGTGAGCTTCTTGGCATGAGTGCGTTGTGGGAAAAGTTCAAATGATGTGTTTGTTCTGGCTCTTGGCTATGCACGTGATGCAAACACACCTGCACTGTTGCTGATCCAGAACTTGCTGCCTGCTGGCCATCTCCTTATGAGCTGGCACAGCCTGGACCTTGGAAGGAACTAGGCCACCATCGCCCTCCTACTCCCCAGTTTGGTGGGGCAGCGTGGGTGTGGCCAGGTGCACTCACATACCTGTGTCATGTTCTTTGCAGCAACCCAAAACAATTACTGCAGTTATTGGCAGACTGTTTTTCCTGCTTTGCAAGGATATTTAATTCCTAAAACCTTCCTTTAGAGTTTTTGGATTTTGCATGCTTCTGGCAGTTTCTTTTTTCCACCGCAGGTGCACCTGAAGAATAAACCTGTCATGACTTCCAGCATTTCTTCTGTACCATGATTTTGGATTTTTCAGCAAGCTGTAGAACAAGTTTTCCTGTGAGCATTTGTATGTTAAGGAATTACCTGATGTCCTCTCAGGTCTTTTGCCACCTCTCTTACAGCAGATAGCCCCTGCAACTGTTTGTGGTAACCCCTTTCTTGGTGCTTGCAAACTGGAAGAATATGAAGCATAGGTGTGTCCTAGAAAGATATGAGAAAAAGCAGTGTTTTCATCTTTAGCAAATGTTCTCCCTGCTTATATTCACTTTGCATACAAATAAACAAAAAAGTAATATTTTATTAGGAATCCAGTGGATAGAATAATGGACTGTAACTCAGCAGAGCTGAGTTCACAGCTCTGCCGTTGGCTTATTGGGCAAAGTCATTTGTATCATCACTATACAGCCTGGGATAAAGACAATCTCTTTATAATGCAATATGAGATCTATAAAGGAAAAATATTATGCAGAAGGAATAATAATAAAATACTTCTAATGATAATAAAATTATATGTTTTATATATATGTTCATGTTGTGCACAGTGGAATGAATCAGATTCCATTCTGCCTCATACTTTATCAGTGGCGCTGTTAACTGGTTTCCATTTTAAGGGCTACATGTATTAGTGTATTATTTTTAGCTGTACCTTCAGATACAGGTGTGGTTTTCGACTGAAAGTGATAGCATTTCATTGTAGTAACACTGGGCAGCATTTCCTGCATCTTCGTTACTGTTGATAAGCCATAAAGAACTTTATGGCTAAGTTTAAATACCTACTATTTATGGTGGTGATGGGGAGGGGTCTTTTTTATTTGTGAACTTAGTAAATACATTGCACAGATTCTTGGGCTGTGAGGACTGTGGTGCCCTGAAAGTAATTTGCATAAAGTCCTTCATGTCTGCATTTGCTCTTTAAATCTTTTCTGGCTGTATGGGTAACATAAAACATTTATTTTGCCTTATTTTATGCAATGTAAATAATAGATACATTCAGACTAGATCCTGGATACCTCAGCTGCTATATACCACTGTAGCTCTGGAACAAACAGGGTTGCATCGGCTGAGAATCTACCCCCACCATCAGCTGTAAGTGCTAGTCTTGGAGTGCATTATACAAATGTTCGTCGTAGTTTGTCAGCAGCAAAGCTGTCACCCAACAGTACACACTGCCTTCTATCAGCCATTACTTTTCTGTCATCATCATCAAGTGTAGCTTAAGAGAATCTGTGCATCGTTTCTTTCCTTCTGAACAATTTCCATTGAAATAATTGACCTGCTTTTATGGTAATTCAGTCGCTGCTATTTGTTACTGCAGCATTTTGCAAAGAAAAATGCAAAACTAATGCCCTAGAACAGAAACATTCAGCCAAATTACTTACCAGTAATCCAAGGAATCATGGATAAATCCATTGCTCAAGTGGCTTCTCATTTGGAGCTTTATATAGTTTTCACCCAAGGGTTGAGATTTGGGTTTTTTGTGGGTGGAGGGGTTGATTTGTTTTTGAAAGGTAACACTCATGCTCTCTGCCCTAGAGCAACTTTATATAAATCTCTTCTGAAAACTGTATCTGCCAGCACTGTCACTCCACCCACGAGCTTTCACTAGTAACACCAGTTAAAAATATTTAAAGGGGCTGTTACCACTTGTTTGGTGCATTTCATTTTGCATTTCTGTCTTCTCCTTTCTTCATTCTTCAAAAAATTCAATAAGAGATATCATTTAAGCCCCGCGTTTTGAAGTGGCAACCAGTAAACAGCCTTATACCATGATTAATGTGTACTCAGGAATAGTTTGATGTAACTTACAAGTAGTAAGTTGGGGCCCACTGAATTTGTTTTAAAGTAAATGAAGAGATTCCAGTTGTGGGTTGGGACCTTCAGTGAGTTACTGGATATGCTATATTTTCCACCAATTTCTACCCCTGGCTGATGATGTTCATTTCAAGGTGTTACACAGTCACAGGGAAGTACAAGCTAGCACAGAAGTGACAGAATCTGGACTGTCTGACAAAATTAAACAGTAAGGAGGACTTTAATTTCCATTTAAAAGCTGGAAACGATGGTCAAGGTGCATGATGCAAATCATGAAGTCTTCTAAAGAAAAAATAGTTCTTCAAAAATCAAAATGAATGTCGTTTGGTTTTACCTAATGGATATATTTTTCTTTATTTCTTTGACTTCCAGCAAGTTTGGCTTTCTGTGGAGTTTCTGGGCTACTATTGCTTTTTTCAGGGGAAAGATGCACGAAAGTAAAGAGATAGCAGATGTTGTCCTGCTGCTTTAAGCAGGGTCATTGCCAGTGGAAGGCGTCCAGGGTTTGATAACAGTGAATGTGCTCTGAATTTCTCTACTTTACTTTGGAAGTTTGTTGAGTAGGTGGATTCCTATGGCTGACAGAGCCAGCATCTCAGCAGAGATGACAACGCACAGACCACTGTTCGGCTATTTTTCATCTTCATGTCCTAAAAAGGTGCAACTTTCTTGACAGCTCACAGGTGAAGGCATTAGCTCTATTTTGACCTCTTGAAAGTGGAAGTAGACTGGGGAGCAATGGAGTGATGAAGGCACAGGTTGAATATTTTCATTACTGCCTAAATCTTAGGGAAGTTTGATAGCCTCACTTTGTATCATGTGCTCATGGTGCTTACGTAAGCACCTTCCACACAATGAGTTACAGAGCCGGAGTGAGCGTATTCATGAAACTCCTGTGAAAGTGCTAATTGCATCACCCGAATCCTGACTCTGTAAGGAAGAAGTTACCTCACCTTCCTAGCCCAGCATTTTGGTCACTAATGTTTCTCAGTGTTTCTGGTGCTCCAGGACAGCTGTGCATGAAAGAGGAGTTGGTATTTTCAGCACTCTGAGCTGCGCGCCCTCCTTCTCAATCTGTGTGTTGGGTTGGAGGAAGGATTTATGTCTTGAAACATTTTTACAGGTGGTATATTGAACATTTCACTCTGGTGTTGCTTGTTCAGAGGTAGCTTCATTTAGTAAACTGAGCCCAAATAATCTAGTAGTAAATGACTCTTATGAAATGAGGAGGTGATCTCAATCCAGATTTTTTGTGGAAAATACATGGTTACTCATGCTCTCAGCACAGAGGTGAAGATTGGCAGTGATCCCTGTAGGATGTGGATTTCTGACATGGGTGAGGCTGCGTGGGACATCTATGTAATTCTGCTTGTTTGATGAAAGATGAGAAGAGTGTTATGAGCTAAGATAGTATTCTTTTTTCTTTTCTTTTTGTTATCTTTTTTCTTTTTTTGCACAAACAACAAACTATTTGGTCTAACTAAAATAACTTCGTGGCTAATCCTACCCTATTAAGTCTCCTCAAGGAGTGAATACGTTAAGAGCAGACTTTGATGGAAATTATTAAAGATGACAAAAATTTCTTTATATAAAAGGAAATGTAGTACAGTCTAACTTCAGAGTTCAGAGCATCCAGAATGCCATGGGTTTTGTAGTATAATATCACAGTCAATTATATTTCTTATTTTACATTTTTCCTTGTCTCTTTCTCACACAAGCCTAGACTATGATTTCATAATGTTGATGAAATGTGTTGTGATGTTCTTGTAGGCTGCTGTGGGTAAATAATTACAATATGAGGAAGGTGATTCATGATGTGGCCCTAAGTCTGTAAAGTAGGACTTTGTGACTGATTAGGATATAAGCAAAGTGGACTGCAGTGTCTCAAAAAGCCCTTCAAAACTCCTGAGAGATCAACCTATAGTCACTGCAAGGATCACCTGTCTCAGCCCAACAGATAATTCTGTGAGAAGTTTTCATGGTTTATACTTGAGGCCTTCTTAGTGACCCAAAAACTATTCTTTGTGGTGTGTCCCTGACAACTTCTCGTCCTGTTCTTCAACCAACCAGGTAACTAAAGCTTGAGCCTCCTCATGAGAAAAGGGGCTAGCTGACAGCACGCCTTCTCCTGTAAACACATCCTCTCAACACTGAGGGTCAGGAGTAACGTGATGCCAAGGCTGGTCCCAAAATCCAGACCTATGGCTGGCAAGTTTGGGATTTTTATTTCTCCTGCTCATTCAAACCTAGACCAAATGCAGAATCCTTTTAAGTTTCTCCATTACTATTCACAGTTCTCTTTGTGATTGCTGGAGAAAGAAACGTACATAGCTATTTAAGAAATTCATATAAGTAGGCAGGAAAATGCTATAAAAGAGTATGAAATACAGTGCAAGTATTGCTGTCGCCTCTTCTCCAGTCATATGCTATGCTTTAAAAAGGCAGCATGTTTTCTTCCACAAAAAGATCTTTATATTTCTGAACTTTCAGAAGCCTTAATCAATATAGATAACAGTTTGAGCATGATGACATCATATTTAGTCCTACAGTTGTGCATCTCAGCTGCTTAGTCATTTAAATCAGTGGAAATAAGCATAGCATTTAGAAGTTTCAAAAGGTCAAAGAAGCTACTGTCTTTTCAGCTTTGAATCAGCTGAGAGGTTCCAGTTTCTTGGAAACACAATGCCAAGGCTGCATCTCTGCATCTCATTTCTTTTTTTTTTCCCTCCTTTGAAGTAGTATAGTAATTAGCTTAAAGGGCAAATCACACCACACTCAGTAGCAGAATACTTTACAGTGCAAGTTCCTTTTTATTTTCTCCTTCACTTGAAAGTAGTTTAAAGAGAAGTTTTCGCCCACATTGTATACTGAAATATTTGACTGATGCTCTCTTACCCAAACGCCAAAAAGCTGTTCACATTTTTCAATAAAATGAACGCTTTTTCAGTACAAATATGACAAGTTCTTTTACCATTTTCTCAGAAGGAAAATAAGTGATAAAGTGTTCCTCAGAGAGCAATTTGTGAGAAAATTAAAATCCAAATGAAAGCAAAAGACTTTTAAAAACTTTGTTTTAAATGTGATTTGTTTTTCTTATGAAAATAGCAGCATGATTTCTGGGAGGAAGCCGCCTATCATCTAGACTGCAATGGAAAAAACTTCCTTTTTTCCCTGTCAGATGTGTCAGTCAATCAAAAGTTACGATCAGAGTGTGCGCCACATTTATGTGTATAGCAGGACTCTACAGTGTTTTAGGGACTACTATTTCTTGTATGATTTTCCAAATGACTCTTTGTTTCATTTCCATATACTTCCAGCCACCGTTCTGCTGCTGAAGTGAAACTGTCCAGGCGGGTTGTCGAGCATTTCCATTTCGTACTACACGCAGCCTTCTCAGAGCTGGGAGCTGCACATTGGCATTCCAGGGACTTCTGGCTGCTCACGCTGCTGGTAGTTTTGCTTTGGTTCGTGAGACTTTACCTGCATTATTTGAGCCAATGGCTCTTCCTTCAGACCATCTCTGTTCCTGTTACAAAGTAAGTCCCACTGCCTTCTTTCTCTGCTGGAATATTTCTACAAATAGTTTGATTCAAAGTGGTTCCTTCACACTGCGAAGAGAACTAAAGACTAAGACGCATGCTAAGGGCTCTGCATTGCAAGCCCTGATAGGAGCCTCTGCAGAGACCTGGAGAACAAGGAGCACATCCAGAGTCCAGATGATCTGATATGTAAATGTGACCCTAACAGAAAGGTGAAGGTGTTAATAATGTAAATTGTCAACCCAGAACAGGATGTGTCCATTTGTGAATCTTTTGCCATGCCTACCTCTCCGTCTCTGAGATACCCAGCAGGTTATGTATCTTCCACAAGAATCATTTATAATTTTGGATCAAATATTTCAAAATGCCTAAGAAGTGCACAAAATTGAAGAAGCATTTAAATCATATTTGCTGTTACCAAAGTGATCTATGAGTAAAATACTTCGAAGAATTTAACTTTGAGATATCAATTTTACTGTGAGGACTACAATGGATTGACATATTTTAACTATATGCTCTCTAGAGAGTTCCAGGAAAATCATTACTTGTCATTACTTGACATGAAAAAAAAAAAAAAAAAGTTGGAGAACAAGTCCACAAGGTGATATATACCTGGTTCTCCATATGTTGCTGTGGGGTAGAGAATGGGTTTACAGAGCAAAAAAGATCAGTCATGCTTAGGGAAGGGAAGATTTCTCCAATAGAATCTTTTTTTTCTTTTCTTCACTTTAAAACATCATGAGAACCTGAATCAGTCAGTAGGAGCCAGTAACATGCAACTCTGTGACCTGTGTCTGCTGTGATACAGGGATTATTGGCTAAAATTTGAACACAGTGTCTGAGCAGACTCTGGACAGCACTGGGTATTGTTAAGGTGGTCTTCTAGATCTTAATGCAAAGCCAGCCATCTCTTGCTTCTGGCCTTGCACAGACCAGGCAGGCTCAGCCAGCTGGCATTAAAACTTTTGGGAGGCCAAGCATCAAGAGTCTGGGAAAGCAAAGGAGAAACAACAGAAGGAAGCAATGTGTGAGAGAGAAGTGGTTGTGTTCGAAGCCACTAATCACAGCTGTCCCAGGCAGTCAGCTAGATAAAGGATAATGTTCTCAAGCCAAGATGCCCTGGATCAGCATCCAAATCTGTAGCTGTGTGCCCACAGAAGAGACTGAGTTGAACGCTCTCAAGTCCTGCTAAATAGTGGTCTCACTCATAAGTCAGAAACAAAGTGAGAATCAAACCACTTCACCTTTACTCAGGAGAAAAATTTAAGCCACTTTTGATTTGCTTGAAATTTTTGCCTTAAATTTCAGCATCTGTGTGTAGCTCACAATACCATGCAGTTCCTGTCTCTTGCAGTGCCAGCAAATTTGCTCATTGTGCGAGCTTTTAAAATCCCACCGTCCCATGGTGGCAAGAGGGACGTTTTCAGTCACTTTAGGGATACTAAAAGCTGTGTCTTCCTTGACACATTTTCTGCTTTGCGCAGTGTCCAGAGGTGCTACAGTATGCAAGAGGGGTGAGCTCCTGGGGCCTGTGCTCGCATTGGCGCTTCTGGGAGCTAATGTCTTCCTATAGCCCTGCCTGCACTGTCCCAAGGGCCTGGATGTGCATCCACTGAACTGAGAGTCAGAGGGGATCAAAAGACGCAGGGGCAGGAGGAGGAGAAAAAATTTATTTTTCTGAGTGGCTTCAGTGGTTTTTGGTCAGAGGATTGTGACCAAAATGGGGATACAACTTTATAATGCAGCATGCTGTATGCATTATTCTATGGGGTTTTTTTTATGGTTTGCCCAGGAGCACAGGCAAACTCTCTCCTTTTGCTTATTTACAGATTCCAGCTTTTCCCTCACACTGTTGAACTGTGCTACCAGAACTCCTTGCTGCACACCAGTGAAGAGTTGGTCATGGTTGTGGTGGGACCCCTAACCTTGAATGCAGGGCTGCTTCTTATGGTCCTGATCAGATGGGGCTGTCAGCAGCTGTTTCACTCATTCCCTTCCTTCTTGTCAAAGTTCATCATAGCTCTGGGACTCTGGACAGTGCTAGACCCCTTGGCAGTGTTTGTAGTGGATTCAGTCCTGGGGGTAAGTCACTTAAAATAACTTGGACATGAGACCTTGACGTAGAAGTTTGTTTTATTCAGTGAATCACTGAAAGATATGAAATTCCACCCCTGGCAATGGAACATGAAAGTTAAAAAGAAATTAAATAATAATGTTATACATTACCTTTTTATTAACAAAATTCCCATCTAATGGAGTCACTGTGTTTCTGCATAAAATTAAGAGCACTGTACAAGCCATATATGGAGATAAGAAAGTAAATCCACCACTGGAATGATTGCATCTGCTTTGAAAAGGATTACTGCAATTTTGGATGTTAATGGAGATGGCTTAATGAGCAGTCCTGATTATTAGTGCTTCAGATTTTTCTGAGCGCTGAAACAGACAAACTGCAAAAATGGCAAAACCAAAAGGAGAGGTTATTGTGCACTTCTCTGATGTGCAATGTAGTTAATATAACTTGCTGGCACACCTAAAAAGACTTGTGAGATTGAAAGACAGTCATCTTTAAGGAAACAGTTTCACCACACGTAAAATTATGAGAGCAAAGCTCCCAACTCTATCTGTGCCTACGTATGCACTGTATAGCCCATCTGTACTTTGGTGGCTGGGGGCTTTTATCACATCCGAGGTAATGCCTAGTCTCCCAGAACATGCGTTTCAGATATGGCTCTCACTGTGTAGGTGACATAGGATCCTTTTGATGGGTGCAGGGTGCTGTGAGATTTTCTGGGGGAGTGGTATTGCTGTTTTTCTGCCCTTGTCTGCCTTTCAAAGATATCTTTGTTTCTGTTGCTCGCTCCAGATCAAGCAGTAATCTAAAGTTCTTGTTGTGGATCAGGTTTTCTCAGGTCTCTTGGTTCTTCATCCGCTAACCTGTGCGCTGCTTTTAAGAAGCCCTGTTAAAAATCTGATTTCCCACTGTTTACATGCTGTTTGCCATTGCAGTGGTTTTGAAAATTGAAATTCAGCTATTCAAGAAATTTAATTGGAGCTCACTTGGGAGGTAATTGCAATATTTTAAGCATGTGGCAACATACTGTAGTTTTCACTTGGACAGCCTGCTGGTGGTTTTTTTGTTGTTGTTGTTTTTTTTTAATCTCATGGTGTGAACCATGCACAGAATTGAATTTTAATTGTAATTTTTTTGATAACAAATTTTTTTTCCTAGGAGAAAAAGGGGTATTTCCCCAATGTCCAAGCTAGAAATAGTTAAATATTTAAAAAGCTTCCCCCCGACCCAATGCTGGTGTATTCATAAAAACTAGAGGAAAGGCTGAGGTCTCCCTTGTCTTTCCTACACTTGAGAAAATTATTGCCATTGACTTCAGTGGAATTGTGTTCAGTTCTAGTCAGACTGGATTCATTATCAATTTCAAATAGGGCTTCTTTTCTTGGTCAGAGGGAAATGTGAGATACAAATAAAGTAACTAAGTTTTTCATGACAGTGTTAAAAAAGCACACCTCTCTCTGTACCTCATACTGAAAATTTGGCAATTTTACCCACCAAGATTATCTTCGGTAGAAACTCATTTGTTCAAACATTATACAATATACTGTGTATATCCTTTCCAAAATGAAACTATATCTCTCACATGTGTTTTTGTTATTGCATTTGTAATTATTTTTTTTCTCCTGGCATTCTTTCAGCAGCTATTTCAGATTTACTTGCCAATCTATTTTAGATCAGGCATTTTTTAAATGTTGTGTTGTGGTAATATGAGTTATTTTAGTGCTAGAATGTATTTTAGCATCCTAAATGGCTTTAATACTTATGAAAGATGACAGATAGCCCTGGAGAGAAAGGTTTCTCTGTTTACTAACTAATTTTTTTTTATTATTAAGGGAAGACTAGAGTGCCAGTTGCATGTTTGAAGGGTTTCAACTCATAGTTTGAGATACTCTGTCAAATGTGTGATTCTAGGCTTGATTTACTATCAGCTTGTAGAGGGATGTTCCAGCGGTAAGAAACTTTCCTATGATTTTGGAGAACGCAGTTCTAGTTCCAATTCTGCCAGAGCTTTCCCAGGACCAGTCACTTGGTCTCTCTGTAGCCTGTAAAATGTAGAGAGTAACACCTCTTTACCCACATGGATATGTGTCATCATAACAAACATTAGAGACTGCAGAGTGCTCACATGACCATCACTCTGTGGAGTGGTAAGTACCTAAGCCAGGTATTGACAGATATTATAGAAACGATTTAAAATGAAGACATCTTTCTTGGATCATGTCTTTGAGGACCACAAAAGGATTGACACAATCTCTTTGTTAGAAAAAATGGATAGAAAGATACACTTTCCCCACGCCATTTTTGCCTTGCCAGAAAGAACTGCTTGAATAAGAGAGAAATTCATTCTTATTTGCCATTCAGACTTTTGCCTCTCTGGAGGGATGTCAGGATGTGACTGCTGTGCAGAGGATTTTCCTTGGTAGACAGTCTTTTCGGTAAGAAAGTGGTGGAGGCTGACAGCTTTTTTTTTGAAAGAAGAGAGGATAGAACAGAACCAGGAGATAATGTATTTTAACTTTTTTGTAAAGAATTTGATCGGATCTGAATTAGTGACTAGTCTGTATATGTCATTACCATTCTCCTGGGACTTGTAATTTCCATTACAGAAACCTGGCAGTGTTGCAAAGGGTGGAGAGAACAGAAATATACTCAAGAATCTCAGTCCTTGTACAGCTCATCATTGGACTTGTAATTGTCTTTACTTTATTATGCATGTCACTGCAAGGGTAGCAAAAAACGGGGAGAAACTTTTGACTCTTGCTAAGGATTAGTCCAGGCAAGTTGCTTAGGAAAGTGTAGGTTTCTTGAAGCCTAAAGGTCACAGACTTCCTCTCTGAATGATATGTACTGGATTTTTTGGTGGTGCAGTTTCACAGCCTTGCAAAATGTGTTAATGTGATTTAATATGGATATGGCTGTCATTGTGTCACTTTAAAAAGAAAAAAGTGAAGAGAGAAATTTATTTTAGCTCTGAGCAGTAAAGACCCATGATACGTAGCTGAATTCTTCTAAATCGATCCAGCAGAGGGCAATAATATGTCAATACAGTAGCTAGTTCTTAAGAACAAGATATGGGGAAAAAAAGGAAAATAACAGATTTTTGAAAAATCTTTTTCCATGTTTTACTGGAAGTATAATGAAACATAGA
Organism: Platalea leucorodia; assembly: GCF_965183815.1. Lineage (NCBI taxonomy): Eukaryota > Metazoa > Chordata > Aves > Pelecaniformes > Threskiornithidae > Platalea > Platalea leucorodia. Next base: position 96,416,656 of record NC_138823.1, on the reverse strand, counting down.
GTGTTACGAAACCTTCAGGACTTTGTGTATCTGCAAAAATACACAAACAACCTTATTCCCAATTAAATTACTATGTTTGTTCTATGAATATTAAATCCATACCAATATTTAGTATGCTAAAGGTTTGTTTCATCTTCAGTAGAATGAAAATAGTTATACATGTTTATTTGTTTACAGAGCAGTTGAACATAAACTATTAATAGTGTAACTAAGTACCGTATATGACAGTCATGTACCTTTGGAGAAGTTATTAATGATACAACTTACGGATGCTACTTTGTACAGTTAAGAGGTATCTTTAGTTCCACCACAGCAGTGGGAGTACCATACAGTCAGATGTCTTCAGAGGTATTGGTCTCATTGCGTCTCTATTTCTGCTCAGGAAAGAAAGAAATTAAATGACGGCTTGTCCTGGTTTCAGCTGGGATAGAGTTAATTTTCTTCTTGGTAGCCAGTATGGGGCTGTGTTTTGGGTTTAGGATGAGAACAATGTCGATGATACACTGATGTTTTGGTTTGTGCTAAGTAGTTGCTAAGTGGCTCTCACACTGGTCAAGGACTTTTCAGCTTCCCATGCTCTGCCAGGTGCACGAGAAGATGGGAGGGGACACAGCCAGGACAGCTGGCCCGGACTGGCCAAGGGGCTATTCCATACCACATGACGTCACGCTCAGTATAGGAGCGGGGGGGAGTTGGCCGGGGGAGGGGCAACAATTGCTGTTTGGGGGGGACGTGCTGAGCATTGGTCAGTGGGTGGTGAGCAATTGTACAATGTATCGCTTTCTTTGTATTACTATTATACTATTATTGCTTGTTTTTATTATTACTGTTATTATTACTATTACTACTGTTCTATTTTTATTTTACTTTAGTTATTAAACTGTTCTTATCTCAACACATGAGTTTTCCCCTTTTGCCCTTCCAATTCTCTCCCCCATCCCACCGGTGGGGGAGTGAGCGAGCGGCTGTGTGGTGCTTAGTTGCTAGCTGGGATTAAACCACGACACAGCTATATCATAAAATAATGCTGATGTTTGTTGATTATTCAATGTTGCAGACTGTTCTTTGTGGCTTCCCAAACTGGACTGACTGGACACTAGGAGTGAGGGTGAAGGGAATATCTGATTTTCTGACTTAAAATGCTGCAGACAGACTTGATAATGCATGTACATAAATTAAAAACCTGCTTCATAAGGAAGAACTTGTCTCTTTTGCACTGAAAAAAGGTCAATCCCTTTGGGCAAAACTTAACAAAACCCTGCTGGTGTCCCCTGTTGATCTACTTGTAGTTGCTTTCTTCATTTTTCTCACCTCATTGGGTCTCAGTGAAGCTTTGTGAATCCACTACCTTCTTTGACTGATGCTGTTGTTTGCAAGGTTAGTGGAAAAGCTATCCTAGGTGTCAGCTGGCAACACATGCAGATGCCCTGATAATTCCATTTGGCATTTCAGATAACATGATGGTTGCTTTTGTTTTCCAGTGGTAGCACCAAACAGTGACTCGATCTCAAATTGGGAACTGGTGTGTATACACCCTCCAAAGTGCACATGTTCAGAATAATGTAACTTGCTGAGTCTGGTAGGAACTAGTATTTTTCTTGTGACAAGGGCAAATCATTTTGAGACTGGTCAGTTTGGAATTATGCACTGGCACAAGCATTTTCTGCTCACTCAGCACTCCTAAAAACAATAGAATAAATCATTCAATATTATGCCTCTCTGGTCATTGAAATAAGGCAAATTTCAGCCTTCTTCCCCTTCCACTTCTCCTGAAATATGCTAATGAAGCTCACATTGAGTATTTTCACTGTGACATGGGTTTTGTTCAATAAGCCACCTCTAATAGGGTAGATTTTAATTGTACTAAAATAAGCCAGAATATAGTTTATTTCACATCTCATGATTAATTTCAAATTCTGTGTAGTAGACTCCTAAGTTTCAAGCTGTGTGCTCCACAGATTACAATTAAATCCTTCTTATAAAGAAATTCAGGTTCTGTTGTGTCTATAGGTAAATAATCTAATCAGGTTTGGCAATTTTCTTACGTTGATTTTTTTTCCCCCCATGACAGCGACTTGGGAACAGTGTAGAGAAACCTATTGCTGATGCTGCAAAGCTCTACTGGGTCTTTCTAAGAGCAGAGGAGTCAGGGATTCCTGGTGCCTTAATCACTGTGGTGCTTTATACAATCCTGTTCATCATCTCATCGACAGTGTTGTACCTGTACTTTTTAAGGTATGTCTCTTTATCTCATTATTCCCTTAGGAGCTTAGGCTCAAGCCCCTTCTCCTGTAAGATAAAATAAGGTGACATCAGAAAAGACATATCAATGTCACATATCCAGAGCCCAGAATTGTGGACAATCAAGGAGGGGTTAGCTTCTGCTTAACTTTTAATGCACTGGTATTTGGTAGGCACAGTGAGTCAGAGAGGGAGCCACTTATTTCCTCAACAGGAACACAATTGATATAATGATTTTTCATAGAGTCTAGGAGCCTCCGTTGCTTTGGCTTCAGACAATGGTTTCTGTGTCAAGGGTTTAAGCTCTAAAGTGTGTCTACCTTTTATTTAGGTACTTCAGAAGATGACGTCTTTTGTCTTCCAAGCAGGGTTTTTGTGAGAAATAGGAAAAATTCAGAAAGCTGCATATGGTGTGAAGTGCAAAATCTCTCTCTCAGTCTGCAGTGGCCCCAGAGTCTTACAGCCTTTTGATGATACAGGATTTTTGACTTGATGTGACTGAGGCTTTAACCCACTGCATGACATGACTTAATCCAAATTTCTCCCTGACTTTAGCCCGTTATCAATATCCAGTTCATCATGAAATTTGACCAACTACCTTTCTTGCCACCTTTCTAGCAGGCACCATTAGCTGTACAGTCAACAGGGACAGGTGTGGGACACTGAAAATGAACAAGATAGGTTGTCTAATATATTGAATGAAAAAGTATATTTTCTTTTTTTCTGAGTGACTCATCTATAACACAGTACGAATTTTGTACTGGACCTCGATTCACCCAGTGATGAACACTGAGTGGTGGCAAGCACCAATAAAAAGCCGTACGCAAAGGCAAGATGCAGGCAGGTATAAGAACAGAAAAGCTCAGCGTATGCCCTCCATCTGACAGAATCATCCCTCGGTCTCCTTTGCACAAACTCTGTTGTGGCAGGCAGTAAAAGATAAATGGCAATCTAAATTTCTGCAAAGTATTTCAAAGCTCCTGCATTCCTGGAAGCTGTACACAACTCCAATGTACTGGTAGTCTAGTTAATTAGTTTTTGAGATGTTAATGCCTTCTTAATCATTGACTTAATAGTTTTGAATAGCTTCATAAGTTTTAGCTGCTGTCGTTTATTACTCAGGAAAATTAATTTAAATTAAAACATTTGTAAGGCAGGTTTTTATGAGAATATTACCAACATCTTCATTGTCTGGGGAACAGGTGCAAGATCATCAAAGGTTCCTTTCCTTCTGGATCAATTTTCCCATAATGTTTTCCAATAAAGGGGTGGGGGGAGAATGTTACTAGGGGAAAAAGTTGTCGTAGTACAACACATTTTAAAAATGATTCATAGCAAAATACAAAAGCAAAGGGAAGATAACAAAATCTGTTACAGTGCATAAGGTCTTTGAAGTTCTTTGCTTGATAACAAAAAGAAACATTTCGAATACTGGAGTCTGTTCAGAGTGAAGTTATACTATGAGCTTCTGAAATTGGATCAACTTTCTCTTCCTTGTATGTCCACAGCCCAACACAGTGGGAACCTTGGACCTGGCTAGGACTCTTGAGCAACACACTGTCAGTCCACTAATGATAGCATTAAAACCTTTTAAAATGTTTTTAAGGAAAGCATCTTTGCAATTTATAACATTGTTTCTGGAGTATTGACATAACAGCATTTGTTTTCAAGAGAAAATAGTAGTATAACCAAGGCAATAGTATCCCTTTGTGTGAATATTTCTCAGGTGTTATATCTCAAAGATATTAAAAGGTAATGTTGCTCGACTCAGAAAACATATATTTTTTACACAGGCATCCACCACATCTTTCTTTTCTAAGGTAAACCACTATAAATATTGAGGGATGTCTTCTCTGTCCTAAGACACCAGTCAACAGGGAAGACTTTGGCTCTTGGATGGTGGAATTGGTGCCATTGATTAAAATTACTCAGCAACTTGCCATTTAACAGAAGTGTTCAGCAGAGTATAAAAAAGGGATAAGAACAGTGAACCCACCAGCCCACCAAAGCAAGTAGGGGAAGTGTCTGTTTCTGCCACAGCTAGAAAGCTTCATGGCAGCACTGATGAACAACCAGGAAGCTAATGAAATCATGGGCAGGAGATAAACAGCAGTAGGCATCTATTTGTGCCTTTATAAACCAACATATCTCAATAAATCTAGTTCCCCTTGGGTGTCTTGGGAGTCTGTAGTACATCTAGCATGGAGAGATATTCTAATTACTTTTTGGAAAAATGAAGTGGCACTGGTTGCAATTCCTTAATTTTAATTCCAACAGACATTAGAAACAGTCAGAAGTTTGTTGGTGAAATGTTTTCTGCACTGTGATAAAATGCAGACCCATCTCAACTAAAAGTATCTGCTGCAAGGAGTCTAAATTTCCTGGTATTGAAATATTTTGGGGGGGGAAAGCTTCAAAAATCTACACCTTTCAATGTTAACAGCAAAAGTATTTTTGTATTTTTTACAGTAGTTTTCCAAAAAAGGATGAGAAAGGCTCAAGTGAAAATGTAATAAATTGTTTTAAACCACTCTACCCTTCAATTTTTGGTTTGTGTAAATTTGAGAAGTCCATTTTTTGATCTGACTTTGAATAGCAAATAATGTCAATGATTTCTGTTCTTTCTGATAAATAAATGAACTTGTAAGGTATTATACTGGGTCTCATATCTCTAGAAAACAGCATCTGAGTTTTGTTTTGCTCTTTATTGCATTACCAATAGAAATTATTACTGTCAAATTTACAAGAAGCCATGTTAAGATAAAAGAAATGTTTTATTAGTTTTCATGCCAAAGAAAAGAAATTAAAGCAGGTAACAGGAGCAGGCTGAGTACTTTTGGGCAAAAGGAACAAAGCTGGAAGACAGGCTTCATGATTCTTAATTAATTCAAAGTTAATTATATTGTTTATAACCATGTGCTTAAAATCTTCATATAGAAAATGTTTATGGCAGCAAATAGACAGTAATTTAACTGCATTAAATTTTACTTCATTTGAAATAAGAATGTTACATTAAGTGAGCTTAAATAAATGGCAAGGTCTTTTTCTTGTTTAGCAAGATAAGTGGCAAGTCATTTAAATTGCTGACCTGGAATTTCAAAGATGAACAGCACAGAATGTTATTGTTGCAAGATGAGAGGAAGGCCAGAAAGCCCACCAGCTTGATTGCTAGATTTTCAACTAAGTACAAGATAATTCTAAGTTATGAGTCAATGTTTGCAAAAAATTTATCTATTGTGTTGAAAGAACATCTAATGTAGATCCAGGGATTAAGAGACAAACTTTTCTTTGAAGATGCTGTGGAATTTGGAAAATTACTTCATGAAGGGTATTAGTTATTTTTAAAAAATCTTCTCTTCTGTAGCGTGTTTTAAGATACTTTAGTATCCTACTCTGCCTTAGCACTGATTTTCATTTCACACTTTAGAGCTTTTTCTATTATTTCTTGTTAGCCAGTTTGTTTGTATTCCCAGGACTACCTACATCTCGATTAGGTTATCTTCCAGCTGCTCTCCTCTTTTGATAAGAGAATCCCAAAATGGCATCTTGGAAACTACAGCAAATTTAGGGCTGCAGCTTCAAAAAGGCATGTTTCAAAAAAGAAGGGTGGGGAAAAAAGTACAGAGAGTGCATTTGCAGCAAAGTAGGAGATATAATTTCCTAATCTGATGTTGAGACAGGCTGCCAGATTTCAGTATCAGAATAGCTACTCCATCGCAGAAACTCTTGGATATAGAGCTTGACCCTAAGGTACATATTCCCCTTTGAAGAGAGAGCTAAACCTCCTCCTGAGATCAAGTTGAAAAACTGTCTGCTGGTGCATCTGCTTTTTTCTGTTCCACGCTAAATCTCAGTTGTGGGCAAAATTGCACTAAGCAGCTTATTGAGTGTGCTTCTCTGCAACTACGGTGTACACTTTAAGGTGAGATGTAGAGCTAGTGTAAATGTGAACTTCATTCTCATTTACTTGAACAGTCCACTGCCGTCCACCTGCACATGCATTGGTTAGCACACACATGCCGATACAAGACCCAAGAATAAGGATCAGCCACAAGAACTCTGTCTAGTGCTGCTGTACGTGAGAAGGATGAGAGTGCAGAGGGTCAAAGGAGCTATGCCTGTGCTCTCTCTCCCACCTGCCAAGAAATGAAGGACCTATTCAGCCCCACAGGAATCTGGGCTTTTTTGTTGGTTGCAGTGCCACACAGCAATCCCTGTGCTTCTCATGACTACCCAGCTAGTCTCTGGGAAGGATGGAAAAGCTGAGATTGGCACCAAGCAGTGGCTGAATTGTAATAAAGTATTAGCTTGGAAGAGGGTACAAAAGGAAAGACCTCAATTCAATATCCAAGATTGAGGTTCCAGATTTTCTGATCTTTATTTTCTGAACCCATGGTTTTGGAATAAAAGTAGAATGAGAAAGAGATGAACTTGAAGAGTTTCCATTTGAATTAAACAGCAATGTTTTGAAGTTTTAAAGTTCATCTAAGGCTAAAAATGTAACACTAGGCTTTTCCAAAAGCCTCACAATATTTCTTGGTTTCACCTACATTAAGAAATACCACACAGCAAGCCTTTCTTGTGGTAGAGAATTTTACTGCGTAGTGCTTATTCAATTCCCTACCACAGCACAGAAATGTCATAGAAAAACAAAGCCAACAAATGAAATGAACTTTTCTAACATCAAGAGAAGTTTAGATTGTATAGACTTCAGGCTTGGGGTTGAAAAAAATGGTGAGTAGTACCTTTCTATGTGATGTGGTTTGCCCATTATTGAACCCTGGCACAGCAGGACTTCCATTCATGACTAACTGAGGTACTCCATTTAAGCATTGGAACAAGTAATGCAGCCCAATCCTAAGGTATTGGGCATTTCTGAAGGAAAGGAAGATCAGGATCTTTTTGGGAAGTCAAGATCTTGAAACAATTAAAAGAAATTGCTGCTTAAGTTTATGTGATTTGATTCAGGTATTGTAAAGTCTCCAGAGGGTTGGGGAGGGTTGTATGTTGGAGAACCTGTGGGAAAGAAGCTTCTTACTCATGGGTAGAGAATATAGTCATGAAGAGAAAACCAAGCTTTAGAAGTCTACAAATGGATAAGACACCTTTTTCTTTTTTGCATGAAGAGTCCTTTCAAAGAAGAGCCAAATGTGTCATTTCTATCCACAGGCTACATAGCGAAAGTTGGCTGTTGGATGTATTTCGACGCATTCATGGTGAGGAAGGCACATTCTTTATTCCATTGGACTTAGAGATTTCCAATCAGGAGCTGAGCTACATTATAAAGAGGGCTGAGCAGTGGAGAGGAATCAATGGTGAAAGGCGAATGGTGAGTGGCAGACAGAGTCCCCAAAAGGAATCTGTGACATACTGGTCCAAATTAATGCTTTGTATTTCTGGGTATTACATAAAAGGACCTAGATATACAAGAAAATTATTCTTAGGGTACTTCTTTGAATGAAGAAGCTAAGAAGCATGTTCAGGAGAATTTTGTAAGAAGGTTGTATGCGTATTGCCTGAACATCTTGAGGGGTTACAATCTGCTTAGTATCCAAAGGCTTAGTGGCATCACTGGTGTCCAAAATTATCTATGCCATCTGGTGATTCTTGACTGGGTTGTAGAGACTTGCTACTTGTTTAAATGTCAGTACCATCCCAGATAATTTTTCAGCCAGCTCAGCAAACTGGGGAGCTCCATGGACAAGTCAAATTTCCTCCCTGGAAGGGTGTGGATGGAGCTGCCCTGAGGGAAGGGGTATGAGTTTGGTGAGTCAGATGTGATAGCCATACTCTCCTTCCTGGCCCTTTCCTTCCAAGATCTCCCAGAGGAGTAGGCTGAGTTGGAAATGTGCAGAGGAAGGCAGGAGAGGTCTGAAGTTGGTTTGGTCTACTTTGGTTATCAGAATAATTCCTCTTTCTTTCCCATTAAGTCACTAGCCTCTAGTCCCATATACAGACTTTAAGCTGTGATGTGCAGGAGATATATCTGTGTTTGCAAAGCATCCAGTGTTGGGGATGCCATCCAGAAATGAGGCTTCTGGTCATAATTGCTTTCAGAGAATTGAAAATAACAGAAGCAACATGGTCAGTAGTCTGTAAGGGTCATTGTCCTCCTGTGAGGGACATTTTCTTCCTAGTTTTCTAGGTTTGCATCAGCATTATTAATTCCCATAGGACTATCTTATAAAACAGCTCTTGGACAATTGTTAAAGTGCTTATCAATTGGATTTATACATCTATGAGTGCCTCTGTGCACAATGCTTTGTTCAGTAATTCTCCTGCTTCAGTGTAAAAATTAACAGATTCCAGATAGGAAGGAAATTAGTCCTCTTAAGTATGTATGAGTTGTTTGTTTTGTTTTCTAACCCACTGGAACAAGTGACTTCAGATTAGGATCTGCAGGTTTTTCAAGTCTCTATAGCTACCTCTGAAAGATCAGCAGTTTATATAAAAATATAGCCTCAGTTGTCACTGCTATAAACATCTGGCACAGCTGTAATTATTTTCCACTTTTTTTCGTGATGACAGTTTGGACCCTGAAAGGAAAAATAAAAAGGTGAATGTGCCAAGTGAATGAAAAAGCAGATACTCAGTAAGCTTAATTTTTGTGGGAAAGCGCAGAGCACCACATTGCATTTCGGCAGGCAGGGAGGGAAGGTAGGAACAAGTGAATGTGCTGCCACAGCCACCTGCCTCAGACATTCCCACTTTTTATACAGATATTTGCTTTACCCCAGTAAGGAAAATCACCCTTTTTTTGTGCTTAAAAACTTTCTACAGTAAGTCAAAACATAGCCACTGATGATTGGTTTATATTACCTTTGTTACATGTTAAGTAAGGTCAAACAAAGAATATATATTGTGGACCTCATTTTACATGCCAGGACTACCAATGCCATACAGAAAAGTGGCAGATAAGGCAACTGCAAGCAACTACCTTTCTGTTTCAAGTGCTGAATACATTTCTAATGATATTACCAGCATATCATTTCTTGCAGCAGTACAGAAAGGGCTGGATTGGTGGTGGTGGTGGTGGGGAACAAGAGAAAAAAAAAAAGGAGGGAAAAGAAGGAGAGGATGTGGGGTAAAGACAAATGGAAAACACTGGAAAGAAAAATTACTTCCTTGTATACAAATAGTCTGCCCCTGAATGGAAGAAATCTGGATTGTCATAGAATCATAGAATAGTTTGGGTTGGAACGGACCTTTAAAGTTCATCTAGTCCAGCCCCCCCCTGCAATGAGCAGGGACATCTTCAACTAGATCAGGTTTCTCAGAGCCCCATCCAATCTGACCTTGATTGTTTCCAGGAATGGGGCATCTACCACCTCTCTGGGCAACCTGGTCCAGTGTTTCACCACCCTCACTGTAAAAAATTTCTTCCTTAGATCTAGTCTAAATCTACCCTCTTTTAGTTTAAAACCGTTACCCCTTGTCCTATCGCAACAGGCTCTGCTAAAAAGTCTGTCCCCATCTTTCTTACAAGCCCCCTTTAAAGACTGAAACGTCTCCCCAGAACCTTCTCCAGGCTGAACAACCCCAGCTCTCTCAGCCTTTCTTCACAGGAGAGGTGTTCCATCCCTCTGATCATTTTTGTGGCCCTCCTCTGGACCCGCTCCAACAGGTCCATGTCTTTCCTGTGCTGAGGACCCCAGAGCTGGATGCAGTACTCCAGGTGGGGCCTCACCAGAGCAGAGTAGAGGGGCATATCCCCTGCTGTAAGATGACATACTTCAGAGGACAGAACATTCATTGAAAAACATGGCCCATACCTATAGGCGTATGTAAGTGCCTAGTTTTGCTCCCAATATGCAGCTTGGAAGGTATGAAATGCCTTATTGAAATGCAAGTACCTGATCTTACTCTGAGATCCTTTAAAATGGACCCAGCCTCAGCCAGATCCAGCAGGAGGGAGGGTGCGGTCAGAGTAGAAGGAGGACTCCTCTATGCTGCTTCGGGAGCATTGTGCACTTCATTCGACAAAGCGGAGTGATGCGCACTCTTGCCTTTACCCTAAATCCCCGAGTTTCTGATTCCTGTTCTGTTTACATCTGCACAAATTTCATGCCTTTTCCTTTATATCAGCCCTAACCAAATGCCAGGCTGTGACAATGTTAAACGTTCCTGTTCTCTATGGGACATACTGGTGTGGATTATACGATATAAGGACACAGGAATAATGCAGAAAGCATGCAGAAATTTGCACCCCTGGCATCAGTCAGATCTCTATCATTTGCTTCACTGGGCACGGGATCTGTCTCACAATGAGGAAAATTCGTGAGTGGAGACTACTGCCCAAAACTTCCAACCTATCTGTATGAAACACGAATGCTGTGAAAATACAATCAGTGTTCCTCAGAAACCTGAAATCTTCCCCTTCTGCTCCAATTTCTTGTTTATATTATTTTGTTGGAAAAGAGAACCATCAAACCAAGTTTCTTTAACTCTTTGGCAAACCTAGTTTTGTAATAAAAACTTGCTCCGTTCCGGATATATGTTCTCCAACCGCAGCATCTCCCTGCAAGACTAGGAACTATGTTTTCAGGTCTTTTATGCTCCTAGGCATTGCAGATACTGAAAGACCCTTTTTCTGTCATGAATTTGCATAAGGTATTTATCTTGTCCCTTTCTTTTTGTATGTCTAATTGTACAAAGTAATCAGTATGGAAGACACATCACTAGGCCTTATTGCGTGCATTATTAATGTGTTAATTTTTAAATAAGATACCAAATTAACTGTGAACAATTTTTATAAAGGGAAGCATGAGACTGCCATATCTTACATCACTCCATATAAAAAATATATTTTAAATGGAGGTCATTCAAGTAAATAGTCAGTCAAACCTTCTGGAAAAAATAGGTCTACGTTTTTGCAATATTTTCTTGCTATTAACCATGCGCTTCTCATTTTTATTCCCTGGATTAAAAATTGCCCCATAAATGGGTATTTTATAATATGCTTAATTTCCTTTTATTAAATTGATAAATGCAGCAGCAAAGGACACATTTACAGTATGATGAGAATTTAAGGTTATTGCATTTTATAATTTTTATATTGTTCAGAGAAGTGATTTGTCATTTGTGGAATGACATCCATGCCATCATTTCAAAGTATTTTTAGTCATTCTTTTGAAAAAGGTCACTTTCTGCAGACCAGGAAGACATCACTCTATTAAACTAATTTGCCTACATGCAAATTTTGTCATTTTTACCTCATTAACTATTTATCATAGAGTAAAAAAATATATATATTCATGAAGGGGCAGCTAGCAGCCTGATGGAGCTGGAACTAATATTTTGCAACTCTAATGATTTTTTGCATCCTTAATTAGATAGCATAAGGTTGATATGATTAGGTCAGGATGTAGTGTTTTTCATTAAAATACATTTTAGAAGCTGTATTCATAATCTGCCCTTGCAATTAAATAATGAGCCTATGAGTTTAATATTATCGACCCAATTATTATCCCATGGAAAAGTATACCTTTAATAAATTTGTGCCGTAGGACCTTCATTAGCAACAAAACGAATTATATTTCCAGGTACACGGATTACACGGCCACAATCACATTTACGTTGCTGTTTGGAAGGCACTTTAGGGAGAGAGCCGCCAAAGTCCCCTACCATACAGAAACACACTTGATTATTTTGGAAGAAGTCATTTACAATGCCTTTAATGAGGAAAGCTGCAAAGAAGTAAAAATGCCATGTACAGAGGCAGACAGAAACATTTGTGGAAACAAACATTTGCAGGAACAGTGTTCTGGGCACCCTCTGATAGGAGGAAGCCTGGACGCTCATTCCTCAACCTGTTATAAATATGGAAGTAGAGCTGAATATTTACTGATCTTTCATTGGAGATGGGCACATGTTAAATGTATGTCAAATTCCAGAATCAGGTATATGAGGACCAATGGCAGACAGGAATACATTGACTTGCCATTGATAGCAACAGATCAGTGATGAGGTCAGGACTCTGGATTTTAGCTACCCCTTTTTTTTTTTTTTTTTGGTAGATGTGATAAAAGCGATACTGACTTGCTGTCCTCACAAAGTAATCAGTTTCCCAAAGTTAAGTGACAGTTCAGAGTCAAAGTATCAAGTGGGGTTTTCTTTTGCCCAAACAGATAAGAGTTTAAAAAAAAAAAAGGAAAAAAGAAAAAATGAGGAAAGTATTTCTAGTAAAACAGGTTCTGACGAGGGATTGTTTTCTGAATGGGGTCTGCTGTGGCTGGATCGGTTGTGAGGTGTGCAGTGCCCAGTGCTCAATCACTTTGCTCATGTTTAAAGCCTCTGAACTACTTATCAGGTGAATTGCTGTCAGCAGGGGTGAAAAGGAAAAAATCTGGTCCTCAGTGATTTTTACTGTATTTAGGCCTCAAGGTACCACCACTGCTTGCAGTGGGACTTTTTACATAATAATACTAATGATGAGAAAATTTGTACAAGCAGTAAGCTGAAACACCACCATTAGTATACCAAGCATAGGCCCAAAAGGCTTGCACATAGAGAGGGTTTCTGAAAAAAATGCAAGCTCTATAGGCAAGAAGATAATGTGAAACTTACACCTGAAATAAAGCCTGATGCACTGCAAAATTATTTTAATGAGACTAGGGCTAATTTTCTAATTCTAAAATGATATTATAGCAAACCATAAAAAATTACCCGGCAGTAGTTTTTTGAAAGGAAAATATATTTGTAATTATCTTGAACACACAAGATTACTTCAGGGCCTATTATCGACACAATTTTTGGTACCACTTTACACTAATTTGCATTTATTACTCTCAGGCCAACTATTAATATGTTAATAAATAAGTCATTAATACTTGTTATTTAATTGCTATCTATTTATTCCTGTTCAATAATGCATTAATTACTTGTGAATAGTTGAGGGCAAAATCCTGCCCTTGCTAGTGGAATCAGCAGTGGAAAGAGAGAAAACCAATGTCGGATGTGTCGGCATTAAGAGAGCTGGCAGAGAGCAAGTCATTTAACCCATTTAGCACGAGGTGGTTAACTTCGCATCTTGTCTTAGAGGAAGCTTCATGAGCCTCTGGGCAGTTTGTGCTGCAGCAAAGCTGCTCAGCCACAGGTGGAGGCTGCTGAAGGCAGGCAGTACCACACCTGAGATCACGGTATTTGTCTCTTCTTATGGTCCTGGGCTTGCTCTGTTCTGGAGTTTGGACCCTGCTTGCAAAGACAGGTTGATGATAGATAGGCAGAAGCCAAGGGCAAAGACTGAAGTCCTCTGAGAGCTGGCGCTACACTGCGGAAAGTGTAGTGAGAAACGGAAATAAGCACATTGCTTTCTTGCAGTTGGATATTGGAAACAGAAAAAGGAGGATCCCCTACCCTGCCCCGATCCAAAATCCCAGATTCAAGCTCTTTGGTTCACCTTGCATAAGTAGACCATAGATCGAAAAAGGCTATAGAAAATACTGACAGCATAACTGATGCATTTTCTGTCTGGAGGTTTAGCGCTACTCTGAGTGTGATTTCTTGCCTTTTTTTGGAGAAAGATGACATCTAGAAATGGATGGCGAGACCAGGCCGAATTTTGAACAAGAACATCAGCCTGTCTCTGTGGATCTAATAGATCTGACCATCTTGAATTTGAGCTCTCTCTGAAGTTGCAGGGTGAATTTTTCCCATGAACACAAACAGAAATTTTGCCATTGCCTTTCACAAAGCTTGATTTCTGAAAGATAGGTGAAAAGTTGCAGGAGTATTTTGGCTTAAAAAAAAAAAAAAGATTGAGGAAATGAGCTGGAAGGGGTAATACCATAGTACAGAATTGTGGGGTTCGGAAGGAAAAATCAGCAAAGAACAAGGTGGTCACAGGAGAAAAGAATGGAAAGTGGTTCAGGAATTTGTGTAGAAGACACAACCATGCCAAAGAAAATGGAAAGAAATTGAAAGACATGCCAGGTAAATGATGGGAAAAAATAGCTATACAATTATGTTACTTTTGGTTCCCGTAAAATAATTCTCCTCTTCTCAAATTGCTGGTTTAGATATCAACGGTTTGCAAATGGAGAAATGAAAACACGTTGAGAAAACAAAAGAATAGAAAGTGTAAATTTCCTTCTTATTTGTCCACTGTTTGCAAACTCTTTCTGACTACGAGTTATACCTTATATATGTAAGCTCTACTTCATGTACTCTGTATTATATCTTTAAAAAATAACAAATGGCTGAGATCACTCAAGCTGCAGTACAAGATATGGTCTTATAGTTTTGATTTGTGGTTTCTTTTCCCTAAACTAGTTTCAGTGATCTTTCAGAAGCCTAGTATTTTGTGAGTTCACTATCAGGTTTATTTTTCCTAACTTTAACCTATGTTGTAAAAAATGTTGAAGCTGCTCACTGGAGCTCTCAGTACAGTGTCTCTAGCAATTTAGATTCTACCAAGAATCAAAATGAAGTTTGATGTGAGAGTGGCATAGGAGACTAGAAAGCAGTAGCAAAACTGACTTTGAGTATATCCAGAAAAATTAGCAGTAATATAGAATTTAATTTCTTAAACATCAGTATGAATAAATCACTATGTTCATCTGGGGTTAACGCACAATTGTTTTAACCAGTGCAAGTAAACCACCCCGCTAGTCCAGGACAATTCAGCTCAGCATGTTGAGATGACAAGACTAGGCAATAAGAAATAATTACCTATCTGCTACAGAAATTGCAGGAGCAAAACCTTGACCCCTTTGCAGTCAACAGCAAAACTTGCACTGACTTCATTAGGGCCAGAATTTCCATCTGTCTCTGTAAGCAGAGGGGAAGGGAGGAAATAGGGCCATCTCTCACTGAACTTCTACGTGATCTGTGTGTATAAGGTCAGATTCTCATCTGGGATAAATTATTGAAGGCAGAGTCTGTATTTTTTTGAAGATTAAATAGAGATGTAAAGTCGTGAGATGAGCAAAGGGAAGGCTCAGCCCAATAATGGGATGTTAGAGAAAACAGAGCAAAATGTAAGGTCAGAAAAGAGTGTAGCATTCCATCGCCTCTTAGATTTAAAATAAAATGATTTCTGTATGAAACGACAAGGCCTTGAACTGTGTAGGATCAAATTGGCCAGATGGTTCTGAAACACTTCACTTGCTATTCTTTTAGAGTATTTAGTCCACAGGGAGTGGTGGGTGAAAAGAAGAAAGGGGGGGAATGCGGCTGTTCGAAAGCATCTGGAATAGCCAACTATGCTGACCATACCCAGGCATAAACCTCACAACAGTTGATCAGTAATTCATCGCAAAGTGTGTATGTGCAAGCTGTGGAAAACAAGGTAATGCAGCCTAGGTAAAGGAAAAGCTTCTTTTGCCTGGGTGGATAGGCCTAACGAGTGGAACTGCTTAAACAGATGTGGACACAAAAAGAAGCCTTGTAATAAATTATAACAATGGTAGAATGCATATAATCAACAAGTAAGCAAATGAAAACAGCATTATAAATTGAGCCAGCAGAGTAACACTGCACAAGACTTTCTTGATTCCCTGTTGTATCCCATCTTAGAGAAGAAAAAAAAAAAACAGAGATTAAAAATGGATAGAAAAATCAAACAACTATTCAAGCTTCTCTGAATCCGAAAGTTGCATGATAAAAAGTTAATAGAATAAAAAAGATAAAAAGAAAGGCAAACTATGTAGAGGCAAGTATTATGAGCTACTTACAGCATTTCTTTTTTGGTTGCCATGTGATATCTCATATGATAAGACTATAAATTGAAAACAAAATGATTTAGTCAAACTCCATGGAATTTACTTAGGAAGGTTGTAAACAAAATCTTGGTTTTAGAATACATGTATTTTGTTTCCCTTTTCAATGAGAACTGATTTATTCAAGTCTTCTTTGCTATCCCCATTATATGCACAATATAGTATTTCCAGAGTGAATGGTAACAAATCATTTTAATCCTATAATCAATACATGAATTGTATAAAGGCATTGGTGCAGATGGACCAAATTAATTGTCTGCTGACATCCTTCTGATTACTATACTGGCAGAAAGGTGTTAATTTCTGTAATACTTCAACAGATATCCAAACTGTTTTGTCAGAGAGGTTGGACAGTGATGGAGGAGGAGTACATTTAACTGTAATTTTTGTAGTAATTCATGGGAAGCTTCATTGACATGTGCTAATGGCACTTGATTGCCCTCAAGATGTTTTCACAACAGAACTCTGCAAGTGCCACATCAAGGTTTGCTCAGTCAAATAGTTTTTTCTCCTTGCATCTAGATAATTTGTGACCACAGGCAAACTTTTGAAAATCCAAGGTGGTTTGCAACACTCCGTTGGGGTGAATCTGTCATCAGCCGGCTGGTACAGATCGGTGCACTAATGAAGAGCAAGCTCTTTGGGTTTTTTGTCATTTCTGTGCAAGCAATCCATTTCATTTCTCCTCAGTGGCAGGGCATGTTATACATCTCATCCCATATAATCTGACTTACATTATAATTTGATTCATACACAGCCTTTCCACAGAGATTAATTAGCAGCAGGTTTGAAGTTTGCAAGTGAAAATATGATAATTAGTTTTCTTGGAATGTTAACATTTCAACACTTCAGGTTCTCTCCATCTTTGTCTTCAATGAAGCTGCAGTAAACGAGCACTATTTCTCTTCTAAATCAGACTCTTGTGAGGTTTGAAATACAGACATTTTCATCAAGCTGGATAATTTCCATAGAAAATTTACTAGCTCATGAAATATTGCAGGAGTAATTCATACAATGACTCCCTCCTCCCCTTGGTAGGCTGAAGTATGATGTGAGCAGTTCTGAAAACCCCCAGGACAGTCACTTATTTAACAACGGTGGTTCCTATTCTTTGTAACAAAAATCAGCTGACTCTTCATTTTTGCACAAAACAGAATTAGCCAAGAGGTCTCTCAGATGGTTGTCGGGTGGTGCTGTAAACAAGGTTACATTAACACCTTTGACTCCCTGCACTCGCTTGTTCTGTTGGAGTGTATAATACAGGTAACTCATTGGCACATACAGCATCTCTAAGTCCAATAACTTAGCAGGATTCTGAGAAGAATTAGCAATTTATCTGAATAATGAGAACATTCAAAGTTATGATAGTGAGTAAAAATGTTATATGAAATATCAGCCCTGATGATTTAAAGACATAAAGTAATTGCTAACAGATGGGGCTTAAGAAGAAACTCACATTATGGAAAAGTTATTGTGTTGTTGTCCATTATGGGTGGGTGTAGCTGTTTAAAAGCTAATATTTGCTCAATTATTTGTGATTTACGATGTTGTATGGATTTCTTTTTTCCAATGATATGATTTTTAAAAAATCTCAGCCTTCCCTAATTACTGGGCTCACCTCATCTTCTTCTTAAATCTTTGGCATCAGTCATCCTCTGAGCTTGGGCAGGGTACTGCCAATGCCCATTGGTCTAGTCAGGTAAGGGGGTAATTGAAATGCTTTTTCCAGTGTAACAACTAAATCACCGTGTGGTTGTGAGCTTATATATGCAATCGTGTGAAGTTCATGTGCCAATTATGTATGTAATTGCAAGCACGTTTTTGCAGATCAGGCTCTTAATTTCTTCCTTTAGAAGAAATGGGTTTACTACCATTGTGTAATTGTCACACAAAAGGCTGCTAACAAAGAGTGAATTACTTTAGATGCGAGTGCATTAGAGAATACTTGAGCAATCTTACCAAACTGAAGCCTCAAGTAGTTTGCTTTCTAGTAATGACCTTTAAATATTCAAGGATCAAATGATATTTTCTTCTTTAAATGTAAAATTCCCCACACTGACAGCAGAGACTACTGAAGACACCTGCACATAGTAGAGCAAAATCTCCTTGCCCACTGAATGGGGCTGGAGGGATATAGCAAGCACTGAACAAGGTCTGACTGTATATAAGAACAGCTATAGGAGACTCAATGGGAAGGTTGAGGTCTTGCCACTCTGTGTCTATGAGGTGAATTTAGCAAAGATGCACAGTTGTCCACAAGCCCAAAGAGGTCCATCCTCTTTTCTGTCTTAACCTGAGCTCAGAAGGCAAAGTAAACTTTGTCCCTGAGCCTACAGGTGAACTTTGGCTAAGCTAAAGCTACGTGTGGGCAGAACGCATACAGTTCACAGGACTCAGCAAGGACACTTGTCCTTCCTGGTGTAGATATGCCAAAGGCTGTGGTCTCAGAGTGGGCTACAAACCCCAGCTTTGGCATAAGATTTAGAATAGTTATCACTTGAAGCTGTATATAGAAATAGGGGTTGAGTTAGATTTCCTCTGCTGACGCCTGACAGCTCTGTTCCAAGCTTATTTGCTGGAGTTTTCTGAAGGGGTCACGATTTTCACCCTGTTGTGTTTGTCAGGACAGACATACGCTCTCACTATGCTTCCGATCTACATCGCTTTTTCTATCTTAGTGATAATCAGGGCATCTAAAACAACAGTAATTTCCTGGGTCTGTCTGAAACCTGGCACGAGTGTCTCTGAGACTGGCCAGCGAGACTTTGTTGTTGCACAGAGACTTTTTTTTCTACTGATCGACAAAGGGGGAGAGGAAGCCATGCCCCAGGGAGGTGAGGTTGTAAGGAATTCCTGCGAACAACAAAAAAGAGAAGGAGGCAAATTGACTGTTTTATTAGGAACATGATCTGTAGTGTTTTTCATCTGGAGAGGGGATTGTTGCATGCTGATGAATATGGGTATCGTATCACAAGAGTGCTAAAATGCCCCTGAGCGAGTATGTTCCTTCAGCTCTCCTTCAGCAGCTCCTGCTATCCCAGCCACTGACCTGTGAAATCTGGTCACGTCCTCTGGATTTTTCCTGTATTTTGAAAGCTGTTCTTTTCATCTTGCAAAATATTACCCTAAACAGTTAAATGGCAGTTGCATTTGCAAGGATTTGTGTATTAATATTAATGGAAAATCTGACAGGTCAGGTGGTCAGAGAGTGATAATCATGCTATTCAGGTGACATGTAAGTGCAGCAGGTTTTACGGATTTATTGTTTCAAAACTTACTTGGTTTTGTCCAAAACAGAACAGACTTTTAAAAATCAACATTTCTGAAATAAAATCCTGCAATTTTGGAGAGGGTGTAGAGAAACGATCAAGAGAAAAGGTGGGCAGCAGATAACTTTGGCTTGCTCTGATGAAGACGGAGCCAAACTTTGAGCCTCACAACACCTTGGTCCTAGTGGGCACTGTTCAGATGATCTAGTTTCCACATGAATCCTAGGGCCTCCTCTCCTGCTGGTTTTGAGCCCCTCTCGCTGTGCCTAACCTAAAGCTTTGGGATCACCTTGACAGATCTTCTGAGGTGTTTATCTCTCTCCACTGACTGGGTGCAGGGACTTATTTACACATCAGGCTCCCTGAGTATGGCCCTAAATGTGTATCATTTATCCAGTGACACTAGTATCAACATGTTGATGTAAAACTTTTAGTGCTACCATCAGGCACCAGGACCAAATTCCCATGTCCTCAAAATGAGAGAGGAAAAGGGACAAGGTAAATCTAGGCAGCACCTTGGGGAGCTGGGCTCCCCTCAAGCCCTCCCCAGGCTGCAGCAGTGGGAGCAGTGCATCTGGTTTTGCAGGGCATTTGTCTGGCCAGAGTAACCATGAAGGGCTATTTAAAAATAGGAAAATTGCACCTGGTCATTTAAAACATCTCAGAAGGGTTTGTTGCGCCTGTCAGATGAATGGCCATTGAAATTGGCACGTTGGCCATGACATAGGTAATTCTTTGATGAATCAGTCTTTTTGCATAGAAAATTATTCCATCAGAAGCACTCTGAGTAGCGCTAGCCTGCAGGCTTGAAGCTTAAGCTCAGTCATGGCACAAAAACCTCCCCAGCCTTGTTTTCTTTTGCAGCTGAGATTACCCATTTAGGACTCATAGTTTAGACTTTTCTCAGATAAACCCCCTTTTGTATTAATGGGTATTGCCTGAGAGAGCAAGCCTGCCAACTGGAACCTTACTTCACTAGTTCACAAAGAAGGATGCTTATTTTAGCTTTATTGAACATATTTGGGCTTTGCATTTCCATTTAACAAGTGGGAAATAACGTAGTAAAGGTAGAAAGCTGGTTTATGTCTCTTTCAAAGTCAATATAGGTGGAGAAAAAACCATACTCGATAGTGTCTTGTTAAGCTTTTTTAGGATTACTCTACTCTCTCCCTTGATTAGTTCCTCTTTGCTGAAGTCTGATGGGCTTCAAATAAACTGAATGCTTGTGAACCTGGGAGCCTAAGCCCTCCTGCTGCTAAGGAAAGGTTTATAGACTAGTTCCTTTAATTATCGCTTTATAAATGGCATTGTTTGAAGCAGCGTGTACTGCGGCTTGAATAACAACTTGGAGGATGTTAGTTAATTTGCTGTTTGAGAACTAGTGTCTTTTTCAAGTGGCTTTTGGGGGGTTCGGGTAATTGTTAGTATTTTAGACAGATGGGAAATCTTTTGTTGACAAATGTTATCCCACCTCATGCTCAAGTCTGGTCAACGTCCACTGCATGTGTGCAGACCTTCAGGGCTACAGATATGCAGTGAGTGTCTTTGGCTCTGTAGGTAGGTGTGACGCTAATACAACACATGGAGAGCCGTTCACAGTTCATCAGGTCCCTCCATAGATGAGGGAGACAGAACCTCCCCCAGCTGCAGCCTAGAGTGTGCAGCAGACCTTTATGGATCGCTCTTCCCTTCAAACAGCAGTGCCAGGATTGGAGCAGCATATTCACACACAGCCTGGTACAGCCTCAACGCCTTCCTCTATGGGGTGATCTTATGCTGCTTGATATCGGCAGTGTCCCCTGTTTCAGAATATCTGAGTCTGTGGTGTCCGCAACACACAATTGCTTGTTCCAGTGACAGAGAAAAAGAACTTTTAAAATGGGAAAAGGTCCAGGGTGCCTGACTTTAAAAGTGTCTTCTTAAAAGCGCTGCTCCTTCTGCCATAGCCCTTTCCATTCTTGTTTTCTTCCAAACCAAATTTGATGCAGGTTCCTGCAGAATCTGTACGTTCTCCGGCTTTGGGTCTCCTTTCTCAGTACCATGTCTTCCTTGTGCTTGCTTCACTGTTTCTGCTGTCTCTGGCCCCCCAGCTATGTGACAAGTAGCTAGGGACCAGGGTAGCCTTTTTGTTCTGTAGATGAACAAGTATGTCCTGATCTCCGTGGTGGTGCCAGTTCAGTACAAGTGTGCAGACAAGGGTGATTTTAGGATTTGACAAGCATTCTTCAAAGAAAATAGATGTGCAATCAAATAGCTGAAGGAGGAAGAGCACCTTCTGTGGCACAGGTGTATGGTAGTGTTCATCAGAAAAGTGCTGCGAGTGTTTGTGATGGCTTTAAACCGACCAGACGTCCTGCCAGTAAATGAGAGGGTTCTTTAGCCTGCATGGAGAGAGCAGAAGTCAACTGGAAATCTTCCTAGCAGGCTGAAACGGCCACATCATGGAGGTTCTTAGCTGTGCTGGGTCAGAGGCCAACGTGCTGTGGCTCCCTGTGTGGCAGGCATGCTTCGTGGCCGGGGAGCCCCATGCCGTGGAGGTTTTGCAAAGCATCTTGAGGCACACAGTTGGATGTTGCGCAGAGTGACTAAAAGAAAAGGAGGCCCAGCAATAGCAAAGTATTCAAAATATTTTCTTGTTCAGTTTTTACAAGTAGAAGTATAAACACATGTGCGTGAGTGAGATGACAGCGGATTATGACTGTTTTCGAGTCTTTACCCTCAATTTCCTCTTGCCACATTTACACTCTGAAATGCATGCATGTGGACCAGGATTCTTGTCACTCATGTATACATCCAGCCTGAGGAGCTATAATCAGCATTTAAATATTGCAGGAGCAGTTTTCCCATTGATGGTAGTGTCTCATTGGTGCTAATTTATTTGTATGTGATGTTAAATACTTGAAATCAACCCTTCGGGTAGCTTCCAAATGCGTATTTTGTGATGAAAACTAAAGGCAAACGGAATGGGCTTTTGGGGGGACAGAGGGAGGGGAAAAAACAACAATGGCAAACAACAAACAAAAAGCCTCAAAACCAAATTACAATAATGGCATCTTTGTGTAAATATAACATTCTTCTGCAGTGTTTACAGGACAAATGCTGGGGCACTGGAGAGGGTAGGCGATCAGAAGTGAGGAAAAATTTCATTATTATTTACTATAAATGCCTGTTAGTTCTTAGTTCATTGTCCAAGCTGAATGCAAAACACCATGAAAGTAAGTCAGTCAAATTTACCAGAAAAAAATTCCCTTTGCTTTTGCACTGGTGCTGGTGCAAGTAATTGTGTCTGTTTTAAGTGTCTGGGGTCTGACTCTCATTTATGCTCTTCTGGCATCTTGACAAAGCTGTAGCATGGGTATGATGATGTGCCAGAGCTGTGTGAAAAGGCCTGAGTGTACAAAGAGAAAGGAATTTATGAGTTTCAAACCTGACAGTGCCCTTTAAGCTAACCATGGAGGAACTCTGCTTGTTCTGCCATATATTGCTTTATCTCTGGCAACTAAGGGTTACTATTGTCATTTGTTGAATGTGTAATAGGATTTAGAGATGGATTAAGCTAAATGTTTTGGCTTTAAAAGTTTGTTTTCTTTTGTTTTTCTTTATTTTCATGGAACAAGCCTCTTTTCTGCCTGCACAAAGAAGGCTGTACAGTTTAAACAAAACCTAATGGAAATTCTTGAATGAGGCAAAGATGCTGCAGTTTAAATACATTCATTTTGTTTTCGTGGTGATGTGGCATCATCATGACTAGAGTTTGTTGTTTCTTTTTCTGGTTGATGTGTAGCCAGGCAAAGATTCTGACTTAAAAGCTTAGGACTCAGACTCCCAGCCCAGGCTTTTTTGAGAATCATTATCACTACAATTGGGCAAGGAGACACTTTATGGAACAAACAAACCAACAAAAATAAACAGAGACCTCACAGTATTTTTTCATGTTTTCAACCCCATGACAGTTTGTTTTTCATATCTATATTAAGCATGTGGGGTTGAAAGTTACCATGGGTCATAGGCTTTTTCTTATTTCCTGAAGGACTCTAATACTGTATTTCCTTTTTTTCATAGGTGAGTAGAAGATGTTTCAGAGAGTGCACAATGAACCATTTTCATAAACCTCCTAAATTCAGAGCAATAACGATTCAGCCAACTAGGATATGTCTTAAATAGATTACTAAAGCATGTTTACCATCACATTAATCCTGTTCTAATGCAGTTCTCTCAACTGGAAGTTTTATTCTCTAGTTTGGGCTGAATTTTGCTCACTTTAAAACTTCACTGTGGCTGGAGGAGAGAGAGAAGGGACACTTCTTGTTTCTAAAGACCATGTACGCACACATAATTTGCTTGTGCCAGGAAGCTGAACCCTCTGCTCCAAGAGTTCCTGCTGCCTTGCCATCGCTTGCAGTACCTTTTCTGATCCTTTCAGTGCAAGGTTATCAGGAGAGGCCCTAGGCAGATATATTTGTGGCCAGACTGGCACAGTGCTGTAACCTGTCCCTGCCGCATGGTTTGTCAGACCAGACAGGATTCCCATATCTGCACTGTTACCTCTGGAAGGCATTTTCATCTTGCACGCAATCCAGGGAGTTGTTGCGTTTCGACTGAAACAATCATAGAAAATACAAACCAGAACCATATCACTGCACTGTGTTATTCAAATGAGAGGTCAAATTACCCCCACTGATGTAAGCAGGGTTGCCAAGGTCTAAATGAAGACACAACTTGGCCAAAGGTCTGTTTCTAATGTGAGGTTTGAGGTCTGGTAGGTCTTGCATCTAATATCAAACAGCTGCAAGACAGTACCAGCTCCGTTGGAAAATACGCACGCATTTCTAAAAAAACCCTCCCCAGACAAAAACGTAAAACCCAACAACCCCAAATCTTAATATATTATTTAAACCTTGCCAGCATAAAACTGAAAGTATAATTGCTCATTGTTGCCTGCTATTTTAGTTTGACTTTCCTGTATGAGATTATTTAGGTGCATTAAAGCATGCTAAGATATTTCAGTATAATGCTCATGCTGCTTCTCCCCCCACTCTCACACCCCCCCCCAGACCCCTCAAGGGCCTTTACAAAAGTGCAAGCTCAATTCTTGTATTGTTTGCACTCATGTAGATCTGTGGCAGTTTCTCTTCATTTGCATTTGCTAACAGAAAGCAAGCTCAAGATGTGAATTTGGCATACTGTTAGCACGAGAAAAAAAGACAGCTCATTTATTAGTTCTTAGTTTCATTTTGCAGCGCAGCTTTTGGTATCCTAAGATTACATGAGAAGACACTATTATAACTATAATCACTCAGGAACTCAACTACAGACATAGATAATAAATATGAATACATCTCTCAGAAATTGTTAATGGCCAGCAAAGTATTCTTTTTCTGAATTACTGCCAAGTTTCAAAACTGCATGTGTCATCTTATCACGTACTATACATTAAGTGTTGGTCATGTAAGTCAGATCTGCCCTATGGGTATTTTAAATTGCAAACAACTTTTTGGAAACTCTATTGTAATGTTTTCTATTTGGCTTGGTTTCTAAACAACACAGTTTGTTCATACCAGTTCAATTGCTTTTTCCTTATTCTTTGCCACTTCTAAATCCTTTATCTGAACAAGAAACAAAGATCAAGTAATTTGTTAGGTAGCTGAGCATCTAACTCTGTATAAAATCTGTAGTAAATTTATGGTATGCCCTTTTTTCATATGTAACCAGTATAGGAGTGGAACTTAATATAGCTTGCAAGTTAGCCATGAAAGAAACATGATTTTTTTTCATGAGGTATTGGCGATAACAAACGTAAGATATTTAAGATAATAATAATCTCAAAACATTTGAGTTTATGCATCTTTCTTCTGCTGTACAGTTGTAGTTTTGTAGTTCAGCTGATACCCTCCTGCTATATAACATAGCTCTTAATTTGGATGTAGTCACTTGTATGACATCTTAGAGGTTTCAGCCCATTGCAAGTCTTCCCTCCTGCCTGAGATCTACTGACTGTGCTGCACTGTAAGGATGCTCAGTGCCTATTTCAGTTTCTTTTTTCTTCCCACATAGTGACTGACTATAAGCAGCCACTCTCCAAATTCCCAAATCACCAACAGGAATGTGAGGACATGAGGCAGCATGGTGCATGAGAACCTAATCGTGTTGCTTCTCCCTTGGATGTTATCTGTTCAGGGACTTTTGAGAACATTTTTATGTCACCTGTCTGAGTACTAGAAGCAGAAGACATTGATGTGCAGATGAAAGCTTTGAATGTAAATAGATAGAATTATCTCTGAAGGTTATGGATAGATAAATGGATCAATAAAGAGTCATGTATTATATGCAGAATATATTTGTGAGGTACAAACAAGCTGTGAGGAAAACACGAGTATCGAAAAGTTGATTTTTTTTACAAGAGAACTGCAACATCTCAAAGCACAAAAGATTATAGTACTTCCAGCCATTCTGTTTCAATTAATTATTGTATATATAAATCCATTTGGACTGGAAGTTGGAGAGGCCATTTATTTCACAAATATTAATGTTATGCCAGGAAGTGGAAATGGGATCGTGAGAATGATTATTAAACATTACACTTTAGATTTTAAGATAGCTCCAGTTCCAAGGGACCAAACACGATCTAATTCTGGGAGGCAAATTGGCGTTCTGTTGAAATGGCTTCTACCAGACAGGACACTATAGCACTGGGCTACATGCAGAATAACAAACCTTGTTGTCATCAGTCCATGTCCACAGCATGTCAAAGTCAAGATTTCTTGGCAGTGCAGGTAAAATGGGATGCTGCTACCACAGGAACAAGGTGGTTTTTGCTGCTATGTCACAGTTATGATGGAGACTCCCAAGCTACTTCTGCTCTTGCTGCCTCTGGAGGAGCAGCCCTGGTGCAGGGAGCCTCCCTGGTTGCAGCAGCAGCCACCATCCAGGCTTGCTAGGGCACTGCTGCAGGCGAAGTAGACAGAGAAGCAAACCTCATCTCACAGGCACCTGCCTGCTTTGCTTATGCCTGGAGCTGGTCCTGATTCAAGAAGGCATATAGTCTGGGCAGACAGAGCAGTGTTTTTGCTGGGTGATTGCTTACTAACATAGCCTGATCTTTAATTTTTAATGTTAACTAGAAATGCAAGGTACAGTCAGCTGAAAACTGATTAAATAAGAGGAGGAGCCAAGCAAGATTGATGATGCCCTTGTAATGATGGGAAATGAATCCTTAATATGAATGAAAAATGATTCATAAACATCACTTCCCCAGCTTAACACCCAGCAAGGATCCCAAAATACTTTTTCTCAATATTTTTTCTCAAAACTTGAGAAAAAACTGGAGCATCCCCATTGTCTGTGTGTTAAGACTTTTAAAGTCAACAATCTTTCAGTAGTATTTTCATAAAACTAAGCCATCAAATGTGCTTGAAATTGGAGATGTGCTGAATGTTTTCTGATCTTCTTTGAACGGCGTTCACCCATCTGCATAAGACACGTAGCAAGAAAAGGAACTAGCAAAGAGCTGAGAAATGGTACAGTGTCCTGGTTGGAAACTAACAATTTTACATGTACCAAAAAAATGGGGCAGTCAGTTGAATGAATTTTAGGCAATCAGTATACAGAAACCAGCTTTTTTTCTTGGTGCTTTCGATCCTTGAAAAGTATCAGCTAAATGTTTGGTAACTGCTGAGTTAAGAAGGCATTACACTATTCTTGAGTATACTTGCCCCTTTTCTTCTTGAATATTAAAACAATTTGGTTGATGTTTTTCTATGCTTAGCATTCTGTTGATATGTTGTTCTACTAAGTTGGGGAAATGTTCTGGTTACAGTTAAATAACGTAAAATGTATGGATATGATTCATTCCTGTGCTGTTGTCACTTACTTTAATTTTACTTGATCAAAGAAGCTACACCAGCATAAAAGCAGCAAAGTTGCAGTGAATCAAGCACACGTGCAAAGCAGAAAACATAATAGTTTTTAATGAGATATGAAATTACTTTGGTGTATTACCTAAACTAATATAAAGTGTACATTTTTCATTGAAATTAAAGATGTATTTAATGTGATACAAATCCCACTGTAAGAGGCATAAAATTTACTTAGAACAAATGGTGAAAAGACATTAGATCTATATTTTTAAAGCTCTGTTGTTGATTTTACTAATAATTTTCGCAAAGTTTGCCCTTTTGAAAGGAAACATCTCAGTTACAGGTGCTATTTTTTGTATTCTCCTACATAGCATAAGCTGAATCAACTTGCGTTTACTCAGGCCAAAATAATTTTCAGTGTTCATCTTTTTTATATCTTCACTATGTAACAATCCACTGTCTGATGTAATGAGGACAGTGGACAGACATGCTGCTTATATTCCTGTCGTGGTTTAACCCCAGCCAGCAACTCAGCACCACGCAGCCGCTCGCTCACTCCCCCCCCAGTGGGATGGGGGAGAGAATCAGAAGGGTAAAAGGGAGAAAACTCGTGGGTTGAGATAAGAACAGTTTAATAATTGAAGTAAAATAAATTAGAACAGTTAAATAGGCAAAGCAAAAACCGTGCACGCACAAGCAAAGCAAAGCAAGGAATTCATTCACTACTTCCCATCGGCAGGCAGGTGTTCAGCCATCTCCAGGAAAGCAGGGCTCCATCACGCGTAACGGTTACTTGGGAAGACAAACGCCATCACGCCCAATGTCCCCCCCTCCTTCCTTCTTCTTCCCCCAGCTTATATATACTGAGCATGACGTCATATGGTATGGAATAGCCCTTGGGCCAGTCTGGGCCAGCCCTCCCCCTGGCTGTGCCCCCTCCCAGCTTCTTGTGCCCCCGGCAGAGCAGGGGAAGCTGAAGAGTCCTTGACCAGTGTGAGCGCCACGTAGCACCTATTTAGAGACAGCTTAGCACTACTTAGCAAGAACCAAAGCATCAGTGTATCCTCGACATTGTTCTCACCCTAAACCCAAAACACAGCCCCATACCGGCTACCAAGAAGAAAATTAACTCTATCCCAGCTGAAACCAGGGCAATTCCTTACGTGACTTGTGCAAGGAGTCACTATCCAAGCAAAGCAAAAAATAGACACTGGTATAAAACTTTGTTAAAATTTAGACTTTCTAATTTTGTTTGTTTTGCCAACCCAGCATCCTGCAGTTGTATGACTTTGCTATTGTAGTCTTCTACGCAGACTGAGCTGCCTTTTAATAGATTAATTAAGACTATGCAAAGTAATTTATTTGGGTTTCTTTCCTATGCTTTACCATTCATAGCTTGTGATGTACTTCTTATGGTGACATATGAGTGAAATATAAGGTGCTTTCACATAAGAAAGAGATACTACCTCCTCCTGTTGTGGACTGAGGGCTCAAGTTGTGCTCTCCCAGTCTGTGCCTTTCCTGGGGCTCTCTTCTCCTGGCCCATGTGTGATGGCTGCTCCGTGCTTCCAGGGGATTTCACCTGGCCTGCAACCTAACTCCTGTAAGCTCCTGAATGACTCCCATGAGAGATGGCTGTCATGGATAAATCGCTGAGGCAGCAGCAACCTTATCTCAGCTGCCCTCTTTTCAACTGCTGTTCTGGGCTGCTCAAAGTTATTCCTGCAAGCTGGTGCTGTGGGGAGTATCTGTGCAATGCGTTGTGTTGCAGATCTCGTGTTGCTTGTTCTCAGGCTAACAGGGCTGATGTGTGCAGCAAATCCTCTGCTTCCTGGAGTTGGATCTCCTCTTTTGTGTTGGGTCAGAGGTTCAACTGCATGCCCTGGGAGGGAAGACAGTATACAGTCCTTCTCTGCAGGTGGCAGAAGTGGCAGTGTCCTCCTACCAGAAAACATGGTCACCAAGTTAGAAATAATGGGAGGAAAACGGGGCAGTGACTGTTTCTGAAGCTTATTAAGATGCTATGTTCAGGCAACATACATTTTATTATAACTGGATCTTACTATGAGTACTGTTTCCTAATTAACCACAGGGATGCATGAGCTTTGCAGACTGAAAGACTGAGTATAGGAAATGTCCCAGGTCTGTTTTTAATAAAATTTATGTTGTGCTGAATTGCTTGCTTTTGCAAAAAGTTTCAGGGGTAGCTAGTCTTAGGAATTACTCAGCAGGCTTGAAGATACTCCCAGTTACATCCTTGTAACATCTCTGGAGCTGTACCTGTGTTTCCTAGGAAAGAAGTTTTTCTACAGAATTAGAACATGCTTCTGAGTGGACATAGGAATGGTGGATGATCTCATTACCTCCATCCTCCTTAGATCTATTCTAAGGCTTTTCAGGCTCACCAGGGACTGTCTTTCCAGTCCACGTAGACCCTGGTGGGTCATGAATCTGGAAACTGAACTTTTGCACGCAGATGAGGATGACTTTGTAATAATGAAAACCTTCACCTCTTAAAAAAGTTTTGTTTTGTTTTGTTTTTTTTTAAATATTCCCTAATAGAAAATACTTTTTTTTCTTGTGTGGATCAGGGCAGACTTTGACTGTGTAGACAGACACACACCCACCAGTGAAGAATTAGGAAGCTGTCAGCATGTGCTCTGTGTTACAAATGTGGCAGGAATAGCTGTGTAGACAAGTATGGGGGAAGCTGTGGACTGGTACAGATGAAAATATCAAGGAGGGAAGGAGAAGAAATTGGAGCTTGGCTACCAATTTACTGGGTCAGACCAAGGCTATGTGTCAATGAACCTTACAGTAGAACACAGGACAAAAAAAGGCAGCATTTAGCAGAGCTAATGCACAAGAGGGTGTGACTGGAGTACACATTTTAACATCCTTCTTTTTCATCGCAAATCTGTGTAAATAAACCTGTTACATCTAGATATATGTTTTTCTGGCTTCTGGCTATTCTACAAGCAAGGATATGCCAATCATATGTGAAAATTAAGGAGTGTCTACTTTAAATACAATTAGAGTAATCAGAAGCTCTTAAAAGTTATGCTGGATTTTTTCAGTGTTAAAAATAAAACCTGCTTCTGTCTGTATTAGTATACTTAATTATTAGTATAATAATTAAGCAAGATTTTTTTTTTTATATTAACAATAAAGTATGGGCATGTTTGTGTAGATGTGAATACTACATCCACACAGAAAAAAATCAATTCTAAAGAGACCAGCGAGATTGGTAACCTTGATCAAAAGTCAAGGTTTCCAAGACAAATCTGTCACTAAATTGATGGGATATTGAAGTGCCTGGAAGGATCGGGTCTTGTTTGTACCTGAATTGTGGGGCAGAGCTGTCTTTTTGTTCTGCACATGGGTTCTCACGGCACCTCGCATGAGACAGGTCTCAGCCCACAGCCATGACATGGAAACATTATTGCAGTATTCAGTGCAGGAGGCTCGCTGCTTTGGCCCATGCAACAACTACCATTACTGTAGGAAGCTTTATGCTCCGAGAGGAAAGTAA
This sequence comes from Platalea leucorodia, assembly GCF_965183815.1. Classification (NCBI taxonomy): domain Eukaryota; kingdom Metazoa; phylum Chordata; class Aves; order Pelecaniformes; family Threskiornithidae; genus Platalea; species Platalea leucorodia. The sequence goes on along the minus strand of NC_138823.1, from coordinate 96,386,040 downwards.
AGCAAGCATCACAGAAGTCTTGACTGGCAGAGACATCCTGCAAGGGCCTATGACACAACTTTGTATGTTGTCATCACCTTCCTCTCAAAAAAAAAAACCGAAAACAACCCAACGAGTTTTTTTTTGCTTGCTTACTTGTATTTGGGGGTGAACTAGTGATCCAAGTGCACTTTTGTGATCCTGTCTGGGAGTAACTGATTGCACCACAAGTTAAAGTCTCTATGCTTATGTGGCTGTGCTGATGCACCAGTGTTGTGAGGAGCTCTGTGTAGTGGGCACCTGCTGAGCCAAAGATTTGAGATGAATAGCACCCATATTGATTTGCCTATAATGGAGTGGAAAAGAAAAATGTCCAGGTTTTGTTGCAGGTATTTTCATGGGGTATTAAATTGGTGGATTAGTTGCAAACAGCAGTACTGATAAAGTCTCCTGTCCATCTTGATGGTTGGGCCTTTCTATTAAAATGACACATAAATAACCTATTATGTCCCCCACCCATGGAAATTCAAATGCACCTGTCAACTTGATAAAGCACTTGCCTGGAGGGAAGCATTGTTTACATTTTCACTCCATTCTTCAGAAAAAGTGAGATTCTAATTATTTTCCCACTGTAAATTAATGCTGACTATGATGGTTAGCATATCTCTGTATTGTTATATCTATGCAAAAGTTAAATAATAGAACTGATCCATCATGTATTATGCAATGTGCATTTTTATGACAGGCTTCCCTCTGATCTTATTATGCCTTTCTTCATAAATACTTACTTTTTTTCCCAGCAGCTGGGGGAATCTTTGTTGACTGCTGGTTCAGAAGTTGAAATCTGTCCTGTGTGAAAAGGAAAATGCAATTTACATGTTTATCGGATGCTGAACTCTGCTATCTTCCGAGGAGGAAAAAATAAGGATATAAAAGTACACTCCATTAATAATCAGCTTCATTATAATAGACAATTGGTCACAGTACACTAAACCATTTTTCTACAAACCAAGCACATCAAATTCAATAATACAATGCAATTGTTTCTGGATATCTTAGACAGTAACTTTTAATTCAGGAACGGCAAACTAGTTAAGGTAAAATCAAATATGAACAGAATCTTTCTTCCATGCATAAAATCATGCCACACCTTTGCCCAAAACTTGAAGCTGAACCATATAGCATTTGTTAGGGTTCCTAGCAGTCAGGTTTACTTTGCAAATTTTTTTTTTTTTTTTGGTGCATTTCATGGTTTCTGCTTGAACTGATGGCAAAACGGCCAAAATATCACAAAGAGGCCTGTTTTTGCAATACTGTACTACAAGTGAGAAATATTATTGTCAGAAGAATTTTTGCTATCTGGTGTCTTAACTCAAGCAGGGAAGAAGGCATTGCTTAGAGGCTCTTGGTACACTCAGAGAATCCCAGGAGGCAGCCTGATCTTGCAAGTTCTTTTGACAAGTTTTGCAGACCCAACTGGTTTGCATACCTTGTTGAAGACTTATGCAAACTGCCCTGAACCTTTGACCCTTTGTCTACTTGCTACAGCAGATTTCTACTTCTAGATTTCTAGAGAAGCATCACTGCCAGGCATGGTTAAAATGTTTGCAAGAGCCAAAAATATAACCCTGGTGCAGAAAAAGGAAGGAGTAAACTGACAACAAGGAAACACCTTAGCAATTGAAGCACTTTTGGATTAGGTTCTGTTGAGCTTGCAATTGGGGTGCTGGCCCTATGGAGGCAGAAAAAAGATCCTTGGGGTGAAGATGGCAGAGGGGATGGGATAGGAATGGGGAATGCCAATCTTGACCACAAAGGAAGACCTGAACCTTTGTCATCCTTATTTTCTTTCTTCCCCTTTTTTCTACAATGAAACCAGCATGTTTTACTGCCATGGAACATCAAATTCTTACACAAATATGCCTGGCCCTTCCAGTACTGTCCTTCCTGCCAGGAAGATGGTTGTGAAACTTTTTTCCTTCAGTTCTTCCTCCATGGCCTACCTGTGCAGTGATGTCTGCAAGAAAGCAGCTAATTACTGGTGATTATTTGGAAAAACAGATAAGGTAATTTAGGGACAGTTAAAGCAAATAGCCACATATATGTGCTAATACAGCTATTGCTTTGATCTCACAGTAGGTTGTTAACTCTTTGTTCTGCAGGCAGCCCATTTCTACCTGTCTGTACAGCAGCTGGAGCAATGGGGCCGCAATGTGAGTGAGTTTCTAGGTGCCTTTGTGGTAAATCTGTTTGCTAATAATTAGTATCCGTGATGGAGTAGTCTGCATACTCATTAGGACTATTGAATGATTAGAAAAAAACTACAATATTTCTAAAGGGGGGGAACTACCCATCATGGATTTTCATATATATTTTACTAAAAGAGCTGAAGTTTTCTTTCTTCTTTTACCTTCTTTTTCCTAGTCCCCTTCCATCTGCTTGAAAAGATAGCTGGGTCTAAGCAGGCAAATTAGGAAAATTTTGATTCTTAGAAAAAACTCCTAGCAATTTTTGTTATTATTTGAAGACTATTTAAAAAAAAAAAAAAAAAAAAAAGTTTAAAATCCAGACTTGATCAGGTATTCAACAAAAGACACCCCCCACAAGAGCGCAGTTCACACTATGCTCTGCCTCACTGGCACAAGCATACACAGTTCCTCTGCCTTCACAGGAGGAAGTTTTCTGAAGCTGGAAAAGATGCAACTAGAAGCTACCAGTCCAATGTATTTAAGTTTTAAGTTCTCAGCTGATTTACTGCCCATGTAGTGATCCAGATTTAAAAATGTTATTTAGCTGCTAGGAACAGATATGTCCAGCTGACATAAGTCACAGGTGAGTAAAAGCATGTCTCATACCCATACATACATCTTGTATGCACATGGTCTTGGACAAGGTGAATGAAATCTGTGAACACAGACTGATTTCTTTTAACTATCTTTTCTCTGCATTTAATCTGTTCCAAACGGTAAAAGTCTAAGACAAAATGTTCATTGCAAATAGGTTAACTGACAAGCTTAGCTCCTTTGTTTTCTGTTTACAGATTCTTTTTGAACTACATTGTTTTTCTACAGATCTGTCGGGGCTATTTTCACAAAATTTTGCAGAATGTCTTCTGTGGGCAAATTTTATCCCATAAGATGAACTGCTCTGTTGATCTATTTACTATTTGTTGTTTCTGGTGTATGTTTGGTCACCAAAGTCATACAGTATTATTTCTGCTTTCTAACGGCATTACATTTGTAAACAGATGAGTAATGAATAACAAATGTTGATGAGCAGATAATGAATAGCAGACACTTATTTACACAGATATGCCCTTGTATGCATTAAAATCCTGACTTCCACAGGGAAAATAGCTTTTCCTAAACACTTTTGTATATGAAATCCTGTCTGTCTGAAGTTACTGAAGATGCTTTCTTAAGTAACAGGTTCCAGCATCCCTTATAAATTTGGGAAATGAGGCGTGGAGAGAGATTTCTCTTACCCATCTGAACCAAACCCATTCTGGGCTTGGAATACTGCAGGATTCTCTGGAATAGGAAGGGAATGTATTTTATCTCCTTTCCTTAGGGCAAATCAACGGAAAAAGGCACTGCTATGCACAAGGAAATACAAGAAAGCTGTGGTCTTTAATTTTCACTCACTAAGGTTTTTGCTGAATTGAATATCAGTTTTCCTTGACTTAATACTTGAAATGACATTTTTTTTCCAAATTTATTATTGTTTGGAAGAGTCTATTTCTACATTTGTATATTATTTATGGATGACTCAAGTGTGAAGACTTAAAACCATGTAAGATTTAGATCCGAAATGATGGGATGGTAAGCAGCAGGCTACACTAGCAATGGGTGCACAGTGGCTAAGAAATATGTGACTGCGCTTTATCTAAAAGCAGGAGATCAAAATCATCCCCTAGAAAAGATCTGCATCGCTGTTCATTTGGACACATCCATAAACATGATGCTATCACAATTCAGAAACAAAGAGACCCTCTGCTGTTTCCTAGTGTTACGATACCGAGCAGCTTGCCATAAATCTATTCTGGGATTTCTTCTCAGTCTTTTACATAGAGGTTATTCTCTGTATATGGTTATTTTCATCATTCAGTCTGTCCATGTCAGTTTATTAAATAAATCAGGGAAGACTGTAACAACAATGCTTCAGGCATTCATAATTTGACTGAAATAAACAATTCCCGGATACTACTGGTCCATTATGTTGGTCCATTATGTTCATAAATAGGACGATTTAGAAACAAGTTGCAATCTGCAGTTACTACAGGCAGTCGTAGGTGGGGATATCACAGTGGTCTGAAGGCATTTGCTGCCGATCCGGCTCTGTAGGTCAGAGTATGGCTGTTACGCCATGCGGGCCTGGCAGATGTCCTCTGCCAACAGCAGACCAAAGGCCTTTGCTAACCCGAGACATTTACATGCTTCATTATTGCCCCATGTGCGAAAGTGCATGCTATCACCTCACCAAAGTATGCTGTATATGTATAAGCATGTGTACATGCTTTTATTTATACATTTAAGGATTAAATACGAGGGGCATTGGTGTAACTCGTCACGACTTTCTCATGACGGTATGACTTTTGGCAGTCCTAATAGCTTGTCTTGTTACTGCCTTTGCTTTCCATTTGTCCAATTTCATGATTTATTCAAACTGAGTTCATTTTCACTTCTTGTAAATTACCCTATCCTTCCTACGGTGGCTTCAAAATCTTCCGCACTGTCACAGCTAGCTCTGCGTGAGGTTCAGTGGTAGCCTCACCTGGACCTGGATGCCACCAAGGTGCCTCTGACACAGGCAGCAAGGGTGGTTTTTAGGCATGTCCATGTAAATTCTTCTTTTCCTGGATTTGCTGGCAAGGATTTTAGCAACAGCATGTCAGAGATGGGGTTTGCAATACTTACGGGGTGCTGTGCTTCCGTTGGAGGTTAATACTAGCCAGCTTTTGGTTTTTTAATTGTAGAGCTACACTGGTTTAACAAAGATTGCCTCCAGGACAGCAATTCCCATATTTACAACTCCTACCACAGAAATTGCACTTACCGTGTTTATGAAAGTTACTTGAAGTAAATACAGCACCCTCGATTTTGATGTTTTTTTCCTATAATTTCAACACTTTTGCCCTTTTGCCTAAAGTTAACAGCTTGTAACTTTTGCTAATTATTTGTCATGACCAACTCACAGTTCTGCCTATTCTCAGCTGGTTGGTTTGGTCCTTATTGCTCATTTTATGCATTTTCTTTGAATGCTGCTTTCAAACATTTTTAATTTGTTTTGTAATGCATGAAGCTGGAATTGATTCACATGACATTGCTAATAATAATGCTGCAAGCAGTTAAGAATCAGTACTGCTCATAATCAAGTGTTTGGACACACATAATATGTATATTTCTCAACTTTTTTTTAAAGATTTTTTTTTTTATGCTGATGTCTTTTTTTAAGAAACTAAAAGTCAGTCTTTCTCTCATTCCCACTGTAGCTCAGAAAATTTGAGGAATTCTCTTTTCCTTTCTTCTTTTACAAAACCTGTCAAACAATGGAAAACCTCATAGTACCTTTATGCACTAGCATAGCATTTTCTGTACCCTGACCTTGGAAATATTAAAATTAATTGGCTGTGTATCATGTGTGTAATATATTTATAAGTATACATTTATTGATATATTTGTATTTAAAATATTATCACGTTCTACTTCAGTAACATATTTCTGTACGCTTGGTATGGCATGATATAGTTATACAACAAAGTACATTTGTATTTGTACTTACAAATGTATTTTTGTCTTTTGTTCTAGGTTATGTACTGTAATTTCCAAAGGGTGACATAATTTACTTTCTTTGTACAAGAATCATGTTCCATTCCTTTAAAAGTCTGTGTATTTTTACGTCACACTGTATGTTAAAGGAGCAGTGATTGAAATAATTGTTGTCAAGGAAGAATGTATTAAAATTATTAATAAGACTTAAACCCACACGAGACTTACTGAATCATCTGATCTGACCTAAATTTATGACCCTTCCTCCCAGTTCTTCCCTTTGCATACTTGCACAAAGACAGGAGGATTGAAAGCAGAAAAAAACAACACAATAAAGACCAGTGAAAACTGTATATTTACATTAGGTCAATGTAATGTTTTGTGATTATAATAATATAAACAAACAAACTATAAGGGCATTCATATCAGACCTCATTTCAAGCTGAACTATTATAAAGCGATTAACAGCCTCACACTCCTGCTTTAATTAAGTTATGTTGTGAAATATTCAGCACTTGAACCTGTTCTGGCCTGCCTCTTTTATCATTGAATTACCATCCTTAATGTGTTTTTCTGCTGAAAGATGAATTTCATTTAAGGATTACTGTACACTGCTCTGGCATTTTGTGGTTTCTTGTCAGCCCTTGTGAATCTAGATCATAGCTAACTTCAGTTCCTCTGACATGTCCTATATGCACAGTCTCTTGACTAGCCTGTCTCAGTGGATTTATTAACTCATATTGTATTCCTGTAGAAATGAATGGACATTTTTGATTAACTTAATGATAGAAATTTCAGGTGACAGTAGAGTTTACTTTTGGAGCTACTTCAGGTTATGTAGGCCACAGCAGCTCTCTAGTGACCTATCACTTCACAGAAATGTGTTTTGAAAGTTTCAAGGCAGTGGATATCCATCTGCCAAATACATTAAGATGGTGCTAGCAAGGAGGGACTTGAACGGTCCTTCAGAGCTGGGGTATCTAAATCCACAGCCACCCCCAGCGCTGCTCTTTCCTTTCCCAGGGTTGGTTTTCAGCTGTTATATCCCACCACATATTGCAGAGTCTGCCTTCAGGCAAATTCATGCTACCAGATGACTTTGAGGAAGGGTCAATGAGTAATGCTCCAGCCAAGCATCCCGTTTCCCTCCTTTCTACTTGTGCCTACCCTGCACTAAGGCGATACAACTCAGCACTGCACCATCAGCTTTGGTGATGCTTTTTCACTCTCAGTTGTCTGATGATCAGGCTGTGCTTTTAGGGAGGGGAGGACATGCCAATCAATATTGTCACGTTCTCTTGGCTAGTCACACTCCTTAGAAGGAGTTCACCAGATCTTGAAATATGATGACAGGTCAGGTGGGCTTGTTTGCTCTCACCATCCTGCAGATCTGTCTGCTCTCAGGGTGGGTGGCAAGGCAGAGGCTCCTGATGCTGTACCTGGTCCTGTATGGGTGTGGTGCCACAGGGATGGCACCCAGAGATGGGAACTCCTGAAGGAGGTCTTCGCCCTGGCAAGGCGAATGTTTGCTCAAGCACAAAGGTTTGAGTGACGTGGCTTTGGCTTCTGGCATGGTAATTACATGCTGTAAATTACACTTGGCTCTGGCACTGATTGAAAATATATGTGGTAATTTACTTGTGTGAAGGTAGTCTGAGGTCCATGCTGTCCTCTGTGCTAGACAAGCACAGCATGCCTATCTTTTACCCCAGAGCTCACAGCTCAAACAGGGAAAACAGAGCTGCAGAGAAGGATGTGGTGTTCACAGTGAACGATCCATGGCTTGCAAAACACATGGTAGATAAACTCCTCTACTTGTTGGTAGGGGCAAACACAAAAGAAGGACAAGCAGATTTAATGAAAGTAGGCTAAGACGAAGGTCAGAGAAGAAGCAGAGGAATGTGCAGGGCTGATTAAGGAGGGAAGAAAACACTCTGAAAAAAGGAAGCAAACACTACAGGGGAAAATGCCTCTAGCATAAAAGGAGGATCACAACAGAGATCGTCCTGTTTGCTGTGTGGATCCCCTGCAGACTGAGTTTCTGAGCTGGCTCTCCCAGCCATTTCTCTTCCCTGAAGTCATAGATCAGGGAAAAGACATGAGGCCAGGAAGGGCTTGGTGCTCTTGATTGGACAGGTCAGAGCCCTTGGTTGAGGGGATGAGAGAGAAGGGTAACTGTTCCCATTTCACAAGCTGTGGTGTGGCAGCTCTTGCGGTTGCTTGTCTCTGCTCTGGCCAACACTGTCCCAACAGAAGCTGCCTTTCTGCTTTCATGAGAGTATTGGCCACCTTAATTCCTGCGGAACAACTGTATATGGCAGGTGTGTAAGACACATTTGTGTTGCAGGCAGAAGAAAATGCAGGGCTTGTCCTGTCCTTGTAGCTGCTCTATGTTTCTATCAAGTTGTTCTGAATGAAAGCCTTTTAACCCAGAGACTCTGGTGTGGGAAATTCAGATAGTTCATATTTTAGCTTAAATTTCAGATGACCTTTCCTTGTTTTAAAATGTATAAAATTGTTTAGGACTGATTGAAATGAAAGCTGTCACTAAAATGAAGTTTCCTATTGTCCTGTTGTTCCTGGAAAAGAGTTGGAGATAATTTCCAGTGCCCATTCTTACTTTCTTAACTCACCTAAAACCAATCCTCTCCTAAGGCAGTTGCTCAGAATAGCAGCGTGCACGTCAGGATCGTGGCACTGGCACACTCTGCTAGTTACTTGATTACTTGTAATGCGTAAGAACAGCTGAGGAAATGTGAACTGTAACACAAGCAAACTGAGCTAAACCTAACTTTTCCTAAGTGGGGGGAAGAATGTGTATATGGTGATTTTGTAAGAATCTGAGCTCATCATTTCAGCAAAAAGAAAAAGCAAAACTATGCAAAAGAAGGTTTTGATGCATCTACCTTAAATTAGAGGTTTTCTATGGCTAGCTTCATGGGTGAGTTCCAATCATTTCAGCCAGCGTAATACATTTTCTTGAAAGAAAAGGCAGGTGCTAGACCAGAGTTATTTCCTCTGCATTAAGTAGCTAGTAGTGTTTGGGAAGAGCATGCCGGTGTATTGTAAGGATATAACAATATCACCAATCCCTTCCTACTGTAAACAGGAGTAGCCTCTCATGGGAGAAAATGAGTGACGCAAAGGTCTTGCAAAAGTGAAGGGTTAAAAATCTTGTACTTCAGTGGGAGTATAAAAATAACGCTTCTCATCATCAGCTCTAGTTAAGGATAGGGGGTGCTTAAACAGTGTGCTATGATCCATCTGAAGTCTTGAATTCTGCTCAGCCTGTGTAAAGAATTAACACAAAAAAAGGTTAAATGTAATTCTGACTGACACGGGGAGGTACAAAGCCTACCCAAGCAAATGTGTTTAGAGCAAACCAGGAAACTAGGTAACTGTGTCAATAAACTAGCTTTATACAACGCACTAAAATACACCTTATTTACTCTGCCTTGTCTACAATTCAGTTAGCAGCACAAGGTTATTTTAATACTATACAGAGATCAGAGACTAAAAAGTGCTTGTGGGTACAGGCGCAAAGGCTTCTCAAAGAGAGAGAAATACAAATACTTGTTCACAAAATTCTCGGGAAGCTTTCTTTTTTTAATCATCATTGCCATTTTATTGTTTAACCTACCCTGCTTGATCTCCCTACTTTTGGTTAATACGGGAGTCAATTACAGCTTCATCTGTGCAGAATTAACTTTATAGAATATACACTAGGGATTTGTCTATCTCCTCTATTTAGATCTTGTCATAAAAAAATATGCAGTACAGAACTGTGTGCAAGCACTGCATATGGTACAGGCTTTGCAGATTTATTGTAAAATCATTTTAAATCGGTTAAGCTCTTGCCAGAAGTTAATTAAATATGTTCCTTTGGTGGGGGGTGGGGGGACTCTGTGTGTGTGCCTACGTGTGTGCGTACGTGTGTGCGTGTGTATGGGGGGGGGGGGGCTTCTGTCTCACTAGGTGGCAGTGTCTGATTACATCTGGAAGGACCCCGCCAGCAAGCCTGGTGTCTCCAGCTGTGACCTCCAGCACCAGGATGAAATCCCTGACTCTGCAGCTACCTCGAGAGGTAGCACCACCGTTCACGTCTCTGTCTACACTGTTCACCTCAGCGGCTTCCAGCAGCTCTACAGGCACTTCCTCAGGCTACCTGATGGGGCTATCGTTGAGGTAGGTCCAAGCAGGCTCCTCATCTGCAGATTTTGAAGGCAAAGGGGTGCACTTCAGAAGTAGGTCAGCGTCAAAACGGGCAAATAGAGCTGCCTGACCCCCCACAAAATATACACTGAAATCTTCCATAGGAAGACCTCACTCCTAAACAGTAGTGTAAAATCAATGAGTTAATGCGTTTGCAGTGCAAAGTAGCAATTTAGTATTGTTTATAGAGCCATTTAAAGGCAATTATGTAAGATATACATTGAAACTACACACATAGAGATTATTTATAAATATGTATTGCTTAGAACCGCATAAGGTCATACTGTACAGGAATTATATATAAATATAAAATGTAAGTATTGTGCACATTTATTGTACAGCTAGTACTTACTACAGGTATGGTCATTCACTTAGTTTTTCCTCAGATACAAAGAGCTAAGGCACAGTTATATTACTTACTGGCATCTTGCACATTTTAGATTGAATCCTGGATGTTGCCAGATTTAAATACAATACAGGATGGTGTTAAAAAGAAGTATTGCCTATTACTTGTTTCATAGGCTGCATTTTGTTCATTGCATTGTCATTTTTGTTCAAAGTGCTTAGAAGAAGTGCATTTCCTTGTTGCCTTTGGTCTTGTGTTGAGAGACCTTTACAAAAAACTTGGCATCTAAGAGAAAGTAGAGTGAAAGAATATTACTTTACCTACCCAGATAAGAAGTGGGAGCATCGTCACGGAGGTCTGTTTACCATAGAAAACTGGCACAAATGAAGCTGAAGTACAAAGTTTTCAGCTGCTCACTTCTAAGGTGAAGGTTCAAGTAGATCTTTCCAGCATGAGGCAAACATTGCTTCTGTTCCTTTGGTTAATGTTTCAAGGCTGTTTTCTTCATTAAAAGATTTTTTTCTTAATGTCTTTGCCCTGCTTGGCTTTTTAAAGAAAATTTAATTTAAAGGAAACTGTCCTCAAGGAATCCAAACATAATTTTCTGCCCCGGGAACTTGTGATTCACCAAAGTGAAGACACCAGAGTCTTAGAGCTGGCCAAAGAAAACAAGAGAAGGCATGTGGCCTACATGAAGTAGAACTTAATTATTGAAACTAAGAAACCGGCAAATCCAGGTCCATGCCTGAGTCTGTTAAAGAAGCTCCTCATACAAATCATTGGCTAGACTTTTGCTAGAACACCTTTTTCCTGTTTGAGGTCAACAACACAGCCCCATTCCTACTTTCTGCCTGTTACAAATAGTAGCTCTTTGCAGAATGGTTATTCCCAATTAAGTTCTTCTCAGCTTTTTGGTCATGAGGTTTCGTTCAGCTTCCACAAGGCTGTGGAAGGAGGGGCTTCGAACACCCGAGGCAATCTTAACCCAGTGCACTTGCTCGGTTCATTAATCCCCTCTGTATTTCTGAGAGAGGAGAAATGCATTCCCATACAATGTAATTTTGTGTTCCCAAAAGCTTCCAGCTTCTGAACTGATGCTGATGAGCATCCACAAAGTGAGCACTGCACAATGAGGATGGCTCAAGCTACTTCTGTACAGTTTCCTACACCAGATCATAACATTGTCTATCCCTAAAATCGACATGGCTGAGTCTTACGTCATCATCTTGAAAGCTGCATGTCTAATGTAGGAGATCAATGAATGCTTTACAGCATTTTCACTTGTAGATCTAAATACAATTACATAGAAGAAATGTACTTAACTAATAATTGCAGTAAAACTTATATACAGATCTTACATTTAGCTGATAATGAATGTAATTATACATTTGTGTATTTTAGAGGTCAGGACTTTCTACTTCTGTTTCAAATTAGGAATATTCTATATGTTAATGAATTTTAAAACTATACACTGACTAGTGAGAAGTTTGCTGCCACAGGGCAAATACACCTGAGCTTCACCACTTGATGCTGTTGCTGCCCCTCAGGAACTGTTTTTTTGCCTCTGCTGCAGCTAGACAAGCAGTGGTACTTGAATGGGGTTAGAAAGGTTGCAGCCTTAAGTATAACTTTTAAGGGTGTAGGAAATGAAGACTACCTGGGCTTCTTGGGATAATCTTCCAGTCTGCTCCTTCTGTGGACAACTCATTGTGTATAAGCATTTTCAGTCTGAATATTTAGAACCAGTCCTAAAGATTCAGGTAATTTAGTTTACCTAAACCTAGTCTAGTTTAGGTATTTTGTCCCCAGTGATTCAATGGAAAGATTTTTCTGGATCCTTACAGTCTATTTGGTCAGAAGTCTCCTCTTATTCTCCGGCCTCAATTTATTCATTGTCTGTTTCCATGTATTTGTTTGGATCACCCTTTGGTGTAAATAAGACTTCTCTCTTCCAGAAGTTTACCTACGTAATCTAATTTCATAATCTAATCCATTTTCTGCCAGAATGGGTACCACACTTCACCAGAAGAAACAAGGCGGGCTCCCCTTTTGCTTTTCATTCCCTTCCTCACCCTACCAGCAGTGCTGAAGGAGGAAGGGCTCTTCTTCCACAGTGGCAAGGGCAGAGATTGTCACCTGTTCTCTCCCTGTCATAGGAACGACAGCTGCCTTTCCTCTTTCTTCACGATCAGCAAGCCTCTTTCTCCCCACCAGAGATGAGATATTTGCACGAAATGCTGTCTTGAGACTGTCGGAACATGGCCTGTAGGAACAGGGGAGGTCTGTGGCAGCTGTGACGTTGTCCTACCTTTGTATATACATCTACCTTGTCTGCAGAGTCCACAGAGGAAGAAAACAACCAATTTGCACTTCTTTTTCCTCTCTTTTGGATGGGCTAGTGCTATTGCACAACGGCAGAATACAAGGAGTGATTCAAGAGCGTCTAGGAACTGGGGGTTGCATGTACGTTCTTCCTGCAAAACAGTCATGCTTTTTATTACAGTAACCTACCAAGGGTGAAAATGTAATTATTTTAGTGTAGCTTTTTGTTTGTTTGTTCACTTTTATTAAGAAGCTCTGAAGGCATGTAACCCTGAAGACAGCAAAATGAAAAGGCTTTGACTTTTTAATTTCTGTGAATTTCAGGAATCATACCTGAAAGAGCCATAACACCTATTCCTAATTACTGCAGTGGGACCTCATTAATTCAAGCATTTGGGGACTAAGATCTCTCCATTGGATTTGTAATGCTTTGTGCCATTACAGCATGATGGTTACTGGTATTGGTAGGTGTTCTTCAGAAATAATATGTATAATAGGAGGAAATGAGCAATTTGGCAGAAAACACTACAGAAATGATAATAACTTTGAAAAGCATGTGCAAATATAGACATTGTTCAGAGGGTACCACCAGCATGAACACCAGCAGGTTCTTAGCATTCAACTAACTAAGGTGTATGTGCAGGCTAGTGAGCTCTGGGCTGTTGGGGTGGCAGTATATCTCTCATCAAAGACACTGACATGAGAAGTATCTGAATCACCAGGCCAAATTCTTGCTCAAATTCATGTGTTCATCTCCTAGTGACTTCAACCTCAGATATATTTCTCTATCTGCAGATATTCTTCGACAGGCATAAGAAGAATTTTGTGTAATCTTGCTTTAAAATCTTTGGATGCTCATAAGGAATTTATGTAATATTCACAACCTCATCCTACTCTTTTTTACTTCAGTGAAAGCAAGATTTTCTCATAGCCCTAATTCAGTAAAGCACTTAAGTGTGAACTTCATTTAAGCCAAGGAGCCAAAGCATTCACTTTAATAATACTTTATTTTTTTTTTGTTTTACAGTAAGTAAGGTCAGTTCGTAAGTGCTGTGTGCAGGAGTACACTAGCCAGGAATAAATGTCTCTCTATGCAATAACTTCTTTAAAATAGTTATTTCTTTAAGTACGGTATTCCCATTAAGGGTCCAACTTTGCTGGTATAACTAGAAATTTCATGTCTGGTATGAAAAGTAGTTTTATAGGTTTCATAAGCATGAGGCAAAAATAACTGTTTTAAAAGGAACATTAAGTGCAAGGTGACATATATAAATTGCCTTAGAAATGTTAAATAAAAAGATTTTTTTTTTAAATGTGCAGCATAAAAATTATGGAGGTTAAACTTGTAAGTGCAGTCCTTTTATCATAAGCATTGTAAAACTCAAAGAATTCACATGCAGTAAAACCCATTTTCCTTTTTACCTATAATATATTTCTCCTTTATAGTATTCAATTTAAGTGTTGCCTAACCAAGGAATGACCTTCCCAAAAGAAATCACTTTTCATGCTTTCCCTTATTCATTAATCTTATGTTATTGTAATATACAGAAAATTATTGAGTTTTAGCATTTTAAATGTATTTGATATCCATGCACAGAAAAGTTAATGATAGTGCTATGTGTTTGCTGTCTACATGGTGATAACACTGATTCAGTGATTTTTATCTTGACTTTTGCTGACTGGAGTTGATTTCTTATTAAAAGGGCAAAGATAAGTCACTTTAACTCAGCAAAAAATCAGTTTCTTATTATAGGCCTAGTAAACCTCAGCATTATAAAGAAACTTTTTGTATAGTATGATTTTATCTATCAAATAAACCTACACAAATGTCAAGGATTCATCCAATTTAAACTTATTGGATAAAAGAGATCTGTTTTTCCTAATTACTTGAAAAGTACCTAGTAGTAATAGGATAAGACAGCATAGGTGACTAGCCAATTACTTAGTTTAAGCTATTTACATCAATCCATATGCTATAAATTATGTCTAAACTCTCTTGCACTTCTGGAAAAGTGAATAAAATCATATAAGTTTATTTTGAATACAAGATCAGATATAGTATGCTGAGTGACACTTAAAAAGAATGAAACGGTAACCGTAGCTTATTTTCTGAAGCAATCTTGACACTAATGCTAAATTACAGCTTGGAAACATCTAGCATTTTTACCTTTATGAGAAAAGGCTTTTTACATATTTAACATAATTCTAGGGAAAATATACTGGAATTATGTATAAAGATATGTACACTGTAACCAAAGGGCATTTATATTCCCCAGTAGAATACTTACAACAATTTTATTGCCATTTGGTGTCATTTTCTAACAGATATAAAATACAGCCAGTAAACAAACTAGACTTTAGATTTAAGCTGACAGCTGTTCCTTCAGAAGCAATATTCAGATATTTAATCTTAAGAATACTGAATATTTTACAATTGTTTGAGCAAACTATACTTTTAGCATGTGAAGGACTGTGTGCTTTTATATACAGTTCTTGGATCTGATAATGACACTAAAAAACAACCTCAGAATAATCTACACATTTGTCGCTCCCATATATTCCCTGGGCAAATCAACAAATTGCCTCATGTTTTATTCTTAATTCCGGAAATTCTTTTTATATACGCAACGTTACTATGAATATTGGGCCCTATTTTTTCCCGTATGTGTATAAGCCATACAGTTGACTCCAGTGCAGTTTATGCATATATCTAAGTGCAGCTTTTTCTGGCTCTGACTTCATTAAGGGAATAAATTGGCCAAGTTTACCACAAAATCCCCACATGCTGTTTTCATAAAGAGTCTCACTGCAGTGGTCACTAAATATTTATGGAGAAGAGAAAGAGGGAGGATTGCTCCAGCTCAGTAACTGAGGTTGGTAGACTACCTAATGGCTTCATCATCATATGGCTTCATCATCTCACCAGACCTTGCAGAGGCAGCAGGAAAGCTCTAGCCTTTCCAAATCATAAGCTGGATCAGCCAAGGTGAGTGAGTGGGTGAGGAATTCTTGGCTGGGGAGAGGCTGGGCAAAGGTAATTGTTTGGTGGAAATTGACCCACATTAGCTGGCTTCAGCAGCACCATGCCAGGTCATCTACAAACACGGCCAGTTTACAACGAGTCGGTTTCCTGGAGATCCCTGTAAAAGTAGGGATTAACAGCAAAAGTTTATCCCTCGCAAGAGTGATTCCACCAACATTAATGCATCCATGTGTGTACATACTTTTGGGCTGAATAGGCTTCGCCACATGCTGCCCATCTAATTCTGGGATCTAATCTTGTCCCATTGAAGATAAGTAATATTTTGCAACTGTGTTCAGTGAGGGAATGATCCCTCTCAAAATGCATTGAGATTCAGTTGGGAATCATACACGATAAAAGGCAGCTAAGGGATACTCTCACGGACATAGGCAATCAAATCAGTACAGCCTGCAAACTTACAGCCCTTTTGTTGAGCGTCATGGCAGTATTGATAGTTGCTCTGCAAATAAGAAGTAAACCAGACTGTTTTAAGGTATCTTTACCAGTATATATTTGTCCTTTGATGCTGTAATTAAATTAAAGATAATCAGTTTAAGAAATAAAATAGTTGTCCAGGTGGCTCTTTCCACTCCACTGAAAAGATGAGAACAAGAAAAAGAGTTTTCCTGGAGAAATCTTGCATTTGTATGCTTTTCTCTTAAATTGATCTAGCTCATCTCACATATGACATGTGAATCCTGTCCTGAAAAGGACCCAGTCTGTTGCTCCTTGCCCTTGCAATGGCTACGCCAACCCATTTGCTGCAGATGAAGAGGATGCGCACGCTGTGTCTCAGCTGAGGAGAAGTTACATCTTCATACCTTCTGTTTTGGGTTGTTTACCCTTTCAAGTATAAGATTAAGTCCTTACTGTTTTTCAGTAAATTGAGGTATAGTCTTAAATGGAAACTGTCTATTAAATATTAATCTATTAAGATTATCAACTACAGTCAAGGCTATGCTGCTGCATGCAACAGGATGGAAATGCAGGAGGCAGCCTTGCAGCATGTGGCCACTTCTCTCCTCTCTAGTTTTCTCCAAATCCCAGGTCTGATATACTCTCTGCCCCAGAAACTCATAGTGTCATGGAGAAAAAGCTGTATTTCCATCAAGATGGCCATGTCCTGCCAATCTGTGGTGGAGGCTGTGGTCCGATAGAAGGGCCAGGAAAGTGCTGAGTCAGGTCCTTCACTGGCTCGCAGCAGGATGCACAGGCTTTCAGATAAGCAGAAAATGACTGAAATACCTACACTGCAGCATTATATCCTTGTTCTGTATATGAATATGCAATTTTAAATCATGCTGGCTTCTTTATTAGTGACAGAGAACGTGGGGTGAGGAGCAAGGGTTGCATACCTAGCCAACACATACACAAATATTTTATGGGCATGGATATTTACATTTATTTTTCCATGGGGGCCTGAGGTGTTAGAACTGTTTCCTTCAGATGTTCACAGAAGGAATGGGAGCAAGTTCAAGTGCATCCATTCAGCCTGAGCAAATGGTCATGGGAAAAAATATAACTATATATATAAAATATATATAAAAAATATAATTGTCATATAACTGTAGTTGTGCTGTATAACAAACATGAGTGCTGATAATTACGGGGCACTTTAAAAGTGCTATTTTGTGTTGAAACACTTCCCTTTCAGTTCCAACTCAATTTAAACATCCAGATTGGCTGTATTTTCAGTGATTTTCTGAATGACTTTATGCTGCGAGGGTAAAGCCGGTGATTGTTGCAGAAGGTGTTTTGTACTCTTAAACGCTTATAATCTTTACTCACCTATCATGTAGTTTTACCTGAATCAGCAGTAAAATCTCTGAAGTCAAAGGATAATTGCCAAAACAGCATTAACTTATTTTACCTGAATAAAAAAAATAACCTTTGAAAAAGTACCTTGCAGCTACACAGATTGACAAAATGCATCAATTATATTTTTGCTCACTTTATAATTACACTGCAGTAAGTGCACAGTGAACTTTACTACACGGTTGATTAACCGTAAGGTTACTGCTATTAAGTCACTCTCAGAAACAACAACTTGGACTTTAATTTAAGAACAGAACTCTGCACAACATCTGATCAAGCCTAAAAATCTGACATATCCATACAAGCTTCAATTTAAAGTACACAAGTAAACAACAGCACCTTAAGTGTAGCAAAGGGTTTCTGTTGGTTCGATCAGACATGGTGGATATGTGAACTATCAGATTTGAAAGACCTTTTGGTATGTGTTAACCAACACCAATGGAAAGGCTTTTCCAGTGAACTCTAAATATCCCCTGTATCCTCTTTTTTGAATAGAAACAAGTCTTACAAGGAGCAGCTGAGGGAACTGGGGTTGTTCAGGCTGGAGAAAAGGAGGCTGAGGGGAGACGTTATTGCTCTCTACAACTACCTGAAAGGAGGTTGTAGCAAGGCGGGGGTCGGACTCTTCTCCCAAGTAACAAGCAGTAGGACAAGGGGAAATGGCCTCAAGTTGTGACAGGGGAGGTTTAGCTTGGATATTAGGAAAAAATTCTTCACTGAAAGGGTGGTCAAGCATTGGAACAGGCTGCCCAGGGAAGTGGTTGAGTCCCCCTCCCTGGAGGCATTTAAAAGACGGGTAGATGTGGTGCTTAGGGACATGGTTTAGTGGTGGACTTGGCAGTGCTAGGTTAACCGTTGGCCTTGATGATCTTAAAGGTTTTTTCCAACCTAAATGATTCTATGATTATATGAAATTAGTGTTCCAACTTCTGGGGAATTAGGACTAAATCTCCTGATGATATTTCCACATTTTTTTCTTAGATTATTTTGACAGGAAAAATATTGCTGTTTCTGTTAGCTCACTGATGCTATAGGCCCCCTTTTTGTCTTCTGTCTTCTTGACTTTAGACAGTTGCTATGAAGCCCTGCCATGATGTTGTATCTCTGTTTGACCTGCCCTGTAGATCGTTTATGCCGTGAAAGAAACAGCTTGGGACAATCTCAAACTGGACTATCTCTTAGTGTAAAAGAATAAAACTAAAAATAAAGTAGTAGGTGTTCTGTGTAAGTGGTACGTAGCTAAGAAGAAAGAGTAGCTTGATATGAAGAAACTTGCCTAGGATGTAGGATGCACAAGACTGCTCCAATGTTCAATCACAGTTTTTTATGTGAGGTGAGGAATAACCCCTATGTTGCCTGTATCCCCCTGTTCCAGAGGTAACACTGTTTCCCAGCTTCACAGGGTACCA
The DNA here is from genome assembly GCF_965183815.1 of Platalea leucorodia. Lineage (NCBI taxonomy): Eukaryota > Metazoa > Chordata > Aves > Pelecaniformes > Threskiornithidae > Platalea > Platalea leucorodia. The sequence continues at coordinate 96,367,167 of NC_138823.1, read as the reverse complement.
AACCCAGAAGCACAACAAAGATTTTAAGATGCTTCATCAGACAGATTATGAAAGTGGACAAAAATACAATAGAAATTAGAGATTATTCCCGTGCATAAACCAGTGTTTGTATAATTTATTACAGCTGTACTAAACCAGGTTGAGAATAGCAAAATTCATTAAAACATTATGGTATTACTGGAGCAATCTGCTTTTTCCATGCTAGCACTTGAGTAACAGCAGCTAGACAGAGCTGAAGCTCTGTTACTTCTCAGCATCTGAAATTTTATTTCTGCTCACATTCATCTGAGCAAAATTTCTCTTATATGGGCACTCCAGAAAGTGAAAACAATCGGAGCCAGGGCACTCTTGTGCAAAATGCCACCCACATGACACAAGCTGAGGATCTGACATGCAATGTGGTAACTGCTAATGAACTGAGCTGGATCTGACGCAGTCTTTTGGCTTTATAACCAGTTTCCAGTCCTATAACACATCATCTCCTCCTCATGGCCATGATTTTCTTCTTTGAAGGTCTATTCTTTATTCACTCAAATCTTCTCCATGTGTCAAGAACATCATAAGAAGAAATTATTAAAAGCAATGGGCGTAAAAATCCCCATTCCACTGTTTTACTAAAGCATTTAGTGTCTGAGAAAAATTAGGCGAATTCACATTTCACATGTGTTTAAATTGCTAATCTTACTGCTCTATCTGTATTAGTGAATACATTTACAGGAACTTTTACTTTATAATATTTTGGCAGAACTGTTAGAAAAATTGTTATAAGCCTAGGAATGGAACTGAACCATGAAAGCTAAACTGTAAGCTGCTGTAAATCTGGGTTATTAGTATGACAGAATAAAATTTCACACACACAAAAGCATCTAAGCCACAATATTTTGAAAGCAAGAAGAGAGGGGTGCGGAAGTGTAATCAGTCATCTCTGTTCCCTCTGATATTTCACCGAATGCTGCCATAATAATATGTTGGGTTTGTCTGTTCTGTTTTTCAGGCATTTGGCGATATTACCAGAGAAAGTCTTTTGTATAATGAAATGAGCACAGCCCAGGAGTGTGTAAGTGAAATGGACAGCGTGCTGCATACATCTTCACGTATCAAGCTGAGGGAGAGGAAAAAGAGTACAGCAAGGTGGAAAGGTATTATTTTCAGTTTCTGTACCTAGCTGAAAAACAATGCTGATACCTGAGTATAAAACCATGGGAGGGATAGAAGAAAACAATAACTTGAAAACACAGTTTCTCTTGGAAAGACTAGGGTGCAATTGGTTAGGGCTGAAATTTCACAGTTGTGTTTTCCAGTGGGTTTTCATCCTTGGGTATTTTCATAGGTCTGTTGCAAGAGTCCTGAAGGCTGAAGAGAGCTGTCATTCACCCAAATGCTGTCACACTTTCCGTTCAGAAACTCAGTACAGTAACACAATCCAGAGCAATCTATCTGGAGCAAGGGCCAGCATTTAAAGTATGCTGAGGGCAGGCTTAAATCAGCTACTTTATATATAATTAGGTATGTGTCCACACCTATTGGTCTGAGTATGAAAGTCCCAGTCACTCAGACTTGCATTGTGTTTTCCACTGTGTACTGAGGGCCACTGGAGCCCTCCCAGCGCCTAGAGAAGTGCACGCAGAGTGGAACATGCCCATGTACGTCAAGTTGCTAAGTGAAGTTGCTGCTGATCAAAGGTAGTATCAGGGTGTTTGATGACAGAGAATTATGGAACACACTGGGTGTCTGTAGACATCGCTGTTATTGCAAGGTATCAATTTTCTCTTGTTCCTTACCCAGGGTCTCAGTACCAGATCTGGCTTGACCGGCTCCCTGCACTTAGCTGAGTCCTGTTGGTGCCAGTTTTCTGATGCTCTCCGAGGAGTAAAGTTCGGTTAAAAGCACCTTGTGTTACTTTTAAATCCACAGTAGTCTTGTCTGCTGACAGAGAAACCTTGGAAAGTTCACATGAGCAGACAAGACAGTTTTTTGAAGGAAAAGTGATAAATTTAGTGTAGGGGCTCTTGCTCCTGTATCCGTCTTGTTGGGGGAGGGAGGTCATCGGTACACTGTCACCCGTGTATTTACATCATGTCTTTCTCTATATCTTTTTTTCTTCAGGAAATCGCATTGTCTCCAACAAGAGCTAATTCCTGCAGTAATGCATAGACCACAGAGTTGTTTACATCCTGATCCACATCCATGGTATGGTTACTGCCTGACAGGATTTACGGTTCTGACCTCCACACCTCTGTGCGTACAGTGTTGTCCTGCAAATTCATAGCTTTTCTGTGGCTTCAACAAGCCTTTCAATGTGGTGAGCTCACGGGATCAGATCACGGATCAGATCATGCAAATGTAATTATTTCATATGATTTTTTTTTTCTTCCAAATAGTGGGATATTCCTAGATTTCTCAGGTTTGCTTGTTCCTGCTTTTTCAGGTTTGCTTGTACCTACTAGTGGTGGTGGTGGTGAAAACGTTGCTGATTTGTCTTTCAAGTTTCATGACTAAAACATTGACAGTGTTTTCAGTAATTGTTCAAAGCACATCACTACTGTAATTGCAAGGCTGCAAAGATGCCCAGAAGAGGAACAATGATGGCTTCATGCCACCAGTTATGTAGCCAAGTCCCAACAGGCTGCAAAATTTACAAGATCACAGAGAAGATCATTTTGCTGGGGTCTTAACATTGGTCAGACCTGCTTCCCGGAGAGCTATAGCAGCTTAAAGCAACCTGGAGGTTATCTTCATGATTTCTTAGTAGTATTAAAGTATTGCTCGTTAGTTCAAACCAGTCAGTGCCTATTCTATTTGGCTTCATACAAATGCATAAGAAATTAAGTCCATGCCCCAAAGGCAAGGACTAGGAGAGACAACAGAAGGAGTAGGTGGGAAGGGGAATAAAGGCAAGAGAGGTGAAGTTATTTGTTCAAGGTCACCAAAATCAGAGGCAAATGCAGAAATAAAGGGCAGACTGCCAGTGCCCTGACTCTTGGCCTTCCCTGTAGTAGGACCCTTTTTGTCCTGAAAATGCAGATGGAAAAGGAAAGAGTCTTACCTTCCTGCTATTTTGAATCATTCCTATAGAACACTGTAAGCAATTAACATAGTAATCAGTGACATGTTCTAACACTCATGCTTTTCTGGTGTCCCTTTGTTCACACTGGTATGGTAAAACTTTTTCAGATGCATTTACCTTTGCAAGATGTTCCCCAATGTCTTGAACATCGTTGATTAATTTTGATACTTAAATCTATGGTTCTCATCCATCTGAATAATCATTAAATGACATTAGGTAGTAACATGGAGGTTTAAATGTCACTCCTGAAAACAGTTTTTCTTTGGGTTTGCAAGATAACAATTTGATTTCCACTTTTTTTCTTTTTTTTAAATTGATTTGTGTGCATGTGTGTGTGTTTTTATGTGTTACATTCAGACAGAAATGGTGTTAAAAATCTTCTGAATATCTACAAGAAGTGATGGGACTTTTGTGGGTTCTGTTTCATCAGATATTACTTGGATGACTTCTCTGTCATAACAGGAATAAAATTGCCTTTTTAATGTTTGCTTTGCCTGTTGATGCTTTAAACTATTGTACATAATTTTGAAAAAGAAACTAACTGAAGAGAAACCGTTCGGTCCCAGAATTTTTCCGTGGATTTTTTCTACCTGAGCAGAGTTGCGCTTTTCACCAATTACCGCAGATGCTGGGGTAATGCTGATTACCCCACGATGCGCGAATGACACAAACAATGCAGTGGAGGCCGCTAGGGTTGCTTGCGTATGTGGCAGTCCTCTGCTATAAGTTAAGGTGGTGATCTGTAACCTGCTGCACTTCCTGGGCAGCAGGACCAAGATGACAGCATGGTGTGGCCAGCATCACACTATGTGCATCTTCTTGGCCTCAGTTTTGTTTTTGAACACGACTGAATGTAATGGTAAAAATCCCTTTGGGCAATATTATACCCTAGGTTTCCCACCAGTGAGTTAAGATATCCCAGTCTGGTTCTGTGAGATTTTTACTTCAGTGTTGGTAATAGGCTATTATTTAGTCTTATGGCAAGACTGACTTTACATGCGGAGCCGCCACACCTTCAGTTCTGATAGGACTATGCTGATTTTTTTAACAAATGTGGGTCTGGTCCTGAGACTTTGTTCAGCATGAAGGACTTGATTGACCACTTTTATTTCCTCAGTTATGTTGGCATGTCTCCACTGACTTTCATCTGATCTGGGATGTACAGTTCTGCAACAGTACATGTTCTTGAAAGCTGAATTTAAAGTGTGCTTAAATATTAAGTAAATTTACCTTACATTTTTACTGAAAATGTAGTATCCTACCTGTTAGTTTTGGTTACTTACATCCTGTGAGTTCCCATGGTTGTTGGTCAATATACACTGGGTGGCATAGGCTTTGAAATTGTTTTCTGAAGTGTTCTTATCAGCAATGTCATCCATAATGCTCAGTTGTAGTTGGATAGTAATTGCCTGTCTACGCAGTGTTCCTTTACAACAATTTTCTCCCGTGTAGCTATATATATGTAGTCATTACTGAAAAGTGTAAATAAAGAATCCTTTTAGTGGTGTAGTTTCCCTAGGTACCTACTGTGCTCTTATTATCTAAAACATACTCCCCATCTGTAGTTCTGTTCTATTAAAGGATAAAGACATAAGTATGAATTAAAAATTAAAATGCTTGTTGTAGATTGGAGAGCAAGGTCTATTAGAATATATCTGGCGCTAGGCTCACAGTACAGTAGATAGATGACACTGAGCACCAGTTAAGCAAGGGGATGAAAAATGAGTGATTTTGTTCATTCAGTTAAATATAGTGCTAAGTGGTATGCGCTAGCATTAAAAGCAAATTACTTAGCACTTCACCAATCACAGCATGAGAGCATTCCATTGGAAGCAGTATTTCCAGTGATGCTCAGTCCTCGGTTTTATTAAATAAATCAGCTGTTAATGCTTAAGGAAGCAGTTGAAGACATATTGCTATGATAATAAAAAGGTTGAAAATGTAAAAATAAAGAGAAGCAGTACCTCATTTTAATTAAATACCCTAAGAAAACCTCCCTCTCTCTTAACAACAAAACTCCAAAGTGCTGGTAGATCTGTAATATTTGCATCTCCTGTACCTTCTTTGGGTCTTCCTTTCTTGCTAATGAATATGACCTTTTCTTTTTTTTTCTTCTTTATAATGACATCTTTTTTTCTCATAAATCTGCTGCCATGTCACTGAACATTTTGATGGGCTTTTCTGATTCCCTCTTATATCTCCTTGATAGGATATTATTATCCAGTAATCTAGAGATGGGGAGCCTGATCCTCAGCACAGGTACTTTTTGGCTGCTCAATTAAAGATGATGGAGATGTGAGAATTTACACCAGAAGAGGTTTTGACATTGAAGGCTACCTTTATATCACATAGCAACGTTATTTTCTGCACAGCAGTGGGCATTGGGAGACACTCAAATCTGCTGTCCAAGCACGCGGAAGCTGTGAGAAGTCATAAACCTTTTCCAGTCTCAGACTATTCCTAAGCCCCCTCCTCCTCCTAAACAGGAGTCATCTGGCAGGAGCCACACATCAAAAGTCCTGGGAATGACACATGCAGGAGATGGCCCAAGGTCTGAGCCACAACTGCCTCTTCACCAGCAAGATCAAACATTAGAAAGAGAGAAAATTACAGTTCAGGTATCAAAATTAAAAGATTAGGGAGACTATGCATGAAGCTATCTTGACTCCTTCATTTTTCCCCTAGTGTCATTCTTTGGGGAATCCTATTTTGAGCATTCTTTTATGACTAGGTTTGAAAGCTGTTTTCTTTATAAAGAGATAAGGGTAGGAAGTGAGGGACAAACTAAAAACATAGTTGCAGGAGCTCATACATGGAATAAAACACCACCTCTTCTGGGATTCATTGTAAAAATGACAATCAGTTGTTTTCTGTGGTCAAGGGAGGAAGGATAAGGGGCAATCAGCTTAAGTGTCTTGCAAATCCTATTTCTTTCTGGTTTTTGGAGACAGGGCAAACAACCATACCCAAGGGATAAGCTATATATAGTTCATCTATTTTTAGTACAAAGGTTGGCTGGAGATGTTTTGAGTTGTCTTCTGGCCCCTGCATTTCTGGGGTTCTGTGAAAATTATGAGATCTGCCCAAAACAAGTACCTTTTCCATTTGTGCTTAACTTGTGCTTAACACTTTAGTGAAATCAATGTAGTCTATACAGCAGAAGTCTTTCCACTAATAATGTAGGATAACGATGCTGGACCTGAAAAAAATATTTTGCAAAATCTTGACTTATTTTAAAATGTTTCTTTGTGAAAAAAATTGTCAATCTTTTACAATATATGTTCTAAAAAAAGGTGTTTAAGCAATGCTTCCTTCTCTTGGTGCAGCAGATTTTCATTCTCATTTCCCTATCTTCTTCTACTTAGATATGCACTTAGAATTTTTTTTTTCCTTGTTTTACAAGATCTTTTTTGAAGTACTTTCTTAAACCTTAAAACAACACACATTGTTTTTGATACCAATATAACCTTTTCTTCTCAAAATATTTAAGAACATGATTTTAACCTAGTTTTCAAAATACAGAATTCCTTTTTTTACTTTCTTGGCTGACATGTAATGGTTCTGATGCATCTTTTCTGGGTATGCCAGTCCTGTCATATACACTAATATGAAATAATGACACAAGGTTGACTTAACTAGACATAATAGGGCATATTTCTAAAACATTCTGTATGGGAGGTATATGCACAGATCTTGCTACTTGTTAATGAAATTGGAGAAGTTCCTCGTCTGCACTACGACATGTATTTATAATAGCCTCCTACTCCAAAGGTGCAGATTCCTTACCTAATAAAATAATAAAAATAAAAAAGGAAGGACTCCACACAATATTGTTTCAGATAAATTTTAGAACCTCACCATGCGATGGAAAACATAACCACATTGAATCTGGGGCGATAGACAACTATCGTTGCATCTAAAACCAGTGCATGAATGTGCGTGTATGTGTGTGCTCATGTGTGTAGAATGTTAGCAGGACAGATTTCAGTGGCAAGGCTCTGTATTTCAAAGCTTTTCAGAATTGTATCTGCTGGCCATGCTGTTTAAGTCTTTATTTCCTGTTTTTAATCAAAAATCAGTGTTTGAAGGCTTTGTCTTTTTCCACGAATATTATCTGTGAATATATTAGAGAAGCTCTAAACTGTCGGAGAACGTACATTACTTTTTCATAGAATCTTTCAAATTAGAGATGGAAAAGTCTAAAATTTTTAATGGTCTCATCACATGATTTTTTTTCTTTAACAAGTAGTGGACAGGAATTGGTTACAGCCTTCTATTTTCCAATTTTTTTTTCACTTTTCCATCTAGAATCGCTTATATTTTGGGTCCAAAAAGTGCATTGGCACCGGAAAGCTTACCACAATACATTGAGCTACTAACAACACTTAAATGCTGGCTTTTCCCTGGGAATCAATGGCCTTATGCACATGAATCTGGCTTATCAGGAATGCAACATTTTACTCAAGGCTGGGGCTGTACTTATAAGCTGAGGGCTTGTCTGTGCTCTTCTGACAGCCAGAGGGATTTTACAAGGAATGTTGAAAGAGCTGATACAGGCAAAACTGGGTCCAAAAAGAACATAGTGAGACCAGATTAAGAGCTGTTGTATTCAGGTTTCTAATTTTTAGCTTTCCTCTCTTCTACCCTTGTTATTGTTGTGGACGCAAGCTCTCCTTTGAGCGCAGCTGTGCCACCTAAAGAGATCATCTGCAGCTGCTTTTTCATGCAGGAGCAGCTCCTGTGGGAGCTCTTCCTCACACATTTCAGAATGAGCAGCAAATACCTTCTGTTCCAGCTGTTCAAGTTTTGCAGGGCTGTTTTACCCGAAACAGGTGAGAAGGCATTTGCATGAGCAACTCCACTAGCAGCTCTGAGTGCAGTCATCTTTGAGAGAGGGGTGGTGAGGACAGGTGGGGGTGATGCTGTTATTCCTCCATCCAGCACAGTTGTAACAGAAGTGGATTTCTGCTCTGCATGTGTCTGTCTATCTGGTTTAAAGGTTTATTTGGAAGTCCTGTGCTTCTTATTTGACTACAAATGTTGTGAGTGGTAAGACAGATCTTCGAGGTAGAGTCCTCAAAGACGGCTAAATGGTCTTTAATGCTCATTTTAGACTGAGATCAAAAAACTGCAAGAAGTGTATAGCATGAGAATGCACAAGGAAGCGACACTAAGAGACTGCATCTACAATAGCAGTAGTACAGGACAGTAGGAGTAGAACTGTAGAGGAAAACAGCTGGTGCTGAAGGTCTGGCATCCATGCCACACAGGTTGTGGGGGTTTACTTCAGACCAGTTGTAATCTGGTCCTATGTACTTAATGCCCATTAGGTGCTGGAGTAAGATAGGTTTATTCCTGGAATAAATTTTCAGGAATAAATTGGAATAATCTTCCAGCCTAGTTTCAGCTAAGGAACCCAGTGAATGTGCCCCAAGACTACCACAGTGTGAAGCAGAAAACACAGTAAGTGGGGACGTCAGGAGGATTTGCCCTGAGAGCTCATCTAAGACACTAATGTAGAAACCTCCAAAGTTACCCATGCCACCTCATTTGGGAGCAAGCAAGAAACAAAATGTCCATCTAATGGATCAAAGTTGATGGCTGTCCACTAAAGGAACCTGCTCAGCTCTATAGTGCCTTATGCTCCCAGCACTACTAGTATTGTCAGCAAAGTCATTAAGTAGCTATATGTTTTAAAATTCATAAATAATCCTACTAAGGTATTAGCTTTCTTTCTAATATTGCCATATCCCTGGTGATATGTGCCCTCTTTCATCTTTGTCAGGATATATGGGGAATGCAAAGGGAGCATTAGCTCTATTTAGTTCAAGGCTTCGTCCATCCAGGTACGTGACAACCATATGTTAAATAAGAATGCGTGAAAAATATGATTTATTTTTAACCACATAAACACATTTTAAGACAGAAAAAAAATCAGCTATATTTTATGAGGTTTTTTTTTTTAATTATTATTCTTTCAATTATATACTCTGCTGCTGCTGTTTTCATAATTCCTTTTGTCTGCTCTGAGGGAGAAATTCAACCCATGCTTAATCTACAGCTCATGTACCTTGGGGTAGAGAATAGCACTAAAATGGGAGTTGCCAACCAGCTTCAGACTTAACAACACTGAAGAAGGAATGGAAGCCTTTGCATCCTCCCTGAACACAATGGACATTACTGTAAAAAAGCAAACAGACTATTGGTTATGCCTTTGGCTTTCTCTAGTATGCTTGCTAGCCACTCTATGTGGCTGTGCCTAATTATGTGCAGTGGATGGGGAGTCCCATTCACTCTGCAGGGTGCAGCCCTCTGCTGCCCACTCAGCTGGGGCATACGCAGTCCTAGCTGTTATATTCCCTGGTAAGACGAAACAAAAAGATGCTGTGAATGATACTGCTTCAAGTGAAGGACCCAATCGGAGGACTTCTCAAGGCTTCTGATCAGATGGGACCTGAATGGGAGAGGAAAGGGGCCTCATACAAGGTCAGAGCTTCGTCAGCGAAGGCTACAGTGTTTTTACTGACTTTACAATGTTCCTGAAAGGGGAATGATTTGCCTGGGTAATTAGGTCAGGATTGTAATAGTTTGGCTTCCTTTTATCCTTGTTATGTGGATAACTCAGATTTATTTTTTCTTCTCCACAGACTCAGCAGTACAATTTCAAAATTGACACGCTGCTTATCAGAAGTTAGTAATTGGGTAGTGCAACCCATTTGTTTGATAAAGCTGAACTGTTCATTTTTGGTTTCTAAAAGCTAATAGGCATTGTTCCTTCTTTGACATTTGATTTTAATGGCTGTAATGTTGCTCCTGTCTCAACAGCTATATGTCTGGGTGTTTTCCTTGACTCCACGCTTTCTCTGCAGGCTGCAAGAGACTATTTTTAACTCTTTAGCTTCTGACATCTGTGGTAGTTTCCTCAGTCCACCAAACGCTGCTGTATCCCATGGAGCTGTCAAAGGCAAAGTGCTGGGATTCAGCGGTGAATTAAAGCTGAAGATAGAGGTGTAGTTTTTCCCAGGTCTGCATTGCTCTAGTTAGTTCAGAAATAGTGTACTCATAAAAAAAATTTTCATTGTAGTTTTGCACCAGTGTGATCCTATGAAAGTTGATGAGGTGGGTTAAAAAGGGATGTGTAAAACTCCTCTGACTGTATCATTTGCCACTGATGGAGTTCTCCGAGGTACCACTTTTGTTACTGTAGGACTGGCTTAGTGCAGCTCTTTTTCCTGCAGCCTTCAAGCAAAATCAATTCATGAACTATGCAACACTGCTTTAAGGCTCTTTTTATGAGACTAGCCTAATCTACATATGGCATTGTCCCTACTTTACAGTCTTTTAATTGGCTACAAGCAGCTTACCATATTGATTGAAAAATTCTTCTTGTTACATTTAGAGCTATAGCTAATTATGATCTTTCTCCTCTCCTTGTCTTCTTGATTTGTAGTTCACATCTTCTCAGGAGCTCCCTCCTTTCTCTTTCAGACTGGAGTCTCCTCTGCTGGAACTCATTCCCACCCTGGTTTCATAAAACCTCATGTCTAAGCTGCTGCTCTTAGCAAGGTACTGAATAAGATGGACCACTGCTCTGGGGCTGGATGGCAAATTCTTCTTTCCAAAGAAATACTGGGCAGCTCTTGATAGTATCATTGCATTAGCTAAGATTGGCTGTTTGGAGAATATTTCAGTAGCAAAATAGAAAATATAAGTTTAAAAAAAAATTTACCCTAAGTATTTTGTGTAGTTTTATGGGGGCTAAAGAGAGGTTAGATGGAAAAGTTCAGTCAGTAAATAAAATGCATATTTCCTTACAGTTAAGTAAAGTAGAATCCTTACTGAAAGGGCTGTTAAAAACAACAGTTGTCCCTCTTGATAACTGTAAATATGTAGCAAAGTTAATTCATTAACTTATTATTATGGAAGGAATACCAGAAGAAAATGCTGTGATGAAGTATTATTTTCCAGAAGTCTGACTGTAGTCAGATAATAATTCTCCTAGATTATGATCCAATGATCCATGAACTTCTAACTCCTGCAAAAAAAAAAAAAAATGTTAAATATTGTAAATATTGCAGAATATCCATCTTATTTTTAAGACTGGTATGTCAGATTGCTGTACAATCCTCACTGCTGATGTAATCAGTGGGAAATCCATCTAAACAAGAAAGATGTGAAATGGCACGCCACACTGTGTCATGAGTAAAGCTGATTGAAAAAATTCTAGTTGACACCCTGTGTCACAAACTGGGAGCAGAAATTTTAGCATAATTCAGAGACTCAAAAGTGAGTTATTCCAAGATCTGGAAAACGTTGTCATCAATCTCTCTGGAGTAAAACGTGTGAATTACTTTTATTGTTCCATGTCTTTAATATCCATATTTCCTTCTTTTATGCCTTATTTTATGCATTTAATTCAAATGAGAGCAAATGTGTTCTGGCTGAATGTCATATATGTATTGTATATAATAGAACTATGATTAACTGTATGAATAATTACCGGTTGCAACTAAACAATTCAGATGGATAGTTTCATTAAGAAAACAACATGGGGTCATTATAAGGTTCTGGTCGCTGCCCCCAATCTTAGAAAAAAATATAGTTCTCTGAACCGCCAACCTGAACTGGTGATAAAATATCCCAAGTAGGCTCACATTAAGCTGGATAATATGCAGGCTGCTTGATTTGTATTGAATATGTGTCTGGTGGCTGGAACCCACTGTAATGAACTAGCCCACAAATCACAGCTTAATGGGAATCTACTTATACATATTGCTTAATTAAAAGTTGTGAGCTTATTAACATGTGTCTTTGGCACTGAGCTTTGGGGATGTAATCTCCGTGCAAATAAGACTAGGTTGTAAAAGTTTTATAGATTGACAATGATATTAAATTCCATACCTTAATAACCCATCATTTTCTCAAAGCATGGTTCCTATTCTGTATTTATTCAAAGCTGTGACAAATTATTTGTTTGTAATCCTTTACAGTGTAGGACTTCGTGTATTTGTTTTATCTCAGAAAGCTAGTGCTGCTGATGTTTCATCTACTTCTGTCTGGTTTTTTGGGTGTTGCTAGCTATTCTGGCTGGCATACAGGCTCAGAGACTTTTTTTATTCCAGAGGCACCCCATGGCACAGCACCATTAGTTAGGATTGTGCCAGTGTTTCCATTATAAACCTCTGTTTTCCTGGGTTTATAACTGTACTGTGAAAATTTGCTTCGGGCTCAAACTTGGACTAGAAGGTCTGAGAGTGGGAGAGAACATTTTTGAACAATTAGAGCAAAAATCTGCAGTATGTTGCTCTTTGTTACATGACTTTCTTCATTTCTGTATAGCTAGTTTCAGAAACACTTCTGTCCAATTTTTTTTCTTCTTTTTTTTTTTGGCTTTATGTGACATCCTATCTGGGCTGTTTCCCCTTCATCTCAGCTAATCCCACTTAATGTTCATTATTGCTTTCATTTTACTTTTAAAAAAAATAGAATAAAGCAATGTCTTATCAAGCTTTAAAAACAAGACTTCTGAATGAGGTACCTCTTTCTCTATGGAAATATTTAAGCTATTTCACCCTATTTGGCACCTCTCCATAGAGAATTTGCAATAAGATGGTGCTACAGGGCAGAAGAAGGAACAGAATTGGTAAATGGAGATTGAGAGATGAGCTTTCAGAGGTTGTTGCAAGTCATGGATTCCAGTGGTTTTCATGAATATCACATACACCACAGCTATCTTTGCAGAAGAGAATCACACGTTTTCACATCACACCCTCTGAATCGCAGATCTATGAAAGAGAAAAGAAAACAAAGCTCTATTCTTAGTAGTTTTGATGGCTTCCTCTTCAAGAACTCTGCTTGAGGAAAGGACTATTAGCTGTGGATATGCCTCCTCCCCTTCATGCCTCATCCCCCATCCCCTCGCCTCAATGTCCTGTCTGAGAACACACACGGCGAAGAGCTTTGGCTTTCCCCAGTTGACCTCTTCACCAAAAAAGAGTTAGAAACTATTTCAAACAGATGTGCTTCTTCATGCGAGAAATTGTCTTCATTGCCAGCGTCAGGTCACTCTGAGTAAGTGTGAATGAAACCAGCTCTCCTTAAAGGACTTGAACATAAGAGGTGAGGACTTGATTCTCCACAAAGGACTTTAACATGGGAGGTGAGATCAGTCTGAGTGGAACTGCACTAAGCCACGTGATGTTTACCAGAGGTCTACACAGTTCTTCTGTCTTTGAGGAGACAGGAGGATGTGTGCTATACCTTTGTCTCTGTGCTTTACTATCATGCTGTCCCTGAAAAACGTATCCGGGGGACAACCAGGGATGGTTGTTCAAACAAGCAGGGAGATGGGCAGGATTCTGGTTTGACAGATCTGTCAGATCTGACATAGACAGTCTGAGACCTGTGCAGCTGAGTCCAACCTGAAGTTTCAGCAAAAATACTGAGCAGTGCTGTGGTATCTCTTCCACGGTGCGCTATCACCAAACCAGGATGGTTACCCATCTTTGGAGATCGATGCTGTGGCACAAAGCAGAGCCTCACATCTGAGGTGCCCTACAAGAAAGCATCTCCTCCACCATAGAGCTTGTAGTCAGTCACTGTCTGTCATGAGGCCCAAGTGCTGTTGTGCTTCCTAAAGCTTTGGGCTAAAAGCTTTGGGTTACATCATTATCAGGAGCCTACTGCTAAGAGAGGTTTTTGTTGAGGAAAAGGAAGGAAAGAAGGGTCTGTCTCTGGAGAGGGTTCCTGAATGTCCTGGATGTAGTTTCTATCCCAGTCCTTTGGATACTGCAATGGGATCCCATTGCAACAAACTGAGGTCCAGCAGCCAGCAGACATGGACCAGGCTGTGATATTTCACAATCCTGATCTGTACAAAGCCTGACACAACAGGTGGTGCCCACGTGAGTTTTTACAGTGAGCATTATATGATAATGAAATATTAATCACAAGTGACTGACAACTAGATATTTCTTCCTAGACTAGGATGCAGATGAATATGTTGCAGTTGAAGAAATAAGTATTGCTTTCAATATATATGCTAAAATAAAATGTATAACTACTCTGTATCCACAGCAGTTAACATAAATGCATATGACAATTGAATAAGCTAAGTTATAATAAAATATCCATGAAGGATTTTCTTTTTGTAGCCCACAAATTTTGAGTGCTGTATACGGACCACTTTTATTCCAGTTGCTTCATTTTTGCATTCATCAGCAGTTCTGACAGTTCGAAAAAAAATTATTTCAGTTTGGCGAACAATTGATTAGAAAAAGATCAAGTCAGATGTGGTTTTGATTTCAGACTTCATGACTGTATAGCAAAAAGGAATTTTGAAACAAACAGTTGTTTCAACCTGAATTGTCAAAATCTTTAATTAAAAAATGAAGGCACTGACAGAGCTGAATTTTCTTGAAATAAATTATTTTGACAAGAAGTTCAGCAACACTTCCATATTTTCATAAATCCATTTGATGGCACCTTTTTGTCTAACAAAAATTTTCCCTGCTTTAATCCCAAAGCCACACTCTTAGGACCTGACTCAAGAAAGCAATTAAATACCACTGAAGTCTATGGAACTTGAGAAAACATTTGAAGATGCTAAGTTCTTGGCCTGATTCCTTCTGAATTTCATTCTTTAGATCTACTCCCTCTTAATTAATTTGATTAAGTAGCATTTTGTCTGAGACACCCTCCATTGTGAAGAAAAGGAAAGTAAGAAGAGCTAGTTGGCAGTTAGACTAATGAGAAAATGATAATTTCTCTAATACCCTGCCAGGGTCCAGTAAAATACTACTCGCATTAAAATAAAAGTTATATTTCCCTAATCTTTTAGAGATGTGTGATTCTTTCAAAATGATATTCAAATCAAAGACTTATTACTGTCCCAAGCCTCAGCCCATTTGTTCTAAGAGGTATGTTTGAATTCCAGGGAAGAAAAAGGAGAATTAATTGCAAATCTGTCTTACATGCTTTTGTATCGTTATCTTTTCCACATTTTTTTTTTAATAATGAAAACAAACTTACGTGTGTCTTTTGAATATCCTCACTCATTAGGCAGCCAAGTATTGCACTGAAAGCGATGTTTGTGTGTTATTTTACCTGGGTAAGAAACCCAGAGACAATAACCCCAGCCCTCACTCAAATACAGACAGCTAAGCAATTAACCCATGAGCATCCTCATTTAGTTGCACTTCTCATGCATGTGTTTGTTGTGAGAAAGCCTTGGAAAGCGCATCCAGAGAGACAGCCAAATCAATTCCAGGGTGCTAGGAGAGCGAGGGACAGCCCACAATGGTGGTGCCATATGGGAGGTGTCCGAGGAGCCTGGGGAGCAGCGGTGCGCCGCAGACTGCCCAGCCGCTGTCATGGGGGGTGAAGGCAGTGGTTTAGCTGTTGATGGCAGTGGTGGAGGCTCCAGCAGCGACAATGCTGCAGTGCCTTTCTCGTCCAGGGGGAACTTGACACGCAGCCAGGCATGTGCCTCTCCACTTCTGGAGCCAGTTGAACCTCATCCTCCCACGCTGCCATGCTCAGTGGCTCACCCAGGCATTGAAGGAACGTGTGCTGGTCCCACAAAGGGAGTATCCTAATTCTTTAGCATCTGGGGTATGAGTAACCACAAAATGGGCAAGACCTGAGAAAAATGAAGCTATCAGTAAGGCTGACTTAGGCAGGAGATATTCTGCTGCTGGTCCTTCTGTGCTTTTGCTCCTTCTGCTGCTCCTTCTGTGTAGCTGAGCACAAAGCGACATGCCAAGCACCAGAGGAAAATCCAGACCTAAGCAGGGATCACGCACACTCCTTAGCCTTTACACAGATCACACCTAGACAAACAAAGACAAGCTGAAGCCATTAACTCCACACTTTTCAGGTCCTCTGTGCATGTGACTCAGACTTTCCCTAATACAGAGTATGACCGTACTTTCAAAGCTCTAATTGATATTCAGACAGAACTTTCTCCATATTAATGGAATTCGCAGTTAATCATCAGGGAAAAAAATCAGCATTTTTATGTGAAATTAGGTGTATATTGCTTAATCAAGGCTTTTCCAAATTAATTTACTAACAATAAGTATTCATGCGGGTTCTCTTTCAAGAATCCCTTTGTTTCAATACAGCTAATAATTTTTACACAGTTACAGCTAATTATCAAAGAAAAACTAATGAGGCTGCTCATGACATAGTGCAAGCAGTATTTCTGTTAAGATATTATACTTTTTTTTTGTTGAAATGCTCGCAAATTTTTTAGACTTTTCTTCTATACTGTAGGTATCCCAGGAACAAATTCTGTTTTATCTGCTACCCTGGAATGTCACTGAACAGAATTCAATTTTTCACCAAAAAAAGGCTCTGAGTACTCTATGCTTCACAGAAAGACGAGTCAAATCCTTCCTTCACCAGTACCACATCAGCTTTCTGCTGAGACACTGGACTTGACAGAAAAGATGCTATGCAATCCAGACTACAGCACCAGGAACATAAGTAGAAGAGGAATAAGGCCAAGAGAGGTGAGATGTAGAGAGGCATGAGCAGGTGAGCAGTAGGCCTTAAGGCCAAAGTTGCCTTTGACCAGGCTGAAGTTTGCAGAGTGCAAAGTAAAGAAACAGTTTTTTCAAACTACAGAGTAATGAATGCCCACGGTGCCTGACAACTAGATCTAAGTTTCACTGTCTTCTCTTGGATGAAACCCTGCTCCCTCCTAAGTCAGGTGGAATGTTGCCCACCTACACCAGGGAGCTGGGACTAATGTTACACCCAAAGCATTATGCAGCGACCAAACAAAAGGGGTATGAAAATATTGAACGATGTGATCCCCTTCACCTCACTCAGGCAAATAATGAGTAATTACTCAGGCAACTAAGGTAAACTTCTTACGTAATTAAGACAAACAAGATAGGGCTGCTGGTGTAATGCTCTGAGAAAAGCCACTTGTGCTAATAGCTCCCATGCAAAAAAAAGAGACAGAGGCTAACGATTCTGTGGACATCTGAGTTGCTGGATAAAAAATGGCATCCCCCGTGTGTTATCTAAACTTCTTGAGCTTACTGAGCAGGAACTGGAGGAATAAGAGGTAAATTTTCATTTATTTAATCGTGGTCCCACAGGAAGTCAGTGCAGTGAAGAGGTAAATGGAAACGTTCTTTAATTGTTTAAAAACAATAAAAAAGAAATTTGTTCTGAATGTAAACAGAATTATGAAAAAATCAGAGTATCTGGTTTTAAAGTAAATCCACATACCCTTCTGGGCTTATCTAGAACACTTATTGAAGGATTTACATTATAATGCTGATGATTTCATTGTTCTTTCTGGCCTCTCATGAACATATCCAGAAATTAAAGGGCTCTCTTTATCCACCATGCAAGTACAGCTGAAGTGTTGCCAGTGCAGGCTTTTCTGTCTTGTCCTACTAATTTATGCACCCCTCAAGGTGGGATGATCATTCATTCTCTCTGTCCTAGAGCACTCTGGACCATGATACTAAGTGTGGGGAGGCCTGTGTGTCCTATTTCTGAGGAATGAGACAAAAATACTAGTATTTTGCATTGGCCACTGGGTAATCATCCAACAGGAAAAGTACCTAGAGCCTGACTTAGTGTCCATAGAAGACAAAGGGAATATTTCAATTAGCTTCAGTTGGGTCCTTTGTGCTCTTGGGCTAGATTTTATCAACTGAAAACCACAAAAGACATATGTATGCTGCAATAGATTTGGCTCCCTTCTGAAGCAACTACCTAAAATTAAATGTTCCATAAATATTTGAGTGACAAAACTGTAACTGAATCCTTATGGTACAGGGACAGTATTTGCTCTGTTCAAAGCCAATCTAAAATATACAGTATGCAAAATATTGGTCCATATTTGCAAACATGGCAAGTGGCTTCTGAGGCTGGCCTTTGGGGTGCTCTGTTTAGAGTGCCAAAAGTTCCTGAAAATTTGAGGTAACCAGACTCACCTTTTGAAAATGCAGTACTTGCTAGAAAATGATTCCACATAGCCATAGCCAGGAGTGAACTGAAGCTGCCCAGCGCTGTGGAAAAGTTAGGGCTTGTTGCTTTCAATATTCTTAGCTCAAAGTCTATTTAAAATGGTGAAAGACTTCTTGCCAGCTTGTTAGGTTAAGGATTGCAAACAAAACCTTAGGAATACCTACAATTAAATCCTCTGAATTAACCTTTCTAAAAACAAATATGTGTACTTGATTCAGTATTTTGTTCTTTCCAAACTTGGAAGTGCCAAGGTATAGGGGAAATGATCTTCCCTTTTTTTTTTTTTTTTTTTTGATGTTTGAGCTGAGTTGAGAGACAGAAGTCTTGGCATTCTCACATCTGATTTTCTTGGGATTTCCTATCTAATAGTGTAGAATCAGAAGGCTTGAATAAGCATCCTAACACCTGAGATTTGCTAATTGATGGTTATAATGAGCACCTGATGGTCTAAGATAACACAATTCCTTTTCACCCTTCCCTTGTGAGGGCGTATTATGTTGTGTTTCTCTATGCTAAATAGAAGACAAAGAGTGACTACTGGTGCCAGAAGAAATAAAATCAAGATATCTCCCAATAACTGGCGAGCCAATATATGTCACTGCTCTAGCTCCCTCTGCTCTTGACATCATTTAAGGAGTTCTGTGTGAATCCACCTGGGAACAACAGAGACAGACAGTAATCAAGGCAGTCCTTGAAGAAGCAACTGTAAATCTGACAGAGAATGAGTTTATTTACTCCTTTGCTTCTTCAGACCTTCACAAAGCCATTTGGGAATTACACCAGGATGGATATGTGAATATGGCCACTGTGAACCCTATTTACTGGAAGAAATTTCTTACATTTCTTGCACACAATCAGTAAATGAAAATTCCTTGGGAACATGTGATATTAGGGATTTTACCCCTACTTATCTCAAAATGTGATAAAACCAACACTTTAGGATAAGAAGGAACTTACATTTAGAGAGAGAGAGAATCCCTCCTGCCTTCCCTGAGTCTGCATTCCTAATTGATAACAGAGGTCTTGATTTAAGAATTACTAGCACTGGAATGAATCTCGTTGTTCATGAATCCTGGTAAGATTGAATGTCTTTCACTTGTTAACCTTTTCACATGTGACTGCATTCAGCAGCACTGAACATCATTGGATGTAACCTATCAGGTAACTTGTTGTATTAGGCAATGACCAGCTGCCGATTCTGAGATTTTAAGCAACAGACTTAGATTTATACATGGGGGGTGCAGGTAGAGCAAACTCTCTTGCCTCCACACCAACCCACAGGAGCAATGCAGCTCCAGTCTGGAAGCAGCAGAGCACAGCGCTATGTCCATGCTGAGGCATCCTGCTCGACATGTATAACTATATCATGGTGTTGACTCTGCTGTCCTTTCCCCATTCAGTGCTATATTCACATGAGGACTGCTCTCACGGTAAGTCACTGCTCAGTCTAAGAATGGGTGGGATCATTTCCTTGCACATGTTTAGCTCTAGGAACATGGTTTATTTATTCCTTTGCCTACAGATATTTTGTTAACTTTTTTTAAATTTATTTATTTATTATTTTTTGTGACATTATTCTAGTTTCTAGACTTTGTGCTGCTTAACACACTGGTACGGTTGGACTGGATGATCTTAAAGGTCTTTTCCAACCTAAATGATTCTATGATATACTGCCCCGTATTGAATTGGTGGGAGGACACTTTTTCTGTTTGTAATGACTTTTTAACTGTATTGCTACTAACATTTTAGTTTACAACACTGGGATGAAAAGCACTTAAAAATGTGGTATGGATAGTACTGTGTGGTTTTGGTTTCTACATATTTAAGTCTCAGTTAAGACTGTACATATGAGCTGCTGAAACAGTTTCCAATTGCTTCTTGGGGTTTGGCCATTGACTTCTGTGTGTCAAGCTTTCAACTCACGTGCAAAGTGAAATTCATTACAAATTTATCAATATTGTCACAATTTTAAAATTTCAATTGAATTGCAATGACTTTTAGCAAAAGCAGTGTGTTCAAGCAGCAGCAATGTTAGTGAATTTCTGGGAGAGAGAAAAAAAGGATAAGCTCATACATTCAGTGCAATTACTACTGTAGATCTAAAAACTTGATATTGGTAAAAATCAAAATGCTTCCAACAAAATATCTGATTTCTTCCATTCCTAAAAAAGTGTGCAAATCTTATGCTAAATATTTTTTTCTCTCAGGTCAGTGCTTCTTCCTTTCTCTGGTTCTTTTCATAACTCTCTTGTCGCTCTCTCAGTATCTCTCTCTGCAGGCTCCTGTCCTTGATCCTCTCTCCACTTATTTCTGAGTATTGTCAGCATAAGCACAAACTCAGCTACTTTTGGTCTGCTACTGACTCCCATTTCTTCCTTGCCTCTTTAGACCTGTTTACTCCCACTCTAAAATACCAGCTCCTCTCCCTCTGCTTTCTCTGAAGCGTCTCAGATCCACTCTGAAGACCACATGGCTCTCACAGTGTCTTCATTTTCCCAGTGCAACCTCTCCCTCCTCTGCCTCCCACCACCACTGCCTGGCCTCCAGGGTAGTGTGTCCCTCCCTCCTGAGCCTCACAGCTAAGTCACATCCCTACCTTCACAACTCTTCGTCTCTTTGAGAACATGACAGTTTCTCAGAGCCCATCCAATGCAATCTGACCGCCTTGGTAAACCACTGGAAGGCCACCCCAAAGAGAAGTCTATTTGTCTGTTGCTTTGACTGTGTTACTACTCTCTAAGCATCTCTTCCATGGCCCCTTCAGTCTTCTGCATCAAGCGGTTGTGTTGGCTTCCACACACCACAATCCCTTTTTTTGCAATGCTCAAAAGCGCTGCTGCTTTTCTCACAATTCCTTCACAACTTTGCCTCATGACTCTCCTTCAAATTTCTCCTTCAAGCTCCTCTTTTACTGTGCCGCAAAAAAACTACTGGGGTCTGCAAAGTGCTCAGCGAGAGTCTGACATTAATTTACTGTTATTCTGCAAAAAACCCATTACTTTGTTATCTTTCTGTGCTTCCCTGTCTGTTTGCCTGTCTGACTTTACCTCTTGTGTCTATCGGTTACATTCAGAGCCCAC
This sequence comes from Platalea leucorodia, assembly GCF_965183815.1. Taxonomy (NCBI): domain Eukaryota; kingdom Metazoa; phylum Chordata; class Aves; order Pelecaniformes; family Threskiornithidae; genus Platalea; species Platalea leucorodia. Next base: position 96,346,026 of record NC_138823.1, on the reverse strand, counting down.
ATACAAGTTTTCTGTGGCAGAGGTTGTACCATTTTTCTGTGGATATGTATCCTCCAGCAGAAAAGCCTGATCCTGGGAAATGCTGAGCCAGCAGCAGAAGGTGTTTTTTGGCTGAAAGTCTTTGCTGTTCTCTTCTCCTATTATTTCTGGAGAGTCTTATGGTTTTGTTTCTTTCTTTTGCGTGGTTTTCTTTTAAATTTGATTTTATTTATTCATGTGGCTAAGAACTGCTTTGAACAGCAGTGATGGATCCTCCTCTAGGTCTTGATAATTGGCTGTCTGTAGATAGGTTAATGAAACAGAGGAAAGTAGAGTGCTACACAGCAGAGATAATCCTAACTTTGACATCACTGAGTGCCTCTTAGTTGGTGGAATAAACCCTAACAAAGTAACCAATACTGCCATGCAATATTTACATTTAAATGTAAATCGGGACATACATATGGAAAAACTACATATGATGACATTGCAGATTGCCTTTTTTCAAATAGGTCCTTCAGGGTAGCAGCTGGATTGCTTTTAAGATAGGAGCATCTTAATCCAGGCAGATGTAGCTCTCATCAGAAGTTAATTTGCAGGGATATTCACATATGCAAATCATGTCACAATGCTGAAATGCAACCACGTAATGACTGGAAAATGTTATACCCATAAATCATACTACCACGATCATCAAAATTTCCACTCAGCCAGGACAAATTCAACAGCATTTATGTCTTTCCAGCTTTTAGCCCATAAAAATTCTGTGTTTTTGGAGAGTGTGTTACACTGGTGATCTTAAAACTCCCAAGTCTGGTATAATGAGTCCTCAAGTGCGTTATAACTTACCAGTAATTACATTTCAACATTTCTGCTTTCAGCAGTTAGTGTTTTATTCATAAACATTTAAACACTGAATTAGGCATAAAATAAGAATGTTGGCAACAACCCGGCTTAATTTCATTAACTATTAGGTAAACGTAGTATTGCTTCTTCAAATAATCCTTGGTTTGAATGCTAAAGATGTAATGAACTTCATGGTTCATAGCATCTGACATTGCTTAATTAATGGGTGCATTTATAGTACATAGGCCTCGGTAATTGATTTATATGCATGATTTGCACATACAGCTGTTAGTTCCTGTAGGAAAGTCATAATTCAAATGTGTGCATATTTTCTAGATATGGGGAAAGGGGAAAAAAAACACCTCACAAACTTGTCGAGTTCCCAAAAAACATGATAGCAAATAAATAGCACAGGAAAAATAAATAGCACAGGAAAAAACCTACCAGAAGAAACATTAATGTTATAGCTTTGAGTTTCCACAGCTCACACATTTCAAATGGAAAACATGACAAAATGCTTCTCAGCATTTTTTCCCTCTTAATAGTAGATGTGGTTAAGTCTACATATGCCCACACACCTCTGTGAGTCTGTTCATATTACAGTGTATGCAGGGTGAATGGAGTCCACATTTTCTGTGCCTGTTTGAGTTTCTCTCCCTCACTCACATACACATAAACACACACAATGTATACATGATTTAGATTTAGGAGCAAGTACAATAAAGCTAAGAAAAGGTTACACTTTATATTACACATGTTTAGTCTTGGGGCAAATCTTCTCCTAACTGAAGCCAAACATTGGAGACGAGGGAATTCAGCACAGGTTTCCTAGCCTGTTCAACAGATTACTTGTGAAAGCCAAAGTGGTGTGTTGAGAAGTCGATGCTGAAGAATAAGTGAGCTCTGAGTGGAAAGAGGTCTCCTGTGGCAGTTTAAAAAAGGTTGAGGAAGAGAAACAGCTGTTTCTGGATTATCCATTACCTTGGAGCCAAGACTGCATCCTTCCTAGTCCTTTTCTTGCTGTTTGGTGTATCCCAAGCAAGAGTCCCACGCGCCGAAGCAAACATCCCCATTCCAGCGCATGGAGTTCCAGTTCCCCCATCTTTCTCCCTTACAATGACAACTACCCCACGTTAGCAGCAAACCTTATTTCAAGGGTTCTTGCAGGAAGTGCTTGCCATTTTAGGGTTTTTGGTTTCAGTTATCAAAGCATTTAATTGTACATTAAGGAATGCAGAGCGCAGGCAGCTTGATGGCTTTCACAACCCTGGCTCCATTTCCTGGTGCTCTAAGGCAACACTTAGCTTTTCACTCTCCAGCCCCTTATATGCTCTACATCTGCTATTCTAATGCCTGTATTCATCAGTAGACTGGCAATAATAAATTTTCTTCTTTCCTTTCTCTTTTCTTTCCAAAGGCCCTCCCTTGTGCACACGTTTGTCATTTCTTCACTATTGACTGCTGACTGGCCAAACCTCCACGAACAGTAATTCCATTATAATGTAAGCCAGGGGCATGGTTGGCTTTATGATTTGACTGGAGGCAGGTGAAAGGGTGGAAAGGAGATTATTTTAAACTCTTAATCATCACTCATCTTTTTTTCAATATTCATTGACAAGCTGTAGTGGAAACTATATTTTTTTCTTGTGAACCTGGGCACTCTTCCAGACTCTTATTCCTCGGTATTAGCCCAATGCTTTCCTTCTGAGGGTGTTACTGCAGTCTTCTGAGTGCAGATCTTTCCCGCAGTCTTAGTGACTATGTCCACACAGTCCAGCAAGGCCTTGCACTCAAACTGGTGGGCTAACGTGCCTTACCTCAAAATGTCATTTCCATCACCAAGATCTAAGAGGTGTGAAGAACAACAGCTGAGGGCCTGAACCATGAGCCTAGTCCCTGCACAGTGCAGATGACTTTATGCTATGTGGATGGAAAGTCTAATAATTCAACTGTCACTTGAGAAATGTTACTGAGAAATGCTGAGTGATTCTGTTTGATTCAGAAGGTAGATAGGTTAGTTAAAAATAGAGATGGTGGTGTAAGGTGATGTCTGCCTTTCTCCTTGTTGTAGATACACCTGTAGTGAAGTAGAGGCAGTTCATGAAGCTGTGGAGTGGAAAGGACCAGCTCAGCTCTTAACATCTCCAATGTATCATTGATGGGCACAGTAGAGCTATCACAGAATAATTTAGCTGCAGGGATAAGGTGCACTTCATGAATGACCTCAGAGCCAAACTATATGACTATATAAATGTACCAATGTTCACTTTAATGGTATGTCCATTTTATGGTGTCTACATGAAATTGCATACACTGTTCCAGCTTTCCTGGAAATGGGCGGTAGTCAGGATTTAGTCCGTGGAGGGAATTGCTTTAGTCGCTGTTATCTTTTATAGTAGAGGAAGCCGACAGGCAGAGAGCTAAGCTATGTTTAGAAGGTGTCCTATTGACATTGACTGATTTATATCATATACATTAAAAAAGAAGTAATTTGAAATCCTAAGTCTAAAGAAGACTAAAACTGGGAGAAGAAAACAGAATAAATATATTGCAGTCACTCAGGTCAGATGACTAAATGGCTTCTCCTCTTGTTTTCTTCAGCCTGCTTTTACTGGTCTGAGACAGTGTTTGCAAGTATTTGGATCATGGGTTTACATTTTCAGGGGGTTTGGCCTCTGAAGTTACCTTCAAATCATTGCATATTTTTCAGAGCAACAGAATGAGTTTCTCAGAAGATATAGGCAGAAATGGTGATTATCTAAGGTAACAAATACTCAGTAATATAAACATTTTCTGCTAAAGCTTCCTTGTCTCCAGCACATAATCCAGTTCTCATTGATTTCAAAAGCAGTTGGGTTTCATCTGATCACTAGTTATTAAACAGCTTCCAAAGTTATAGAAAAAACCCAAAGCTTTGCTAGAAATAATCTTTGTTTCTTTGGCAGACTGTAACAATAATAACAATTATATATAAACAGGCACATACACACATTTCCTTTCCATTTTTATATCTTCAATCATCTGGAGTTCTTCATTTTATGCAGGTGAGTAAAAAATAATTATCTTTGTTTTGCAGACACAAAGGGAAGGTATGGTTAAAGTTGGCAGAAAAAGGAAGAATATTGTGAATTTTCCACTGAGATTAAAAAAAAAAAAATCACAATTATATGAAAATTACACTGAATTTCTTTGACCAAAGCAGGCTGTGTTCAGCATTTTTACCCTTTCTTTTATTTTTTTCCCAGTCTCCCAAGTCTCCTTGAGACAAGGTTTGAACTCTCATGGCACCCTGAGCAGCATTCTTGATGTTAAATTGGACAATTGGTAGAACATATCTACCAACCATGTGTTCTCCCTGTTCAGATAGGACCATTTTTAGGTCTACCATTTCTAAGAGTCTGATTCTGGTCCCCTCGCTCCCATCCGGTGTGCTTTTCCATCGTGTACCAGGTGCAGGTTGGCACTGCTAGCAGGGGCCAGTCCCTCGCTGCCCATGCCTATGCCCATGCCTGTACCCAGGCTGCGCAGACAGGCAGCATTCCCATGCAAGGGCAGGCAGAAGTGAAGCACTGGGGCATGCCACACCCAGGAGTTCCTCTTTTGGCTCCCAGCAGTTCCCTGCCATTTGCCCACAGGGCACATGTCCTTCTCATCACGCTGCTGGGCAGAGACTGTTCTTCCACAGCAATGTGGCCACAGTCCTTCCCCTCCCAAAATCTGTCCTTGCCCATGCAGAACTAGCAGTATCTGCAGGGATGATGGTAGATGAGGAAACAGACAAGACTAAAGACATTAGCTCGTTTATTAATGTGCCAGGATGCTGGTTAGTATGCATCAGCACTGGAAACACCTGAGTTTTCACTCAGGATTAATATTTTTACTTGAGAAGAGAATCTTGCTGCGTGCTGTGTCCTCCTGACTGGTTCTAGAACTTGTTCTTTCCCATCCAGTGGCTCCCAAATTTGTGGCTGTTTGCACAGTAGGGAAATATGCTCAAAGCTGCTGTGGTCTCCTTTGGACTATGTAAAAGCATATGGATGTGATCTTGTGATTAAAAATAAAGTTTCCTGTATACAGGTTCCTGGGGAAGTATTTGGCTGCTCTGCAAAGGGATTACAGCTAATTCTAACTAAGGAACACTTTAAAACTATTAGGAGACAGTAATTTTAGCAGTTCTACAGATGATTAAAAAGTCATTTTCTAAAATATTCTCACTGGAGGGTTTTTTCTTTTCTTAAAGAAAACATTTAATTGCTCCAATCAACCATAACTACTTTCTGTTTATGATGTAATTTGTATACCCTGATCACAAGGTATATGGCTATTTTTCATATTTGCTAATGAATATATTCCCTGCAGTTCCTATCAGTTACCTTTAATTGACTGTAACTCACCGTCTGTTAAAGAAGGAAGGACTGAAGTGAGATGAAAAGGGGAGCACTCTGGTTTTGCAGTACCATGACCTGACACACTTTGTAATGCCCCTCTGATAGACACAGCTTCTATTATTTTTCCCCTCATATGACACCAGCAGCTAAAGTACCACCTCACAGATTGGCGAAGTTGGCTTTGGTTTTAGCTCCAGAATTTGCTCTGGCATCACCCACCAGTGTACTACAAAACCAGTCTCTAACAAGCAGAAGAAAGCCTTGCCAGCAAATGCCACCAACACTTGTTAACACTTGAAAAGGTAAATAGCTCAAGTGATCAAAGAGTGGGACTCCTCTTTCCATCCTGGATGCTGAAGTTAGACAGCTCCTCTACCATCTGGCAAAGAAGGCTGTTCCCCACACACCACCTCTTGAGGATGCGGCATGGTAAGTAACAATAGTGTCCACGTATTTTAACGTGTTGTTAACATCCTGTCCAGCCCTCAATTTTTCCTGATAAATTATCTTCAGGTCTTGGCTGAATCGTGACACAGGTAAATCGTGCATCCAGCTAATGTACAAGACCTTGGCAGTCTTGCCTGCCTTTAAATCTCACCTGTGTAACAAATCCAGTACAACTTGTGATTTTTCAAAATCACAGTGTTGCATATGGCTAAATGCTATTGATATTGCCTTGTGATTTAAGCTGCTATTACAGCCTTTTTACTTTGCAGCACTCAGAAGCAGGCAAATTCAACAATTTCCTCTGGCAACTCAGATTTGTCAAGCGTTTTGATGGTAGCATTTACTGGACAGCAGTGTGCAAGGAAGGGCAGTTAGGCTGTCACCTTGCTGTAGCTTCCTCTTGGGATAAACAGCTCCAGTTCATTATGAAAACAGATCACTGCAAGCGAGGGCCACTATAGAGCTTCGAAGTTCATTCAGTATCAAAGGTCTGTGTTATGTCATGTCTCATCCCGGGGAGCCACCATTCAGCAGTGTCTTACCATCCATCACCTTATGCTCATTTTCTTGTAGATTTGTTTCCTCACTAGAGTAGACCCAGAAAACACCAGGCACATTTTTCGTGATATAACTTTGAATAAGCTTCTCTTTTTTTTGAGGGAACTGTTTTCCTCTAAGGACCATTGCAGCAACAGTGAGCTTCTGCCCGTGGTGGAGCAGCTCCATAAATGAGCCTTTGGCATGGTACCCAGCACATCTGTTGCTGTGAGAAAATAGCTGCCAGTGGTTTAATCACTACGACCACTCTAAAATTACTTGTTTTCAGGGACCCAAAACCTAACTTTCTCTCAGCATTTTGAATTTTCAGACCTTGTGTGAAAGCCCACTGAAAACCAAAACTTCACTATGTTTTCCCCAAGAGTTCTCACAGAAGTTTTGAAAGCTGGAACATTTTTATTTGCTTTATAACAGTTCCCAGGAGCACCTGCCAAGGACTGGGTACCCCAGTGTCATAAAAACATGAAACAACAGAGCGCCTGTAAGCGAAAAGCAGCCGCGGTGCAGACCAGCAGAGCACCGGCAGCAACTTGTTGGGCTCTCCCTGCTCATGCTTATGGTGCCCAGAATGACTTGGTTAGGCCTTTGAACTGGAAAATAAAGACCTGATGCTGCCCAGGCTTTTCCACAGCATGCCTGGCCCTGCCAAGTTCAGAGTGCAGATTCCCCTTCACTTGTAACCTTGGGCTGGAAGGGGTCACGGTGTTCATGCTGACACCCCAATCTGCACCCAGCTTCCCAGATTTCTTGAATGCTTTCCCTACATGCAGCAACCTGTCTAGTCTCCAGGTGGTTTGCTAAGAGAAGCGCTGCCCACACCTGTGTGGCTGTGACCGTAGCTAAGCTTCTGCTGACACAAGCAACTTCATCCTTTTGAGTCACCATGAAAAATTGACCTCACCCAGGATGACTTGTACCTTTAACAACTAGAGGACTCATTGCTAATGTGAGATTTGGCCTTTTTTTCACCTTCTGTCTCAGCACACCACAGTCTGATGGTCTACAGGAAAGGGGGGATAATCAGGACACCCTATTATTAGTCCTTTGCCCACTCTGTCTTTCTGTGCTTTCAGGGCTGTCCCTTTCCCATGACACAGTAGCTTTCAGGATGTTATAACACAGAATACTACATCCAGAGAGAGACCAAGGCTAAGGAAACCACTACCTTGCTGTGTAGTCCCTCCTTGCTCTGTAATAATAAAATTGATAATTTCTTGTGACAAATAATTAGTACATTTGTATAACTACTTAGTAGATCCATTTTTCTCCTTGAAAAACAAATAATTAATTCTGTGACCCCCTAATACCTGCATTTGGCTTGAACTGCTGAATCTACACCAAACCCCAAACTTTCATCAAGACACGCTCCCTTTGCCATAGCCCCTTCCATCTGACCTCACCAAACAGTTATGCCTTTCCCCACATCAGTTAATTTTGGCCTCACACCAGTTGTGGACACATACCTGACTAATAGGATAAGATACATCTATGGAAAAGAAAGAGCAGAATTTAACAGGGTGATAGATAGTTGCCTCTAACACATGATGGAGTGAACTTTTGACTGCTGAAATTAGTGGCAAAACATAATGAAGGCAGGATTTCAGTTTACAGTGTTGAAAGAAAAATGCCACCCATTATACAGATTTCTTAACCCTTCCCATACACTTCTGCACTAGGCCTTTAATTTGCTATTAAAGTTTACAGGATGCTTCAAAAAAAACAAACTGTAGAAAGAAGAATTATTGATCTTTTATGTTAATAGGTTTTCCATGAAATACTACTGGAGTACTTTATTCATGATTTCACAGTGCCTTTCAAACACTGCATTTGAATAATGTTGACTTACATCCAAAAGAGCAAAGAAAAACTAAAATGAAGAAATAAACTTTTATTTCCATACCTATTAGAGAAGCTTGCGTGTTGGCTAGGTGAATCTAGTAAAAGCGTATCATTCTTGAGTCAGTTCTATGTCTGAAATTCAAACTCCATTCAAACAACCAGAAGCTTGTCATTTGTTTCAGTGGAGAGAAGATTTCAGTGTATAAGTATCTTGAGTCAGATGTGCAGAAATACATTGGTCTCATTGTGACCCACAGCTAGGGATTTGGGACCAGTGACAGTTTTAGTATTTCCTAAAGTCCATATCAGCCTAGAGTCTGGTCCAGCTCATGTAGATGCATCATGCTTTCTGCCTTCTATGAGGTCTTTAAGATAAAGGAAGTAACAAACATCCAAATTTAGCTAATCTCTGTACGAAACCAGCTGCAAGGAGAATCACGGTCCTTCCTCTGTTTTTTTGTGTCAGACCTCTTTAGTTTCACCTTCGTGAACAAACCTAAGTCCAGCTAAATAGCTCACAGTTCCAGCTTTCATAATGAATGATCCATGCAGCTCAAATACTAACCTCAGGCACAAATGGCAGAAAGTTAAACTTGTTCACAAAGAGTGGCAGATCTTTGACCTGTACATTCAGAGCTCTCTACCCACATGTTATAGCACACCATGTTACCTGCTTCATGACTAGCATCCAAGATGGCAATAGCACATTTGCAGTACTTATAAAATCCATGGTATCTGTATTTGCTAACAAGACTCACCAAATCCTCTTTATTTGAATCAGACTATGTACCAGAATAGGTACTGACCAAACTGTGCCCATCCAGTACCTGCTCATCCCAAGCAGTCTGGCCAAAAGACAAATAAACCAAGCCTAAATCCTCAGTCTTTGCATCATCTGTTGGTGATCAAGACTCATGGAGAAAGCCTGAGGCAAAATCACCAGAATATGTAGCTCTATGCCACCCGCGACCAAGGCTCTGTGAAGTTATCCTGAGAGAGTAACTTTTCTGCCTCTGTTTTCTTGTCTCTGAAACCTTTGCAGAGATTCCTTGAGTCCTTTAGCTGAGTAACCTTTCCTGAAAGATCAGCATTATAGTAATTAACAACAGCATCTCTGTATCCTTTCAAGGTATGGAGGGCTGCCTGGCCCACGTGAAGTGAGTCCTGAAGGAGCATTGCAGAAGGGTAAGGAGAAAGGTGGGATGCCAGGGCTGAGTGGCAGAAGGGATGCCCCAGCTCTGCGTGCTGCGTTGAAAGCTGTCTGCTGACAATTTTCACCCGCCTTCTAGATGGCACCGTAAGTAAACAGGCAAGGACATATAAAAGGATATTGGTAACTGTTGTCTCCCCTTTTTGCTCTTTCACACATATGTGTAAAAGTGCTCTTGTGATTACTGCCAAAAGGTTGCTAATTGGTAGGGTGGGAAAAAACCTTCCAGAACAGAGGTCAGTATATGAGTGTAATTCATACAGTCATTTACAGACAGGCCTCCAAAGACTGTCATAAATGCACCAATTACTTTGCTATGCAGGATTTTACAGTTACTGAAACATTTAGAGTAACTCTTGCAGCTAGGACACTCAGACTTTTGCTTTATCACGAATGTCAAGTAAATGTTTCAAGAACACATACAGCTATCTCTTTTCTACAACTCTTAAACTAACCTGGTAAAATCCATCCTGGGAAAATGCGCTAAACGAAGCTTGCATTTAAAAAAAAGCATTTGATCTCAAAACGTTACATATTATTCATGTGTATTGACTCATTTCTGTCCCAGGGATGGAGATAGAGGTTTTTTTATTTATCTGAAAATCCAAATTTTGCAGAGCTGTGCCAAGTTATAAGCTTTTCAGTTCTCTGATCCTAGCACTCAGCACCATGTCCAACAAAAGGCTGTATGTAGCCAGAGACCTCTCTGACTTTGCAGTTGTTGGTTTTGGTCATCCTTACAGTTATTTATGTGAATGCAGACCTGGGAGCGGTGGCATTATGCCAGATGGACTCTCTCCCTTTTCCAGAATGGCTGAGGGTTGGTACGGCTTCTGGTATTAAACTATCCCAGATGATGCCATCACTGAGAAAACCCAGAAGGCAGCTGTGCCCTGGCAGTACCCCCCTTGCCGTGCCCTAAAACTCTGCTGTGGTCCTCTCTGGATGGAGAAAATGAATAGGAGTAGAAAGCTTTTGGCCATCTGGGGATGCCTATTCACACTAAGTCTTCCCAGGAATAGAGATGTGGCTCTCCATAAATGTTTATTATACTTTGTTGAAAATATCAGGTTCAACTAAGAAACAGGCAGTGATACAGCAAGGGGAAAAAAAGGGAAGCGGGTAATGAAACAGCAATAAAATTGAAAGCAAATACAGTCTAAAAAGTTTAAATGCTTCCACACATCTCATCTTCACCGCGGAAACTCGACAGTCAAATATTAAACAGTATACTATCTCACTGAATTCTATGTCATTATAGTAACAATGTTATTAAACTTGATATGGTTTTATTTTTAATTTCAGTTAAACATATTTCCTGATCTTTTCATAAAAATGACCTTTGGGAACCATAGCAATCTAGACATTTCTTTATTTATCCTGCTGCATCAGCTAATACTTCCAATCAGATGCTATATTGGAAAGCATATGAAAGCCCTTACAGGGTACTGTAATGTTATGAGCTAGATGTTTTATTAGAATATTTTAAATGAACAAGCTGAAAGCTCTCTTTTATGAATTAATTGATGTGTTACTGTGAACAAGATTGTGTCAGTGAATCTGCAGTCTGCTTTTGCAAAGATTGCTCTATACTCTTTTCCTTCTTTTCCGGAATTTGATACCTATTTTTTCTGTCTTGCAAACTTTCTTTTTATAACGCATCCTTTTCACAAAGTAAAAAAAGGCAAATATATGTATATATTAGCTAAGTAAGCCATTCTTCATCTTTAAAAAAAAAATTTTAGATGGCTTTCCATTATCTGGACAGAATATTGCTAAAAATTTCCACTGTTGGTTGAATTTTATAGATGGTTGTAGTTGCTGAAAACTGTCCAATAAACAAGAAGTTGTGCAAGAATTAGGAAAACTTGAAGCCTGGGCTTAACCTGGTCTTCCCACTAATTTTCTGCACAGGACTGTGGAATTCACTGAAGGCAAGAGTTTTTAAAAACAGAGTTTTCCAAAATACCTTTGTTTGGAGTTAATGAAGCCTAAAGGAGCTAAAGGACACTGGAAGCCTTGTTTGTGCTTCAGTAGACTTTGTGAATGCTCTGAATATTTGAAAATCAACCAGTTGTCTAAACTGGACCCACAAACTGCCAAGTCACCAAAAATCACAGGCAACTTCTGAAAATATGGACTTTTAAATGCAGGTCCTTAAATCCTTTTTTAAATCACTTCTCAAAGGAAACCGACTCCAGTATTCAGAAAGTTGGGAAAATGGAAGATGATCAGAAATAATTTGTCCTATTTTTGAGCATTCATAAATTAAGAAGAAAAATATTAGAAAACAGAAAAGAAATGATGCCATCCATACAGCTTTCAAAGCAGATGTAAGTTTGGAGTAAAAAGGGAATTGCATTCCACAAGAAGCATTGCAGTATGTGTTGGAAGCAGGAATAAATAAATAATGCCATAAATACATAAAAAGGAAAATTTAATTTTTTTTTTCAGAATTACTCTATTAATTTGGAATAAATATGCACACGAGAAGTTGCTTTCTAACTTACCAAGTGACAGAACAACTAGGAACAGTACTGACTGAAATTTATGTATGACTCCTCTATTTCTTTCTCTACTGCATTTTAGGATTTAGTGGAATTTAGTATAAAGCTAAATCTAACTCATATTTCTGATAGGATCAAGGAAATAATTGACTTGTTGCTAGAATTTTTCTCCACAGTTGTCTTGAATTGTCTGGGTGACCACAAATGGAATTTACTCTATTGGAGTTCTGACTAGAAAACTGAATTTCTTGAAAGAAGATAGAATAGGACAAATTTTTCCTTCACTTATAACATTTCCTAGAAGCCTGTTTCTGTGCTTACAATCTTGGTGGTGTCAGTGTAATAAAAGGAAGAGTTAGATGTATACTATTTTCCACAATATATTTTCACATCATTATATAATTTTTGGCCTGGATCTTCGTTAGCAGAAAAAGCTAATTCATTTCACTGACCACAGCATCATGCTTTGACTAAATCTTATTTAACACCAAGTTGTTAGCTTATTGCTGACCTAAGATCATTGTAACAGTCACGTCAAGTGAGGAATTTGGAGATCTGAGGTACATAGACAGTTGTAAATATTTCTGCAGAAATGCATATGAAGATGTAAACTGAAACTAGTCCTAAACCCAATGTTATTTTCAGATAACACTACACAAAAATCACTGTATGCCAGATCCATCCAAAAGTAAGTCCATGAATCAGATTTGCACCTGCTTACCTTGGAATTAAGTTTAGTGCAGGACATCAATTAGAGTAGGCAGAGCTGATGTTCAGCTCTACTAATGACAAAACAAAATGCTGAGAATCATTTTTTTAACAGAATGGGCCAAATGCTGCCCTCAGTTACATTCCCAAGCCTCAGATAACATGAGTATAATTGAAAGCAGTTTTGGTTCAATATTTCCTGTATTTTAGAAGCTATGGAGCAATCAAGCAATATGACATTTAGTGGTCCACCAAAAAATCAAGTTCTGCACTGTATGGGATCCAGACTAATCAATATCCTATTACGATCACAACTTTTTTTTTTTTTTACAACTGAGACATACTGGGAATAGCCTGGATGAAACATTTTTCCCTGCAACAGCTGAGACTCAGCAGATTCACAAACTATTAGATTGTTAAATCTATGCTTTTCAATAACCTGATATAGAAGTTTAAGCTGTATTGTACAATATGGTACAAACATACTCAATCTTAATTCACTCAAGCACTCCTTACCAAGCCAAATCTCCAAACGACATCCACAAAGACTTCCTCAGAATTTAGAATGCTATATTGGTCCATACAAATAAATAAATAAAAATAAAAAGCTCAGATTAACTTGTCGGGTGTAATAGGGGTATAACAATCAGAAGCATGGGATAAAGTCAATATTGGTACAAGGTCTAATTTTTCTCTTGGACGATAGAAGACAGAATTCACTGAAGGAAATCTAAACCCCACAGGGAGCCAATGACTTTCTATGAGCCAGGATATCATCCGTTGGTTTCAAGCAGCAGGGGTGACTGATAGCATCCTTGACTTGAAGAAATATGTGGTGAAATCCTGCCATTGAAGTCTCTCCAGCTCACTTCAGCATGGTCAGACTTTCACTTGTGAGATCAGCACAAAACAAGGATGGCACTACATGCGTGCCTGAGCACACATGTTGACAAGCAGAGGGGAATAAAGCAATGTTCCTATTTTCACGAGACCATCTCCAAGGAAGCAGAGCCAGTGTGTCTCCATGTGCACTCAGCTGTATTTTAATTCAGGAATAAGAAGAAAAAAGCACAAACCCTACTCAGGGTACCTTTTTCCTTCAGAATAGGCTGGTTTTCTTAAAACAAAATAGCCAAGAGCCCTGTTATTAAAATCAATAATGAACTAAACTCAGGTCATAGTTGTCCTTTTATTTTTAAGACGCCCATTTTTATGCTAAATGGTGCCTTTAACTAAATCACTGAAGAACAAATTTAGTGAACTTGTAGGTCAGATTAACAAAACAGTTTAATTTGTTCACACTTGTGTTCCAGTAAGGCTTGTATGTATGCATTCTACCATTTAAAAATATTACACTACCTATCATGTCAACAGTGGGATGGAGGATGAAAATGCTATATACCCCTCAAGTGCATTGTTTTGCAATGAGCTGGGTCTATGAAGTGGGTCCAGGCAGAGGTCCTGCAATGCCGTATTCTTGTGTCAGTGTGGGATAAGCCTGGTCCCTCACTGCCCGGTGCCAGGGCGGGTTTGCCAGCAGGAGGCTCGTGGGCAGCTCCAGCGTGCGAGGTCTGGAGCAAAGCTGTTCCTTTTGTGGGTAAGCGGCTCCTTCTTCTCTTGGCAAAAGCATATTTCATGTTGCCCTTCTTACCTGGGCTCAGGGTGAGGAAAGAGGTAGAAAAGTTTGCTGCTCTGTCCATGGAGATTTCAGCTCTTTCCAGACCCCATGTGTTAGGTTTTGGGAAGGGAATTTGTTATAACTAGAATACTTTAGGAGGATACAGCTCTTCAGTGAGTCCATCCCTCTTGGGCTTGTGTTTCTCTGTAATGGCTACAGCAGGTTATGAAGAAAAAATGCTAGACATAAAGACTTTTTATTTAAACTTCATACTGTACCATATTTAATATGCCTTTCCCTGGGCACTTGTTTGGGTTAGGAGTAGCTACTAGAGCAGTGAGGAAAGAAAAAAAGAAGAACCGCTGGAGTCTTTCAAACTCCTATTTGAACTTGGTAATGTGCTAAAGAGTCTGTATGAAACAGTCGTTTTTTTATTATTATTCTTTTTTTTTCCCCCTCAAAGCAGGCTAGGAAATCCGTAGTATATCACTCTGTATTCCGCATCTACTTGATCACTCTTTGCTATGCTAATGAAAAACTAACGATATTTGACTTTCCTGTTTGGGGGAGGCAGCATTACTTTTGTAAGAGTAAGTGGATTTTTTCAAGAATGTTTTAAGTCCTATTGGAGTCAAAACCATGTGTCCCTGAGGCCATGGCTTGAGACCCTGTAAGCCATGAGCTAACACTGTAGGCATCCCTAAAACTGAAATAATGGTAGGTTCATAACTGTTGTGGCATGAGCACATTGGCTCTAAGTATCTGAATGAAGCTGACCTTTTACATACTAATGTTCCACTGCTGCTAATAAAAAAAAGCATTTTTTCAGAGACGGGAGTAGAAGGAAATATTACTAATACTTTAGTAAGATCTATGTATTCTAGCTGCAATGAAATGACAAAGGTCAAATTTTCTCTCCTATCTCTTTTTTTTTTTTTTGTATTCTCTAACTTCTCACCCATCTTTGTTGTACTAATGAAATTAAGATATCCTTCATGATATAACTGTGAGCTAGGGGGATCTAAATTACCTTCATCTGGCATCATTCCAGTATACTATAAATGAAGTAATTGTCCTTGACTATAAAATTTGCATTTTCAAGACTTAATTGCTATCATTACATCTTTTTGTAATTCTATTAATTTAACTGAATGGAGCATTTGGTTTTATGGTAAAAATTTGCATTAAAACATTGTACATCTAAATAGAATTTTAATATTTGCGTCAAAAGCTCAGTACAGTTGTCCCACAGGACCTAAATAATTTCACAAGAAGAGAATAGGAAGCAGTCGCACTTTAGGTCAACAAACAGGTTTTCCTTTGGTGAATACTAATAGAACTTGCTGTAACAGGCTTCATGTGCTGAAAATCACTCCTGCCTGAGCTCTGCAAAAGTCTTATTAATCTATGAATTCCATACCATAATTTTTAACAGGAAATGCATTTGCCTAGATACAGCATAGGTAGTATGTATGTTTGTTCTATCTGGGAAGGATGCGTGCCAAAGAGCTCTGTCTTTTTAAGGAATCACTCCTTCCCCCTTTGAGTCCTTCTACCCTTGTTAGGCTATGTGCTTTACTACTGCTTGAGAAAGCACTGAATATGCAAGCAACACTTTCTCTACAGTCTTACGTGTGCAAATAGTCATCTAGCCAAGGTCCACCGTGCTATGAAATGAATTAATTGGTCAGTATGTGTGTATCTGTTTGGAAAATATTTGTCTTTGCACTGGACCCGCTTCAGCCATTACATAGTTAACACTGCATAACCTTTTAGACCTTCTCTCTTTTATTTTGCTTCCTTTCTTCATTCTTTTCTGGCAACACAAGGTACTTTGGAGATGCAGAGACTATGGACAAATGGTTAAAGCAGCGTGAGGAATCTCAACTGTCTGAATACATGGCAATTGCAATGATGCTACATGCACTCCTTTTATATATGGGGCCCAGTGGTAAGGTAAGGCTGCATTACTGAGTATACACAATTTGAAATGGAGTCAATCTTTTTGTAGCGGATTTACGTGGTACTTGGTGCAATGGGACCTCACGACAGGTCTTTGGAGGTATTTAAGCCACTAGATCCCTTAGGAAGCAGATCCCTTGTGGGTCTGGGGTCCCAGTCTTGGCCAGGTGCTGCAGGTAACAACTGACACATGAATGGGCAGATAGTATTCCATATTGGTGAAAAAAGTATATGCTATTTTCCATGCTGTGTTAATAAATATAATTGAGTTGTATAACATATTATTTATGGAAGTAATCAAGCTGGATTTGTTTTATATTGAATATGTCTGTATTTTTCTTTTGAAAACAATTTTTTTTTGCAACATGTAAGTAATATTTCACAAGAGATAGAGTCTGCTTGTGACAGAAATCTCATTAACTACTCTTATTATATGTTGTATTTACTGGACTTCATAATCATCGTGTAATTAAGCTTCACAACTGGCTTGTGAAGCAGAAAAGATGAAGGATGTCTCCATTAAAGAGATTTATGGGATGATGAAATTAAAGATAGATTTCTGAAAGTGTACAGGTACCACTTCTCATTGGTTTCAGTGCCTAAATAGCTCTGAGGGATTGAAGCTCTTGCAAAGCTGTATAGTAAGACACTGGTGCCAGGCTAGTCCCAAAACCGGGAGCACAGGGTGAAGCCTCTATATGAGATCATGACTTCTGGGCAAGTGCCTTCTGCCTTTGTGTCCTGAATGCCAGTCACACTTCCTCACTTTGGGCACTGTGTGATTGTTCAGGGTGGGCTGGAAATGCAATATAAAAGCAATTAATAGAACAGCAGGTAACCCTCCTGTTTCTTCTACAGCCATCCACATATGCAACGTTTCTATAGGGGTCCGGGCCTTTACTGGAAAAACTTTAATGTCACAGATGGGGGTGAAAGGCCTGCTAAAAGCTACAGCTCAGTGCTAAGTCTCCCAGTCCTACAAGCATCAGCTCTACTATGCCATTGGAGTCTGCTGTGTTGTTCTTGGCATCTGCACAGGGTACAAAGGCTCACAGGGTGTCTGCTCTACACAAAGACTTATTTTTTCTGCTTCAGGGAGGACCCTGTGCATGTTCTTTCTTAACGGGTGAATTTCATTTGATCTGAACATTATGCTAAGGCTGAATTTCTAGGCAGTTTATAGGATAGTGTATTAAAAGAAGGAAAAAAAAAAAAACAAACAAAAAGCCCAACAAATCCAAACCAAAATGCATATTCTTTTGAAAAATCCAGGTCTAGCTGTTAGCGTCAATTATTTCAAACACCTACTGACTTTTCTGGCACATCTATCTCATTGAATCTTGGAAGTGATTTTATGTGCTTTAAGCATTTGATCACATAATCAGCTTCTGCAAAGCAATGCAAAGGATCCTGAGCATTGTCCTGGCAGATAGTCACGTCAAACCTGACACAGAAACAAACATAAGGGAACAATTGTTGTTAAAACACATTGCATCACTTTGCATGCTAAAGCATTTGCTCTGGTAATCCACCATGCTGACGTGTCCCTCTGCTGATGCCATCTGAGCAGGGACTGCATCCTTAAAGTTGACATGTGCATCACATTACAGAAGTGATTTTGTTACATACCATCAGCATAATGGATATTCAGAAGAGATTCATAATCTTGAAAGGTGGCTTGAATCCACAAATCTCATCCATGTTCTGGTGACTCAAAGCATTTTGGAAACTCATTTTATAACATCTCACGCTGGCTTGGGCAAAGGCAAAGTAAACAGTTGCCTAGGGCAGCAGACTTGGGAGAAAGGCAGTCCAGGTCATTTCCTACTCTCTCTCTGCTGACAATGACCGGAATATGGTCCTTTAACCCGCGTCTCCACTGTCCCTCCCACTCCCCTTTCTCTGGTTTAATTCTTGTGGAAATCTGCAGACATCTTTTTACCTTCTCCCAGTCTTTATCATTCAGCCTCCCTCTAAAACTGATGCTGGTTTCTTCTACCTTTTCTCCTCCAGGGAGACTCCACTGCTTCCTACTTGGGCTGTTCTAGGAGTGAGGGGATTCCCTGTCCTCTCCCAGCCTCCCATCTCTTTCTACTGCTGCAAATAACTATTTACTCCTCATTTTTTGCCGCCTTTGCTGAATAGCCTCAGCCAGCCTTGGGTTTATGGTAGCATAAGCTATGTGAGAAATACATGCTCCTGTGCAAAAGTATATCAGGTCATTTGCCTGTTGATAGCCATTGCTTTAAAAGATCTTTTTCATGTTGGAAAAAAAACAGACAGATGTGGAAATCTTTGTTCTATTGCTCATGATTCATGAGATTAAACAAGACAAAAGTAAGATGGTGTCAGCATGTTACTGAATCCCTGGAAAGGTGTGGCTTGCTCTGTTGGTAATGCTATTCACGCAACATAAAATTAGATTACAGAATTCATTGCCATGGGATGTTATAGAAGCCAAAAGGCCTAAGAGGCTTCAAAAGGAAATTAGGCAAATCGTTCCATCAATGACTATTAAGCACAGTTATCTAGATGCAGCATCAAGCTCAGGAAATCCCTAAACCAGTTGTTGCTGGAAGCTGTTTGGCTACACCAGTGCAAGGATCACCCTTTCCACGGACCAAGAGTTCTGGCTCTAACTGTGTTAAGGCTGAGCTTTCAGTCTCTCTCAGTAATACTGCCTCATGGTTAAGATGCGCTACTGTGGACTTAGTCATCTGAAAGTTACATCATTTGAAAGTGAAGAGAAGCCTATTCCAAGTGGCAGTTTCTCCTGTCTGTGTTGAAAACACTTCAGGATGAGATAAATTACCTAGATTAGGTGCCCTGTACGTCTCTGATGACTTGTACTTTTGTCCAATGAGCTTGGTGGCTTTGTCTGTAAAAATGAGCAGAGTTCAGAAAGGACTGTTTGTTCTTCCAAGCAAGAAAGCAAGACATCAGACAGTCTGCATGGGTTTTGTTCATACACGTACTATGTATCCTTCTGCATGGATTTATTTTTCCCGTCTCAAAGCTTTGGATTGCCTTAACTTGCTCGGCTTGGCCAATTCCGCCTCCTTCTGGCATACATGATATGCACTCATTCCCTCAACCTATACTGAAAGAAGCTGCAGAGGTGTGCCACTCTTTTAGAATGACAAAACAGCAACCTTCCCTTGAGATTAATGCAAGTTCCTTAAATCAGTAGACTGGCAATTTGAATTATTGCTTACCTGAGTGATGACAGAAGTCTCTGGAAGGCTTCTTGCACATTGGTGTATGTACAACCACCATACATAAGAGAGCAGCAGATCCTTCACTCATTTGAATCATTATTTTTGCCTAAGGAAGCGAAGTTCACATATGTAGGCACTTATTTATTTATTTGCTGCACTCACTGTCTCAGATGCCTACTGGCAATGGTTGTTATCAAGACAATCTTGTGAAGGGAAGCAGGGAACTGTGAGTAATTTGCCAAGTGTGAGGTCAAACACAATGTTTTTGCTTACTGCTCTCAAAAGCTTCATTAGTACAATACCTCCACTAAGTTTTGGGATCTCTTCCGGAGTCACTAAGGTGGTGCTGGTAGTGCCTTGGCAGAGGTTTTAGAGAGGATGGGGAGAAAGCTTGCAAGGTGGCAAGCACTGATAGTTGGCAATGATCTTGCTCTGTGTTCTTTTAATGCTCTTCAGGTAGATCTCAAGGAGGCTGTGTAAGCATGACTGAGGATACCTGATGTTAATAACAGCTTGCTAGTGCCTTCTGGGTATAAGGAGGATTTGGGACTACATGTGCCAGTGGGGTTCTAGCAGGAACTTTGCCTGGGGCTCAGTGAAGTTCAACAGGGGTTCAAGGTTCGAGCAGGCAGAGCTGCAGGGAACTTAAGTGGTACAAGGAGGCACTACCTAATTTTGACATCCAGAACCTAACTATGCTCGCTGTTTCTGGGAAGGACGCATTATTTCTTCTGTTCAGCCCGAGACTTCATTGGGATTGGTATCTCAGATTCTTCTTTCTTAGCCTGTCCTGTGTTCAATCAATTCAAATTGGACTCCATATCTCTTCTTCCATTAATAAATAAGTATCTGTAGATACACTTCTCTAAAATAAACATCCAAACATTTGGAGGTTTAGCTTTCATTAATTGTATATGGCTATCTTTTCTCTGTTACTTTCTAATTTCTTAAAAATTTTGCTTATAGAAAAGTGATAGGGTTTTAGCTGATAATTCTGCAGGTAATGAATTGGACTTTGCCAGACACTCAGCAGAGAGCCTCTGGATGTAAAAATGAAACTGCTGGTGTGAAAGAATTATCTGTACTAACCACTGGAAGCAGGCTGCAAAAATCCAGGTTGCTGAGCAATGCCTATGTTGCAAAGTAAGAACATGATCAACTACAACAAACCCTGTGGTCCATATGCCTTCTCTCCCCATTGAAGTCTGTTAACTCTGCTGTACTTGAGATTTAGATCAATTACACTACATAATGCTGAGATTATGTTTTTTACTGACAGACAGGCTTGCATCCTACTGACTCTCATCCATCTCAGCCACATTCGCAGCTTCAAAGGCATTATGGAGTGAGCAAGTCTGACCTTCTTCTCAGCCCCAAGTGAGCTTGGGGAAAGTTTTTTTTCACTCTGTGTTTGTGTGTGGACAACATAGACGGCAAGTGAGCCTATGTAGATACTACGAGCAAAGCTGGATTGTTTTGGGTGCTATGCAAGGGTTGATACGTAGGCAACACCACAGTGGGCTATGCACCAAGGCACACTGAATGAGAAAGTAGAATTTTTGAGAAGGTGTTTGTGGATGCAGTTTTTCCAGTCCTTGATACTGATCTGTAGAGTTAAGCTCCTCATGAGTCAATTTAAGATTCACAGAAATGGTTAGGCTCAAACAGCATAAATGCATCAAATTTTTTCTTTTTTTGCACTACTTGATCTGAAACTGTTTCTTAACAAAAATTTTTATAGTAAATGTAATTTTCTTAATATTCTCACCTCACACCATTCTGGTTTAACAGCTAAGGCAAAAAATGTGCACCCTTTTTAAAGCATTTATTGTTGTTACTTTTTTAAGAAAAATGCACTTGGCTCCTGGAAAGGTCTGTAAGTTCATTTTAAGTTGTGGTGAAACACCGAACAATTACTTGTCTATCCATTTGTGGCTTAGCCCCACTTCCTGAAGTTTTCCTCCTGAGTATGTTTTTTTTCTTTTTTTCCCATCTCTCACAGTGGTCTGTTTATTATTCTTGCAGCTTAAAGTTTTCTTCTTTCCTAGCCATCGGTTTGTCAGTTATGATCAAGTGTCAAAATGAAAGCAAACATAAGCATCAATTATCAAAAATTACATAGTCTGTTTACATATTCCTTAGCAGAAAGGATTTTTCTCTCAATGCATACCGGATGTGAATTGTAACTAGACACGTGAGTCGCCTACATGCTCATTTTCACATCTGAAATCTAACAGCTAGGTTGGGTAATCCAGTATTTACCTGCTAGGCATGGAGTTCTTGCAATATATGAGCAATACTTTTAAATCTTTTAATAGTGGAAGTTATTCAAATGTATTTCAAGTACCGTCTTTTCTGCAGAAAGAATTTTTTAGCCTCTTCTCCATAGGAAGGCTGTAATAGCATCTCAGGTTATGTGATTTTCCTACTTTAAATTCTTTTGCATTTTTTTCTCTCCCCCTCCCACACTTTATTTTTTGCTGAACAAAATGATAAGCACCCTGCAAAATTAAGAGAAAGAAAAATAGAGGCAGGAGCATAATACTGCAGAAGGTCACCTTTAATTCTGGTACCATAAACCACAATCCTTTCTTTATTATGGGAAAAAAATAATCAAACATTTGATATTTTAGAATTTCATTTTCACTTAACATGTAAGTGAAGCTATTTTTTGCAATCTGTCATTTTTTTCAGTTTATAATCAGATTTTCCTTTTCAGTACAATTGTAACAAATTATAGACAAGTGTATTCTCTCCATTAGAAGAAGAAACAGCAAATGGGGTAAACTGGCAGTTCTCAAGATTTCTGAAGTCAATATAAAGATTTCCATTTGGCTCCCCCTCCCCCCTCCACTACTTCATAGTGGTGGTGCAAGCCTTCCCCCTTTATTTGTCCACTGGGAAGCATTCTTAACTCACTTTAGAAATGCAGAGTTTGCTCTGTGATAAATGTGCTGGCCCATTTGATGCCTATTGGGACTGCCCAGTACGGATTGGTCTGCCCAGATGGGAGAAAATCTAACAAAAACCCAGCTATGTGTGCCCATGGTTTTTCCCTTTCCACCTTGGCCTCTGTGACAATGTTAACTGCTTATTGTGCAAGCTGAAGTAGATCCCTGAGTTCACAAGACTTTAGAAAGTAAGTTCTTTGTGGGTCTTTCATAGAAACACAGCTCTGTGGATCATATGGCAGGAGTGTGGACTTAGAATCTAAACTGTTTTAAGCAACGATGCTGTAATTCTTTTACTAATGCTTTCCACATAGATGGTAGGGACAACAGCTGCTGCCTTGAGGAAAAATCAAAACATTCCACTTTTAAAATATCTTTATAAAGCCGTATAAATATAATTTTCATTTTGTGTCCCTGGGAATATTTAAGCCTAAGCAGGGTTAGGAGTAGAGTTACTGAAATATGGCAGTGAGAGCTGTCATCAAGCCCTTCCTAGTGTTTGGGTCACTTTGGCACCTGCAGTCTTGAGATTTCGAAGCTTGCAAACTCAACTCAACCTTGGTCTGAATGTAGTCTGAGCTACTCCTTCAGAGATTTGCACCTCTGACAGGCAGTTCTGTTGAGACTGGCAGCAAGCCTGCTAATCTTTGCCAGTTGTGGCAGATGATTGTTTCAATGGTTTTTACCCTTAATATAAGTGGTCTTCTGGAATCCCTGGATTTTTGGGTTTGACACCATTGAACCTTTCCTCACTGGTAAAATCATATATTCACTCTGTTTTTTTCTTAAAAGCTTCCAGGTTATCTGCGCACATGTTTGCACTGCAGCTCTGTAGAGATACCTAATTTTCTTCCGTTTGAAAGCCACTGAGATGTCCCGTCGTGCTTTTCCCTGCTGCTGAAATATCTAGAGCACTTCTTGACATCATCAGTGGGCTACACATGGAGCTGGTCTCCATTTTGTTCTTGTTTCTCTGGTGTAAAAGGATTGCAGAAACGTCTAGGTGTGGACAAGGGTGAGAGTAGAATGATGGCAATCTCTGGCTGGCCAGTGGCCCCTTAGGGTACCGTCACCATCCAGCGTAATGCAGAGTAGCCTGTAATAACTCGTGTCTGTTTTGGGTATGGAGGCAGAAGAAAGGGAACGTATGACTTTCTTCTATGACTTACTACTCTGTAAAAGGATTTTAAAGAATCTTTGGGGAAAAACTTAGGCCTCAGATGCACACATGTGGATCTCATTGATTTCATAGGAGGCCATGTGAGTGTGTAGATTAGCAGACAGAATATGGCTTTTGATCTTTAAGAGCAATTAATATAAAATATGGAATTACACTACTGTGTAATAGGATATTTTTTACTACTTTGTTAAAAGTACTCCCCAAACTCAAATACAAAACAACATAGCTTCACAGGCTGCAGTCTTATAATGACATATCTTCGCCAGTGCTTATCACCTTCTGATGCTGTTTGTAAGTGTGTCTGGCTGTTACGCTTTGAACTTTGGTAAAACATTTGTACTTAATAAAAAACCAAGACCAAGCACCTTCCTGTCCTCACGTCTGGCCACAATGGGGAATGGCATTATAATTGGAAGAGAAAGGAGAAATAGTTGTCATGACTATCTGCAGGGACTCCCCCATGACCTTTTCTTTCCTGTTGCCACGCAAGACACAACCGTGATGGCTAAGCCCTCATTCCATAGGCAGGCAAGCACAGAGCATTTCAGCACGTGCTTACAGATATGAATGAGCTTGTAGGTTGCCAAGTACCTCTTGTAGCTAATATCTGAAGGAGTGTGGATTAAAAACCTCTGCTGGCATAAGCCTTGCAGGGGCACGCAAGACTGACAGCTTGAAGGTGGCTCCCAAGGGTCTACGCCTTGAAACTTCTGCAGTTGCATCTACCTGTGAGTGGGTGGTAATAAAATGCAATGAACCTCAACTGGAGGCGTCTTTCTTTGCTTTCATTTTACCTACCTGAAATTCTCAGTGTGTTGGACTGACAGATGTATTCACTGTGAAATCTGAAGCAGCTTCTGCCTGGAAAGGTTCCCACAAATGTTGCCTCAGAAAACAAGTCCAGGAGTG
Organism: Platalea leucorodia; assembly: GCF_965183815.1. Classification (NCBI taxonomy): domain Eukaryota; kingdom Metazoa; phylum Chordata; class Aves; order Pelecaniformes; family Threskiornithidae; genus Platalea; species Platalea leucorodia. The sequence continues at coordinate 96,321,706 of NC_138823.1, read as the reverse complement.
AGCAAGAAGCATCAAGTAAAGTCCGCCTGCGATGGGCTCTCAGTGGGAGCAGCAAACTCTTCTCAAAATGTTTCTTCATCAGTGAAATGGCACAATGTGCCTCTTGCAGCAGAGGAAGCTAATGTAAGGTCTTTTCAGGTCTCTTTATTAAGCTATTGAATTGCAAATAAAAGGGAGCTAAACTGTAGGAGTCACTTTGTCAAGGTAACAGTCTTGGGGAAAAAGGAGGATTGTTGTATCATCTCAGAACAAGAATTTACATGTTTCCATTTGAGATGAGCTGTGGTCTTGTTGCCTGTTCCCCAGTCTGTGTGTTACACAAGAGGCCTTTCACCTGAAAGGTTTCTATAAGTCTCCCCAGTCATAAGACTGTTTTTGTTCCTGCTTTCATACTTGAGCGTCTCAGTCTTTTTGGCTGAAGTGTTCAGTATATATTCACCTTCAGACAGAAACTGCATCTAGAAAATTTTCATCTGATGGTCTAGGTGAGATTTTAGGAAGTTGTGAACAACAGAAGGGAGGGTAGTAACAGAAACACGCATGCACCCCTAGCCATAAATGGCACTTGCATTTTAGCAATAATAAATATGTATCTTTTACGATATTTCTATTTTGCTGAATCTCTATGTCCAATGGACTGAATATTTTTTGCTATTAAGCTTCCTAGATTACAGCTGAAGTCATAAGAGTCTATGAAAAGCCATCTAGCTCAATGAGTTTTGATTGTTAGTAGTTTTATTGTTTAGTTGATTGTATCAGATGCTATTTATTCCATCCAGATCCACACCTATAAAACATTTAATATTATTTTTGATGAAACTAATTTGGTGTGCAAAACCACTTTTTTGTCCCCATCCCCATCCCTTCAAACAACACTGCCTGTAAAATTTTGCTGAAAAAATTAAAGCTGCCGAGAGCTTTAAAACAAACAAACAAACAAACAACAAAACAACCCACAAAAAAACCTAAAACCAAACCTCTATTTTTTAATGCCCTGTTAGACTGTTAGAAAACAGTTATTTTGCAGAAAATTGCTACGAAGGTAGAAGTGAGGAACACAATACTGTTGCTGATAGAAAAGTATTGACGTAGCTGGAGACCATGTACTACCTAGCACCCATCTGCTGTGCTCCTTGTAGTGGGAAGATATGCCTGCAGTGCTTTGGAGAGGAGAGCAGCTGAAACTAAAAGACTCTATACATAATGCTGTATTACAATGAACCTTTTCAGCGTGTAATACAGTAAAATCCCTGTTATCTGAATTCCATATTCTTCAATTACCATAACTTGTGATTCAGATAAATGGGAATCACCAAGATATAAACTTGCAGAGTTTATTAACTCACTGGATATTAATCTCTTCCTAGTATTACTTATATAATCTGCAGCATGATCTGGCACATAAACACAGCAGGTTTAGTTTATTTTACCAATTCAGTGCAAAATATCTCTTGCACCAAAAAATGCATTCGAGTTAGACCTCAGGGTACAAATCTGAATTTATGTTAACTGGACTTCATATGTTCAACTTCATATATCCTAACAGATTCAACAGAATGATGGCTAGTCAGTACAGATGAAAAATAAGAACTTATTACCTGTATTGCAGCACATGTAGAAGTGGAGATAGGATCTACCTTCATTCTTTTCCAGCTCCAGGAAGATTCTAGATAGTCTTTTGGATTGATTCTTTCTTCTATTTATATAGCAGAATGGAGCAGAGAAAGTCTTGGGGCAACTGAAGCCCTGTGGTAAATTGATTGAAGTAGATGAAGATAGATGATTTGTGAATTTTGTTCCTGGTGTTACAAGTGAGAGAGGATGCTGAAGGTAGCTTTTCTGAACATCAAAGGTGCAGATAAAGTTTATTGTTTTGTGGGATACCTTAGTTGGATGTAGAGCTGCTCCTTAAAGATTAGGCCAGCATAATTAAACATGGGTGTGCATTAAACACTTAAATCTACAGCTTCTGCCTGCCTTTATGCTTAGCATTCTGTTGGTGCTGAATGCTTGTTTCATTTTTGGGTTTAGCTTGTGCATGCAGCTTAAGTTTATCTAAGCTTATTTTCTCTGAAGGAAAATGTGTACAAATGAGTCCAGAATGCCTTGCCCTCTTTTTGGTACTGTGTTACTCCTTGCTGACTGGCAGGGATGGGAAGGGCCATAGATATTGTCTCCCTGTAGAATGAGTGAATCGGGTATGTTTGTTTTTGAGGTGGGAAAAGAAGTGTCATCCAACCCTGGTTTTTATTTTGGTGCTCAAAGATGACATAAAAGCTGGATGCCAGGGAGGAATATCCTCTTGGGGGGGAAGAAACCAGCCCTGCACTCCTCTGTGATTGGGACTGACTGTGTTGTTGCTGGGTGGAACAGCATAATGCTGTTGCTGCTCCTGCTCCGGCACCGTGATGTTTCTGTTCCAGATTGTGCTGACTCACATTCAAGAAAACTTGATACACAGACACAATGCACTGTAACTCTTTTCCTTTCCCCCAGTAACCTCGGTAAGTGTTTGTTTTCTTTTTCCTGTCTATGGCTAGTGTGGTGCTAATATAGCTTTACTGTTAGAATTAATAGGAGGGGAAAAGGCAACCTTATAAACAAACTGGTAGCAGACAGATTAATTCTGGAGAGGGCATTTAAATGCAACCTGCTGTTTGTGGTACCTTCACTTCCCTTTAGAGCTGATCAATCCTGATAACTCGCCTGTCTCTACAAACTACACTTGTTAGAGCTGTGTTCTTAAATGGGAGAAGTGCTTACAATGCCCATTTACAACTGTATTCTGTTTAATTAGTCAGCACAGCCAGTGCTGCAGGGATAGATCGCTTGCCTTTAAAGATTTGAGAATGTTAATAGTACAGTATATCATTTTAATTATTATTGGATTAATGTTGTGTCTCGAAGAACATCTAATGCAAATCACAAGAAATGGCCTGAAGTGACCCAAGGGTTGTGCTTTATTAGAAAAGTAATAGGTCCATTGCTTAAATATAAAGAGAGGTTCTTTCTTCAAATGTCACTCTGCACTGGGCTTCTGTGTGTGTGTATGTGGAAATGAAATCCTCTTGCTTCCACTTTGTCCACAGAAACTCTCTGTAGCTCATGCAATAAATGGCTGAGACAGTAGGTGTAATGCCAAGAGATGAAGAGGAGATCCAAAATAACAGTGATGATGAAGACTCATTTCTGAATCATGGTGCTGTAATGGCATCCCCCGTTTCCTCTGCCAGCCCTTTGGTAGCCAACCTTAATGAAGACAAGGGAAGCTCAGCAGTGCCAGAAAGACTGTCTGTCCTCTCCAGCAAGGCCGTGGCCCAGGCAAAAGCCCTTGCTGGCCCAGAAATGATTAGTGGTAGTCAGGCACAGAGGACACCCTCTGCGTTGGCTGAGCATCACCCAAGAGCTGTAAATGCATCATTAGGTGGCTCATCATATCCCATGCCAGTTAGTAACCTGCAGCCTGTGGGCATTGCCTCCCCATGTTCTACAAGCCCCTGCTGCAATGGCAACCTAAGTTCGGAGGTGCTGCAGGTCCCAAGGGCGCCCGGTGGGGCCAGCAACCCTGGGGGCTGCCACATGCCACAGGCGGGGAGCGGTGCCAAGGGTGATACAGCTCCTTGTAGTCTGGGCTGGGTGATTTGGACAAAGACCGCAAATGTAATGGAGACCTTAGAAAATAAGAAAAAGGAGGAAAAGGAGAAGTACCGGCTCCAGCTAGCTATGTACCGACGGCTTCTGCTGTTGCGCTCAATCAGGAGCTTGCATAAGCAGCTGGAGCAGCAGCAGGCCAGACTGCAGGAATGCTATGGCATGATAATAAATACCAAGAAAGAAGTGTTGAAACACATTCGCTCAACCTCACCCTCACCTTTGCCGTAATCATGTTGCTGCATGCAGAAATGAGCTTTGTAATGCCACCAGAGCCGTCAGTAAGCTTGCATGCCACAGGGGTGGTGTCCTCATATCCAAGAGTACGTGCCCACATGCGCCGAGAGCAGAGAGGGAACAGCAGCAGCAGCAGCAGAGCAAGAAGAAAAGGGAAGGTAAAGTGTTGGCCCCTGAACTTATCTGGAGGAAACTGGAGCAAGATTGTACCTGTGCAAGAAGCTGCCTCCTGATGTGTGCTCAAAGCCTCAAGCTGAAATAGGATTTTTGGCATATAGGTTTGTATAAAGAAAAAAAAAACCCACAACTGGGAACCTAGTCCGACACCTGATCTATAAAGGCGGTCAGATGCAAGAGTTGCTGCCTGCTGAATATGTGATATGGCACATCTCCCTTCTACTTTCAGCGCTAACAAGACTTGAGCAGAATTAGGGTTCGTTTGTCTGCAAGAATACCTGAATCTAGAAAGCCAGGATGTTTGAAAACCTTAAGCTCAGGCTTGATTATATCTACCTAGCTGCCTGTTTTTCACAAAACTGCTAAGGCCATTGTACGTTTGTGACCTCTACCCTCCTATAAAATGTATTCAGATTGACCAGAAATTATTGTGGGAAGGTAGGACAGTCAAACACATGCGCAGGGAGACAGTGCAGCTGCCTAAACCTTATTTCCTTAGGAAAGCAAGCTCAAAACAAAGGCCTTATAATCTGGTGTTACATTGGAAACCCAGACTGGCAGTGCCACGGGAGTGTTTGAGGTCTGCACAATTATTAATCTGCTGCTAACTCCCAGTGGCACTAGCGTCTGCAAATCAAGCATATTTTGTGCCTTACTGCTGTCATTTAATGGAAGTTGGTGACAATTAGCACTTTTTATCCAGGTGTATTAGACACGTGGAAAACCCTAGAGCGCTGTTTCTCCAATTGCAAGGTTAGGATGCCTGCAGGGAATTTGAAGTCGGTATGCAACAAACACACAGGGAAAATGAAAGCAAAAAGATGCAACTTTTTTGTATGCATTTAAAAGCCAATGTGACTCCCTATTATTGAACAGCAAATTGAATAGTTGAATGTGCTGTTTCAGAATCTGAGGCAAAAAAATGATTCAAGAAGAAAAGATACTGAAAAGCTTCCTTTTTCTAGGATTTAAAGTGATACAGAAAAATCTCATTTTCTTCAGATATTTGTTTCTGATAGTGCCACCTTTCCTTTTTCCCTGTTGTTTTTTTTGTTGTAAATGTTTAGGTAGATGAACAAGCAAGCAGGTTTTTGGTGTGTTTTTTCCACATGAAAAGGCGAATCTGTTATTAGAAGTCATACCTTTCTGAGAATAATATGATATAGATAGGAAACTTTTTATCCTCGGCTTTTTTTTATGTGTATAGAGAGAGAGTGTGTGTTTGTGTATGCATGCACACACACATCTCTGAACACAAGAGATTGCGAAAGGCTGGTGCTTCTTTTTCTGTAGTGGAAGCAGGAACAATATCTCAAAATAATCTCTGCTGTCTGTGAGGAGTTTGGTTGATTAGATTCACATGCACACATCTGTGAGTAAGGTATTGAAGTAATTCAACAACTGAAGTGCAGCACAACATTGCCGTTATTCTGTCTTTGTATTTCTGCGCACCCAAAATTATGGAAGCCCCCTGGGTATGCACAACCTTAGATAGGTTCATTCATCTCCTTGGGCCCTGGTGTAGCCTCTCACACAGCACGAGCCTGTAACTTTGAATGCAGAATTACCATAGAAACATCCTTGGCCTCAAGGAGATATTTGAAGAAGCATCTTCTACTGCTTCATTTGGGGGATTCGGGTTGCCAGGGGCCTTCAGTAGGCTGCAGAAGAGAGGAGCTGGGGATCGCATGTGACTGGGAGACGTTACTCCTGAGCTCTGATCCCATCCAGCTCTCTCTGCTCAGCCTTAAGAAAGCTGTTCTCTGTCAGTAATGCAGGTTTCCCAAAAAACACTTAAATACTAAACTCACCTCAAAGGTAACCTGTTCTGTCTTAATATGCCTCCCAAGAAGGAAGGTTGATCGTGGCCAATAAGGCTATGCAAAGATCTGATTTTTTTCATATTTTTTTGTACTTCATGAACTAGAAAAGCCTTTTTGTCATTGGCTAAGAGTGAGAGTAAGTGTTCTGTTAGCCCAAACGCAAGCAAACCAGTATTAGGTCATCTCTCTTGGGGAAAGAAGTGTTGGAGAAGGGACATATCTCAAAAATATTATGGAATTTTGAAATCAAATTTCAAATTGTTCCCATTAGGAAGACAGTCAAAATGTATACTTTTGTTAATTTTGGCCAGCTTTTTTTTTGTTTGAAAAAAGAATTATCTTCTAAATTAGATTCAGCTTGACTAATACTATCATGTCATTGAATTTTCCACGGAAATAAAATATATGCACAAAAATATAAAAAAAAATGGTGAGACAAAGTAGCTGTTTTGCCTTGGTAGCTGCTGAAGTATTGTCCTGCATTTGTTGCAAGAAAGGGAATGCCCTCCATTACCACATAGAGCTACCTATCATGTCATATTTGCATTTAAGGGTGACTAGAATAACATTAAAAAATACTTCTCACATAATACACAGTGCAGCAATAGTCGCATTGTCAGCCTGGCCAACTGTAAGTGCTTTGTGGCAGAATTGTGACAATCTTTGTTTTGTACAACACCTCTCAAAATTTCTTGATCCTAATTGGGATCAGTAGATGCTTCCGCACTATGAATATTAAATACCAAAAGATTTGTGCATGAGCAATGCTGTCTGATAGCTGGCAAGACAATGAAGCCAAGACTTGTTCTGTGTGTGCACACACTTTCCATGTAGCGCTTTTATGGATACATGCAAAATAAATGTTAACTGAGGAAATAACATCGGTCTTTGCAACACTTTGCTGTTTAGCTGGTGGTTCTAGTGTGCCTACTAATAACTGGAGTTGGGCAAAACAATTAAAAGCTACATGATTTTTAAAATTAGTTTATTTTGCAAGCTTGGAAAATGTGGCTTAACAGCTATGTTTTCTTCTTGTATGTTTTTGTATATTTTAGCAGTTGAAGGGCAGTGGGAAAGTGCCAGAATGCCATGGGTAACCCATAGAGGTGTTTTCAGGCATAACAGACAGAGCAACAATCTCAGGTTTAATAAAAGCGTATCCTCTCAAATTGTTCAATCTCCTCATGTGGTAAGAGGTTTGGTAGTTTGGATGAGATTCAACTAAATTTCTTAAAAATCTGCATTTTTATCTGAACTCAAACCGCACGGGTTTAGTGCTAGCGAGAGGTACAAGCTTGAATTACTGAAATTTCATATATGTACCTAAGAATTCACAGGTCTTGGGTAACGATGACAAAATAAGTAGTTTTGGTAGGGCCTTTTTCCCCTTTATCTTACTGCCTGCCAGAGCCTGTCAAGCTAACGATCTCCAGGAGAAATCTTCTCTGCGACCTGACAGCTTATGTTACCTACTTTTACAGCAAAGGCTGAAGTTAAATGATACTGCCTGAGCCTTAAGGTCCTGCTGCTCACCTAATCATCTAGCCAGCCTGAAATGGCAGAAAATAATCATGGGTTTACCATGGAAGAGTGGGATGTTTAAAAGGTGCCAGCTCCTTTGGAGTCATTGCTATCACTAAAAAAGGTGTAGCTTGTGCCTACCTGAAACCAAGAATCTTTAAGAATAGCATGGAGTTATAAACAACTAAGTGACAAAATGTGTTACTGAGATCTTCTTTAATGCAAGGACTTATCTTCTCCACCTCCAGCATTTCAGTTAGCTAAACTGCTGCCCTGGAAACTGGTCAGAGCTGTGTTTTTGCTGTTTCTGTTGTTGATGGCTATGAGTCAGCCAAGATAAACAGCCCAGCTTAACATGTTCACTTGTTATCTCTTGTGATGGAGCCACATGTTATGTGGGGGATTCATTCACTTCCTCCTTCCTGAGATTTTCTTGTGTGTCTATCACATTCCTTAATTAGGACAGTGATGATTTTACCAATTTATAGTAAATTTATAATATTGTGGTAAACTTGTGAGCCACACACTACTAAATGCAGATCATCCTGAATTGTTCCGAGAGCTATGAAAATTACGGACTCTGGGCGTGACATAAGATAGATTTAAAGATGAGGTTGTTTAAATCTCTGCTGGCTCATGAGTAGACTTAGAGAAACCCTTTAGAGTCCTTGTTACAGTTTATTTCTATAAATGTTATGAATCTAGAATATAAATGCATTGGAGTGCACCTTTTGCTTATGACTGTTGAAAGCAGCACAGTAATGCAAGAGCGTTTGGGATATGCTTGAATGAGAGCCTACTCTGAATGCACCAGGCAAGGAGTAAGTGTTCCTCAGTCTTAAAGCTCAGAGATTCAGATGAACGTGATAGCCAAAAGCCTGGATGGTGGATGGAGAGTGGGAGTGAATGGAACTACAAGGATGTTTCAGGGTTTGATTTTGAATGAAGCATGGGGAATGGCACACTGAACAGGTAGGGTTTTTTGCTCAGTTAAGGATAACCTTTTTCTTTTTCTCATTCCTGAAATAATTCTTTTGCATCATTGGGCTAGATGTGTGCTAAGGGGTGTTTGTGTAACTGCAGTACATGGGAGTTGATACCCATCTCTGAAGCTGAGTGACAGTATTATTGTTGCCCAAATTTGCACATACCACCTACTCCCCTAGACCTGGCTTTCATCTAGACTGAAACATGTTGAAGTCAAGTATCCTGCTGACTTTCAATGATGTTTGAATCCAGACCAGGACTTTGAGGTGGTGCGCCTTGTTCAATTCCCTTCTCAAGGTTGATGCATTTCTATCTCCCTGTGTCTTCAAACAATTATAAATGTCTTGGATGGTACTAATCTTTGTCTTTCTGGCAAAACGTTTGGAAGATTTGGGAGCAGAGGAAAAAGGCTTTCCTATCAGTCTCTTGTGCTATTGAAGAAAGGGGAAGGTAGTTGTTTTCAATGAAAACTTGTAGCGGGGAAGATGGCCCTGTGAAAACACTTCTGGAGGGTTTACTTAAACGTCTTGAAAATAATAGCTGTTCCTACAGGAATAAAACTACAACTGCAAAAAAGTTTCTTAATTGTATTGATCATCATCTCACACAATTTTAGCCAAGTCTCCAAAACAAACAAAAAGGTTGCCTCCATCTCTGACAAATCAAGTCTCTAAGTCCACAGCCCAAAGTGACTTCTGTGTGCATGAGAGGCAAGGAATTCTTGAGAATCTCAATAAAAGTTACATTTTCCCTTTGATGGGTGGGGGTTGGGAAGGAAAGGGAATGTGTGACCATTCATCACAGCTCCAGGCTCATTAGTACCCAGGAACTTTCTACTCTAAATGACAAAGAGTTTCACTGTCGCCAAAGAGAAATTGCTGCTGACCTTAGACCTCTTTTTGGAAAGTAAAATAATGGAGCACAGGAGCAGAGTTTGATATTTGACCGAATTCTACACAATTATCATGCATGTGTATATAATAAAATTAATTCTGTGTCTCTGCATTGTAGCCTCCGGCAAGCAGCGTACAATCAGTTTTGTATGTATAATAGATCACAGAGTTGTTCATGAATAATACAAATGCATTGAGCAGATACTAGTGAGTGAGGATGTTTGTCTTTGCATGGAATCGAAGTGAACATGTAATATTGTGATAATATATATTTGATGAATTCAGGTCTGACTTGCCTTTGCCATAGCCTGCTAATTCCCCGACAAGGGTTGCCACAATAATTGAGTTTCCAATAACATTATGATTATTTCCACATGATAATTTAATTGTAGGTATTTTTTAATATTGTAATAATGTAGATTTGTGATTATTATGCATTTGCATGCTGATTTTCATGGTAACTCGGAGCACATCCCTACATTTATAACTTAATTTCCTATATTATTGCATATATATTTTGGGATGAACTCATTAATGCAAACCAAAAAAAAAGTAGGTCTTTTTAGTCATTTTCCTTTTATTATAAATGGCTGAAAGCTTTGCTCATTTTTTTAGACCAGTCTAAACGAGTAAATAAACAAAAGACAACTGTAATTCACGGATGGATTAATTTAAAATAATAATGTAATTACAAATCATGGCAGATTTGTCTGAGGTAATTGGGATGCAGACTGGTAAAAATTTTGCTTGCTGAAACAAAACTTGTTTAGATGAATCACCAAGTTTAGTAGGGGCTGTTTTCCATTCTTCCAGTTCCCCTACATAAGGTGTTGGCAAAGTAACATTGGCTCAAGATTAATGGGTGCCTGTACAAATGGGTATAACAACAGGGAAGCCTGAGCACCTGGACCTAACTAAATATTATTTTGGCAAGCAATATGCCCACTAAGAATAGAATTGTGTATACAGAGTCATGACACTAGCAGAGCTTTTAATCAGTTAATTTGTCTGCTCTTGAAAGCAGCTGGTTCCTTGCCTGATAACAACCTTCAAACTGCATTAGAAAACCTCACCTGAAACTCAGTGGGGCAAAGGGAGGCAGCCCTTTCCCCAGAAATAAACTGTTCCCATTAATTGGAGCAGACATTCGTATGATCCTGCGAATATCCTGCTTCAAAGGTGTATCTAAAATTTGAAAAGGAGGAAATGCTTTTAGCTAAATACTTCTGTTTTGAAAAGAAATTTTCCAGAGAAAGTGACACAGGGTTTGTGTGTTGTTCATTTTTCTGGTTTGTCTCAAGTACATGTGGTTGAAGGAATGTCTCCTCCATTTTTCATCTGTAAGGTCTCAGCTCCTCAAATCAAACTGGGGTCACAACAGAGACAGAGTTCTTGGTCTCCACCAGGTTATCCCTAGCTGGCAGGTTGGATTTCCATTGCCCGCATGGCAGGCATGTGCCATAAGAGCTAGGACAACAGGCCTGGTCCAAATCATCAGACGTGGAAGTCTAAAACTAAGGACTGGAATATATAATTTATTGCTATCCTTTCACATCCTTCTTCAGTGCATGCGGATTCTGTTGCTTCCAGTGTATTTAGGTGCCTGCTGCTACTTTCAAATGTATTCCTTTGAATTAACAGCATACAAGACACAACGAGATTAAGTATCTTCTCTTTTATCTTTCCTCGCTCTGTGGACCTAAGAGTTGAACAGAAAAATGAAAGCTTGATTTAGACAATAAAGAAAGCAGCCATGGTTCTGCTGTATAGGATGATCTCTCTGACTACTTGTATAGGTAAATCAGATTCTGACCTGAAACCCACTGAAGCCATTTTGATCCAAGTCTTTTGTAAATCCAGTCTCCAGCTAAGAAGCACTTTGGCAGCTGACTCCACTAGAAGCAGTAAAAGTATCAAAACATGATGGTGGTTCCATTGGCAGGAGAAGTTCACAAATCTGTACCTGTGCCTTGCTGAGAGCAAACGATAGCTCAGCACAGGGGACCGGAAAGATCAGTCTAGCTGTTATTTTGTTTTATAATGGGCCACCAGCATAAAATTAAGGATGTCTTTTACGCTGTGGCACTAGGTCTTAAATGATCTCAGATGTTATTCTGCGTGCAGCAAACACCATGGAATATAAAAATATCATTATCTCAGTAAGTCCTGGATGCGATGCGTGATTCCTGCTTGTTGTGAAGATACCTGAGGTTGTTTCAGATACCAGATGATTTATAATCAGATGATTGTTTTCATTACTATATGTTCCTGATGTTACTTATACAGATATGATAGATGGGTGTACATAAAATTAGAAGCAAGCCTGCTGAAAAGCACTGATTTGTGTTACATTCATGAGTAACACATGTTCATGAGTAATTTTCTCTGATGAAAGAAATTGAGACTAAACTTTTGTAATGCGGGGGATGAAGCTGCCCTGGCCTCTCAACTTTGCCAGCATCACAGAGGTTAGGATTTGCAATAGCTCAGTTCCTTTCCTACCTTTACCTGATGGGTTTTGAACGTAAGTCACCTATTTGCCCAGAGAATGTCAGAATTGCTATAATATTTTAAACTGGGGGAAGTGGTGTGGAGTCCCTCAGCCTCTCCTATTAGTGCTGCTTCTCATTCTATAAAAAAAGCTGAATTTGGCCCAGTGGCAAGGCAAGACTCCAGCTGGGTAGCTACTGTGCTTTTCATGGCAGTACGTGGCAGTGCTTCCACAGGAGAACTTAAGAAGAATGCTCTCCTTTCCCCTGACCTCGTACACAGAGATGGAAATAGGCGTTTGCTCAGTGGCCAGGATCCTTTCCTGAGGAGGGCAGAGGGAATTTGGTTCAACTTCATTCAGGAGGAAGATGGGTTTGCATCCAGGTGCCAGTCAGTAGGGTGAGGGGTAAAAATGCCTCTCCCAGCTCCTGTGTCGCAACTTCAGCGCATTGTGTCCTTTGCTTTGCTCGCAGTACTTGAGGAGGAAGTGTTTAATTTCAGGTCACTTGGAAGTCTTCTTTTGACACAAAATCATCTGTTGTTGCTGCTTTGTTCCTTCAGCTGAAGAAAAAAAATTCACCTTTGGTTTTCTTGCAATTGTTTTTTCCATTTGTAGTTGTGAACCAGTGGGACCATGTCATTTCTGCGTGAGGCAGGGATACGTTCTCTTGTGCACAGACCAACATTTCCCAGCCTATTCTTAAGGAAAGCATTCCTCAAAAATCACTTAAGTAAGGAGGTATTTATGTATTGCCCATCTTCTCTAGTGCTTGAAAATGCATGATTCGTGGCCACTAGTTGTTCTTCTCATAGTGGGGGTTTATCGGCCATAATCCTGGAAGTCCCCCGTGTGTCAAATGATCACTGATTGTATTGGAAAAGGATGCTTTAGTGACAGCAGGCGGCCTCTGGGTGGAAAGAGGTGTCCCTTGTCCCTGAGCAATAACCTGCATGGATGATTGAGACTTGTTGATAGACCTCCATGGAAGTCTTAGCAGTCAGGGCTAAGCAGCATCTGACTCGGTGAAGGATCCTTCAGTACAGGATGCTTGAACTTGATTTGTTACTCTCATCAAGGAGGGCATAAAGGTAGGCAAAAACTGAACATGCCTTGAGGCCCAGGCAGATGCAGTTTTACCACAGCCTCTGTCATATGGGGGGGAGAAAGAAAAAAAAGGCTACTAGAATTTACAAAATATAATTATTGACTAATTTCTTCATTAGCAAGACCTGTAAGAAATCAGTGATGTCTCTCCTGAGAGATCAGTGGTGTCACCTCACATGTCCTCGGCATGCCAAATGGTATAAAACGCTCACTTTGAAAGTACTGCACCGTGATAATCTTCAACTCCCAAGGGATGCATTGTGTGTACATTTTGTTACATGTAATGACACACTGAAAGGGCAATGAAGCCGTAAAGGAAATGCTGCATGTCTAAAAGGAACTTATTTTTCTTTCAACCAGTAAAAGAAAGAAAGAGTCTTTCAGAAAAGCAGTTAAAATAATATCATTTAAATGTAACAAGTGATAAAATACTAGAGAGAATTCACCTGTCAGATGAAGAAATTTAAAACATGAGGTCTTCTGTGTAACATAGATATTTCAAATTGGACCATTTTCCTGGTAAAGCAATAAACCTCTTCAAAAAGCTTTTAAAACAGTTGATATATATACAAAATTTTAAGGCTGACACAACCAGCATAATGGAAACAATTATTTAAAACAGTGGATTTGAAGAATAAAGCATAAAATCTAGTCATTTCATGTAGTCATTCTAGACAATGTATGAGATGCTGTGAGATTTAACAAGGCCAAAGTTGGATGTGAGACTCTGGGATTTTTTCAGCGAAGGTGATTTTGTAATAAAACAGTTCAGTGCATATAAAACTACCCCTAGAGATGTCTACAATGCTAACAACAATATTTTGAAATTAAGCTAAAAAAGACTTATGCTCCCTTCAACAAAATTCCATGTGGACATATTCAAAAATTCTGTATTGCCTCAGTGTGCCAAGGCCCATTTTCCAGTAGAAATACTTTTACCTATAAAACATATGGAAATGTATGTGAGTGTTTTCTTGTATTTCTAATGCAAAAATAGTTGCCTTCCCTAAACTTGACACAGAATGAAATTTGAGGATATGAAACCCCAGTCAGCAAGGTGACAGAACAGTTGGGCAGATGTGTTTCAGATGAACTTTAAACGCGAAATTCAAATTGGACAAATAATTCATTTGATGTTATTCAGAAACAAACAAGGACTCATAAAAAAATAGAAAAGTGATTTGGATAGAATGGTGCAGTTGCATCTTCTCTTACCTCAGTACTGGCCATCAATCACTGTCAGTTAATTATCATTAAGATTGCATAAAAGAAGGCCCCTGTGGGAGCTGGCTAGTCTATGAGCTTCATTCTTTCATTAAAAACAAGATAAACAATATAAGTCTTCTTGGTTTTGTTTTTGTTTTCTTTTTATCATTTGGGTTTTTTTGTATCCCAGGAAATTATGTGGGAAGGTGAATCTTGAAACGAATAACTGTGCTGAGAGTTACATATGGATTGCAGAGACAAGGTAATAGAACAAGGGATTCAAAATTAAAGTTGTTATTTGTCAGGAAGAGTTTAAAAATTTTTCATTTCTCCCCCCCCAAAAAACCCCAAACAGTAGGATTTTTAAAAGAAATTCTCACTTCTTGATTAACTGTGCTTTTTTTAAGCCTCTAAGGTTTATATGTTTCTGTGCAACATCCAGTTTGGAAACCTTTTTAAAAAAAGGATAAAAGCTAAAGTCAGGTGACTCCAAAAGGTGATTCTCCAACAGAAAACGAGCCAGTGTGAAATTCAGTATGAGCTGCGAATACAGAAACTTTCATAGTTTATGAGCTGATCTGAGGGGCCCACGAGCATTTAGCTAATGGCAGAAACAGGAATGCAACAGCGGACAAGAACAGCTACTGTTATTTCCAGGGTGCTTCCCTGCACTGCTGAGTAGCAGTTCATGCTCTCAAAATTGCCGAGATCTATTGGTAGGGCTCATGTGCGTCACAAACAGTGGCTGGTACCTGAGCTCTGCGCAATTTCTGCCTTTGATATAAAATTGGCTTGAGTCACCTTGTGCCTGCTCAGCCTGATGATCACAAGGCTCTCCTGGCCAAGCTTTCTCTCTGCAGAAGGTGGGTACAGATATGAGAGTAAGCCCTGGTGTTCACATCTTTAAATAATTATTTATCATGGAAAAATGTATGTGTTATAGACAGAATTATTTGTTTGTTTATTGGGATTTGTTTTTTTTTTTTTTTTTGAAATGACGCTTCCCTTTTAACTTTTTTCTCCTCAAATGACAGAAGTGTCTTATGAACAAGAACAATTTAAAGGCTGAAGCCTTCAGGGCCAAAGGCCTCTCTGTTCAGCAAAGTAATAATTTAAAAAAAAAAAAACTTGCACTTTGAATTAACCATATTTTGGCCAATTGCCCAAATAAACCTCAGAGCTGGAGTCATGTAAATGCAAGCATTCCCACCCGGATGTAAAAACAAGCAAAAGGCCTATAAATGACACAACCTCAAACCAAAATTAAGTCTTTAGCATTGGTGAGGAATGGTTTCTAATGAGGAGGAGTGAATGACTTAAACTAGAGCAGAGCTGCCCCGTTTAGGGCTCTTCAGGCTGAATACAGCCCATCAGGACAATTCATCTGCTCCTTGTCAACCTCCTTCTCCTGGGAAAGCCTCTTTGCCTGCACATAGCCCGACTGCAGGCAGCACTTAGCATGTGATGGGCAGCCAGGTGGTCACAAGGTAGAGACCTGTGTTCAGACCAGGTCAGGTAACTTACACTGTCCGTGCATCCCGTTTTTCTTTATTGGGTATTTTCTGGTGTGTCAGAAAATATTGTACTTTGGATAAAACCCCATCAAGTAAGCCAATTTCTGCTCTTGTATCTTTGCTCTCCCTGTCATGTGCTGAGTTTCTTCATTCCTATTTGGCTATTTGAGAAGGAAGATCCTCCAGTGCCGATTTTATTTTGCAAGGGTTGGGTCAATGTTTTCATGTCTGTAAACTTGCAGAAGGGAGAATTAGGCCATAGCAGAAAGGGACAGTGCATCTTGAAAGAAAACTAAGACGGAAACCCTAACCTCTTCTAATTTACATATGGTGACATTTTCCAGAAATATTGTAACATTAGCAGTGGCATAATGAAATTCTGCCTATCAGCCGTGGAAGGAATAATGTTACTGTAAAGGTAACCTGTCCACAGTTTGTTATCAAGAAAATATTCATGGCAAGAAACATACGTTTACCAATGAATGTTAAGAACAGTGTTTTTTCCTTATATTTTTTCTTTGTGGGCTATCCATCTTCCCCTCCAGATTTACTGCATGATCACTCCCTTTACATGCTAATTATGTGCAGCTCTGGTGAATTTGTTAGTAGTGACACTTCGGGCACCCAGTGGGACTGCAACTCATTATGTGGCAATGTCCAGATATATCAGATATTATTAGCTGTCATTAATCTGCTGTGGAAACATTGAGTGCACAGCCAGGAGAGAGACCAGGAAATAGAGTAAAAATGAAGTCTGCAGCAGCCCTGGCCCCCAGAAGGTCAGAGGGCAAATCAGCAGGGGAGAAGAATACACCTTAAAATGGCCAGTGCTTAGCAGCAGACTTTTAACCCATTATAAACCAACATTTCCAAGAATAGGGAAGACAAAAAGAAATTATACTGTTCTAATGTCCATATGACTATGCTTTACTGGAGGAAAGGGGGATACAGTCTCTCAAACTACTGCTTTCTGATGCAATTTTGTAGAACTGCATCTCAGTGATAAAAGTGTGTGAAGAGAAGGAAAAGTGAGCAACGCGCAGTATCTGTCTCAATGTGGATAGTGCCAAAGCACAAAGCTTTGAAATTAGGCACATGTAACTCAGAATAGGATTTGCCGCCCCCCCCCATTTGAAGGTCATATTTTATAGAACCGGACCTGGCAGTAGAGAAAATCCTGCAGGAATGAAAGGCTTGCTCTTGCTGTTCATCCAGACCTGTAATTTGCCTGTATAAGTACAGGAGTTTGCCTCTAGACTGTGGACACAGTGCTGATCAGCCTCTGCTACACAGCTTAAAAACACAAATGACAATAGGTTGCATTTTTGGCATCAATTCTAAAAAATAGGCATGTGTAAGGGTTATGCATATCTATGCTTGTTCAGCATTAATTACATGGCTTGGAGTGCAGAAATAAAAACAAAAGGAAGATTCTTCCCAGAAAGCTCCACAGTCTTTCCAATCTCCAAGATGGCTTGCAGAGTATTGCCCAGGACTGTAGGGAGTCCTGTCTTCTTTCTTCATCAGTTAATAAGGCTGGAAGAAATCAGGTAGGTCTTCTCTGATCTGAAACAGAAACAGAAAACACTGAAGTAGAGGCTAGGAATCTCTGAATTTAGTGATGATGTATTAACTAGACAATTTTCAGAGTAGGGGAAAGGTAATGGTTTGGTTAGCCTATGTGCATTGGTAACTTATGGGTGACTTTTGCTACTGTCAAGGGGCAACCTGAAAATTCAGTGACCTTAAAATAAAAGTAAATAATGAGATAGGGAGATTCAAGATAGGAAAATCTACATTTTATCAAAGAAAGTAAAAATAATCTTTTCTTTCCAAGGTTGCAAGGACCTATGCTCCTTCATTGAGAAATTGCAGTGCTTTAGTTAGGAGGTTTATACAAAAACTAGAGGAAGGAAATCAGTCTAAAATTCTTCACCAAGCGACAGCTTATACTTGTTTGGGGATGCTGGAGTGAAGTTCTTCAGCCAGTTGCTTGGAAATTTCCAAGTGAGCCACCCATCTGATTTTCCTGAAGGAATTTGGTAAGTATGGGTTTTATTCCCCTTAAAAGGGTCTAATGTAATGCTTCACAATTTTTCACATACTATGACCTTTGTGTGATCTAATCTTATCCTAATGAAGATAATAACACGGAAGAAAATGGCCTGATATTTTATTTATGGACCTGTCTTCAATTAGACAGACTCTGATAAACCCATGCAAAAACAACAACTGTGGGCTCAGTTTTAGGTTGTCTTAAATTCTGCACAATCCCACGAAAGAGAAAACAATGTTAGCATTTGGTCAAATGGCTCCATTAATATGTCCTAAACTAACAGCCATTCATGAACTCAGGTTCTAGGAAAAGATTTAGAAGTCATTTTGGTGGCATTGTGGGTTTAGCAGAAATACCCAGCAGTATTATGGAGTACAGTGCTAGCCATGGGGCAGGTGGCAAGTACCCAGGGAAATAAAGAAGAAGCAGTTTTATCCTTGGTCTTGGACCTTCGCAATTTTGGTGTTACGGGAGGGTTTGTTTATTTTTATGTGAGACCAATGCAATATCAAAGAAGATTTACAGTCTAATGACATTAATGTGGACAAAAAAATCAGGAAAGCCATTCTGAGTGCTGTATGAATACACTTAATAGGTCAGTCAGGGGTTTTTTTTATGGTCTTTTTTCTAGTGTTTAAGAAATTTTACAAATATGGCATGCCTTGCCCTTTTTCCAGGGGAGGGGAATAAAAATTCATTCCAGTTCCTTTTTCCTTTGAGTGCTTCGAAGGACTGAACATGAGGTGAATACTGTTTTAGTGGTAGGTTAATGAGTTACAGGTCAGGGTTATAGTGGAAAAATTGCAGTCAGCCTCCATGGTGCTGTGTTTGCCACACTTGCATTGATGAAGCTATAATGGCTCACTTTTTTTTTTTTTTTTTTTGCATGGAGGAACATGTTTGTTATTTGCCCATCAAGATTATGCTGTCTTTTCAGTGCCTGTGTTGCTTCTTACGATCCTGCAGGCACTTATTTTCACATTTAACATGATACGCATGAGTAGTCCTCTCTCAACTGGTGGAACTAGTCAGGTGTAAAACTCAGATGTTTGTACTCTGTAGGGCTGGGGCCCAAGCAAATTCCACAGAACACAAAAGTGTGTTACATTTTACAGAAGTCTGCATCGTTTATTATTCTATTGTTCACAGAAAGTTGAATAGTTAGGTCTTAGCCAGATAAACCTGTACCAGCAATGCTACTGAGGGTATCTGCACAGCTGCCTGTGATCTTTACTGTACCAAAAAATGGTGTGTTAAATGTTGTCAAGTTCGGCCTTTTAAAAGATGGGTCTTCAATATATACTCGGAAGTGTTTTCAAAGTAAATTCCTGGGGATAGGTTTAAAATTATTTTAAGTCATAACATAATAGCAGGAGAAGGCCATCACCTTGAATTTGGAGTGTGAGAGACCCAATAAACAGAAACAGCTGGATTGGTCTTTTTCTTGTAACTCAGAAAATTAGGAAGTATACTGCAAAAGTCCTAACAGCAATTTTACCTTCCTGGACAAGCATGAATGCCTTTAGGTGTATCCTAATACATTTGCTTTGTTTTAATGATCTGCTTTCTAAAAGCTAATTGTGATTATAGATTTATAGTATATAAAGTGTGCAAAGTTAGTTGTAATTAAGACTATATTCACCTTTCTGAAAGTTAAGAAGCGACATCAGCTTTGAACTGACATATTTGCTCAGGAGTTGCTTTGGTGTGTGAGCTATTAGACTGGTTGCAATATTCTCAGAGGCTGCGGGAGGGCCTTGCATCCTGAATTTGAGAGTCATGACATCAGGATCTGATTCTGCAAGTCCTCTGCAAATGACTGCAAGTGGCAAGGCTCTATCACAGCTCTGCTCTCCTTACCTAATGCAGCACTTTATAGCATGCAACACTGCCAGCGTAGTAAGTGCTAAGTGCCGTAAATTACCCTACCTGATGTAAAGGGTAATCAATATTGAGGGTGATTCACTGTTTTTGTGATGTTTACAGGGAAAAATGGAAGGACAGATGAGTTAAGGTTTGGATTCATTGCAGCTTTCCCGATGTTCCCGGTCATTTATTCATTATTGTCATCATTCATTTAGGTGACTGACTTAGGCTCTTGCAGACTGAGGTACTAGCTAGCATGACCGAAGAGGGAAGAATCTGACCTGAAATTACTGAGCTGCGAGTTGTCATTAACGTTTTATTTAAAAGGATTCTGGTGCAGCTGAGGCAGGAACAAGAAAATGCAACCAGAAAAGTAACACTACCAAAACTTAGGGCAACATTTCAAGAAGATTTCTTGAAAAATCTAAAGATTTTTACTATATTTTCCAAAGTTGCAGATGTTGATATTTTTTATAGTTGCTAGTATTTTTATTTCATTAGCACTAGAAGAATGGAAATCAGAGCCCTTCTGCGGTTGTTCTAGCTAGAAAAAAAGTAGGAGTGTTCTGAACCCCGGAAAAATATAATTTAGATGGATAAAACAGATTAAAGAGAGACTGTTTAAAGTGTGTGGAATGCTGAACATTTGAGAATTCATGTTTCACTGCCACAAACAGTTACAGAAATTGGGTTGCACGTATCTATCTGTGTGTCTCTGTGTTTATCTGTGCTGAAAGTGTATGTTGCTGGATCAAGGGTGAGTAACAATTCCACAAGTCTCCACTAGACAGTTGTAACTGTTCATTTGAGATGCAAACAAATTATTTCACAACAAAAAAACAGATAAACAAACCTTAAATTCACTTTAATTTATTTTAATGAGGAGTTACACTATGCAGTCCCAAAACATAATAATTTCTCAGATTTATTGTAATCTGTTTCTAAATGCATCAGGTGTTTACTGAGGTTTTGTTTCCTTAAAAGCATTGTGGCTATGCATTCAACTTTTGAACGGCATTCTGCAGAGCATTGTAGAATCAACTGCCTCTGGAAAAAAACCCAAAAAGCACAAAACCCCCCAAAACCACCAGCAACAACCAAACAAAAAAAAACCCAAAACACTGCTAAAGGTTTTTCAGGGGGAAAACTTTAGAGCTTCACAGGGAATTTTGCTATTCCCCTTAACAAGGGAAGCCAAGGTTCTGCCCTGGTGGCCTGGACCTGGATCTAGCATAACACTGCATTAGGTGGATACCCCTTCTGGATGTGTTAAAGATACTAGTGGTCTCTCTCACTTTCTTCCTCCTCTGTGCACCTGAATCTACCCTTGACAGTGACTTTTGATGGCATCCTTTTCAAACAGCTTTATATGATTGCTTCCATCCACAGGTTACTTTATTCAAGTGGATTTGCCACAGAGCACTTGCCCATTAGCAATCTCTTCTGCAGCCTGCTTTTAAATCTGCTTATGGTTATGGCCAGATAAAAGCATGTGAGGTCAGTTTGGTAGAGCGGAGACAAATACTTTAACATAAGGTTTTCTATTCTGTGCAAGCAGCTAATAAAAGTGCCCGCAGGTGTTGAGAATTATCCTTTTCTTGGAGATTTCTTTACAATCTGAACCTAATCTTGGCAAAAGCTTTGGCAAGGATATCTGGCACATTAATTAAATGACTTTCCCTCCCCCACAGGTCTTATGCTGCAACTTTGATTAACCACTTCTGTGCCCAGGAAGAAAACTGCTGGATAGGCATTATCAGTTTTGCAGGTGTATGGATGTTAGAGATAACATGGGATTCTTCCTTTATCTGGATGGATGCTCCTTACTGTTTCAACACTACACAGCTTTTCCCCTAGCTACAGCTACAGGGATCCTGCAGGCATGTTATGAGATTTTAGTAGAGGACCTTTTTATTCAATAGGTATCTCTGGATGGCCTCTGCTGAGAAGTTTCAGATCCTTAGGGGAAAATGCCTGACTCCTCCAGAGCTCCCCCTCTATTTAAATGGCTTTTTCTTGCTGCAGTATCACAGCTGTGACACATCAAAGCCAGTAGCTGGTGTGGCAGGACATGCATTCCCAAATCAGCCTCAGTGACGAAAGGCACAAACACAGGTGATTTGCAGTGACAGGTTTCATATCTTACGGTGTCATTTTCATGAATGACTTGGGTAATTAAATTTAATGTGGAACAAGAGCTTGCTTACATTTTGCCAGGCTTAAGATGTTCTTACTCACACCTTACTTAAGGAACAATTCCTACTGTTGAATAAGGGCTCCAGGATTTAGCCCTCTGTTAGCAGTCTTCCATAAACCCTTTGTTTTCCTAACATGTTAAAAACCAAGGCTTAATGGGTTCATGATGACATCAGTTATCAAGATTTGTGTGGTGTTGGCAGATGTTGAATTTTCAGTGGAAAACCATTAAACAGGTTTGAGTCAAGACAAGTTTCACAACATGCACATATTATACCGGTGGTTACATGTGTTGACTTCAGCTTTATTTATTACAAAGGAAAACAGGCCTGTACTTATACAACAGCAGCAATGAGAAATTAATCTTCCCAATAGGAAAATCAGTCTTGTCTTGTTAAAGGTACTCAAAGTTACATATTGAGCATGCTGAGCTTGCAAAAACTATGTCTGCAACTTTCAGGTTTAATAAATCTAAAATTAAATATTTAAAAAAAAAAAAAAAAAAAGATTTTTGGGTACCTTTAGTTTTGGACATCCAGGATAAAAAGGGCAAAATTTCAGATAGTGTTGAATGTCCATTCTTTGACAACTGTTCTTTCCAAAATGTCTCAAGTTGAGCACATGTTTATTTTCATACCTGGTTAGATTTGTCACTTTTGAATGCTGATTGCCCATCAGCTCAGAACACATCAGTTCTGCATTAGTTCTAATATTCTTCAACATTAAAAAGCTTCTTTTTCTCATATGACTGCGAAGTTCGCCCAGTGGTATTGTCTAGATCAATGATGGTGTCCAGGGCTACATGTTATATGATATGTGCATAAGAAATATATGCCAAGCATTGAAACCAAGTACATGGGGAGAAATGATTTTTCAAATAAAAGCAAGATCCAATACAGTAAAAAAACCCCAAAAAACAAAACCAAAAAAACAACAAACCAAACCATCACCACCAAAAATCAAAGGAGAACAGTTCAATTTTGTATATGTGTGTGTATATACAGTAACTTGAAATGAGATAGTTTCTTCTCTTTTAGTTGCTGCAATGTTTGGTTCATACATTAATTAGGACTTCAGTTTGGAGACGTACTCATGCAGTGCACTGAAATAAAAATGTATTGCATCAGGTTGCTAATGCATCAGGAGTCATCTAATCTTGGTCCTTCTTGTTAGAAGCTACTGGTAAAGTTGTTGTTATAATGCACCTTTTCCACCCTTGAAGTTTGTTCTGAATCTTTGATTGTTGGTGCTGCTGTCAAGGCATGAAGTTTTCTGAATGCCAAAATTCATTCTGACAGTGACTATAAGGTTTCAAGGGGTAAATAAATTCTTTTTAGTCATGTGGTGCACTACATACAGAATCATTAAAACAAGCGAGGATATTGCACTTACGTGTGTTTAAAAGTAAATAATTAAAAAAGAAAGGAAAAAACCTAACATTCTAACTTTCTTATGAAGAAGCACTTAATTTTATATTGATTTTTTTAAGATGGTTTAAGACACTTTGAGGAAACTTTTCTTTTGAAATATGCAGATTTAAACAAAATTGAAATGCTTTGCAGTATCACCTTTATTCAGAAAATCTTAAATAATTTCATATTGAAATACTGCTTTGACATTTTGGGATTCAAACAGGTTTTTAATTTTCAACATCCTTTCACTTTATTTTCTTCCCATTATAGCTGCACAAAACAAGATCACCGTGTTTTGAACAAGTAGCGGAATTTTCCTTCAGAGGCAACTCCACTATTTTGGGTTTTGCTCCACTTTGGAACAGGGCCAAATTTTTCTGTCTTGCAATCCTGTGTAAAACAAAACTTTGACTTCAGAGGAGCTCTATTTTTCATCAGGCAAACAAACAAAAAAATTCCTTTACAGGGTGCGTGCAAAACCATTGTTTCTTCAACAGGGACTCTTCCAGTACATGAAACCAATCACCTGATAAAAAGGATAGGGCGGATGATAAGCTTTGCATTACGACTTCAGTTTTCACCAGCTAAAGAACAAGTGATCATCCACAGATGTGAGTGTGCAAAAGAAAAACATTCCTTCTCAAACTTTTCAGGTAAAAAACAAATGATGAAATGTTGGATAATTATGATTTCATGAGTTACGTGATCTCCTAATTATTACAAATGGGTAAATAGAAAGACTCTGATTATTTACACTTCTGACTTGCCCCAGTTTTATGCCATTCATTATAGTCAGTAATGTTTATAGAAAAAATTTTCCTAACAAACAATAACATTTATAATATCTTAATGTGTATGTATGGAGGGAAATAGCACATGAAAGAATTTCAGTGCAAATAAACCTCGACGGTTTTACATTTGGAACTCCACTGTATTATTTTAGGACCCCAGTCCTCAAAACACTTTTGGTTAACTTTATTCACACAATTCCAATGGGACAACTCATATGTTTAAAGCTAAGTCTTTTCTTAAGGGTTTTCTTGTACCCTTTCCCATTCCACCCTTCACTTTCCAATATGCATGTGCACAGGGTGGGGTAGATATGTCTAAGCAGATTCCTGAAAACACTGAACTCTCTCTTCATTCTGTGGAGCATGTCATTTTAATGATATAACTATATAGGGTTTTGTGTACGGATATACAGATGTTTGCACAAGTATTAATTAATTTATTCCGTGGGCACCAAGTAATTATCTATTTTGCTGCAAGGGCAATTTGCTGCCATACTAAACAGAAGGCATTCTTTTACCAGACAAAACAAGCATAGCAGCATTTTCAGCCATGTGCTGAAATGTGTGATCAGTATTAAAATGTGTTAAGCATGGCATCATTATTCCAAAACCAGCCACAGAGATATAAAATGCACTGTGATATTGCAAACTGAGCACAGTTTGATTGTAGGACACCCGGGTAGAGGGTTTTTGTATTAGAATATACATCGCATCTATAATGCCTTCTTCTCTAAAACGTAATTAGGTTTTTTTATGAACTGGTAAAATATAGTACATAAAGGACTCAGGGGATTTCCATATAGCCACATTTATTCCCACATGTCTTTCCAAATCATAAATGGTTGTCCTCCTTAGAAATGGATTAGGACAAATTGCATTAGGACACGATTGTGAATCTGATTAAGGTGGAACCATGATCATTTTTTTTTCTTTTGGGCAACCATGTTTTCTTATAACAACCAGGAGACAAAAAAGCCTTTGGCAAGATGTTTCAAAGGCCTGTCTCATATGCACATAAAAGCAGTTTTCATGCTAATTCAAAAATTGGTCCACACCTATAATTTCTTTATATAGCCAAGACAAAGCTTTGGGCAAAATTTTGCAGTAGTATATATTTCAGATACAGACTTGTGGTTTCAGTAAAAGCTCGTAAAAAGGAATTTCCATGCATAATTTCCTTACGGAGAAGACTCTGAAGGCAAGCTGCAAGAGAGGCACAAGATCAGGCATTGATTCCAAATCGTTTCAGTGAGAGGAACACTGAGAACAAAACCATCCCCAGTGGAAAACTGATTTAATATACTGAATAAATACCTTTTCAAATGAACACGCTCTTAGAAAGGCCCCAGCCCCTCCTCTTTTTGTGTTAGCATCTTACCCAAACCATGTGTATTGTATGACATTATTTGACATGGAAGGAAACTAGCACAGGTATGTCTGTCAACGGGCAGAACTGCAAATGTTTGGAAAAAACAAAACTTGGCAAAAACAGCTGTTACTTTCTCCCCCCCGCCTTCTTTAAAACAGTATTCTCAGTCCCATAAAGCTGAAGGGAACTTAATTGCAGTATTGTTATCTCTGTGTTATAGTTAAATGTGTTGGTGCTTTGTTGCTACTCAACAGAGTAGGAAAAGGCTGGGAAACCCATCTTCGTTTGCTTCCGTACAGCTCCATTGCATATGAGCGTTTTGATGTCTCAAACTAACACTGAGAAGTAGGACTCCGCTACGTTAGGAACTGAAAGTCTGTATAAGGAAAGAAGATCCCTGTCTCCAAGGGCTAACGTTTGGTGTATGAAAATAAAGAGAACAGGTGGGTCTAATGAATAAATTCTGGAAGCCTGAGGAGCTCCATAACCTTTGTGCTTAGTATAGTAAGTATCAGTGATATTATACTGCCCAAGTAATTGCAGCCATCTGCTTTATTGCTAGCCTTGCTGGTTTTTACAATTTTTTTCCAGTTTAGGCCAAGATTCAGAGATGTTTATTTTAAATTGTTTGTGTTTGACCTGATATTAGCATTGTTTTGGCAAATATAAGTAAGAATCTGAATTTTTCATGTGTCTCACACAGGCAGAGACCAGAAAAAACAAGAACAGTTCTGAACTGTGGTCCAAATTTCAGCGTGTACCCATCTGAACTAGATTTTTCCTGAGGCTGGAAAACATCTAGTTATCTCTTGTCTGTTGTTGTTGGCAACTCACTCTGGTTTCATCCAGAAGCTGAGGGCCTGACACGAATGTGGCTGGAAGCTTGAGCTAGTGACCCAGCAAATGAATCCTCACCAGATTTCCAGGCTGACAATCCTTGGGTACCCCTCCAGACTTTGCATGTTTATGTAAACTGAGTGTCTGAAAGCGTTATGAATCAGTAACGTTAGTTTATAGTCCAGTTTCCATAAGTAATAATGACCAAACAAATGCAAAAACTTTTTTTGTCTTTTTCTTCCCCTGGCATTTCCAAATGGATTTGCTCACACCTGGGACTGTCAACACATCTAGAGCAAGATCCCATTCAGAAGGAATGGAAACCAGGAGTGATGGGGCACATTTCTGGATTTCTTGGCCAAGATGAGACTCAGTTCTGAAATATAAGTATGCATGTTCTCCCTTGGACACTTTGAAGTAGAGGTTCAGCTACGTTTCATGACAGTAATTTTCAGCTGAAACAGGGAAAGTGCAAAAACCTACCCTCTTCTCTTACAATATGCTTTACAAGAGAACATCTTGGCCCATGCCAATACAGTCATGGCTTGTTACAGAGTTCAGGTCTTACCAAAATCGTTAGAAAACACAAAGTCAAAAATAATTATAGTGAATTGGGAAATAATTGTGTTAATCAGAAATAAAACAAGCTAAAAAGGGAGAAAGAAAAGGTTAGCCAAAACTGTCACACAAAGTTTTCTTATCTATTGGAGTTTGTCTTGGGTTTCTTCATCCAGTTTATATATATATAAAAAGAGAGTGAGTGAGAGAGAGACATGTACACACACACATATATGTATATAAAGAAGAAAATGTTAAGATCAGAAATCCAAAATCTAAAACTAAGTTATTGCAGGATGTAAGAGTTAGAATCTCTTTGGTACATTCATGAGCTGGATAATCTATCTGTAATAGCAGCTAATTATTTTCAGATAATTTAGTCCTCTTTTCTCAGTAATAATTAGTCTTTTCAACGTAAATTTTATTACTTTTTAGATGCTTAAACATTTCTGTGAAAAGTAGAGCTGGCTGGGAAGTCAGGTGTTAAAAAATTTCATTATATGTATTTAAAAGTATATCCAGAGGTTTTCAGAATCTTCCTAGCTCAAAAACTGAGCTATATACTAAAATGGGGAAAAAATTTACTTTGTGTTTGTTCTGTTTATTTTTCATGACCATTTTAGCTTTTATTTTAAATTTACAATGAGCTGTTTCAAGAGAATCAGGCTTTTTTTTTCCAAAGTGGAATTTTTGTCTAAAATGTCAAATGAAAAAAATTTCAATTACGTGTCATATAAACAGTGTAAATATTTGATTTTCCCACAGATTCTCTGATTGGAATGTTCCTTTGAGAATTAAATAGTTCACACAATCAGAGTGGTTATCTAAATCATGCAGTTTTCTTATTTTCTCTGATTGAGTAAGGTTTTATAAACTGCTTTCACTTCTGCCTGAAGTAAGGCTTATTTGTTTCAAAAAATTATTTTCATTTCATGAATGAATTAATCTCAGCTCCAGACATAAAAATTCTCTCTCTTGACATTGTGCTTACATTAATATTTGTGAGAAGTAACAAAGATGAAGCAAAATTCAATGTTTCTTAAAAGTGTTTGAGTTTGAGTATTTTTGCTGTTCATTTGCTGGTACCTCACACCTTGGCCATCATTGCAAATCTGTTCTTTAATTTCTTTACAAAAAGTGGCAAATCAGTCACCAGAAGGCCCTGCAATTCAAAGTATGTATGGAGAGTGATTGGAAAACCTGACTCCTGCTTGTAATTATTCATATGATTTACCTGCAGTCACGTCACTTTTATAGCACTTAAAGATATGCTATATCTATTTATTCATCTAATTGTCCCAATCAATTTCTGTGACAAATGTACTTAAATCCAATAGGGTTGGGTGCTAGATTCTTAGTTAGCTTAAAGCTTTATGGAGTTATGTCAGGTGGAAAATCTGGCCAAGGAGGGGCTAGAAATGGAACAGACCAGGATGATCCTTGGTACCTTTTTTCACTTTATGTTATTCTGGTTATATTCCAAATAATTTCTAGTGAAGAGAAGTACCAGAAAGACTAACAGAGTTGTAGAATAATTCAGGCTGGAAGGGACTTGAGGATGTCATCCAGACCAACTCCCACGTACAGCTCCAGTCCTTGGCCCATCCAAATGGCCTTCAGCATGACTCTCTCCAGTTTGTCCCTATCTTTCTTGTACTGAAGGGCCAAAAAGTAGACACAGTAAGAGACCTGCTTTTTCAAGGTTGTTAGTCGCTGTCTCTGACAACTACAGTAACATACAGATATTTTGGTTAGGTTTGTTTCATAGTACTGACTTCAGACCATCTGAACTTTTTGCCATTAGAAAAATTTCCTAAGTTTTCTCTGATTGCTAAGTAAACATCAATAATCTGTAACATTGGAGAGCTCTTTGTAGAACTGTATTTGTATTAACATATATAGTTGCCATATCCCCCCTAGATACTCCATACACACACAATCCCACCTATTTGAGTCAAAGAGATCACAGGTGCCACTGAGGAAGACATAACTCCCTTAAAGGAGGCTGTGAAGAATGTCTTGGAACAAGGTAATTAGGGTAGCAGTTTCTCTCCGGCTCCAAACAAGTGATGGGTATGGCCTGTGACCAGACATACAAGCCAATGCCTAAGTTCATGAATGCATGACCCATCATTCCCTTTTGCTGCCAGGTCAGCCTCACTGCTAAGGAATTTTTACACTCTCACCATCTCAGGCTCTAAATCAGTTCTGTGGCAATGATGTCTAACACGAGTATCTGCACAACAGTGGATCTAGTACATCCATTGAAACTGGAAATAGACCAAGAGAAAACATCTCAGAAAGAAAACTGAGGTCCTGAAAGAAACGCCTCAGATAGTTGACCTATAAACTTTGAAAGTGACTGGGAAGAAATCATTCTGCCAAATGACTGAGTGAATGCCAATCACAAGTATGTATTAAACATAAGTGTCCATGTATACATGTATATGCATATATGTGCACGCACACATAAAATTTGATTTTTTCTTCAGTATTTCAGCAGTTTGTTTCAAAAATCACAGAAATTTAGATTATCAAGTACACTTTATTTAATCATCTTACAATTACAAAGTTATATATCTTAAAACTTAAAGATAAGTTACTAACGTGGGACAGGCTGATAATATGATTAAGTACAAGAATTTAACTGAAGTGGTTCACATAATGTCTTACAGCTATAAACTGTTAGAAGCAGTGGAGTTTTCTGACAATACTGTTGTGGAATGATTATGGGATTAAAAAGCTGGAATAAGGTTATTTCAAAACCCGTGTAAAGTAATGTGAGCCAGAACTCTCAAAGTCCCTTAATAGGTGTTCTTAACTCAGTGTTAATACTTTATTTAACATAACGTGCTGTGCACTCTTTAAATTGTTAGCTTGGAACAGATGATTTATGTTGCTCTTGCATCCAAACAAGAATTAATGCCCTTATCCTATTTGACTGGAATTGTTAAGCACTTCTGTTCTCAGACTTGTATCAGAATGATAACAAAAACATAAAATCAGCAAGCTTTTTAATGAACATGGGGTTAATTTGAAGTGCTCTGATTTACAGATATTAATGCTCTCTCTTTCAAGTATTTACTGAGGTGTTAGAAAGTTTGTGTTCCCATTCAGCTCAAACAGTTAGTGTACTGCAGTTTCTTTGTTTCCAAAATATTAGAAAATGGCAGCTAAGAAAGCTATTGGAGCCAAGTCCCCCCCCCCCCTTTTTTTTTTTTACAAACAATGATATCTTTCGTTATATTTTGAGGGAATCTAAAACAAATGCCACAGCTAATTCATCTGATCCTATTCAGATCTTGGTTTTTCAGGTTTCTGTTGTTTTTCAGGTGTTGCCTTTTCTTTTTTTTTCCCCTGATAGTTTAGCATACTTTCACGTATTTCATACCTGCGTCACGGTTTACTCATCTGCTTTTATTATTTTTATTGGCTAATCTTGGTACAATTGGATTTTGCTAGTGTAAAAGGCAGTTAGTGCAAGCACAGTGACTGACACAGTTGTTGTTCACCTGTACAGCAGAATTTCACTCCACTTCGTTTTGATTTAACTACTGGAATAAATGCATGCACTTTCCTGTCTTTTCTGGTTATTGTCCCTGTGTAGGTTTTGCTGGTAAGAGCAGCAGACACCATTGTCCACTGTCCTGCTGCTGGTGGTTAGATCTGTTCAAAGGAACTAAAGAATAGGTTCATCAGAAGTTTGTTACCATTTTCAATTTTTATGAGCAAACTTTATGTCCAGAATTTTAAGAAAAACTAAGCTGTTTTTATGATCTGGCATGTAAAGCAAGGGATATTTTCACCTTGGTATAGTTTTGATTTAATGGAACATCTATTAAGAGCTATGTACAGCATTTAAGTGATGACATGCTTCCATATATTCTTAAAAAAGAAAGAAGAGGAGAAGAAATGTTAGCAAGTGAAAGCTTCATGTGCACACAACAGAAAGGAGGAAAGTGGAAATGAAAGTTCAAGCCATGGCAATGAGAAATTACATTTCCTATGGGCACAGTAAAATGTAGAGCACATGCATGGAAAAAATCAGTGAGAACCATAAGATGGCATCACTGAAATTGTCCTGAGATAAAAATTAGAGAATATCTAAGGCTGGTAGGATGACCATCAACAGGGAGTTCAATGTTTTTCCAAGCTCTGTTAGAGCACTTTGGCTTCCTGTGCTCTGCCAGACTTGCCTGATTATTCACCAGAATGTGACTTCTGATGATTGTGAAGGTTGATAGTCCACCCCAGTCTGAACTCGAGCAGGGGAAAGACTGGTGAAGATAAAGAGGAAGTACATAGTGTATCTGAATGTCCAACAATAACTAATTTGACAGATAGCAAGGCTTTGGTCTGTTCATATTTATAGTCAGGTGTAGTCCTTCCTTGCTGGATTGTTTCTTTCAGTCATAAAGTATGTACTATTTATTTAACACTGCAGCAGAGTAAGATTGCAATTACTAATTTAACATGAATATCTGGATTTGAGAGGATGTTTCTTCTATATCAATGCAAGTTGCTTGCAAATGTCCAAAGCACTTTATATATAGAGCATATGTATAAAGCATATTACTTCAGTCCCTCCAAGTATGAAGGTCTTTTTAGTGGTTGTCTCCTTATTCCTTCTGCTTCACACCATTCCTGAATAGCTAACCCCACCATTTAAAAGCTGAGAGATAAGGGGAGATGAAACACCCACTTTTCAGTTTTGTGTTCTTCCATTGTTAAATGCATCGTTTAATGTGCATGGGATGAAATTAATTTGGAAAAAGATCTGATACTTCAGAATTACTCTTTCTCCCACTGACTTCATCTGGATAACGTAGCTGTCTCAAAATGGGCTTTCAAAACTGTGGCAGACCATAAAGGCTTTCTATACAACCCAAAGTTTTGTGGGGAAGCCCTGGAACAAGCTACCAAATCATGCCATATATATGTTACATCAAACAGCTCTGAAGCCCTGAAAGGATCAAGATCCAGAGACTCCATAAAGTCCATTCAGAGAGTTACTTTTGCTATTGGTTGTACATGCAAAAGAGTCAGATACTCGGGAGATGAGAAGTAGAATGAAAGCCTGAGGAAGTAGCATCCATTTCTGAAAACATTAGAATAAGTGACTTTGCCAAGGTTGTGCAGGAAATGGGAGTCAGACTGCATAAATCCAAAGTTTTCAGTCATGCTAGCCCTCCAAAAGCAGCCCTTTCTTTTCTTTCAGCTGGCGCTGCCACAAACCACATTTATATTCTAGATGTTGTCCAAAAGAAAGAAGAAATGAATTTTCAAATTTTCTCTCTGTTGCATCGTCTGTTTATTACACACAGTGTTGTTGCACATAATGCCAGGATGTAAAATGATTCAGGGGCTAATGTCTTCAGTCATAATGTGGGAAAACAGAGAAGCAGTTGGAGAGTAATTTCTCACACCGTTCTGCCATGGCAGTTCTTTCTGCTATGATTTAAGAAACTACAGGCAGTGGAAAAGGTTCCCTTTGAAAGTGTTTTAAATGTCAAATATAAGATTCATTTCTATACTGCTTTAATCCAAATGCCAGAGTTCTGAGCTAAGCTATCAATCTGACCAGAACTTCATGAGCTTTGCCTATCCAAACAGCTATCATCTCTTGAACTGGAAGTCCTGCTAACACCAATGCATTGTATCAGCATATTTTTTAGGAAAATATGACCTTCATTTCTTTGTGATCATGTGCTGTGGCATCCTTAGGCTAGTTTACTAGGGCTGTTTGTGGGGGGACCTTGAGTGCATAGTAGCTGCATTGTGCCTGGGTGTTATACACCAGAGCAATGGGCTGGGAAGCCAAGGCTGTGGGAGGGAAGAAACTCTGGAATTATTCAGGCAGTGGGAGAAAATCAGTAGGGTCAGGGATACTTCCTACAGAGATGCTAAGTCTAGAACTGATCACTGCTGTCATCAGATATGGCCTCTGCGACAGGGACCCTTGAGCTGACTCTCGTGCCTTATTATCTGCTGATGCTCTGCTTGAAAAGAGCAAGTCTCTGAGAAAACCATTCAGCTCTGCTTGTGAGGATGGATCTGTTATTGAACAGTCTCTGTCCAGTCATTGCACAGATATGTACCCCCTTCTGTGCTGAAAAATATAGGCCCTTCTTCAGCTCAAAGTACGACTATTCCCAGCTTTTAGCCAGGAGGTCCTAGTTTCCTTTTTGATACTAGATCTTTTCCTCCAGGAAAAATTTACAGTCTTCCCCCATTTTTTGACATATTTTTCAGTCCTTTAATTTTGTGACTCTTAAAATTTTCAAATTAGTTGACCTATCCCTTAAGTATGGACATCAGTCTATTTCAGTAGTAGTTTTCTCATTACCAGATGTAGAGGTAATATGACCTATTTGCTTTTCCAGGATATTGTCCTGTCTGTGCCATCGAGTTAGTGCAGTTAGCCACTGCAGTATACTAAGATCCCCCTCCCCAAGGTGCTCAGCATCCTTTCTTCTGAGCTACTGTTTTCCGTCTCACGTAAGGGCTACCTTCTTTGATAGGAATTTCCTGGAAGTTTTTCCTGTGAATTTTTTTAGTTTTTGCAAGATAGATGATCTTGTACTTCTTAGATTTCAATGGAGTGAAAACTTGGACAAGAAGACAGTACCCTTCTGATCTGTGAGTAGTCCTGGAGCACACAGCTCAACAGTATGATGTGGCTTGACCACAGAAATTGCTGTCTGACGCTTAGTTCTACTAAAACTTAAAGGCTGTACAACAGGAGAGTCCATGTTTTCTAATGTAAAATAGGAAGATCTCAAATCATTGGAAAGGCTGTCCAGACAAGCAGGGATCATTTACCCAGAATCTTTTTTTTTTTTTTTTAAACCAAAAATCTACCT
Organism: Platalea leucorodia; assembly: GCF_965183815.1. Classification (NCBI taxonomy): domain Eukaryota; kingdom Metazoa; phylum Chordata; class Aves; order Pelecaniformes; family Threskiornithidae; genus Platalea; species Platalea leucorodia. The sequence goes on along the minus strand of NC_138823.1, from coordinate 96,288,154 downwards.
GACCTTATGATTTACCTAAATCATAGTGAGTAGATTATGGTTAGTCAGCCAGTCTCCTTCCAGGAAGGGCTGCTCACTAGTTTTCTGTTGCAGGAAGGCAATTATATTCTGTGGGAACCAAATTTTGAATCATCAGAGTGGCAATGGTAATGAAACCTCTTCAACCACATCTTGCTGCACCAGTTTGTCTCAATGCCTTTACAGTGTCTTCTGTTTCTTAGTACCCATCTTCTAACATGAATGTCCAGCTATGGTTGTTTCCAGAAATACGGCCAGGTAATGGTTATTTCCTAAGGCTACGTTTGTTAGAGCACGCTGTGTAAAGCAAGCATAGACATTTGTTTCAGAAGTGACCCCGATAGTGCTCACTTGCTCCCATTTACTTCCCAGATATGTTCTCCCAGTTGGTATGGCACTGCTCAGTCTGGGCCCACAAAGGTATTGCACACATCTCCCCACCTCCAGCTACAACTGCTGGTAGTAACGAGTACTTGGGATACCAGCTCTATCTTGCCCATCAACCCAATACCTCTTGTAGTCGGTATGGGTATTATTTCCACACAGGCCAATTTGTTTCAGGTAAGCCAAGCTGTTTAGGTACTGGTTAATCAAAACTGAGGTGAGTCACTCAGACTGAAATTACATTGACCACACATGGGCCTTGCCTTACTTAAATTAAAATATTTAAAAACCCAAACCAGTGAAGTTAAAGTAGCTACAGATTCAAATAGGGTCTACAGAGACTTCCATCCAAATACTGAGCAAGATCTTTTTTTGCAGAAGACAGTGGGACCAGAAGACCAGACAACACTCTAGGCAGGAGCAGATGTGCTTTGTATTAACCTGTGGAGGTAAAGTGAAAGAACCTTTGTTTTTCTTGAACAGGACTATGCATGTACAACTGTCTATAAAAAGCAGTCATACTCTTGGACAATTAATACCATAGGTATTTTCTATTTTTATCTAGTGAAATCAAATTAAAAAAATCATTAAAGGTTCTCATAATCTTCAAGCTTTTTTTAATAAGCAAACAAAATGCCTGTGCAAAAGTTCTACATAGGCACGGTTAAAAGAGGAAGGGAGGGATCAGATTATTGCACAAGCTGTTTGAAGTTTTCTTTTGACCAGAGTTAAATTCAAAGAGCCAATCATTGAATTTTATGCAGCAGCTTTTCTTCATGGGAAATGTGTCATCCTTGAAAATTAGGATGTGAAATACTGATCCTGTAAAATAACCCTGACACTTCAGACGACTCCAGGAAGGTCAAATATTCATCCTGAGCAGCTAGATTCATATTATAGTGTCTCCAGTGCACAATTCAAGATTAGGTGTTTGTTAAAGTTCTTAATTTTTGCTGATTTAGGTTTAGAACTTGGTTTTGGAAGGGAGTGTAATCCAAAGACTGATTTTTATGTGGATTTTGGCGTACGAACAGGAGATGTGGGAGTTGTTTTCTTTTTGTTGTCCTTGCTATTTTTGAATCAATGTTGATAAAAGTGAACAGACAGCTTACAGAGCTTTGCATTCATATTATCTTGCTGCTAAGCATGATCCCTTATAGATATGTTTAACCTGGTATGAAACAAAAACACCAGCAATGCAAGGATTGTCACTGTCAAGCAAATACAATAGTACATTTATGCTGCGCTAAGATTTTTCTACTATCCTAGCTATCTAGTTTGAAAAGCTTTTTTCTACTTTTTTTTCCTTTTCTTCCCCTCCCCCCTCTTTAAGCAGGGAGTCCTGTAAAACTAAATACTAAGTGTACTTTTTTGCTGCTGGCAGATGTGCCCTGTATGACTCAACATTCAATTCTTGTGGTCAACAGCAATTAAGACTTGAAGCATGTGAACTCTGGCAAGACGCACAAGTTTAATTTTTTTTGTTGGTTTGTCTTAATGTGTAGTTTAAATGCAATGTGATATTTGGAGAGCCAGGATATCCTTTGGGAAATCCATTCAAATAGTAAGCACAGCCACGTATAAAATGGGATTTTTGGAAAGAAGATGATCCTATTCATGCCTTTAGGAAGGAAAAGAAGCAATCAAATATTTGATTTTTTTAATGGAGAAATTCTCCTATCAGTCAAAAGCTAAACAAAATGTAATGGGAGGGTTAAAGGGCCCTACCTTGTTGATTTTACTCACACAAATAGTTCCATTGAGTTGGGTGAATACACTATGTCTAAATGGGCTCATTGCAGGGTGTGGGGGGGGAAGTTGTTAGATGGTCCTATTAAAAAGCAGTGTAATCTTTGGCAATGGTAGGAGTGATCCAAATTTCCTTGCTAACAGACAGGCTAATCAGTAGCAATTAAGAGGCAAAGTAGCAGACTAATAAAGTACACTTGTTACCAGTTGTCATCTTAGTGATCAATTCACACCTCCACGACAATAACATCGACCCTTCAAGTGCTCTAATGACCCTGAATCCCTAAAGTGACAGGAGGATTAGGGCAAAGATAATGTGCTGGGAAGGTGCTAATGAAGTGGTGGGATTACAAGATGAGCTTCATCCTTGATAGACAGCAAAAGGGAGTGTTCAGTCCCACTCCAGCAATGAGGTTCACATGGGTAAAGTTTCATTGACTTCCACATCCAGTCAGGATCAGGACCTTAATTTAATTAATTAGGACTTTTCATTTCTTAGTTAAATCTGAAACATGCAACTGTGGCAACCCTGTGTTTCCTGAAAGTAGCAGATATTTCTTAGGTAATTAATTTTACTCTCCTATGTTGTTTTTTATTTTCTCTTTGCAAGGTGTATGTTGCAGACATTGATTGTTTGTGTCATTTTAACTTTGTGCAGTTAGTTTTAAAGAGATTTGATTTTTTTGAGTAGAATGTACATAACTGCTTTCCCTTGCACTGGTTGTTTTAAGAAATGAGAAATTCAGTATGTAGTTAGAATATAATGTCATACATTCAGTAACAAAATGGTGTCATCTTCTTGCTCAGCATTACAAGTGTGTGTGTATATATATATATTTACAGGTAGATACTGTATGGTAGTAGCATTTTGAGGTGCTAATACAGAAATGGTGTTCTTGTAGATGTTGTTGAATATGCATATTTAAAAATGGCCAGTGTGTTTACCATATAATCAAACCAGTCCTAGTCATTATGTGCCCTCTATCTATTGTTAAATTACACTTGAACTATATCTGTAACCCATTTCAAAAGAATATGTCAATATTCTGGGGGAAAGGGTACAACAGCCCACTTTGGTATTTTAAGCTCCGGCCTTCATTAGAAGTTACTCTGCGCTTCATTGTAGCTAATTAACTTGTATATTGAAAACCCTTTAGAATGATTTGATGCAGGGAGATGTGGGAATACATCGTGCTGGGATTAGCACATTTATATTGCTGTAGCTGTGTCCCGCTGTTTGGGTGCTGGGGGAGGTAACCATTTACAAATTTAGCTGTATTAGGATCATTGTCAAGTAGTATAAATTCTACTGATAGCAATTTCAACAAAATCTGCTTTACTTCAGTGGGAGATGTATGGATAGATATTTTCCTGCTGCACACAAGAGTGCCAGAGTCTGCCCTGAAAGATTAGTCTTGAGAAGCTTTGTTTGTTTTTGTTATTCTGTGATTTTGAGAAGTAAAAACATGGGGGGGGGGGGGGGGGGGAAAAGTAGAGGCTTCAAAATATTGACATTGAAAAGCTGGATTTTGAAACAAGCTATTGTAACTTCTTTGATCATCAAAACGAAATTTTAAATACATCTGTATTGTGCCCTCTGCTCCCCTCAAGATTTCGAATTTCCTGGTTTCTAGCTTTAAACACTTAAATAGCTAGGTGAGTATGCTGTACAAATTTTCCCTTTTGCATACTTTATACAATACAGTACTATTTATAAGTCTGTAAAATATTGCACGTGTGCTAATTAATTAACTCTTCATAGAAAGCTTAGCTTTCTGTGGAAAATTGGCTTTCAAGACTGAGGCTCAAAACTTTTTTATCCCCAATTTTAGAAGTAAAAATGAAAATTTATTGTAATACAGAGCACAGATGTGAACTTCCAAATGCTGAATTCAAGCCAAAGAACACGGCTCAGGCATTTCTAAGAGAAAAGTCACGAGTGACGTGTTTCAGTACCAGTGGTAGGCCGTGGAGTAGTATGAACTTGAACCAGGAATGAATGACACTTTCTAGCTTGTCATCAGACACATCTTTTTAATTATCTGAATTACATTATAATGCAGTTAGGATTATTCTTAAAAATAAAAAAAGCATTTCTGTTCCAGACCTTAACCTTAGCTTGTAATATTAATTTTGACGGAGTTGCTGCGATGTGTCATTTCTTTACACCTTGGGAGAGAAATGAAACCACAAGACCTGTTTCGTACAAGCTGCAAAAGAGTTTTTGAAGTGAATTGACTTTTTTGTTGTTGCCAGCCAGGGTTGGAAGGGAGCTGATGGTCTAGCCTAGCAGATGAAGGCAATAATACCTCCGTGCCAATTCTGATCCACAGAACACACTCTATAAGGGGTAAATCCTGAACTGCAGGTGTTTACTGTGGGCTTTTTGCCTTTGGTTTGTACAAAGATGAGATCAGATCCTATCACTTCTGTAAGGCTGCTGAGTTCAGTACATCCTGAATGTGAGGGGGCAGCAAGTAAAGGTGAATATGCAATAGCAATCTTTATTGCAGGAATGTGGTCTGAATTTAATATTCAATATCCATACATGTGAACCCTGTAATTTTCTGTTACAGACCAGGTTTTGATCTTTCTTTATGGTTGCAGTACATTGGAGTAGAGGCACTTTTATTTCACTTTGATATAGCATGGCAAGCCATTTTTAAAACAATACATGCAGTCAGTCTTTTATTTATTATTTTCTTTTGTGCTCAACAGATTGCCCATTCAAAATGAGTGAGCACGAACACTGTTGCCTCCTCAGTCACCTTGCTGTGAAGTTGTAATGTAGCAAATGGCTAATGTATGCATACACGCAGGGACTGTTTTAACCCACATTTCACACCGCTGTAATCGATTCATTGGTTTCAAAGAACAAAACAAAAACAACAGCCCTTGTCCAGCTGCAGCAGGCAAGAGCTAGGACATATGCCGGTGTGAAAGAGGGGGTAAGGCAGGAGACCCCTGCCCAAAACATCAGAACAAAGGGAGCGCAATCGCCTTGGCGAGGCATGGGATGACTTAAATACCCTATTGTATGAAATATGAATGGGTTGGCATTGTGAATTGCAGCATGGGGGGCTCCTCCGCATCGCCGATTAGCCACACGATTACCCAGATTACACGGGGAAATGGCTAAGGTAAATAAGGCCAGCCTTCTGCCACCTCCTCCCCGGGCCAGGAGCGGGCTGCCCCGTCCCCTTCCCTGCTACTGGGAGCTGAAAGGAAAGGGTTGGAGGGGAAGGGGAGCGAAGCCATAAACCCTGTGTTAACAGAAATAAAGATTTCAAGGGCAACAGCGTGAAAATGTCTTTCTGGTCAAGTGATGTATGGGTATTGTTCCCTGTTACCACACAATGGTGAAGTAAATTTCTTGACCAAAAAAAAGATCTCATATCCTGTCTTTTTTTTCTCTGTCCTCCCAGGTTAAGGGAGACCTGTCGAGTGATGATCACAAAGAGCGTGGTAGGCACAGTCTGTGTCCTGCAATCTCTCCCCTCCGTAATCTTGCACACAGATTAGTTTTCCCCTCCCTCCCCGCCATGCAGTTCTTATGGCCATGGGGTAACACTGTGAAAACTGTGTTTATCCAGCCTAGGGCAGCTCAACAGAGTAAGGAGAGATTACTTCCCTATGCTGGAGTCTTAAGGCACATATAATCAGCTGTGATCCAAAATAAACGCATGTCTCTATTATGGAAGGTCAGGCTGGAGAGATCGCACTGTCAGCTGCCTCAGTTTTCAGTCTTCAAAATGTGTCTGTTTGCTGTGCCTATAAAATCAGTGGTAAACTGAACTGCAGTGCTGACATTGCCAAAGTCTCAGCTTCTGTGGGATGGTCTTAAAAGCAGCCGTATCAGAAGTGATCAGCAATACATGTGTATGTGTTCACAGTATGAAATGTATTATGCAAAATACATATGTATATGTTATACATATAGACTTAAGCTGTCTCAAAAGTGAAGACATTTTTATCTCCAAGAAGCTGTATCTTATTGTAGCTTTTCACTTGAAAAGGCTTCTAATGTTTGTACGTCTTGTAGCATCTTTTACAACCCCGACCTCCGGCTCTTTTATCCTGTGGAGAGTTAAATTGGAGGTACTGTGCGATGTCCCACCTCATTGCAACGGTGCCGTCAGTGCCCAAACTAGGATACAGCATCCTTGCAGGGAGGAGCCCTTATGCCGGGAGCTCTTTGACGCAAGTGATGTGCCCAGCTGCAAGGCACTCAAAACCAGCTGGGCTCCCAAAGGAGACTACAGCTCCCTGGGTGTTTTTAGGGAGATTTGGGTGCCTAAAGTTGCAGTTGCTCAGAAAGTGTTTAAGTGGGTTAAACTGAGACCTGGTTCTCCCTGGAACCGAAAAGAATCGGTTTGAGACAATAACTGGAAACATGGTTTTGAAATGAGGGGAAAAGGGGCAGTCTGACGTTTGTGAATTTCTTTCTTTTTAGTTTCAGGTGACCTATTAACAAAATTCAGCACAAGTTTATGAATAGTTTGGCTTGGCCCAAATTTGCATTCTTCCCTAAATAAAGTATTCAGCCAAAACTTTTTTCCCAAGACTGAATTGGACTACTATGTTGAGATTATCAGTTAATGGCAAAAGAGATTAAGAAACAGGCTAGCGAATGAGAATGGAGAACTCATTAATATTCCATGGATTTTTATTTGTAAATATTCAAATAGTGCTCTAGTTATGAAAATATTCACAAGTCTTAAGAGATCACAGAGAAAAAGGCGTAGCTTTCACTTTTGGTTTGATAAACAGCTGGAAGTAAAAAATGTACTCCATATCCAGTCTCACTGCTATGGAGAGCAAACAATTGAAGTGGGGAAAACAAACAAACAAACAAACAAAAAAACCCCCAAAACCAAACCAAACCAAAAACAAACAAACAACAACAACAAAAAAAAAAACCCAAACCCAAAGTGAAAAAACACTCAGCAGAACTTTTTAAAAAAATTAAGTGAAGACCCATGGCTTTTAGTAGTTCATATTTTAAGTCTTTACGCTTCTAAATGGTGGAGAAATGCCCCAAAATACAGTCTCAGAAAATTTATTTCCTAATCACCAGATGGAGTGCTTATTATAGTTTGCCTAAGGTTTCTGGTGGAAGTGAGCTCCTTTCCCTTTCTTTGCTGTGAGTACCGATATCAGCATCCTAACCAGTTTGGTTAATTGCGTTACTTTATATAATCTAAGCTTCTCAGATTTTTCACTTCGTGCCCTAATCTGCTAAGCATTGCCACTTTGTCTAGTTATATGGTAATTGTATTTCACCCAGGGTTGGATGCCTGCCCGTGCTGAAGAGGTCTCTGGGTTTGTATCTGTGTGTTTTGTACAGAAGGGGCAACCTCTCGGCTAAGCTTGTGCATTTGTAATACCATATTTCATTTACGTTTTTGATTTGCAAAGACATCTTGAATGTACTGAACATTATTGGTGATTTCTGGTGAAGTCAAATGAAAAGTCCCTGGTTTACAGTCATTCTTTATTTGAATACAATTTTTTTCTTTTTGCATAGCTGTCTCCATTTGCAATCTAAGGATGTCTAGAGCTTTGTGCATGGGCACTTCTTGTTACTTTTATCAAACTAAATCAGATAAGTCAGAATAGTTCGGTGAAATAGAATGGTTTGTACAAGCTGTATATTGTCTAAAAATGGTGCGGTCTGTCATTGCATCCTCAATTTTCTGTTTGTTTTTATGTAGTGAAATTTTGCATGTGCTGCTGGTTTAACATTTAAATCCACTGGTTATCCAAACAGCTGCAATGTTATTGGAAATAAAAGCTCAGTTCAGATCTTTCTGTTGTCTTAAAATCCAAATCTCTACAGTATTGTTTCAAGCGTTTGCCACGCTTGCGTGCTCAGGAAGTGCCTGGCGAGCCACCTGTACATACGTAGTACGCCAAATAAAAGGAGAGAAGCTTCCTAGGCAGGTTTCTTTCCACTGACCTGTTTGTTGTTTAGCAGATGCAGAGGAGGAGTATATTGATTGAGCAGTGAGAAGGAAGGGTGAATTGATCTGATAGTGAAGTGATGCATTTTTTGCTGAGAGGGGGATTTTTCTGATGGGGAAGGAACAAATTGACTTATTGGTTAATTGAAGAAGGTAATTGACTGGGAGAGGCAGTGAGAATTTGATGAAAGATTTGATTTGCAGGAAAGAAGGCTTTTCCAAATATATGCACAAATACTTATTTCTTTCCTCACTTGTCTGCCTCTTTCTTAATGTGTAATGGAGATGGGTGGTTTCACTTTGACTCTTTTTGGCACCCTGCTTGTTCCTTGGACTTCTGCAAGATGGGTAGGCCTGGCTTTGTGTGAAACTTTTTCTCTTTTTAAGTGTGACTGGAAACTTTCCCGCATTAAAATCTGCAAAAGTTTATCGCTGCTTTTTTTGCCTAAAGCTGTGCCTTGCACTTCAGTTGACTGAGTCTGCCAGTAAACACTCTTTGTCACTAGTTGCAATTGCCTAACCCGTGCCTGGATTTTAATGCATATTAGGCACCTAACTCCCACTGAAAGCAATATGAATTAATACTTTTTTCCTTTAAATAATCTTCCAGATTTCACTAGGCAACTCCCTGCATTGGCAAGACCAGAACTGCTTCCATAAGTATGGTCATTGCTCCTTAAACCTTTGGAGAAGGGAGTGTGATTTGTTCTGTTTGGCTGGTGCAACAGCAGTCTCATCTGTGGTGGGGGCTTCTAAGTGCTACAGTAATAAAAAAAAAAAATTGAAATAGTAAAAGTGACACCAACAACAGTAATACTAGTAGTAATAAATAGTTACATATTGGTGCCACATAAATATTAATTACTCCAATGCTTAATTTAATTTCTAATTAATTTAGAATTAATTTCCTAATTTCTGTTTGGATGAGATTGCCATAATCTTCATGTGATGCCTTTAGGAGACCAGAAGTGTTTTCGTTCCCGTTTTACAGAAATGGCATAGAAGGCCTCCAAATACCATCTTCTGAGGACTCTAACTTTTAGAGCAACCTCAAGGAAGTTTCTGTCCTCTCCTTGGGAAAACTGTGTTTTTAACAGGGTTAGGGAAGGAGCCTATTCAGGGAATTTTCCGTGTTGTGGGATGGCAAATGGCTGAGTCCCCAGGGATCAGCATGGTTATTGGAGCTCAGTATTGTAATGTTACAATAATTTCCCTCTTGCAATGACATTACCCTGGGGACTGTGGGGAAACTGAATGCTACGGACTGCTTTGACTTGCAAAGAAGCTGTGTCTGTGCCTTCCTCCCCTTGTACCCTTCCAGTCTGCTCGGATGTGGCACAGCCTTATTTTTGTCACCATTAGGTAAGATTCAGCTGCGTTTACAGCAGAGATATTGTAGGAGTGAGCTCTGTGAAGAAATAATATTAGAATTTTTTAAACTCCCAAGGGGAGGAGGAAAGACCTTTAATTAGCAAATAATAGGCTTAGCCCATAAGCTACCTATAAAAAAAGAAAAAATTGCCATGCATCAGGAAGGAAATGGATAAGGAAAAAGTCTTCAAATAATTTACACGTAAGAAAGAATCCTTGGGTGTGGATGGAGGGTTGCATTATTTTAAAATGCATTTCGTATTTAAAAAATATAGGAACAGCTTCGATCGAAGTCGCTTGTCCCAGGCAGTCACACTTACACCTGTATGTTGTTGAAGTAGCACCAGAAGTAGGTGAGTGGGGGAAGGGTATTTAGGGAAGTTTGTGCAGCTGGAAAAGATCTTTAAATTTGAATTCTTAATAGGAAACTTATGAACACACCAGAGCCGAACAAATATTTCAGTGTGAATAATTTATATGACAATACTACTAAAAATAGCAGGCTGCTGTAATTCTATGATACGGCTAGCACAGTTTGGCTGACGGAGGAGGAGAGGTGTCACCATCATACAATAGCCTTTGCTCTGTCTTGCACTGCCTGGGATTTCACCTTGGACTGAGCTAATCCATCATCCTGCTAAAGGAAAAATAACAGCTGGGTTTCTCCATAAAACAAAAGAGTGTGACTGAAGGATGTTTTTCTCCATTTTCCTCCCTAATAATTTACAAGTTTTCCCCTGTAGAAAGTGGAACCTTAGAAAGTTTCTTCCAAAATCAAAAGCTTGCTCACAGATTGATGGTTAAATGTGCACTGTGCGTTTGTCAGGGATGCTCTAAGTGGTACCGAAGCTGACAGAATACAAGCAGGAGCTGACAGCTTCACTCCAGTTACAGCTGATTAAAGGCTGCAGGGGCCTGGGGGCCCCATCTTGAAAAGAGGACCACTGCAAATTCACCAGAGCACTTCCAGTCTGCATGTTTTACATCCGCTGGCACAGAGTACTCTAGGTATTGCATTCAGTAATCAACTTCTGCCTCCAATTTTGGAGTGCTGGATAACAGATACAGACAAGAAGTTAAAAATGTAAATGAGAATTACCTTACATTATGTACGTACATTACATTATGTGTGACAAATGGCAGTGTAAAACGTAAGCATCGCATATGTTAAACTTCAGTGTACGTTTTAGAGCCATTTGTGGCTCTAAAGCATGACTTGAAGTTTGAGGTTGGGTCATCTCCCAGCCTTCTCCCCATTTCCATACCAAGCACATGCATTGAGCCCTTGTAGGCTGAGCATGCTGGCTGCTCAGTTTGGGAGCTCTTCCCTAGGCCCTGTAGCCAAGACATTCAAGCACAGCTAGGCATCCAGCATGACCTAACCAGAACCATTAAAAAAAAAAATCTCAGCATCAAAGAGTGCTTGGCACTATCTGGAAGTAAGACAGAGAGCACATCTCCTGCTTTTCTGAATGTTCTAATTCCAACTGCTAGCAAGTATGCAGTGCTTGTGTATGCTGTATAGACCTTGTGCCTTAGCCTACGCTGAATGAACATCTGATTGGGGAAATCTTTTCCTCTCTGTTCTGTCCCAGGTCAGTTTTACATGATGGGTATTTTTTCATTCTTTCGCTAATGTGAAAAGAACATCCCAAACAAATATCTCCTCCCAAACATAGATAATAAAATATAACTTTTTCTAAGTTTCACTAAAATCATTAGAGAATTTTCCTTGCATTATTTCACCAGGAACTTTCTATTAAGCAAAACAACCACATTTCCCCCTTCTGCCCTAAATTTCAGTCTTGCTTTATTAGCACCAGAGGCCAGATTCTCAAAACTGCTGATTAAAAAAATCCATGCAATCTTTAGAACACTTTGTCAAGGTACTTTTTTAAAACTCTTGAAAATAAATCACAGCTTGTGGCTTAAAAATCAGAACTGCAGACACAAAATATAGTAAGTCAAGTAACAGACATTTGTTAGCATTTTTTTTATTAATCCATTCATATATTTATAGAATTGCTAAATATTTAAAGCTCCAGACTGAGAGCTATTCTTAGGGTGATTTCTTTGCTTAAGTTGAGCTCAGGTAATACTTTTGATGTCCATTTTCATTCACCTAACTGGAAATTAGTTTTTTAAAGGTGGATATTTGTTGAGAGGAAGACACACAAGATGTGCCTCCAAATAAAAGGAATTCAAAAAGCATATCTGTCCTGATCTTAGTGATGGAAAGTTGTTTATAATTGATTTAGACAAACTGTTCAACAGTGTACCAGTATATCAACAGAACCTTTTCATAGTCTGAGTCCTCTTGTGTTGATTTTTAAAAGGCAGCCAGTAAGACCTGGGGGCTTTTAAACTGCAGAACTCGAGGAATTTGCTGATTTTCTCCTACTGAGCAACAAGAACCCTATATAGGCATATTTCAGTAGGTATGTATAATGTGGATGTAGGTATGTGTCTGCATATATATTTTTATATACATACACACATACACTTATTTATTGAAGTATATATATATACGTGTATATATAAGCTCATGTATATATAAAACATACATCATGAATACAAACATGCACACACATATATACAATTCCCTTGCCTCCTTTTCTCCCAGTCTTCTTTGAGACTGTCTTTATTTGTTTTAAATCACTTTTTGGTTCAATTAAAGCTCTGCTGGCCCCTTTAAATTCTTCCTCTGATGGTATTTCAGAATTATTGCTATTATTTTTTGCATTATCTTTAATTTAAAATAACAGGTGAATATAAATGCTGTTACTGGATTACTCGATCTTTTTTTTAACACAAAATAAGAGATATAAATTAGAGTCCATGCATTAAAAATATGCCCACTCCAGAAGAGACACCCCGATGTTTTCTCTAGGATTTGGCTTGCAAAAAAGAGTGAGTGAGTGAAGTGTGTATATGTGAGGAAGACTGGAAAGGAGAGAGCTTAGGAAAAGCAAAAGTGCTCTGCAGAAGTAGTTCAGTTTGCATAATTTATTTTAAATATGGATTCTCTCTGGTGAGTGATTGCTCCCCCCCTCACCCCCCTTACCTTCCCCCCCCCCCCCCTTTTTTTTAAAAATAGGAATTTCTGTGCTGCTTGTGTTCCAATATTCCAGTTCAAACAGGGTGCCTGGCAGTAGCTCAGCACCTGTGTCGCTGACTACTTACTGCTGACGAGCCTTGCTTGCCGGTAATCTAGATTTATGGTAAGTCTACCCTTTCCCTTCATCTACAAGGTCCGGGGACATTCGGGTAGCCAATCTGCCCTTAAATACGTCTCTGAGGAAATGGTGCTAATTAGTATTGGAATTTACAGCCTTCCATTTTATTGACTTGTCCTACTTTCTTCGATAATTAACTAATGAGTAAAGTAATGAGCTATGTTAGTCAGTCATGATGTTCAATTAAACAGCAAATCAATTATTGAAAATAGTTTCGGACAGCTCTCGTGTCGTCACAGGGAGTGTGTGTCTGTGTGTGTGTGCGCGTGTGTGTGCACACGCGTGTTTCAAATGCATGCCCTAGATGTGGCAGTGTCCCTCCTGGGAGGGTACCTAGCTGCAAGGGGGCTGTGTGATCACAGCCAAACCCCACCAGCGGTTCCTCTTGCCCACGTTGTCCACCCTCTGCTCAGCCTCCCTAAATAGCGCCCTGACGCTGCACTTCCCTGAGGTGAGCTTCTCTTTGCAGGGGGTCCCAAAAGCCTGAGAATTGCAACGCTACAGGCTTGGGAAGGAGTGGCTGGAGAGCTGCCTGGTGGAAAAGGACCTGGGGGCGTTGGCCGACAGCCACCTGATTATGAGCCAGCAGTGTGCCTAGGTGGCCAAGAGGGCCAATGGCATCCTGGCTTGTATCAGGAATAGTGTGGCCAGCAGGACCAGGGAGCTGACAGTGCCCCTGTACTCAGCACTGGTGAGGCCCCACCTTGAGTACTGTGTTCAGTTTTGGGCCACTCACTACAAGGACATCGAGGTGCTGGAGTGTGGCCAGAGAAGGGCAACGAAGCTGGTGAAGGGTCTGGAGCACAAGTCTGGTGAGGAGCGGCTGAGGGAGCTGGGGTTGTTCAGGCTGGAGAAGAGAAGGCTGAGGGGAGACCTTATTGCTCTCTACAACGACCTGAAAGGAGGCTGTAGCGAGGTGGGGGTCGGTCTCTTCTCCCTAGTAACAAGTGATAGGAGGAGAGGAAATGGCCTCAAGCTGCGCCAGGGGAGGTTTAGGTTGGATATTAGGAAAAACATCTTCACCAAAAGGGTGGTCAAGCATTGGAACAGGCTGCCCAGGGAAGTGGTTGAGTCTCCATCCCTGGAGGTATTTAAAGAACGGATAGATGTGGTGCTCGAGGACATGGTATAGATGGACTTGGCAGTGCTAGGTTAACGGTTGGACTCGATGATCTTAAGGGCCTTTTCCAACCTTAAGGATTCTATGATTCTATGAAACACAAGATTGCTGTAAAATAGAGAGCACTTTTTGTGATGGGGAGGTCAGCAGAGGGGTGTTACTAAGCAGGCATGCCCATTCACTGCTGTGACCCCTCTGCCTCTTTTCTTGGCACATGAAACCTTTCCCACTGGTGAGCCGAGCGGCCTGTCCCAGAGCGCGGCATTACGGCAGCAGGGACTAGTACACAAATATTAGTCCTCAAAGCCCTACCTCTCTTCTGGCCACAGCATTACCCAGGAGCAACAGAGAGGGTGACAGGGAGTTAAGGATTTTTCCCCTGAGCAGCACTTGTCCATGGGAAGAGGCTTCCAGGACCATCGTGTCACGAGTCCCCTGGACCATGTCCACGCAGTGGGGTACCACCAAGCCTGGGGGGGCATCGCACACACATCCCTGTGCGGCCACTGGCAGGTCAGGTCATGGTTCACCAGGGCAAAGCAGCCACTCTGTGCCTGGCCTCAGTCCTTACAGCACAGGTGGCTTCATTTGGCGTGGGCCAAGCAAAGATCTTTTCCATCAGGATGAGAAATAGACATTTATTATCTCCCTAATGTTGTGAGTGCAATCTTGCCTAGGAAATGTGTAGGGCAGTTTCAGCAAAGAAAACTGTAGCTTACATCATCATTCAGTAACTTGCCAGCTCTTCAGGTTTAATTATTCTTTCATTTGAACTTTTTACCCTTCCTGTTCCCTTCAGGTCTTTCTCTTCATCCTACCTGCTACACTAGCTGATAGCACTTCTGCACCTGCTGCCCAGAACTTTGCATGTTTTCAAGCTCGCTGTCCTGGTGACACCCATCTTGTTGCATTTGCTGTTACTTTTAGTTCTGCTTTTGGTGTTAGAACGTGCCACAGCATTATTCCCACATACAGCAAGCAAACCTGTCCTGAAAATTCAGCAGTCTGGGAACAACTTTTACCGTCCTATGCTTTACTTGTACAAAAAAGAAGTTTTGACTTGCCCTGTCAAAAGACCACTTTGCTGTGGGCAGCAGCAGTTTTTAGAGATGACAGTAATATTGCATTAAGCAGTTTGATGGTTTTAAAAGGCAATAAAAATGTAAAGGTTATTAGATTAGATAGAAAATTTGGGTTGGGCTTAAAATTTTAACCTAACATTATCAGATATGCTGAACCAGAAACAACACTCCCAAAGTCTTGCTGTGCTATCTCGTGTTTCTGTTTGAGTAGCAAAGTGGCACAAATAGTGCCATGCCATGCTCATAGGCTCTGTAGTCATACAAATGTGCACTATAATTATTCATTATTAATAACGGTCATCATACGATGATTTTTTTTTTTTTCAAAGGTAGTGAGCGTGCAGAAAGCTCCCCCACCACCTTCCAAATTCAGAAGGAAAAGCAGGCCAGTGAGCGATGTGCCTAAATACAGAGAGAGGAGACAGAATATGTTGGCTTTAACCATCCAATTGAATTGCAATTCATTAGAGAAACAACAAGCCAAAACAAATCAAAGACAGTTCAAAAAAGGCAACATAAAGTTTTCATTTCCAAACAGTTTTAATTCACTGTTTGTGCTCTTTACTGAGAATATGCAAGGAACACAAACATTCCCATATGAATTAAATCACAATTTACATATGAATTACATTAGAAATATGAGCTACACTAAAGAGATAATTAGTGCTGTCCTGGGTTATGTGAGCACAAACAAAATTAAATAAGAACAATTTCAAAGACAAGTTTTGCTTTGCCTTTTCAACTAAGCTGGTTTAATCAGTGATAATGACTGAAATAAATCCACTACATATAAAACAACGCACAACATATCATACTGTGTGAAATGCCATTACTAAGTCCCGTGCCTTGGTAAATCACGCAGTCAAAAAGGAGTACGACGTCACCAATACGATGCTACAGAAAATTTGCCACTGCTGGGTGCCCAGTGCTGAAGGCAGTGGTCCCTGAGGCTTGCAAGAAAGCAGGACCCACGACAGGCCAGCGTCGCTGAGCTGCTCCAGAGGGAGTAACGGGATGGGGGGGGGGGGGTGGTGCTGTGAGGGTTTGTGTAGGGGATTTTTTAAACCTTACAAATGAATGAGAAACAGCTGCCACAGACACCAGTGCTAGCAGAGAGCAATGAGAGGGAGGGGAGCTGAAGGAGGGGGGGATGGCAGGGGGGGAGAGGAGAAAGTGAGAAGGATAAAAATACCAAGCAGAAGCAGACTACCTGTGCATCAGCACCTCAGCCCCTAAATAGAGCTATGCTTTATGACTGCCTTGCCTAATGAGCTAAACTCTGGTGACCATAAAACTGAAATATAATTATGACATTAAAGATGCCTATATTTGAACTTAATTATTAATTAATTTAATGAGAGAATAGGAGGTTGTAAAATTGCTAATTAAACGGCTCTGTAAAACTGCAGACGGCAGAGGATTTACCAAATGATGAATCCCACAACAGTATTTGGGCTATATCAATATTCTATTAATATACAGTATGCCAGAGGTACTGGCTAGTACACTACTCACAGTTAAGCTGATGTGACAGGCATACAGAGTGAAAGAAAATGAAGGACATAAAATTCCAGATGACAGCAACCTTGAAGACGATCTCTGCCCCCACCTCTGTGGCAGTTTCTGAAATCAGTTAAATAAACTCAGAAATGCAGGATAAAAATCAATCTTACCATTGCAAATGTGAATAAATTGGCTTGAAGCAAACGACCCACCTATGGTCTTAGGCACCGTGGTGTTGTGTTGCTCTCCGCTTGCGTGCGGGAATGGTCAGAGCTAATCTGGACTTAAGTGCAACAGAACGGGAGGGATGCAGCGTGTGTGTGTGTGTGCTGTGTGTGCGTGTGCCCGCCCGCATGTGAAAGAGAAGCTGAGTGAGAGCAAAAAATAACTGTCCCCTTGTGATTAGTGAAATTAAACTCAAGTGAACCTTCAGGGGCTAAATTCGAACCTACGGGGGAAAATTTTAGAGATTCCCACACTGCACTATCAGCATGCGAGGAATTTCACTGTAATGTTTGAACGGCAATGCCATTTGGATGACATTCATTGAAAAACATAGAGGAGGAGTGAAGGAAAATATTTTCTTTTAGCATTGAGCCTAATTCAAGGAACGTCAAAAGAAAATGCATGGGGGTGTCTCACCCTGCGTATCTCTAAATGTCAGTCATGATTTAATTACCGGGATAAAAGCGAAAGGAAAATTTAAGCATCGCTTTGTAGTTTTGTAGGAAACAATGAAATACCACTGGGCAGTGTAACAGAAAAACACCAGCAACACCAGGTTAAATGTATGAGGTATGTTTTAATATTTGCACAAATCCTTAGAACTGTTGCTTTTTATATCTGCCATGTGGCATAGCTTTTCCTTTACACATTTTGTTTTTTAAATGCCCTGTTGACAGTCACAAGAAGCAATTTGATAAGAAAGATTAAAGATACAATATCAAGAAAATAGGGTGGGAAGAGAGTCACCCCCCACTCTAAGGAAAATAACAGTCATTTACAGTAACATCTCCCGTTTCTAGAAAATGGATGGAGGATCTTGAGGCTAAGGACAAGAGCTGTATTTATGGAGCAGATCATCTTGAGTGCCATCACACAGCACGTACAGGACAACAAGGTGATCAGTCAGCATGGGTTTATGAAAGGCAGGTCCTGCTTGACTGACCTGATCTCCTTCTATGACAAGGTGACCTGCTTAGTGGGTGAGGGGAAGGCTGTTGATGTTGTCTACCTGGACTTTAGTAAGGCCTTTGACACCATTTCCCACAGCATTCTCCTGCAGAAACTGGCGTCTCACGGCTTGGACAAGTGTGCTCTTCACTGGGTAAAAAACTGGCTGGATGGCTGGGCCCAAAGAGTGATGGTGAATGGAGTTAAATCCAGTTGGCGGCCAGTCACAAGTGGTGTTCCCCAGGGCTCAGGATTGGGGCCAGTTCTGTTTAATATCTTTGTGAACGATCTGGATGAGGGGATCAAGTGCACCCTCAATAAGTTTGCAGATGACACCAAGCTGGGCAGAAGTGTTGGTCTGCTGGAGGGTAGGAAGGCTCTACAGAGGGATCCGTACAGCTGGATCTATGGGCCAAGGCCAACTGTATGAGCTTCAACAATCCTTAGTGCAGGGTCCTGCAGTTGGGTCGCCATCCTTGGAGATATTTAAAAGATGTGTAGATGTGGCGCTTAAGGACGTGGTTTAGTGGTGGACTTGGCAGTGCTAGGTTAACAGTTGGACTTGATGATCTTAAAGGTCTTTTCCAGGCTAAATGATTCTATGATTCTATGATTTCCAAGTCCTTTGTAACTTTTGAAAAAATTACATAAACTTTTTGTACCTGAGTTTTTGCTTCCTAAGCTAGGAATAAGAGCAGTTTCTTGCCACTTATCATTCATGTTTCAGATCACTAAATGGAAACTTGCAAATATTTCTGAGCAAATGATCTCTAGAAATCACTTTTTATTGACTGGTTTGGGACAAGCCTTTAGAAAGTGTCACTTCTTGCTTTGTTTTGGTTTTTAATGCCCATCTTGGGACATATGAACAAAGTAATTTTAAGGAGCTGTGCCCTTCACATGATGGTCTTGTTTACCTTATCTCAAATACTAATAGAGTTCGCAGTCTCTCGATACTCAGAAACCTCACTGGTGGGTTTTGTATGAGAATCTGCAGCTAAAAGAGCTGCTGCTTTAAAAAATCTTGATCCCAATTTAGAAAACTACTCTGGCTGGTTTCTATCTTATAATATGTGCAATTAATAAATATGAAAGCTTCTATGCATTTATTATCATTGTATCATGCCCTGCAGTTTTATAGATCCAATTTCTCAAAAAGTGACTTTTACCAGAAATAAAACCAGACAGATTTCTTCTATTGTGCGACCAGCTATCAGACCTGCCCCTTGACTGAAGGCTTTTGTGAGATCTGAACTGTGTTTCACTCACTCAGGTTTCAATCCCAGCAAGACAGACAGTGAGTTAAGGGTTGGAACAGGTGGGTTTCTAGTAGAAAGGAAATGCCAAATGACTCATCATCACCATATTGCTGGTTACATGTTTAGAGCATCAAAGAAATGGCTTCTTTGTCTCCCCCAGAGCTACCACATGGTGAACTTTATTACTGGTAGGTTGCACTCCTTGCTAGAGCAATTCAACCTGCAGCACCGTGGCTGGCTTGAAACAGAAGAGGGGCAGGGAATCTGGGGATGCTCTTATCTCCAAACTTACCTTGATGCCGCCATTGCAGGCAGTTCCCTATGAGAAAGAAATATTTGAGAAAGGGTAAATACTGGTGAGAGTTATGGTCAAACCAAAAGCCTATTGGTTGTTTTCTGTGATACTTAACTGCCATCCAGTTATGAGGAGATCCTGGGCAAGGACTTCCTCGTTGCAAGGAGCATGAGAGGTCCAGCCGACAGCTCTGAACCTGAAGTTCATGGTCATCTTCATAAGACTGGTCACTGCAGACCCTGGGAGAAAATTATTTTGCCACCTTGCTCTGCTCTGAGGGCAGGAGGCTGGTCACTGTTGCCTGACAGTTATCATAGGGGTGAGCGGGGCAGGCGTCTCTCTGGGTACGAGCAGCAGTGGTAACAGTGCTGCTCCCAGCCTTATGCCACGTATCACCTCAAAGTGGTTCTCAAACTACTAGTAGCAACTTGGCTAGCATTTATGTACGTCACAGTTTGCAAACCTCCAGGGTTGCACATTCCTTAAACATTATGGGTAAAATCCAGCTGTGGCCCAGAGCTAAACCATACAGTTGACAGGGGTACCTGTCAAGCTTGATTACCAGGAGAGAGCTCCAAAGTAAGAACAGGTGTGATTAACTACTATTGGTGTTGCAGGCATGTGCCAGGGTCTCATTGCAATACATATGAAAAGCGTGTACAAACCCAAAGCTTTAATTGATTTTATTTAATTCCCAAGGATTTAAAAAATTGTTTGTTTTAATTGTGAATTAAATCATCAAGGAGGTTAACTTGGTTTAAGTTATCTGTTACTCTTGTTTGCGTTTGTCCTTTTTTTTCCCTTTAGAAAGCCTTCCTTTTTTCTGTTGGTTTTTAAAATGTAAAATATGTGCTAAATACATCCTTCAAAGTAAGCTGCATAAAGTTAATGTACTTGTCGCCAATCAGAAGGATACATTATATTTTTGTGCATTTAATTAGCCAGCTTTTTAGTTTAATATAATTTAACTTATCCTCTTCTTCATTTTTTACTTTTACATAATGTTAGAATATGGTGAGTGCTGTACCTCTGCTTCATTAGGTGAATACTATTTTTTCTTTGGTATTTGTGTTAAGCCCTAGTTATATAGAACTCACAACATCTTTACAACTGCAGGAAAAAAATAACATTGAAATAGTTCTCACTAACTAAATAAATCTATCTTAAACTTGATGGATGTACGGAAGGGAAAAATATATTCACTTGAACAGATTTTTTTTCATTTCATTTTTTTCATTCATTTTTTTCATATTAAAGAAGTGGTGTAGTGGCATAGTTAAATGAACTGTTTCTGTTCATAATGTCCATCAAGGCCTTCAAAATGGCAGAGCTCAACCTTTTAAGTCTACTATATACATCATAATTGAAAGACAAAAACAAGCTCTTTACTTTTTTTTAACTTGCAATTAGTTTCTAATGTTGATTGAAGTATACATTGATTGGAGAAGTATACATTGATTGGAACTAACTGAATACTTTGAAACAAAGAAAAAAAAATTCTTCATTCCTGAAAAAAAAATTTCCGTGGGCAAAAATTCCACAAACTTTAGTTTGTGGTTCTTTACTAGTGATTCCACAAGATTGGTGTTCTGACTTGTTTTTAAAACCTCAGAGTAAGACTAGCACTTCTTAAAATCATGTGGCATTGCAAAGCTAAAAAGATAGAGAAAAGACAAGGCCCAGTTGATAAAAACATAAGTTTCTTTCTAAAGCTTGAAGTCTGCAGATCTGAAAGTTGAAGTCTGTGAAAATGGAAGTTTACTGAATTCATCAAAAGACAACAGAATTTGCATTAGTTCCTGCTACTGCAATCTTTCTGTAAATCAAATTATACAGAATTAAAAAGACAGGAAATATATGGATTCAACTTTTCCCTCTCAGGAAAACATGCCAAGTATTACATTTGGTTTGAAATCTGAAAGCTAAAATGTGTTTTCTCAGGTATACGCATTATCAGTATGGCAAAGGTTTGAACTGGAATTAAATTAACAACTCTGTTGTTCCACAAGGTGAGAATAGTCAAGCTAGCTCCACGAACTAACTGAACTAGGTTAGCAGTGGTGAAATAATTTTTGAACACACAGGGATCAGGTGGATCTGTGCAGCATTGAGACGCTATTTTTGACAGATGGCTTATGATTATGGGATATTGGAAGAAGGAAAGAGGTGCCTTTATTTTTTGTTAGTTTTTCATGAGATCACAAGTTCTTCTGGAAAAAAGATACAGGAGACAACTTTGGGGTCTGCAGTCTAGAGTCAGCTCATGATTACTTTTTATTTTGCCACTAGATCACACCTTTGTTTTAATCTCTCTCCTCACTGTTTATCTATGAATAGCCTGTGAACTTTTCCATACCCCAAATTAGATAATTATCATAAACCCTCCTCTAAATGCAAGTGTGTAGAGGACAGCAAACGGATTTCAGCTGCTGAAGCAAGCTGCCGTGACCTCTGCGGATATTTTGCTGCAGGGAATTACACAGCCTTTCAGATGATGTCATGAGGAAGGTTGAAGCCTGGCAACTCTTCATGCTTGGCGTGTGCTTGAAAAATCTAGCTGGATACTTTTCTTTTGTTCCAAATCACAAACCAGGCAAGCATCATAAACAAGAATGAGTCAGTCTTTCTGCTCCCAAACTCGAAATGTGTTAATCTTTTCCTTACTCTGTCAGTTTTGATTTAATTCTGGAGGAAAAGGAAGGTAAGAATGCAGCCTGACTGAGGTTGACTGCACTCTCCTGCAAACCTAAAGAACCAAGGTCTAACCTCTCCCTCTCTTTTCCAGCACTTCAGGTCTTGTCCACACAGGAAGCAAAGGCAGATCAGCCTTTGCTCTAGCATTCAGAAACGGTTGCTCCACAAACCCTGGGTGCCCGGCGAGCTACTCCATGGCACACTTCTGCTGTGTTAGCATGCTTTGACTACGGTTTGTCCAACCGAGGGAAGGCATCAGGAATAAAATCACTCTACAGGCAACCCAGGATAACTCTTTAGCCTACTTTTTTTTTTTTTTTTTCTTCCCCATGGTTGTTAATCGTGTTATGCTTGAACGCAAAACTTGTTACAACCCCAGTTGGTCAGAAGAGTGTTTAAACACTGTTCTAAATACAGTTCCCTGTCCTAGATTTCAGTGGGAATATTCATATAGTTAAAACTACGTGCCTGTTTAAGTGCTAGCCTGCATTTATAGGCAAATTTTAGCCTTCAACCCCACCTTAATCCTTTGGGTTTTTTTCCTTTTGTTTTGTGAAATTAGATAATTCTTACTTGTTGTATAAAAAGCTTCCCTTACATATTAAAGGCTTACAGAGAAAGCCACAACCATGCATGAAAAATATGTTAAAAAACCCTAATAAAAAGAAACAGCAGTATAAAAACAATATGGAAGGATGTAAATCCTAGCTATAAAAAAAAAAAATCTAAATATAGCAAAGGTACCTTACCTACATGTATGTACAGTTTGAGGCAATGTTTTCTTCTGAAAGAGAAATCTGAATGTAGACTATATGACATAATTTAAGAAAATATTGCCTGGAAAAATAACAACTGTCTGTTTTCAGCAGATCCACTTGAGAAACTAAGGGTAAAAAGAAAAAGGTTAGCAAAGCATTTCAGAAGTGCAGGTGTGACAGCATTAAAAGAAAAATCTGTGAAGAATTAAAGGAAGGGATCGTAATGACACCTTTTTTCTTATATGTAGAGATGGCTTGAAGGAGGACAGGAACGTAAAGGCATGCATGTCTTCTGTGAAAGGCTTCTAATGCCCAGGATATGATTGATTCTTCTGTGGCTTCAGCTTTGTGGGTGTGAGAGAAGTCATAAGACATGGGAGATAAGTCATTCTGCGTTCCGGGATGAGGGGAGGAAACCCCAAAATTCTTGAGTTCCTACCATTAGCAACAGCAGAGATGCCTGACATAGTAAATCAGTTTGGAAGGATTAAATAACAATTTGGTCTTTGCATTATGAAAAGTAAGATCCCATCTGGTATGAGTTTGCTTCTTGTTTACAAATGCCTTAGCTTGAATGAAGAATAGAAAAAAGAGTTATTGCTCATTCCCTCAAGCAAATGGGAAACCCAGCTGATGATGGTCTTCCATCATAGGCAGGTCAGCAGGATGTCATTTATAGATGGCCACGGATGTCTCCTCAGATAGCTTCATGTATGTACATGCACTTGGCCATGCCTAAGCTTTTCTGGTGACATGAACACCCTTCGAACATATGTCATTTCCTTTTGATGCATCCTGCCGCAGTAACATGGTCTATCACTGCATCACCAAATTATATTAGGACACATGACAACAGCCATCCAACTGGATGACCTCACTCTCGCCCTACTTTGATCTAGTTCAATCATTTCTGGTGACTTAGGTGTATAAAACAATTCCCAGGAGATAGCTGAAAAAAACTGCCGATCACATGGGTTGCATATGCATTTGGGAATACCAACTGCAGTGAACAACCGAGCAGCACAAGTTCAAGTTAGACAAAGAATTTAAGTCATACATCGGAAAATATATTTCCTAAGACCATACCAACCCTAGCCGCAAGTTCAAAGACTTATTTTTTTCCATGCTGTCTTCCTAAGGGGTCAAATTTGAAAATGCAACCCACAAACAAAACATTAAAGATAATAATGGGTCAATCTAACATCCTTCTTTTTCTAATCAAGAAGAGTGAAAGCTACATGTGCACACATGATGAACAAACATATATACTGTAATTATAGCAATGCTAACACAGAATCTCCTGCTCCACTTATGTACCTGTGATGTCAATACATTTACACATGCGTTTATACTCATACAAATGAGAGCAAAATTTATTCTATTAAGATAAAGGAGATAATGAGCAGTATCAGTTTAACATTTGTGTCTCTATTATTTAAGCCACCTTCAGAAGTAGTTTAAGTGCAGAGAGCCTGATTCTAATAACATAGCAATATAAAATAAACTTAAACAAGGGTGTAAATTACATTGAATCTGCCCAGCCTGATACAAAAGGGACAGTAGCATAAATGAGAAACTGTCCCAGAAGCTCCCCCTCTGCAAATTGATTAATATATCAATATTAGCTGCAATCTAGTTATCCTCTAAACAAAAATGACCTAGCGTTGTAATAGAATGGAAGTTTCTTTTAAACTGTTTGACTTGAATATAAGGAAAACCAGTACATCTATATTTCCTTTTCTGTTTTTTTCCACTTATATCGGTTGGTCTAATGAGAGGCATTGCCTTTCTCAACATGCCTTCCTTCTCTTCTGCCTCTTTACACCAGCAGGGCAACAAGAACATTACTACCATAAAAGTATGTGCTACATTTCAAAAATGCAGCAGGAGAGAAAATTTTAAAATTCATTTTTCCTTCTCCTCTCTCCCTGTGCTCCTCAAGCTCTTTGTATTGCCACTTTTTCCTGCCCTGCTTATAGTGAGGTTTTTTTCTGCTCTAGCAATGCATTTTAGAGGCGGGTGGATCTCAGTTGTGTGTTAAATCATGAACAAAACCAATCTCTCTCCCTCTCTCCCCTTTTCTTGTTGTCTGTCCTTTTTACTTAAACATAGCTTCTAGGTTAATGATTCATTCTTCTAAAATGCTGCTGTGCCTACCAGATTATACTGTAAAATCTGTCATTCTGTTTATGTTTAAAATACAAGACTAAAGCAGTAGTCATGCTGAGGGAAATGGTTCTCACACATAACAAGAGAGGATCAATCCATGTCTGCTGAATCCAGGCTGTTTTAGCAAAGGCTGCCGTTTTGGTGTGCTGCCAGACCCCAAAGAAATACGTGTGAGCTTTGAAACTTGGTAGCCATTCTTGCACTGAGCACAGCAAGGACCTAAAATAGGGCTTATCACACACTAATGTACCTTTGAAAGTTACAGCAGCCTAGCTGTCTGTAAATTGCAGGGAAAGCACTTGAGAAATAAATTATTCAGTCCTAATAGGAAGTGAAAAGGTGAAAAATTTTATTAAGTAGCCTGTATGGTACCTTTAAAAGCTTTTGGGGCTAGGAATTTGTAACTGGTACTGTGGAATCAATATCCAGGTCATATATAGCCAAATTATCAGTGATGCTAATGCTTTTTTTTATAGTGTCGTGTGTTAGCATAAAGGCAAATCAGAGCCAGCATTAGTATATTCTTTTTGTTACTACAGTGTGACTTACTCACCAGATCAAATAGGTTGATCCGTAAAAACTAGTTGGGTATGTAATGCCAGCCAGATATTAGATGTGAGACTTGTATACACTTGAAAATTTACAAAAATAGCTCATTTGAAATAATTGCTCTGGAACAGCTATTTGGGCAGAAAGCTGTAGGGATATTTCTCAACCATTTTAGATTAGTTATCTCAGTAAATTTCTAAGTATAGACAAGCCCTCGTGATGTGTCCTGCCAAATGAAGATTGTTCTATTCAATTAGCCCTCATTAAGGAAGGCAGAGAGGGGTAAAAGTAGATTCTCATTAAGTATAAATTTTCATATTTATTAAGCAGAAGTGAGAAAACACAAATTCAATTTCACATGTATTTTTCACTTATTGAACAAAGCAGGCCTTCTAAAGAAGCCACAAGCCTGCTCACTGGAGACTTAAATGTGTCTGAAAAAGGTTGTCTGGTGTTTGAGGGACCCGGGCTGATGGGAACACTGCCGTTCTACGTCAGGGTCTGAATTATGGTTATGAATCACAATTATGAATTATGATTATTTCAAGGGAAGGTTATTGTGGAAACACCTTATGTTTGGGTTCTTTTCTCCCCAAAATTTCTAGCTTTATTTTTAAGCAGGACAGGAAGTAGTTTTAAATAAAAGGCAATACTTTCGGGGCAGGGAGTGAAAAGGCCGTATGTCAGATGTCAGCTTCTCCATAAAAGTCAGAGTTGCCCACAAAAAGCTGACATCTTTTCTAACAACTGCTGTGTTCCAGGCAGTAGTGCATTTAAGCCCTGAGGAAGCAGAGTTTGAGTAGGAAATCCAGACTTTCACCCTTTATATCTGTGAGTAGAAAATGACGCTCTTTGGTACTCAGTGCAGTCCTCGGGAGTGCTGTGTTGAAGCTGCTCTCTGTGCTTGCACTGCTGCCTGTGACCTTCCCCTGTTCCAGAATACTGTGTCTTCGAGAAAAAACTTCGTAATTCTTTCTAAAACCCCATGACTAAAGAAATTGCTACATGCATATGGATTAAAAGCTAGACTGTTTATTATACATATTTAGATCCTAATTGGACATAGATTACTATCCGGGCCAGACTAAACACTTTTAATTTACCAAACCAGTGCTGGCTATAAAGAGAGGGTGAAATAAATGTTTAATATATCCTATATCATCTTTCCCAAAATGGTTTCTATTTATCATCTAAGTACCTAATCAATGCAACTACATATAAAATCCAGAGATTTTATAGTCCAGTAATAAGTACATGCAAATTATGTTGTCATATAAGCATACTGGCTCAAAAAGATGTATAATACCTATCAGACTAGTTAGCCATTATCTTAATTATGAGAGGATTATCCTTGTAAAGGCAAGGCCATAATATAATAGGAGTTCTGAAATATGAACGATCTCTAGCTATGTTTACCATTAATTCAGACTGCACTTATATTCCCATTTCCCCTTTTCTACTGTTTATTTTTGTTAATGTTTATGTGTCCCTTTGTAAGCAGCAATATGGTACAGCACCCCATCAAATGCACTATGAAAGCTCCAAAGAGCCATCCTAAGTATATTAATCCTCCATAAAAATAAATAAGCTATATGAGAGAGAGCATTTCTATAAGGCTTGAGTGTTAGTACTGGCAGCTGGAGCATGAGGTGGTGAGAATGTGTGTGCCAACTTTGAGATTCATGCATGAAAAAGCTCTTTGTAGTATTTTTTTTCTGAGATGGGTTTTGTTGGTGGATTTTTTTTTCCTCCATGTAAAGATTTTTCCGTAATAAAGACACTGTCTTTATCCCTCTTTCTGTGAAAGTCAAAAATGCCTTCTGAAGGGCGGGCAAAGGACAGGGGAGTCTGAAAGAGATCAGGTCACACAAGAAAGATGTTTCACGGTTGGGATTTTGCAAACACAATATTGAAAAACCAACAAATATAAGAAGTAAAACCCCATCTCTTCCTAACATTACATTTGCTCTGATATATTTTCTGAAAGCCGCCCAAGTATAACTATTTATTTTAACTAAAGTAATCAAGATTAATGTCAGCAGTTATGACACACGCTGTTTGCTAAAGAACACATAGAACAATTGCTCAAGGCAAGCTTCATTAAGAAATCAGATAAAATTAGTAAAACTGATTATATTTCAAAACTCAGCAGCGGCAGCAGCTCAAATTGCCATTCAGGAGTCTCCAATTAACACAATTGGTCTTGTTCACAATCAGCTTTGTAATCTCATTAGCCTATTATATTTTAATCATTGGGATAACTGCACAACAAAACTTATTTTATTTTTGCACTGACTGCTGATGGCATAAGTGAACGTGCAACATACTTTTTCTTTCTTTTCTTTTTTTTTTTTTTTTTTTTTGTTCCTTTCCAGAGAACAATGCAGACTCCTTAGAGCATTATCCTGGTTACAGATTATTACCATACACTCCGTCAGTGCTAGGGAACGCTGACAGCAGGCATCTAATTTGGCATTAATTGGCAGGGGACTAATTGCATAACTGACATTGCTAGTGAAACTTAGAGAGTAAAAGGTAGGGACTGTACAAAGTATCAGAAAAGAGAGAGCGGGGAGAAAGAGCAAACAAACGCCTGCAGACAGCTCTGTGGACACATGCATATAACTCGTTTGCCTCTTTGGTGTGCTGCCTTGTTTCATAAATGTGTTCCAGAGATATTGGCCGTTGTAAAAACACAAAGTCTTTCTGTCCTTTAGGTACTGGCAGTCTGCAAATACCTACAATACCAGTGTTTCATTGATATTGAGTATTGCCTGCTGCAATGAGATTATGTTCTATTGATGGGAACTGGGGTGTAACATAGCCATCTACAGAAAGCAATAGGTGCCCTATTTTCAAGCTGAAAATGCTATGTATTTTATGAACTGCCTCTATCTTGCACACCAGGGATGTCTCTGTGGCTAAAGCCATAATAGGATTTTCCTAAATGATACAGAAATACAAATATTCTGACTGAGCACTTTTCTGGCCGCGTCTTATTTACCAGCAAGCTTTGATACAGTATTTTGCTTCCATCTTTTAAAGGACATTTTCAATTTCCCATTTCCCTTATGAGTGCTTCCTGTAAAGGTGTCAATAACCACTAATTGCGTTCTGCTTGGCCAGTCTGCAAATCAAAACAGCAGAGGCAGCAAGCCAATATGCATTCAAATCCCGTTACTTGGCTGCCTCATTCTCAACTGGAAAGATACGAGAAGGCAAATATTCATACAATCGTATGCGGGGAAATTCAGAGTTGCTCCTGTGATCTCCAAAGATACTGCTGCTGTTAATTCTCAGAGTTTTATTAAAAGGGTTACTGCTGAGGGTATTTCAGTGTTGTTTCTTTTATCTTCAACCCAGGAAATGGTGTGTCTTAGATCAGAGCAAATGTAAAAGGAAATAGCTTTGCAATAAGAGCAGAGGGTATGCAATAATTAAATTAGGAGCTTGCTTCCACAGGCAGGCCAGTGACTGTATTGGTGGCCTAAGCAAGTGATGGGTGGGATTTAGCTGCGCTGAATATCATACAGTGAAAGAAGTCATTGAGTTGATTAATTTTGCTCCTGTTTCATGACTTACATGTCATCAGAGTGTTGATTTTCTTAAATTGATTGGTTATGCCGAAGTGTTAGCTGCCTAATTTCTGCTTGTAATATTCAGCCTGGAGTTTGCTTGAGAGCAGTTTGTTGTCAGCATTTGCTACTGTGGTTCAAACTGCTTTGATTTCACACTGTCATGAGGGCCATTTTCCTTTCCTGGTTTGAGGAACAAGCTTTCCAGGGTGGCTGTCCACCAACAGAGGTTCCAGAAACACTTCCCACAGATGTTTTTCCAATTTCACTTAAAATCTTCAGCTTGGGCAAAAGTTTCCACCAGAGAAACTCACATACAGAGAAAACCCTTACAGGAAGGACCTCCAGAGGTGCCAAAAGAGCCAGCTCAATTCGACTGAAAATGCTGAGTGCCTGCATGCAGGACAACATATTTCCAAGCCCATTTGGTTCTGTTCTGACATGGAGGGGGAGCAGAAGTGGCATACCTGATGTCTCTCCCCACCACGGCCCATTTTGAACCACACTTAGCTTGGCTACCAGGGGGCCATGGGTCTTTTATTTCTCATGACTGTAGGGATGACCCTTCCTGATGATGCTGGAGGATTGCCGAGTCACAGGCTTTTTCTCTTGTGCCAATAGATCCAAAAGCATCAATTTGTCCCTCTTCCACAAAGCATTTGAGCAGGTGCGTAGTCAGGTGCAGGAAGATAAATTAGCATTGAAAGAGAACATGGGAGGATGGGAGATCTTTCCTTTCATCTGCTAACTAGCATATCTGACCACGTTTATAATAAGTAGATGCTTAGAAAAGATGAAAATGTTACTCCATCACCTTTTTGGGGGGCAATAGTTTGAATAGATACTGGATTTTGTTATCATTTTGCCTAAATAACTTCCACTGTTAGTTGCTCTTAGTTTAGTAATCAACTTGCCACCTTCTACCCTGTTCTGCTAGTTTTCTATGAAGGGCATAAAACACACTTAGAGATTGGACAAGTAAGTGATATGATGCTTGTTTTCAAACTGAATATTTTAAGCAGGGGAGAATTAACATATCAACTCCAAGCTCTTGCTTACCATGCCTGGAAATCACAGACAGGATACAATGGTACAAGTGGCTAAAGGTGAGGCAAATCTGGCATGACTTTGTTGCGAGATATTCAGTGATGTTTCTTTTGTTGTCATCCCAGGTTTTAAGAGTTGTTGTTTGCTCCTTTCTTCACACTGTGTTTTGCCTAGCTCTTTGAATGAAAGCAGGCTCAGAAGGGCACTGATCTCTAGACTGATGTGGCTAAACACATCAGTGTACCTGCTGCCAGCCCCCCTCTCCGTACCCTGGGTGTTCTGCATTATCACTTCATTGCACAAGTTGGTTGGTGAGGATTTCTACTTTCCTGTAAAGGTTTGCTGGGATGAGAGCTGAGGCCAGCTCATTCTTAGTATCAAGTGATGCTGTGCTACGTAGATATTGCAGAATGTCAGCCAAATCAAACTGATGCTGTTTAATGCTATAAGTCATGGTTTCTGACAGCTGCTGGCTTATTGGTGTGTTTGTTCACTGAGCATATTTTGCATGAGTTGCAAAGGTGATGCTATCAGTGCAAGTATGTGGAATCGTCATGGCAGGCAGAAATGCACAGGCAGGCAGCAGAGCACCGGGGCAGCAGAAAGGGTTGGGGGAGGAAAGGTTGTTGTGGTGTTTAGAAGGAGTTGAATTCTGCTTCAGAATCTGTGGTTGAGCATTTCTGACCTGTAAAGGAGAGCCTCTGCTGCTGTCACTCACGCTGACCGTACCCTTATCTTCTTCTTTGCTCCTGAGGCTTAACCCTGTTGACTTCAGTGCACCTTGGAGCAAGCTGCTTGCCAGCAGCTGCAGTCACAGTATGTGTGAATATGCTCCCTCTCTGCATCTGCAGGGTGTATTGGAAGGAAAGTCGATGAGGTTAAGCTGCCACCTCCTACAGCCACCCATGAGACAAGCAAGCTACTCCCAGGCAGTAGACTGAAGTATTTGAAGCCATGGTAGTGCCTCCATACAAACACACACGCCAGGCCATCTGGGAGAAAATTATATCATTTTGATGTGAAACATCACTATGATGTGATGTCACCAGTCATTGTGGGTTTAAGAGTTAAGGTGCATTCACTACTTAGGTTATTTTCTCAAGAAAATATTTGTGGCAATTATGAAAGGCTAGTGTAGCTTTAGGAGTATTTATAAAAACAATCATTTATGACACTATAGAAGGAAGTGGCCTCTCCTTCACGATCAAGACTAACCTATTTATTAATTTATTTCTTTGCCCCGTACCAAGGTAGTTCACATTTTCTTTATATCAGGTTCTTTGCAGCACCAGCCAGCCATTTTAAGCCTGGGAACACAGTTAGTACATTGCATATGGCCAAGCTGGCTTTTAAAAGGTTGCCCACAGCTCGGTATGATCGTCAGGTTTCTCCCTTACGGAGCAGGTTCTCTCTTCAGACCTGGGCTGGTGGGGTACGGTGCGCCCTGCAGGCACAAACAGCACAAACATGCCTTCTACCATGCACGCCTGGTTCTCCCACTGCTGTTGAGCAGTGCGTGCTGTTCTTCATTTCTGCCATTTTCCAGCCTCTCCCTACCAGTCTGGGCACACAATGACTCCAGAAGACCATAAGCAAAGCAAATTAAAATGATGTGCCTTGGATTTTGCACCAGCAAGCCTCAGTTCAGCTTCAGAAGTTCATTGTTAGTCTTTCAGTATGATATCGGCTCCCTCAGCAGCTCAGACAGCAGCAGCAGATGGGCCTAAGAGTTATGTTTCTTAGCGTGCCTGCCCCTCCTTGCTCTTCCTGTCTGTCTGTGCACTCGCATT
The DNA here is from genome assembly GCF_965183815.1 of Platalea leucorodia. Classification (NCBI taxonomy): domain Eukaryota; kingdom Metazoa; phylum Chordata; class Aves; order Pelecaniformes; family Threskiornithidae; genus Platalea; species Platalea leucorodia. Next base: position 96,256,419 of record NC_138823.1, on the reverse strand, counting down.
TTGTGTTGTAAAATCACACAGCGTGTATCCCAACGCCACCCCCAGCAGCAACAACAGAAAAACCCTGGGATGAGCAGAAAATGTGTCTGTGGGACTGAAAGATACCTCAGGATCCCAGGATCCTGCTTTCTGCAGTCCCAGGTTGCATTCCCTAGTTAAGCACCATCAATATCAATACTTAATGGTATTCTCTAAGCTCAGGCACTGAAGAAAATAGGGTTGTTATCTATCAAAGCACATTTTAGTTTTTGACAAGTAAAAAGCAGCATGGGGAATGCAGTAAGTCTGAAATGAAAGCCTAAAAGAAAACTCATATAACATCTGGTGTCATTTATCCCCTGTTGGCCTTTCATAGTGTGATATGATGAGCTTGTTCTGATTTAAGATCAGATGATTTGGTTTGAAAGAGGGGAGTGGGGGATGCAGCCAGTCTGGCAGCAAATTGGGATACAAAATCTGCTCAAATAATTGGAAACACGACAGATTTTCCTTAACTGATGCCAGTGGCATCTTAGTTTATCCATCTCTCTCAGTTGAATTTGTTAAGTGCATTATCTTATTGGTTTTAAAGTTTTCATCTCACTTATTTGCAGGGGAAAATGTGAGCAAATCAGTCATGATGGATTGCCTAATTTTCTGGGCTGAATAAACCGGTTTTATAAGACTGTTGATTCCTGGGTTATTAGTTAATAGAAACATTTATCAATTTCTTTATAGAGAAGGGGAAAAAAACTTTAACCAATGATTGCATTTTAAAACTTTCATTAATGTTTCCACATAAAGCTTAGTGTTGGACATGAATATGGTAATCACAGATTTAGGGTTGGCTTGAAGCAGATTGGTTTTTTGTCCTTCCTCCCTTCTCTTTTTTCCTATAGAAATTTAAAAAAAGTCAAAGCAAAAGGATGTCATTAGACTGGTAATTATATTGAGTGTTCTTTGATCAAGAAAAGGGGCAGAGGAAGAGAAAGATCATTTCCTAACTAGCAAACGTGATGCCTGTTTCTATTAATATTTTTCTTTACACAAACAGGGCCTGATTCTGTGAGCTTGAACCCTAACGACTCAGCAGTCTCTGTCTTCTTCTCGGTATACTCAAGTGCCAGCTGGATGTTAACTCTGGCTTCTGTGTGACTTTGTGACTTCGTGACATCGTTAAAGTTACCTACTATTCCATGAATCCCTTGAGGTTCTTTGGTCCTAAATAAATACACAGGTTTTTTGTGTGGTTCACAATGGAACCTCTGAAAACGTTGGTTTGTTGATAGAGATCCAAGTGATATAATCTATGAAGTGACCCTATTTAAAAAAAAATGAAAAGTGTCTCACTTCTTAAAGAGAAGGACTTTCTTTTCAGTTTTACAAAGTGTCAGGTCTGAGTCTCATCAAAATTCACTTTTAAATGCAATGTCTCCAAGCAGATGAAGACTCAGTGTAAACAGGGGGGTGATGTAGCCAGCTGACCGCATTAGATGTGGCGCTGCACACTGCCCCAGCTGATGCACACAGGGAAGAAAAAAGGTCCTCTTGCCCTCATCCAGCATGTAGCTTGCCCTCACCCAGTGTGTAGCTGTGCCCGTTACCTACACATTATAAAGCCCCTTGCACAAAGGGCCTTAATATAACTAAGAATCTTTGCACATTGATCAAACCGAAGTATCATTTAAAAAGACATCAAGTTCAGAGCAAGAATACATCATGTGTGGACTGGCGAATAATGAACTCATGTTCTAAATGAGACGCAGTATGTCCATTAAATTTTTTTAACACCTCTATTTCCTTCTCCATCTCCTTTTTAACATTTCAGATACCTGTGTTGAGCCTTGGTTCCAGAAGTGCAAAAGACACTTCCTTCAGAATAAGAATGAAGGGAGTTAAAAAACTTTTATGCAAGTAGACTTTGCTGTGAAATGTTATCTTTTGTTAGTTCAAAGGTTTCTGAAGATATAAATTCTTCACAACTGCCCTGAGGTACTGAGAATGTAAATTGAATACTTTACAATTTGTAGACTGTTCCTGCAGTAATGTGTATCTCCTCTGTGAGTGAGTGTTTAGGGATTTTTCAATTACTGTAGTCTGAAAACTCTCTGAGATTCTTTAGGGCAGAAAAAGGCTTCCTTCTCAAAGTTGAGTCACTGATGTTCAAATTAGCTGCCAAAAGCATTCTAATGATCTGTGTTCCAGATTTTGCTAAACAGGGAAAAAAATTGGCCCATTTCACCAGGGGAAAGAAAAAAAAAAAACCAAGCCTTTCCTCCCCCATCGTAAGTATTCAAGGGTTAGGCGTTTTGCCAGGGTCAAGAGTGAGATGAATTGTTGACAATAAGTACACGTTGTTCGATAGGTCAAGGTCATTATTAAGGGATTCAAATGAACTTCTTTACATTTCCAGGGCTGTAGCATATGTGTGGCCTCCAGGCTCACAGTGTTGTTTAATAGCTTTTGCGAAGCCGTAAGTTACATGATAAATTGGTTGAATATGTCTTTAAACTCAGTACATTTCAAAATCGTACACAGTACTCTCACGTTTTTATATACTGTGATCAAATGCATTTTACAGAGCATAGTGCAAATGGTCAGAAATACCCGCATTGTGCCAGCTGATAGTGATTTAGCAGTGTTTACTGTAGACTACTCTTGCTACAGTTTATTGCTGCTAAGGTCAATAACTAATACAATTTAACAGCTATTGCATTTCTAATAAGTAAAAGAAAGATCCTTGTGTATTTCTAAACACAACGTGCACCGAAAATAGTGCGTTAAAAACACCCAGCCACTGGGGGTGATGGAACTCCATAATATTAAGTAACTCCTTAGGACATCAGGAAGACCTTCTGTGACAGCCAGCGGAGGTAACCATCTTGATCCATCTGATTGTCCAGGGTTGAGATGCTTCCTGGCTTGAGAGTGGGTGGGTGGACTACTGCACCAGGCTGGCTCACCTGCAGCATCTTTCCTAAACCCGTGCATTGGTCATCTGTCTTCAGATACAGTACTGACATACTTAGTCCCCAGATGAGTTGATGCGATTCGCCTGCCAGGATTTGGGTTGCTTTGCTCATTTGGAGCCACTTCTGACTCAAAAAGTGGGGAATGTTCTCTGAAATTCAAAGGCAGCAGATTAAAGCGTGATGAGAGGAAGTATTTCTTGCTTGGTGTGAGAGGTAACCAGTGGAATTCGTTGCCACGAGGTGACATGTTCTGAGAGCTGGAAAGTTAGAAATGAGAGAGAAACTCAGTGGTATTGGAAAACTGTTTCATTCTGGTAGCCTGGGCATGATCAGCCTTCGTTTGCTACCCTGATTTTGTTTGAAACATTTAGCAAATATTTCGAGTCTCCTTTCGAGTTATTTTCCTGCCCCGGAGCCTGTTGCTCTGTGGCTAGCATTCTCCATTTCCAAACCTTGTTTTCATTCAGATCCCACCTGTTACAATCCTTGTAGTCCTTGGAAGAGGAGGTCTACCAAAGATTCACCGTTTCCTATTCCACTACTCCCTATCCACCAGTGTTAGTTTGCTCCACCGCTTGCTTTACCACTTACCTTTGTGTGACTTTCTAGCTGTCCCAGAGATTTTGTAGCCATTTAAATTATGCAAAACATGTATGCTTTTAAAAAAAAGTACACAGCCTCCCCTTTCCAGTCAGTTTGTGAAATAGTGTTATTGTAAATGAGACCCACATCTTTACAGTGGGTAAATTCAGTTCGCAGTTACTGGTTAACTTCTCTTCCCTGCCTCCAGCTCTGCCAGCAGCCCCTTTCTGCACCCCCAGTGGACTGGCGTGTTTTTGGCAATGCTGAACATGACACCTACCCTTCTCTGCAGATCTGCCAAGGGTCAAAAGTCTTGCAGTGTGCTCTTCGTAGATCATCTGCACTACGCCTGGCTTTCAAGTGTGTGATCCAGCAGGGAGGAGATTTGTCTGCATAGGAATTCTTCGTGTGATACAATGAATGCATAATTAAAGAGGATTTTAATGCAAGGAAGTATCAGAAACATAACTTTGACCATCATGTCAGGGCTTAGGCACACCAGAAGCCTTTCTGTGACTTTGAAGAAAAAAAAGTCACAACTGATGAGCCTTCATTAGGTGATCACTTCTTAAACAAACTCCTGCGATAATTTTCCATCGATGATATGGCTTTAAAACAGGGAAATAAGGACACTGACAATTAGGTTATATGCCACTCTTAAATCCCGTGAGACCCAGGAAATAAAGACTCAAGAGCAGTTTGGTGAACACACAGCGGGCACGAGGGTATTTTCCACATGGGTTTCTCTGCAACCCAACTTTTTAACCCCGGGTCTTTGACTTTTCTCTATCGCTATTTAGTTGCACGAATTATCCAGGATAAACTGAGTAACTGGGCCAGATTATGTAGTTTGAGGTGTTTATTTCTGGGTGAGCAATTTCTGGGTTCTGTTAATGTTCCTTGGTCAGATTACGGAAGCACCGACTTTCCCCTTTTCCTGAATGTGTCGGTGTTTTTCCCCGTTGGTTCCTTGCCGGCGAGGATGACATAAGCTGCTGTCGGGCCTGTTCCCTGGCAACCATCCCATTTCTTGGCTCTTTCAGCTCCAGCTGAAAGCCAGTCCGAGTCACCCTGCACATTTCCAGTGTATCAAACAGACATAGGCTCAAGTTAATCTTGTTAGCACAATGAGGCAGTTTTCAAACATTGCAGCAAATCAAATCATCCCTAAGGACCAGGAGGGAGGGAGGAGAGGGCAGAGGGAGGGTGGGGGAGAAGGAGGCAGAGGCTAACCATCAAAGGTGGAATTAGCACAGAGGGAGCCCAGCTGCTACCTGGCCGCCGTCAGTGAGCTCCTTTGGCGAGGCACCGCTGGGTCCCGCTCTTACCAGTGCCACCTCCCTCCCTGCCGGTCCCTGCATCTGCGCCATGCTCAGAGCGAAGGCAGCAATGGGCAGCAACAGCGAGGAAGCTCATCTATCTGCAAGGAAAGAAGCAGCTTTGATGGTTCCCCAGTGGATGTAATTGTGCTCATTACTGCCCATTTACATTTCATCACTCGATTATCGCAAATGCCTCATTACTGTTGGTAAGGGTTTGCTGTTGAACTACTTGCTAACTATTCATTCCTGAGCTTTGCTGTCATCAGGCAGACCTGTGTGAGACAGGAGGGGACTGGGGAGGGCTGGGGGAGAGGGGGAAGCATGGAGAAGGCATGGCGGGGGAGGAGAGACAGGAGGTGAGAAAGGTCTTCTATCAGATTTGATTAAAGGCTGTGATTTAAATCGATATTTAATAAAGTGGCTGCTGCCACATAACGCGTGCAATTCCCCATGCAGGCAGAATCATGAATCCGAGGGCCTTGCCGCCTGCTACATAACTCAATTGGGTTTTGTGCACTGGTCTGGCACCTGTGTCCCTGAGCACAGCGCCTCCGAGGTAATGGGTTTATGAGCCGATGAACAGAGCTGATAGGTTCTAAATGGATTAACTAGGTGTCTGCAGCCTAGTGATGAATACATCAGGAAAAAAAAAAAAAAAAAAAAGAGAGAGAGAGAAAGGAAAAAGGAAAAAAAAGTCTGCATAAGCAGAAATTGATAGAATGTGTTGACAGACACTGTGGCTGTCACGAGCCCCACAGGGTGAAACACTGCTCAACTCCTGTCAGTCAAGTGCTCTCCAAATAACAGGTGAAGATCTCAGGCAGCAAGGCTTCACAAGCCTGCAGGTGCCAGGTAGCATCACCTCGCTGCTGCAAAGGGCTAAAGTGGGGCATGACTCATCTCACAGCTATGGCCGACTTGCGAGTTCGTCAAAGGCACTGCACACACCTCTTCCACTTGTGGGATTGCCTTCCACAACGGCTTAAGTGCATGCTCAAGCCAACCTGCATGTGTATTTATATCGCTGGAAATAGGTTATTGTTGCTATTATTGTGGTCTCGCAGTGGTTCCTCAAGCAGGGTTGAATTTCTGCAGTGCTGAGCCCTGCACACAGACATCCGCTGTAGGGCAGTTCCTGCCCTTAAGTGCTTTTTAAGTGAATAAACCACAAGAGTGACGAAAGAAGTATTATCGTCTTCCCAGTTGGGGGATAGGAACCGACAGATTAAATAATTTGCCCAAGATTCCATAGGAGAGCTGGAAATTGAACCCAAATCTCTTAAACTCAAGTCTAATGCCTTAACTATGAAGTCACCCTTCCTCCTCTGGAAGGGGCCATGGAGTCTCATAGTCCATGACTGATGTACAGAATGTATGGTAAGTGGAAAATGAAATCAGATAGACTTCAATGTTGACCTCCGTTTACTACTATTAAGCTACCAACAGTACAGTAGCAGGTTGGAGAATTTAGTGGAGTTTTATGTCTTTCCTACCATGTTTCATATCAGCTAACAAGATACATGTTTTGTAAGTGCCATAATCTGCCACAGCACTGCAGAAAAAGAATACAAGTTCTGTTAGTATATGCAGACATTATACAGATAAATGAGCTGGTGTCTGTATCTACTGTCACAGTTATACAGGAGTTAACCAGAATGGATTGAAGTAGGCAGCTGTTCTTTAGAATATGTTGCCTTTTCACCAAAAATTGAAAACTGAACATTTTTATTTGAAAAATACTTCCACAGTGCTCATGGGAGTTATATTTTGGATCTTTATCCCACCATTGTTCTTGCTGTGTGATTCTCCCTAAACAGACTACATTGCATATAGTTTTCACCTCTTGCTGAGCTGCTGCAATGAATTATGGAATCCATTGGTTTCCCACGGGAAATGAAGTCTGAAATATCAGTACCCCAGATATTTCCAAATTGAAATCTCTAGTTTAAAAAAAAAAGTAAAAAAGGAACCTTTTGCAAGAAATAGCAGATTTTCATTTTTTATTGAAAAATTGAGTAATTTTTAGCCTTAAATATGTGTAACACAGAACAGGGTAGGCACACCAGATATAGCTGTTTACTATGTTGTTGCACATAAACCACAACTTAAAACCATTGTCTGATCATGTTAAGCCATGATTTCAAAAGTCTGCCCAGTTAGGAGGCCTCCAGGAGAGCAGATTCTCTGAGGATGCTGAACATCACCTCTTTATTTGAGGTATTGATGTGCACCCACATTTACCTGTTGCTTTTGAAATTCTTGTCGCAATTTTTACTGAGTCTATTTCTGAAAGAAAAAAAAAATCAGTGGTATGAGTTACTTTTTTTTTTTCTGCAAAACAACATCTACAACAAAATCGTATGCAATTAAAGTGGCTGGAATCATTCAGTATTATTCAGACCATCTGGGTAAACTATATAATGCCATCCCGGCTATAGCAAACTGCATTCAAAAGTATTAGGAGAAGAAGCAGGTTTTTCTGTAAGGATGCATTTTGGAAAAGAAAGTTATGGACATGAAGGCAAAAATGTACACCAGTGGATGATCAGAAAATGGTTGGGTCTGTGCAAGATAATGCAAACAAGTGCCTTCTCTCCAATCATAATACTTGTCTAACACACTGAATTTGTGAACAATTACCTTCTCATTTCAAGTTCAGTTTGTGTAATTCAGTCAGTAGATCTCAGCCACACAGGCAGCTGAAGACCATGGACACAAATGTTCTTTCTGAGTTCTGAAGTCTCTAAGTGATGTCTCTGACTATTAATGACACAATAGATGCCATGATTATACTTAATCTCATAGAAGTCTACATTACATGGACAGCCCATTAGTAACAACTAAAATGCATCTCATTATGTCTATATCTGTGAAGAGTTTCTTGCTATTGGTTAGTTCATTGTTATGAAAACAGATTAAATTATAGAATTTCTGGTTACTGCTTTGGCATTTTCCCTCTGAAAGCTGAGAGAAAAAAAAAGATTAACTATCCACTGGAAACAAAAGTTTGACCCATCAAAATGAAAAAGTACTTCAATTTGGAAATACCAGTGTGACAAACATGCAATGCACCATGGTGGACTCACCATGGAAGGATGTGGTATGTCACGGCACATAGTCTGGCTGGGGAGCAAAGTCAGCAGGCAAGCATGAAAGGCTGAGGTTAACCTACCATTTACACTTGTTATCAGGGAAAGAGGCGATTCTGAAAGAATGAGCTACTGTGGCTGGCCACAAGGCCACCTTTTATTTAGACTTTCCTGAGCGAAAATGCATGAAAATTGATAATTTTTTAATGGAAATTTTCAATTCCAGTCAAATTCTGTTTGTTTTGCTCAAAATTCCACTTTCCCATTTGCTGTTATTCTCCTTCTTACTAATGAAGATTCCTGTTTAATAATTATTCTCTTGAGGTGTGAATTAATTTTCTAGACAGGTCACTTGTACCAGCCTTGTACACACTCAGGTCAGCATGCTCAGCACGGGAAGAAAGGCAATGTAGCTATTTCTACTTGGCTAATCAGGAGATATTGAAGTAAAAACTTGTACAGAAACAAAACATGTATCTTTTTATTTCCTGGTGCAATGTGGAAAACGTACGAAAATGCATTCTTAATATTTTCATATCACGATGATTCATTTAATTAAAAATATGAAATGAAATATTCCTGCCCTTCTCCCCCACCACCATCCCTCCAGGATAAAAAGACTGTTATGGAGGAAGAGTAGTTGCCTCCTGGCATTAAAACGTGGGCTCTGTGCACCCAGCTGTTCAATGGAAATAATAGACCCCTGAGTCACACTAAATGGTGACTCAGAATGAGAGTGAGATGACCTTGAGAAGCTCTCTGACAAGTCAACTCTGATGCTTTTGTCATGTTTTGTGATCCCTGATCGCACTTCGCCTTCCCTCCTGAAGGGCCTAATATTTGTCCTCTGGAAAATGCCGATGCAGTCAGAAATAACTGCTTTGGGCTTACAGGGATGTACCACACCATAGGGTGCCCTTGGATTCTCCTTACTAGAAGTTCCCCTCCTTCTGATTGCTGCTCTCTGTGGAGGGGGGAGAGTACTTGGTCACCCTACAACTATGATCTGTCCAGCTCAGGCCTACAAAGTCCTCTCAGATGCCTGGCTCATCCATTCCTGCAAGGAGCATTAGATCATGTCCCTTCTGATCTCACCCCATGAACAACTGGGCATACATGTATGTATATTTGTGTGCTGAGGAGCGGTCCATAAGCAATTTCTTCTGTAGAGAAATTTTGCAGCACTGAGGTATGCAAAACTGCCTCTAAAATGGTTTAGGGTGCTGAGCACTCACAACTCTTACTGCAGGAAGAGCAGTGCAGGTGTTCAGCTCCTCTGGTTTTTGGCCATGGGTCAAATCATAGGAAGGATGTACTCATACCTCAGCTGAGAAACATTTTGCAGATGCAACTCAATGAAGGCATCTGGACCAAGAAAGATAATTAAACCACGACATTTCTGTCAAAGACAAACTCCTTCCATAACCTAAAGAAGATTTGACCAATTGAGTCCCTTTGTTTGCATCAGCTAAACATTTGTGCATGGAAATCCAATGGTTAAAATAAATATTTGGTGCCTACTTGGTAATATTCATGATATGCATTTACTTGTTTAGATTTTTCCAAATCTGCATACCTAAACTTTAAGCATATGTGCAATCAGCTTCAAATTTTCCAAACAAAAATAGATCAAGAAAGGGGGGAAAACAGCATCTGCTCCTCAGCTAATCAAACCACCCAGGGAGATTGTCCATAAACACTGCAAAGACCAGGTCCTCATGCTGCTCCTTATTCCTTACATGTCACATTGCATAATGGCCGTTAACTGAAAGCAGATCATTGGAGCTCACTAAAAAGTGGTTTTCAACCCCAGTACAGCAATTCCAGGTTTTGCTGTTGAGTGTCATACAGCTTAGTCTTCCAACTAAGACAACTTGCACAGCAGCTGAAGTTCACGTGAATGAGTTTAGCCCCTTGGACATTGCTGAAGTCATGGCCTGTTGCTGCAGGTGAGGTGAGAAAGGTGCTCGTTTACACCAGCTGAGCACCTGGCTCAGAAGTACTTGTCGTTTCCCCTCCCCCAAACCCCACCGTGTCTGCACTGACAGTGCCAGCCGGCTCCACCGGACCACCACAGGGCACAGCTGAGCCCCTCAGCCGCGGGTGGGGTGCCTCTGGGGAAGCCTATTTAAGAAAGGGCAAAACATTGCTGAGGAGTGAGGTGGGGGGAGAAAAAACAAAACAAAACCAAACCCAAACAAACCCACAAAGAAGAAATGTGAGAAGCAACTCTGTGAGTATCGAGGTGAGAGGAGAAGAAAGAGGGGGAAGAGGTGCTCCAGGCATGAGAGCAGAGGCCCCTGGAGAGACCTTGGTGGGGCAGGTGGAGCTGGGAACAAAGGAGCGAAGGTAAGAACCAGGGCAAGAAGGTGAAGGTGTCTTACTTTTTTTGGTCTTTGCTTCTCAACATCCAACTCTATTTTAGTGGGCAATAAATAAAATTAATTTTCCCCAAGTCAAGTCTGTTTTGCCCATGAAGGTAATGGGTGAGTGATCCCTATCTTTACTTTGACCCATCAGCTTTTCCATCTTATTTTCTCCCCTCTGTCCTGTTGAGGAGGGGAGGTGAGGGAGCAGCTGGGTGGGTGTCTGGCCACAGAAGGAAAGTCATGATAGCAGGAAATTCTCTTGACAAGCACAATTACGACACTTTTGAATATCAGGAAGCAATCTATGGCTATATGATATAGTTTATAACAAAATAACTGGAACAAACCATACAATGTGTATGTAAGCTATTGGCTTGTGCTGAAAAAAATGCCAGCTCTTCCTGGCATGCCTACATACTCCTTAAGAAGAGTTACCTGCCATCCTGTTTAATGAGTGCTTGTGCATGTTGAAAAAGAAAAGGTGATTTCTATCTGTGCTGTTAGTGTGACATTTTGAGTGACTTCAGTGGATAGAGTGCCGATACCTTGAAATGAAAAATATTATAGTACACTATTTGCTTAATGTTACACGCTACTTAGAACTGTATCCCATATGGGACTAATGGGAAAATGACGCTAAGAAACATGCCAATAGAGGGAAAGGTGAAGAAAAAGGTTGATGTGAGGGCTAGCTGTTTTATCGATTACAATTTCATACTAAGAACAGTCACTATATTCACTGTTGATTTTTGGTTGTTTGCTCCTTATTTTTACTCAAGATAGGGCTCTCTCATTGTCTCATACAATGCATAACACTGTCAGCTGCATGTTATGTTTTCCTCTTGAGTAGTCTTTCTGGCAGACATGTTGTCATGTTAAAACTGGTAGTGGGAAAGGAATAGTCCTATCTTACACTGGAAAGACTCAACGTGAGCAGGATGGAAAATGGTTGAGGCAGGGCTAATGTGTGTTTTCCCAGTATAATTGTCACTGGATCTGCTAGTCAGAAGAAAGCCTGTGCCAGTAAGGAAACAGTGACAGAAAGAGCCAAGAACTGCTGCCTGGGGAGGTGAGGAGTTGCTTTCATTTCTTGTACACAGGGTATGTGGTGCCAACCGTGTTGCAACAGCTCTGAATCTGAGCATGTGACCACTGCCAAGTGCACGGGAGTACCACTGTGTCCCCTCACAATCCCATTTCCACCAGATCAGGATGTGCCATTCTCTGCTTTTTAATATGTGGGCTGCAAAGGGAGTTTGTGCCTAAACAAGGTGTTTTGGAGTCGAACCATCAAGTCACTCTTTCCTTGAGTTGCAATGTGCTGTAACACACTGAGGAGGTTGCTATAAGATTTGTGCCCCCCCCCCCCAGTTAACGCTTTGCCACCTCATGACTGTAAGCAGAGCTTAGAGCAGTAGCCAAGATGTATAGAGAAATTACTTCAGATTTATTTACAGAGACTCATTTGTGTTGAACTAGCAGTTTTCTATTGTGTCAGCAATTCTCTATTGCATTTATTTGTTACTGTGACATTAGGCAAGAGTACAATCCTATTAAACCTGTACATTACATTTCACAGAATTGTAAGCCTTTTCTCTTTCACAGAATGAGAAGAAATACGCATTCTTACTGCTGAAAAGTCCTGATACAGCAGTCAAGAATAAAAATACAGTCACTGTCATAGCAGGAATTTGATTTTTTTTTTCTTTCCTTTTTTTCAAACCTGTATGTTTTATAACTTTATTCCTAAAATAAAAATTACTGGTTTGTTCCATTCATCTGGATGATGAGGGAGACACTGAGACTACTATTGGTGAAGAATTGGAGAGGAAAGTTATCACTCTGTTCTCTCCATCTGGCATCATATTTAGCAAGGCATTTCTTTGGTTTGAGTTTACCGTCTGTTTTGCAGTTAGACCATTGATACATTGATTTTTAAAAATCATCTGTTAAAAATCCAAGTTTAAAAATCACAATTCTTTCTAAACACGACACGCAAGACCCTCTGAGTGAGTAGATGGTTGCAGAAGGATGATGGCCCTGGGATATCCCACATGTTCTCAGGGCCAGCTGGGTGGCTCACTCTCACTGATTCTGCAAAAACCCTGACCACGGAGATCCCTCAGGGCATCCTCAGGTAGCAAAAAGGCACCCAGGAATGGTTCAGGAATGGTTTGTTTTTCTTTATAGACAGCTAACATTCAGTCTTTGAAAATGCTATGCAAGTGAATGATCACATAGCACAGACTAACTAGATTCTCTTACTTTTTTGTGGATACCTTAGGCATTGGCAAGAGATCATGAGTTGAAAACCAGTGTTTTGTGGAACAGGTATTTAGTCTTGCCACACTTTACCTCATTAAGGGTATAAATGGAGAAAAAACTGTATTATTTGTGCAAATTTCTTCCAAAAGGGAGGGGATGTGGAACTAGCTATGAAAGTCTCTACCACTGCGGTGAGAGTGCATGATATCAGGGCCTATATATGCAGCTTTTGCTCTGCTAGCTCTATTAATTAATTATCTTAATTAATATGATGGATTCACTGCAAACGATAAAGAAATGAGAACTTAACTTTCGTTGGAGACAGAGGGCTGTGCTCCTGTTTCAGACTCGGGTTGGGAAACCAACTAATTCTAGTTCATTTCTTGTTTATGCAGGAGCCTTTGGTGTAACTTTGTACAAATCCCTGTCTCTGTACATCTGTTTTATTTCCCATAAAAAGAAGATAATACCTCCTCCCCTCAGAGATGTTTTGTAAGGTTGTGGTTTGTGAGGCACTTCAATATTAATGTGATTGATCCCATTTAATTTCTGGGAATGAAAAGCCTGGCTGCAAAAGATTATAAAGCCTCTTCAAATACTTCTTTACTGACTATTTTATCTGCTATGATATGGAAGTTGTTAATAATTTCACTCCACCAACAATTTCTAGCCTATCTGTAATATATACCAGTGCAAAGTTAAGTTATGATGAATTTTGGTTTTAAAAAAGTAACTGTTCTGAATTTTTACTTGAACTTCTGAATGTGAGATTGTCTACAGCAATATGAATTTTCTGAGGCAAATTCTCAGCTGTCATAGAACTACATACTTCTATAAGACTGCACCAATTTACATCAGCTGAAGATCTGGCCTGTTGTGTCTATGTTAATAATAATTTTACCTGAAGTTACATTAATTTTAAATATTAACAGCAAAGTTATTTATTTTCTGCCATGCACTGATATCTAGCAATGCCTCAATATTTACATCTTTGTCTCAAGGGGTTTGTTGTGACAAAATCATGTTTTGTACAGATCTGTTGACTCAATTTGGTATCATTTTCTTTTTTTATGGGTGAATCATTATGCAAACTGAAATGACTGAACATGTGTTTTCCCTATTATTAATTTTAATCCTTTTCAAATGTTTAGACAGTTTTGAATTTTAAATCCCATACAGAATAGATAGTTATATCATCATATAGGTTATTTGCAAACATATATGCTGTGAATCATATCTGCTAACATAATTGTTTCCATATATTTGAATAGTTGAGATATTAGATGTCTTCTGAAATCTTACCTGGTGACGAAGTTGGAGGGATGGGGAGTTCTGTAAGAGCTAAGCAAAGCTTATCAGTGCTGAATGTGAAAGACATTTGTGAAAGACAATGTGAAAGAGGACCCATATTTATTTTTTTGTACTTCTTGAGGTAGTTGGTATTTTCTTATTTGGCTAACTATTTGCATAGAAGCAGAAAAGCAGGTATGTTTTTAAGGGAAGATTTTTATCCATCCTAACTCTTTAATGGAATGTAAAAAAGTCTGGGGTAATACCAGCATCCAACTTTGGTGGATTTCCTTGGATAAAAGTTCCCTGTTGAAGCATGAGTGTAGAGGCCACCAGAAAGTTGGGCTGGGGAGAGAACTGGGGTCCTCAGGGCAGGCCCACCAGCAGCAGGGGTGCCAACAACCCAGGCAGTTCTGTGTCAGCCTGGTGAGGCTTCCACAGCTGAGACAGGATGAGGAGACTTGTCTAGGGCACAGGCAGGATTTTTCAAGCTCTTCAGCAATCCAGTATCACCAAGGTCAGAAGGCAAATTTTTGACTGCTTTCTCCAGGGTGAGTGAAGAAAGACAAGGCAGGGTTCCATGCTAGTACTCCAGCGTTCAGGCTAAGGTTGGAAAATTCTTCCCATCCCAGCATGTTTTTAAAAAGCGAGTCATGGTTGCACATGCACAGCATGAGACACCTGAAAGATGCCACATTCACCATGACTCTCAGTGTTTGGTCTTTTTAGCTTCAGCTGTCTCAAGTTGGACAAGAAACTTGGAGCTGGGAAAGTAGTCATGGTTTCTACTCATGTTTGAAAGGATAGAATTCATAATCTATACTGTCTGGTTTTCTAACCCATGATATGCATATCATAGCATCCCCAAATCCTTGAATAATAACCCTATTTTTCATGCACAGGAATGTCATATCTTGAAGGAGGATATATATTTAACAGTAGACACTATTGTAGGTTTCTTGTTATTAAGAAATGTTTTCAAGACTGCTTTCTGTCATTTGCTTTCTTTGATTTAAAGTATATATTTACCTATTTTGCATTGCAGTATTTTACCACAGATTTCCTGGGTATTAATGCAAGTTACTTCAACTATATTTGCATGTTTGTGTGAATACACATAGACTATTGATCGATGTTTAACAATGCAAGGCTATATCACAGCAGTGTATTTTCCCTTCAGAGTAGTAGCTTATATGAATATCTCCATCAGTATTGGACACCATCTGTAGATGGCAGCTCACAAGAATGAGACACCCTAATATGTCCCTTAGTGAAATGGATCTTTAATCTTTTTCATGATTTAGCATCATTAAGCAGTTTCATTAGGACATGTATAGGGGAAGTTCCTTGAATTCTGCTGATGGTGAATCAGGAAGATATGGTGAAAGTTACATCTAGCGTAAATCTATCAACGTTTAGTCTTTTACGAAGTTTTAAATAACAAGCGTATATCGAGAGTTAGAGACCAGATACAAATTTGTGTTTGCCTAATCTGTCATCTATCTCTCCCCACCAGATGTTGGTTTGTTTTTTTTTGTTTGTTTTTTTTTTTAATGTTTTGATTCTGAGCTGCTTTGAAGGGGTGAGTTTTTTGGCAAATATTGTAAATTAAACACTAAACATGATTCAGTGTAACTGGAAAAATATTTGAAAAACTGTGTGTTACTTTTCAAGGAAAACCTTTTGTTTTCTTGGAAGTCAAATCCATTAGCTAAATGCCGATGAATAGAGAAATATAATGCAATGTGTAGGGGGCCTTTGGGAGACTGAGATGGCTGTACTCTAAGCTTTTAATATAATAACCAATGTAACATTGTTCTAAAAGGTTTTGCAGAATTTCTTAGCTGAGAGATAAATAATCCAGGGCTCAGGGAAAACAGAAAATATCTTGTGGTACAGCAGTGTAATAAAGCCAATTAATATATGTGAATGTTAAAAAGTTCTGTTAACAAGTCTTTTGCTTCCATTGCTTAAAAAGGAATAGCAGATGAGTTTGCTGAGATTTATAAAATAAAAATACATCCTTTTAGTTTTTTAGTACAAAATCAACTGTTTAGAAGAAAAGCTATCACTAAAAAAAGTCTCAGAAACTTTTATCTGATCATTAGTATATACTGGTCATCTGTAAAACATCAGTTTTTGCTAATATTTTTTATGCAATAGCACTTGAGATTCAGCAATAATGCTACAGTTGAGAAACCACTTTGTGGTAACAGCTGGCAAACACCTTCTTTCTTAGTGTCAGTCCCAGTGATACACTAGAAACGCATGCTGGAAGATGAAACAAATACTGTGTGGACAGCTCAGAAAACTCCCAGTTTGTAATTTTTTTTTTTTTCCAAGATGAATTCAATTTGTTTGCTACATCAAAAAATCACCAAAAAGAATAGCATGAAACACAAAAGAAGTGGCCAACAACTGCAATTTGGAAACAGTGTAATTCCCCTGTGTATCACTCTGAAAATTGTTCTTTTAAGAATAACAGTGTTGTATCAGCAGTCTCTAAGACATCACTGTAAAGTTTCTGCGATGAATGATTCTAAGTGACCATAGTTCAAAAGAGAGGATGAACTAGGTTAGTGTAATGATGAGGTGGCATGGAAAGGGCCCAGAAGACTGCAAAGGTTAAAATGATCTGTCGTACAATCACAGATCAACTCACCCTAAACTAACTTTCATAATGTAATGTCAGCATTCATTTTTTTTTTTTCTTTGCAGCTTATTAGCATTCTCATTCTTCTAAAACGCCAGGTGGAAATTTTGTAAACATTGACACGTATTAGAGTCTTCCAAAATTATTCCTGTTACGTAACTATCATGTCACAAGGAAGGTGTATAGCTGATAATTGGAATAATTTCTCTGCCACAGATAGCACACCTCTCATGCACATGTCCTGTGGGCCTGCAACAAGGACATCAGAGGATTTCCTATGCTTACCACCTTTGTCCAGAGATATTTCTTTTTAAGGCACTTTGGCCTATCTTTCAAGATCTGCATTAACTGATGCGTGATTCTAAGATGTATTCTCCCTCCTTTATTTATTTTAATCCAAAATACATACATGCATATACATGTGTATAAAAAAAATTAAATATTATTAATTATAAAATACTCTTTGTAGATGTGTTTCAAAGTTTAGAATTCCCAAATAAAACAATATTCCCAACAGCATTTTCCTAGTTTAAAATTATTCATATGCATTCCCCAGAGTACTGGGAAAGCAGATAGCAGAGGCTTTTTATATACAGCGTATAATTGACAAAATCAGGTTCCTGGCATACAGATGAAAAGGTGTCCCATTTCTGCTGAATGCACTTTTTGAAACCTTGTGAGGTGTTCTTTGATTCACTGAGGGCAATGCCTTGGGAAGAGCTGGGATAATTTTGGGGAGGGAAGAGACTGGTGTTTCAGGAAAAGTGATTACTCTGTATCCAGAGATCATCTGGGAACCAAGCAAAGGAGTATGTGTGTGGTCTGAGGTCAAGTGTCCCCATTGTTCAATTTAGTCTGTCTCTCAATAATGAAGTAGTCATTCTGCAAGCTCTGCCTTTGTAATAAAGCCAAGAATAGAGGAAGGTTTTAAACGAGCATCTCACTGATGCTCACATTTGCCCCTATTGAATTTCATGGATGTTTAACTATTGCTTCTGAAAATGCTGCCTACTTTTTCTTACCTCTTCTGCCCTCCGAGGGACAGGGAAACCAGGGGCTCCCCCTCATATGAGGAGGGATGAGTCCTTTCCTGTGGAAGTGCTGGAAGATCCAGATCTTTAAACTGGAGGAAGGTTTAGACTGTGGAGCCTGACTTGCATGGTGCTGTAGCTATCAACTGCTAGTTTTGCCTCTGAGGCAACAGCCACTATACCTGGGGCTGAATTAGGCTATGCTTAGGTTATTTTAAGTTTTTAAAAGGGATATTCCTAAACTTTTAATCTTCTGACACCATGTCTGTTGCTTTGGAGACAGTCAGCTGTGAGTAGAACTATTTAACAGTTTCTGTCAAAAAAATTTGGAGCCACAATGGCTATTTGACTTAAGTAGTTGGGGGATTTGTTTGGTTGTCTACTACATTGCTGATTAGCTGCATTGTCCCTCTCTTTCCTGGAGAGAGAGTGCCACAGTGAAGTTCGTTAACAAGATCCCTGCATTGTCCTGGTCTATGCTAAGCTTAGAGTGGGGAGTAGAAACAACTCATCTGATTTCAAGTGCTTTGATGCAATATAAGAATAAGGATAGTGCTGTATGTGCTTTCTCCTTACCTTTTAAGTTTTAATGCATTAGTGGAGCAGAATATTTGCAGTTGTCCAAAAAGAGTGCAGGTCTGATTCATACACACCTGTCTGAACAGTGAGGGAGCAGCCACCTTCTGCAACGACAACAGCTTTCCACCCAACTTCAAGGGAATCCTGACGATGACCAGATTGCAATGATCTAGTCTGTGGTGAGTGTACGTTTATATGGGATATTTTATGCCAGATTCTGCTTAGTTTTAAGATGACGTTTGAGTAAAGGTGTGTGAAAGGAGAGGGAGATCAGTACCAAGGAACAGTGGCAACCTCAAGGAGCTCTCCCTGTGCCATGCTGCACTGTGCAAGGGCTTGGCTAGAGGTCTGTTTGGGTCAGACTGCCTGCTGGAGTATCCAGCCTCCAGGTGCACACCCCTGGTGTGCTGTACCCCAGTAACACTTTGCGTTAAGCAGACTGCAAGAGCAGGCTGACGAGTACTAGGCTTCAACAGTAAGAACAACTGCAAAAAAGGAAAGAGGTATAAGACCTGACAAACACAGATTTCACTACCAGCACAGCCTGCTTCAGAAGCAGAATTTCTGCTTGGTTTAAAGCAAAAAATGGTGTCTTTTTATCATAGTTGTAAGTCTGAGACAGAAGGTAAAAATGCTTGGAAGCTAAGAAAGCTGGAGAAGTGCTTCTTCTTGAATATGTGTTTTTAAGAACTGTATTCATAGAGATGTTATTCTCTAGTGGTACGTTATTCAGTATCATCATCGCTAACATTGATGTTATGATTCCTAGGTTCAACTGGTCAAGAATTCACTGTATTTTCTGCTATGCACTTTCAGTGAAATAGAAACATCAGTTCAAATATTTCTTTTGGAGAGTTAGATATTCTTTAATGCATAATGCTTTGTTGAGGTTTAACCCAGCAGGCAGCTAAACACCACACAGCCATTTGCTCACTCCCCCCACCTCAGTGGGATGGGGGAGAGAATTGGGGAAAAAAAGTAAGATTCGTGGGTTGAGATAAAGACAGTTTAATAGGACAGAAAAGGAAGGGAAAATAATAATAATAATGATAAAAGAATACACAAAATAAGTGATGTACAATGCAATTGCTTACCACCTGCTGACTGATGCCCAGCCAGTTCCTGAGCAGTGGTCCCCTGGCCAGCTTTCCCCTAGTTTATATACTGAGCATGACATCATATGGTATGGAATATCCCTTTGGCCAGTTTGGGTCAGCTGTCCTGGCTGTGTCCCCTCCCAGCTTCTTGTGCATCTCCAGCCTTCTTAGTCAGTAAAGCATGAGAAGCTGAAAAGTCCTTGACTTAACGTAAGCACTACTTAGCAATAGCTGAAACATCAGTGTGTTATCAACATTATTCCCATGCTAAACCCAAAACACAGCACTATACCAGCTACTAGGAAGAAAATTAACTCTATTCCCGCCAAAACCAGGACATACATGAATCATCATGTATTTGGATCTTCTTTTTCAATCATTTGGGAGGGTGAGCAGAAAGAAAAGAGGAGGGAAAGTAGGGAGAAAAATAATCAGAAGTTGAAAGTTGGATGATTTCATTTTAATGAAGGGGGAAATGGAGAACTTTATTAAAATTAGCATTTTCTGTCCTAAGGTTTAGTTTTTATTTGGGCCTTTTGTTTTGACCTACAGCAGTGAAATGGACCTAGTTCACATCTCCTTACTTGACCACACTGATCATTAGGCAGACAGAAAAATGCACTTGCCTGAAAACTTTGACTGACTAAAAAGGTAAAGGATTGACTCCATGGACTGAGACAACTGCGTAAGTTTTTTTCTAGAGTTGTGGTTGTTTGTATTTTTGCATTGTATTTAATTTCTCCAGTCCACACAGTAGACTAGACAGACAAAAGAAAAAGAAGTAGATCTGCAAGAATGCCACTGTCTAAGGAAAAATACTGTAGGTCTGCCCCCTTCTGGGCAATAGAGCTCCAGAGCCTGCTGTGACAGCAGGTTTTTGGTTTCCCTCATACTCTTTTACAGCCAGCTGTGTAAGATTTGAGGGCCTGTGAGCTGTTGAGTAATCACGGGTACCACCAACCAGACCCCATGAACACTGCTGCCTCCTCCTGTCTGTCCTCCCTGTTATCTCAAACTCTGAGGCTGTCCTTCTCAAATCTATAACAAATAACGGAAGTCAGGAATTGGAGATATGAGGTCATCAGCTCTTAAGCTTGCTGGGAAAAGATAAGCTCTGCCTGCCTTCATTGTGAGCTCCTGTGGTACTTGGAGTGCTCCTCAGGAAATGCTTTAGGACATGGCTAACACAAATCCCAATCTCTCCATGTGTTGCATGTCCTGCACAGTTAAGTCTGATCTCGAATGTCATAATAAAGATATCTTCTCACAGGTAACATAGATATCTATGTTAAGCCTGGATCAGAATGAAAGGATCAGAATGAAAAAAAAGTCCAAAGAAGGAAATATCAACTTAAAGACGTGGCATAAGGAAATAAT
This sequence comes from Platalea leucorodia, assembly GCF_965183815.1. Classification (NCBI taxonomy): domain Eukaryota; kingdom Metazoa; phylum Chordata; class Aves; order Pelecaniformes; family Threskiornithidae; genus Platalea; species Platalea leucorodia. The sequence goes on along the minus strand of NC_138823.1, from coordinate 96,235,814 downwards.
CTCTCTAATTATGATGTGCAGTTTCACCAGGCTATACACAACTGCATCCTGAAACCCAGAATGAGCATTTGCTTAGAGCCAATAAAGGTTAACTCTTCCTGTCTCTTCCATGGGTAAGTGAACATGAAAGAATTTCACTGTCTTGTTACTTTGGGATCTCTTATTCAGTCACTTTACGCACTCGGATTCTCAGTTGCAGCCATTTTAAATCCTCAGTGGTTTAGTAAACATAAAGGGGTTTTTGTGAACATTTCCTGGTTGAGACCACCAGGAACTGGGACCACCTGGACCCAGTCATGTTTGCATGGCTCTGCAGTAGATTTAGGGTGCAGCCCATGCTGTGAAATGGCATGGTCGGCCTGCCTGGGTTTGCTCGGAGGGACATTGTTTGGGGCCTGATTGCTGGATTATCCCAGCGTCTGTGAGGGATGTTTGCCATTCCAAATCATGGTCTCACATCTTGTTATAATCTACCTTACTTCTGCATTGTGTTGTGAAGACTTGGCAGTTTTCTTCTCACTGAGCCAGTGTTTGTGTATCAGACCTCTGACTATGGATGCGAATGTCTGGAACTAAGAACATTCCTACCCCTCATTTTGTGTTTGTGAAGCTCAGTTTTCATGGTTGCTTTCCAAAAAGACAATTTGCATACATTGTTAGTAAACAGATTATAAGACACTCATTTGTGTGCTAAATCACAGCAAACTGTGCTTTGCGAATCTGATTCCCATCTCCCCTTCATTCTAACCTGGCTTAACTCCATTGATTTCAGTGGAATTACTGCTGATTTATGCTGTGAAAGTGAGAGAAGAATCCAATGAGCAAATTTCCCTTTTGCACATGAGCATGCCAAAAGAAGTCCTGATTTACCATTGTGAATCTCTTCCAATATTATGCTGGCTTAACTTCTTTTGAATTACTTCACTGGAATGCTACTGCAGTGAATCAGGCCCAGGATCCATATAATTCTCTTTGTGTGTTTTCTCCTCATTTTTTTTTTTTTTTTTCTCTCCATGTATATTTCCCCACATTAAGACTGAACTTTACTGTCTGCTTTGCAGGTGTCTTGCATATGACTCTAAAAAAAAAAATGTGTTTTTCAAAATCAAAAGATCAGTTCAACAGAAAATGGCTATTACAAATGAGAATTCCAACACAACAAATCTTTGTTTCTGGCTATGTCATTATACTATCAAAATAACTACTGTAAAAAGACTGAGGAGAAATTACAGGTATCTCAGTGTGCACTATAATTACTGAATGCTTTTGCTATAAGGTAGCTTTCTTAATGATGTGAAAATGCTGCTCTGCCTGTCCTTTTATCTTCAGAAGATAGGACAATAGAGTTAAATATGTGATAACTGCTTACCCACACATACTGTATCTAGCTCACACTTTTAGGCAGTCTCTTCTGGTTTTTGTATCTTTAGATACCTGTTGCAAATCCAGTCTGAAAATGAATATATTTATGTATTTAAAAATAAAATAAAATAAAAATCAGTCCAACTTTTTAAAATCCAAGTGAAATATACACACAAACTGATCAATGCCATACTGAAATCCATACAAGAAGCTGGCAAGAGTAACTGAAAGGTTCATATGTTATGAATCTTTGGCAGAATGGAGAATTTTCTGTTTGTATGAACAAATTATACAGTTTTGTATCATGCTCTTTGCACTTACTCTAGGCAACTTAAAAAAATAATATCGATGAGGAAAATCTTTGCCATGATCAGGTTTCTTAAGTTTAGTAATGGGTTTTGCACACTTGGCAAATCAGCAGGACTTACACTCCTAAATTACTGAGGTGCTTTGAAACATTCGTTCTCCATCTCTGTGTGCCATATACCCTATATATAAAACACAAGATTAAAATCAGCTTGACGGTTGTGTTTCTGCAGCTGACTTAGGTGGGAAGCAGACTATCTCCTCATGTGAAAGGTTCCCTCAATTTGTCCTCTGCTAGGAGAGTCCTTGAGAAGAGGACAGGAAAATGCCAGCTGACAAGCAGTAATGATGGGTGGCTTCAATGCAGTACAATTGGAGTCACCAGCACATGGGGCAAAGTGTTGCTCCACACACCTACCGCTACCCAGATGTGGTTGTGAGGCACAGTTACCTGGCTCCATGATTTAAGCTTTCATAGAAGAGTAGCTCTCCAGGTCCCTCCTTCCTGTGAAAAAGGACTAACTGAAGCATTAGAAGTTAAAATGAGACCTCATTAACTTGGCCATTACAGCACATACACTAATGATTAGAAGGAAATCTGGAAGCAGGGAAAGACTAAGAGTACATTCACACACAAAAAGAAAAGACTTGAATCTTTTATAACTAAACCATCAAGGCATCAGTTCCATAGAATGTCAATGTTAACATTATTAAAATGAAAAATAATTAATCTGGAGTGATTTGAAAACAATGTTAACACTCCGCCCGAACACCGCCTAGTGAGTAACTAATGACAATTATTGCCACTTCTTAGTCAAGCTCCACACAACAGAGCTATTGAAAAATAATTTTCACGCAGCCCACTGTAAGAACCACTATACTGAACCCCCCAAATATGTTTCATAGGAGATGGCAATATGAACACCTTTAATTAAGTTTTGAATCTATAATTTCATATGCTAAGTAGGGAGAATAAAGATATATTTGAAATGTTAAATACTTTTAAACATTTCTTAATTTACCATGTCAACAGTATTTTAAATACTGCATCACATTTTCAAAGGAGCAGTAATGTGGTTTGTTGAGTTACACCCAACTTTGTACATTAGTATTTTCTCTCTCATGCGCTCATAAACACATCTGAATTTGAACATGCAAACCATGTTTGTACAGAAATGTGGATGGATGGGTATCTGGCTCCGTTACTGGCTTGTATAAATAGTATGTTTGTAAAAGGATTGGAGGAACACAATTAAAATGAAGACCCAATTGTTCCTAAAGAAAATAAACATTTTCTGGTAGACTTACAGTATCAGCTGCAACATGCTGTTAACTGTATGGGTCCAATGCCTGGGAGAAAAAACAAAAAAACAAGATAAGAAAGAGAAGTAATATCTCAGCAACATTTGGAAAAGTCTGTACTGTCTTATGGTTCGTTCCTGGAAGGTGCGGGGTAACGCTGTTCAATTTTTGTCTGCTCCAGGACAGCATCTGTCACATTACAGGACTGGGCCATCAGTGCATACAGAGGATAAGCCAGAAGCAGTCTAAGAGAAACAAAATTGGTCTAATGCCAGTTTTGCAATGTTTGAAAAGAATGATCTACAGTGCAAATACAAAATCAAATGCTGGGAGCTGCCATGGGACAACATGGAAAGCTGGAGGGTCAACTTTTTTATTCCCTCTTTACCAGCAGAACTAATGGTATAGATGCAGAGCAGGCTGTTTGTTTAACATGGTCACTGTGCTGGTTTTGGCTGGGATAGAGTTAATTTCTTCATAGTAGCTAGTATGGGGCTATGGTTTGGATTTGTGCTGGAAACAGCGTTGATAACACAGGGATGTTTTAGTTATTGCTGAGCAGTGCTTACGCAGAGTCAAACACTTTTCTGCTTCTCACCCCACCCCACCAGCGAGCAGGCTGAGGGTGCACAAGAAGTTGGGAGGGGACACAGCTGGGACAGCTGACCCCAACTGACCAAAGGGATATCCCACACCATATGGCGTCATGCTCAGCATATAAAGCCAGGGGAAGAAGAAGGAAGGGGGGGATGTTCAGAGTGATGGCATTTGTCTTCCCAAGTCACTGTTATGCATGAAGGAGCCCTGCTTTCCTGGAGATGGCTGAACACCTGCCTGCCGATGGGAAATAGTGAATGAATTCCTTTTTTGCTTTGCTTGCATGCACAGCTTTTACTTTACCCATTAACTGTCTTTATCTCAACCCACGAGTTTTCTCGCTTTTACTCTTCTGATTCTCTCCCCCATCCCACTGGGGGTGAGTGAGCGAGCGGCTAGGTGGTGCTTAGGTGCCGGCTGGGGTTAAACCACAACAGTCACTTTCTGCTTGATATATTTACCATCAGCTATATCAAATTATATTGTCCCCTAAAGTGTTTCACTGTACTACCCCTTGTGCTCCCTCTGTTCCAAGACCAGTCATAATCAATCAGGCCAATTAATGCAAGCATCTTTTCTCACAGCATCTAAGGTTTTACTGAGTATTTTACAAAGGAGAACAAAGCATGTAACAATAAATATGAAACAAATGACACACAGCACAGAAAATAGACAGTGGCACAGCAGTGTATTCATACCACCAACTTCAGCCACCTACTAAATTAGGTGGTGAGGAGTCCCAGCCTCTCTATCTAGTCAGCGAGGAGGATGAGCTCTGCTGTAGGGCAATTCAGAGAAGCAAAGAAAGTCTCCTCATCTACTCTATCACTTGTACTAGATAAATTGATTTGGGTATTATGAATACTCCCTATAAAGTAGTAATAGGACAACTGCTGTAATGACTGGAATAGACATCGCAGCCCCACATCCAGTTGTTTTCCTTCTAAATTGTGGGAGAAATACATTTTAATTCAGAGGAGAGTTGTCCTAGTTAGAGGAGAAAATTCTGGGAAAAACCTCCCTGCCAATGCTGTGGTGGATTAAAAAATACTGGGTGGGCACAAGAAATCCTCAAAATGTTTGTGAACAGTATTTCTAGGTAGAAGAGAAGGTATGTCTAAGGAAGTCCACGGTGTTATAACCAGAGCTTTGTGATAGCTCTAAGAGCCCAGGCTTTACACCACAAAGCTCAAATATCTTTGTAACTTGGATCACTAGTTTATCTTAAATTGAAACAGAAGGAGCCAGTTCCATGTTGGACCAGATGGAGAAGTGTCATGTGTGCCCATTACATCCTGTCTTTTTCAGACTAGCAGTAACATTCTGACATGATGCAAGGGAAAGGAAGGGATAAAAACCTTGGATTTGAGAAGTAAAAAAGGGTAAGACTGTAAGAGTACAGGTGTTGGCCCTGCAACATGACTGAGGGAATTTTCTCCAGCACTCATGCTTGAGATGTCAGCTAAGTAATAAAAAAGAGTGGAGAAACTGGGGAAAGTGTTTTGCAGAAAGGAGAGTCTAGTTTGAGGATGCAGCAGAAATAATGTAAGGAACAGCTTCAGTTCTCCTTGTTGATAACTAATATTGGTAATAATCTATGTGACTGCCTATTTCTGCCAACCCTGCTTTCTATCCAGGCTACAATACTGGCCAGTACTTTAACGGCACAATCTGGCCCAAGATGGGCATTGATTCAAAACAGCCAACTCAGAAATGAAATACATGGAAAGGGAAAAAGCAAAACAAAACTCCATGTGAAAGGAAAAGGATCCAAACAACTGATGGTCTTTCTGATCCCTGAATGGACGCCAGTTGTCCTGAGGCAGTGAAGTAGCCAACAGATAATTCCAAACTTTGAAAGGCATCCATATCACCACTCGGTCAGGCAAGGGAAAAGAAACAGCACATTAAAAAAAAAAAAAAAAAAAAGGGGGGGGCAAAAAAAAAAATACCCTAGCTCTCTGTCAAAAGCCTTTATAAAAACGTCTCTTAAAATAAAATGGACCTCAGGATAGATTTCCATTCGTCTGCCAAAACCATGTTTACCCACCAGGTCTGTTCCCTGCTCAGCCCAAGTTTACCACCCCACAGCAATCCTCATGACTCAGGAGAGCCAACAATGATAACTAATGAAATTGCACTTAGGTAAGCTATGACAACGAGCATGTGGGGCGTACTCCACAGAGGAATAAGTGGGAAATTCATACTTGGCCACCTTATGTTTGCATGCTTGTGGGGGAAAGAGACGCAATCATCCACATTTGCAGAGGGAGCAAGCAAGCTTTCCAGATCAACTGGCTCCTTCATGACAAGAGTAGGACACGAGCCAGACATGTCACTCTCACTTTCTGCCTCTTTTATCTCTCGCCACAACTAGGGACTGCAGAGAGGAGATTGTTCTGGCTGGAAGCTGAGGGACACAGGTGGTACCAGCAGCTGCAAGCTCTTTAGCTCTCGTTGGCTCCACTTATTAGAACATGCATTGTATGTTTAATACATTGCATCTCATTGTGTGGGAACAAGAGTTGGAGGCTGGTTGTGCTGCATGACGGTCTCTTGTATTGCTGGGGAGGGAAGGCAAGGTGGAGGCTGCTCCTAGTTAGAGATAATTAGAAGCTGGGGCTCCTGAAGAGAATTTGGTAACTCCACAAGAAAACCAGCTGTCCTTGATTACGGTGATATATTAGTCACTCTAAGGTAGCTGTGCCTGGCAGCATTTTGCAAGCAGCAAATAATGCAGTGATATTTTTGAGGTAGAAATGTGTGGGGACCAAGCTTTATGCATGGCTTAGCCCTGAAATGGGCTGGTTTGTTTGTTTATTTATTTTTAAATTACTGGCCATAAAGAACAAAGGACTTTGGGAGGTCCAGGTCAGGTATCTTCTTTTTATTTGCTTTTTACATGTAAGCATTGCCACGTTTTTGCTCTTGCCAAACCTAATCTGTATGTGACAATGCTGTTCACCTATAACACATATGGGGGAGGTTCTTCCAGGAATAGTATGATTTGGTTCAGTTTAAGTTATCATATGCTCTGAAAATTAAGTACAATTTTATGAACAGCTATTGACATCTATGGGAAACTTTTCCATGCTGCTTATTTCTGGAACTATTAACTGGAAAATATTGTTTACTTTAAATGGTTTCCTTACAATCTTAATTTTAAAAACTAGCGGGTTGTGATTTGTTACTTTTGTTCAAGAAAGTTTTAAAACAGGAATCAGGTCTAGTACTTTGTAGTGTGGAAGTCTCTGGAATCTGTTGTTGGAGAACAGAAGAGTAAAGTATGGAAGCAAATGGAAAAAGGGAGAAAATTGCACCGCAGGTATAACAATGTAGACAGTTACCACACTAAACTGATATTACTCTTTGGTAAGATTTTCTTAGACAAATGAAGTGCAGGAGATTTTGTCTGGAGTTTCATGAAGTACTGATGTCACACTGATGGAAAATTACTGAGGTATAAAGGGTGGATTTGGTCAAGAACTTTGAGGTGGGGGAGAACAGGTTAAAGGGAATATGACAATACTTTTTGCTGAAAGGATAGGTATTGCAGTTACAGGTTCTTGCAAGCTCAGTCTTAGGACAGGTTTTACGTAATACTTTTGTGATTGGCCATGTCATAAAAAGCAGGAGAGTGCTAATGAAATTTGTTGAGGTTTCCCTAACATTGGGAAACCTTGTCAAGGCTGAGGAGAAATAGCATACATACCAGAGAGGCAGAATGGGAGTCTTAAGCAATGGAGAGAGAATGCTACACAAGAGATGAACAGTAGCACAAAGTGCTTGGTCATTTACTCAGGAACCAATAACAATTTCAGATGCTTTTTGTTAGAGCTCATGATCTAGAAACAACACAGAAGGGAAAGAATTGGATGTATCAATTCATTGTCAATCACATTGATGGCTGAAACCCACCAGGCTGATCCTGTGGAAAAGGCAAATGCCAGTCCTAGGATGTATTGACAGCTGAATAAAATCCAGCATTCTCAGTAGAAAATCCATACCCATGCTAAATATTTGGAAATCATTCTGATCTATAGAAACATTTTAAGCTTCACTGACAACAAGATGAAATAACATCCAAGTTTCTGACATACTTGAAAATGGGTACTTGAGCACCTGTCAAAATAATCATTGACAATTTATTTGGATCATTCTCCAGATAGAACAACAAAAGAATAGGTAAAATCTGGCTATTAAACCTGTGTATAGTCTTAAGCACTTCTTCATTTATCTTGCATGAGTATGAATTTTCCCCAAACTTCTTCCCCCCTGCCCCACCCCCCCCACAAAGCTCTTTGTGTGCCTAACTGACAGTTGTAGGGAGGAAAGGTATTCATAGAGACCAAGAAGAAACTGGTATTTGATACCAAATGAAAATAAATTAGAGAAATGCAGTCAAACTCTTGATGAGGACTGGGAGAGTTTGTGCAGTACCACAGTACTTCCCTGTCACATAAACAAGACAACACACATCCCATGAGCTTCTTTAGCCTCCCCACACCTCCCACTCCCAATCAAACTGCTTCAGGACTATACAGCTTCTTTTATTTTTGAATGCAATGTGCAATTGTGTAATTCGCTGTGGCATGGTTAACAGTCCTAAGATCTAATGTGTGTCTTTCTCTAGGAGATGTTGCAGAAACTGTACTTGAAAACTTACAGTTTAGCCTAAACAGTCACCATCATGATCCACCCTCGTCATTATAGTACTTCTACTACATCGTGTTATCCTCAGCAAGAAAAGTATTTTTCTAGTTCACTGGACTCTGAAGTATACTAAAATATATGCTGTCAGGTTAGTGTACTTTAAGTCCAGTGCAAAAAAACCCTCCTGCATAAGTTACACCCAGCTTCTTTGACTCGATATCGGGTTTTGTTTGTGGTTTTTTTTGTTTGCTTAGTTGTGTTTTTTAGTTTGCTTTACCATACTGACCTAGAAGATGAAAATGCTCATTTACTAACCAGCTTTTCCATTATCTCTGTTAGCCCTCCCCAAACGTGAAACTACAATAGAAAAAAAGAAAAGGAAGCATGGAATACTTTAACTTTTTACCCCATGTCAGTGGATCATACAGTCTCTAGAACCAAGTTTTCCATGTGCAGATTAACATTTCCTGAGACATTAAGTCAAGTAATTCTGAATGTAGCTTGATTACTAGATGTAATCAAAGCCAGGCTTGCTGTTTTGGACCAGTTTTTTCCAGCCAGAGTAAGCACTGTTATTACCAAGTCTTGCTTTTCCTGGTTTTCATCTCATTTACAGGCTGGAAAAACAGAAATGTCATAAGCAACTGAGGGAAAACTAGGCTAAGTAGAAACTTGTCGTGGACTTGGCCTCATTTCACTCACACCCTTTCCCAATATTGCAAATAGACTCCTGAGAGCAAGCATCAATGCCATGCAAATCTAATTGGAAAAGTAATAAACAGAAGCCTACTTGGATGGTTTTCTTGTTGCTTATAACTTAGGAAGCCACCTAAAAATTGAATCCATTTCACTGAATCTGTTGACATGTTGAGAAATAGGAAATGAGGAAAAATAAAAGTAAAATCGTGCATTTTCTGATGCCCCTGATATTCATATTTCCTGCCATATACCGTAGTCATTAGAGAAACATTAGCTGGATCTGTCTGCAACTCCTCTGCATCTCCCTGTGTCCTATTCCTGTGCTATTTTATTCCTATGGAAGACAAAAAAATTAGCAGTCTGTAGATCAAGTAATTATAATCATGAGGCCACAGGTTGATAGGGCCTATGGAGAAATGTCTTCCTTTAAAAATGTAAGTATAATTACTACATTATGCCTTGGAATAAATGGGAGAGAGGGGGAGCTGCGGACTTCTGTCATGGCTATTGAATCAAAATGAGGAGGAAAGGAAATATCACCAGTTAGGGCAGAAATTAAGCAAAAAGGAAGGTTTAAAATAACTGTGGGCCAGATCCTCGATCAGTTTTGGTTCATCACCTGCCTCCTTTAATATTACTGCTAGCATTTATATTTTGTAGAGTTCTGTAAGATGTGCAAGGCTAACTGATTTTGCATCTCCATGTCATTCCCAGATAAGAAGCATTATCTGTGCTGCAAGCATAACAGTGCAGTAGCTTGCCCACAGATACAAATAAGTCAGCATTGGGGCGAAAGCTTGTCTCCCCGCTCCATTATCCTGCAGCTGGCTGGAGCCACTCAAGGTCTGAGCAAGAGGCTTAAGGTCCAACTCATTTATATTTGATCCCCAAAAGTCCAGTCTGTAAAGATAAGATGGTTGGTTTTCTTTCCTCTGTAGATGTCCATCCTAATTTTCCTTATGTGTGTGAAGTCCTATTTCTTCTATTTTTTCTAGGAAAGGACTGAGAAAATTTTACATGAAGTTGGTCTATTCAGAAACCAACACTTGTTTGTCTCTTCCTGGGGGTGGCTTCCCTGAATCTGACTTGAACCGAAGTGGTGACTGTGTAGATTGAGCATGTGAAATGGATATAGAGGTTTCCTTGCTATAGACGCTGCTGCAGTTACGAACTTGCTAAAAGGCAGTTGACAATCTGTTGCTGTATTTTCAGGCATTAAATGAACCCTTTGGAAACCTACACCCCCATAAAGGTATCCTCACTTGAAAATGACTCCTCTGATACCTGCAGCCTTGCCTGCCAGCTCAGAAGCAAGGAGGGTACTGAGGAAGACAAAGCAGAGCGGGGAGAAGGAAGTCAGTGGGGCAAGTGAAGGAAAGGGGAAACCTGGAATAAATGGCCTTAGACACAAGTACAGCCTGAGCTTCTCCTAAATCATGACAGGAATATGGTTAACCCATCGGTTATACGTATAAAAATACCATAATTTGGGAAATACAGTGATGCTAGCTGCTGGAAGTAGGGAAGAGAATTTGCATGATGTCATACTAGAAATATTTACTGCTGCTGTTAATTTCATTACTTCCCTTTCTTCTGACTTGTTGGGTAACTTTAGACAAGGCTTGTAACACGCCAAGGCCTCTGTTTACTCATTAGTGAAGTGGATATAGTAATATTACCTACCTCAGAGGTTAAATGATTGAAGCTTAATTAATGCTTTCTTCTACGATCTCTGTTGAAAGACACTACACGACTGCAATACTCCTACTGTATTATTACAGTTTTTAAATTTCATTATACGTTCCTAACCTTTTGACTTTGTTGTCATCATGCTCTCTTAGTATTTATTTTGCAAAAGCAACTTGAGAACTCTTTCAAAATGGGGGGGAGGGGAAAGTCATGTAGTAATAAACAGGCAATAGCATTATAGTAGAAACACTCCCCTACGGTGAATTCCAGACAGATATGGAGCCTTTCAAGGTGGGGCTTATGTGGGATGTGAGCAGTACCCAGCTCTTAGAGACGAGGAAGGATTTGTCCTGCTCTGCTGCCTGTTCGTGCAAACGCAAGACTGCAAAGCATGCCATAAACTAAAATCTCGGCTTTGTCTTGGATGTAAATGCTCACAAGAAAGTTTGTCTTTGGATACTCCCAAAAAATCCCAAGCCATTGATGCTCCCAGTCAGTAGCTTGAGACCTGCACTCATTTTTTTCTTCATCACTTGGAACCGAGAGCAGAGCAACAAAGACATCTATCAAGTATTTGGAGGAGAAAAGAAAGAACATAGTAAGTGGCTGGACTCAGAGGGATGAAATTTTGGGCCAGTTTGAGTTGAAGGGACAAAATACTGGGCGTTTCTTTTAAAATCTGAAAAAGGGAGAGGGCTTTACACCACATGATCATTTTCTTTCCTTATGGGACTGGAGGCTTACCAGTGCTGGATCGGCTAAACCTGGGCTTGACCAAGCATTTCAGTGCCAGAAGCCCTGTTCCTAGCAGCATTGAACCCCTTTGCCTCCTCCGTTACAGGACAAGGCCTGTTGCTCCAGCAGGCACGGGACTGTGGGCTGAGTAACGTGAATGCCGATGGATGCTAGGCAGAGAGTTACCTACTGCAACTGTGTTTGTGGAGAAAGGTATCCACAAGCCTCACCTTCCACCCTGAATCTGTGCTTGAGCAGAGTTGCACTCCTGCCTGTCTGGCACCTGTAGAACAGCACACTGCAAGTTAGTGAAAGTTTGTGATCAGGAGGATCCATCACATAAAGAGAAAGTGAAATCCTTCTTGCTCTATTGGGATTAATAAAAATTAAATAATTACTTAAAACCAAATGGGAAGGAACATTATTATTCTATTACCAGTATTAATATTTATGTATTACAGAAGGTAACTCCATCTTGGAAATTAGATAGCTTGGATTGAACTGGAAGAATTTTCTCTTTAATTTCAGAGTAAATTTGGAAGAAATTAGGCCTCCAGATTTTGGACAGTGTTCTGCCACCAGCAAGAGCAGGTGAAATCAAAACAAATCTCATGTTTTTTGTCTTTTTTCTGGACCTTTGATTTCTGGAATATTTTTGAAAATGCTTTCTGGCCTACTGATGATGCATGAATCAAAGAATACAGTATGATTTTTTCAGTCCTCGATTGAGTTTGCATTGTGCTGGCATTGAGCAAAAACCTTCCTTTGAACTGTGAATTGAGCAAATTTCATATGAAAGTAACTGAGAGGGAATAAACAGAGAATCCCACAGTGTCATTTTTCCCAGTCACTTCTCAGAATATAAATGAACTTAAAGACTTCCAGGAACTAGAAATGCATTGCTGCCATTTCTCTCTTTATATACCATAGCAAAAAAACCCTTACTCTTCTACAGTTCATCTAAGTATTCAACCTTTTGTTGATTATTTCATGATTAAGGCACTGATCTGAGACATGGGAGATCTATGTCAAATTTCTGGCCCTGCCACAGACTTCCTGTGTGACCTGGGGCAACCAATTAATACTTCTGTGATTTCATTCCCTGACTGTAAAATGGAGATGGTACTGCCTTTGCCTGTCTACAGGGGTACATTGCCCAGTAATTTTTTTCAGCAGCAAGGTAAAATTTTGGAAGGAAAATTACTCCCTCCTTCTTGCTCTTCCTCTTCCAACCCTTTAGCTGTGTTAGTATGAGTGTTTGTAGGATCTGGGGGGGGGGGGGGGAAGGTGGGGGCATTTAACCTGGATTAGATTGCTAAACTGATGGATACTGAACTGAGGGCATGGTGCTGGGGTCCTGGGGTGAAGGAAGAAAGCTTCAGCTCAGCATCTTTACTGAGAAAAAGCTAAATGGAATGATACCCCATCTTCTAGTTGCACATGAGCCCCACCAGCACAGTTGTTATTTACATCACAGTAGCTAGACAGCCAAATTGATATTGGACTCAAATTGTGATAGAATCTAGAAATGTAAGCATTTGTTAAATGACTATTGTCCTGAACAGCTACTGTAGAATTAGATATGCTGAACAAAGAAAATATCTCTGTTTTTCAATTGGGACAGTGAGTACAGGCTAATGAAGTAATTTGTTGATGGTCGAAATTGCGGCAACACTAAGAACTGCAGTCCCTGCTAAGTGTTTTTCTCGTAAGACTCTCTTTCCTCCCCACCAGCTTAAAGATTGTGCACATACTTTAAATGGATTCAAACTGTAGCTTTAGTGGAATTAATGGGTGTTTCTGCCAGGAAAATATTAAACTCCAGGGATTCTATTTTGGATAGGGCCTCATAGTATCCCACAAATGCAAATAATGATGATACTAGTCCAAGTATATGAGGTTATAAGTCAGAGGAAATAAATCTTCCCTGACCCATAAAACAGAAGGATTCCCGCTTCCAAAAGAGGGCAATAGCCAGAAGTGGTTTTATCAGGGTGGAAGCTTATGTGTTAAGCAGTCAACAGCATCGCCCACTCAAGGGTCCCACTCTCCAAACCACGTGCCTCTGCCACCATCTCTTCATCCACACCAGAGCTGTTTCAGCCCTTCTTGCTGCACTGCTTGAGGAAGCTCCAGGGTTTCTACAGCAGCAGAGGTGCCACACCTTCCCATGGGCTCCCCTCGGTGCTTGCCACTGCTCCAGGCAGCAGTTGTATGGTCTTTCAGGGTGCCAAGACCTGCCCTTCTCCTGTCTGAGTGTGGCTGTCGCTTTTCTAAGGCGGGTTGGCAAAGCCCTCTGGGGCCAAGCAGCTGGGGAGCGGACAATGGGCACCCTGTCTCAGGCATGCACATGAAGTTAATAGCTTTGCTCACCGCCATCTGTAACTAAAGAAATAGTTGATTCCCAACATAATTATAGAGCGAGTGCATGGCACCTTCTCCTCTGGTGGAGCACTAGAACCTACTTGCAGCATTATTAGTATCTGTGTATGGTTGTTTGCTGTCTGCTGGGGCAATCATCTTGCTTTAATTTAGGACACTAATGATATTATAAGATAGCTTGATGATAGTGTAATTTCTTTTGATGTTTGTTGTTACTGGATATATCAGCTGGTTTTGATAGCATAAAACACAACATTTCATGCCCTCCTAGGGAGGGGAAAGAAGAAAGAGGGTGGTAGCAGGGAGGCAGGCAGAGGAGGAGGAGAGAGGAGAGGAGGAAAGGGAAGTCATTCAGTGCTCACCCGATCTGCTATTTGGAGTGAATGATAATTTCTTAGTACAGCAAAGCTGGCAGCAGTGCTTTTGCTATCAGGGTTTTTACCGTGCTTCTCTGCTTATCTCTCAGCATGACCACTGAAATCTGTGAGATCACACTACGAGCCGTGGTATCCTGTCAGGTTTGAAATTATTTCCGACAGGCTACAAAAACAATTGGGCCCTCACTTTGGCTGCTTTTACACTAGTTGAAGTCTAATTTATAAGATAGATCATTCGCTTCACTGGTTCTGTCCTTGATACTTTTTAAGCTATGGCTGGTGTTGGTGACTTTTGTTTTGTGATTCTTGCATCTTCTGTGTTTTTTGTTTTTGTTTTGTGTTTTTTTCAGCTCATATCCCTATTTGACAGGCACAACTTCTTTATCCAAATGCGTTATTTCTATGCAAGTAGCTAGTTCATTGTTCATATCAGCTTTGACCTTCACAATACCTCACAGCCTGCCTGAGCTGAGATTTATTTAATACTCTCTAGAAATGTCTTGAGTTAGATTTTAATAGTATTTTTTCTGCCTTTGTGCATGAGAGAAATAAGAGAAAGCTTGTTTTCCCTTTAGACCACAGGGCAGTGTACAATTAATGCTAGGGACAGTTAAAGCATTAGACAGTAGTCACTTAAAGCTACAGTATTGCTGAGCCCTGTTGGACCTTTCTCGTTTTAAGCCCACTCTTGGTTATGTAAAATTGGGTATTAAATTGAAATCATACTTCATTTCTAGAGAAATGCATAGTAAGGCTGGGCTTAAATAAACTAGCCGCAGTACTCTGTTCCCACCAAAATGCCTTTGAAAATCTGACCTCTGGCTGTGGAATGGCACGTAAGAATTAGATATTCTTTGTGATCCTTCTGTCTCTAGTGTAGAAGATGATGATGCTTTCAGTAAAAACAGATAAGTTAAGACTTGCACCCCATTCACATCCCTTTGTGAATTGAAAATGGGTTGTATTCTTATGACTACTGAAATATACCTATTCTTGAAAAATGTTCTCACTGCAGTGTGCAATATTGTTGTCCTGGTAATATTATGAACACTTGGCATGTCAGATAGTTGAGGACAAACACCCATGTGGGTTAAACAACTTTGTTGAAATTAATACTCCATCCTCTTCATACCTTTACTCCTCTACTTTCTAAAAATCCAGGTGCCCATCCAAAATCCACTGGGTTGAATTCTTTGTACTTTACATCTTTCAGATATTATGCAGTCATGGCATTATGTTGGCTTCTGATCCTGCAGTACTGAAGCCCAGATATAAATGAAACATCCCAGCACAATTCATGCAGCTCTTGGTACATGGAAAGCTCGGTGGAAAAAGCACTGTGGTCAAACTCAGAAGATGGAAGTTTCATCCCTCTTCCTATGTTTGCTTTGTGGTTTTCCGGGACATAGGAATCAGCTCCACAAAGTGCCTTGTTACGTTTGATGGATTTCTGTTATAGCCTGATACTGTTCTAGATTTTCTGTTTCCACATCCATAAAACAAGGACTACATTACCTAGCATTTTAGTAAAGTGTACGGATGACTTTTTGATTAAAAGCTTCATGTAACATGTAGCTATTATTAAATGCTGGCCAGATCACTGTGTACTTTGTAAAGTGCTCTTGGCCTGGCTCTAAAATCAATGAGAAGACACAGGAGCTTGAATTAATTCTGTGCTAAAGAACTTTCCTATAACATGGCCATAGTTTTTAGTGCTCCATGGGAGGAAACCCAAAGCATAGAAGATGCCATGAAGATGCTGCTGTTTGTTATTTTTGCAAATATGATACAGATGTGCCGTGCCGAGACCACTCCTCTCACTGGCAAAATTGTTCAGCACGAGAGATGTGAAATTTTTGTTTCCAGACTTCTCTGTCTATGATCTCTCTGACTGGTTCCAAGGTGACAGACGACTGGGTGGCAGAATGTGTGATGGATAGCTTGATTATTTTAACAATTAAATATGTAATGAAGAGCTGGAAAGGTTCCATGTAAGTCTCATTTTCGTCCTGGTTAAATATGGTGTGCATAATTAATTTTCAAATATGAAAGGGCTCCAGCAAGAAAAGAAATGAAAGAAAGTTGAAGAGATAGTGAATATTTTATTAAACGTCACTCATTCAAAACTCATTAATATACATAGTCCAGGAGTAATCATCTCCTATAAAGTTAAATGCAGTAATGCTTATTTTCTTGGCAGATTATCTGGTTTATTGTTGAACGTAATAGTTTAATATCATCTATGGACCAAATCCAAGCTTGTCTGCCTCTCAGAGAGGCCATCAGAAGGTGAAAAGTCATGGCTTTCTGTGTGGAGGTCAAAAGCAGCACAAATTTGAAAGAAAGGAGACTTTGTTCTCCAGGTCAATACAGAAGGTTCTTTAACAGTAAAGCTGTATTAGTCACTTCTCCTCAGCCACAAGGGATTAATCTTGTCTACGGAGAGCCACCTCAGAGTTCTGACCTAACAAAAAGAACTTCTTCAGCACTCAGTGGAGTGAAACAGACACCTTTGGGGAGATTTTGTCCTGCCTGTGTTAGTCATGCATCTTGTGCACAGACCAGTAAACCTTCTTCTCCCTCTCTGCCCACTGGCAACCAAGGATGAGTGAATAGCCTCATGTCCCCATGCAGGCAAGATAGTTGTATGCAGCTGAAGTTGGGGGACACAAATCCCAGTGTTGGCCTTTTCCTATTTAAGAACACCATTTCCTGTGCTCATTCTTCAGCTGGATGTATCTGGAGTCAGTGATTTCCTCATTTACTTTCTGAGACCATGGTTCACACAGCAACTGGTTAGAGGAGAGGGAAATGGCACAATGCTCTAGTCATTTAGTGAGGAAGCCCAGTTGTTTAATCTTCTCTCCTCCCATAGTTAATAATATTCTAATATGTTTTGGACTTAACAGAGCTGATGAAAACTTGGACACTTATCTTGAAGGAAATTCCATTACTTCCAAATTTATGTATTCTAAATTACAATATTAAAAATGCATCTCCATGCTATTCTTTTTTTTTCCTGTTTTTTCTTTTCTTTTTTTCTTCTTTACAAAATTGTCAAAGAGTTTTTAATAATAATCAACTAAATATTTCATTTCAACTTGTTGAACCAAATCTACATATTCCTTTTTGGCCCTATTCAATATTCATCTGAGCTGTTTGAATGCCACAGATGGACGTGTTGTGGTCCTTGTCTTTTCCCGAAGGAATCAGGCTACTTTGTCAGACCAAATCCCCCAGATATTTAGATTCAAATATGAGCTAATAGGAACTATACCTCTCCACATCATAAGATTAGGACTTCTAAAAATTGTTTTCCTTTAAAAAAATTAGCAGGAAAATCCTGGCTAGTTCTATAACTTAATTTGTGAGCAATATGATTCATAGGTAGAGAATGCTTTGAAGACATAGAGTGTTATGTAAATGCAAAGAAATAATTATTATATTTAGAATATTATTAACTACGGGAGGAGAGAAGATTAAACAACTGGGCTTCCTTACTAAATCCATTCAAATGAACTAAGGTTAAGGACATTTAATAAATGCAGTGCTATTCCACTGCAAAAGAAACATCCTTGCTCCTGCATGCAGCTTTCTGATCTTAGCGCACATCCTTACTCTTTCAGCATGAATCAGATATGAGCAAGAAGCCTACCATAAGGAGAAAAAATGAGTGTAATAGCAGAGGCACTATTGTATTCTTGCTGCCAAGAAAAGACTGCTTTTATTCTCAATTACCCAATCGTGGCTGGCCACCAACTTTCTAGATATGTAATCCAAAAGATTTTGAGCTTCTCAGTGCAGCTGAAAGCAACATCCTGGTCCATCTGAAAAGTTAAAGTAAAACTCTGCATGTTGAATTTTCCCTGTGTTATTTCTTCTCATCTGACACTATGGACATCAATGTCAGTTTTTCAGGAATTCCTTTCTTCTTTGCTTTTCTGAATATTAGATCTTTTAAGAGGCACCACTGGTTGCTATGATTATTATTTACTAATTTTATTTACTGTGGTATCTAGAAGCTCTAACCAAGCTCAGAACGCCACTGTGCTATGTGCTGGTCAGCTTTTATTTAGCATTTCCCCAAAGCCCAGATTAATTGAGAATTATCTTCCAGATTGCAAGAAAACTGATCTTTATTACCTTGCTAAAATAAGGTTTCAGTTTCAAGTAAGGGGAAGCAGTAATATCTCATTCCTTTGCAAGCACTGTCAGCCTACCTATTATGGCCTCCCTAACTTCAGCTGTTAACCACAGCTATACAAAGTTCCTGGTTGGAATAGCGTTTTCTTCTGCATCTCTGGACACAGCTGCCAGAAGAAGGCAACTCCACCAAAAAGGGTGTGCTGGAAAATACTTCACTGGCTCCTGCTAGGCCCAGTTTACCCCCAAAGCGCGCTGCTGTAGAAGACAGAAAGCGGAAGGGTGAAGAAGGCAGCCTAAAAAGCTATTCCATTTTGTGTAGACAACTATGACTGCATGAAATATGGCCCCTGTGGTAGTCAATGGCAGCCTCGACATTGACTTCAATGGGCTATGATTTCGCCACAGATGCTTATTGTGTCATATAGCCCAGACGCTCATTGTCTGTGGCTGATGGACAGAGATCCAGGCTGGGTGTGGTGGGCCCAAAGGAGACAGAACTGGAACACAGTGTGTCCGACGGCTGGCATGGCCTTATAGCTTTTTCTTTACTAAGTGTGCTTTTAGTTTACGACAATCTGTGGCTCCACACATCACAACAGTAACTCCATCCAGGAAAGCAAACTTAGGTTTGGGGTTCTTTTGAAGCTATGTTATTTGTGTGATAATTTAGATGGGTAGTTTCTCTGGCATTTGTGTGACTGGTTAAGCTTCCATTTTGTTTCTTCTCTGTCCTTACCAGCCGCCTTCTGCGCCTACTGAAGTCAATGGTGAGGCTTGTGTTGACTTCACAGACTGCACAGGCAATCTCCCATCTTCTAGATGAGCATCATATGTTAGAAATTTTGGTTCATTTCAGTCAAACTGTGTTATACAACAAATATTTGGTAGTGCCGGTATTCCTGCTAAGGCATCCGGGTTATCACTTTGTATCTTCATGTATTACTGAATTAGATCTAATGATCAAAGTATTTGTTGATCCTCCACATATTTGTCTAGCATTTCTGACGTGCCTCTCTATAAAAGATATTCTCTCATTTTTGGCATACAGTAAATTTTATCTAAAGTTATGGTTTTAGTATTTGGTAGATTGGTCTTCTATAAAGAAAACAAATCTTCAAATGCATTATTTGTTGTCATTTACCTTTGATTTACTGTTTCTTCAGTTCATGAAAGTCTTCTGTTCTTTAGAATATCTTAACACGTTAAACTCCCCAGAGTCAATTGACCACAAACACTTACTTATCTACTTTCCCAAATGGGAATGAATTTATATACAGGTTTGCTGCTTCTTTAAATTCAGGCCTAAAAAACCTAAAGTTTGGTCTTCCCTTTTCCATCTTTGCCTCTCATGCAACTCCCTCTATTTCTAGTATTACGTAACACCTAGGATCATCTTGGCTATATCTGAAAGGATGACCCTTTGCAATATGATAATAATTTCTCCCTCTCTGAAGTCAGTGTTTTTTCTCAAACATTTAAGTTGATTTAAAAGACCTCTCTAGCTCAATTTACAATGAGGATCCCGTACACTATTATGAGCAGAACGTATGATACGTTAAATTAATTAGGGATAGAGAATAAAAAGCCTTTGAGGACTTTGTGCGAATTGTAGGATAAGAAGATCCTATAATTATGTGCATTATAAAGTATATTCTATCTACAGACTTAAGAAGTTACTTATCCACAGTTGGTTTTTTTAAAAAAACACATGATACTTGAATAAAAATTTCAGTGACACCAGTGATCTCCAAGGAGCAGCTTTGAACAGTTGCATTCAGTTTCCCGATATTTGTTATGTGACAGTGGCAACCATAATGAGAATTATCAGCTTACTCTTTCAATAATATTTTGTTAGTTGTCAGCATAGCAGATTCTATTGGGAAGTCAGGCTAGGTTCTTTTTGCTTGAAATAGTCTCTGTATCTTTAATGACTGCCCTGCTCTAAAACCTGTGTAACTTTACTCAGATAATGCCATTCATTATAGGCAGGTCTGCCTTGGGCTTTTGACATAGTTGCTGAGTTGCAGTGGAGGTATAACTGGAAGATAATGAATGTGTAGAATTTCTCTAGAAATAAAAATCAGTAAATGATTCTGTTGACTGGAAGTAGTCACTGAAGCCAGCTTGCTCTGCTAGAGCTATGTGGACTTTGTTGTAAAAATAATCTTAATGTTGCCAGTAGATAAAACAGTCTGTAAAAAGAGCTAATTTCTCAAGCAAGACAGTGCCATTTTTTAAGCAGTACCATGTGCAGCCATATCAGCAAGAGACTGTGCAGCCACTGGCTGTTGATAAGATGGAGATCAGTGACTCCCTGAGTCAAGGTCACGGATGATAAAGTGCCAAAGGCCCAGCAGCAGGGACAGAAGGCCTAAACATCAGATCAGTTTTTGTGTCTTTCAATAGCAAAATAATTTCAATATTTAACTTCCTTTTCTGCCAGAGCCTTCGAGGTCCACAGAGGGTAAGAAGTCACTCAAGTTGTCATCTTCGTCAGTTTTAAGTCATTCCAAGAGATGCAAATCGCTTCCTAACAGGGACCCCTCCTGAGCTTTGTTTGCATTTTGCAGAATAATAATAAGGCATTTTTAAAGCTTTCTACTTGGCAAGGGGGCTAACATCTTCTGTTCTCTTGTCAAGTGACTTTTGAAAGAATATGCGGTACCTTAGGAACATTAAAATGAAAGAGATAATCATTTATTCTGCAGGGATTTTGAAACCAAGATATTGCAGATTAAAAAGAGCATCTTGAAGAAATTTGCTGATGTGAGACTATTATGAAACATCATTTTTACAGACCTTGGCTCATGTCAGGAACAGTTTCTTTACAATTATTGATCTGTTACAACAATGCTTCTGGTTTGTTTGGTGGTTTGATGTCATTATTTTTAAAATATTCAGATTGTGCACAGTCCTGACTGGATGCTCTTTTAGGATTTAGTTGGCATTTTTGACTAAATATGCATTTTAGGACTGTGCCAGATAACAAACTTTTGTGCCAAGGAAAGAAGTATACCTAGCGGTATACTGAATGATGTATTTGCTCTAGACTGCATTTAAATAACTATGTGTTTAATCACAATGACAAAATCCCAACTGTCTACTGCTTACATTTCTTCTTAACTGAAACTGGCAGTGGAGGGATAGGATACAATTAGCAAGAGTTTCCTTGTCTGATGGAATAACATAAAAATTCCAATAAAGAGTTTATTTTCCAGCAGCATTTATACTAATCATAATAGGCCTCTTCCAACTGCTTCCCAAAGACAAGATGGTTTGCCAAGCAGATGGTGGAGAAAAGCTAGGCTGGCCAAAAAACAACAAATTCTATTTAATGACAAATTTTGAGGTTTCAAGATCTGTTTTCATTCTAATGCAGAATGGACAAAAACCTTCAGGAATTTTTCACACCCACGCACCCACCCACCCACACAAACAAGCAATGACTCCACAGTAGTGTCTACCTTGGCAATTAGGACTCTCACCTGAGATGTCAGAAATAAAAGAAGTATGGAGTGTTAAAGAAAAAAGGGGAAAATAGTGCAGAAGTACCACAAAGCAGCAGACAGTAGTGTCCCTCCCTAGCCTATCCATCACTCTGGGATTGGGTAGTATGTGATGACTTCTGCAAGCATTCTGGTCTTTTACTGTCCTTATGAGCCTGAGGGTTAGTTTTCAATAACTTTGTCCAGAATTCAGTCTGTATAGATTCTAAGATCTAAGCAAAGACATTAGGCTTCAGGATCTGCGTCTGTGATGGTATTTTATAGATATTTCAATTAAATTGGTATTTTCTAGTTAAAAATTTAATCTGCAGGGCTTGAGGACACATCTTGGTGGCACCTTAGAGCACACTTTGTGATCTGTGATCTGCAGACTCATTGTAATCAGCAAGTCATATTTTCAAACAGTCCTGATGATGAGCCTCCTTGGAGATTCAAACACAATTCTGAGAGTTGCTGTGAATTTATGAACTATTGACTTAAAAATTTAAGTGCTACTAAATATTTGTGCTTTCTTAACACCAGGTAAGAAAAGAATTTTCAACATAATCTTAGAAAAATGCATCCTTTAACTAGAAAAAAAGTTTTCTTCCATCTTCCATCACCTTATCAATTATTTCTATTTTGAGCTATGTAGGTTGTAAGTACTTTGGCATAGGGGTGGTTTTTCCTCTAATCTCTATAAAATGCTCAGCAGAACAAGGCTCTAATCATTATTAGAGCCTAATGCCAAAACTGACACCAACTCTGTGCATATAGATTTCTTGCATGAATGAAGATTGCCAGGTGAACATCCTGATCCCCCAGTGAGCTGTATGTGTGTATGTATATAAAAAACCATAGATATATGATTAAATGTGTATCTATTTGCATCTGCATGCAAGTTGGACATTTTCTGTATATATTTGAGAAACAGTTAAGTTATGCAAAAAGAAATGTAGGTACATGCATTTGTCTCTGGTGGGGAAACATGCTGAGAATTTACAGAGGGAAAGGCAGGCGCTTGGGTATCTTGCCTAGCTTTGAAGAAGAGAGAAGAGTTTCAAAATAATCCATTGGCTCTGGGAGACTCAAAGGCCTGCTGCAAGTCACAGGAAGAAAGAGGATTTTAGAACATGTCTATCTTCATCCAGACAAAAGGCTCCTTCTAGCTACCTCTAATGCAGACATAGCTGACTCTGGAGGAGGGTATCTTTCCATCTCACTTAGGACACTAACTATAAAATACAGTTTGCCTGCTCACCACTGTTGCCCCATGAACTGGGAGAGCAGAAGAGTGGGGGAAGGTGAAGGAGAGAGCTTTGGCTGAGCAGAATCAAGGGGCAAAAAAATAATTGAATCAAGTACCTGACCAGCTGTCTTCACAGCATCTCAGCTTCTGATGGCCCTGGTAGAGTTAGGATGCTGCAGTGCTCTACAAAACACTCCCTCATCTCAGTTTTAAAAGGCTTCATTGCACCTTATCACATCAAAGCAAAGCATCTGCATGTTTCAGTTGTGGGGCATCATGTGTCTGGCTCCCCTCTGGCTCTCACTAATCCCCTGGATTATCACAGCTTTCTAAAGCGGCTCTTAAAAACCCTGTGAAAATAGGACTCCAAGTGGGTGTGTGAGAAGAGGGGGGACTGAAGCAATAAGGCTGCCCGCACCTATGGAATTCATATAATCACAACCTATGTTACCCAAAAAAGGTGTTGAAAAGTCTGCTTTTGCACCAGCTGATCCCTGACAATACTGGCTCTCAGTGAGACAAAACAAGATTGAGTCTGGTTCATTTATTTGCTGTGGCACATCCAAACGGCCGCTACGAGTTACAGCTCATGCTGAGCACACCCGTGCATTGCTCCTGAATGATCTTCCATCATTCAGTTTTTTCGCTTTCTTTTCTGAAGTCGTCGTCCATGAGTCAGGGAGTTCTGCAAGGTGATGCACCAGAGGGCTGCTGCGGTTCATGCAGGGTGGGCTTGGGGCAGGCTCCCGAAAGGGGAGGGGAACCAGGAAGCCTTTGCCATGGAGGTGGCATCTGACTCTTCTTTATTGTGGGTGGCTGTCACTTCAGATCTGTAGGGAGGAGACAGTCTCATAGGGCTGCTATCCCAGCAGCTCAGGTGTGAAAAACAGAGGGCTCAAGCCTGTATTGTCAGTCCAGCACCTTTCATAAGCCTCAAATCCACCTCAGAGGAAAGGAGCCAAATAACGAACACAGAAGGCGAAGGTTTCAATATGCAAAGCAGACAAGAAGTTTATGCAGACAGTATGGCTCATCCCCTATCTTAGCTCTGTTGGCTGCTCCTTCCCAGAGCAAAATATAATAATCCACATGAAAGTCATGGTATTGAGAACTAAATGATAGTAAAACCTAAAATCTTCAGTAGTTCATGAGATTTTTTTTCCTTTTCTCATTCAAAAATAAAAAAGATTACGCATGTCTGACATTGACATAAAGTCTGGAGAATTGACCCGTAAAGTAATTAGAAGAGGAATTCACCCTCTTCTCTGCCCCCCTCCTCAACCTTTCCCATCTCAAAGCCAGATCAGATGAAAGGCGAGCTCTGTTTACTTCCTGATCTGTCTAATTTCAGTAACAAGGACCATCCCGACTTCATCTTCCTGCAGCTGCTAGAAGTGAAACTCAAGAGGCTGCCCCAGGCACTGCAGCACCTTCTCAGAACTGCTTGACCTTAATGGATTAGCTTCTCCCTGAGCAGGTGGCAATTTAACAAGAGGAGACAAACTTTTTACACTTAGGAGACCTCTGGTGAATGGCATCAAATATCAGAAGGTTGAAACAGAGCAAAGAGACTTATGATGCCTCCCCACCTTAACCCTCTGCCACCTTAACTCCCTTGCTATGCAAATAAGTTACAGCTTTCCAGTTAGGATCCTAAGTCCATTTATTAAGGAATCAAAGTAAAAATGGCCTTATATTCTTAACATGTCGTACCCTCACAAATCCTATTGAATTAAAGGAGAGCAATTGGTGCTTTGATTTCAGTCTGCTTATGTCTGAGTGTCTGAATAGAGTGTTAGGAGTATTACTTTAGGCTCTTCGTCTTGCAAGTTTGTGCCACAGTAAATACATCATAGTAAAAGCAATAATAATCTCTTTTTGCGTATGAAGATGTAATTCTACCAAATAATTCACAGTTTAAACTGGCAGTGCCAAATGCATTGTACTGTATGCTTTCAGTAGGTAGAACAGTAGAACAAATTGCTGGCTTATTAAAAAAAAAAAAAAAAAGGTATTATTGTTTGTTGATTCCTCTTACACACATCAGCCCTAGCAACAGACGAGGCTCTACTTTGTTCTAGTGTGTTTTCTACTGTCTACTATGATCTGTTTGTTTAAGGATTTATCATAATAATTACAAGTCATAACTGTCAAACAGATGTCCAAGATCTGATAGCCAGGTGTCAGATACCATATCAAAACCTAAAGATAGAGCCACCTCTACTTAGGCTTCTTTACGCTAGGTCTGCATTTCCAGAGGAGCTCAGCACCTGCAGCTCCCACCATGATGACTTACGAGATCAGATTGTGTATGTTTTGAAACAGAACAGTGCTGCGTATTACTAGATTTTCCAATCAGCAGCTAAGAAATGTGAGATTGGTTTTTACCACTATATGAAGGAACATTTCAAGGAGACAGGCAAGATGGTAAAAAAAGAGCAAGTAAAATGCAGTGATAAAATGTTTTATTTGTTTTAAGTAAACCTGCTGCCTTCTGAATAGTTTGTTCTTGTCAACAATCTGTAGGAATATTATGTAAATATGCATATACATATGTTTATGTATTTATTTTTCTATATGCATTTGTGTATAGTGTTACATATATGTACATGTCTGTATGTATGTGTGTGTTGCATATATGTAATTCACATACAGTGCTACCAAAGATTTATTTACTAGGTATGTATTTCTGGGCTCCAGTAGTTTATGTATCTCTTTATCAGTGAAATATGTTTTGTGTATTTTAAAGTTGTCATGTCAAATGATTTCAGTGAAAAGTACTGACATACTGCTACCCTGTATTCACTTAAAACCTGCAGTCATTCAAGATCAAGGATGTTATCCCTATAAAAAAATAATGTCCTGAGAAGCATTGCTTCCGGGAACACATTCATGTGTTCATCCAGTGACATCCAACTTTTCTGCACATGTCTGGCTCTGTATTGTCCTGTCCTTAAAGAGTTGTGTAGCTATATACCATTCATGAATATTAAAAGCATGATTATACTTTCCACCCCAGCATACTTCATCTGTCTTTCCAGATAAGTATGTCAGCTATTTTAACTGAAACTGTCTCCCTGACTAGTACCTCATGTACTCATATAGTATTTGCATAGCTTTCTGAATACATCAAAATTGTAAAGCTGCATGTCCTACATGCACATTTCTGAAGTTTTTTAGTAAGGGTGAATTCCCCGGGGCCTGCGCAAAATATGAGTAGAAGCAACTGGCAGAAAGAAAGATCAGCAAAGATGAGATCAGTGGATTTCTCCCCCAGTTTGGTGGGGGCCCCTTGGTCAGCACTTGCTGATACTGTGGCTGTGCTAGTTTTGTAGGCAGCGATGCATAGCTTTGCAGGTATGCCCACATCAAAAAACCTCCCATTCTCTAGTGGAAGAAAACTACTGTAGAGCTTAGCAATAGAGGCTAGTGGGTTTCAGCAAATGGCTTGTTTTCCCTCTCTGCAGGGTGGAACTACGCTTTAGGGCTCCATGCCCTCAGAGACTTGCTTTGTGGACAACCCAATTGGTGCATCTCCTGCTCAATGTACTCTGGTTCTTTTTCAGTGATAGTAAAGCTACTACATAGCACAGAGTATCACAGATGCTGCATGTTGGGAGGGAGGGTAACAAAGAAAAAAACAATTCCCCACATACACTCAAACAGCAAACAACATGTTTTCTCTTTCAAAAGAAAGAGAAATTCAAAATATCTCTTTCTCTGAGTCCAGCCAAATTTGCAACCAAGCAGTGGTTTCCTATAAAATGGGCAAGTTCCAAAATGATGAGTGGTGTAACAAAGACCAAGGTTGTTTTGTCTTGAGTCACCCTGAAGAGTAACCAAAAATAATCCATTGAAATTATCCTGCAATAAAATACTATTTTAGGAAAGTAAGGAAATAGACATAATATACATGCAATTCCAGAATAATTTTACCCATAAATTTCCTCTGCACTTGTGAAACTGGAGAAACCTCAGTTATGCCAGACTAAGAAGCAACGTTAAGAGTTTAACTTCTAATCAGTCAGTTTGCTTCTATCCTCCAACATGTAAAATCAGGCAAATTCTCATGCCTTGAGAATTTTCAAGGGCTAATCCCCAAGATGTATATGATGTGAATCAGTAATTTATTTTTATTAATTTTAAACATCCAGCGATTGGAAAGAGGGAGAGATTACATGAGTGTAGTAAAGGGAGAAGCATTCAATCTAATACGCAGCACATATCTTTCAACTGCATCAGAAGTCTCATTTATGTTCTAGCAAGATGGATTTAGGGAAATCCTGGAAATTTTCGACACTCTCTTAGGTTTCAGGGTCTATAAACTAATTAATGAATGGCATCATCGCTACAATACAATAGGTAGATTTTTTATTTGTGGCAGATATAATAATGATAGTTTCTTTCATTAACTTTTAGTAATAATCTTTATTTAATAATTAATACAAGTATAATTTAATATAGTACAAATTAAAAGTATTCTTCATTTCTCTGTAATGTTTCAGAAAGCCCTGTCAGAGGACAAACGATAGTAATTGCTTACAAAATACATACATTAGTCAGATTATATGTAGACATTTGCTTTGCAATATCTAAGGGCCTGATCCTGCCAACAGTTTACAACACAGTTTACTATTCTGAATAGCAAACTTTTGATTTGCCAAAAGAAACCAGTCAGATTTAGCCTGTATCCTTGCATATTATAGCTTAAAACATGTGCAATTATTTTCATTTGAACACTGAACTTCATGCTAACCATTGGTTAGATTTTACCCAGCAATCTTTCAACAGTCACCATTTAAATTACGGTATCAGTCTTACGGAATAAAATAATATCTCAGTCTTCCACAGTTAGATAAACAGTAGGGCTTTTCCCATGAAGACTTACACAGACACTTCCCACCAGCAGAAGCTCCGTCAACTAACACATCACTTTATTAAGTGTAGTGGATGTATTCCCTGAGTATCTTCACCACAGTATTACATTGACACATCAGAGTCTTGTGGAATTTACATTAGCACTGCAGATAATTCATTCTTCTGCCATGAGACTGCTACATCTTTCAGAGGTCATTCCTGGGCCAAAATGAAGCTTCCACCTTCAACCAAAGGCTTCAGTTAAGCCAAAAGCCTGTGACAATAAACAGTAAAGCTGTTCTAACATGATCAGTTAAGAAGGCTTATATACTTTTCCTTAAACTATGGTTTCGTACTTAGCTCATCTTCCAAAATCATCATGTAATAGCAGTTATGCTTTCCTAGTGGTTTATGATTTTGACAGAAGAAGGATAGAAACATTTCATATGGCCAAATCTTAGCATAAAGAAAATTAAACATTGTTGTCCATTCATTCCAGAAGTTAAAAGGGAAAATACTACTACTTTTGCAGTCTTAATATAAAATTCTCATTGTTCTGTCTTATAACGTAGTCTCAAGAATATGGTGTATGACTACATATATAATATTAGGATGGGTCTTCCACTGCAAGTGAGTACTTGCTGTCTTTAAAAGTGCTAATTATTAGGGTGCGTGTATACCGGAATATTTGTTTTTCCACGTAACCATTGGAGACCATGGCATTTTCAGTTCAGATGCTTCTTACCCACAGATAGTATCTTAGTTTTGGCTGGCTTTTCAGTTAAAAAACAGGAAAGGAGTGGCAAAGAACACTGAATTTTTAATAAAACAAATAATAAAACAGCTTTTCATCTTCCTTACTCAACAGTTGCAAAAGACTGAAACATCAAAGAAATATAGGAAAAAGATGAAGAATGTCTAGCAGAAAAAAAAAAAAAAAGAAAAAAAAAATTCTTTTAGCTGTCCCCTTAACAGGTGTTCTGTTTTCCACCTTCAGACCCAAATCTGCAAGTGGTCACTGAGATGCAGATTTGGTACGAGAATAGAGGACCTTCTGCTATAAGACCATTTATCAATGGGTGTAAACTTCTCAGGCCCTTTGGATTTCAGCCCACAGGTCTTCCACAGTTCTTACATTTCTGTAACTCTTGCTGTTTGGAGCAAAGGAGAAAATTTCAGAAAAGACTGGAAGCCCATTATAAAGACATAACAATTCTGAAATGGAAAAGAGATTGGTTATTATGAGGGATTTTTTTTCAGGACACTTGACTGCATTGTGTAAACTTCAAACGCTGCAAAACCAGCTGCTAAAATAAGTGTCTGTGAGGAAAAGGCCTGACTCAGGGAAAAGAATCAGGGAGCAGGTAAAAGCTTTGTGAAAGAAACCTCTTTCCTCACCTTGGGAAAGAGGCTTATTGTGACATGAGCTGGTGTTTGCAGCTCCTGTGTGTTACACCATATTGGCACACCTGTCCTGTTGGGAAAAAAAAAAAAAAAGCCATTTACATGATGTTGCTAAGGAACTTGGACCCAGGCCTAATGAAGTTAGAAAATACCTCCTTTGACTACTATGGATGCAATTGCAGGGCCTCTATGCCCTATGGATCAAGATGATCAAAGTCGTGGATGCAATTCTGTGAGCTTAAAAACAAAACGTTATTCCTGAAATTTTTAATCCTAGAGATCTTTACTTGTGTCAGCAAGAAGCTGAGTATTTTTATAAGGGACTAGCTCTTCAGATGTTGCAAAAGATACCTAGTTGAATTTCAGAACTAGAGATTTTACAAAACTTGATTATTTGATATTTCTCCAAAGTAAACACAAACATTAAAGGACTTGTCATTGCTGTGTGTATGAGACCTTAAAATACTACATCTAAAAATACTGTCTTCTATAAACCTTAGGACATTTTTGGTTGCTTGACATGTTTACAGAGGTACGATACTCACTTGTGGGCTTTTTTCTTTTTTACTTTATTCCGCTGTTTCTGGAAAACATTCAAATAACTTTATGACTGTCTACCTCCCAAAATTCCCTCCAAATTTTCAATCGGCTGTAATATGCTGCTTTACTTCCTATCCTAAATTACCATATAATGGCATGCCATGCTCTGTTGAACAGCTGCTGAACTTGTCTCTGTCTACTGCTAGAAGACGTCAGTCTTCTGTACTAGATCTGTCCT
Organism: Platalea leucorodia; assembly: GCF_965183815.1. Lineage (NCBI taxonomy): Eukaryota > Metazoa > Chordata > Aves > Pelecaniformes > Threskiornithidae > Platalea > Platalea leucorodia. Next base: position 96,205,793 of record NC_138823.1, on the reverse strand, counting down.
GCAGGGTGCTGATCACACCCTCGCATGAAGACATCAGGATCAGCTTTCTCACTGCCAAAGCTTCAGCCGGGAAATTTATGCTGCCTAAAGATCTGGTTTTATTTATCGCATCTAGCATTTTATTTGGAAGGCTTTTGGGGAAAAAAATCATATCACCTGTCACCATGCCAATGGACTCAAACACCTTCAAGACTCTTTTTCCCCCTCTGTTTAAAAACATTTCTCTTTTGATTTACATTCAATTTGTCTAAGGCTTCTGAGCACACAGTGAAACTTCTTTTAAAGAGATTTTGCTTGCCTTGGGTTTCTCAAACTCCCCACTCCATCTCTGACTCATTCCATGTGGGAGTATTTGCAAAATTCTTTGGCTTACCCAGTCTTTGATTGACATCACCATTGTTTCCTTGCTATTTTTATCCACCTTGTCAGGGCTAGTAAGTACAGTGCAGCATGTCGATTCTGAGTCAATTTTTCATCAATGTTATGCAGCTTGAAGGTTTTAGTGATGTCTTTAAAGCTGCTTAGTTGATCTTTTTGTGGAAGCTTAAATAAATACTCTTTGTTAGGACTGGTAAATCTGAAAGATTTCTGTTCCTCATTCTTTGCCACCTCACCAGCAGCAAGGTGCTTTGCAGAATTTCAGCCAGTGCCTACATGTCATTTATACTTATTTATGTATTGGTATTCTCACGATTCATCACAGAAGAGGGAGGGTGGCAGGGAATTTGTGAGAAAAGAAAAGGATGAAATAAAAAAACTGTACCTTGCCACAGCTTTCATGTATAACCTTCAGCAAATCACTCAGTCTTTCCATCCCTGCAGTCCATGTCTGTAGCTGGAGATTCAGCACTCATTTCTCTCTGACTTGCAGAGCTCAGTTCATGCCTGATGTAGAGGTGGAACAAGAGCAAAGTTCACACAAATCCTGAGGGAGAACCTGAAAAGTGGGGTTAACCTCTATTCTGTTGCTGTCATCAAAAAGGGACCTGTAAATATATAGGTTACTATTATGTTTAATTAACTCTTGAAGGCTCCAGGCACTATGGCCCAAATCCAGCTTCCACCTCTGCAGGCTTTGAAGTGTTGGAGGAAGCGTGTCCTATGGTAGCGTAATCAATTTATTCTCACAAGGTGAGAGGACTTTAATGAAGGAAAGGATGATCAATGGATGTTTGCCAGCATGCTTGGCTTTGCTTCACAAATGTTCTCATTGCTGGCATTAAACCAAGCCAAAGGATCCACTTATCCACCCAAATGCTCCTTACTCGTGGTAGGAGGTAGAAGAAGATGGTAGAATGAGCAGCAAAGATCACATTTCCTCAGTTTTTTATCCCACCAAGTTACCTCCCTTTTTGTTGCGACACTGAATTCTCTTTGTTGTCTATTCTACCTCCAAACCTACTTGCACTCTGGTCCTTGTACAGCCTTGCAAGTAGTTGCAGGATTTTTCTCAAAGAATAGAGCTACTATCAGAGCCCATGGGATCCGATGCATGGACTAGTCTAAAATGGCTCAGCAACCACTTGCTGAAATTCCTGCTTGGACAGCTGGTCGGTGTGGTCAGATAGCCTCAATCAGCTGCTGATTGCTACTTCAGCTCTGTTCCCTGCTCATATATGGAGGACTTCCTATTAGACAGTTTTATGTTCTTGGCACAAGAACGAAATGCTGGAGCAAATCTGTTCCAACTGATCATACTACACTTAACAACATCCGCTCCTTGATTACTGAGGAAATTATTAGAAGAAGAAAGTGTGTAGATCTTTCATCGTGCCTGCCTTAACTTAAGGGAGGTCAGGAATGGTAAGGGGAGGAGAGGTTTGAGCAGTCATTTACCTTTCTTAAAAGCTCTTATTCCACTATTTTCTCTATCATCTCGCTTATTGTCTGCTACCTAATTACTTCCATATCATGTTCTTTAACTCAGCATGCAACCTCTCGCAGGCTTTTAAAACTTCGTACAAGTCTGTATCTGGAAGCTGCAGTTGTGAGACCTTGTTTTCTCCTTTGACAAACATGGAGTATGTCACTTTCAAAAACAGATGCATTACTGCTAAGACTTTCATCCACACTGTTGTGTTCTACTCTTGTCCCCCTGATGTTAATGAAACTGTACAGCATGCTCAGGTTCACTACAAACATGAGTGTCTTCTGAAGCTGGTCCCTAATGTGCTTGTTTGTGATGCTCAGTAAAACATTTGAAACTACAATAACTGGAAAGGGTTTAGGTAATTTCAGGTACTTAATATTGTGACTTTGGCATTTGTAATGTATGAGGTGGGAATCAGGTTAAAAAATATTGTTCGATATGGAATGAAGAAACCCCTCAACAAAAGCAGTGAAAATGCCTTACTCATCCCTGCAACACAACATGATGTTTCTGTTCTTTGGAGCAGATTTCTGAAGCAGAGAAATATAAGCTTCAGCTACTACATTTTAACTCGTACAGAAGAATGAGTTAGTTAGTTAGAAAAATGTATGAACAGTGGGAGTTTCTGTTACCGTGGAAATTAGAATGGCTCTTAAACTGCACATAAGAGGAAGACAATCTCTTTGACGAGGTCTCAGACAGTCTCTTATGTGGTGTTGAATTTAGACATCCTAATAGTGACAGAAGCAAATATGGAAACAGTTATAATCAGTGCCCACTTCTAATAGAGTTAATATGTCAGATAACAGCATTTACTGGGCCAAATAAATAGGGCTTAGAATTGTATTTTAAAATATATTTCTCTTAAGCTTTCAGTGCCTTTGACTTCAGCTTGGCTACGTAGGTAAAGGCTCTGTTTCCTGAGGTCTTTTTAAAGGTATCAGAGCCTAATCTTGTATGTGCAGTTTTGTGCTCAGTGTTCAATTCGGGCAACATCGGGAAAGGAGGTTAAAACAATCTTTATACATGCAAATCAAGTAGTTTGATAGCTAAATGCCAACAACAGTATTTGTAGCTGATGACACCTATGTTCCTTCAGGGTAAGAATGACACGTCAAGCCTTTAGGCTATGATTTTCAAAAGCTTAGGGATTTATATGCGTAATTCCCAGTAACAGAAAAATAAACTGGGCACCCAGATCCTATAGTCGACTTCAAAGATATTAGCTCTTCCCAAAATCCACTCAACCTCTTCCTTACTCTATCAGTGCAGAGAATGGGCGGACACCTTGTGAAAACAATTCCTCTGAGAAAATGAGCACTTTAACTAACCAGTGTGCTTAGATGAATGAATCAGGCTGTCCAGCAAAAGAGGCAAAAGTTGTTCTCTGATCCTAAAGTAAGGAAAAAGACTTATCCTGAGGAAGAAGAAATGACAGGATAAGGCTGACGGAGTTCTTTCCAACTCCCACACACAAGTTAAGTACGATGATCCGCCTCACAGCCCTAGAGGACTTCCAGTAGTTTCAGGGAGAATGTTATCTTCTGTTTCTTTTCTCCACAGCAAAGTTTTCCAATAGCATGGATAATGCTCTATCAATGAGGGTTTTTTTCTGACTATTGGGTATTGCAATATTCCATTTTATTTCATATTTTCTATGCTATGTAATTTGGGCCTTGTACACAGTGTTAATACATGCAATAATTATAATTCTCCTTGACTGCATCATATTTAAAGGTGTAAGCTTCTCAATCCATCTCCTTGAGGCAGATTACCCAGGAGACAACTCGCACATTACAGATGGAGCTGCTCTGATCCCATTAACTGAACAGTGAGGAGAGCATTTGAATCACAGACTCCAGAGCCTAGTGAAACCCTGATCTCATTAAAAGCAAAGCTGGCAAGACTGTACCATTGGGGTGCCACTTTGGGTGTACCTTTGAACTTAGGGCTGCATCCAAGGGGTAAGTGTTGAGTGGAGATGGGACTGAGACATTGGGATGAGGTCCCTCACACCATATCCACCTGTGCCTATGAACTTCTGATCCTTCCTACCAGACACCTCTCAGCAATTTCTGAAGGTGCCAGGGGGCTCAAACCACTGAAGTGAGGCACAGAAGGAAAATAAAAGAGCAGACAAGTTAAAACCAAGTGGATTAATTAAATAATCTATATATTTACCAGTGATAATTCTACAGTAAAAAGCCTCCGGGGTTATACATTTTATAGGGATTTTAATTCCTTAATTTGGAAGGTTTGGAGCCCTGAGGATTCATACTCTTTTTGTTTTTTTAAGTGATTTTGTCAAATTGTCATGGTGCAGGCTTTGTCTTTTGGGCTGTTTGCTGTCAATACAAACATCTGTCAAGGACAAGCTGTAAGACAGTCCCACTGCCGTATTACATTATGTAGTTCATTGATTTTTGTAGTGCTTAATGGTCTGGAGGTACACACACTGATCTGGAGAATTAGGAAATCTGGATTGTATTTGCTGCTTTACCAACAAAACCCCCTTTTCAATAACCAAGATAAGAGACTTGTTTACCGAAGTTTGCAATTTGTTGTGTGATCTACTGATATGGAGAAAAATATTCTGTGCAAGGATTAAGTACTGAGTATTAGTAGGGTCATGTATTAATTCTGAATGTGGGTCAATATGTTGCACCTATACATTGAGTAACAGTAATTCTGAAGATGAACAGAAAAACAAAAACAATATAGATCTCCCTTACCCTTCCTCTCCCTTCTTCTTTGTCCCAAATGATCTCTTTAAAAAAATAACTCCTGCCCCAAATTTTACACTTATCATCAGGAAACACAAGCTCAAATATATTTTTCTTTTTCCTTTCCCTTTCTTTTCCCATTCACAACCTCCCTTCCTCCCCCCCTCCTCTTTTTTTTTAACTGTACATGTGAGAAATGAGGGTCTAATATCCTATTTGACTGGTAGACTTTTCCAAAGCGTAGCTTACTGGAATTGTAAGATAATGAGAACAGATGCAGAGGCATAAAACTCCTCGTTCTCTTGCAAGGGACGTGGAAAGGTTCAAGATGAAAATATCAGTGAATCAGCTGTTTAAGTAGATGTGTAAGCTGTGTTCAAACTCCAGATGGACGGTTTTGTATGGAAAAAATGGCAGCAAGGTTAAACACACTGTCACATTGGAAGTGTATCATGAGCCTGAGGAAGTTCAGGTTTTCCTTGTTATGATATCCCTGCTAGTTGTCCTCTCAAACAGGGTTTGAGTCTTCCAGCACAACAGAGAGAAATCACAAATCCTACAAAAAAATCAACCACTTTTTCATTCCTCTTCTTCTTTTTGGATAAAAATACAGAGATCTTTCTACACCAAAAGGGAGCAGGGACACAGCATTATTTTGCGCTTTTGGGCACCTTTAGGGAAGGAAAAAAGCAAATGCAAACTAAACACCTAAACTAAATGAGAGTTAAACTTAACTTAGGGAAAAAGGAATCAGAAGCTAGAAACAATATTTGCTCTAAGCAGTGATATGCTACAGATAAGACTATTTTGTCCCAGCCTCCAATAAGTCCTCTGTCCTTGAGCCCTCCCGCAGGAGGGAAGGAGGAGAAATCAGCCAAAAAAGTAACACCTCCTGCCGTTTTAAGTCAGAAAATTTTGCATAGCCAAGGTGAGGTGAAAGCAGTGTTTAGAAAGCTGGTAATATCATGTTGCTGTGAAGGGGAATCTGTTTGATTTATCTGTACTAAGTTATGATATATTCTTGTAAGAATAGGTCAGATGGGCTCTGGGTGGGTGGGGGAAATGGCTCCTTTCCAGAGTGAGCTGCTGAGCCTGCTCAGGAGAGCAGGAGAGCCGTGGGGCAGATGGGAGCTGGCTGCCTCAGAGGTTACGGGAAGGCTTTTCCAGGAGATCGGGCAGATTTAGCTGCTGGACAGTGAGTCACTGCGACCCAAACATAGAAACTGCAAGGCCAGAGTACGCAAGAGCAGAGTTAGATTTAAACCTTTTCCTTTTTTTTTTATTTAATTTGTTCTCTATTTAGCATATCTGTTTTTAAAAGCTTCTAGTTTTTATTCAAATAAAGTTCTGATTTTTTTTTTTTTTCTGTCTTCATCAACTATCTCATTCAAAGAATAGGCAGAGCAACCTCAGCTACAGCTAAGTTGTGTTTCTCTCACAATTGCCCTTTCCTGGAAATAGATAGGTACTTTTTCCTTAAAAATAAACTCTCCTTTGGCAGGAACAACACAGTATTATTGTACAATGAGGGTCAGAGCTAGCAGACCTCACTGAACATGTCAGTATGCCTGCATACTTTAAAAATACCTGCCATTTGATTAAATCCACTTCATTGCAGGGAAAAAAATCATTCTTATGGAGGAGTATTTTGAAAAAGGCAGGGATAAGTCATTGCTCACAGCAATGTTTTAGCCTTTATCCAGCAAGTCAATGTGTGTGGGAGAGATCTGAGGCAAAGAACACATCTCAAATTTCCCTCTACTTTGGTTGCAAAATTTTAGAAAGAGGCTGCCTAGATCCACCCTTAGCATGTCAGGAGCCCTGGGATGTCTGTATCTGCATAATGCATTGTTTTATTTGTTTTTCTCAGGGAAGTACTATAGAGCTGGATGAGAACGATATATTGCACTGCTCCTCCCCATATCCCAGGCAGTCTCTCAGTTTAGAGACAGTCCCAGTGTCTTCCCTGAGGTCTTCAGAGGCCACAGAGCAGAGCTGCCGTGGAGCTGACACCTTCTGCGCGTGGTAGGGTTGAGTTTTTTCTGCTTCCCTTTATGCAGCACAATGGACAATGCAGGCCAATAATAACATGCATCCATTGTACAGCATGAAAGAGGTTTCTCTGCAAAGAGTATTGTTTGTTTTCCTTTGTGTCTTCTCAGCTGCCAAATGCAGACTTCTTCTGCCCCTTCTCTCTCATCACCAGCTCCCACTCAGTATGCCTCCTTAGCACGCTCTGTGATGGTGACACACACTCCATTGAACCCTGCTGGAGTCTGAAATTCCCCAGCATGAGACAAATAAACAGCCTTTTTTTTTTCTTTTTTTGCTTTTTTGTCTAACTTCCCAGACTGACATGCTGTAAAATAAAATAAACAAGAATTTTGAAACCTACGTTGATCAACACTGGTGTGGTATGCAGAAAATATGTTGTGAAACAAATGCTTTGAATTAGGACAAATGCAAAGGCTTAAGGCTGATTAATAGCTACTGCAGTCAAAGACTTCTGAGATTTTTTTTTTTTTAGTGCTGTGGGCCAGGATAGAATTTCAAACATATTAATTAGCAATAGTGTGCATGTTTGTTGCTGAACCACTAAGCAAAGGAAAGTAAGTGCTAGAACAAGCCAAGAAATACTTTTGGATACTCTGTCACAAAGAAATCAAAGCAAGAGTACCACTGTCAGCCTCTGGATTAATTGGTCTGTAGGAGTGGGTAACTTTGAAGATAGGGAGGAATGAAAGACTGATAGACTAAGGATAGATTTTACTTGCTAGTCATGCACCAATATTTGATTGATGGATTGATTCAGTTTGACTGATGAAAAGCTCTATCAGCATTATGCTGCATCAAGATACAAACATGTCCAATCAGGTAAAAATGTTCATCTGCACAAAATAATCATCCTAGAGGTGTATGAATAGGATGTCTACAACAGCTGGGAGAATCCCTCACTGTACAAAAAATAATTTCCTCTTTGAGGCCGTGAATTTTTGCATATATATTTGAGAAACACAGGGGTTTTTTTTTTTCAATCAAACTATCCATTAGGAATGGGTTGGATAGCTATCCTTCCTACCTCCTTCTTGGACTGGAATTCCACACAATGAAGATAGAGAAAACAATAGAAAGTTGTTGAGCCTCTATTATTATCTCTTCACACAAAGTTACTTGTAGGTGAGGAATTGGCTGCCACCCAGAAAAATCACCTGCCCTTATGAGCCGGTAACTAAGTAACATTATCTGACAGAGAAATCTGGCGATTACGAAGGAAAAGCTCTCCTGTCATCTCATTTATTGAGAGAGAGAAGTGCTGAGCTACCTCAGTGCCTGCATGAGTAAGATGGGATGCCAGGTGGTTAAGGGAAATCCATACAGGTCTATGTGCAAGGGGAAAGGCAAGATTCTGAAAGCTTTAAAAGATTCAGATGAATGCTCAGGAATGGGGAGAAAACTCAGGTAAGCGAGTGCATATGCTTATTTCAGTATTTCCTTTGGCTCCATTTATGTTTTCTCCTAAAGTATGGGATAATGGCATAAAAGTTCCTTGAGAAGCTGTTGTGTTACATGCTTCACAGCATCTATGAAGAGGTGAAATATAAACCAGAGCTTTTACAAAGCTGGTGAAAAATTATAACCTTAAGCAACTGGGTTACAGTGAGGGAGCAACACTGATCCTACTTCCTCACTTTACCTTGTATGTGCCGAAAGACTTGGACCAAAGACCCCAAATTGAAAGGGTACTGAAACATGCTCCGGTCAAGAGAAGTAGAAGAGCATGCTTGTCCAATATGGTGAAATCCACCACTATGGACTTAAAAGTGTTTGCCAAGGGACAGTTATTAGGCCCCTTGTTTCCATAATGTGAATGAGTTATTAGGCCCCTTGTTTCCATAAACACCACCAAGGAGTTTCTCCATCTGGTTTCTCTCCAGTGTGGAGCAGAAGCAGATACTTAGATGTCCTCTGGAATTTCTTGAGCTGTAATTCAGGGCAGGAGATCCATGCTGGGGAGGGAAAAATATGCCTGTGAAACTGCTCTGCAAGGCAGTCATGGCTGCGGAAATATCTTCAGTTCTGTCCACATGGTGCTGCTCAGTCTGGGAAGCTCTCTAACTGTTCACAGCTGTAAAAAAACATATCTTTTCTGTCCCCTGGTAGAAGAGAGTCCAGGAACAAAACTACTGCCTGTTTCAAACCAGGGCTAGTGAGAGAGGCAGAAGTTACTAAAGATGCGTCCAGAAATTGTATTGTTAAAGCTCTATCTCCTGGAGTCATGCGATTATGCAAAACAGTCATGGTTTCATGGTTTATTCTTTTAACACATTTCCTTATCATGGTTGAAAAGACAAGTTGGAAATGGGAACAGAAGGCTGTAAAGCATAAGGCAAGTGAAGGGAACTCTGGGGTTCATTGGCTGGTTGGTTTTCAATCGTGTGATTTGGGTAAGGGGGTAGGGAATTCAGGAATGCTTTTCTTCAACAGTAGTGAATGCTTCTAGCATTCCTGTAGCAAGCACTAGCAGCAACTCTGATGACGTCTACAGTTCCCTTGCTACTGGGACACCATTTTGCTTCATGCCAATCCTGTGTGAATGATTAGGACATTCAGGGATGTTCCAAAGCCAGCAGAGCCCCGTGGCACGAGACTGAATTGTATCATATGAAACCGTTTTAGGTGCTGAGCAACTACTGCCTGAGAATCCACCTCTTCACTTCTGGTCCCTTCTGGAAACCAGAAGTCAAGGCCTTTTAAACCACAGCCTGCTCCTGGAAAACCTCAGCCATGCAGCATACAAGTCCATCCCACCAGCATGACGCCCTCACACAGGCCAGACCTTCTGGCTCTTAAGTCCCAAGCACTATGGAAGCATTTTGCATCAGTTAACACCAGGCGTGTCAGGAAAGTGGAAGACAACCTGTGATTACTCCAGTGCCTAAAAGATCAGGTTGGGGCTCCATAAGTAAGGACATCGAAGTGGTAATGAAATCATAAGTGGCACTTGAGGAAGTTACAATTTTATCATAACACCAGAGGTTTCTCATATTCTCTGTTTTAACTGGTATGCACCATACAGCTGGCTGATGGCTGTTAGTTTCTTAAAGCTTTCCTTTATAAACAAATTACACACTGCATTTTTTTGTTGTGAAAACTGATTTTACTAATTCTAATATTTTCCTCCATGAACCTTAGAGCTGGTGTTGCAATTACTAACTAGACTGATTTTTCCAGTAACAATTTGTAATCAAGATGCAAGAAATTAGAGTCCTAATCAGTTCCCCACACACACACCTTTTCTCCACTGTTTTTGAAGTGTGATTGCAAATACAGTGTTTTGCTTTCTAAGCTATAAAAGCATTTTTAAAAGTTCAAATGTACTTAATCCATAAAACTAATTTATGGCTGTGCAAGTAGGAGAAACAAAGGTTACCAATTAATGGCCTGAGTTATTTAAAAATGACTGAGGTAGGCACTTTTCCTCCTGAATTTTGATGACTTTTCACATGCAAATGTTGGCCTACATTGTACATGAGCTCACAAAAAAATAGACTCATGCAGATATGCAAATCTTTGCCCAGTACTGTAAAGAGAAATTTAATGTGCACTCTGACTAAACTGTAATGCTGTGGTAGCGTAAAGTACATCTGTTATGCATGTGCATTACTCTAAGCACGTGAATGGCTGAGAAAAGTCTTGAGAAAAATTCTGGGCCTAGTAAAGTAAATGCCAAAACTTCCCATTGGCTTTGGACGAGGAACAGGTTTCCACTGCCTTATAATGTTTAATGACTGGCACTACCAACGTTAGGTAGACCAAGAGCTGTTTTATTTAACCAATACTGTTACTTCAGCCACCTGAAGTGGTAGTTTGTTTCTTTTTACTTCTTTAAACAAACAGAGTTACTTTTCCCCTGTGATACCTATTAAATATATTGTTCATTTATGGGACGCAATTTAGTAAAACACCTACATGCATGTTTAATATCAAAGCCCACTGAAGCCCATTTACTGAATAGCAGCCAACTGATTTTTTTTTTTTTTTAAATTAGGCAAATACATAAAAATGGGCTGGATTATGGCCTTACCTACCATAACAGTGACGGGGCATAGCAATGTGTTTATTTGATTATGTTTTCTTGATGATCACTGAAATTTGTCTGGATAGTCTGGTTCTACTGAGATGTTACAAAAGAATCATCTTGGGGAACACAGATTTTGGAAAGAAACTCTAAAGGAGGGCAGTGATGGGAACTCTGTGTCACCTGTGCCCTTCCGCAGGTTGTTTTATTTATAGGAACAGGACAGTTACGCTGAAGAGTAGTCAACAACAGGGCACATCATGAAATGGGAAAATAAACGCTTGCTAACAGGTTTTCCTAGATGTACTCAAGAAGAACATCTGTGGCCCCAGAGAGTGGATTAAGCCCTCCCTAAGCATGACATGTTATGTGAATAACATTGAAGACTTTAGCCTTGATCTGGTAATACAAGTTTGATTTTATTCATGCGAATACTATTGGTTTATTAAGTACACTTAACTCTAGATCACAGCCCAGGAATGGGAGGGGGAAAGGGGTGAAGAACTACTGCTTATTCACAGCTTTAAAGGAAGTCTTTAAGGCATTATGTTAGGGAGGTGAAATTATCTGTTCCCCAAAAGGTTCAATGCAGACTAGCTGAGCTTTTTCAATTGGTTGAAATGATACTTAATTTTCATTTTTTTCCTTTTCTTTCTTTCCTGCTTTCTCTCTCTCCCCCCCTTTCTCTCTTTTTCTTTCTCTCTCCTTTTCTTTCTCTCTTTTTCTTTCTTTATTTTTCTATTTGTTTCCTTTTTCTTTCTTTTCCTTCTTTTCCTTCTTTTCTTTCTTTCCTTCTTTCTTTCTCTCACAGGTTTTTTTCCTTTTACACCCTACTAAAAAAATCTCAAAATATTCTGGATGGACTGAAGCTTCACAAGGAGAATAATAGGCATAATAACTACCATAGAGTTAGAGAGGAAAAGCGGCATGCTGGGTATATCTGTCTCCCTATAGATGCTGTTCCATTTTTATTCAAGTCGAAATTGCAAGAGTTGTGTAGATGGGTCCTCTGAAGATCTCTGAATCAAGCCAATTTTAATTAATCTTATCAATCATTTCAGAATAATCAAATTAATGAAAAGAATGTGGTTGACTTTGATTCTAGCAGCAGCTGCATTTTATCATATGAAAAAATGGCTTTTCCCTTTGTATTTTAAATGACTGAAATTTGAAAAATAGATTTGTTAACTTCATAAAGGGCAGTAAATGTTATTACAAAAGTGGTTGGTTAACTTGTCACTGTTCTGTTCTGAGGCTTGGAGTAACACCCGCAATGGGATTATTGATATAAATAGAGTCTTTTTAGGAGGAGGAAGGCAACATGTTCCTTTGCAGCGGTTCATTTATTAAAACCTCAAGTAATCTTCACCCTTTCAAAAGATGGGAGCTTCCTGAAAATAAAGGGTATATTAATGAGAGGCATATAAGTCATCGAGCTTGGAGATATTATCTCACTCTTTAGGATATAACTATGGATTTTTGATGGAGTCAGGTGTATGATGAAGAGCCCTGGTAGCTGTGTGGTACTCTGCAAAAGCAATGGGAGTACCTAGCCCATCTGCTAACTGCAATTTAATAGCTTGACTTCTGGCACATTGCTGGCAGAAAAAGTGACAAGCACTGCTTTATACACTGAGCAATGTGCACTCTACACTAGTTCCATTTTATTTAGATAGTAAACTCCTTGGGGCAAGGTATCTTTCTGTGCTGTGTTTGTCAAGTACTTTGCACAGTGGGGTTCTGGTTTGTGACTAGATGTTTTTACACTGTGCAGAGCTGCTCAGGCCAGCAGCACCTGAGCTCCTGCCGGGAGCAGAGGCAGCCCAGCTACAGCGGCATAGTGCTGTGCTTGCATCACTGAAAAAGCACCAGCCTCCCGTGTGTCTCTGACAAGCTTGGTGCTGTGCCATGCCAGTGTCACCACGCTACTTCGGGATCCATGTTGATGGAGCCGTATGGCATGGAGCTGTGCCACACGGATGTTGCAGCTTGGGTCTCCACTAGCTCAGGCACCTTTGTGCCATGGCTCATAGTCCATGACAGAATAGCACCTAACCTCCAAGGCACTACAGTAATGCTGCTAATAAATACAGCCCTGCAGACACTTTTCCATGACTTGGACCCCAAGCAAATCTGCACAAGCGGGTCTTTCTGCCAGACTCATCCAAACCATCCCAGATTTCCTGCCTGTTTGGGACTTGGTTCCACCATATGCCTGATCCTGCGGAACTCTTATGCATGGAAGTAGCACCAGGGATTTCACCAGACCAGCTCACCTGTCTAATCTTTTTAACTAGATTATGGTGCTCTCTTGATTGTAGGCCTGAGCACTCTGTGCTTTACAGGGTGTTGTTCCAGTTGGTTTCAGTGGGATTGAAGGGCTTTTAGAAGTTGTTTTTACAGGAATTTGCTCTGGGTTTTTTAAGGTGCTTTAAGATCTACAGTGGTCATAGGAATTTATTGATGTGCTGCAGATCCAGGGAGTGCTGGTTCTCCTCTCTGACCTTGTGTTTCGGGGTCGACCTCCATGATTCCAGTGGCACATTCTGGATTTCAATTCTCTGTCTCCACAGTGAGGGTGCTTCCATCTGAGCATTTCACCAGAAAGCAACGTATCGTGATGCCGTTAAGTATCGCTCTACTCCGAGCCCTTGGGCAGTGAGATTGCAGTGCACTGTGTGGGGAAAGGATCTTCCTTCTCTGCTTCATCCCCTACCAATCTGCTCCTGCTGGCGCCAGGACTTGTCCCTGGAGCACACCACCATGTGCACTATTGCACACAATGCAGTAGTGCAAGATCCCACAGGGCTTTCAGTGTATTTTCTCCTTCTCTTACTTAGTTGTATATTTCAGTTTTCTTGTACAGAGTGAAATGTTGTACATTGTCAACATGGGGGAAAGAATTTCAAAGTAAAGGGATACTCAGAGGGTTAAACACCACTGACTTTTACCATAAAAAGGAATATCACAGGCCTGATCTTTAAAAGCCTTGAAGTCATCCAAGATATTAATGCATAGAGCTGTAATATGTCGTCATGGATCACCTGTTTTTCTGCTTAGCATTTTTGTTTGGACCTTGCAACTCATCCTTGGTTTGGGAACACCTGGCAGCTTGGGCAATGCAGTAATGACCAGTGACAGCGAAGTGTCTTTCTTGATTCGAAGTGCTGATGCCAATATTACAATGTGCTAATACTACAGCAACACTCATGGCATTAGCCTTGTGTCCTGCTCTTTTTCTGGACTTACATGTTTTGCCATCTCTGGTTCTCACCATTCACATTATCTTTCTATGTGTTCTTTTAGAGCTGGGAGGCTGCTACCTGCACTTCTCCCCAGTAAGAAAAGGAGGAGGGAGAGGCTCGAGACAGGCACATGCCCCTTCTCTCTGCATGGCTCTGCAGACGTGCCAATTATGAGCTGCCAACAGGTTGTAGAAAGAGAGCGGGACAGGGAAGAGGGCCATGCTAGGGAGGGAAGTCCTGTGTGACAAGGGTCTTGGGTGGAGAAGAGGGTCCAAGTACCTCTGGTAACACCTTGCTAACATTCTTTCCAGTGACAGGTGCAAGAACTCAGAATCTAAGTTGGGCTATTTTTTCTTTTCTAAAGTCCTCTAATATAGCTTAGAAACACAGTGTCCCACAAATATCAAGTAAAACTAAAATAAATATTTTTACCATTTCCAGTCATCCTAATTGAATGTGAAGGCTGTGTATAGAACTGTAATTCTGTCCAGAGGCTGCTTGTCAAGTCATGTTTTTATTGTAATTACCTGATTTGTTCAGCTTTAATCGTATTTACTTTTGAAGGTCAGCTGTCCTGCTCTGAAATGGTTAGTGAAGGCTTTTCTCATAGGGAGAAAAGCAAAGAGCACATAAGCTCTTTTAATTTGTATTTCACAGCAGAAGAGGTGGTATTTTCCTTCACTTCCTAGCAGTCCATATTTCTTCATCAATACTATTTATTATTTGTTCCATAATAACTCTTAGAAGTGCTGCTTGTGACTGGGCTCCAGTGCACACTGTGATGTGTATGTCCATAATCAGCATCAACCCATACCTCGGAGACCTTGTAAGGTAAAGAGGCAAAACAAAGCACAAGAAAAACTGTATCATTCTCTTCAGACCACTGATGTATCAGCAAAGGCACAGAATTTTGTGCTTTAGCCTCGCAACTTCATTTAACGTGATAATAGCAGTTGCCAATTCTCTCTACACCACAGGAGCACGTAGGTGAACAAATCATATTCAGTCCTCCTGTCCTGGCAAGATGTGTGCAGAAAAATGCTGAGTCTCCCTGCCCCAAAATCATTTCTATAGACTGGAAGAAGATCAGAAAGCCTTAAAAGGGCACTAAGAAGCAATCAAATATACAGTTTGGGTTTCCAAAGTTGCTCCAAGATTTATTTTGTTTATTTACAGTTCGATAATGTCATGAAGTTACCTGTCTAAAAAAGCACATCTGTTTTTTGATGAAGAAAATAAACCTGTTTCCCTGGGAAGATGAGAGGTATTAGTATTATGCCTCCACCTCAAAAATAGTTTCAGGTTTAGAGCCAAACTTTGAGGCTCAAACCATTGGCGTTCAGATGCCCTGCAAGGCAGACCTTTATGATTCACCTTCCACATGTTATGAAGGAGAAAGAGCAGCTTCAATCTTTCTTTTTAAAACAAAACTAAAAAAAAAAAAAAAAAAAATAAGGCCAGCTCATTATTTTCTTTGTTCAGCAGTCCTCAGTTCAGCTTCTCAATTTAGTCCTCAGTTTAGTTTCTAAACTTTGGGCATGCAATGGAAGACCACAACTGCAAGCAGTGCTCAGTGGCACCCGACTCACGGGTTTTTCCATGCAACAGCCATTTTGTGTGCAGCCTGCTGATTAACCGCGCTACAGCATAAATCCACCAGAGGAAAATCCCCCAAAACCAAAATAACCTAACATATAAAAAGACCAGTAGACTTTTAAATACACTCAATTATTTTTAAAGTCCTTGTGTTCCTTACAATTTGAAAGGAACGTTAATATATTCATAAACACTAACCTTAAGTCAGTGCTGCGTGCTCAAGCATAAATGCTATTATCAGTGGATCTACTGCAGTTCTCAGAAGAGGGAAAGTTGCTGAGTACTAACATTGTTGGCAGCTTCTTGTTGAATATAAGCACCTTCCTAAAGCTCACCTAAAGGGAAAGACTTTTGTAACTCTTTTCTCACCTTCATCTTCTGGACTACCCTTTCCCATATCTTAACCATATTGAATAGCTGCTTCTAAGTTAAAACTTCTAAAAAAGTTAGATTTCTATATTAAACTTATCTCTGAGGTCTGAGCACAATAATTTTCCCAAGTAAATAATCTATACTGCTTTGGTTTTGTAGTGGGCTTTTTTTGCTTCCAAAGTATGTTGGATTAGAATAAAATTTCTAGCTGGCCATTCAGCTTGTGTAGCTGCTGCTCAGTGGTATAGTGGCAAACAAGGAAATGGAAAAACTCACCCATTTGTTCTTCCAAAGTGGCCAACAGGGGACTAATCACTCTTCTACCCATCTTAGAAACAGCTGAATTACATTTCCCTGTGTTTAGCTATGACTGCACTACTCAGGTGAGGGGTCATTTCTGGAAACTTAAAACATGCTACTATAGTATCTCCATTTCTGGGCTTGCATCAGGCTCGTGGACCCTCTGTTCAAGGAGATATGTGTTTCCAGTTTCTTTTCTAATGAGGTTCTTAGAGGACTGGAATAAGGATTTTGTACATTGTCAATTTGCATTAGCAAAGCTGGGCAGAGGAAATGACACCACACCCACCTATGCAAAGCATATTATATATCCATAGGCGCACCTTAATGGCATCAAAGCGTAATCCAAAGAAACGAGAGGAAGTGTGGAACAGGGAGAATTAGATCCATCACAGGGCTTATCGTGCTTCCCCCAGGTCCTGATAGTAACTCCCTGGAGCAGCTCGAGGTCTATCAGCACAGTGGTTCCTGCAGCACACGCCTCCCCACCTACTGCTGGCTCAAAATGTGACTAAAACAGCGCTAGAGGAGGCAGTAACAAGGGAAACCATGTAAATAAGGATACAGTGATTCATCGCAGCTGTGGTCTCTTCCTGCACACACAAAATGTACCCTGCCAAACCACTGGACTCTTTCACCTTCCATTAAGCGTTGTACACGTCAAAGGACTGTTTACACAAAATGGAATCCAAGCCTGGGTTATTTTGTTAACTGGACCATCAAGGAGCCACATACAGAACTCCTTTGCTTAGTGGCATTTTATCATCAGCCCAAGGTATACAGGAAGGTGGTACGTGTAGGTGATTCCATAATAAAGACAGCTGATCTCTAGGATTAAGGGCTTTTCCTTTCACCACTATGAGATAGTAATGCTGGAACTACACTTAAAAAAAAAAAAAAAAGGCCTTCTAATTAGAACTGAGTTAATTATTTTTTTCAGTAAAATCCCTTTCCTAAATTTGACCTGTATCCCATAATAGTGCAAATAGTGAAAGCGCTGCCAACACTCCACTTTCTGACAGATGTAATTTCATCCCGAATTCTGACTCAATTCTACACTTTTACATGTGAATAAAGAGGGGCTTTCTTCATGTTAACTGCTCCACAGTTCATCCGTCTTCAGCAATAACTGCTTTTTTAGAAAGGATACTGTGCAATGATATGCTCACATATGGGATTATGGGGTTAAATTAAGCAAGCTCTTAAAAAAAAAAAATTCTATTGTAGACAATTCCACACTTTTTGTTATCTTCTTTTCAAACTGTAATCTCACATTCTGTTCTCAAACTTGGAACTCTTTGTTATATAGTATGGTTAACAACTTCAGATTGTACCATGTCTCCTCCCTCACTTAGAAAGCTTTTGTTTGCTGCTTCATCACTATCTGCATGTAGAGACAGGCAATCGTAGTCTGTAGGCTTCAGTAATAATATCACATCAGATAATATCACCAAATCAGCTACATGCCACAAACACATATGAAATTTTCCATGCTTCAGTACTATTGCGAGGCTAGGTAATATTATGATTATTAGGAAAATCTTCTTTGTTACAATGGGATCTAGTTATGCCAAGAAAAAAATGCCTTGCATGGACAACTTAACACATCAAATATAAAAAAAAAAGTACCAGAAGGAATAAAAAAAGTGGGAGCAGAAGATAGAAATGGCAACATGAAATTAGGCCAAAAAACAAGCAAATTAAGTACATAGTCATACTGCTGACCACTTCAGAAGGCAGGATTTCACCAAACCCTGAATTTGGTGGGTGTAGGATTTCTGCTAGAAACTTCTCTGACTTGAGTTTTGAGACAGTTGTCTTACTTAGCATTTGTGTGGCACACGGGATGGGGAGAGGTAAGTAAGGGGTAACCAGTGACTAATGATCCAGTTGTTTCCCTTCTCAGCTTATGTTTTTAAGAGGCTTTTACCAATCATGGCTCATTTTTTAAAGCTGTGAGCTAACTGCTTTGCATAAAATACGAATGGAGCCGAATCAGAACACAAATTCATAGGAAATTCACAAGAGCTGAAATTTTGGCAACCTTAAGTCATATATTTATTGAGTGTAAAGTCAGACAAGCCACTAAAAATCTGAGCTTCATTTCTTTCACATCCTAGGCCCTTGCAATCCACACACATTACCCTGTATCAAGATTAATTACTTGTGTTTGATTAAAGTACATCTTCAAAAAAAGACATAAGGTCTTGTTTTGAAGATCCCCCCAAAACTGTGTTTTGTTGTGGCAATCAGTAGTCCTCACCACTACTGTTAAAGATGTGCACCTTATTTTCTATCTGAATAGGTCTAGTTTCAGCCTTTGGCCATGGTTATGCTTTTTTCCTCTCTTAATTAAGTAGTCCTTTAGTACCAAACATTTCTCCACCACTTGTGATCAAATCACATCCCATCGTTCTGATCGGCTAAAGAGACAGTTCTCACTAAATCCCTCACTTTTACTCTCACATAATTTTTGTGATTCTTTCTGCAGTTTTTCCAATATTTCAGCGTCCTTTTTTTAAATAAAAAAGCATGGCCACAAGAACTCTAGGTGTATCTACACCCATTTGCCAAGGCCATATGTAAATGTGAGATCACTTTCCCATTCATGTTTACTGTTCCCTTCACTTACACAAGGATGGCAGGAATTCCTTCGGCCTTTCAGTTGTTCTAGAAGTTTTCTGAGAGCTCTTTGTCTCATGTGCTCTATTTCAGTTGCATTGTTTCCAGGCTATGAGCTTCCCCTACTCTCACCCTTGTCTTGTCATGAGCTCTATTTTTCTTCTTAGATAAGATAAATTAGCTGTATTCAAAACAGTTGATTTGAATAAACTTAGCTACAACTGATCCAGATCACTTTGTGTGCTTGCCTCCACGATGTCTTGGTCACCTAGAACCTTCCACAGCTGCAATTCATTATTTCACAATCACTGATTCCCAGCACTGAAAATGCTGAATAATACTGGCCCAGCATTGATCCTTATGGGAACCTCCCACCATTAGGACACAACTACTCAACAGCAACTCAGCATTGACCATTGACCACTGATGACTGCAATTTTTAGAGCTGTCATTTGGCCAATTTTTAATCCATTTAACATGTTCTTATTGATGTTGCACAGCATCGACTCCGTAATCAGAATATTATGCACCACTGATTCAAAGGTCTTGTAAAAGTCCATTACATTTACAGAACATCCCGTCAATCAAACCTCAAGACTGAGCAGTGAAATTATTCTTTCTCCCCCAAATTTAAAAGGTGCTTGTTTTCTAGGAGCTGTTTTTGCTATTCCATTAGCAATGAAGAAGGCTGGTAATATACCTCATCATCTTCATCAAACAGAAGGATATCATTCCCCTTATTTCCAAATGCAGGGACAGAAACATTTATTGAACATTTCTGTCCTTTTTGCATCCTGAATAATACTGCCACCTCCCATCTACTGTGTTTTGTTGCTAGCGTGATGGGAGAAACCCTCTCAACATTGCCAGACATGCTTTTCTTTCTGATATTTTTAGCCATCAAGCTTTTATTTTTGTGACTGCTATTTTAGATCATCCAATATCTATTTGTCCTTTATTCTAACATATGTTTGCCTTATTTGTAATGACAAACTTAGAGTAGTACAGTTTTTCCTCCTTCTCTTGCATCAAACCATGATTTCTGGCTACAGATTTTTTCAGCAAATTCCAAATTTTCATTCATATGTTTCTTTCTAGATTTTGTTTAGGATTTTACCAGATTTATTCTTTAAATCACAGAGTATTTGTGCACATATACACATCATTATCATCAATCATTGTCAATGTGAGAGTTAGTGGCATGATAAACCAAATCTCTTCCAGTTGTCTCTTACTAATCTTGTTACCTGATTGACTGAATATTGGAAAAATTGGTATGACAAGAGACCCTAAAATATGGAGCATGTAGTTAAAATGACAGTCCCACAGAAGACCGTCATTGAGGATGTGTGAAAGGAAAAAGAGTGAATGTGTGTGAAGTGGGCAAAGGACACAGAGGAATTAACAGAACTGTGGACCATTGTGGCTCTTGCTTGCTGCTGTGAAGAGGGAACCTTGAAGGTCTGTAGGTTCTCTCCCAGATCCTGCTCTTACCTTTGCAAATGGCTGCTCTCCCCACAACTTCCTTCAGAAAAGTGATTTGTTTTTCCTTATTTGCATTCAACCTGAGCCTTCAGTTCATAATGAGCCTTGATTCATAATGAATTTCCCAGATCTGACTTTGTCGTGTCTATAGTTTTTTTCTGAAAACCCCATTCATGTGAATTATCTTGACTAAGACTATACACATAAATGAGCTCTTCACTTATTGAAGCTTTCATTCTTGCTAGAACCCTTTATGTTGTTCTGCCCCTGTCAGAGACACAGTCCCCTGGCCCGAGCTTGTAATTATTCTGTGAACAGGGCAATCAGTACTTTTTTTTTTATTAATTAGGTATTTATTAATAAACCTAATGTCTGTTTTGATTTCACTTTCTAGTATCTCTTCATGGTCATCTGTGTTAGTATACTAAAGGGATAAAGCAAGAGCAAACCTGCTACCTTATTCCCTTCTGGAGTACAAATCACTTTAATAGTATTTTTTTCACATTAACATGTCAAGTAAGCATGTAATGTGTCAACTAAACATGGTGGACATCCCATCTTCAAGTCAAAACTTTTCTTCCTCCTAATCAAATGCTTTAAAATCAGCTAAGCAAACATACAGTTGGCACTAGTCTCACATCTCTTGATCTCTTGTGCCCCTTCTAGGTCTGACCAGTATGTGTTTGGCAGATGTTTGTGGTTCTATCTATCTTTGGCCTTCACTAACCTTTCTTTCGTATGTGACAACTGAAGAAATTCTTGTGCACTCCTCCTCCTAGCTGACTTCCTGTGGTACCAGAATGTGGAATGATCCTACCTAATAATCCCATTTCATCATATGTAATATAACTATGCTTTGGACTGAGGCCATTGAATTACATTCAATGTAATCAAATTGCGTTCACCAGTCCTTAGACAACCACTGGTAGTTCCAGTCAGAAAGGAATTAATTTTTGTGTTATAATGAAGTCTAGTAAGTCTACATATTTGAATTATAGTTCAAAACAAAAGCATTTTGAAATATTTGTAATGAACATCCCTTGACTACAGTGGGACCAAGATTCTTCTCTGACCAACTTTTTTGTTTCCATTTGGAAATGCTGAAGAATGGATAATACATCAGTACTGTCTACACAGTTCAAGAACTATTGTCAGGACATATAAAAAATGTCTGAAATGTGAAGGCCTGACACAATGCACATTCATGTCAATAACAGTGCATTTTTCTACAGAAGTCATGGACTTTGGATCAGATTTCATCACAAAGGAACTGATAAAATGCTTGAGAACTCAACTCCTGTTCTGTTAAATTAAATGAAATTGCTCTAGATCAAAGGAAAGCCCAAATAGTTAGTATGGGGAAACAATAGGATCGTGCGTTCTTAAAGAAAATGGAAAATAGTAATCATATTCAGAAGAAAAATGCAATAAAGAAAACAATTTGACGTAATATTCTGTTGGCAAAAAAGATATCTCATTTTCAATTTAATATTAAAAAATTGCTCACATTAATTCTCTTCAGTTTTCCAATATACATGTATGAGCTGCAGATTGAGCTGTGCAATTCATCATGTGTTATTTGCCAATATAATGTCCAGACTACTGACTGTGACAAGAGGGAACAACTTACTTGATACTTTACATCCTTCATATTCTCAGTTCCTTACTCCCTATGTATGTTACAGTGTAGTAGTAGTATTTAGTTTGTTTAAAAAAAAAAAGGTATGTAAAACTGTTGATAGTGCCTGCCAGTGTCTTTTATAAGCACTAGTGGTAAGAGTATCTGAAGTCCAAAGTGAGGGAATAGTGTAGACGTGGAGGAATGCAAATAAGTGTTACACTGTGGATAAATGTCAGTCCATGAAATATGTATGCTATTTGTTTTTCATCAGTTAATTTCACTTCTTTATTCAAATAGTTCAGCTCTCAGTATCGTGCAGATAGATAGGTCAGAAAAATAGGAATATCACTTTGAAACAGATTAAACAAGCGTCAGCAATGGTTTAAGTAAACCTGATCCTCTACCCAAATGGAAGAACATGGACAAAACGATCTCTTCTTCAACTCCAACTGTCCAGGACGTCTTTTATCCTCAGGTTTTCATGCAGGATTCAGATTCCCAAAATCCTAGCTCAAGTCCTGACTCTGTTGTCTGTATACTTGCAGATTCGGGGGAAAACTTGAATAGAACATGTATATTAAATGCCTATTCAGCAGAGTGCAAAGATATAGTTTCACCGAGACTCCTGCATGTTGCCATAATGCAAACATATTTTATCTTTCATAATAGTGATAGGAAACTCAACACAGACCACACTGGAAGAAAGAACTGCTTGTTTTCTTTTGGAGTTTCACTAGGTATTTGCTCTTCCACAGCCTGGCTACTTCATACATGCCTTCCCTGTGTGTCCTTCAGGTTAACATAATGACACACATCGATGGAAATTTGGCTGTGATACTGTAGGTGAACACAAGTAATATTTTTTTTTAAACTATTTTAATTAAAGTGGGAAAGATATTCAAGGTTAAGGTTTTGGTGTGGAATAATGTATATCGAGATTTGAGGCTCCACAGAATGCAAAGTAAGTTTAGGGTTGGGTTTAAGGGGTTTTTTTTCTTACTTTAGCGCAGTCTCTGGTTGGCACAACCACGATGTGAACTTAGCCCTCCCATATCACATGCAATACTGTAGCAACCCAAATATTGGCCTGTTGCAGTAAATACCGCAAATACAGCACTTAATTGGGCTATAAAAATCTGTTCAGTCAAGAAGGAAGACACATTTTAGACACAGGCAGAAAAGGCAGTTTCACAGGGTAGCAGGCTGCTATAGACATAGCGAAATGACACAGGCCCCACTGCCTATTTTCACCTGTGCCTCTGTGAAGACACAGCTGCCCACTGAGAAGCAGCAGCCAAATTTATGGAGGGGCACTGTGATCTGATCCAACCACCTGCTTCTCTCGCCCAGGTCCAGGTTTTCCTTTCTTACAGACACAGTGACTGCTCCTACCCCTCACTTCTAGATCAATAAAACTAATTTTCTGCCTACTATACTGAGAAGCCTTGAGCTGGCTCTGCCACCAGCTTAGCTTTTACCACTTCAAAACCATTATGAATAGATGGGCATACAACCCAGGCTACAGCCTGAATAGCAATTTGCCTCATTTATTCTTTTTTTTTAGAAATAAATACCAAAGAGATCTTTTTTCTGTCCCTGTTTGTACCATATGCTGGCTTCTCATACACTAAGCAATTCACTGGAAATAGAACTAATTTTTTTTTTTTTTTAAGTACTTTCATTCTTTACATTAATCAGAAGTTAATCAGAATAAGTGGGAGTGTCCCAGGTTCCCAGAATAGCCCAGAAAGCATTCAGTAAGCAGAAGCTACAGTGGTACTCTTACCCGAAAGGTTGCCACTACAAGGCAACATTTCCTTCTGCTAACTTTTTTTGTTTTTTTAACCAGATTGTTTCTGAGGTCATCTTAGGCAGCCAACACTATGTGAGAGAAGAATGAGAAACTCAAAATCATCATCATAATACCAAAATAGGCCAATTTTCACATTACTTAACTAAGTGGGAAAGGAAGGAAATGAAGATAGCATTGCTGCAGCCCACTGTAGTCAGAGTAATTTGTCTGCCCTCATCTTGTGTATGGTCTAAAAGGGAGAGGGTGTTTTATTTTTTTTAATGGCTCCAGCTGCAAGTAATTGTGAAGGAGCTAAGTAGAATCAGCAATGATGGTCTAGGAAAGGAGTAAATGTTGTTTGTTTCTTCCTGAGAGGAAATGAAATAACCGAATGTTTCAGAATTTAAGACAGTCAGACTCCATAAACACAGCACTCTTACAATGCATTTTCTAGGATGCCACAAACCAAAGGTCCAGTTCTCCATGAGACTACGAAAGGGGGGTATACAGAAAGATTAACTTAAGCCTCAGCATAACCGATCACCTCCAGCATCCCCCAATTCAGTGGGAAAAGACAGCTTCTTCAGAGGGTGATTCAGAACAGAGTTTTTATCTGCCCGCTGTGATTCGCATCCTTTGGCATCCTGTGTCTCTCCACTTCTGGTATTTCCCCCACCAGGTTACCCCTGGTGACTATCACTCCCTCTTCACCTTCAGCTGCTGCAGAAGTGAATCCTGATGAACCTCATATAAACCTTACAGTTTATGAATAAAACCACTCCTCACTTTTAAAAATGACAAATAATAAAATCAGGTAGGAACTAAAAGCAACAGCCACCAAGGCCCACATTTAGGAACAAAAGCATCTCCTGGTCAAACTTGCAAACCTGTAAAGGGCTGAAATATCCTGCTTTTCTAAGAGAGGTTCCTGGTTGTTCAGGCAACTGGTCTCCAGTATGTCATTTCCTTGTACCTAAGCCTTGTTGTGATCCACAAACCAGTCAATTATCTCCCATCTTGCCTGCAGTGTAGGAGTACACTTACCCAGCCCTCCACGACATAGAAGGAGGGGCAGAGGTGAGAGGGGGAAGAGGAGTTGATTCATTCCCCCCAGCAGCTGTAGGACATTGCTCCTTTTACCCCTCCAACTGAAATAATTTCAGCCTGCATGGAGTGATTTACTGCATCAACCCATCCTTAAGGACCACAGTAATCACGTTGCTCTTTAGTAACATGGAATTGTCACTGTTCTTCCACTGCCCTGTAATACAGGACTAGCTAAAGCCATGAATGCTGGAGACTGTTAAGGCTGTGAAACTCTTCATGGTGCAGCATTGGGTGCCTAACTCTCAGTTAAAAAATTAAATGTCTCTTCTCCTCCCTCAACACACCGGTCACCTCTGAACATTTCTTGTTGATTGTCCCTTGCCATCCTTGCTGCAAGGCACTGATGTGACTTTCAGAATGAGTAATCCCACCGATGGCAACAGAACCGTTCAGCTACTTGTATTCTCTTTTCAGATATGGGCTTCTTGGTTTGGCCAAATCCCCATATGACAGAGCTGTCACATATAGTGTAGAGCCACAACTTACTTTAAAGTGCAAAAGGAAGAGAGAACGGGAGAGAAAGGAATGATAATGAGAGATTAATTTCCTATCAAAGAAGACAGATTATAAAGGGTAATGTTTCTTCGACCTTTGCAAATGCACCACTTTGCAGGAGTCTGAATGTAAACTGATATGAGGATATACAAACTACCACAGAAAGTTGTGCTGTTTGGCCTGCTTGTTCAATGGGCTCACATTTTGTTCTTTAAGGGGAGAAATTTGGTGGTTTGCCTTGGAGATTATTCATTTTAGCCTGAAATTTAAAAATGACAAATAATGCCACAAAATACTCTTATCTGGGTTTTGTAAATATTAGATTGCTTGTCCTTGGAGCACTTGTGACTTCTTCAAACTATTCTGCACATATGAACGCTTCTTAGAAGGAATTATAGAAATATTTTGTTGATTCTCAGCACTGCTGACAGTTTAAATGTCACCCTGCAATAGTACTCATCAGTGTGGTTATCATCTCTTTTTGCCCATTTTAATCAATAATAATTCAGCTAAATAAGTCATGCATCAGTTGGATATGAACACGCTGAAACTAAATGTGGAGAAAAATATAAGTTATTCAACTGGAAATGCTATGTGTTACTCTAGTTTTTATAATCATGTTCTATCCAGCAGGTAAATCGACTTTTCTCCAAATGCTACCTTACTGACAACAGTGCATTGTCAATTGGTTGTTCTGCTGTGTTGCTGAGATAAACAGCATGAATTTTGTTGTAACAAATTCAGTATCCAAATATGACAAATACAATAAATGGCCAAACAATTTGCAGGTGATTTATTCTACCAATTGCAACTCTGTGGATGAATTGTCAACTACTGGAATGTTGTTTTTCTTTCATATACTACCTGTTCAAAATATTCTGATGTTTTAAAAATCATTCTTAGTATGCCATTTGCTCAAGATTAGTTCATTGCAAATGAACTAAATTAGAGTGGATTTTGTGGGGCTTTGGCTCATATTTCATGTTTCTGTACAGTAACTGCTTGATCCTGAGTTTAGTTATGGTTTATAGTACAGATTTTTATTATTAGAAATGCAGATTTCATTTTTTTTGCAAATTACCTGAACCTCAAAATCCTTCATTTGGGCAAACATTCCTGCCAATTAATCATTCACTAGAATGATCAGATAAAGTGTACATGAAATATGTATGAATGGAATTGAAATGAGTTTATTTAAGAGGTGGAATGAGTATTTGTAGACAGCTTTCAGAAGCATTCATCCAGCACTACTGAAAATGGCATAATTATTGAATAAAAAGAAATGACACCTGATAAGTGTAGGGCTGACAAAACACTGGAAGAAAACTATAGAAGATATTACTGGGATGGCAAAACTTTTCATGGAAAAAACCCCCACCAAACAATTAATTCATTGCATATCCCATGCTGAGAATGTTCCTACTTGTCTGGGCAGACGCAAACTTGTATTTTTAAAAGGGGAGTTAAAATCGTAAGGAAAAATGCATGGTGGAGTCGTCATAAATGCCAGTAATTCAAAATGGGGAGATGGAAGATTGTTTGATAGAATTGTGAATTACCAGGGTGTGTTCCAGAGCAGATTTATTCAGTCATTGGTTCTTTATACTCTACAGCAGCACTAATTTCACATTCAACTTGTTCGCTCTTGTTTCTGGCAAAAAAAAAAAGACTGTTTTATATATTTATATTATTTATATATTTCCACCCTGGATTTCTCATATTCCTCCTTTAAAAAAAAAAAAAAAAAGAGAAAGCTGGTGATTTTGTGAGGCTTCAAAGCATTTTACAGTCATTAACTAGTTAAATTCCATTACACTCCTCTGAGGCAGAAAATTAAGTATTAAAATTCCCATTTGTTGGATAAGGAAACTTAGGGACAAAGGTTAAATGATTTACTGAGGCCACAGGAAACAGCATAAGCAGTGGAGTAAGGAGTTCTTCCAATGCATTCCTGTGGCTGGTAACATACTGGGGCACAGGACAAAGTTGTAAAATTTCACACTCTTCATCCGTAGTCTAGCTTTTTACTCCTTCCCCTTTCCACCCAGATAAAGAACATTTTCAGTGAAGCATTATTCCATATAAAGTACTGGGATTTCTATTTCCATCATCATTTTACTTCAAACAAACTGATTTTTTTACTCTCTTGCTTAAAAGGGTATGCTATCTTATAGACAAGCTAGTCTTAGATAAAGTGCCAGCAGATACTCAAATGTGGCCACTACTGAAGTGTCCAAGAGCCACACTAACACAGAACACAGACGATGGCTTCACAGCTCCCTTGGAGCCTTTGGAATAATGCAGGCCAAGTCATAAATTGAACAAAATGGCATTTTTCACATGTAAAATGTCATTCTATTGAAAACAGCTTCTGAAACAAAATTAGTTTGAGATTTTTTCCCAAATATTTTACACTGGAAATTTTGAAATCAGATTAAATTTCTGTTTTCTGACTGAAATGTTTACTTATGGACTTAGAAGAACAATCTTAATATATTAAATCAGATTTCTGCCCCCCCCCCTTATCTTTGGCAGGTTAGCAATAAAATGGATAAGCCCTGAACATATTTCTGTTACTCTTATCTTCATCTGTCTCCCCCCCTCTTCCTTTTATGTGTTCCTCCACTCAATTTTCAAATCTTCCTTGACTTTGAAAGACAGAAAAGTATAATAGTGTGAATATGCTGCCACATACCCTGAAACACTGAGAAAATGGTGAAAAAATTACAAAGGTAGAGAGAAGAAAGAAAGCTGACATTTCATAAACTGAAGAATGTTTTGAGTCAAAGTGACTTAGAAGAAAAATTTCTCTTCCAAGTACATTTGAAATTATTTTTTTTTCTGAATTGAAAATTGCCCTTGAAACTTTTCTGAATGGGAGAAGGTGAAAGATATTTTGGGCAGCCTTTTCCATAGAGAAACCGAAGATTTTAGGTGAATGGGAAAAACTTCACAACACCTTTTAGGGCACTTTTAATGTGTTCACTAACGATCACTTTCATTTTTCTGCATTCAGGTAGCTTAGTTTGTTTATGTAGGGCACATGGGGAAAAAGCAGCTGTCAAGAAGTTAATTGTCCTGTAGTCTTTATATAAACTTGCTCTAACAGGCCAAGCTTACTTGAAAAATTTCCCTCCCCGTTCTGCAAGCATCTTTTTTAAAATACACAGTTAGTGTAAGCAGTGTGCTTTGTTAGACAGTTAAGGCTGCCTATAAGAAGTCTTTTCTGAGCAGGAGCTGGAGACAGACCGTAACCTCTTAACTGGATGCAACCTGCATCAAGACACCTGAACCATTCTGTGAGGCAGCGCTACATGATAAAGCACAGCAAACGCAGGACTATACTGAGAGGAGCTTGTAACAGACATCCTAGCAATCCCCAGAACCTCAGCTGGGCTTGCACACCTTTCAGTAGTGGTCAGGGTTGCCCTCATGCAGGCAGGGACTTGTTGGGGCCTGACTTCTCAGAGAATACCTCATAGGGTGCATAGCCCCTCAGTTGCTTCTCCCATAGCTTTTAAGAAGCGCTGAATGCCACTCACAACGTAACTTCAGTTTGTACTGGATATATGCAGATCTATCAACAGCAAATTAAAAATTTTTACCAGGAAAAATGTTTTCATTTCACAGGAAATTCCATTTTATTTCAGTTCATTTGAAAAATGTATTTCTTGAGTATGTTATCATGGCAATAAGCCAAATGGGACATAAAGCTTTCTGTACTTGACGGGGCTTCCCTGCCATGTGATTCACAACAATGTATTTTAAATACCTGCAAATTCCCTTAAAAAGTGGATTCATTTAAATTATACCGCCAACAGAAGAATTACCTGAAGCTCACATGAAGCACTTGCTAACGCATGTGTTTTGTTTCATCCAAAGATGTAGGTTAGTTTTAAATGGTAATTGGAACAACTTGCAATGTGTGCCAGAAAAATGCAGCAAGCTTCCATCTGTACTTTGCTTCAATCTGATACTATTAAATGGACTTTCATGTGACTACCCTGACCAATCCAGAACTCCTGCTGGCTTCCAAGATTGACAGTAATGCCAGGGAGAAGCTTATGAATCAGGGCAAATCTGCTAAGGCACATAGAGCCCTTTTTCAATAGTGCCTCAAGCATTTAGGCACAGATCTTGGAAGGCATCTTAGCAGCAACAAATTTTCCGAAGACCACAGCCGCAATGCCCAAGTTGCCCAGTCTTTGAAATAACCTACCCTGCCAGGGGTGTTAAGAGTCTACATGATACACAGGCTTAAAGTGCTTTGAGATCCACAGACAGTGTGCCGTATGAGTATAAACTACAAACACATATGTCCTTGACAGATCCCAAAAGCATGCTAAAATCCTGACTCAGGGCTCTACTGAGAAGAGCTTATAACTTATAGAGAATGGACAGTGATTGCAATAGTAAGGCTGTGTTTTGTTTTGTTGGGGTATTTTGGGTTTTGTTTTTGTTTTTTTTTTTTTTCTTTTAAGTACAATGTTACAGATGATGGCCTTCCATTGAGCTGCTTTCTGTCCTTACAGTCAAAAAGCCAGCGTAACTCAGGACTGGGGAATTATTATTCCCAGGGCACCACGGAGTTAGTGTGGTCAGTCAAGAGCAGTGACTGTGCTGCCTAAGCTTTAAAGCAGTCTCTCGGTTGTTCACACTTGCACTAGACAACTCGCAAGTGAGTCCTGTAATTGAAGGTCTCTAAAAAAAGTCTTATATGGTTTTGACCTGCCCTGAATGCATCTCAAGGGCAGGGTTACTAAGCTTTAACTAAACATTTCACTTATGAATGCCTCTGCTGTTATCTAAGTTGTTGAGATCATGTTGAGGAGGAAACCCAGGGGAATGAAGTGAGAAGAGAACAAGACAAGAATGTGGAAATAATGGTGAGAGATAAAAAGAGTATTAAAACAGAACTGAGAAATCGAATGGCAAGAGATGAAGAGGGATAAAGCATGCCTGGAAAGGGGCAAGTCACAGAAGGCATGAAGAGGGAGGTTATTTTGGAAAATGCATTGAATCCACCTCCATTTCTATTTACAAGCTGATTCAGCAGTGCCTGTCATTCAGATCATGTCTCAACAGCAAAGGAATTGTTGTGAGAAGCAAATCATAAAACCAACAGGTGCAGAGAACATGCTGCTGCTGCTATGTTTGGAAAAAAAAAAAATTACAGGTCTCACATTTAACGTCAACTACAAAAAGTGGAGGTGGAAGAAATTGCTGTAAGAATAAGAGAGAGCGAGCAAGCACCTATCCCTACAGTGGTTTGTTGTTTCTTTTTTTTCTTAGCACACTTTCCATGCAGGATCCCTGTGTGTGTGTGCGTGCGTGTGTGTGTGTGCATTTGCCTTTTGGGTTTTTTTAATCTACCTCTCTCCACCCTGTTTCTCGCTGGTTTCTCTAATGAAAGGTCTTCTACTGAAAGATAGAATCTACCTTCTTTCTCTCATTATTTTAAATTATATTTCGTGAGCTGCCTAGGGACTTCCTGGCCACAACTGTCCTATTCATTAAAATAATAATAATGATTATTATTATTATTATTTTACATTAATAAAACTGTGAATGCTGTGACTGGAAATGCAGAATGCCTCAGCCCACACATTCAGGGCAGCAGAGCGTGTCTGCGTGCGAGGGAGCGCAGCTAACCTCGCTCACTATCACATCTTTAGCCTTTTCTACCGCAAACCGGTACAGATTTTATGTGAGCTGTGCTTCTCCAGCAGCAATAACAACAGTCACCAGGTGCCAAAATAATTCTGCTCAGCAACTCCCTGCCCTTTCGCCGCGCTCCCCGGCAAGCACCCGTGCACCCGCACGCCTGCACGCCCCTCGGGCAGCGGGCAGAGGACTCTCGGCCGAGCCCGCCAGCCAACTCCAGAGGTAACGCGGCAAGAGGAAACCTTGCAAGAGCTGCAGTTAGCCAACTGCCATATGCCCTGACAAAGCTACCGACAGCAGCGGCGAGCCCAGGGAGTGCTTTTATCATTAGCCCCTCACCCAGCAGTGGAGGAAACTCATTTAGCCCCATGCTGGACTTTCATTAGGAGCGACTTGCATCAGATGGTCGCAGCGTTCTGGCACTGGTGTCGCCTGGTCCGTTGCTGGAGACGTGGCCATATCTCACCCCAGCAGGGATCCCCGGATTGGAGCGGCTCTTCATCGACAGATGCCAAGACAGCAGCAGTAGTGGCGAGAAAGGCAGCTTGGCTTGGTGCTATCTTTTATGCTGGCATGTTGCAGCCCCAGACTTTTCAGAGGCGGCTTTTTACAAACCACTTATTCCTGTTAAATATAAGCCAGAAAGGCAGGGAGTCTGTATGGATGGGGAGAAATAAAGTAAAATAAAATATGCCCAAAATTATCACTTGAAGCTAAAGCAAGCAGCAAAGAAGCTGTCACTGACAATCATTATTTCTAACCTCAGGACTGTAATAAAAAATCAATGAAGCAGGAGATGTCAATATTCTAATAACAAAGATGTGATACCACCACTCTCCCCTCCCAACATCCTAGCTACTTATGTTAAAAACATACAAAAGTGGAAGCATGCGTGTCAGAACATAAATATTTTTCTCTTTCCAGAAATATCCCACCATTTGGGGATCACTGTATTGCTTGCAGAAGATTTTTAAGAAGGAGAGGTGAACTGAAACAGTGTTTTCTGACACTGAGCTGTCAGTTCTTTAAAGTCCATAGTGACTGTGTCCAATGTGACCCAAAAAAAAAAAAACCACAAAAAAAAAAACCACGAAGAAACAACAAAGGCAGCAAAGCACCTTGACTATTTTCACTGCCTTCCTGCCCGCTTCCCAAACATGGATATTTGGTATTTAAATCTCTCACGCTTTTTGCAGTACACTACCTCACCGTGAAGATACTCTATAAACTGATATGGGCTAACAAGAAACCCCTTAATAAATCTCTTGATTTTATCAGCTTGTTTTAATGAACTTCTGTGTTTAATAAAAAACAAACACACCCAAAGTAGAAAATGAGCTTTTTTAAATCTATCATTTCCCTCACTTTTCCCATCACCATAGCAGAAGGCTGTCCCACGCTGATTAAGGGGTTTGCTTTTGGGCAAGGCAAAATATCAGTAGCTCCCTTTTACAGCTAGGGAACAAAACAGTAAGAGAGAGGTGAGGTCCTGACTTCTTGAGTAGAAACTCCAGCCCCAGTGTACACGCACAGAGGCGGATATAGCAAGTGTGGAAGTGAGGTACCGCAGGGCACGGGACGAGGCAGTCGGGAAGCTGGGACGGGAGGTCGGGGCAGAGGCAGCTAGCCTCATGTTAACTAAACCTGGTGCCTAACTCTTCCCCACTTCAGGTGAGGATCCATAGCCCAGCAACCTCTTCTCTGATGCTGCAGCTTTTCATTCCCAAAAGGGACCCATCCACCTTTCCATTAAACCAGTTTTATGCCAGTATAGCTCAACTGGCATGTAAACCCAGCCGATGTGACAGCACGCCCTCGTTGCACAGGCACCCCTAATCCCCACACACTGACTGCAGCCGTGACCGGTGCCTGCAGCCAGGTGGACTCCGTCAGGCCCCGATGACTGAAAATCAAGGTATTTTTAATTCACATTTTTTATAGCTTTTCTGTAAACCAGACACCGCTAGGGCAGACGGCAGGGCGGGCCGGCCCGCGGCACTGGTGACTTCGCATCGGCCTTTCGCAGGCCATCCTGCCGCTCCTCTCTTCAGAAGGGATCACCCTCAGGAAGCAACCAGCAGCTGTGCTCACCCCTTTTATTTCATTTTATTTTTTTCAAGCACACCCGGTGCAGAGGGCCCGCGGAGAGCGAGCGCAACACGACAGCCATGCCGACAGGGCTTTTGTGTAACCCGGCCGGCGGCCTCCCCTCCCCTCCCCCGCCAGCGGGATACAAGCCCATAACGAACAACAGCTCACGAATCCCCAGCGCCAGAAAAGCAAGGCGCAGGGCTCTGCCCGCCGTCCGCCCCGCTCCCCGCCGGACCCCCGCCGCCCCGGGCCGGGCCTGACCGGGCCGGGCCGGGCCGCGCCGCCTCCGCCGCCGGCCCCGCGCAGGTGGGCGGTGTTGAGGCGCCACCTACCGGGAGGCGGCGGCAGCGGCCCCCCCCGCGCAGGGGGCGGGTGTGCGTGTGTGTGGCGGGGGGGGGGGGGGGGGGGGATGTATATGTGCCCTCACACACACGTGCATGTGCATATCCACAAATTTAAAAAAAAATAATAAAGCCCTTATTTCAGCAGAAAGACCCCGAGCCCTCCTGCAACTAGCGGGCGAGCCGTGCCCGAGCCTCCGGAGGACGCCGGCCTGCGCTGGGCCTGTCTGCGGGGCCAGGCCGGGAGCGGGCACCGGCGTGAGAAATGGCAAAGGTCGGAGGATTTTACAAAAGTCGCCACCGCGTTAGGGGCTGGGCGGCAGGGGGGTGGGTAGGGGGGACAACACGGTTCCTGGTTTTAATTGCTTCCATTTGGCCGCTGCCTGGGTTGGGAGCGACATGGACGTAAGTGAATGTGTCCTGACCACAGGAAGGAACAATGTTAAACATTTTAATTACACGAGGAGTGAAACAAAGTAAAAGCAGAACAATGAAGACCAAATATAAAGAAAGGCAAGCTAATTAATGGAACATTAACATAAGAATTTAATGCAACCAGGCTGAATCTGGTTTGCAGCATGAAAAGAAGGAAAACAGCTCTATTGTCCTGAAAAGAAGTGAGCGCAACCCAGCACCCAGCGGTTTGTACACGGCACGGCTGCCGTGGCCTTGGAGCGGGTTACTTCCAACAGAAAGATGCTTTTAAGATCTTCAGGAAGCTGTGAACCAACCTATCTAGGCTTGAAATCCATAGAAATGCTAAGCACGCAGTGGTTCAACGTAATCATTAAACCTCTGTAAGCAAAGTGTAGCTGTGGGTGTGTTCAAAACTACTCGTTTAAGTAAAAACACTTGCCACAGGCCTAGCTGTGAAATACAACATATTTTGAAAGGGGCCATCCAGTTGCCAGGACACAGTTTTCGCACTTGGTTATTCCTACACCCCAAGTGTGGGCATTGCACGCAGCATGAGGGCCCAGTTGCCCCCAGCACCCTCTGTGGTCAGTGGAGAGGTGAAAAAGAGGGCGCAATGCTAATGCCGAAATTTGTCTTCTGTGGAGAAGAGCCACCTTCTGCCATGGACCCGTTGACCACAGAGGGAGCCCAGGGACAGCACCCGGCTGGTTTAGCTGGTCAACGTTGGGCTGCAGAGCTGCCACGAACAACTAATTTCCCTTCAAGCACCTCCACCTGTCCATGGTGACAGCCACGTTCAAGTATGCTGTCTCTCTCTGCAACTCCAATTGATAGCAGATTGAAGTACAAAGCCTGTTAACTAGGAGCAGATTTTTCAGGTAAACTCTTTCCTATTCAAAGAATAATGCCTTTTTGGCTTTCCCACACTAGCATGGGTCATTACAACGTATGTCCATGAGCAGGAGAGATGGAGGTCAAGTTAGGGATCCTTTGATTATGTGGCCCAAATGCTGTCTCAGCTTGCGTGACAGTTGGTGCCACAATGAAGTTTTCATTCCATTCCCTGAACTTTAGCCAAGTTTGTAGACCTATTGATGACACCTAAGTAATTGTTTTCACTTTACTTAAGTAAAGGCAAGCAAAGCATTTTCAGGGGAAAGCATTCACATGTCGTAAGATACATATTTTAACCAGGAACTTGCAATTTTTAGCAGACTGTGACTGATTTAGTTAAGTTTCCATAAATCAAAGCAAAATGCAGAGAGTATGAACATCAAAAACGTATCAGAAGCCCACAGCCAGGTATGGCAGCACCTGGGAGCGCTGGCCAAAATTGCAAAAAGGGATTGAAGAGCCTCACTTGGCATTTAGGACTTAATGTAAATCGTAATCATCCTAGTGGGGGTTTTGCCATTGCCTTTACTAGGAGACAAAGTCATCCTTTCTCTGGGGGGGCAGGAAACCAGAAGATTCACCCTTAGTATAACAGTTTCCTATATATATATTAGTTTCCTAATATATATTGCAGTCTCTTGAACAAGTAGTTGTTTTGTGTGTTGTTTTTTTAAAGCAGCTAAGTAGCTAGCCTCATTAAGTAGGTATACAAACAAGTCGATAAAGCAAGCAATATGTTATTGAGCAGTTGTTTTTTAATCATCTTAATATGTATTTATGCTTTGTATGTACATAGCAAATGCACTGCAGATTTCAGAAAGTACTGCTAGTGAACAGTGCAATGGTAAATCACAAGAAAGAATATCTGTTTAAAGTTATATCTTACCTTTCCAAATTTCATTGTGATGTTTAGACCTAAATGTTTTCCACTGAATAGTAGGAGCTTTTCCTAATGCCACTTCAGGAATAAATGTTAGGTTAGTTCTGCAACGGATGGACCAATACTTGAAGTTGTAAATGGTTTGGATGAATCTAAGCCATATCTGACTTTTGTCCCATACTAGATCTAGGCCAGGGTCAAACTAACCTTCCCCCAAATCTACAAAACTTGCAACTTAAAAGATGACTATCAATCACCAAACTCTGTAAAATTTTAAATCCAGAAACATATGTAGTTCTGATTCTTTAAACATTATCATCCTAATGCACTGTGTCTGGATATGGGAGGAATCTTTAAGCAGTGGAGACTGATTTCATTAACTTTTTTGTGTCTCACATCTTGTAGTTTATTGTGTCATAAATATCTGCATTGTATAACATTCTATGTAAAACTTAATCAAAATAACCCATTGATGAGGGAAACCAGAGTGAATACAGATGGACAGATTTTTTTTCTGTTTCTACTGGAAGTCTTAATCCACCAAAATTAATGCACTATCACAGAAGACCTGCGTTTGCTCTGCTGCTCTGCATCTTCCAACCATATCTAAAGGCTATTTCAGAAATGAGACTGATTAACACAGCCCTTGTCTTTTCCTTTCCATCATCTGCATGAACGAAGGAGGGTGTGCAAAACGATTTGGCATTATGGTCCTGTCAGGAACATTTCTTGTGACTCAGCATTAGAGTATGCGCTAGTGAAAACAGCTTTCAGATGAGCAGAGCTTGGAAACCCATTCTTCAGAGGTTTGCCAGCTCCACCTTCTGCTCTCCCAGTATCCACAAACTCTCCCCTCCAGCCACCCAGTGGAAGATAGATTGCTTCGAGCATCCCTCTCTTCCAATCTCTCTTGAGAAGGTTGCAGAAGGCCAGACCAATTGTCCTGACGGCAGCAGGACAAAAACCCCTGTGCTTCTCAGAGCAGCTCGGTCTACTGCATGTGAGCAAATGGCTGTTATAAGAGAAGTTGCTTTTGGGCACCGCTGCTACAGTCTGATGACAGCAGAGGCCAATTGCACATAGCATTTTGATCTTTTTTCTTACCTATTAGAGGAAAAATACCTGTCTGCTAAATATTATTCTTCCTGGTATAGAAGATCAGACCAAGAAACACATCATGCCAGAATGGCTAGATGACACAACAGATCAATATGGCAAACATAAAGATGATATTCACTGAAGTCCAAATGGGAGCACATCTGAAATCTGAAGTGCATTGCATCAGTGGTTTCTTCTGGTGCTGGATTAAAGCTTTTGGGCTCAGATGGTCTCTTGCATGTAAATATAAAAGTGCTAGCAAAAGTCAGAAGGGAGCAAACTTTCTTCCTGGAGCTGGTCATGTGCGTAAGCAGTAATTCCAATCACTCCTGGAGACCCCATGGTATTAAAACCTTCCTTCTGGACTGGATCAGACCTTCATTTTATTCTCCGCTGATGATTATAACAATATTCAGGTACAAGTATATCTGGTAGGGCATAGGGCCTGGCATCATGTCACTGCAGGCAGCCCAGCTCTAATGAGAGGCTGTTCCAGGCCCCATTGGAAGCACACTGTTCCGGTAGTTATTTTGCATTTTCCTTAGCACATGCTCTGTACCATAACATTATCACAACCTCAAGGTATGAAAATGCAGTAACAATGGAGGCTCTGCAGTGACTCCGTGGAGGGTAATATAATGCCAGCAGTAAGAAACAGGAGATATGCATGGAAGTATTTGTCTCTGGCCAATTCTGTTGACACCCAGTAGGACTGATGCATGAGCACAGAAGATGAGGGACATATGCAGGCAAGAGACTAGACAGTATATTATTAATAGCTGATATATGTGGCATATTCTCTTAGAAGACAGATGAGCAGAAGACGGGTACTCAGAAATAGTTTTCAGCATTAGGGATGCAAGTAACAGCAGGTAAACTATAGCAAACTGAATATGCAAACAGTAGTGGTTAAGCTTGGTTCAACTCCAGAAAAGGTAGAAAGACTATAGAAAATGTTATGTGCTGGAAAAGATGTCTGCGGTCTTCAAGGTTTTCTCTCAAATGGGCCATTGACCCTTGACCATTAGAAAATGCCTTTCTTCAGCCTAGCTCTCCTGAAACTGATAATAGGCACTGAAGTTACAATATTGAGGAGAAATAACAGATTTGCAAATCCATTTTACTATCTCACACCTTTTAATGATGGGGAATAAATATAAGGGATGCAGTGAAGGCTAACATATTGTTAATACGTTTTACTAAAGTGCCACCTTCATTTTTATGTATGAAATGTAGCAATGAGGCATGTGTGTATGTGTCTGTGTGTGTGTATTTGCATGAGGTATCTGTAAATATCCCTTAAAGAAGGACATACTGAATGGGCTTTCCAAGATGCTGAAATAATTCAATATGGTATTAAGCCCCAAAACACCAAGTGATCACCACAGATATAGATTCCAACCTTTTTTTTTTTTAATGCATTAGAAGCGATTTTGCCAGTGCTTTCTTTACAATTTCCTAACAGAATTATTTAATCTGTGTATTTTACAGAAAAATCAGAATATAACAAAGACCTGCCTCGAATGGTTCTAATTTAACAGCTTCTGGAATTTATTTATAGAGATCTGGAAGGATTTTGAATGCAATGTGGTTTTGTCAAAGCAAATAAAGGTACCTCTTAAATGATATTTGGCAGCTAGCATCACCCAAACTTGCTTGTCATTCATGATTCAGAGGAGCTGGATGGATGAACCCTGGGATTCTTCCCATCCCCTTCCTGTCATGTCTTCATCCTCCATCTTTCCTCTTGCCTCCCAAAAGCCAGCCTTTGTCAGCTTGAAGATGGAGGTATGGTTATGGAAGTATGGACTTTGCATGGTCTATGGCTGGAGCCAAGCATACAGTCTCAGGACTGCATAGATTTACTGTGAGGCTGAAAGATCTTTAGCTTGCCACACATTAATATCAGCTGATGTGATACACGGTTGCACAGAGCTACGTGTTTAAACGGGAACCTCATCTGCTCCTATGAGAATCAGCAACCAGCTTAGGGAAGGGGAACAATTTAATCTCAGGGTACAAGGAAAGCCAGGGAAGGATAGTCACTGCTGATATGGATGCTAGGGTCCTACAGGCTGTGGGCTAATAATGAAGTGTGAGATCGCCGAGTGAATTTCTGCTTTCCCGGAAAGCAGGAGCAACCAAAAGTTCCCGTGTGTAATTCTTCCAGGACTCCACATGACATCTCAATGGGAATGACAAATCATTTTCAAAATGCAAAAACTCGTCTGCCACATATACTCAGTATCTTAGTGAGGTTTCATGCAGAACTCAAAGAGGGAAGGGAAGGGAAGGGAAGGGAAGGGAAGGGAAGGGAAGGGAAGGGAAGGGAAGGGAAGGGAAGGGAAGGGAAGGGGAAGGGGAAGGGGAAGGGGAAGGGGAAGGGAAGAGGAAGGGGAAGGGAAGGGGAAGGGGAAGGGAAGGGAAGGGAAGGGAAGGGAAGGGAAGGGAAGGGAAGGGAAGGGAAGGGAAGGGAAGGGAAGGGAAGGGAAGGGAAGGGAAGGGAAGGGAAGGGGAAAAGGAAAGGGGAAGGGGAAGGGGAAGGGGAAGAGGAAGGGGAAGGGGAAGGGGAAGGGGAAGGGGAAGGGAAGGGAAGGGAAGGGAAGGGAAGGGAAGGGAAGGGAAGGGAAGGGAAGGGAAGGGAAGGGAAGGGAAGGGAAGGGAAGGGAAGGGAAGGGAAGGGAAGGGAAGGGAAGGGAAAAGCCTACAAAATGTGGGACATAGTTGGAGCTTCTCCTTTAGTATAAAAGTGGTAGCAATAGGAGAAATAACCTGGGGAAAAAACAGATGTATATATAGCATGTAAATTCAGGACATAATGATAAAAGCATCTCTGCATATTTTGATATGGTTCTAATGAAAAACAATTGCTAATAAGAAGTGACTGGTTAAATTGTGTCAATGACCAGTCCTATTCAGCATGTTCTGCTGAAGCCAGGCACCGTCTGAGGACAGCTGGAGCTCAGCCAGAATGTCATGACCGTGGTCAAGGTCAGAGGTCCTCATGTGCCAAGCAATACAGTCTGGTTCCTAATCTTTACAAACTCTTTTTCCATGGGGAAGCAAACTGGAATATAATCAGTTGGACACATTAGTATTTTTAATCCTTATCTCCTTTTGATATAAAAATAAAGCTACCAGTTATTTTTTGTTTCATTATTAAGCCTTTGGTTTTTACAAGGATTTCAGAACTTGGCCTAGATTAGAAACAAAAATAGTAAGAGCTCCTTTTCACAAGAAATAAGATTTAAAGGTATTAGGGGGTATATGCCCTCCTTTTTAGCAATCAGCACGGGGAGTTCTTTTTTTCTGACCCTGAAAAAAATCAACTACGGTAGCTCAAAACATGTTTTTTTTTTGTTTGTTTCATTTTTGTAAATGCTGTTTGTGGTAATATTCCACTAACACACACGGAAGAGAGTCCTTTCACAGCCTTTTTCTGGCTAAAATTGGACTTGCTATGAATAGTTGGTATGCAGCCCAGTGCAGGGGGATTGAACTGAATGTTGAGACAGGTGTATTTTTGGCTCAGCCACTGCCCCAGTATGTAATTGTGGTCTCTGCATCAGTTTTCTCTCCTATCCTAGCTTGTCTGTTCTACTTAAACAAATGCTCTGAGTTTTAAGACATGACGTTTTACTATATATTTGTAAGTAACCATACCCAAAACAATGGTTTGCACTTGAATCCTTATGCTCTGTTAATATTGAAATAACAGCAGCCTTTCAATGGTTGCCTCTTCAGAGGAGTTGGGCAGCTTTGACATCATGCTTTAATCTTAAATTGGGCTTTGTTCAGAGCTGTAGCAGTCAGGAACAAACTATTATGTGTGGGCATGTGAATGCAGGAACAAATGGAAATGGCTGCATCCAGGAGTCTGGAAATCATTATGTTCCTGCCATCACAGGCAGCCACATTGTACAGTTCTTTCCAGAACCAGAGCCTCAGCTTGAAAGGCCACTAGACTCTCCAGATTTTGCAGAAAACAAAACCTGGCTCATTTTTCGGATGTTCCTGATGGTTGTGATTCCACATCCTGAGCCGGTGCCACTGCTGACTGTTCAGTGGCCTCATCAGTCTCTGACACTGCTGCCAGCCAGTTCCCTTCCATTCCTTGGTGCTGGCAGCTACATTCTGATGCAAGACTACATCTCTCTCCTCAGTGACAGTGGTTTTTGGAAACAGATGAAGTGCCAGACATCAGACCCACAGCTCAACTACTGTAGCACCTGCTCTCTGGCATTGTAGTAGTTCTTATCTTGGTCCCTAAGTTAGAAGAATTAAATGTTCATGCCCAGCTTTGTGTGGTTTAGTCTGTCTTTCAGAAGAAAAGTGCAATAGTTTTGCATATTCTTATTACTGTTCAGAGAAATTTCCTCTTCGAATTCCATGTCTTCTGGGCCTCATTGCTTAGGCACATTTCAATCTGAGGCGTATTTATAATCTTGCAGTTCAACCAGGGGCTCCCTTCTCCTTGCACTATGAGACACTCAGTCTAACTCCTCCCAACCTTTCTCTAGTCTTATGAATCTACACTATGTTCCCTAGTCTAATTTTAAAGGGAAAAGTTTATTTCCTCATTAGATGTTTGAGTTACCTGAGACCTGTCATCATGATCCTCTTTCTTTAAATATTCTTTAATCCTGCAATGTCCTTTTGAAGTATATGACCATATACAGCAGCTGAGATCAGGCATTGCTAGTGATTTATGTAATGACATTCCATTATTTCCTGTATTACTGTCCATTCCATCTCTAATTCACCCTGGCTGCTTTTTATGCACAAGTAATGCAAAATGGCAATACTGATCATTGCTTTTCTAGCAATTGTCTGGGTCTGTTTTGTGTCTCATATAGTCATTATTAAAGTTAATAAATGAAGCCTAGTGAGTTTCAGAAAGCTCGGTTTAGTACTCGTAGTGTTTGTTTCCCCAGACATGAAGAATCAGCTGGTCTACAGACTCAGTTTTGCTGCACAAGGCTGGATCATTGCACAGGGTATGCCTTTCTCCTGCTCCTTTTCCTCCTGTGCCTTCTGTGAGCAGGGAGCAAAGGTAACCAAAGGACTCCGCATCCAAGGGAGCACAGAGTCCACTTGCCCACAAAAGGCCCCGGAGTTATCAAACACATTGCTTCCATAAAGGATGCCAGGCAAGCCAGTTACATAGGAAATAACCTGGTATGTCAGGTCAAGAAACACACCCTCTACGAATGTTTTGGAGACAGGCTTTCTGACCTGGTCTATACTATAGCTGCAGCATGCATTTGCAAAAAAAATTCAGACAAGCTGGCAAAGTGACCTGTGGCAATACTTGTCATGACCAAATTCCCTGTATCTAAGCCACGTAATATTTTTGCTATCCCTCTCCCATTGATATCCCTTAGAAAATATGTCCTTTTTTTTTATGAACTCAGCCAATCATGACAAATAAGTTCCTTTCTCTTCTCTTCATCCACTCCCATCTCATAATGCGTCTGGTTCACAAGTAAATAAAGTAATCCCAGCTACAACTGCTACTGCTGCCTACTCATTCCTTCCTCGATTTTTACAAATTAAAGGGCCATTTGCTTACCTTACCTGGATGTGAAAAAAGCCATGTAAATT
Organism: Platalea leucorodia; assembly: GCF_965183815.1. Classification (NCBI taxonomy): domain Eukaryota; kingdom Metazoa; phylum Chordata; class Aves; order Pelecaniformes; family Threskiornithidae; genus Platalea; species Platalea leucorodia. The sequence continues at coordinate 96,163,497 of NC_138823.1, read as the reverse complement.
GCCTCAGTTGACAAAATGCAGCTAAAAAGAGAAAGACCAACAGAGAGACTGGTTTATCAGTAGGTTGGAAGAGAAAAGATAACTACTTTACTTTTATACTGAAAAAACATATGTGCTATCTAAATGGACAATTTAACCTGCTCTTGAACTTCCCAAAAATCTTCACACACCCTTCATCCACATGTGAAAGATTCTGGTTGCTTCATATTTGAATTCCTGAGCTAAAACTTTGGTCTTCTGGGACAACTGGGCTCAAGCCCAGGAGCCTGGCATTCTCTCTCTTCCCACATCCACATAAAAAGCAACTGGGACTCCGGTCTTGCACTGGAGACTCTTAACTGTTCTGCATGTATGGAAAAGTGAGTCCCAGAAGCCAAGCTGATGGAAATAAACTGTTCTACCAACTGCGCACAAGAGTTTAGTGCACAGTCAGCTGTGTGGCATGGGTGCATGCTTGCCTATAGAATGTGAGCTTGAGAGCTATATACCTAGCCAGTAAAAAGGAAGAGAGTCAAACAAGAAAAGCGTTTCAGGCCTCACATTTTTTTCATAATCATAATGTAGTTGGTTTCTCTAGAGAAACGGAACTATTTGCCTCTTTCTCCTCAATGGTTAAAACTACATTTCTTGGGAAAGGCTAATAAACTGAACAATAGAACCCTGGAGCCTGCAGAGATTGGGTCCAGTTTGTACAAAGAGAAAACAAAAAACAAAAAACAATCCCAAAAAAGGCCCTCTTCTTAAATTTGCCACAACAACCTCATGCCTAGAACTGCAGGAGGAGGCCCACACATAGTCTGGCCATTAATTATGATTTTTGCATCCTTTTGGTGGTATTTTTTGATGACAGGAGCAACTGGAGGAAATCAGAAAGCAGAGTTGGGGACCATTCTGAGTCACTTCTTGCTTTCCCTGTCTCCTCTCAGGAGTTGGCAGCCCCTGGACTTATTTCTGCAATTTTCTGAGCATTTTCCATGAAGTGCTGACTTGCAGTCGGCAGTCTGTATCACTTAGAGCAGTATTCAGCATCACAAAGGATCAGATCCTGTAGCTGAATCCAGCCAAGCTGGACTTACAACTTGTCAGCAGTCATCCACTGTGAGCAAGGTGACAGAGTACCAAAGATCAGCATGGCTGGATGGTTGGCACATGTGTCCCACATTTTTGGGGCACATGTATGACCGTGTGTTACATTAATACACTCTGACTTAGTCTTACAGTAAAGAACTATCAGCTTCATTCAATCTATTCATTGTGGTTGAGCGCTCACCGATTATCTGTAGGAGTGCAAATACAGCTGTTTGTTAGACATGAGACATTCATTTAGCTCTCTGTATTGTCAAATACATTATTAGCTAATTTATAGTAGGAGAATCTTTACCTCCAGTCTGTGTGATGAACCTCATTTGAACCTATTTTGCACCTATTCCATGCCTCAGCTTGCTCTGGGTAATGGCTAGTGATGTGAAAGAACTGCTCTTCACTTTCATAAACACACTGAGCTTCCAAGAGTGGCAGTTAAAAAAAGAAATACGCATTAATTAATTTCTAATTTCTTACTGGTAAATGCAATGTATTTCATGTTCATTAACAAAGACACAATGCCCATAAAATCCCACAAAACCATTTTTTTTCCAATCATGTTTCAGAAAATAAATTTGCTTTAATACTTAGTGTAAGAAACAACTCAAAATCAGACATGACAGTCCTAGAAATCCTAAAGCACTAAATCTGAATTTTTCTGAAGGGATTTCATCTCAGTTTCATACTCAGCATTATTTCTCACTGTTTTATTTGGTGCACATAAAAATATTAATTCATTGCTGTGCTTAATATGGACAGTGGTGAGTAGCTGGATTTTGAACCAACTTGTCATTGCTGAAAATTTCAGGGCCACTTCTTCAATAGTCAGTGAAATCCTTAGTTAAACCATGACAGATATAGAGCAAACAAGCAGTCGAAGAAAAGCATGCCTTATGTCAATGAAACAGTACATAACATCACCTCTCTGTGAGGACAGTACTTATCGCCTTTAAAGAAATCACTTGGATTATTCAGGTTTAAATAGAAGATGTGCGAAAGGCCATATCTTCCCTCTTCCATCTAGGTGCCACAGGATATGGGAACCTACTAAAGCCTCACAGGTAGGTAAAGATTCAGATCAGCTGAAGAGAGGCCCGGAGAAAGCAACGAGGATGACAAGAAACCCAGAGCACATGGGCTGTAAGAAAAGACTGAAAGTCTGGTGGTCGTTGAAAGCAACAGCTAAAGAAAACTAGGGGGGAACATGATAACAGTGTGGCTATTTACAAAGGAGTGACAAACATCTTTTCATATCCACTGAGGATAAAGGAAGAAGTCATTTCAAGTAAGAGAGACTTAGGTTTAGACTTCAGGGAAAAAAAATTTCTTCTGATAAAAGTAATGAAACACTGGGATACGTTGCCAAGAGAAGCTGTTGAATTTCACCCGTCAGTGGAGTTTTTAAAGAATGTGCTCGGAAGATGCCTTAATGTAGGTATAGTTGTTCTCATCAGAAAGGTGGAAGGACAGACCAGGTGTTCTTCTGAAATACAAGATCCTGAGATGCAGCCTATGTTCTATGCTTCTATTATAGCCATTTTTTTTTATGGTCTGGGAGTAAATTAGCCAACTTCAGACCCAAAGATTTTGGAAGAAAAAAAAATCTTACTTTTTTCATATTTTTTTCCCCTTCGCTTTTAATTTTTTCTCCTCTCCTCTGTTCTTTCCTTTTGGATCCCTTGAAAAGGGAATGTTCTTTGTCTCACTGCTAGGTTAACCCTCCATAATCCTTCTCCTGTATCTGTGCAAAGCTATGCTCTTTTTTCTTGTGTGTTTCCAGACTGTATCCCTGCAAAGCTATACTAAACCCTTGCTTAATTGTGCATTGGAATTACCCAGTTTGCAATGACAGAAGCAATTCTGGTCCTGCAGAAGATGCCAAGACTTGTTCTGAGCTTCCGATCCCCAAATTAGCAAAAGCAAAACTTTTATTATATGCAGCCTTGGCCACCTTTGACTTGGCAGTTAGAGAGGATTCTCTCTTACTGAACTTCTGTGAATTCTTTTAAAAATCAGTGTGCTGGTTTTGGCTGGGGTAGAGTTAATTTTCTTCATAGCAGCTAGTGTGGGGCTATGGTTTGGATTTGTGCTGGAAACAGTGTTGATAACACAGGGGTGTTTTAGTTATTGCTGAGCAGTGCTTACGCAGAGTCAAGGCCTTTTCTGCTTCTTACCCCACCCCACCAGCAAGTGGGCTGGGGGTGCACAAGAAGCTGGGAGGGGACACAGCGGGGACAGCTGACCCCAGCTGACCAAAGGGATATCCCACACCATATGACATCATGCTCAGCATAGACAGCTGGGGGAAGAAGAAGGAAGGGGGGGAAGTTCGGTGTTCGGAAGTTTTGTCTTCTTAAGTCACGATTATACATGATGGAGCCCTGCTTTCCTGGAGATGGCTGAACACCTGCCTGCCGATGGGAAGTAGTGAATTAATTCCTTATTTTGCTTTGCTTGCATGCACGGCTTTTGCTTTACTGTCTTCATCTCGACCCACGAGTTTTCTCACTTTTACGCTTCTGATTCTCTCCCCCATCCCACTGGGGTGGGGGGAGTGAGCGAGCGGCTGTGTGGTGCTTAGTTGCCAGCTGGGGTTAAACCACAACAATCAGGCATATGGAAAATCTTGAAGTTATCATCTGCTGCTCTTCCAAAAGACCCCAGAAGTTTTGTTATACATTTCAATAGCAGTAGGACTATTTCATTGTACTGGGAAAAGATTATTTACCCTCCCCCCCTTTTTTTTTTTCTTTGCACTACAGTTCTCATAGAATACTAAATAATGCCAGCAGGATTTAAAATTGAATTCAGAATTATTTTAATTACCTTAAATGTTTTACTTTTTTTCAGACTAAATGCATAAATAGGATCTGCTCAAACATGCCTAGCAGGATGCATTTAAATGCTTCATGCAGATAGGTTGTTCCTTGCTTCCTTGTTTGGTTTTCCTTTTCTTGTTTTAAAAAATCTAGTAGTGAATGAATGAAACATAATTATGCAAATATGCTAAATCCAGTTGACAGGCAGGATGCAGGCAATGCTAAAGCAAAGCTGGTAAGCTGAGGGCAACATCTACATTTCGTTATTTATTAGGGGCCAGATACAAAAAGGCATTTGAGCACCCAGAGAGACAGTCAGTCAGTAATATGGACAAAAACACCTAAGCGAATTAGGTGCATTATTCCTGTACAATTTTACTGATGGCAATGTGGGTAAAATAGTGAGTGAAATTAGTAAGCGGTGGCACGCCAAACTAATCTACTTTATGATTCAGCAATCCTATGCGTTTCTCTGAACACCAATTCCAAATGCAAAACAAGTGTCATACTTATGCATGCAGCCACACTCCTATTTTGTAAAATTACTGTATGCTATATGTAAGGAAAGAACATTTTGTACAATATATAGAAACTCCACTAGTGACAGTTTTACCTGTTCTTATTGAAATGCTATAGGAAATTATGGATCATGAGCTATAATTTCAGTGGTAAAACCAAAAGTTATTTCCAAGCCTCTCTGCAAAGGTGTGTCATAAATCAGGGCAAAGAGAACATGACAAAGGACTTATGCAGTTAGCATTTCTCTCCTGGAAGGGACTGAAGAAAAAGTAAAAAGGAAAAGCAATGGCACTATTGTTTCTATATGCGATTTATGAAAGAGGTGTTGTTTTTGACACTGCTACTTACGGATGCTGACATTTGTAAAGGGATTTAATCACAAGAATTACATCATGTAAGACTTCATGTGTTGAGCTAGGCTGGTAATTATGAATGAATGAATGGAGTGAAGGATTCCAATCAAAATAACCCCTAAACTTTGTCATTTTTAGCAGCTTGCTATAAAACTCACACAACAAATTTGTGCTGGGTCCAGTCTACTGAATAGTTGCATTACTGACTTGGGCAATAGATTAAGGAGTACACATAAAACTGACAGATGGCATCTTTCTAGGAGGGATTCTAGGCACTTGGAAGGACAAGATTAGCACTCACAGCGATCCTAAAATGTTACTGGAATAATCCAAAACTAACAATATGAAATTCTAAGGAGAGCTATGCTTGGGAAGGAAGAAAACCAACTGAAAATGTAAGATGGCTAAGCAAAAAAAAAAAAATCTGGCAGTAATGGTAAATTAAAAAATCTAATATGTTTGAACACTATGTTGAGTAAAAAGGCCAGTGTCATTCTGGAGTGTGTTAAGTGATGTGCCATAAGTAATAGATGGAGGTCTTTATTCTGTCCTGTGCAGCAGTAATAGGGCTTCAGCTAAAATACGCAGCCTGGCTTTGAGCATGGCACTTTAAGAAAAGATGCAGACAAACTAGAGCGCAGGCAAGAGCAGAAACACTGCTAAGAGGTTTAAAAACATGACAGAAGGGTGAAAGAAATGGGTTTGTTTAGTTTGGAAAAGAGAAGACTGAGGAGCAATTCAGTAACCATCTTCTAATGCGTAAAAAGAATGGTCATCAGTTATTCTCCATGTTCACCCAACGTAGGAAAGAAATCACTGGGTTAATTTTTCAAAAGGGAGAAAGAACTTAGATAAGATTAAATAAGACTAGATTAAATTAAAGAAAATTAAAGAAAAAAATTAAAGAAAAACTTTCCAGCTGCAAAGGCTGTTAAGGACTGGAAGAGGCTGCCTAGGCAGCTTCTTTAACCTCATAATCGAAGGCTTCTATGAACAGATTAGACAAAGATCAGAAAGATGGTCTGAGTATATTTGACCTTCTCTCAAAGCAGGGAGATTGACTAGCTGACTTTTAAAGATGCCTTTCATTCCTACGTTTCTATGATGCTATTGGTAAGTCACTTAGAAAATAATATTTTTAAATTACCCTAAATACATAGTTATTTTTTTAAGTAACTCCCTTTAAAAAAAAAAAGATTCAATGCACTCAGCGGCTCTTATTGGTCATGTCAGTGTCAGATAGCTCATTTGGGATTTGCATTCCAGTTTGGAAGGCTCCATTTAAAAAAAAAAAAAAAACTAAAAAAAAAAAAAAAGCAAAACCAAACTGGATAAACTCTTTTTACCTTTCTCAGAAAATGAAGGGACAGTTCATCTCCCTTTGAAATAAAAGCCATGATTTGTATTGATTACAAGAGGAAGTTCTGTGTTGTTCAGGATCAAGATTTGTTGTGTTTCATCACAGAGAAGTGCACTTGGATTGTCATCAGATTTGTAAAAATTGCAAGTCAAAGTTAGTGGTATTGGCTCAGAAATTACCTATTAAATACATACACCATTATGTGTCCATCATTTATATGTTCATTTTAAATATTATGATACATAGGTGGGATGCTGTCAAATTAATTTGTTTGTGTGTAGAATTTTCAGAGGTAATTCTAAAGGGTTTATATATAACCTTGTCAGTGAAGCATTGTATCGTCTTAAACTCGTGCAGTGGAATAGCATTTTCAGCTAAGCAAATTCTTTAACTTGCACTGTTCGTGATTGCTGATGCCAAAAATCCTGCTAAGGAAGTAGCCTTATCTGAACCTTCATGGCATGACAGATGCTTTGCAAAGATTAACATGTCTGTAATCTACATGCAAGCCATTCAGTTTGACAACAGTAGGACTTGAAGAAGAAACCTTTTCCCAAGTGACAATTTGCTTTAAATAGACATTAGTAGGTAACATGTTGTAAATATTACAATTACACACATTTCAAAGGGAGTCAAACAGCCTTTCCTTTTAACACTCAGACAAATTAATTCTTCCTAAAATTAAAGACAAATCTTCTGGCTGTTCTTCAGACATCAAAATGATCTGCCATGTAGATACCAATAGGCAATTACAAATGGGTAACAACAGCACCATGCAGGTCCATGGCAAGAGATACGGCAGCCTGCTAAAAGTTAGGTTTTATGTCTGTGCCTTTTTCAGATCAAGAACTGCCTCTCCCTCATTTCTCCCTGTCTTCTCCTTCTCATAGCTGCTGCGTTCATATCACTTTTACAATAACGATGTTCTCATTGTGAGCATGTATTTGAGACCTTACTTATACCTTATAGGCTAATGATTGGCTTTGCCCTGCCGAACATGGAGATGTCAGTAGGTATTAATAATACTGTGAAAGAGATAACAGTATTTCCATAAATTGACCTTCTCTGATGATGACTTCACCCCATTTTCTTCAGTTCAGTTTAATGACTTGAAGAGTGCTCGGTGATGAAACCATTCCCAAGCATAAATTATTCACCACAGGAAAAAAAGAAGTGCCATTTCGCAATTTTCCATCAGCGACTGAGCCTCTGTAGGTGAATTGTCTTCAGAGGCAGAACAATCCTTCTGACCCTCGTAAACTTATTCGCACCCCTTTTTAAAATGAGATAACAACAAAAAAGAAGAGTAAATAATAAGTAGAATAAACCTTTTCTTCAAAATAAATGTTGACCCATCCATTTCTGCTCTTAAAAAAATGTATACATGTATAAAACATAGAAGAAAACTCATCTTTTAAAATACTTTTACTGTAGCTCATTAACAAGGAATTTCATTTAAAAGATAGAAATAGGAAAGATCAAAGGGCTGGACTCGAACCAACATGACCATAAATATTTTAAATGCTTGACATTACATACCAGACACAAATAAACATAGAAGCAAATTATAGCTTGTATTTCTAAAGATAAAAATATATCCCATCTGCATGTTAATATTTGCATATTCAATACTAGCTCTTAAGCTACATTTCTGAAAGGATGATTTTTCTAGTATCTCCCCGTTGCTTGTTGTATCACACTACCACATTCAACTGGAGTTCAATGCAGAGAAAAAAATCTCAGCCTTGTTGCAGGAAGAATTTTTCCAGGCGGGATATGCAGGTGTCCGCTGCCCTTCCCTGGTGTTGTTCCTGACCTGCTTCCTTGACTTCTTAGATCTGTTGGAGGTGGTGGGGTGGAGCCAGCCTACTGCTGGACGGCACTATCTGCCACTGGCAGTGAGAGATGTGCTCGGTGATGAGCCATAAATTCTCAGCCAGCTAATGAGAACGGGCACCATACAGGGGAGCCTGTTTGCAGCTCTGAAAGATGCTTGGTATCAATACAATGCCTATTTTCCAATTATTTTTTTTAAACATACATCGCAGCCTTAGCAGATTAAAAGTGTGCACCTTTGGGGTACAGCAAGGTCTGTTAAAGAGTATACACTGTGGTGAATGAAAACTAGGCTTGAATTTATGCTGTGTATAGGGTCAAAGAGCAGAGTTTTCGTTCTCTCAGCACAACTTGTTCTTATAATAAGGATGGTAATTTTGCACAGATTTTTGTAAATTACTTTCCCATTTAGGCACATTAAAACACCAAAACATTTCCTTTGCTTTTAAGATGTATCCTTTCAAAGATATCCCTTTCCCTAATGTTATTGGGACACTCGTTGTTAAGCCACAAGACAGAAGGTGTGATATGAGGACATAAAAGGAAAGCTGTTGTATATATGCAGCATAATCTTCTGATATTGAAGGGAATGTAATCTTATATTGGGAACTACCTGGCTGCTCCAAGAGGTCCCAAATTATGAAGATCTAAATCAAATCTGGTAGACCATCATATTTTAGCAATTTGATGGATTTCCTCTTGCCTTTTACCCTTATTACTGTGTAACCGTACAGAAGTTGTAATTCCTGAAGAGTCCCAGAATGGTAAATGCAGTTCAGGTCTGGGCACTTGCTGGTTTCTGCACTTTGAAAGGTAATTGAATAGGAACAAGTACAAGTGCAATTGAATATGTAGGCTAGAGGCACTAAGTTGCAGCCTCAAAGAGGTCATGCTGAAATGAATTTTTAAAAAGGACTATAAAATTGCATCTAAGATAGATGGGGTGCAAAAGCAATATTTAAATGAAATTGTTATGGATATAAGTCACTTGCCAGGCATTCTAACTATTTCCAACATAAAATATGTTTTCACTTCATATATAAAACATTGTTATTATTCACATCCTGTGTCATGTTAACATATTAAAACTTAAATGTTTAATGCATATATTAAAATTTTGTGTCATCATTAACACCGCTGATGAATACCCTTTAACAAAAATAATGGAAAAGATATGTCAAGGCAGATAATTTTTACAATTAGAATAAAAATATGTAACTTAAAGTGTGATAAGATAAAACCGTTTAATTCAAAGTTTCACAGTCCTCTCTCCTTGCTCATGGGAATCAAACTGCCATTTGTTTTCCTATTAAATGACATTTCAAATACTTTATTATAAACATAAATCACATCTCCTTTTGAGAAGGCAAATGACAAACTAAATTTGAGGTCTGACTTGCATTTCTATGCCCTACCCAAGACTAAATAGATGAGCAGTTGCTTTATAGATTGTATTTGATGGATAAACAAAGAGAGGCAGTAGGTTATGGAAAACATGTCACTTGGAACTGACATCTGCCCTCATAATTCGTGAGTGTCTTACCCTGCCGTGTCACCTTTGCAGACATCAGCTCCCCATCCTGGTTCATAACATCAAGGGGAAGAGATTTGGTCTTTTTTAAAGTAAAGCTGCCTCTTGTAAAATGCATACCTTTCCTTAATGGGGAATGTTCTGGTTTGTGTGGTCAGGTAGGCAGTGAGAAACACCCTGGGTACCAGGATGGGGTGTGCAGAACGATGCATGGGAGCAGGAGGGTGTTGGCACAAAGATGTGATCAGAGAAAGCGTGCTCAGGCTGCCCTTTGTATGGGAATGCCATAGTATGGGCGAGACTACTCCAATGAGAGAGATGCCGCTTGGTACGAGATCACGGTGCAGGTCAGACCTCAGAGAGCTGGTGTGTGCTGGCTTTGCGATCCCTTTGGCCTGCCGTTGGTTGTGCTAGGCAGTTTCCTAACCAGGAGTGATCGGGCACAGGCGAAACACCACCAGCTGCAGAGCAGGCATACCACACGGTCCCAGTTCTTGGTCGTTGGGCATGTTTAAACTGAACAGAGTTCAATTTCTCTTCTAGAGAAATTTTTCTCCATCACCAATGATTTCCTTCCCAGCCAAAGCACACCGGTCTGACATGCAGGAGGTGTGGGTGACTGCAGTCCATCAACACTTCTCCCATAATCCCACACAGAGCAAATGCACACACAGGTGCCACCAGTGCAAAAATCTGTTTGATCATCACCAGCAGGGTGATAAATCTGGGCTAGATATTTTAAGCTTGTGACATGGTTAGGTTTGTATCAGTTCTAGATGCTCTTGGACCCCACTGAATTTACCTGAATTCATGAAACAGGGGTTCACTAATTAAGGCTTTACAAGTGGAGAAAGGAAATCAATTACCTCAGTAAAATAGTTGAAACCTACAAGATGCAGCATATTCACTTGGAAATCCCTAGCATTTACACTGCAGCTTTTCCAGGTCTTAAATTTTTATTACCAGTTGGGTATTTTTTTTCTAAAAACAAATTCTTACAGTCAAGTGGTTAAAAGATAATCTCTGCTTTCATTTAAATATGGTACATGGTAATTATGGTAAATATGGCCATGCAGCTGCAGAGAAAAAGTTAAGGATGTGGCTCTTAAGGGTCCACATTCCTCTTATCTTTTTGATTGTGAATAAAACTTTAAGCATCTCTTTTTTTTTTTTTTTTTTTGTAAACTTCTTGGGTTTTAATCCACTTTTAGTATTTTGTGACCTGATTCAAGATTTTTTGAAAGCCTCACGTTGGCAATATCAATGCTTTTGTGCTGTAGAGATATTGTCAGCACATATTTGGAATGACCTGCATAATTCATTCATGAGTAATACATTCAGCCCAAACACATCCTGAAAAAATCCTTTACCACATAATTCATTTTTATTTAGGTGATGTATGTTTATAAAGTATAATGAAGAAACACTAGCCTCTCTCCATCTTGCAAGACCGCAGCATCCTTTTGTGTTTCGCCTGTAACCGTGGGTGAGAAAATCAGTTTAGCCTGATTATTAGCCAAATTAATTGTAATGGGGAAGAGAGTGTCCTGCTAGAAGAGCAAGAACAAACTTAATCTCACTCTTTTTGTGATGTAAATCAATAATTGGGTTTAAATATTTGCTTTCTGCCTAGGATTTCTCTGTCTTCCACTAGCACAAAATGACTTAGGAGCAGCTGTTTAACGATACTTATTTCAGATAGATAGCTTAACCACATTTGTTTAGAGAAAAAGAGCAAGAGAGCTTTATAGGGCTTTAAAAATTCCTGTGCATAACTCCCATTTTAGGAGTTCACTTTTAAAAATCTATCCCTTAATACCTTGGAATCTTTCCTCTGTCACTTAAAGACCTTTTCCAGTTGGATCTTTCTTAGAAAAGTCAAATCTTGGAATGTTTTCGTTATTGTTTTAGGTTTTAGGAACATCAGAAATATTAAATTCATGCTGGTGAAGTTTGGCTTAAAAAATAGGTATCTTAAGTAAGTTAATGTGATGCTGATATTCATGATACCTTAAAAAAAAAATCTACAGCAACAACCAACCAAGAAGTATGTTGGTTTTTCCTCATCTTTTCTGGGATCCGTTGGCTTAATGTTACTTAATTTGAGTTTAAAAAAAAAAAAGCATTTTTTTAAAGATCAGAGGATGGAAGCAATTTTGAAAGAAGGTTTTTTCTGAAGGAATTCCATGACATCATAGAAAACAATCTACCAGTAGGTAAGAAAAGAGGAATATTCAGTTCTAATAACCAATGATGAAAATGCCAGGAAATTTTTAAAATACCCTGACATGTAGCAGAAAACATCAGATTCAGGTGAATCTGGTTAATTCAAGGAATCAGATTCCTAATTACATTTACTGTTTAATATATAATTTTCTGACACTGAAATAATTCAAGGAAAAAAAGGCTACTTTCTATAGAAAAACCCTCCACCTTGTAAATATCCATTTTCAAATCAATTATGCATAAATTAATAATTTTTAAAAAATAAAATCTTCATAAAATACATCCTTATGCTCTGCATACAAGTGTTACTCCTATAACAATTTCTCTGGAAGTAAGTTACGTTACAATTGTCTTTTACCCTGTAATATGGCTAAAAGGACACATCTAAAATGTAATGTAAATGTCTAAAAAAAAGGAAAAATAATACCAGAAGAAGTTATGGCAGATTAAATAAAGGTATGTTCATACAAAAGAAAATGCAGAAAATATGACTGTAATCTTCACCTAAGTCTTAGAATATCTATTTTAGAAACAAAAAGGCTTGCATTAAAATGCTGAATTAAAAAAAAAGAAAACATGGTGGAGCTTATAATCATGATATCATCATGAAAATGAGGTGAATATATCAGGAAAAAAGCTAACTGTTACACAATTGCACATCCTCATGTCTATTTAGGAAAAAGATAACTGTAATTTGCAATATAGTAGGTGCACATCATTAATGACTAAACAATCATGCATATGCATGAAGGTATAGTGCAATTTTAACTTTGTAATGTTTTGTCCTGAGACATTAATAGGGTAGCTTTAAAAAGAAATCAGGCGGCCTTTGAGTATAAATATTTTTCTGGAGCATTTATATACTAAAGCAAATAATATTCTAAAGGTGGATTTCAAAGGACCATAAGGGAGATACAATCACCATATCTTATTGAATTGGGTTATGTATTCCCTTAGATTGTCTTGGAAAATCCCAGTATACATGACAATACAAATTAAAACAACTGCCGTTTTATCCGTTGCACTGTGAACAGGTACCTCCTGCAGTCAGTGCTGACTACCAAAGCTGTCGGTTTAACACACCGGGGTGACTGAGCTAAGGTGCTGATTTCCTCTTCTCAGTGTGCAGCTCTATAGTGTTTCGCAAATCACTGCTCTGTAACTTTTCTGCTGCTGAATTTCAAAACTGCCTTCTGTATTTGTCTCTATATATCTTTACGGAACCAGATACACATAAATCAACATTTTACAAATCTCAGCTTCTTAAATACAGGCGTGTGCGTCTGGCCTGATGACAACAGCCCTGAGCACCTGGCAGCTCCCGCTGCTGCCAGTGACAGCAGCTGAATCATCAACGCAACTGTGGAGTCAGCTCAGGTACCAACATGGGCAGCCTCTGCACAGGCAATTTGGGCAGACAGTGGCCCGTGCTCTGGTGATGACACCAACTAGCACAAAACGCCCCGTATTACCTGAAGTGATACCTAAGCTCTCTTACCCTCTAAAACAGGACAGCTTCATGCAGACTGCCCACTGGAAATGGTCTGTACCCCCCAAAATCTCCTGAAACATGCCTAGGAATTGCTTGGGGTGGTATTGGCTGGTGGTGCTAGCAAGTCCGAAGCCATGGAAGAGCCCATGCTAACAATTCATGAGCCCATGCTAACAATAACAAAAGCACAGACGATCAAGGTCCAGTGCTAAGGAATATTCCCTGGCAGGTTTTAGTTCAACAGTATGAATCTGGCTGCAGAAACCACCTTTACTTTCCTATTATTGAAGTATTAGAGACATAGCTTTTCTTCAGCAGCCACGGGAAACCAAAACAAGAGAAAGAGTATTCAGGTAAGATGAAAAGCTGTATTTCAGTCCCTAATGGTAATAGACACTCAGAGCATCTCAAAGATTTTTTCCAGACACTATATATTTTACTCACACTTTAGGTGGGCCAGTGTTTCTGTGGCAAAGCTCTAACCAAACATCACAGTTTAGCCTCAAAATAAATGAATGCTTAATTAAAAACTGTAACATACAGTGAAGTTTGGGTTTATTTTTATATGAATGTTTACTCAGCTAATGCACTGCAAATTAGCATTTAATGATGGAAGGGTGACACAAAATCCTGAATGCCATCAAAATAGAAAATGAAGGAAACTCACAAACCACTGTTTCTAATGAGACAAAAAGCAAGATGCATAGTGATTTCAACTAGTCACCAGTTATCAAGGCCAAGAGGCTGAACTGCTCTGAACACCTACAAACAGGGGTGGGAAAAGTGCCTTCATGTGTCCTTTTCACATGCCTGAAGCTTCCTTTACCAGGCATCTCATGAGCTTGGTGTGACTGTTGTTTTAAAAGACTGAGCTCAAGTAATCAGTTTCAAAGTTTAGGTTGTTTTCTTCTTTCCAGAAGAGCAGCCACTGCCCGTTATTTCCTCTGGGGCACGTGCCAAGTCCATCTCGGCGGGGCTGGCTGTCCTCTCCAGAAGCTTTCCCAGTGAAAGGTAGGCTGACCACCCTAATGACGATAGCTGCCACTTCCACTGCTTGCAGTGAGGAAATTCAGCTTGACTCAGGGTAGGGGGCCCTCTCCTGATTTCCATAGACAGTGATTGCAGTAGTAAGCAATAAACGAACGGGGGAAGCAGAAGAGATCCTGGAGCGCCAAGGGGAAAGTACTTTGAGAGAGGTTGAAGAGGGTTGAAGGGATGGTTCTGAAGGCACTGAGAAAAGGGTGCATGAACATGAAGCATGGGGGAAGGGTGTCAGAAAACAGAGAGCATGCGTGTAAGTGTAGGGTAAAAGAGAGTGTGAGGTGTCTAGGCAGAATGTGGGATGCGATCTGTAGACCAAAAAATAATTGCACTGCTAAACCTCTAAGAATAATTGCACTGCAAAACCTCTGATGATCGTGAGGTGCTAATGTATATTAGTTGCTAATATGTACAGATATATGTAGGCATTCTTGTAAAATATACTTATCACTGCTATATTAGTAGGTAATACATAACACTATATAATACGTAACTACTTACTTATATATATTTCATGATTTTCAGAGTTTTGGCAGCACAGGGTGTTAGAGCAGTAGAGCTGATCCACTCTTCCTCCATTGCCCGCTGAACAAGCAGAAAAGAAAGCTCTGCACTCTGTTTAACTGTCAGAATGACAAAAAAATGAGCAACAATGGGGTTAAGAAAGTATGTCTGTCACTAAGCCAAATGGAAATTAAAGGCTGTCCTGAGGACCTGCTGAGGACCTTGCAGGCTGACAGTAAAAGGTAGAAGACACCTGTGGCTTAAAAAAGCTGTCCAGCCTGGGGACAGGGCAGTCTTTTCACCCCCAGTACACCTGAGTATGGTACTAGCAGCTTGTTCACATACAGCAGTGTGAGTCGTCCAGAGGCCCCAAAATATAAAATGCAATGTGGGGTTGTAGCCATTTTCCTTGTGTCCATAGACGTTTTATCCAGTTGTCTACCTATGTATGGGAATATAACCACATACAGCATACAAACACATATAGCTAGCTTAATGCCTGCCAAGCCTGAATACACACATATATACAAAGTATTTCTTGAGGGAGCTATTGCCTCTTCATCTCCTTTTGCATTTTAGTAAAACCATCCTTTCTCATAAGTAGCTAATTACATAGAACATATGAGTAAGTCTCACCCATCTTACTCTAAATTAACGAACCGGAATACAGCTTGCCGTTAGATTGCTCTGACCAGGAAGACCTTAAGAGTGTTCCCCCACCCAACATCATTTCAATTCATCTTTATTTTACTTTGCTAGAAAGTGTGTCTCTGTAACTTGCAGTGCTGGGCGACGTGCCCTGCTGTGACATGAGATGTCGGGTTCTGTCAGTCACATCAACTGATGTGATGTGACGGAGCCTAATGTGATGGGACCAATGCCCTGCCGAACGCGTACTGTGTCACTGAGGTATTCAGAGGCTGGTTCCTCTGAAAAATACAGTGATGGAAGCCAGCCTTTACATGGCAAATAAGGCTAAACAATTTTGTAAATGAAAATGCAATCAGGTGTTTGTACAAATATGCATGTACAAGTAGCATATTTAGTTTATTTTGCTTTTCTATATGTTTGCAATGGTACTTTGATGATATCCATTAGTGAATTTCTCACAAGTTGTCTGTCCATCCTATTAAACCCTGCCTAGGGTCTACCTGAGAGTGGGACTGGAGCGCTGCCTCTTGGAGTGCTGCTCTCCTTGGGACAAATGCTGTTTCTGGAAGGCCTGTGCACTGCTCCTTGGTGAATGCCACAGTGCAAATTTGAAAGTCTCCTCCTGCAGTCCCTTCATGTTCAGAGCCAATAGCCATTGCTTTTGCTAGCAGTTTTTCATACCAAGCCTACCCTATCCTGAGCCTCAGCAACAAAACCTCTTGAGGTAGCTTGTCCTAGTGGTGGTTCCTTTCAGAAGGCAAACTAGTCTATGCAAAAGCACTGTAAAGTTCAGTCAGAACTTAAAAATGTTTTCAGAAGACTTCCAAGGAAATAAACCTAGCAATCAGCCATTAAACCATCAAATTTAGCAGAAATGTTGGCTTTTTCTGCTCTTTTGGCAGTGCCAGCTCTCAGATCTCTGTACTTTGTTCCAACTAGCAGTCCTCCTACGTGAGGTAGCCACATGAGCTGGTGAAGCCCAAAGAAGAAAGCAAGTCAGTCCTGTCCTCATAATCTGCCAGTAGTACAGCTCCCAGTGAAACTGTATGGGTAATGAGAGTAAATTATCTCTTTCTCAAGCCAGCTCCAGGTGATAGCTCAAGCAAATATTATTTATATCTTTTGGCTAAGTGCTCCGCTCTGTGAAATGTTGACCATCCCAAAACTGCATTATTGCTAGTTTCACAGTAGCAATCTTGAAGAATTGCTCTGGCACTATGCAGCTGTTTCAGTTCAAGATAAAGCCAATTTTATGACAATTTTAAAAACAGCTTTGTTTACATGGGTCACCTAAATCATATAGTGAAATTGCTAATTAGCTTTTCACTCCAAAAAAAACCCCAGTTTCTGTACATGTTGGTTATGGTAACATGCACCACTGTTTATTATTCTCAGAATGGAGTACTCCAGTAAATAGCATGCAGGAACGTTGCGGGAACAGGGAAGGCCCTTTGGGTTACCTATAGATACGGGTGTAACGTCTTGTCT
This sequence comes from Platalea leucorodia, assembly GCF_965183815.1. NCBI lineage: Eukaryota > Metazoa > Chordata > Aves > Pelecaniformes > Threskiornithidae > Platalea > Platalea leucorodia. The sequence continues at coordinate 96,146,594 of NC_138823.1, read as the reverse complement.
CAGAACCCACAGAAATGTATAAGAAAGATGGTATATGTCTTCTGGCACAATTCCTGAGGAACATGTAAAGCTTGCTGCTACTATACAAAGGCTCATTTGAAAAAAAACAAAAGAAAACATCAATTTTTATGTAGCTAAACAATCAATTTATGCTCCTATTCACAGTTAAAAATCTCACAGGTACTGTATGTTCCATCACTATAAAAACTTCTTTGTTTTCATTTTGCTTTGGAAACTACCAGCTTAGAGCAAGGTGGACCAAGCACATCGAAGAGAAAAGTAACCCAAAAAAGCTTGCTTTTAAAGAAAACAGCATCAGGGTTGTTTGTTGCTAGTACAAAAGCTGTTATCTTGGTAGAAAATAGAAAGAAAGCTGAGTGGAGAGCAGGGAGAGAGAGACAGAGAGCAAACCTAAGAACTGGAGCCTGAAAGGGGCTTGGAAGGTATCCATTTCCACGAGCAAAATTCACAAAGCCAAGTCAAGTTCCACCTACAACAAACAAGAGAAGCTGTGTGTCCAGGAAAGCCAGTCACAACAGTTCCAACATTGAGCTGAGTGACAGAGAGGTTATCAAAAACGAACTAATAACAAATGCCGCATAGACCATATGTATGAAACCATCCTTCACTGCCATATGTAGCTGCCAGCCTGCAGCCTTGAGTCAAGCAGCTTTTTAAAACTCTTACTTGGAGCCAAGAAACAGTTTCTTGTACTTAGGACCATAAATTGGTCTTTTGAATGTAGATGACTGTCTCATTCCTCCTGATGGGAAGATGAGCCAGCGGGAACAGCATTCCTCCTGGGAAATAAGTTCAAACACTTTCAAACTGGGGGCAAGGCTCAGGTTTCCCAGTCATATGGAAGAACTCCAACCTACTAATCAAATCCTATTTTCCAACAGGCAGACTTTCCTTTTTGACTCCACCGCACCCCTTTTCCCTCAGGCCTTCGCACCACATTTCTGAATGAGGGTGGCTGTGCGCTGGGGTAATGACAGTGCTGCGGGGTGCACACCTACCTCCCTGGGCCCATCACGAGGTTCAGATGTTGGTAGGTAAGGCTGCGAAGCCCTAGAGGGCTTAGGCTCCATGATGCTCCATCCAACTAAGGTAAGAGCAAGTCTGCACACATGTGGTAACATCACTTTAAGGCTATAAATAAGCTTTGTGGTGTAAATATAGGTTCCTGGATAGTCTCTCCTACCCTTAATAGTTAGGCAAGGTAATTGTTATTTATTTTTAAATCATTCTCTTTGATTTAATTGCCCATATGCTCCCTAGGGTGCATTTTAATTACCAAACTGCTACTTTGGATCCTGGCTAAGCACTTAAGCATAAAAGTGAGTCTTGAAATTCAGGAAAAGGTGAGTTCCTCATTGCTGGACAACAGCTGGCAGTGGCCCATAATTTACAATCCAGGATTTACAAGATACAGGCAAAATCCTCTCATTCACGGCATGAGTGGAGACAGGTGCTGATTTACATTGGGGTGGAGAGGAGGTTAAGAGGGCTGCCAAGATCTACCTATTTCCTCCTTCCCCATCAATATGTGCAGATGGATGTGGTGGCCATGCTCCAGCATGTGTGACAATCATGGTGCACCAGAAGAGAAAAAGACGGAGGAAGAAGGGCCATGTCCCACCTGCTTTTCTACACCAGTTGCTGGAAAGAGCCCAGCTTGCAGGCAGGGATTTCCAGGAAAGGGCTGTTGCTGCCGGTGCAGCTCCATGGGGCACTGGGAGCAGGGCTGATTGATTGATAGGTGCCAGCACCATAGCCACTTGCTCTGGTGCTCCAGCACTGGAAGGGGAGACAGCAACCCTGTACGCAGGGCACCGTCAGAGCGTCGTCAGGCCAACTCCAGAGAACAAGGAAATATTTCTGCTGTGGACGCGGTCTCTGACAGGGTGCAATGAAATCACCGGCATGTGAGACAGCTGAAGTAGCTTTGGGAGGTGTCTAAGAGGAGGGTCACTGGAGGGAAAGGCTGTGCCTTGGCAAGGAGATTAATTGCATGATCTAATAGGTGTTTTCCACCTCCAGTATTTATGACTCCCTGATTATTGGTAAGGAATGAGGTAGAGAAAGAAACAGCAGCTGATGGATTAGGATGCTACTTAATTTTCATTAGATGTCTCTTCAGCTGGAAAATGAGGCCTTTTAACTGTCCCCATGCAAGCTCCCCACTAGAACATCCATTGCGGGTTGTTCAGTAAAAATGATGTTGTTTAGACACTTCAGCCTACTTCCTCACACTTTGCGCAAGCGGCAGTTAAATGGTGCTATTATGTTTATATCTGGCAGTTGGGCACTTGTATTCTGTTTATGTGGAGAGATCAGTAGCCCCGATATGATAGGCAGCACTGCAGGGAGCAGTAAAGATGCTTCTTTCAGGGTAGCTTGACTGGTCTTTGTTCACAGCAGGATAGCAATTATAACCATAGCATTTAAGGGGCAAATAAAAAAAATAACAGGTCAGTCACATTTTTGCAAGGGAAATGAAGATTCCATAGCTTGATTAGTTTCAAGATCTTCTCAGATAAAATTATTTTTTTCTTCCTGCTATGATTTCTAAGACACTTGACTCTTTGTTACAAGTGATAGAACAACATCAGGTGTTGCTATGATATCCATTCATTCTGAATAGCTTTTTCCTGTCTCTTCCTATATGCAACTCCTCCGTCAGTTTCAATCTTGAAGCAATATCATGTAATAATAGAACAAAACTTACTTTCTTTCACCTTTCTGTGTGCATATAGGCCCCAAATGCTTTGAGGACCAGGGGAAAATATTATTTTGCCTGGGACTTTTAACAGGCAAAAGAAAAAGTGTAAACAATTATATTTTAAGTGTGGACATTGTACATAAAATAATTACATTTCATGGCTTTTCCTTTTGGGGAAAAAAAATTGCCATTATAAAAGTAGTTTTCATGGGGTGAAATTTTCAAAAGAGCCAAGCATCCACAATTGGGACCAGATTTCTAGAAGGCTTTAGCTCTGGCATAGAAATAAGTGGCCAGATGTCCAAAGAGCTCTAAACATTAGATTGTGAGCATTTATAAAAATCTGGCCTGTATTTAAGGGCATAAATGGGAGCTGAGCTCTTTGGAAAAATCTAGCCCCCATGCTGGGTGTTGAGCTGGCTTGAAAAAAAAAGGCTGGGTCTGAGGCTCTTTTGGTGGGAGGATTATTTTTTGTTTCAGGGGCTTTTGGTTTTGTTTTGTTTAGGTTTTTTTTCTGTTGTTTTTAAAAGAAAACTGATCTTGCATGTCATTAAGTTGTTTATTGGTTTTGTGGAGCTTTTCACTTCTAAGCACATATTTCAGTTTTACCATCCAAATAGTCCAGTTGCCTTTAAGCAATATTGATGTGCTTAAAATTAAGCATGTGCTTTGCTGGGCTGAAGACTGAATTTACCATTTGAAATCCCACCCCATTTAGCTGTGAAATGTATACTGTCTTTACCAACAGGACACACGCATGGATGAGGTGTGATTGAATGGTGGCCAGTCACAGTAAAGCAAAGCTTATCCCAGTGGCTGTGGCTGCATAACTCTGACAGTGTCCTCAAAATAACCTCTCCTGATAACTTCTAAATATTGCAGTTGAGCCACAAATAACATGAGAAAATTCTTTTAGATAAAGTATTGTCAACATTTCTTCTGGACCTGGACAACAAGACTCAAGTAGGCCAGCAACTGAAATTCAGATTTACTGAGCTCTTTATTTTCCAAACTTTTAGGGAGCATTTCGCAGGGGTGGAGTTGGACAGGGGCTCCAGGCAGTTCTTTGGTTTTTCTGAAGAAGACTCAGCATTACCTGAGATTGGAGTTCAGTGGCAAGCTAGGCTGCATGTGCTATAGCCTGTATTTTGAGGCTTAGAGAAGATCTCCAGATTGCTTCATCCCAAAATAAAGTTTCAGCATTTTGCCCTGTGGCTCCTTGGAACAGCTATGTGGCTCTGAGTATTATTGCTTGTCTGAAAAGTACAGTATTTTTCACAATCTGAGGAAGCAATTCATATACACAGCTGTATCACAGCACTGCTTCAAAGGACATTGGGATGAGAGAATATTAGAGTACTGTATAATATAGAGAAAACCCCTTTTAAAGATGGGGAGACAAATGCAATCCTTTTGGTAGCCGTAAGTGGTAAACCTGTCTATCCTGATGACTTGGTCTTCTTAACACAGAAAATTTTACCCATAGGAGAACCTCATTATATACAAAGAGGAGCTCTAGAGGATGTAAATCTTACTGCTTTTACCTAATCCTTTAATATATTATTCTGAAAACAATCATAAAATTGTTGGAATAGAATATATATTGTGGTGTGAGTTACAGACTTTCTTTTTGTTTAACCTGTGGAGGCCAGGTAATATCAGTGATGGACCCAAGTCAGGGCTTCAAGGTTTCTGTGTCAACCAGCTATGGATCTCTGTCATGGGACACTCTACCCCAGCAAATCCAAAAGAGAGAAACTAAGGTCCAATATTTGTCGGTGTGTTTTCCCTTGTCACATTACTACACTGCCCTCCCTCTCCACACTTGAAATGGACCTATACCAAAATAAACAGGATAGTTGTATTTGAAAAAATTAGTATTGAGGCTGTGAAGTCTTTTCAGAGAGTTGTTCTCTAAACACTAAAAATGGGCAGCCTCCATTCCCTCTGAAGCCCAAGTGTTGATTAGAGCATTGAAGGGTAAGGTAGCATATCTTCTATTTCTTTTAGAGGAATATATATCTACTTTAGATATCAGTTCAGCTTCAGAGAATAATTTAGTCATACTTGTAAATGACATTCCAACAACAACAAAAAAAAAGTCATCAGATCTGACAGCATTGCATTGACTTATGGAAAACTAAGGCTGACTTGCTGGTGTTAAAAATGTTAACCCTTTTCCAGGAGCTACTGATGCCAGGAAGCTGCTACAAGTTGCCATGAAAGGGAGGGGAGATAGGGACACATAACTGCCTACATGATGGGCGGTTCTTTCAGAAAATCACACAAAGCTTGCTTTCAACCCTATATAGAAGCCTAAAACTGTTATTAGATACTGTAAAGTCATGGACAACTGCTAGTGTACAAGATGGAATGGATTTCAGGTCAGGCGATCTCAAGGTTAGCTGATGGATGAGATAAACACCTCTCATCACTATGCTGGATCAATCCTTAGTTAAGTGCTAGATTTATGACTGCTTCTCCCATCCATTTTCAGATTCTCTCATTGTTTCTGCTTTGGCTCAGGGCCAAATTATGTTGTTCTACTATAAGTCAATGTTTAGAGCCCCAGGTCCTGGGGGAAAGTGATTTCACAACCTCTGCTCTCAATTAAAAGAAAATACTAATTTTGTGAGTTCAGTGTTTGTCAGTGTATAGCAAGTACTGCCTTCACATGTCCAACCGCTGTTCTCATGGCTTTCAAACAACAGATCACTGCAACATATAATCCTGACTGGAATATTTTCTGGAGCTGACATGACCTGATTCTTAATTCCTAATTCCCCTCATCCCAACTTGTGGTAAAAGAAAGGTAGAAGGAGCGCAGTTCTGTCACAGGTATCCTGTTCTGCTCCACAGCTGAAGCCACCACATCTCACAACCCCCATAATGCTTTGAAAGCATTGCAGTGTTTTCCTGCCACAGAAAACATGAAATTTCATGGGGTACTGAGAATCTGGGCGAGTAGGCAGCTGCTGTGTTGAAATGCCACTCAGCTGTGGGTGTGACCAAGCTGTGACCAAGAGGTCAGCACCTTCCAACATATCCAGGCCTGCCAGTCTCAGAGCTAGAGGAACCCACAGGGAACGATTTTTCATCTTCTGCATAACCCTATGTCGTGAGCAGATTTTTCCACCAGAAAGTCGTTAAACATTTCCATACACCTTCATTTTCTGTCCATCAGTGGCACTGTGCAGTCAGACTGCTGTGTCAGGCAGCTACCATGAACGCATATCTTGGAGCTCCACCAAGGCTTTTCCCATAGAGAGATTGTTCAGTTCTGCTGGAGGTACTGAACAGCACGGTAGCTCTTGCCAAAACATTTCCTTGTACATTTATTTAGCAGTGTATAAAATGGCTATTCCTCTAGCATTTATCCATACCTATTCAGAAATTGCCTTTTTTTTTTTTTAGAAATATATTGTCAGCTGTGAATTAAAAAGACTAAAAGTGTTTTCTAGTCTAGCTGTGGATAGAACAGCATGAAACAGAAAGCATGCGCAAAACTAATCCAGCCCAGCACCGACAGTTGAACTAATCATCAGAAAGGTATTGAGCATGCAAGTCTTTCAGTACATGGGTCAATAAAACACCTAGGCATACTTTTTTAACCCTGCGTACCACAGAAGTTGTGTCCATGCTGACCTTCTGTGGCCTGGCAAGAAAAAACCTGAGTGGAGCAGCAAGACTCACTACTTGTATATCCAAATCCACTGACCCCCCTCAAAAACTCCCTCTAGTTAGACAGGGCAACTGTTACTGTAAACTCTCAGACAGAAGCAGAACCTTTTCAAGCAATGCTTTGCAACTCCAAAGCATGCCTTTAAGTAGGAGGAGCAGCCTTCTCTGCCTCTCTTACTTAATTCCTTGCACAAAACAATTACTGTGGGCAGCGTGAACTGCAATGGCGAGTTCTGAATGCAATAGAATTTCCAAATCCAGAGCAAAGTGGTTCTACTCTCAGGCTAAGAGCCTGGTAATCTTCACTAAAGAAAAATCTTGATCCCTCAAAGGCCTGTGAATAGTACCACAGCTGAAAATTTTCCAGGGTTATTAGTTACCCATTTGAAAACATAGAGTCACTGATTTAAAAATATCTTGAAAGACAACAATATAATATATCAAGGCAATAATACAAAAAGTAGACTTAGCTCTCATCAAAATAAAGCAACCTGGTAAAGTCAAATAAATTTCCAAAATTACATCTATTGGAGATTTCAAACTGGGATTTTAATTTATTTGAGATTTACCTGGGATTTCAATCAATGTTGCAATCTGAGCTGAAAGAAAATTTCAAAAGATTAGACTCTTGCCTGGAATTTGCAGACTAAATTCTCAACACTAAGAATTACTGATGGAAATAAAGTTATTCCTATGTGTATCTGTGCAGCACTGGAGCCTGCTAGAAACCAACAGAAATTAAGCACCTAAATACTGCTGTCGATTAGTCTCTTTAGAGGGGAGAACTCACCTGCTCCTCCTGTGCTTTAATCTGCCATTGTCTTTAAAGGTGTCTTTAAAGGACTGAATATATAAATAATGATCATGTAATGCAGTGAATAGGCAGTCATTTACTGGGTGCAGTCTATACAGTCACTTCTAGCTGGCATGCCGGCCCTGAGTATTTGAATTCCCTCTTTTGCCTTTCACCCCCTTCTTCTTTGCCAAGTTGTAATTTCCATACTGGGTTGTATCAACAGTGGTGGGAATAACGCATCTCCACTTCTATTAAAAACAAACATTTCCACATAAATCTGCTAATGTAAGGCATGGTATTCCTTACAATTTTTTCCCTGTTAATGATGAAAACAAATGAGTAAGATTTATCTCTTTGACAAGTCATGTGGGTGTGAATCTTTAATTAGCATATAACAGGTTTAGACTTCAAGTCCCTATAGGCGTGGGAATCACTTAAAGAAGAAAATCCCACTTGGTAAATCTCTGGCTCAGGAAGCCAAGAATGTTATTTTAAGAGATACCTGTAAAGATGAAGATTGCAATCTTCATGCATGTCAAGGTAAAAAAGCAAGCTATTTCATCTCCCAGAAACTCGGTGACCATACTTTGATGACAAGCCAGATGGCAGCTGTTCCCCAAGCCCGGTGCCAAGAAAGATGATTGGAGCTGCAATTTACCTTCCGTGGTGAAGCTCAATGCTGGAGCATACCACAGCTGCGAATTTGGCTGCTGCCAGTAGGTGTGTGCACAGTTGGTTTCCTCCCAATTTGGATTCATCAGGTAAGAGGCTGTATCAGTACCCAGCAATTATGAAATTGGCATGCATTGGATTGTTTACTCACAGTAATATTCCTACTGGACTTTATTAAAACACCATCTGTTGTCAGTGCAGACAAAGAATCAAACCAGAAATATCCATGGAGAGATGAGAGTGTGCGTGTGCGCGCATGCGTGTGTGTGTACGTTCAGCTGCGTTGCAGGATCAGGTCATGTTTCATATTCTCTTTTCTTCCTTCCTCTTCCTTTACAGATAGCTTTTCATATGCCTACATTCCTAATCAATACTTCCCCTCTCTTAATGCCACCTGGAAAATAAAATTACATTGGAAAAAAATAAAAATTATGGCCAAAGTGAAGTTGTATCTCTGCGAGTCATGCTGGAATGGAAACAAATGAGTCTTTGCATATGGGTGGAACTCAACAACATTAGCTTTACTACAAATTAAAGCTGAAATGGTTGAAGAAAAAGTCATCTGACTGAATGATGTTCGGTTAGAACAAACTTCTGAGTTAATGCGTAGTATATAGGGTGAGTAATAAAGGATATCTGCCAATAATAATATCTTTAGGGCTTGAGAAAAAAAACGGACTAGCTTTTACAATCAGCTGTTTTCTCTTGCTTGCCTTTTTTTTTTTTTTTAAATCTTTCAGATGGGGATCAGATATTCCTAATACACAGCTGGTCTCCACAAATGGCCAAGTATAATTTTTCATATACCAGCGTATAATTCCAGGTGAAATTAATTAGTTGGAATACTTCATCAGGTAACACACTAATAAAATATGATGCAAGTAATTAAAAATGCAAATACAAGGAAGAGAGCAGTAAAACTTAGATATGTCATTTCAGTCCTACAAAAAGGCATCTGTCAATTTAGATCTTTAGTGCATGCACTCACACACACAAAAAAAGCCTTTAAAAATAAAAATGTAAACAAGTCCCAGTTCACATCGTAAGATTAAAGCTGTAATAAAGGGAGAGAACACAAGCCAAGAACACCCCCTGGGAGAAGGAGGAAAGTGTGTTAAAATGCTTGGGTTGTTTATGAACTAAGTGTTTGGAGATCTCTCAGTGCTGAATGAAGGAGTTGGGGTATTTTAGAGGACCCACAGGGAGGTTGTTTACTACTACAGGGAGTCACTAAAGCCTGTTTTGCTCAGTATACCCAGCCATCAGAAAGAAAACATTAGTCCTGATATAAGTGAGTGCAATCTACCACCTGCAATGGGATTGTGCGTAGTCGAAAGGGAGGGGACTTGCCCCAAATATGAGCCCGTCTTTGTTGCACTATTTAATTTCACCTACACATGGGCCTAAGTATTTCCAAGTTAAAGCCGCAAAACCTGACATTGCAGAAGTTTGACTCTGGGCAGAGTAGAGCATAATTTCCATGACTAAGGTATAATTCCTTTTCCTCTATTTTCCTCCTCATTGTCACTGCTCCTCTACCAAATGACTTAAGCCCTGAGCCACGCATGTGCACTCTTGTATTCTACTCTACCAAGCCTATGATGGACCTGGTGCATTAAAGCAGCAATTTCTCCAACAATATGTGCCCCCAAAATCTAGGTCCTTGTCTTTTGCAACCCACAGAGGACTAATCTCCTCAAGTTTATACCAATGATGTTCCTCAAATCAGGAGGTTACAGGACTTAGCTTTTGTGCTTTAGTTTTATTTATTTATTCTCTTAATGGGAGGAACATAGCATTTTGCCTTGATTTATGTCCTGTAAAGAACTTTTTTTTTTAATCGTCTTGTCCATTGCATCCTTCATCACATCCAAGGAGCAGGTTCATCTTTTTAACCATGCACTTTTCCACCGGTGCAACTAAGATGTGAGCTTTTTCTCTCTTTCCTCTTGCTGGTAATTTTGGACAAAATAGCATGCTACTCACCACTCTCAAAACCCCTTCTTCCTGATGGCCTGGATCTGTGGAGTTCAGCCTCCCATAAGGTCAAGGCCAGCTCCACAGGCAGCAGGACCAGGCAGGTTAGGAGATAACACAGACGTGAACTGTCTCCTAGGGACCAGCCCCCATAAAATCAAAGCTCCTTTCCCATGAGGAGGCCTTCCAGAGAGGCAGAGACCAGAATGATTTTGCCCATGTTCAAGCTGAACCACAAACCAGAGCGCTGATTTAGGTTTTGCAGCCCTGGGAAGTGCTTGAAAGGAATACCAAATAGTGACTCGCATAAGACTTTGTTATACAGACCAGGTGAAATGAGGAAAAGCAGCAGGATTCATACCTGTCCCCAATACCTAGCCCTTTTCAGCCTCAGACATTCAAGGTTTATGAAATGGCAATGCTTAGAAAAAGGAGACGCTTGTATCAGTACTGCACCAGTTAGACCAGGTGGACTCCCACCCTTCACTACATCATGAAACATGAAATATCTTTAAGCTACTTAAGTTGAATCTCTTAGAGGGCATACAGCACTCACAATCAGACCTTCCAATGGCTTTTTCTTCCAGAAGGCTAACATTTGAAATGTGGATTTAAATGATTTGGAGGTCTTCAATTGCTCTGGTAATACTTAAAAGCAAAAGGCAAACTTCCCAGTAATGCCAGCCTCTCTGAAGAAGGAGAAAGACGGTTCGCATCACGAAGTACGTTTTTATTCTGTGTATCTATTCAGCCTCCAAGCTTCCTCTATAGGGGTGGTGGGCAGGAGAGAGGGAACGAAAAATAAGTAAATACATAAAATGAAGCTGCCAACTGTTCCACAACGGAAAGGTTTTTACGATCCACAAGTCCATCAGGAATTCAACAGAAGCAACTAATTACAAGAACCAAACAATCCTCCTCCCCCAAGTGCAGCACACAGAAATGACCTGTTAGAAAGACGGATGCCAAATACATTTGCCAGCAGCAGGGCCAGGGTTTGCCCTGCACTGGAGCTGGAAGGGCACCGCTGGCACATGCGCTACCTCCCGCCCTACCTGTGCATCAACATTTCCAGAATAGTCTGCCACGCTGTGCAATGCAAACATGCTGAGGCTGTATAACATCTGTGCCAGCACTTCTGCATCCTTATAAATCATTTCCCAGCTCTTGCTGGGGCAACAAGGAAGAAAATGTTGGCATATAAATGTGAATCACTGTATGTCCTCTGGAATAGAATAATAATTGTGTTGATTTACCAGCCATGCACTGTTCCTGGGGACGGATGGGAAGTATTGGCAAAGAAAGGTCTCTACTTCCAGCAAATGAACAGATTTGCTGAACTACACAAAAGGGGTTGGAATAATCAAAGATGCTTCTGTCTACGAAATTTGTTTCCTGTTAGACTGAGCATGAGAGCTTCACCTCGTTGCAGGTTGAAATGTAATTACTTCACCTCTGGTCATGTCCAAAATAAAAGTGTACAGGGACGTTATTGAATCAGTTACATGGTGAGCACATAAGGGCAAATTTTTCCCTCATATGTGGGTTTGTGGATACCTCTGAAGTCACTGGCTGCGTGCATTCCCAGGCAGAACTGAGGCATTCTGAGATACTGAACAAAATACGTGAATAGTCCAAAATTTCAAAAGCGTTGTCTCAAATAAAGAATTCACCAAATGGAATAAATTACAGCTTGCTTACTTTCCCTACCTTAAAACCCAAATAGGAAAACTTAGCTCAATTGAGGTCAATGATAAAACTCTCAGTGGGATCAAGGTTTCACCCATCAAATCTAATGTCACTTTGTGACTACAACTGTGAAGCCTATGACCTACTTCACAGGGTTTTATGCATTTTTTTTTCTCTCAAATTTTTATTTAAAACAAGCTCACTATCATGTTTAAACTCTCACCGCCTACAAATTTATTACCAAAAGAACACAATTATTCTAGCACACAATGAGAGCATAAACCTAAAGCCACACCGATGGAATGAAACTCACACTAGTCAGTTCATACTTTCTCATTACCTTCCAGCAAGAACACTTTGTTTAATTTTCCATACTGTATTGACCACAATAAAATATGTAAAGCAATTTTACAAATGTTTCAGGATTTTGTGGGAGATTGCCAGACTGCTTTTCTTATATGACAGTTACGTGATGCTAACAACTACTATCAAGACATACATGATATTTCATAATAATACTATTCTCTCAAAATTTTCTGTCTGTATTCTGCACCCGTACTTTATGAACACACAATCACTCAAACACAGAGTCTGGTGTGTTTCATCGTATTATCTGTTCCAATTGTACTGCTGAAGCTGAAAACCTTTTGTGAGTCACCATACAGCGGGGGCTGAGTTCACAGTCCGTACACTCCAGAGCACAAGCAGAACTGTACGAAAACTCATGTGATACAAAAGTTTTGTTCTACAGCATCTAGACTGCAGTTTAAAAAATATATATAAGTACCACCTGTGAAATAGCATGTTGTATTTCAAAGCAATACTGTAGCATTAGACTGGATACTTTAAAAGTATCTTTTATGTGTATGTCAGATATTTTTGTGGACTTTTCTTAGGTCCCAGGGTTTTTTTTCCATTTATATAACTCTTTCATTGTGAAAGACCCAGTCACTCCATAATTTTTGAGCATATGCATGGCAGAAGGTAGTAATGTCCCAGATCAAAATTCCAAATGATACAAAAATCGTAAGATAGTTGTCAAACATGTCAAACAAAACCTGTGATAGCAGGTATTATGTTTGGTAACAAAATTTCCAGAATTATATACACAGAATAGTGTGTATTATATACTACTTCATTATTATATACTTCATTCTGCTACATTATACATTATTATTATTATATACCATTTCATGAGCAACCAGTACCTTACTGTGAAGAAGATCACTAAAGACCGAACAAAGCAAGGCAAAAAGCAGACAAAGCCAAACATCAGAATCTATTTTTACAAGAAAAAAAGGGCCAGAGTAACTCTAACGTGTAGCATCCTTATTTTAAATGCCTCAAGTGAACAATGCCACACAGTAAATTGCACAGCAATCAGGGTATCCAGAATGATAAAAACATCACCTAATATTTCAAGAAGTTAAACCTTAGGCTTTCAAACACATCTCACATCTAAAAATGTTCTTCTTACTTAACATAAGTTAATTGAATGCCCATCAACTAACCTAGGCAAGTTACACAAGATGCATTTCAGGATGGGAGGAGTCATCATCTGGCAGTGCCATCTTTCTCTTCAGGAGAGCTGAGCAACTTGTTTAGGCTAGAAATTAGTACAACCAACTTTACTTCAGAGAAGCAGCTAGGATGCAGGCAGAATGCGTTTGGGGATGAAAGTGAAGAGTTCTACAGAAGTTACCTTGCTGTTCACTGGAGACCCAGCCAAGCATGAAAAAAGCTGTTTTCAGAAAGCCTTCTCAACAGTGACAAACTCTATACAGCTTGGAGCTTGCAGATTCATATTCCCAAATTAAACATATTGTTTTAAAAATGTCTGCCAGGTACACGTGTCCATGACCTCAGAGTCCAGGCCCAAGAATTAAGTAAGCACAGTTGGAAAAATGGAAGCTAGATATATAGGTCTTCACTCTTATCACATCACAGAAACCTGACTGAATAGCACCAGTCTCAACCCACCTTTTCCCAAAGGAAAATGTATTTCCTACTTTTCCTGAAGTGCTCCTACTGATGATAATGAGTATGTCCACCTATCCACCACTGGATAAAAAGGTATTTGGTACTAACAGCTCCACAGCTATAATCCAGACTTCAAACTCTGTTTTCTGATAAGAAATAAAAATAAGAAAACAAAACCAACAGTGCCATTTGGCAGATGTCCGAAAGCTCTGGTAAGCAGATTTCGGGCCAATGCTCAGGGATTTCGGGTTCTTATGTGGTCATATGGCTCTTTCATAAGAAAGACACAGCTCTATACTTTCTGAGCAACACATTTAATGCTACCTATCATTTAATATTCTTCTTCTACTGCCAAAATAAAGCAGAGGTGAACAGAAATGACCTTAACAGCCTCAGGTCTTTCCTACCAAATCACACTCATCAGCATACCAAAGTCAGATAGGTCTCCATCACCCAGGCAGCCATGAACAGATTTCCAGCTGAGTCTTTCCTCAGTACCCTATTACTATTTCATGTCTGACTTGAAATCATGAAATGAGCTGGTGAGGTAACATATGCAGAAGTTCTAGCAATACACTGTCTTTGTTTTGGATGCAAATAAGATCATCTCCCATTCACTTAAAACCAAAGCAAAACAATGCCTAGATGAAGGCCAGCTGGTTAAAGCAATTCTCATATCCACACAAATAAACCAAACCCTATAAATACTCATTAAGATACTTTTCCCAAACTCCATTAAAAATGAGAGATTGCTATTTATTGTTGTTATTCTATCTATTTAAAAAAAACTTGGGATACACTCAGACAAAAATGTGCTAGGGGATGACACATAAAAAGAGAGGAGGAGAAAGAGAAAGAGAGAAAGAAAATACTGCCTTTTTGGAAATGAGAGTCACTTTATTGAAGAAATAAAGATTTCCTATATAAAGTAAAATACTAATCACTGCAGTTTGCATAAAAGCTCTGCCTACGGTGTCTGAATAAGAGATACTTCTCTAACTTCTGTGTTTCTCTTGCTCTTTCTTTTTATTTATCATTTATTTGTTCTACTGTTCTCCTGACAGAAAAAAGAAAGGGAAAAAAAAAAAAAAAAGGTGGCTAGTCAGGCAGCTAGGAATTGTAAGCTAAGAAATAAAGCTTTTTCTGTATTTAAAAAAATACATTCTAAGGAAATCCCACAACAAGCCCACTCATTACCTTGACCACATTCTCGGCTGTTATAAATGGATTTAGCTCTGTTGGTGAAGCTGTGCTTTGTGCTGAGATCTCTCAGTAGAAGACCTAACTCTGAAGTCTGATATTCAGATTTGCTGCAATTCGCTATGGTATTCTGATATATGTGCCTGGTTGTTATGTCTTCCACCTCTATAGGCATAATGCCAGTAGATACTACTAATTAACAATAAACCAAAGCACCACACCAAAATCAAAATGCTTTTAAGTTCATAATTTTTTTGGTGTTCAGGTTTTTGTATTTATTTTAAATACAGAGAAATGACAATAAATTGAGACCACTTTGGGCTTTTAAAAATTGTTTTGCAGAACCCTTTTGCCTTCTATTGACCCTCTTCTTGATTCCTTGTTTTGCTAATTTATGTCTTGCCTGACACACTAAGTCTCAGCAGTGGAGGTATTTCTAGTTTGTCTGGATAGTCCCCAGAAAAATAGGACCCCAAGCCCTGTTTTGCTTTTCTAACTTATAAATATTTAGACAATTATTGTAAAAAAAATGTGGATATATGATACAGCTTAATGAATGTTGGAAATATGGTAGAGGTGTGTAGGTACTGCACATTCATTCATTGATTATATGCTAAAATCTAGAAACTTTCTCATGAAAATACAATAGAGAAAGGACAGTTACATGACTTGATGCTTTCTCTTCTTCAGCATTTTCAATTTTAATGAAAAGTCTTTTAATGTGGAGTAAATCCTGGTCAGCAATTGAAAAATGCTGCTTCACAGATTATTTATTCTGCTTCGGCTACCCCCAACCATCAATTTTAATTCTGAAGTACAGCTGAGTTTAGCAGTGTTACAGGGATTCATTTTCTCTGAGGACAACAGAACATCCTGAAGAGAAACAAACAGTGTGTTGTATTGCTGCTGTATGCCAAACAGGCACCTAAGTTCACCACTTCTGGTGTATAAATAGCATTTATCTGTGCCATGCGGATGCAGCATAAGGATCAGGAAGCAGATTTTCACCAGTATGTAAGCGAGCAATTATACTGACATGAGTCAATGGTCATTGGTCAGAGAGATGGCAAGGCTGCTCAGATCCTGATGTTTAATGATAGATCCTTTGCCTTGAATAATTACAAATCTTATATGACTGACACTTCTTAATTCATGAGATCCTGGTGTGTATAATTGGATAGAAGTATGAACTTGATTACACTAGTGAACTTGCTTTCCAGAGGAAAAAAAAAAGTGATAACAGGCTTCTTTGTCATCAAAGGGTAAAGAAATGTGACAATCTGGGAACCAGTTTTAGGACCCCATCTGCTAAACCAGAGAGAAATCAAGATTTTACAGTTCTATAAATATTTTAGTGTATGCCATCATTTATGAACTCTGGCAGCTATCATAAAATCTCTCTGACTTTTGTTACAACTGCATATAAGGCCAGAAAATTGCATCTCATGGTAAACCATAAAAACCTAAGTAAAAGCACCATTCCTTTCAGTATATTCTAAAAATATACAACCTCCCTGTCAGTACATGGCAGGGTAGTTACCATCCCAAGATGCCTGTTTCTCTCTCATTTTTTTTTATCTGATCTTACCCTGGTCTTTTCAAACCCTTTTGTATTTCAGTATCCTTTTATGTTCCATAAATAACAGCCATCACAATATAGCAGCTGAAATAGCTTTTACTTTGTCACAACGTACTGTAAGCAAGAGACACTTGGGTGATGCTAATGCCGTGGATACGGGAAGAATTTATGCTGACCTTTTCTCTAATTGTTCCTGAAATGATTTTCATTCAGTGGTGAGTTTCTTTAGAGCCCTGAAAGGGAGCTAGCCTCAGAGCAGGTTCTGATGCTTTAATCACCCAGCAGAAAAACCTGTGTAAAAAAAGATATAAATAAAGAGTTATCTTGAGATTAACAATGCTCCGTTTAAATTTAAACCTGCAGTCCTGCCCTGTGTTACAAAGTGTCTTTAAAAGACATAGAGAACACGTATCATCAAGTTTGTGATTGCAGAGAATATTCTGACATGCCAGGTAGGATCTGCACAGCTTGAATTATAAGACAATATTGGCTGAAATCGCCTGCCAGCCTAACTAATAGTAATTTTTAGTTTATCTCAGCAAAGTTTCTAGAAACGTTTCCTTGAACAATTCCTGGGGATGGGGAGAAGCAAACAAGGAAAGAGACAATCGCTCTATTAAAAATAAACACAGAAGTCAACAGGCTATCAAAGACCCTAAATTCGGGAAAGAAATTTATCAAATTTAAGACTAAATTTCAGAAGGTATCTAGACAGCACAAGATGCAGAATCTCTGTTGTCTCATTTGCACAGGCGAAATAGAAAGCTGAACATTCAAGTGACCGCATATGCAACTATTTGCAAAATAAATGCACAACTCGGGTTTCTGCTGTACTCATTACACACTTGAGCTGGCCATATGCCTTTGCAAAGGCAATTGGCTAAAACACTGGACACGTTGCTTCTCCTTTTTCATCCAACTTAAGACTGCCTGTAGCTCCTAGTATTACTATGTCTTAGGACCTGCATTTGTTTTTATCAAACATACAGTTTGATCTTTCATAAAAAATACAAAGTTGTCTCACATATGTATATATGCATATATATGCATGTATATATGCACATTATGTACTATATAAATCAATATATGAGGTATTTATGGACAGTAAAAGAATAAATACTCAACAATTTTTTTTCTTTCTATTTTTCTTTCTTTTCTAGTATACTCAAATTGTTGCTAATTAATTTGTTGTGTCCTCTTTTAAACATATTGAATGCTTGGTCAATACCTGGAAAAATTATTATGGAAATTTATCCTCAAGATAACAACTCCCTTGACCTCATCTTAGTTACCAGAGAGGTTAATTAGGTGACTGGTGTCTGAGTAAATGTAAGAGAGATTTCAGTAATTTTTGAAAGGTCATGCTCCATTCAATAGCAGTTGTGCTTCTTTCTCAAGAAGAATTATTCTTCCATGATGAGCACACTGATTCCTATGCACAGTGCAATCATTTAGGACAACTTTAAAGCATTCTGGAGTCTGAATAAAAATTATCTCCTATTCTCCTTCTCCTAGGAAAGGTTTTGCTCTTTGCATTACCTCTTCTCCTCTAGTCTCAGCTCCACTAGCTGATCTAGGTGATGGATGCCAAGAAAATGTATCCCACTCTGAGAACTCTTCATCACTGTATTCTCTTTCATACATGAGTACATTTCAGGTTTTTTTCAGCCTTCAGGTGTTCTAAAACAAACGGAAAGAAGGATAGATGCGAGTCCTGTTTTGTACTATGAGTCAAATTCAATTGTTTGGTTGTTTTGATCTGTTCAAGCTACTGCCCGCTTCTTGAAAATTCCTTAATTTCATTTTAGGCAAGATTTCCCTCAGAATCATGTGTTGGTCCAAATGTAGAAAAGTTGTGGTTTTCAAAATTCTGAAGCCACCAGCTAATATCATCAGGAAAATAATTTTTCTTCTTTTACTGTCCATGATATTTCATGGCCTGAGAAGCAAGCAAAATTTCTGCTACAATAAAATAGTTGTTAGGCAATAAACGTAGTCCACATGGGATGTGTAACTAAAGTCTTACTGTATTATGGTCTTCCAGATGTTGCATCTTCAGACAAACATACCGTCTTTCTTCCTTTTGTGGCTTCCAGGTTGCTACTCTCCCAAAACATTGTTTTCTTACATTCTATAAAACTGGCTTTTCTATCAGTTTAACATAATGTTTTTTCCCTGTGTCACATCCTAATAGTAAAAAAACTCTATGAATGACCTAATCCACCTTCCATTTACACCAGTGCAAGTTCATTGATGACAACAGTGCTTCATCTAATTTATGACAGGAGGAGAACGAAGGCTAGAGTCTCTCAGTCTTTTCAGAAACAGGCTTTGAGCCAAACCCTGTGAATTCACTGGGAACTTCTCCATGGATTTCAGTGATCGCTGCATCAGGACCCCAACAAGGACTCTGATGGCTTTGACACCAGTGGCAGCTGATTTCAGGAGAGGCTACACAGCAGTGAGAAACAATGAGCTCAATGGACGCACAAGGATTTTCTGCTGGATTTTCTCCCTTGAAATTCCTGCCTCTAGAATATGGAGACACGAGAACTCCTAACAACAACACAACTGGAATCTCACCCATCATCTGAGTACAAACACACAGCTTAAGTTTCACTTACTATAAGCATCTGTACTAGCAAAATGCAGTGACTTTGGGACACACAGGAAGGAAGCATGGGAACTATCAGGCTGCATACTTTTTGCAGCATATTTTTTAAAACAGCACAAAACTCCGATCTACTGAAACAGAAAGAGGTAAAAGTTAAATGAAGGGCTAAGAGGAACGACCAAAGGGTGAAGAGGTAAACACTTTACCTGTAAACCAGGAAGCTGTAACATATTCCATCCTGTGGGATCGCAGCATCTGCTCTCCCTTTAGTAAATTGTGCTGGACTACATCCCTTTTCAGGGCAAACTGTTACAGAGTGCATAAGCAACACTGATAATAAATCCTAATGGTGATCAGAATGAAAATAATAAATAACTTCACTTAATACTTTCAAGCTTTCTATATATGCTGTTAAAGATACAACACTCATTTCTTTAAATGGAAAATTTTCTTAAAAAAAAAAAAATATCAATTTTTCTGTTGCCTATCACTCCAACCTTTAAAATTAAGATCACTTTTGCCCCGCTCGTTCAGGCTCTAATTCGAGCAAGCTTGTGTTCTTCATGTCCTGTGGCTGGTGTTATACCACAAGTCCCTCCTCATTACACTCTATGCAGAAAGCCGACGCAGTGTGCTCAGATTGCTCTCGACTTGTGAAAAAGAGGCAAAGATCTCTCTGCTCACCTGCTAACGTACATGGGATTTCTGAGGAGACAGCAGGACAGTCATTCAGGTTTAACCTCATACCTTTCCTTGTCCCTTCTAGCTTTCTGCTTCAACTTCTGTCATCACCGTCAGATCCTGCACTACCTTGTGAGAGGTGGCATCATCAGTTGCCTATGAGACAGATACTGTAATTGACAGTCAACAAACAAATACAATGAGAGCACAAACAAGCTCTCAAATGTACTTCAATTCAGAAAAAAAAAAACAAAAAACAAACCCAAAAAAACAGGTACCAAGTTTTCAGGTGGAAGTGGGATTTGCAGTTTTCCAGCTGTCCATATATCACTTGGATTCTGCAGAGTGCTTTTAGGGGAGAAAGTGAATGGTTTAGTCCTCCAGGCTTCTGGTTTTTGCTTAATTGGTTTAAAGGGCTTTCAGTTTTGTTTATTTAATGATATGGATTAGTCACACTTATTCCTACAGACCTTTTGAAAAAGAAACAAGAGCATCTTTGGATGTGGAGAAGTTTGTTCAGTCCTGCCTTAGCAAGATTCCCACCCCCAACTCTCTTCCCTGCTGCAATGTCACATCTCTGTGGAAACAACATGGAAGCATCTTGGCAGAACATAAGAAACAGCAGGCCATATACCAGCTCACAGGAATCACTTCACACTGACACATAGCAGTGAGCTTGGGTGAAAATATTAGACTGGGAACCGATGCTGAGGCCTGGGAATGCCACTGCCAGGAGGACAGCAGCCTCAGGCTGGAAAGCAAGCAGTCACCTCAGCCAGCAACTGTGTGTTGGACGGCGCAAGCCCAAGCCCTTGCTACGTGCAAATACGTCAGTGCTGATTTACAGCCAGCAAGGTGCTGTCTTTGATTTTCATCCCTGTTTCTGACAGTACTCCTACATGTGTTTCATTCTAGCCCATGATTAAGTTATACAAAGCTCACTCAAGCAATTGTTTAAAATTAAACAGATATTTCAGGGCTTTCCACAGTTTCATCCTTTACCTTGCATTTCACTAGAGAGCAGGCTGGTCTGTTAGGCTGAAAATGTCTCCAAATTAATAGGTCAGCTGCCAGTCCATGGATAATCATCACATGAAGGGTATCTTGTGTCTTCAGGTTCCCAACAGAGTAACTACATGCACACTTATCACACCACAGACTCCCTTCTCTGTACAATCAGGCAGAGCTGTGACTGATAAAGGGCAGAAGCCTGATACAAAACTAATTCCCAAGCAGGAAGCACAGCTGGGAAGAATCACACCAAAGCCAGGTGTGCTGTGCCTCATGAGCGCACAACTGTGCTAAAAGAAAGGGCTCTGGTGAGTCATAACCCCTGAGAGCACAGCTTACGGCACCAGGAATTGGTAGCTGAATCCCACATCAAAATGTCACGTGAGTGCTTGATGTCCTGTGGTGCGCTGTTTTGTAGATGTTCATAAATGAAAGATACAATTAATCTAGTTGCTTTCTTGCCCCACTGTTGGACTTAAAGATCTGAAGGTAAGATCTGAATATTCCCAAGAAGGAACATGGTTTTCAATAAAGGCAATGGATGGAGGCTTAGGACAGCTGAGTCCTCAGCTCAGCTGTGCTGTGGGTTCCCTGAGAAACACCTGGCAAGCAGATCAGCACAGGTCCTTACAACTGCTGTCCCACAGCGCCTCCCCAGCTTGGAGACATAACCTAACAGAGCAAAGGTATCTTAGGTCTGTCGTTAATGACCCCTCCGCTGGTCAGCGTATTTTACTAGCTCTGTGCATATGTGTAGCCCATACCAGGCACAATTAATTAGCTTAAGTTTCTCTCCATGCCTTCCGCTGTGTCATGGCTTGGCCGTCCAAATCCATGCATATCATCAGTTGAGGCAACTCATTTGGCAACTGATACTTTGATGTGTTCATGTGCTTACATCACAGTGGTAGTGCACATCCATGGGAGTGGTCAAGCTTGTAAGGTGTCATATGTCATCTCTAAAGGTGATTAAAACCATCTCAAGCAGAAATAAGTAAAAAAATGGAAGTTTCACCAGCTAGGGAGAGATTATGTCAAAGATAACTGTACACTTGTGAAAAAGTGTACACTTTGTGAAAAAAGTAGATGCTACACCATAGCATCTCTAAAAATGGCAAACATCATTTAAAAAGATAGACATCAAAACCAGACATCCTTCCATATTCACATCAGAGACAAAAGTGGGAGAACCCTTCCAAAAGGACAGACCGCTCAATCCCTTCTGCTCACACAACAACATGTAGGAAACGGGCCAAAAGCATTTAGCAGAAGCAGGTATTGGTACCACCAGCAGGTGGAGGTCAGCAGAGAGTCTGCTAGAGTCTTTAATGACAGGCCAAACAACATGTGTCTCTATGTAGATGTTAATACCATGCTGGCTGAGTACAGCACAGTACTCCCTAGCCCAGACACTCTGGGTGCTGCGTTGAAGCATCTTATTCATGAGGTTTTGTCAGAGAAGGAGATGTGACTTCACTGTGTTTCCCTATTTTCTTTGGGTGACAACCACTCAGTGCTACTGTGCTTGATGATCTTTTGCTGGAATGGATGCTTGTATTGAAATCTCAAAAAGATGTGCATTGCTGTAAACCATATTTCAGACCCACAGGCTTTCAAGAGGTTTGGCCTATTCAGACCTGCTTAATTAAAATGCCTCTTTTCAGTCATCATCTCCAAGTCTGTTCACACCAATATATTTTTTAAAAGCTCGATGAAATTTCCCAGTTTTGCTTTGCATGAGTTTTGATTTATTGTTTATTTCTACACTTTTAGGGACAGATCCCCACTGGCTTTAACTTGGTATGCAGAAAAGCTAGCCCCTTACTGTAGAAATTCGTTCGGATTTATGTTTTTCAGAATTCAGTTGGTTGAGGGCAAAATTCAGTATAAAACTCCCAGGTGTTTTGATCTCACCATAGAGACTAATTTTATGGACATGAAGAGCAATCAACTGATTGCTGTAATAAGCTCTGTCATATGGAAAGACTGAGATTACAAAACTCAAGCCAGAAGAATTTGCCCCTTTTTATTGCTAAACCAGTAACAGAACTTTTTTTAACAGATTCTGTTTAGCCATAAATGTTACACATACTTTTAACAAATTTTCATGCTACCTTTTTTTTTTAGTAGAAATTGTTCCAGGAAGAAATCTTTTAAACTAAATATTTATCAAAACATTACAGTAAGAACATAAACATCTCAGCCAGTGTAACTAAATAATTCAACCAGGACAAAGAAAATGTACTTCTAATATTTAAGGTAGAGAAAATTAATATAGCATGTCATCCCATTAATTACAGCTGTTCACATTTCCTTATAAAGCCATTAAGAATGTCAGCAATCCACATTTCATCATTTCAAAGTATAGATCTAAAAGGCAAAATCTTACCCTGAAGTTCAAGAAGACCTTCTAATAAAGCAACAAGAACTGATGAAAATCAAAGACACATTGCCTTTTACAGAACTACTCATGATGATCTTCCTGAAATCGACAAAAAATTTCCCTAGATGACTATTCTTCAAGTCAAGCAGAAATTTCCATTCCTGACCTCTATTGACTGAAAACAGTGGGAGCCTTCTCCCTGGTATATGTGAGTAGTGGATCAAATCCTCACTTAATCTAGTCTCTTCTCCAAACCAGTCCAGGAACCCAACCATGGCATAGATAGAATAAATTAATTTATAGCTATCTGCTCGATACTGGGAATATATGCTTCCATTAATACATACTGGCAGCCTTAAACTACTGGGGAGTGTGCGAGCGAAAAATAGTTTGAAAAAGAGTGCACAGAAAATATTAAAAGTTCATTAAAAAAAAAGAAATTTCTTCACTACATAAAACTACAAATGGCCTTGAAGCGATTAAAAAAAAGATATCTGACATCTCATATTAAACTGTCACATTTGGAAGGTACAAAAATACAGCAATGAAACTTCACTCAGCAACAACTGGGAATGACAAACACAAGCTTACAAAGACTCCCTTCAGGAAGAAATCACTGTATGCATATGATGATGGAGCAGGACCTGGCTGAAACAGGGCAGTTGGGTTTCTTGGTGGTGTTTAAATCCCTTTCATCCACTCCTCACCTCTATCTCACCCATGGGGCTTGTTTTTTTTTCTTAAATACTTGAGCAGAGTGGATCTCTAGCCAAGCCTTCAGCCTGCACAGCTAGATAGCCCCATCATGTGCCCTCAATGCTCCAGTGACTTGCAGCCACACTGTACTCCCACCTTGGCTGTTAGTTCCCATCTGAGGTTTTTTTTTTATTTTGTTTTGGTTTTTGCTCCAGAAGAAGTAGTGTGCTGTGCCATATAAGCGCTGCCAAGTGGCAAGTTGCACGTTTCAGTGCTGTAGTTCCCTTTCATTTCAGTGTATCTGTGGTCCTCACACTACTCATTTCCTTTTTACACTGTTAATATCTCTAGACCCTCATCATACTGTATAGTTGAAATACTGTTATTATTGGGTCTTCTCCACCTACTATCTTTTCCAAATTGTAGTCACATATTATCTGTTCCATCTTCCAGATTGTTAGAAAAGATGCTGTAGAAAACTAGACCATATGCCAATTCCTGCAAAAGCTCAGTTTCAAACTCCCCACATCAAAAACCTGTTGTCATTCATCCTGGCTTTCCCTTTAGAAACACTGAGCCATTTTCAGCCAATGTAACACTGTTCCTATCCCTGCCAATTGGCATTGTTTTCCAAAGGCGATTTTGTGAAGCACATTACCTAATGTTTTCTTAACATCCAGAAATATTACCTCTGTCCTCTTCCCTTCATCTGCCCTGTCATTCAGCTGAGAACAGCCACAGTACACAAGTTGCTGTGGCACGATTTGGAATAGGTACTTGTTAAGTCTATAGTACCCTTCTTTGCTACCAGTTTTCAGATTTTCTGTCCTAATAGCTCCGTCATTTTACTGGAGTACATTTACTAGATACTAAATAACTGGATTTGTTTTTCCTGCTGCTCACTTCACCTGCACGTTACACTGTATGATGTACATGCGGTATTTTATTCCAGGGGCCAGTGGCTTAGCTTTCAAAAGTACCTCTTCAGTATGTTCACAAATTCCCTTAAGATGAGCGAACTCACATCACTCTGTTCTGCTGATTTGTGCATTTAATTTTCTCAGGTATTTACTTACCTGCATTTATCAATAACCATACCAGCTATGATCTTCATTGCTTCTTAATTGCCCATAGTCTTTTATTTCCCTTTAAATGCTAGATTCAAAAAAAGCATCTTCGTGGTTCAGTCATATTAAAATCATATTAAAATCATAATTGATTTTGCCTCACTCCTCATTTATTAATGGACTTACACTACCATCTCGCTAATAAACCTCCCAGTAATGAGTTTAGTCCACAGAGGATACATTTCCACCTCAACAAACCACCAAGCAATTTAGGACAGTTGGTAGTCTCTGCTTAAGGGAGTCCGAAAACTGGAATAGAAATTTATGCAGGCCATAATTAAAGTACTTTTAGAGAGCTGTGTGGGGAGTTTACCGACATTCTTTGCAGTGTGCCCATCTGTGGTCAGTGTAATTAAGCCTTCACTCGCAATCCAATAAGAACTAATCTTCACTAACAATTTTTGATAAAGGGGAAGCTTCAAATATTTACACAGCGATCAAACTCTGGTCATTTTCTTCCTTTGAACAGAAAAGATTTGTGAAGGTGAGGAGGGCACATCTTTTTGGAGCTGCTTAGCGTTGGGGAAGGCACGCAGACAGCAGAAAAGCCATTCACTGGGGAAATGGCTGTTCCAGGTGAGTGGAAAGCCCAGCACACGCAGAAAAATCAGAAGCAGGACTTTGGCAGTTCACAGTTACTAACGGAAGAAGATTACCTCATGGAAGTAAAATATAATCAGTAGTTTCTACTGGAATTAGTTAAATGAAAGCACAGTTACACACTTGAGGGAGGGAAGGTCATTGGACTGGGAGACGATACACTGCGAGAAAAGCTGAAGCTCTTAGATTCCAAAGGTTTAGTCATGTCCCTTTCTGCATTTAAAGGCAAATCCCTGGGACCTCCTTTCCTTCCAGGATTGTAAGATTTTAGGGGCAAGAAACTTATTTGTCCAGCACCTAAAACACTGTGGTCATGGTTCTCATAAATCTAAGCTTGTAGTGCTGCCTAACAAGAAACTCCTGTAATAGTGCTATTTTCTCCTGTCCTTCCACACGATTAGTTAGAGACAAGAGAAAGAGGACAGTGAGAGGAATCTTCCTCCTTGATGGTCCGTGGGAGCTCCGTAGCAGATCCTTTGGTGACTGATAGGATGCTGAGGGGAACAAAATGGGATAAACTGGAGGAGAGTCCTGCTGGGCTCTGCCCTCCAGCTGATGCAGTGACCTCGTCAGAGTGACTGTTGTTTGTGAATTAGATGCTCCCTGTTTTGCACCTCACAGAGAGGATGGTGCTGAAGTCTCGCCTTTTTGATTTGCTGACGCTTAATGCTACTTTGCAAAGGCATAAATACCTCCTAACATATAAGGGTGAATCAGGTCTAGAAAGATTAACCTTTGCACAGAAATCATTTACTTTCTTCTGGCGATCTCCTTTTGGGATCTTTGGATTCTGAAGGTATAATGATTAATATTTCTGGTGAGCTCTGTGATGGACAGTGCATGTTTCTCTTCTTGCCATTTTCTTACTGTTTTCCCCTTCTTCACACACATAAATACAAATGCTAAAGGGAGGTCAGTCCAAGACTTTACGTTCCTCTATATGCAAGTAACCCACATACAGTTTTATCCATGGTAATTCATCACTGATAAATAATTAACACACACACACACACACAAATGCAGGTGCCAGCCAATCAGAATAACAGCAAACTAAACTCCCTTTGCATTGAGATAAACAATTCTACTAAGTGAAGAGGAATGTAAAATCTGGGAGGGGATTCAGGGAGAGAAAACAGGAGAGTTCAGCTTTTCTAATAGCATTTTTAGTTGTCATTAAACACAGTCAGGGTTTCCAAAGCTAAAATACATGTTAACACATTCCAAAACACTTCTATTAAAATATTTTTCAGTACTTCAGTACAGCAAATGATGCAAAGCCAAAATTCCCCAGACAATGCACAGAACATTAGAGAATTAGTTTAACATTCTGACAACCCTGCAATTTTATTTAAACAATTTCTTCCCTACCCAATTCCCTGCAGAGAAGTATTGTACCCTTTTGTTGATTGTAGTGGACATATTGCAGATCTCCGATTACCTTCCCAAAGGACCACCCACTACAAGAAGTTTTTTGTGTTGCAAGCACAGCTTAGCTCATTCCTCTCCCCCTCCTATTCACCTTTTTTCTGTTCTTTTTTTCTTCTTCTTTTTTTTCCTCCCTTTAATTTTCTTAGCATTCTCATATGCTGCAGATGAGCTGACAGACTAGCCTGCCATCTGTTCTTTCATGACATGGTGCAACCTAATCAATTATCCCCAAACCACTTTGGAGTAAATAAAATGTCTACAATAATAATAATTAGTCAGTTAAAAAGAAAACAGCAACATGCAACTCCTGATGGGAATTAGGTAGTTTTCAGAACGCAGCATTTTATTAACTGAGATTATTAGACCAGGAGAAGACAACTTTGGGAGGAGAAAAAAGTCACCTTCAGTAATTTATTATGAGACGTGAGTATAAGATAGCATCCCTAGCCTTTGGCATCACTGACCCTTTGTAACCAATGATGCCAGGTCCAAGTAAATTTACCACTCATGGGTTTCTAAGATTTTGCTATTAATAGATGCGTTATCATAAACATGAGAATTTGTATTAGTATTAGGACTGTATTAAAATAACAATAAATAGTTTAAAAAAGCAATGACAAGCAGATGACATTTATATAGTGTGAAGAGGCATATACATTTCTTCAAGCATACGTATAAGGCCTAACATGTCTTCAGGGAGAGATTTGTCTATGGCAACAAGCATGAGTAAAAATCCCCTGAGTAAGAAGAGTACATTACACATACACCCACTTCAAGAACAGGCAAAAAGCAGGAACACAAACTGCTACAAACATAAATCAGGTTTGCAATATAGTATTAGGAATTAAGAAAATCAGGAAGATGATTGCCATGAATATCAGTGGACACCCAAGATCACAAAAGCAGTTCCTTATGAAATTAATCTGAACGTTGTTTTTCACAATCCAAGCAACTGCTTGCTATTTTAACTCTATGACATTGATTTAGTCAGAATACAGTAGCAATTATTCAACTCAATCAATTGCTGGGCATTTAAGATATATCTCAGCACTCAAGTGATTAGCACATTTTCAGCATTTTTTACTTTTGCAGCATGAAGGAAGCGAAAGATAAATCAGAAAGATTCAGTGTTCCAGTGAGATCATCAGCAAATTGCCAACTAAAATTTTGGTCAAGGAATCGATATAATCTCAGTGCACAGATCACACTGATGGATCATAGGGAAGAATTTCCTCATTACTGTCCTTATTTTGAATACAAATGGATGTCATGTACATTCTATATTTTGTGTCCTGAAAGAAGTCGACATGTATAGCTGTGTGACCAAATAGCACTTTTGATCAGTAAGTTGTAAAAAAAAAAGTTTTTTCTGCCATGTTTCTAAGTATTAAGGACATGGCAATAAGTAAAATGACTTCATGTGTACAGGTGATATATCCCCAATCTTCTCTAAACTGTAAGCACTTCACATCCTTTAATTATTGTCCTCTGGAGAACCAACTTTACCAGTAAGTCAGAAAACAAAATAACAATGTGAGTCTGAACTTTTCACCCAAAACTGCCTGATCAGCCTGAGACAATGTAGACTATCATCTCCTGCGAAGTACGGAACGAGAAAAAATGTATGAACCATCTTAGAGGCTACACAGTTGACATATATGAATATCAGACCACCTACTGTAGTATTCTAAAGTCTAGGTAACTCTCGAGAATACTGAGTACACTAAATATGTGTGTTTGCTCTCATGCTGCCCCATCTTGACTGGCGGGAGACTGAGGCAATTGCCCATAAAGCACAGTGCACGTCAGCAAGGAATCTCATACTTTACAATGCTGTTCTTTAGAGGCTAGATTGTGTCTGTTCTTACACATTGATGGTGAGGCATGAGGCAGACTGAAGCTTACGTCCTTGTGGCCTTGTTGCAACTTCTGGCAAGAACATAAACAATCAGGTGGGAACATGTAGAGAGAGGGTGGAGAAAAATCTCTACCATGATGTAGGCCAGTGAAGATAAATCAGTGAATCACAGAAGATCTTCATCAGTCCCTTCATGACTGCTCCACTGTGATTTCTGCGACATGTATGTATTAACAGATTTGCCCGTTCACGTTCTCATACTGCTTCTCCTCCTGCAGTAGCCAAATGCTTCTGGCAGACTGACAATATGCTTAATTTCCAATTTTCTAGGTACTTCAAAGGAGCATCGCCTTTCTGTTGCAGTCACTAACCTCTTGCTTCTGCGTGTTTCTCTGTGTTTTACCATCCACTTTACAAAAGGGCTAGCAATTATTTGCCTGATGTTTCCCTAACTTTGACCACCTTGAAATGTGATTTTATGATTTTTTGTTGAAATGTAGGACATGGATCCCTTGCAGGCTTTTACAAACATGAGAGTTCCCATGTGTCATTGACACTGATGAATTGCTAGATCGCTACAGAAGAACTTGGAAATGGCAATGGAGCTGGCTCCACCGGAGCTAACTTGAGCTCATGAGAGGGACCAGAGGGGTTTTTGATTCTTTTTATTACATTATATCAATTAAGCGTTTAACAAGTTACAATAAAAAGCAACTTTCCAATGGAAGTTTTAACACAATGGAAACAAATTACCTTTGAGATGGTTATCACTTGGAATCTTGAGTGGAATGAAAATAAGGCAAACGCCAACACATATTCATCCAGATTGCCCATAATGACCTGCCAGGCATCACTGTTTCAAATCAAGTAAATCTGTGCGGCTTCTCTTTGACAGCAACACAAAATCCCATGTGAAACACATTGAATGGCACAGCTGATGCAGAATGCTTGCAGAAGATACTGCATCAAGCAGCTTTTGTTTTGAAGTGGGTACCTCTGTTATGCAATTCTCTAAGAATTTGCTTCTTTCAAAGAATGAAAGAAAAAAAAGCCTCAGCAAACAAAAACCACAATCCCCATACATTTCTCAACTCAGATGATATTTTCACACTGGGGCACAGCCTATTCACTGCAATTCTAAAATTCTGGCATTGGCACAGAGACTATATTTGTAGCACTCAGCTGGACTAAAGGACCAAATCGTGCATGATGGGTGGGATGAAGATGTGGAAGAGAGTGGCTTCAACTCACTAAACAAGAATGATGCCAATAAGCAAAAAATAGCAGTGGAATTCACTACTATCAGCAATGTGATTAGCAATGATTAGGTACATGAGCAGCTTTAACAACTCCCTTCTATTTTGAACCTTTCTGAGACTTTCTGTAGTCACAATGAAGATGAGACAGAACTATTGTGGACAACACTGGTAATTTAAGACTATGGATAGGACTTAGCTTTATTGATGTGCAAACATTAATTTACAAGCTTAAGATCCTGTCCATGTAATTTTACATCTATCTGAGAAAAGCTAGACTTAATGTTAAAAACTTCCGAGCAGTTCACCAAAGACTCAATTGAGCGACAGGTATAAGGGAGAGTGCAAGTGGTCACCTCCTCATTACACTTCTCACACAAAAGCCAGCGACAAATGTGCTCTCAGGCTATGGGGATGAATAACATACTTTGCCCTCTCTCTGCTTCTTTGCCCTTGGGAGAACAGGGGAGGGAGGGACACAGCAGAGAGAAGATGAGGTGTTGACTGTGTTTCCTGTCCATGGAGGCGCACAAAGCAAACCAGATTATGTGTGAAGGCATGGACAGCATTGCTCTGAAGACTGGTATAGGCTCTGCAGGACACCTGTTTGGAAGGGAGAAATTGTCCTTCACTGAGGTCTCCCACATTTGTACAACATCTGACACTATTCCTTTGCAACCTCACTCTACATATGTTTTCTCACCAGTCTACACAATGTTACAGGCTCCGTTCCTCCTCCCCCAAGCAAGAGGATCTTTTCATTTCACTAAGGCACATTGTCATATCCGCAGATTCCTGCTGCTTATTTCTGGTGTGATTTCCATATGCACAGCACTTCTAGAGATGTGTGGCTGTCTCTGCAGTACAGACAGAGAGAATATCATCTTTGCCCCCTCCCACGGCCAACACTCCCTCAACATTGCACATTTGTTGGAGCTTACTTATTTTCTTGTTTGTTCCCTCTATTCCTTACAGTGCCTGCAGAGTGTATCCAACATGACACAGAGCAAGTATACACTTGTTGCTTCCCCAGACACGTTAGCAACTTTAATATCTTTCACCTTCTCCGACCTCTTCCGTGATATTCTCAGCACCTTAGACATTCTTGTGAGGATATGAAAAAAACCCTCCAGTGCTCCATGTACATGCGTGGACCTTCCCTTGTGCTGTACACACGTTCAGTTAGATGCTCTTCAGCCTTTGATCTTCTTTAATCACAAGAAGGAAGTCGGCTCAGGAAGGAGGATATGAGCTTTCTTTCATGCTTGTTCTATTTCTGAGGTCCAATAAGGACAGCACAAGGATGCTCGGGGAATTAAGTGCAAGACAATCAAAGAAATGACTGAGAGGGGTCTGCACCCTGCCAGCTATCCTGAGCTTTGCCCCTCACTCATGTCGCTAAGCTTTGGGGAAGGAGGGCTTCTCTGTTAACAAGGGTTAGTGTCTTTGCTCCCCCCGCCCCTTTCCCTACCACCTCATGCTCATCTTTATTAGCTTTTTCACACTACACAGTCCTCTCATCGATTACAAGGGCCAGCACAAAGCAGCCTAATGATGGGTCAGTCTTAATGAGAAAAGCGGCTGCTCTTGAAGTGGTGTGGCTTCGTCCCGCACCCTGCCGAGCCCTGGCATGTAGAGCTTTGCCTCCTTTTAGAGAGCAGAGCCATGGAAAATCAACAGTGAACAGCCTGCTGCCTCTGAACAGAAAGGGCCATGTGCATGGCTATTTAGTGCTGTAAAAGAGAGAGCATTTGCACAAATGGGAGTGAACATAAGGAGGCCTTCAGAGAAGAATGGGGCCTTGGCAAATTTATAGACTCCCCTGAAAGAAAGTGATTACAGATCATTATCCAATTGAGGCAGATTGATGGGTTAGGGTCAAAGTAATACTGCAGAGCTCACTGGAGGGACAATGCCTGCTTGTCAGTTCTGTCCGGGAAAAGAAAGAGAAGGGAAACTACCACACAGAGAGGAAAGACTTAAGCTTTTCCAGCCTCTATCTATCTGAAAAATCGTTACTTATCTTGAACATGTGTTCTTTCAAAAAAAACCCCAAACCACACACCACTGAAATTGCAGGAGCAGTATCGCTGAGTTAAAACTGGGCTTTCAGAATTGTAAATAATTGTGCAAATACTATGCAAACAGCGCGCGTGCAAAGCCTTGTGACTGTTACTCTCAGAGATCACAATGAGTATTAGCACTAGTAATGGATAAATCACATCTTTGTTTCATTTATAAAAAAAACGCAAAGACATCTTCTAAAATAAATGTGTATATTTTTTTAATTTTGGTGAAAGAGGGACGGTTCTGTTAACAGCTATGGTTGAACAGATTTGAAACTCTGCAACATCTGGTCAGGCAAAACTCAGCAATACTGACATTGAATAAAACAAGAATAAATGTGCTTCTATTGTTTCTTCTATATTGATTTTTAGAGTGTTTAAAAGTGCTTTGCATTCATGCACTTTTCAAATAGCCATAGAAATGGAAACAGCATGGCCCAAAAAGCAGCTCACAGCATTTATTGTGCATTTGTCTCCCATTTTCTAATATGATTTTGGAATGTAAAGAATTTGAGCAAAGAGAGAAGACAATGCATTCATGAGAGACCTGATTTGTTTTTTAATTGTGTTTATTTATTAACTTCTCTGTTGTTCCCCATGTCTCAGAAGCAGAGCACCACACACACTTTAATGGATGCGTCCCCATGTCCCAGTGGATAGCAGAGTAGCACTGGCCCTGTTTCAAATAAAGGCTCAGTAGGGCAGCTTGCCTTGGGGCCACTGTCTTGAGAGCGTAGCAAGGGTTCCCTCAAGTTCCATTATAAAACCTCCACAGACATGGAAGTTACAGGAAGTTACTGGTACTCGTCGTGTCTTTCCTGGCACCTCTTGTGCTCTTGCAGAGGGTGTTCAGACACAAAAGGACCTATCCTGACTCAGAGCTCACTGAAAAGAATACAGCAATTTGTTTCTATGGACTTAGGCTCAGGCATGAAGTAGTCCTGATAGAGTCACCGGAAAAATTTGTAGGAATACCAGGTACAAGTATTGGTAACCTACCTCCCATCTGTTGCAGTGATGGAAATGACCTGTCCTGCAGCCATTAGGTAAACTCTGGCTCAGCCTTGCGAATAACTCTGGGTACACCCAGACTTGCTTGTTCTCACTTAAAGCAGTAAGGATAACAAAGGAAATATAAACATTGCTGGCTTCACACTCATCTACAATTTCTAAAAATGTTAAAAGCATCAGGAGAGACTCCTAGACTCTCACTTCATGCAGTACCTCTCTTGTACAGCACACATTTCTTTATGTTCTTTTGGTAGCATCCCAGCTGCAGGATGATCATGTTCCTTCTACAGTGTGCTTCTAAAAAGGCATCTTTAATACCTTTGCTGGAAGGAAAGAGATCACTCACCAAATTCCTGTTTCATTTTGTGCAGGGTCCCCCGGACTCTTAGCACCACCATTTTTATCTTCTCTGTTATGATTCTCAAAACAACTACATTTTCAGTGTAGCTGACAGCCCTTCTCCACTGCCGTGAGATGGTTTGTCATTTCATCTTCTATCTATAAACCAGAAAGGACCCCGAATGACATTCATCCCAGAAAAATGACTAGAAAGAGCTGTGGGGGGTTTGTGCAATACCATTCCACACAAGGCATCCTCCCCCACCTTGGCATCTGGTGAAACCAGGGATATGTTGCATGGTAGAGAAAAAAAATATCTGTGGTTTTTTGCCTGCCTTATTCTATCTGCTAGGCTGGGGTTTCAACTTACACAGGTATTCCCTGAACTAAGCTTGACACTTTGCATCTTCTCCCATTTTCCTGATTCATCATGTTGTTATTGGGTGTGACATAGGCTCCTCCATGTCACACATTCTTGAATCTTTGAGCATATAATGGAGTTGTAACTGAGACAGAATACCAAGTGTGAGCCAACATACACTGTGATAAGATATTTTTTCTCTTGCCTTTCCTTCCAGCTTTTCTCTGCTTTGGCCTTTCTTGCTGTGCATGGTTTAGAAACAACTTGTAGCTACTCTTTTCCTAAGTGCTGCTTTCATTTGTTTCCACTTGCCTCCTTCAGTTCTGCAGGAGATGTGGGTATGTGCAGGACTCCATATGTTTTCAGAGATAATCTGCTTTTTACTACCAGTAAGAATAACCTTGAGTACATATTGCACTGTCACAACATATTTTCTATATGAATCAGAAAGTAAAACTGGTGCATTGGAAAAGCAGACCATATTTTTAACAGACAAATTCATAAACCATGGTTTTATGAACAGAGCAAGCTGAGGGGTGGGTGCGGGGGATATCGCAGGAAAACAGATGTGTGCTTATGATCTGAACTCTCTATCCTACCAACATCATGTTACATTGGGGCTGATCCACAGAGAAGTCTCCCTCTAAATGGAGGCTGGGTGCTGAACTGTCCATACCATTTCAGTGAAATCAGTGTGAGCACACCGAGTGGAAATCAGCACAGAACAAGGTTGAGGGAGTAAAAATGGCTGTTCCCTTCCACTCCAATCAAGAAAACTATCAGCTATTCGGGAGGGCGGGGGGGGGGGGGGGGGGGGGGAAGACAAACCACAAATCATAGAAGCACTCAGCAGGGAATAAGGGAGGGAAAAGCGCGTTTCTCTTAAGGACACTTTCCGCTCTATTTATAGCTGTAGTTTGTATGGTGCTTAACGCTTGACCCACAGGGTTCATAGGTAAGTAAGTAAGAAATGCACAGCCATGTGTATTCTAAGAGTTGTATTTCATCCATATGTGCAAGATAGTCACAGGAGAGCTACAGAAAACTACACACTTGGGGTAGCAACCTTCCTAGTCCAGGAACAACCTCTGAATCACGCTAAGTCTATCCTCTGGCAAATCTCGAGTTTCAATGACAATTCTGCTTGAGTAAAAACTCAGAGCAAAATCCTGAGGCATTCAGTGTTGGTGGAAGTTTTGTCACTGACTTCATAGGACCCAGGAGTTTAGCATGAGTAAGCCTTGCTCTCCAATTGTTTTCATTGTATAATGCTGACAATACTATAGTGGCAAAGAAGATGCAATCTTCCCTCAAAGAGGATGTGCACATAGCTTCCCAGTCAGGCCAGTGTGAAAAGGGGGAGAGGAGAAACTGGTTCATTTCAATTTTCCAGTATCCTGGAAATTTTCCCTTATTTTTAAGTTCTTGAGGCAAAAGAAAAAAAAAAAAAATCAACCTTCTGCCTAATATAGCTTCGGTTTTTTTTTTACTAGTTGTGTTTTGTTTTGTTTTGTTTTGTTTTGTTTTGTTTTTAAAGAAGGGAGGCATCTTGACTGTGTGGGTGAATTGGGCTCACTAAAACATGTTTCTGCCTGCTGAGTCTTATCGTAACAGTATGCAGTGTTCTTTGTGTTGATACAGCATCCCTTCTACACAGAGCTGGCAGAGTACTAACAACAAGTTCATATATATAATTTGTTTAAGAAAAAAATGCCAAAAATGGGCTGTAAGTATTACCAGTTTCTCAACTCTGCCTACAAACAGCTTGAATTACAAAGCAACTTTTATGGTTTAGTGCCTTTTTTCACAGGGAAGAACATCTTCCTTCTGCTCTGGGGTGGGAGACTGTAAGGGATGTTGGCATAGCAGGTGTCTGCACACATTGTGTAGACAGGGAGTCCTACACAGTGTGAAGCTCCCTAAAGATCTGCTGAAGTCTCCTCTTTACCAACAGAGCCAGATCTGTTACTTCAGTTGTACCAGGCTACTGCCTTTGATTTATCAAAAGGTATATCCCAGTATTGCATTACATATATGTAGCAATACTATTGTAGCTGTAAAGCCTAAGAACATGAGCAACAACAGGTTTATATGGTTTATATATAATTTCTGTTTAGAACAACGTAAGCAAGTCCAATATTTTAGGAGATATTGATCAAATGAAATGTATTACCCTTCTATAGAAACTTTTATTTATGCATAAAACCACAAGTAAAAGGGCATTTAGTTTTACCAGTGAAGGGAACAAGACGACCCTCTTCTGTCTAAAAATGCCTTCACATTGTCTGTTATTTTTCTATCCCTAAAGACATGTGTGACCACTGAGATCATGACTTCATGCACAATGAAAAGCTGAAGAACCTCTTTGCCCCAGGTTATTCCCTCCAATCAAACCCACTTCTATAATAGGGCTGAAAGTTGTTACCGCATGCCCGCTCTTTACAGGCCTGTATCAAGGACAAGGTGGACAAACTGTAGCATGTAGACAGGCTGTAACATACTAAGAAAAATACCAGGAAAGCAGATTCAGCAGAAGAGGACTGAACACGAAGGATTTATTATATCCCGTACACTTCCAAGTGGTCCTGCCCTACTGAGACTGACGTACCTGAATGATGCAGATATTGAAGCCTGTGCTTTTGAGCATGTGAAAACTATTCTGTGACTAGAACAAGGGTCAAATATTTTCAAAGTCAGTTCAATAAAGCAAAACGCCAGTCCCAATTCCTTGAAATCACCAATTAAACTGCAGCCAAAAATGTTGCCCATTCGCCCCACAGAGGACCTAGTGTATTTGTAGTCCCAAAATGCACATGGTCTAATCAAAACTGCCATATCACAAGAAGCCAGCCAAGAAACCCAGACAGTTTGGTTAATGAGACAAAGAGCAGCTTCCTATTCATTCCCTTCTAAACAAAGATCTGAGGAAGGGGTATGGGCTGGGGGGGAGGGCTGTGGCGGGAGAGAGAGTACAAGAAGTACAGCAGGCCCAAAGAGAAGGGCACAAGCAGACAGTCAATTAGGTAATGCATCCAAGCCTGATCTGAAGACCCATTGGAAACAGAGCAGCCATTCATGCACTATGACATGCAGGTCAATAGAAGTAATCACATGCTTGCCCGGTACTTATGGCTGCGTTCGTGAAAGATCACGTGGCAACATATGATGAAATTCAACCCCTGATCACAAACTACAGTGGCAAAATGAAAAATGTCTTTGAATTTTTTCCCATTTAAACAAAAATAAAATCAACATTATTTTTTAAAGTCAAAACATCTTTTTTTCCCCACTGAATTCTCATCAGTCGTTGAAGTGAATTTTAAAGAACTCACCATATCTCACGCTCCATTTCTGAAATATTTCTCTTTCTGATTATCTGACAATTCTTATCTTCCAGGAAAATATATCAATCAAGCTCCTCCACGAAAACCATAGATGTAACTATTCTTAAACACAAGACAATTGCATTGTTTGTTTCAAGGCATGCATTGATCAAAACAAATGCCAGAAAATAATTTTCCTTCCTATTGGGTGCTACTTCCTGTTTGGCCAGATGCTTTATGTTGTTTGCCTTTTCTGTGTCTGAAGCATCTGCTAGCAGTTACTGCCAGAAATGTGATAATGACCATGGTTGACCAGTAGCCTGAGCTGGTGGATCCTGTGTTCTGAGCCTCAGACTAAGCAAATTGCAGATATTGCTTTCACTAATGCAAGCAACGCATGCCAGCAAGCACAGCGGAAGAGTTTGGCCTCTGTTTTCCACAAGGACAAGACCAAGCCCATCTAGAGCACATCAGAAAGCCACAGAATGGAAGGAATCCAGGCTAAATGTTTTCCAGTAAATAATCATGCTATGGGGTCCTATGAGGGCTTGTATCTCTTTCTTTGAGAGCTGAGTTAAGCCGTTCAGCTCACTAGCAAGTTTGGGCAAAGAGGTTGCTCACAGGCCAAGCCCTAAGAGCTTACAAACAATTCTTCAACCCTTGAGCTTGTCTGGAAAGCTGCATTAAAAAAAGAAAAAAAAAAAAAAAAGATAAGTTAACACTCTTCTGGCAAGGTTTTGGAAGTATTTGTAATGTTGGCAGAGCAAGAAGCTGTTGAGTTGTACCATTCTCTTTAGAAGGTGAGTCTAATGTATAGACCTTCCATGTAGAATGGGACTCCTCCTCTTTCTTCATCCTCTCCCTTCCTTCTGGTGTGTGGTATGTGTTTGACATCAAGAGACAAAACAAAGAAAAAGAGAAGAAATGGCAGCATGCAGCATCAGTTTTAAGTGAGGAAGCTTTTTTCATGTTTGTTTTTCCTAGTGATACCTTGAAGGAAAGGCAATCAAAACTCCAATGGATCCCAAGAACCATATTTTCTGCCAATAGGTTATGAAGGCAAGAAGAATAAACATGAGGAGCATAAATGTGCTGGTTGCAAAAGTGTGGTCACAAAACAGTGTGTTAACAGGAAGGGGAAAAAAAGAGGGCAAGGATACAGTGACACCTAATTTGTTAAATCTGTGAAAACCTCACATTGGAAACAATTCTGTTACATCTGCCTGGTAATCTCTGAAGAATAAAAGGGCCAACACAGTAAATTTTAGGATTGCTGGTACAAAAAGTTCCTCAAATATGGAATACAACCAACTGTGCCTTTCATTCTGGTCTGGAGAAGCCCTCAAAAGCTATCAAAGAATTTGTGCAAGCCTCTTATCATCCTGAAATAGACGTGATTAGAAATCTGCTAGAATTAAGCTGCCAGAGGCAGCAGTCCCGTTACATACTGTTGGCCTGTATGTCTGATACGTGACATTTTCCTAAATCCTGTCAGGCATAATCTATCATATAACCATCTTTTGGATTATACTTTGAGACTGTGGTCTTTTAGCACAAATATAAATATGCTTCAAATTATGATGCTCCCCATTAGGAAGACGATCACTGTTCTTATACAGAGGAAAATATTATCAGATAACCAAATACATGCTAAAGACCAGTGCAAAGTATCAGGAGTAAACAGAAGCAGAAACCAGCCCTAAGGCTGAGACACAGTACCGGCTATGGCCTAAAAAGGTTTTGTCTCCTCTGCTTGTGCTCAAGAAATGCAGGTTTGCATTTCCACCTATTCTGAGATCCATAGGTCTGGTGGAAGGGCAGTACCCTCGACCATCTATGCCACAAACTGGTGTCCAGAATATATCCAAATGATGTAATATTTTTTCTTCTGGAGTAATAGGATACACCAGAATGCTGTTATTTACTTTAATATCAAATGGGAAGGTCTTTTGATGAGCTCCTTCCCAACACCTCCATCTCCTTCTCCCCCAAATCAACTAATCTTCGTTGAGTTTTGCATCGTGCCACATGTAGGTGGAATTTGTCTTGCTTTAGTCTGAAGCCCAAAGTCTTCTAATTCTGCATTTTTCTGTGAGATTAAAATAGCAGACAATGAACATACGGTAGATGAACATTGGGGCTTGGCATGGAAGAAACTGGCCACCAGGAATATTGCCTGACATTAATAGATTAGGAAAACATACTGAATGGTATTGTACCACCCAATCCCTCTTGGAATTGAGGAGAGTTCCTCTGGAAGAACCAGATGGATAGTAGTCATCAAACATACTACAAGGAGAGCTGTCACCACCAGTCAAAAGATGTGGACTGTGGAAAGGGATGAGCTTAGACACAATACAGGATGAATAAATATCATATATTTAGCAGAAGAATTCAAAGGCTAGCAACTTGCAAATTAGACCATTATGACAATGATGAGCTGTTTACATATGCTATAGTGAATTATTTAATTTTGCTTTATCCATAGAGAAAATTCACTGGATTTCAGTAGTATGAACACATTATGTGGGACAAGCAGGAGTGGGACAAATCAGGATCCCACTGAACCTATTCTGGAACATCTGTTGTTCAACCTAGTCACAAATGATTTGGAAGACAGGGTCAACAATGAGGTAACTAAGTTTGGTGTTGATACAAAATGATCTGTGGTCATCAAACTGACTCTGAACAGCTGCAGAAGGATATCATGGTATTGAGTGACTGGGTAAAAATATGGCAGATGGAATACCTTGGTGATAAGTCCAAAATAATGCATATGGGAAAACCATATGTCACTGTATATAACTGTGCCATGTCCAATACTGCATCTGCCTCTAGATACACGGCATCTCAGAAGGGATGTAGGAGAGTTGGAATGGTAGGGAGCAGAGCAGTGGAGATGATCAGAAGTATGAAATTGCTTCCTTATGTGGAGAGACTAAATAATCTGGGACATTTTCCCTGTGAAAGAGACACCTAAAATGCTAGAATGTGATCAAAGTTCATAACATCATGAATGTCATGAAGAAACTTAATAGGGATTATTTTCCTTTTATGTATATATACATATGGAGATATATATATATATAATATGTGTGTGCATGTTATTTTCCATAAGCTAAAAAGTAGGGACCACAACTGAAAGCAACAGGCGGCAGGTTTAGAACAAATGAAAGAAAGCGCTTGTTCTCAAGAGACACGGTTTTATCAATGGGATGCTTGGGATGTCAAAAGTATAAATGATGAGTTCAAAACATCCTTAGTCATACTCATGAAGGAAAGGTCCATTGGGACATCTTAAACACAAAGACAGAAATACAACACCCAGGGCAGGTTTTCAGGCCTGGAAGGCTAACGCCAGAGGCAGCGTCACTCTGTGCTCGTCCCGCTGTCACCCTCACTCCCCAGGCTCCTGTTATCGACCACACTCGGAGACACTTGCACTTATATTGCACGAAAGAGGAAAGTCTGGGCTGCATTAATATGCCTCTGAGGAATTTATAATAATTCTAAGACAGTGAAACTAAAAAGCTGGATTATTATTTATTTTTTTAGGAGATCAACTCAGGATTTCTCATTGTAATGACAACTGTTTGTTGTATCCGCCACTTGTAATAATTATATTTGTAGTTTAATCCTCTGCTTTAGTAAATACCCTCCCAAGCACTCCAGGTCTTTGAATGCAAAACAAGTTATACACAAGTAAGCCAGGAGTGGACACGCTTGGTTGCCTGGTTGTTTAATTAGAAACTGAAGCAAAAGGCATCCTGCCGCAGGGAGACAACCAGGCTGCAGACTGTGACACTGCCATAGCCTTGCTCTGTCTCTCTTTAGCCTTAAGCAAATCTGATCTTGGGCATCCTGACCCTGACTAATTGCATACTGTTTTCTGTGATGCTGAGAAGCTCCTTCCACCCATTACTGGACTATTAAGCTTCTCTGCTCTGGCTGATAATTAAGCAGCAGAATGCCGAACTTTTTTTGTTGCTGTTGGTTTTTTTTTTTGCATCCTTCTTCCGTCCTCCTCCCCAATCCCCTGATATGCAAAGGCCAGCTGGATGCTTCGTTTGTCATTTTGTCACACTGTTGAGAGGTAAAGATGTCATATCACCTTTCAGAAGACAAGGAAGGTGATAAATGCACTAACTTGAGAGACAAAGCGTCAGGACACTAATGAAAATCTGCAGTGACTAGACAGCAAGGAGGACCTCATTTTAAGAGACTCTGTAAAGGAAAGACAACTTTATCAGCCTATGCAAATGTCAAGTCTAAAGTACACTGGTTTAATGCGGCAGCATATTTTTCTGTCAGGAACAAAAGTATATGCATTATAGAGAATTATTTGCAAGTAACCATGTAAGCAAGTTTAAATGTCACGCGGAAAATAAGTGAGCTACCAGTCTCTTCTAGCTGTTATCTTTATATCTAGATTTACAAAAATATAATGTGGCCTAGATTGGAGGACTTGTTTTTCAGATATCTTTTTTTTTTTTTCCAATTGAATAGGAACTGTGTGGGAGAATGACATGTATTTTTTGATATCCTAATGAAAATGACGACTAAAATAATTCATCAAAATTTCACCAGCCATAAAGGCTTCACTGGGCCATTATATTAGTTTATTAGGTAAAATTAAATAAAAAGAGACTTTAAATGAATTATAACCAGCTTGCAAAATAACAAATATATTGTGTATGAGAAAATTAGCTCCAT
This sequence comes from Platalea leucorodia, assembly GCF_965183815.1. Lineage (NCBI taxonomy): Eukaryota > Metazoa > Chordata > Aves > Pelecaniformes > Threskiornithidae > Platalea > Platalea leucorodia. Next base: position 96,104,828 of record NC_138823.1, on the reverse strand, counting down.
CTGATGTGCACCAGCCACCATATGTAAAATGCCCATTATTCGTCCTGTCCCTTTGAAAATCATTTTATTGGAATGTATCAGTTAAACTAAAACACATGACCCTCCTTCTTGTGACATGAAAGAAACCACTGAAGAGAAGTCTCTTTTTTTTCCCTCCCTTCTACTCATGTGAACTTTCTGGGAAAAAAGCAGCTTCAAGGATTTTTATCAACGTCTGTGTAATGACAAGTGCATCACATGCATTCTGAACCATTAGCTGCCTACATCTGAAAGAATTTGGTCAACATTTAGGAATTCATTTAATGAAAGGCTGGCCTATTAAAGCTCTGCTAGCTTTGGAAGTTGATTGAGCCTTTCTTTTCAACTTCCTGCATCGTTGTAAATGATGCTATGCAGTGCCCTCATGTGATATAGTCTAGACAACAAGCTTGCATTGTAACACCAAAAAAATCCAAGTACCAGGTGATACATTTCTGCTTGGAGATGCAACTATGCAGTACAAGGCTCTTTCCAAATCTCTGTGTGAAATCACTAATTTAAAAAGCAACAGCTCCAAAACCATCTATTTATATTTTGGAGAGATAAAGGAAAAACATTTTCCTCATACATCCACATGACACTTGAATCAACAATTAAATAAACAAATAGAAAATCAGTAAAAAACTAAGAGACAATGGACAGCATTTCTTCTCTCAGATCGCTGAAACCAACTGAGATCAGAATTAGGCCCCCTAACTACTGGCTTTTAATTTTTGGCTGAAAGATGAATTTGCTTCTTTAATGACTTGACACTCCTGATGCTTCTAGACCAGCATGAAGTGGGCTGTGAGAGCAGCAGGTTCTGCACTGGGTAGGCGTTGCTGCCTTATGACACCTGTTGATTAATGTAAATGCCTGATGTAGGGGAACACGTAACAGGATGGCATTAAAAGAAGAAGCAGTTAGCATGGCGAGGACATATCAGAAGGGGAGCCCACTGGCTAGTCGAGCACTCACCTGCATCCCAAACATAGCTACATTGTCGGGTTTATGGGTGTGTTTTCTCAAAATTGCAGAGAAACAGGTTACCTTTTTATGACCTCATTTTCTCTTCATGGCTTTTGTGAGCGTAAGCACTACAAAATAGTGTCATATGGGTGGCACTGGAGACTGAAAACATAACAAAAAACATTTAATCTTGTTGTTTTGGGATTTGCAGGCAGAGTGCACATGAATGAGGATGGGACTGGGCTCCATTTCCATGGGATAGGTAAAGCACAGGGAACAACATGGAAGAGTTATTCCCCTTCCGAGGCTTGGGAGGAGAGTTGTGTCACATGTGCTTGGCACAGGGTTCCTCAACGAGACATCTGATGAATAGCTTATGAAATTACATTTATGAAATTAAATTTAATTTTAGAACAAAACTACAGACAGCATGCATTCCAGCTAATTTTTCTTCAGGCTCCAAGAACTGAGGGGTGGTTTTTTTGTTTTCTTTTTTGTTTCCCAAACTGATTACCTGCTTAACTCCTCAAATAATTACCCCTGTTGACTTTGATCTGTAGTTACTAGTGGAATAACACCTTCTTCTAGGAGGGCAGGTTGCCAGCTTCCTTCAAATGAAAGGCCTGGGCTTATGAAGTCATTTCTTGATGATCTCACCAATTATCTTCTTGTCTCTGATCTTCCCTTTTGGGTAAGGTTATTGGGAAAGCTGAGTAAGGTAACTGTAGTCTCAGGACAAATTTATCCTTGTCTATTGTAACTTGCCTTTAAGACTGGATGCAGCACAGAGACTTTATTACTCCCTGTGGGGAAGAGCTCAACATAATGACACACAGGAGACCAGGCAAACATAGATGTTTAAGCACAGGCAGATGAAAGCTTTTGTACCAATGATCAGGAGATTTTCTTTCAATTTGTGCATGAATTTTGTGTGGAGGTAAGATCATAGCACTCTTGATTTGTTCTGCACCTCTCATTCAAAAGAAGTCAATAAAGTAGCCATTGGCATCTGTCCTAACATCACCAGAAGGAGGGCTTCTCCAAGATAAATTCCATTCAACGTACACAAGACCAATGACAACGGAAATAAGCATGTATATCATGTTCATAGTATTGTGCCTATATTACCAGAGTCTGGCTGACAGTGGAATGCAGAAGTTGCTTCTCATAAAATCCATTTTCATTACTTCCACCCTGGCCAGATGTAAGCAAACACCTAGCCAACAGAAAAATAAGCGGGTAAAAATAGCGCAAGCTGTAATAATGTCTGGAATCAGACACTGGAGGGAGACACAGTTGCACACACTAAGCCAAAGACACTCCTGTCCTTTCTTGCAGGAGTATTGAGTGCATGCCCTAAGAACGAAGCATTGAAGCCCTACTTGATCTGCCTCCATTCCTCATTCTCCACATCAGCAAGGAAGGAAAGAGAAAAAGAAAGCCTGGGCCAGTTAAGGAATCATAAAGCCCTACACTTTGTTGTTGGGGGAGGAGAAGCACGCAATTCCTGGATAAAGCCTGCAGAAATTCAGCACCAATGGTGTGGAACTGTTTTTCGAATCAAGCCCTGAGAACCCATCATGATTTGCATTCATGTAAACACCTACATTTTTTCGTTAACTGAACTGATTTAACTGCTAATTAAAACTAGTCAGTAAGCACAATGCAAAATTAATTAAACCATTTAGTCGGTAGATGCAAATGAGGCAAAGTTACGGCTTGGACACAACCAAAATAAGTATAAGTACTACTCATCATCTGGCAAAATAGTTCTTGAGGTAAATACTTTCCCCAGAGATGACGTAAAGCAATAAAAAAAATCATACTGCTGACTACAGATGATCTTTTATTGATAAAATGTGCTGGAATCCAGCTTCTTCTCTTTGAAACAGTGACAGACTGGACTCAGTGGATTTTAAAACCACTGTCCCATACAAGAAATCTTTCAAAGTAAGGTCTGGATCCCAACTCACTCTACTCAGGCATGCAAAGTTGCTCCTGTCTGTCACTGGCAAGCATTTTGGCTCAATCTGGACCTTATATTTTTGAGGGCTATTTTTATAGCTTTACATTTTCTCAGGGGGAAAGTATCTGCTTGGCGAACTATATTGTCTGATGTTAGGTGGAAGTAGTATTTTCTAAGAGAAAAGGCCAGAAATGTGTGTGTCTGTCTGTGGTATCTCTGCGCTCAGCCTCCTCTTTCCACAGGACCCATGTGCCTCACAACCCTAATTGTACTTACTCTCCTAAGACTCCCCTGGGACAGGGACACACACACACACACACACACACAGAGTTACCCACATTGTATAAACTGTGAACTGAAATGGGTAAATTAAGCATTAGATCCAACAAAAGAACTAAGATGCCCAAAGGTGTGGTCCAGCAGCAGCTCACATGTAGAAACCTGGACCCAGGGACAAGTCCTTGTGAGTCACCTGAGCTCCCTGCATGATGCTTGGCAGTACTCTGGAGAGAGTTTCCTTAGGCAGGTTCAGATATCTAACAGGTATCTCACCAAGGTGCAATTCCGAGCTAAGTGAGATGCCTGCAATTAGACAGTGTAAACTGTCCTTCCAGCTTTTCCTTCATTTCAGGTGCCCCAGAATGGCACCGAAAACAAGAGCATGCAGAAGGTGAGATGTCTGTGCTCGAAAGACTCAGCCCAGCAAGAAGTGCTGGGGACAGAAGTGGGAGTTAAATCTCTTCTTCTCCTCTGGCTCTCCACAGCAGCGTCCCATCTCCTCCAGTTCCCGTCCCCCAGCACATAGCTCTTTCTGCTGAGTGCGCACAGCTCACACCTCGCTCAGAAACAGCATGGTTCAAGTTTTCCTTTTTACAACACAGTTGTCATCATGGAAGCTTTACGCATTCATGCAGTCGGCAAACCACTCATCCAGGATGCAGGAGACCTTGCCTCGTTTCCTCCTGCTGTCCGAGGGGATGCGAGCTCACAAACCCTGCTCCTGGGAGCCGGAGCCAGGAAAGCGATGGTGATGCTGGCAGGCACAGGAGAGGAAGGGGACTCACCTCCCTCCTGTCAAGCACAGAAACATGCTTGAGGACCCTTGGGCCAAAGACAACATCCCAGGGCACTGGCTGGGGAAGGACGGTTCTCAGCTGCTCACAGGACCACATCCTGTACTGGTTTCACAGACAGCTACTGGGCTGGCCCCTGGGAGGACTTCACTAGCAAATATATAATTCCTGACTTCCTGGTGGGGTTAGGTATGGGCTTTCCAGGAAGGCTGAGGCATTTCTAGCATCAAGCAAAGAGTGATCTGTCAACATCTGGAGACAGTTAAGATAAAGTAAAGCACCCATGGTATTTAGAGACTGTATGAGCAGACAGCTCAGACTTTGGTCAGGTCTAAAGCAATGTGCCTGAGGCCCCCAGCGAAGCAGGCAATGGCCCCCAGGCCTCTCTCCTGATCCACAACCCCCAAACCCCTCTGCTGTCACTCCAGCCTTCCCCGGTCTCTCCTGAACAGTGAGACCCAGGGGGGGCTGCACGTGCTAGTGGGATACAGGGCTGTGCATGCTCCCCACAGCAGCTGGGAAGGTACTCTGCTTGGCTGGGTCCTCCATGGGCAGACAACCAGCCTGGCAGCCAGTGCACAAGTGCCATGCGGAACATCGTCCATTTTGCCAGCACAGTGCTTCATTTTTCTATCTATCATCTGTGCTACCAAACTGTTTGAGTCTGGTTGGAAAAACTAAAAACAACAGCATGCTTATTTTTAGCTAAGCAAAGAAGTCTGCCAGCCCCACACCTGATTGCTGGTTGGTTTACATTTAATAATAGTCTTCTGTGAGAGGTTACCACATCCTTTCTCATTACCATTACTGTTATGACACTCTAAGAAGTATTTGTTTCCTTAACATTTTTCTCAGCCACTTTTAGACGCATTTCTGCCTTTAGCTGCTTCCATTCTAACACAGAAAATACATGCTAAGAGGGAAAAAAAAAATGCAGAAAACAAATGAGCACACTCTCCTTGACTCAGATAATCCTGGACAGGGAGCAGGGCAAGGTCAAGTCCCTGTTTTAATATTCCCTTCTCCTCTCATGACTTCTATTAATGGTAACTATACCCCACTCCTCAAGTGTTACAGTTGGTGCGATGCTCATCGTGCTCTGTCTGTCCTACTTTCACATGGACCATTATGAGCCATGGAAGACGATACACTGAAAAGTGTGTGGAGCTCCGGCTGGAACAGCATCTCTTATGCAAGACACCTGTTATGGCTGTTGTGCACTAGGCTTGCTGACTGCTAGCTTTGAGGCAAACCTAATGTAGTTACACTGTCAAAGGTATGGTACTTATCTGCATACTGCAAAGATGGAACTAATGCAAGCCAAAATAATTTTTCTTTTCTTTCTGTAAGTACCATTACTAATATATTTCACATGGTTAAAAATGCATTATATCTAGAGCTCCTTCTTTAAATGTGTGTGCATAAATTTAGCTTGGATACTGTTAAATATAATTTCAAGCAGTAGAAATAAAATAGCATTTTGCAAAAAAGCATTTAAGCAGAAACAAATGCATTACAGTTAAAGTTTCATGAACACTGATAAGATTGCCGGCTAAAGCAGCTTAATAAAAACAAAACAGAAACAAAAAGGACTATATAACTCATTTAGGGCCATGGGAGGCAGCTTCAGCTTGCAAAATCCCCACTGTAGGGAATACTTAACCAAGAACTGTCCCTTTGAATAAAGAGGGCCACAAGGCAGATTTTACTGAGCAGATCTTTGAGCTATACAGGTGAAAAGAGTTGGGCTAGGGATACTGAGGCACAGCTGATACCTCAGCTGTGGCATGATATGCTGCTCTGCAGAGTTACTTGGCAAGTAAGTGTTGAAGAACCCAGCTCAGGTATGAAAAAACAGCTCTCTGCTTGGACTGCTTCCTCCTGGCCCTGCTGCAACAGCAAAGCACATAGCTGTCTAAGGCAGCAGGCTGCTGTAGCCAGCACAGCAGCTGCCTATTTAGCCTGTTTTCCCAGTCCGTGGAAACCCAGACAGCTGCTGCTGCCACCAGTGAGGGCAGAGTCAGGATGTGTGGGATTTCCAGGACACCAAGATCACCATTCCGGTAGCAACTGTCATTTTCTTCACACTTTCCAAGCTATTCCACATCCCATAGGCTGATGTAGAAGCAGCAACCCTGGTTCACTAGGGTTGTCCATCCTGGCTCTGCTACTTTCCCTTTCCCATCCCTGTTGCCTACTGATGACCCCTGCTCAGTTTTGCCTACACAGCTGAGCTGGATCTAGGAAGCTGATAATATTAACTCTGTCTAAGTACCTTGATAGTGTGATTGTTCTGGAGTTCAAGTTAGCCCAACAGGGCTGCACATCACTGTACCGTGCTGTGTAGATATACGCACTGAATTAGTCATCCATTGTCCGCACAGCACAGGGCTGTGACAGCCATTTGAGCAACTGCCTTTCTACCAACCCAGAATATGTATTATTTAGTTCAAAGGTCCTTTGAAGCAAGGATTGTCCTCTGCTGTATACCTGCATGGTGCCCTGTTGAATAGAGACTGGCTTTTGGTCAGTGCCTCAAGGTAGTTCTGTAACACAAATGATTATTCATAATAAAATAAATATAATGGCTCACATCAAATGTCTAATGATACTGTTCAAGGGATCCTGGGGGTGTTTCTAAAATGTGTTCTTATCATATTAAAAATGTAGGATCTGAGTATAATTTCATTCCCTTTTACAGTATTTTAGATGACCAAGAGGCTATTTTCTCCTTGTTTCATCCACATATAATCCTATGAGTATTGCAGAGGGAACAAATAGAGACTAGAAACCATGCATATGATTATAAGAATCTACATTTTATTACAAACAGCCCTACCTCCCTCCCTCTCCCTGTGCCAGAATAGTATTACTTGGGTTGCAAAATCAAGCATTCAAAAATTAGGAAGTTCAGATTTTCTCTGCAGATCTAATTCAGCCACACTGTTTGTATGTGTTACAACAGCATGTGAGTAATTAAAGACTATTATTGTCAAGTAAATTTCACCTTATCCAGAGCAGACTGGATGGTGCGTGTTTAATGAGTGACTTTGCAATACCCTTTCTCCTTATTACTCAGTGTGTGGTCCCCAACTCTACAGTTGGCACCCTATCTAGATCTTTAAATATTTTTTTCACAATCTTTCCTGTGCCTTCATCATTATTGTACCCTAGTGCTTTATGGGTATCAATGCATTTTTTTCCCCCACAATATCCTCCCGAGATGGCAATTGATTATCTCAGTTTTACAAATGAGGAAATGGGACACAGAAAGAGATCTAAAGCACAACCCCATTCTGGGTGCCCATTCTGAGATGCCACTGGTTTTTATAGATCTTTTCAAGTGCAGAGCACTGCCATTTACATCTCTAAGCATGACATATTTCTTCTGACCTTATTCTAACCTCTCGGGTAGACAAAAGAAGCAAGATACCACAATCAGAAATCATCTCTGAAAACAACTTGCCTGAAGTCATATGAGAATCTGATGGTAAGGGCAGAGGAGTCCTACTGATGCAAGCAATGTTTAAGGGCCTTTACTATGAAAGTGATCTCTTCCACATGCAGTCCCCTGCCCTGCGCACCTACATCTTTCAGATCTATCAGACAAACAATGGAGCAATGGTCCCTCAGACAACTGTCTCCTTCATTACACAACCTTGATTCAGGCCCAGAATAGGCCCATCCCATGCACTGAGTAACCTAAATAATAAGGAGCCCTACAGCCCCACCTATAATTATGAAGTGAGCTTCCAAATATAATATCAAACACAGAGGCTTGAGGAATGTTAACTGCGGCATATAAAACAAGCTCAAGTTGTTAAAATACTGACAGATTTATTTGCTCCAGCAGAAAAAACAAATAATGTTCACTAAATTTAGTGCAGGATAGTAACAAACAGAAAGACTGCCGTGGAGCACATAAAACCTCACTGTGTGAGGTGTTCTTGATGGCCATCTTCTGTGGAGAACTGATCTGCATCAGAGAGGGCAGAAAGCGGAATGTCACCAGTTTTCTCATTGTATGTAGCAGTAAAACATTCATGTCAAAATCATTTATCATGTAGTTTGCAGCGAAGCCACAACATGTGTTTTTGCTATAATATGTCTCTACATTTGCTATTTCTTAGACAACATTGCATCTCATCTGATAGCTGGTACAGGATCCCCATGCTGTCAGAGGTGTCTGGAGCCACAGTGGGGCAGGGGCAAGAAGGATCCCTATGTGCCATCTGCTGCCAACACTGCCACCCAAGTCTGTGGTGGAAGTCTGTCTTCACTATCAGTGTGCTAAAATACACTAGCAACTTTTAATTACCTGCAGATGGGGTGAGAGTGTGTGGGGAAATTGCTACCTCATACAATTAATCATCCCCTCCCTTCCTTTTTTTCCCTTACACAATAGAGGACATGAAGACTGGCTACTGACAGCAATAGAATGAGAATTTCCTGAACCTACTATCAGGTGTCCAGTCCTGAAAATGATACAAATTTTGGCAATATTTTGAATAGAGTTCTTCCAGCTGGAAACCTTCAATTTTCATCAAATATCCTGTATGCACTGGCTCAATGGAAAGCATTAAACTGATGTAGGATCGGACCTGTCACTGAAAGCAGCAATGGCTTTCTTCTTTTGCCCACTCAATAACATATTTTTGTTTAGTCTGATACCATCAGGCTTTTTCAAAAGAGTCTAATCTCCTACTCAAGTCAGTGAAAGGAGAGTAATGCAAAAATGCACTAGGAATGACTAGGTAAGTTTTGGAAAAAAAATTCAGCCCGTTCAATATTCTAATTTTTAAATACTTTAAATCATGGATCAATTGTAACAGTTGATACTGAGCACTGAAGCACTGTTTTAGAAGGAACTGAGGTCAATACCTCAGCTTTCTCACACGGACATTCAATATTTTTTAAAAATCAGGATCCCTCCAAGACATGCATTCATATGCATTTCTGAAAGTTTGAACAGCTAATCATTGAAAACATGTTGCTAGCTTGCACAATAGCAAGGAACCCTGAGTGCAATCTTTTTAACATTATTCTAGTACCATTAAATTCTATTTTGTACCCACAATTTCTCTTTATGAAGAAAGAGTTTATTCCACAAGCACTGAAATTAATGAAACCCAGTTTTTCAAGGCTATCTCCACTACCCACCTGCCCGCTAAAAGCCCAGCTCTGCCCCTTACTTTTTATGACCCCTCTCATCAACATGCATGCCTAACTCTGTTAAGGAATAGAGTTTCATGCCCATCTTCAGGATCTTTTTCTTTCTCTTTTTCTGTATCTTCACTCAACTTTATCAGCTGAGCAGAGGATGCATGTGGACTGTCCTCTGTGTAGAGTGTCCGCCTACCTACTTGCATGCCGGCTGGCCGGCCAGTCTTTGCTTCTCAGCTGCTGGGCCAGCCAAATGCTTTGGGAAAGGGCTAAACTTGCCATGGGTTTTTCTGTGTAGGGGAGCTGACAGGGTTCTTCTTTGCTACCCAGCCTCAGTTTTCATAAGGCATCTGCTCCTGCCTGCAATTTGGCTGACATCCTGACTCCCAGGTTCAAAAGTTTCTTGAAGAGGAGTGACTGATGGACACAGAGGACTTGCAGCTCCTCCAGGAACCAAACCACAAACATAATCTGCCAGGAAAACTATGTGTTGATGAAAAGTTTTATGATTAAAAACTCACAAATATCTGAAATGAGAGGAAATATGTATCAAAAAGCACAGCAGAGCCAGTATACTGAAACAACATATGCAATTGCTTAAGTATATACCAAGAGGAGAGAATTTTGTATATCATTTAGGGCACACCATAATGGTATTTAAAAAAAATCATCCTTTTAGTTTCCATCACACTAAAAATTTGCCATCTGTTATATGGAAGTTTGTTTTTCCCTTTCATTGTAATTAACTTTTTATTGAATTAATTACTCCAGGTGAGCTGGAAGCGGCTGTTCTACCTCACCTGGTGTGGCTGAGTGTACCCACGCCCAGCCTTGCCATTCACCATTCAGATGCAAATCGTCCCGCTCCCCACACGAAGTCACTGGCGCCCACCCAAAAAGCCTGCTAGCGACAAAAAACAATAACATGGCAGGCAGCTGCTGCCGCACAGAAGGGAAAAAAAGTTTTAGAAAAAAGGACATATATTCCCTGCTTGGTCATTTAAAAATGTGTATTCTACCGAATAAAACAGGTGAGAAAATATTTGAGATAAACACAGAGTGAATTTTAAATAACTTACACATCGCATCTACAGGTCACTGGCCCTTTTTCTACATGATAATGAATATGTTTGCTACCTTGATCCACTATGTATACATGCGTGTGTCTGTATAGATGTATACACACATGCACAAACAGTGATCAAACCTGTCAGGAAATTAGAACAAAGCAGTGAGCTGAACTGGATTATGAAGGAGTTCTGTTAATTGCAGTAACATGGTCATCAAACATAAAAAAAGGTAGGAGTCCTCACCTGTAGATTCTCTGCCTGAAGACAATGAATTAATTCCATGCACATTTATAAAATAAGGACACAAAAGAAATAAATGAAAGCTTCTTAAAATAAAATTACATATTGCATACACCATTCTCTCCCTATGAGACAGCAAAAAAGAATAATCTGTTGTTAAGTTTTAGTTATTTTAGCTATTTATTAACTGTTCCAATGGTGAAGAATGGAATGGAATGGAATGGAATGGAATGGAATGGAATGGAATGGAATGGAGAACGTGATGGCAGAAGCCAGACACTTATGGAGTGATGATTACTATGCCATGTGGCCCAATCCATATATATTAAGAGTGTACTGAGACACTGTGGCAGCTTTTCACAGCAAAGATGGCCTCCACCTTGCAATGGTCCCCCTGCATGTGCAGAGCCCACTACAGCAATGTGGTCTTTATTATCCTTGAGACAGCACATGCTGCTCTTTTTTCTGCAGTATCTACCAAGTCAGTACCTGTTCGTGTATTTTTCCTTTTTGTTGCTTTGATGTATTTTTCCCCTCCCTCTTTAAAACCTGCTCAAAGCCTAGGTTAAAGCTCACCCTGCTGAGAGACAGATGCAGGGATGAGATTCCTATTATCTGAAGTACTGAGTTGTTCATAGCCAACAACAGAAGCAACAAAATAGGATCATGCAGAACAGGCATACATGTCATCGCTGTTAGTAAAGTAATTACAGATTTGGCACTAGTGCAGGCTTTCTGCTTGCCAAAGCACTGGATGGAACTTTAAGAAGCAAATGATTATCCCTATTCAGAGCAAAGCTGGTCAATCAATCCTATATCAATTCCCCTGACGCAGCAGCACAAGACTGCGGTTGACTTCTGAGAGAGCACATGGGATGCCTCCACTTAGCTGAAACCCACTTCTGAGGGTATCTATCCTGAGACCACATGATCCTTGGAGGCAATGAGCTCCAGTGACTCGCTAGAAACAGTAATTCCATAATAAGATTCTTTTCTGGTCTGAATGCAACGCTGCAAAAAATGCAAAAATGCAGTCAGGAGAAACTCTAATTCAAACAGCCTACTTAACAGCATTAGGATTGCCAACCACACTTCTGGCTAACTTTTACGCTTTTCTGAGTACTGGTGTGGAGCTCAGGTTTTGGTAGCAATTGTCTCAGTCACTATTTCCTTTATTTGGTATTTTGACATTGACAGTAGAATAACAGCTGGCCTGAATTTGCCTTTGGGAAAAGAATTGTATATTGATCCCATTATATTTCAGAACATCAGTAAATCCACACATAGTAATAAGCTGTTGTTTTTATTGTTGCTATTATTTGTTCTACAGTAGGACTGGAGAGAGTCACGGGCCAGGAGTCAGCCATGCTCGGCAGTCTATAAGCAAGAAAATATGTTCTTATATCTAAAAACTTTAAATCGCTCTCATTTTCTGTGTGTGGCACAAGTACCAAAGTGTATTTCAAAAGTTCTACTTACCTTGTTTCCAACTGGGACTTTTTAAAATTTTTGAGGCTTTTAGCATGTCCCATCACGGTCTGATTGTGCCACAACTAAAATGGAGTTATGTGCTGAAGTGATAAAAAATTAGAAATATGTGTAAATAACAAAGACAAAATGTATCAGAGAAAATATAGGAAAGAGATCGCAGAGCTGATGGAGAACTGTGGACAGCTTGGTCATGGAATAACACTACTGCAATATACTGTTGGTGGGACTCCAGTATCTCCACATCACACTGCAATGCACCGTATAGACGTAACAGCTCAGGGCAGGTTTAATCCCCACACCTCTGCACCACATCATTGCACAGTGCACACATGCCAAAGAGTCGATGTGGGGCCAGTCGGCACAGCAGTGAATGAAAAGACACTCCTAGCTGGCGGAGAAGCCCTCAGCGGCAGTGCAGGGGAAAAGGATGCCATGGGGGACAGTAGCCCCCGCCATGAGCACAATCAAACAACATATCAAAGTTCATGAAAACTCTTGCATGCCTCATATTTGTCCTTTGCTGCCCACGCCTATCTATATCAGTTATTTGTGACTTAATTTCTTTTAAGAACATTCATCGTCTAAAGCAATTGCTAGACGAAAGATGATCAAGCAATTGCTCAGGTAGAGAATAGGATCAATAGGATTACAGATCTGGTTGAAGGGAGCTATCAGGAGCTACAATAATTAGGTTGCCTGGGGATCCAGCTTCATGCCCAGCCCAGCATCATCATACAAGGACATGGTAACTTTGCTGGAAAAACCACATCAGGAGTTTTCTCTCCTCTCAGACATGTCTTGTGATCCTAGCCACAAAAAAGTTTTTAAATAGCATCAGCTTAAGAAAGTAGGCAACCCTGGACTAAATCTTTCTTTATTTTGTACAGGAACTAACACATGAAAGGTAAATTATAATTTTTATCATATTTAAAAGCTATTTGTATTTATAGATCATATTTACATGCTATTAAACATGCTATTAATTTGCAATAAGGAAAGCGAGAATACAATTACACCCTTATTACACACACATGTGGAAGGACAACTAGAGCACTCATCACATAAAAATTAGATGTTATATGTATTTCTGTGTAAATGTTTTGTATAACTATATAAATGGATACACATATCTGTGTCTCTCTATACATTATATATATTTAAAGTATATGTCTTCTTAATATATATATTGTATCTCTCTCTCTAGACAATCTCTATATTTATTTACACAGGTATTTATACATCTGACCTATCTGATTTTTATTTAGTCTTTCTAGGTCTTAAGATACTCAAATATGACTTAAAGTACTATGACTCACCATTTGCTTGTAAGACAAAATTGAACACAAATATGTTTTTCTTCTCATCCTTAATAAACAAAAAATATTTAGTGTGAATTTAACTCCATGGAGGCAACAATAAAGCCTTCAGTGACTTTAAAAGACACAATTTTTTCCAACTGTTTATCAGCATTAAGAGACGAGATTTTTGCTTGCCACAAATAGGCTTAACTCCATCAACTTTACTAGAAGTAAGAAGGTCCACAGCCATGGAGCTCCTGTTCCTGAAAGTGTATCGCGTACACTAAATAACAATACCAGAATGCATTCAGTGTCAAAACAGCACCGATAAAGCGCAGATGCAGGAGCAGCTGAACAGAAGCCCTTCAGCTGGATTCAGTGAAGATTTCTGTATGCGCTACGTGAGCTACTGGATCAGACCCACAGACTCCTGATTGATTGCAGTGGAAATTTTGAGCCTGATTCGAGTCCTGAAAACTCTGTCTCAAGCAAGGGACCCTTACTCCCTGCTCCAGCTAGTATCCACTACTCTCACGAGTAAAAACTACTCACCTGAGACATCCCTTGACTACTGTCTGTTACCATATGCAATTTAGCAAAGTACAGGGTTGTTTGATAAGATTCAGATTGCTCATAAATTATATCACAATGATAAATCTAAGGCACACATCCTGTAAGGATAACTGAAATGTGAAGATTTCTCTTTTTGAAGAGGAAAATGCACAAACTATAAAGATATATTGTTCTTTTAAAATCTTCCCTTCCAGAAGTTTGTGCTAATTTTAGCTACTACCTCTAGCTAAAAAGAAAAGAGGAAAGAGGACCAGAGCTATGACGAGTACAACTGCACTTCTAAATGAGCATTATTTGTTTCCAGTTATTAAAAATATATATATAGCTAGTACAGCTTACAGCCCTCTTCGTTCGCATAGAGGGCTCTCAATGAAATGTGCTTACATATTATTTTCCTAGCAACACATTTCAAAAAACCCCAAAACACAGCAATGATCCTGTAAGTAAATAAAATTATTTACTCTAACTGCACATGAATGGTATTATTAGTGTGGCAAAATCCACTGATCCCTGGAAACCCACAGGAGATGATTTCCGATATGCAGGGTTTATGGGAGTAGATGCAGGCATATCCCAGAAGGTTGCTAAGGAACTAGCAGATACATGCATTTTCTGCAGATCTGACACGTAAAATATATCCCTGTTTCTTGGATTAGGCAAACTGAGAAAGCTATGTGAAATGAGATATTCACATCAAATTCTCCTTATTTTCCTTAATCAAGAAACCCCTGAGAACTATAACTATGAATAATTCAATCTTTCACTAACATTTGGTGCAATTAATAACAGTACTTTAAAGCTGCTAGCTTTGTATATCTTTTTATGCATAATTAAAGGGTGTTGATATTTAAGTTTTCAGCCAAGGAGCAAGCTAGGTTTGGTTTTGCTGGCAGCAGCTGCTCCTGGCTTAACTACAATATGATAACCTGATATTGCCCCATCTCAACGCACCCAGCGCAGTTAGCTTTCTTCTCTGCCACCACTCCCGCTCTTTCTTAATTGTGCTGGAATTTTGTGCTCTGTCTGAATCAGTAGCTGCCTGTCTGCTTCCTTCTCCCCTCTCCTCTGCCACACACGTTAGCAGTTTGGAGCTGTGGTCAGAACTTGTCTAATTTTCTTACGGGTTCTAGTCACTGAAGGCATGGCTTTTGCAATGCGATTTTCTGTTTCATGCTTTCAAACAATTTCAAATGTAAATGCAAAATAAATAAATCTAAAGAGCAGACAGCTACCAATGCATTAGATTTTCTGCTCCTGTGATTAAATGGATCACTGGCTTTGAAGTAATAAAAAAAGTCCGGAGAAATTCCCTTTTTAAAAAACGTGCTCCAAATTTCTGTGGTGGCACTACATGCTTTGTCATTTCAGTTTCCTTTTGTCTCATCAGAGAATTCCTCTAGCAGATTACTTCATTACTTTTGCTGAAAAGAAACCCTCCAACAAGGTCTCTTACTAGAGATTTCACATAATTTTCCACTTTTCCCAGTGTTTTTATTAATTAAAAAAAAAGCAATTTAATTTCCAGCACTTTCTGTTAATTAGGAAAATTTTTAAATTAGGAACCAAAAGCAATGAATGAGTGATTTGTATTTCTCCTTTAGGTCAGAACTTAAACTGCTGAACTCCAGATTTAAAAAGACTACAAAGGCTTTCCTTTCACGTTTTCTATAACTTAGCTGGCTTTTGCACACAGGGCCCTTTACATATTTTGAAGTGACACACATGGATATATTAGCATCACCATTTAAAGTCCCATTTACATATATGAAAGCTATTAACTTTTGCAATTTTTCAGACTTTTAAATTCAGCTGAACAAAGAGAAAAGTCAAAATGTGGCCATTTTTTCATCAAATTAAACGAACAGTCAACTGCTGCCACCACCCCACAGCCTCGAGAAAAACCCTGCTCCCAAAGCTAGAGCAAGAACAAACTTCCTAGGTGTGATCTCAGCCAACTTTCTCTTGTGGGATCAAACTTCACTCTGGGGTAAGTTGGCTAACTGCATTCAGTAATTTCTCATTTTCTTGTGAGAGAACGATTTGTAAAGGAAAAATAATTACAGGTAGTAGGGGTACCAGGTTAGGAACTACAGCACAGTTACGTGTATTCACACGTGTCAGTTTGGTTCCCAACTTATCCTGTTTTTCTGGTGATCACATAGCCCATGTTCCTGAAGCCCTTGAAAGCATTTTCAGAGGTGTGTGAACCACTGAGTAGCCCCTGTCAATCTGAGGTAGACTTTCTCATTAATGGAGGAATAAGCTGCAGAAGGGAACACAGTGTTTCCTGTGGACGCAGTCTGGATCTGTGCTTCAAGAGAGTTCGCTGAACAGAGAAATAACATATTGTGTTTTCATTCATTATGTTCATACTTTGACCTAAGCTTGGAGAGAGAAGTCTACATCCAACTACTTAAATCCATAGTTACGTACTTTGAAAGGTCGTTAAAGGGTCTGAATAACTGTGAAACCAACTGAGCCCAGCTGGAGCTCTGGGCATAGAAAATCAAGGTTAATATTTTCAAACATGACAATGTCATGCAGAAGCCAAAGTCTGAGCTACAAAATGGCATAGGACCAGAAATTTAAGAAAACGTTTAGGGACTGAAACACCGTTAAAACTCTGAGTCCTTAGAAGGGCTAAGATGATGGGCTTCGTAGGGTGCCCTGGCTCCTAAATGTCTGAGTAACATTTGAAGTAGATTTCGGTTCTAGAGGTCACTTAGCTACCTCAGAATATTTTTCTCCCAGATCCTAAATATGTGATTAAAGAGTCAGCTGCCTGTAAGGCTATTGGCTTGTTTCCCCAACCCAGGAAGGACTAACATCATGCCAAAATCTTTTTCAGGCTCTTCCCTCAGGCTCACTTTATTAATTCGGGGAAAAAAAAAAAAAAAAGAAGAAAAGAAAAGAAAAAGAAACCATATCTCACAAAACATGGGCTGCAGGGGCCATTTTCCCATGCTGCAACTCTCCTTACTCTAAAGCCAACATCTCTCCTGTAGTTCCTCATCTTAATGAGCTTTCTCAACTCTTGGTAAGCACTGCCTGACCCAAATGACTCAGGGAATGGGCAGAAGTTGCTGCCTCCTGGGGCCCTTGACCCTTAATGTGGCTGCCTCTCCTGCTGTCGTGCCTGACCTCAAACTTCAGGACTAGCATTAAATTCTTTATGAAATTAGCACAACAGACATATAGTTAAGTACCTACTTGGATATCCAATTTCTAGCTTCTGTTGTTGAAAATGTGCCTGCTGTTTTGAACGCCCTCTGCTGAAAGGCAGAATGTGGTTATTTCTGGCATTAAATATCTGCATCCTTAACTCCTTGTGGAAGGGAAAAAGTGAGCAAGGCACTACGCAGAGTGGAAGCAAGATGCCCATATGGGGCTGTTAGCTTGCTTAGCATTAGGCATCTAGAGCTGTACTGGGACCAACACGTGCTTTTTAATGTTATCTCTGCCTCTGTTGTAGCATTCCTGCTAACACTCCCTAAACAGAATAATAGGCAAGTTTGCTCAAAACATGTCCCCAAACTCTAGAGGGCAGGTAGAGCAGAGACCACATTATTACAATGAGCCACAGTCCAGCACTCTATCATTTAAATGACATGAAGCACAAAGATGGATGTCACATAAGTACCAGCATGGGCAGAGCAAAGGCCCCATTCTATAGACCGCCAATAGTGCACACAGTTTAAAGGGAAATGCTCAAAGTCACTATAAAGTGTGGAGGGGAAAAGGATAAAGAAGGGAAATTTTGCCCTCCCAAACACTGCCAATATTTCCTAGATGCACACAAGCAGGTGTCAAGCCTACCAGTATCAGCCTTCAAAGTACCACCCTTTTCCCATCACAGATTCACAGTTATCTCCTACTTGCATGATGAAATCTCCTTTTGCAGGTCTTTTCTCCACAGCCAATATGTTCATACATTTAGATACCCAATATTTCCCTCTCAATACCTATTATGCCTATATCACACCATAATAGCATGGCCAGGCACTGGCTTTTTCTTTTTGTTGTGCAAGAAGGATATCATCACCTACAGTCCTGAGACCTGAGAATCTCTTTAGCTTGTTTTAGTTTATATTAAAAGAGCAGTGGGGCAGCAGTAATGTTCATTGTAATTGCAGGAAAAGGATCATGCAAGAAAGTATTTCATGTTAAATAAACCTCTGTGTCTTTTAAAGCTGGAGAAGTTTTTTCCATTTGTTTTTGTTTTAATCTGGTTTGCTGCCACTGGAATTAATGGGAGGGAAAAATTTAATGCAATTCAAAGCAGGTCTTTTCTAAAGCAGGCATAACAGCACAGAATATGTAGCCTACACAGGCATTAGCTTTAAGCTAGAACAACCAGGAACGTTTGATCAGATGCTAATTCTCCCAATGGGGGTAAATAGAGAAGGGAGACAAAAAGATAAACAAGAGGGGCAAAAAAGGATTTATTAAGGTATTACTTTAATTCCTTCCTACCTGCATCTCCACAAGTGCAGTGAAAGCAAATGACTACTCTATCCTTCCTGCTCCCACCACAAGTTTGAATTTTTGTGTCATCTGACAAGTGTTACTGTCACTTAATAATTTCTAGAGTACTTTAGGTGAAAATGGCACTTCACAAACCATTTGAAAGGATATGCCCCAAATGTTCTATAATCTAGGGCCAAATCTTTACAAATCCTGTGGCTCTGCAACTTGCATTTATTCCACAAGGGCTCAGGAGATCTCAGGAGTCAGCACTGTTCAGCTGGATCACTCTCTGAATGAAGTCAATGGGAATTTTGCCAATGACTTCATTAGTTGAAGGTGCAAGCTATAAGTCAGAGGACTAGGATGTCAGAGCCAGCAGATCAAGCTTAGAAGGGAGACAGCAACTCATGAAGGAAAAACTGGCAGCATGCGTAACTTTTCTATGTGAGGTGAGACTTCAGTTTTGGAGATAATAACCTGGAAGGGGGAAGACTGTAGGAACAAATCCATCTTGTGTTACATCCTTGACTATCTCCATTGACTTCAGTGGGAGTTACTGGCCTGAGTAAGGTGAGGATTTAGAGGTGCATGTTCCTACACAGTACAATGCATGAACTGTAGACATTTACAAGCATTTCAGGACTAACACCCAGCCTGTTAAAACCAGAAAACTAGCCACTTGGGATTAACCCTGCAGTATGATATTCATTATTCACCAGCACGGCAATCCAATGGAGACTAACTATGAAGTCTGATATTCATTAAACTGCAGTACAGCATCTCTGAGGTGGCCCGTCGTGCAGCCCTGTGTGTGTGCATTTCTGTGTGTGCACTTACGTATGTATACTACAAAATATGATGGCAAGAGGGAGGGACATATATTTTAGAAAGGATACAAATTCAGCACAAGTGGTGGCTGGCCTCGCAGGGATCTCTAGTAAAGATGCCAAGTAACGTTTGGCTTCCAGGTCAGACAATTTTTTTTTTTATCCTAAATCTACTCATGCAAAGACACAGCTTATAGCTTGCAGATGGCTCATTCTGCTGATCTGCCAGTATTCACACTCAGAGTGTGGAATTATATCACATGAGCAAGGGGATTGCTGTCTTTTTTCATGGCTTTGTTATTGCAGGCAAAAAAAATGTAGCTAACTAGAAAATAAGAAAAAAGAGGATACTGAATTCGTATTTTTTTGAGAGATTTTTAAATTTAATTTAAGAAGACAAGATACAGGCAAACATAAGCTTCCCATCAAACACTATCTCTTACTCATATGTTTATTGAGGCAGCCAGAAACTGAGGATGGAGTATGTATTTTAATTAAAGGATGCACTAACATTAGCAGGAAAAAGTTTTTTTTTTTCTCTCACTACAGTGTTTACTTGCATTTTCCATGCTCTGCAAAATCATAGTACCTTTTCCCCTAACAAAGATATTAATTAATAATAATTGCTAATGTTATAAATACTAGGAGCCTCAAATTCATTAATAATACCAAGAATAATAAATTATTATGAAAACTTAAATTCAATTCCAGATAAGGAGAAACCCAGTCTATTTACATGGTATTATAATCAATTTTAAAATCTCAGTAGAGTTACACCTTTGTAAATCAGGAGTGATTGTATTAATTTATTGAAGTTATCTAGGGTTTGTACCAATATAGCACAGAAAGGCTGACCTGTGAAATCTGCAGTCTGTAAAAAAATAAACAAAAAATCCATTAATGTAATTTGAGCTAAAAAAAAAGTCAGTATTTTGTCCTTTGCAAAATTATTTGCATTGATAAAAGCTAATCCATACACTTGTGATGAAGTAGTCAGATGGTTTCATCTGAAAATATATTTTTTTAAAAGGGGAGGGGCTAAGTGTTTCACAACAATTCCAGGACAAGAGAGATATGGAGCTACCAGAGAGACTCCTTCATCACTAAGATGATGAAGGGACCGGAGCATCTCTCCTATGAGGAATGGCTGAGACAGCTAGGACTGTTCGGCCTAGAGAACAAAAGGCTCAGGGGGATCTTCTTAATGTATATAAATACTTGAAGGGAGAGTGTAAAGAGCCAGGCTCTTTCCAGCGGTGCCTAGTGACAGGACCAGAGGCAACAGGCACAAACTGAAGCACAGGAGGTTCCCTCTGAACATCAGGAAACACTTTTTTACTGTGAGGGTGACCAAGCACTGGAACAGGTTGCCCAAAGAGGTGATGGAGTCTCCATCCTTGGAGATATTCAAAAGCTCTCTGGACATGGTCCTGGGCAGCTTGCTCTAGGGGACCCTGCTTAAGCAAGGGGGGCTGGACTAGATGGCCTCCAGAGGTCCCTTCCAACCTCAACCAGTGATTCTGTGATCCATCATGTGAAAGATATCATGAAAATAAAAGGAGTTCTCTTTTGTTTGGGTGAGGAAAGTGGAACATTTTTTTCCTTTGGGTTGACGCAAATTATTTTTCCCTCTTTCCTCCATTCATCCAACAGACTGAAAAATAAAACTGCCCTACTCTCAGCATCATTGTAGTCTGGTGTCATTCCAGGTTCAGTTTTCCTTTTGAAAAATTCCCTAAAATAATTGGCACTAGTGAGCCCCCTATTTGACCCACTCTCCTCTTTTCTTCCTGTACTTCCATTTCTTCATCCTTGAATATATACTGAAAACAATTAATTTAACTGAGCTTGTATGCTCAGCTGAAGTATACGTGAACTGGGCAGCACAGAGTGGTCTAAAACAAATGAAAGGAACCTGTGATTGCTGCAGTGCTGCTGTTCCCTTCTCCCTGTTCCTCACACCATACCATCCTCAGCCTCATTGGGAATAATTTGCCAGGGATCTTTGCGTGTAGTGTTATAAGAAAAACAAAGTGTTAGCTTGAGTAATTAAGCCTGGAGTTTATTCAGACAGCTTTGTGTTGTTTTGTCACACTGCATGTGAGGAGCAGAGAGTGGTTGAACAAACTCTATAAATTTGAGGTTTCAGGATAGATGGAT
The DNA here is from genome assembly GCF_965183815.1 of Platalea leucorodia. Classification (NCBI taxonomy): domain Eukaryota; kingdom Metazoa; phylum Chordata; class Aves; order Pelecaniformes; family Threskiornithidae; genus Platalea; species Platalea leucorodia. Next base: position 96,083,513 of record NC_138823.1, on the reverse strand, counting down.
ATCTAGATGTTTGGTTCCAGATCATGAGAACTGGGGCACAGGACAACAGACTGAAGTGGCATTAACTTTTTACCTGTGCTACCGCAGTGCTTAAGAGAGCCAGTCCTAGACTGAGATCTCTATGGCAATCACCACTATATGAATAAGATGATTAGAGCTGCAAGAGATTACAACTGCAATATAAAGAAAGTTATTAATGGATAACAAATGGATATCCATGGAGTAAAAGGAAACGAGAAAATATTGATGAGAAGGATAAGCAGTGAACAATAGACTTAAGTTTGTGAAATTTGGGGAAATTTAGAAAGGCAAGGAGAATTTCAAAGGAGGCTTTGAAAGGTAAACAACAGAGTAGCCCTGAGTGTTTCTGTTGAATTCCTTCTACAAATGAAGGGCAGAATAAGAGAGAGCACAGGAATAGTTTGAAAATTAACATAAAAGCAGTGGAACATAAGCTAAGAAAGTGAACATACCTGTTCAAGCAATGCAAATAGAAGGGGTGACATGGTTTAATTAAAGGGATAGAAAATTGATATTTGCAGCATTATCCGAAAGGATGTAGCAGCACAGAAGTGTTTTTGTCCAGAAAAAAAAAAGAGAAAAAGCTGTTGAATCATCACATGATCAGATCCCAGACAACAGTTAACAGCATTGCAAATCGAGGATAAGCACATGATTTTGAGCTGTTACACTGAGAAAAATCAGCAAACTTACAAATAACCTCAAGAAGGTCCCTGGGGAGAGAGAATCAAGTAAAAGAAAATGACCATGTTATGAATCTGCTTACAAAGGAGTAGGCAAGAGAAAGGAATGATACGGAATATTCAGCTAAGAGAAAAAGAAGGGAATGAGGTTTCAGGAAGTGTGTGCCCAGGAAAGAAGAAGATGATGGAGCAGGGAATGGAGAACAGCTGATAGGAAGGAAATAGAAAGGGCAACTAGGAATCCATGTAGATAGTAAACACATCACATTAAAGCAAGTCAAATACACAAAGTATTTTTCTAATAGTACTTTCCACAAAAGCTACAGCTGCTGTTACCACAGCCTTGCTGAGAGATCTTGAATGATGAGAAGTTGGTAATGCATATGCTTGTAAAACTCTGTTAAAGTGTTGTCTAGTATATGAAAGTATCTTAGAGATTCTGCTCTAAGAGAAGAAAATTAAGCTACATGATTTATAACGACAAACTACCTGGAGAACACTTCGATATACCCCCTGCCTAGGAACGAAAGCAGCAACAACAGCCTAATCATTTTAAAATCCCAGAAAAAAATTCATATTAAAAGAGTATTGGGTCTCTTTTTTCCCCTACTTTTATCTATGCCAGGTTACCAATCCCTAAAGAGGATAATGGTTTCTACAGCACTCCTTTGGGAGATTTCAGCTAGGTGTGGCCTAATTGTGAGATCTGCCACCACACGAAAGCTTCTGCAGGGCAAGGAACAGAGATTATGTTCACATTTAAATCATTCCGTGGTAGGCAAAACAGCAGGATTTGTAACCTGTAATGGCTGCAGCACCCTTCCAATTAGGGTTTAAGTGACAAAGTCAAGTCAGGATATGCAGAATGAGGAAAATGCATCAAAAAATCCATGTGGAAAATCATGTCCAAACACCCTCAACTCCAGTTATGAAAACTCTTGAGAAGCATAATGAGAGACTGGGGATCTAACAGAGCTATGAAAAATAACCAATAAAGACAATGGAGCGGCCTGCTCTGGAGTCAGATTTCTGATCTCTAGCTCTTGTTGCTGTCCCTGATTCATGATCCTCTTTGCCCATCTGTAAAAGAGGAACAGTATTATTTTACAGGGTGGGGGTTGTGAACCTTAATTTGTTAACATTTCCAAAAGAATTGTGAGATCCTGAGATGAAGGGGCCAAATTTAATGCTCATTGTTTAGGCTTTAGCCTGTCTGTGCTCAGACGGAACTCCCACTGAGACTGGGAGCTGAACAACAATTCCAGAAGTTGGTCCATTTTTCCTAGGAAAATGAGACAGTTGCAAAGTACAGTTTGTTTGCTGCATTCATTCAGTACCCTGGAGATACAGCATTATGGTTAGTTACACATCTCAGAAAGCTTCTTCAGCAATATTGCAATGACTTTGAATTCTTACAAGGCTATGCAGTCCAAGTAAAACAAAGCTGCTGGCAAAAGTAATAAGCCAGCACTCCACACCTGATTAAACAGCATTGTTTTTTAGTCTAGCACCATGCCAAGTTCTCATGTCAATGTGGATGCACAGTATCCGAGAACTGTATAAACTGCAGGTTTTACCACTGCAGCAGTGATCAGCTTGCTTTGCGAGAAGATATGCCTAACGTTGGTTTTTAGCTCAGCAGTTTTCACGACTCAACCTCCTCTCCCCACAAAAAAACAGCCCTTCCTCAAATCCCAAAGGTGCTGGAATGTAAATAAGGTAAACTGAGCCCTTAAATGATCTGCACATGCATACACTACCTACAGCATTTTTGGTTGCTAACTGTAAGCAGCTGCCAATTTCCCTCTAATGCTCAGACGACTTGCTAACTGATCTGCAAGTCCCAAAAGTGTGTTATCTTTAATGTGCCTCTAATTTTGCTAAGAGCCTGCTATTTATAGTGTGTCTTTTATTTACTTATTTACCTTCAACTAATTAAAGCTATCATTTAAAAAAAAAATGCGGGAAAAAAAATGCACATGTGTGTGTGCTTGGTGAGAGGAGAAAAAACAATCTGTTCCCTTCACTGGATGAACGTTACAAAAGTTCTGTTTTGCTTGGAAAAGCAATGCATGAGTAAAAGCTCCAAAACCTAGCATTATTATCTCTAATTACAATTGGCAATATGTGGCAATCATAATTATTCATTTATGCAAAATAGCTTACAGTGTGTCTCATTTTTTATTCCCTGTTAAAGGATGGCTCAACAAAAGAAGAAAAAAAAAAGATTATAGTGCTGAGCATAATTGTGCTAAATGCTCAGTCATCTTGTTTAAAAAATACTACAAAACTAAACTGCTATTTCTGCAGAGACAGAAAATAATTTAACAAAGATGTATAGTATACTCTGCAGGTGACAATCCATCCAGAAAACATATTTCCCTGAAAAGGAGAGATATTTCACAACAAAACTGAAAAGCATAATTTTTGCCATTTCTGCCTTTCTTAAAAAAAAAAAAAAAAAGAAAGAAAAAAAAAAGTCTCTGCTTTAATCTAGCATATGCTTCCCCTGTTAGTAAAATGCTAATTTGCAAATAGTCAGAGGAGAGACCGTGACCATAATAACTCGCTATGGTTCTGTAATACGACACTGTTCTATTTCAATTCTACCACAGTACAGTAGGCAATTGAATAAGATCAAGTGCACTTCATGACAAAAAAATAAGGAAGGGCCAGTTCACGCTACTCACATAAGTAATCTCTATTTATGCATGTATTTCTAGTGGAATATCCCTCTAATTTAAGCTTATGGAACTGAGCCTGTAAAAAGCCACGGCCCGTAAGAGTTGCCAGTCATCCTTTAATTAGGTACTGAGGGTTGGGCACTACACAGGACCAGCTTCCCAAATAAAAAAAGACTCAAAATTAGGACACCAGAGTCTAGATGAAGTCTCAAGGAAATGAATGCCGAGAAGGCTGCTTATTATGAAAAACTGGAAAGATACTCTAAAACCCGACTGAAACACACGAGGAGACTTTAATCCTGACACACTGCACCAGATGAGCAATCTTTACTCTTGGGTCCAATCTCACTCTCGCTGATGGAACAATTTTCCCCCCATTGCACTTATTCCTGTCTCAGAGCAAAACTGAAGGCAACGGAACTATTTCCGTGAAAAGAATCATCCACAGAACCACGGGTTTGTTCGATGGCTAGGCATTAAAAACTTTTTGAAAGTGTCTTAGATATATAAAAACATAGGAGAATTTAAAATCAAATAGGAAGCAGATTTTTTTTTTTTCCTGTGCTGATGGTGTTGATTAGAGCGGAGGAAATGGAGATCACCATTGGAATGCATGGGAAAAGCCAGGCTTCCAGAATAGTATGGTAAATTGCACTATGTATTTTTTAAAAAAATTGGTCAGCTTCATGCAGTGGTTAAAACAGTGGAATTTGTCTCCTGAATTAATAAATGATGGCAGAAAATGAGGAAAACATGGCCAATCAGTGTACACAGAAACTTTACAGCAAAGGAAATAAAACGGAAATCTGGAAGAAACGAAATGCAGTATTGCCATTACTTTCCACTTTGCTTTTGCCATCAGACACAATAAATGATTAACATGCGAGTTTGTATCTCTTTTTCTCTCGAGAGCACATGGTTAGGATGCAGGAGATACTAACTAGGCCCAGCAGTGATTTCTTACTATAATTAATTCATTGTGTCTTGGTCCATTACCACTAAAAAGACTTCTTCCACCCTTCACACAGTGCCTTGAAGAAAGACCCTGCTCCCACTACAGTCAATGGCAAAATTCTTCTTTTTTTAATGGGAAAATAGGATTGGGTCCGGTGTCTGCTGTGCATATTGCAGCAGATAGCTCATGCATCTGGGTTTGCTAACACAGTCAGCATTTGCCTAACACACTGCATTACAACACTTACATGAGATGTCTTGATTACAAAAAATGGATTGTTAAATTGTTTCACACTATGGATTGCAATCATATGGTATTGAACACTAAGACACTAAATGTATCTTTGGAGAAATGCTATGAGAAGGAAAGCATTATTATCCCATGTAGCAGATGAAAAAACAAATGTGGGCCATTGGGCTGAATCTACAAAGGATATACTGTAGTGAGGAAGGTGTTCAGTTGGGATAGCTGGGAACTGCAGTCCAGTCCCTTCTCTAGTGACTACCTAATATAAAATAGCAAAGCGTGCAGACAACCAGGGATGAAAAGGCCACCCTCCCCAGTTATATGCAGCTAAGCCTCTAGCCCACTTTTAGCAATTCATGTAGATGTCAAAGTTGAACACTATTACTCACTGATCTGGAGGTCTGGCTGGATTGTGGACAGAGTATTTATCACCCAGTCAATCACCACAGGGATCAGTAAGGACTGTTTACATTAAGTAAAGCAACATGCAGAAGACTGTGTATATTTTATTAGGAGAGATGTGCAAAATACAGACATTCCAGCATGACGAAACTCTGCCATTTCTGCATCTTTCTTCTCCTTTTAGATGGAAGTGGCAACCTTTCAGAAATTAAGAATTGCAAACCACAGAACATAAATCTAGAAAAAAAATTTGGAAATAGAAGCACCATTAATTTCAATATTTCTTTTTAACTTAAAGCAATCATTTCAGCATTTCTTTTACCAACATGTTTCATTTAGTTTAATGAATCAATCTGAAGTGATTCACTGGTAGTCAGCTCTGTCACTAAAATGCATATAGCATTCTGGTGGATTATGTCATGGCAGTCAGAGTTAAATGTAAGACATACACATTCTCTCCTATAGGCCTGACTTCCTGGCCAGGCTATATGTTCCTTATGGCATTCAGAGAGTTGTGACCTTCCTGACATATGACTGAACTAAGTCAAAAGAAAATCTTCATTGAACTACAGGAAGAGTAGGGCAGCCTCCAAGAACAAGTCTACAGGACAGACTGCAGACCTAGGTTAAAATTCCTAACAAGACTGCAGCTTAATGCTTCGATTACCTCAGGTCAAATATTACAATTAAAATGAAAATGCTTGGATGCAAAATATTCTGGCATAAGAAAAATTTTCCTGAAAGTTTCCTAAATGAAATTTCAAGTTTGCAAGACAGTGGATCGTCCAACAGAAAAGCATATTGTTGAGCATTTCTAGACAGGTTTTTAATATGAGGTATGTTCTTTCCTCTTCCCTTTATAACATAATGGTTGGCTACTACAGAAGACAAAGATTCATTGTAATATGGATAATAAAAATTATAAAAACAATAAATATCTTTTAAAAAATTCAAACAGCCAAAATAATTGCAGTTTCACATTTCTCAAAATCACCCTATGGATTACCTGAAAACTTTCTTCCATCAATGTCTCTGTGATTTCACATGTCTCATTCTTTCTGCCAATATTATCATGGCTGGTAACAGCCTCAACAAACACTAGTCCTTCCCACTGCATCCAAGACACTAATTATTCTGACCTTAGAACTATTGTCTTATGTTATTCAGAAAGTTAAATTCTACATTATACAAGATACAGTAGTTCTAGGTAAGTTCTGTTCCTATATATCTTGTTAATAAAGCTTCCCTCAGTGTGCCTCAGCATGTCCATTTTTAAAGAGGACTGGTAAGATAGTTCTCTGTATCATGCAGATGTTTTTCACAATCATCTTAAATTATATTTATCCAAAGTTTTACATGGTATTATATTTACTATTTGCAAAATGAAATCTGAATATTAACTAATCCATCCTCTGGCTGGGAATTAAGTTGTCTTATCTCAGTTTTTCATATGTGGAAAAAAATACAAAAGGACTAATATCAGAAATGGGGAATATTAGATGAAATTCATAGGGGCTTGGTGTAATGAATTAGAAAAGCATATGAGTTATGTCAACTTTAAAGTGATACCAAAGCCCAGGCTCAGAGATGACCTATAGTACAAGTCCCTGAGTTTTACCCATAGTGGCACCACAACCCAAGCATGAGCTATCTATCTGCTGCATTTTCAGGTCTGAAGTCTAGCTCATTCACGTTCCTCTCCTAGTTCTTCAGAAACTATTTAGTTCCTTTTCGAAATCAGTAGTCCTTGATAAAACAAGCATAGAAAATCCTTCAGTAATTCTTACAACCACTGAGCAGCATACCAAGCAATAACAAATTAAAGAAAGGTTAGGAACTTTCCCAAAATATAACTTATACATTTTTTTTTCCAGATGAACAGCACATAATGAATGAATATCTAATTTACTGATGACTTTTCAAAAATGTTTTTCCCTAGTAGAAAATCCTGCCAATGGAATAGCAAGTAGCTTGATTTATTTGTGCAAAAATTAGCTGATGAGAGTAAAGGGTAAAGTTAGCATGCTAACTCATAAAAATGTGCACCTCAGCGGAAGGTTTTTTTTAATCTTTCCATCATAATTTCCTTCTTCTTGTCCTTCAAAATCTGACTTCAAAAGGCAAAACAGGGCATCCTTTGGGACTGGGACACTCAGTGTGCATAGACCTGATGTCCTGCTTCCAGCATGCACTGCAGTGCACGGGCACCATACAGAAATATAACAGATATAACAGCCAGGTGGGTGGAACTGTGTCCCACTAAGCCAAGGGCAAAACTTCCACTGACTGCAGCAAGGCCACCCTTTCTATCACTCCCTGTCCCATTCAATAAGACCATATGCCTTTTCCTCTAAGAGGAAACAGGTTCCCTTCAGGATCAGTAGTTTTAAGATGATATAAGAATGGGTATGTTTGTAATTATTTGGCTTGAACTGTACACTGAGGACTAATAAACAATTACTAGCCTGGCTTAACAGTTTTCTAAAACACTAAAATAGGTTCTGAAGAATCATAGGTTACCCAGGGAAACCTGACTGTATAATTCACTAGGAAGTGTACAATTTCTTCGGTTTCAAGTTTGAAAACAAAGCAAAACAAAGATTTGTCATGTTTCATATTTCCAAACCAATATGCTTACACTCATGTGGTTTCCATCTCAGGCAGAGTGTAAAGAGGAAGTAAAACGTCAAGTTGTTTATTTCTGTGCAATTTTCTTATCTCAAAATAACACAGAGTTTGCTAAATCCAATCTGTCTTTAATAATGGTCGGAGGAATTCCTTTGCTGGGCAGTGTTGCTTTTACAGAAATCTTATGATCTGGAAACAGAGGAGTTAAATTTCTTTTGACAATTTTGTCAAAACCAAAAATGTCATCTGAAACAGCAGCCTTGTTTTCTACGGAAATAAAGAAATCGGTTTCCTTTAGTTCAGTCCATATACCACCTTTTCTTATCCTTTTCTTCTTTTTTATATTGTTTTACTGCAGATTAAAAAAGAAGAAAGGCAGAGACAGAAAGAAGACACCTAGAAATTGAGTCTTCATGATCATAAGCTTTCACTTAATGGTGTGAGAAAAATGAATATGCTTAAATCAGCAAATTGTTCTTTACCTCCACAGAAAAATCTTCATTGTCAAACATGTGATCAAAGTTCCCTGTCTAAAAGTTGAGAAACCAAGTGTTTTTATTAGACACCTTAGGCCTGATTTCAAAGTATAAGTGATTCAGCTACATCTTTCTTTTTGAAAATAAATATATATTTCAGCATCTAAGCCAGTGCTTCTGCTTCATGCCCTTTTTAACTGTCCATTTCAGAGATTAATGAAATGAATGAATAAGGAAAAGTTCTCCATGCTTCTGTATCCTTTATTCTAAAATCATACTGCAGAAAGAAGTGATATCACATTTATGAAAAAGACCATTTTCAAACATATCTAATCCCAATTTGATATATTTATATGTTCTTGTCTGTCCCTACTGCATGTATTTTCAAATGCATGTGAAAGTGCCCACTTCCCCAATCCTCTATATTCATTAAGAGAGATTTAGCTGCAGCAGCATCAAGACACAACAGTCCCAAGGAAATATGAAAAGAGAAATGCATTCCTCCATTGTTCCATTTTGCTCCCAGATCCCCCATCCAAGGCACTCTACTGATCTCATGCATATGGACAAGGAGAGGAATAAATGTCTGTGCCTCTCCCTGCAATCATCTTCGAATCTAAGGATAACGTTGCCTTTCTGACTATTATCTAGGGTAGCCTCAGATTATGGTACTAGACTGTAGCACGAGACTATACAGCTTATTGTCTCTCTTGCACTGACAAACATATCCCTTCCCACTAAATGTAACTCCCTCAGACCATCAGCTGTTGGTCTCTTATGGTTGCTCCACACACTTGTTTTACAGTGCAGAACACTCCAAACTGTGATTCAGGACATCGTGGGTCTAGTCAGGTACTGGTTTGTGAGATCAGATCAAATTCAAAGTATCAGGTCGGTCTTCAAGTATTCACCGCACTGCCAAATAGATGTATTTTCTTTTGCTTAATGAGAGTTAAGGAATTAAACAGAAAATGTTGGGTTCATAATCAGATTATAGCTGCTGTTGGGCAGCTATAGTCTTGTACTCATTGGCTGACATACAAGAGTTTAAACGTGCTGACTAATAGAGAGAAGAGGAGTAAAGCCTCCTGAGATAGCTGGTAATAAATATAAAACTGCAGGATGAAAGAAAAACTTCATAGACCAACACAGACCTTCCTTTTTTTTACACTCCTCCTTGCAGAAGCAGAATTAAATGATTCAGGATTGGTTTGTTTGCAGAGAAGAGTTGAACACAAATGTCAGCGTTCACATTTAGTGTCATTTAACATCTAGTCCAGAGATATGGAATCTGTGTAGATCACTGATTTCTTTAAACATTCACAGCTAACAAGAACATTTTAGATTAAATACATGTCTATATTTCATTCTCCTCTATATCTTTATCTGTAGGGCTAACAGAAACTGAGTGCCTCCCTTTTTTTTTTCCTTGGAAACTTGGGATATACTTTGATATATGAAGACTAAATTATCCTGTTGGTTCCTACATATTGAGGCTGAAAAGCTTGTGATGTTGACAAATCAAGTTTTGCAAACCACCCACAACCATCTTGCCCATATGTATCTGTATTATCATCCCTCACGTATGGGCTGAATTCTTCTCAGCACACATAGGCAAATGAGGCACAAAAATACCCATAGTGAAATGCTTTTTACCTTTATTTAGCTACTCAATAGTTAAGCAACTAGTTTAGACTAGACATCCAGGCTCCCTCAGTATCAATGGCTGCAGAGGCAGGCACCTGCAGGGGGTGATTCATCTTCTTCAAAGATACGGGTCTAAAATAGGAGGTATGAGCTGCCTTCTGGAGGTGCCTATCTCTCACCATTGACTATAGAGGGAGCCTAGATGACTAGCTGAGATTAGATGCCTAATTTTTAGGCAGATAAATTGTCTCGCCTGAGGTTACATGAGAAATTTGTGGCAAAACTAGGATTTAAACCCACGCGTTCTGCATATAGCTGGTAACGAATTATTTAGTCAAATCTAGCACTTTTATTACAAAGGTTTTGCATGTTCACAATAGGCTATTAGACAAGGGGGACACACACACATCAAAAAGTCTAATAAACTGGCGATTAGTCACCAATCTCCCACACACCTGAGTATATGAAAGATCTAGTTTAAATGTCTAAAACAGGCAATAAGAGATTTTACCTGTGGTCTTCCACCTTCCCAATCAGTGTCCTAACCACAGCTATTCTCAGGGAGCTTCAAGGCTCTTCTGAGAATTCTGCAATATAGTTTGAATAATTTACTGCTTATCAAGATGGCAAGACAGAGACAGCTATGTCAACACTTGAAAATACAGTGATAACCAATTTTTAGGGAAGAATTACATGGAATATGTCTAACTTCTTGCTGACCAAAAAGCCTTCCCAGTTAAACAGTGCTTTTTCAGATTAAACAACCTCAGAAATATCCAGCTACTTCAGAAGGAACCACTTCACACATATTTAATACTCCACCCAAACTTCTCATGGTTTTTGCCAGCAGAGGATGCAAAATATTGCACTGAGAAACCAAGATCGAATGGAAAGATGGCCACATTTGTCTGACATGCTTAGATTGAATTTCTATGGTTTGAGGAATTCAGTAGAATCTGCAGTGATTAGTATAAATACAACCATCCAGACTCCAAACCCAACTGGATTGTGAGCAAATAGCCAGATACTGAAACATTTGTTCACATAAGCTGAAATCCTCTGTAAAAACAACTGAATAGTTGCATTTGTCAAATGCTTATGTCACTGAGGAATTATATATTTTATATCAGCTGCATATATTCTATTTTCTACATTTCTACATTTTGTTTCTCAGCTACTTTTCCCACTGATCAAAACATGCTGTCCTCTTGGAGAACTAAATATGTGATAAAATAGTTCCATTTAAAATTAGAATATTCAATTATGACTCAACAATATTTTTACTTCTTAAATATCACCTTCTTCATGAGTGTGTAACTCAAAAATAGGTTCATTGTTCTTTTTTCAGGTTTAAAGAAATGGAAAAAATACTGAGAATAAGAAGATATACTTCACTATAGAAGTTAATTTGGGGGAAAACTTACAGCCCCCTCAGAACAAATCTTTGCAGAATAATGAAAGGGCATTCTCATATATAATCAGAATTTTAAGATTTTGGTCATGAAACAATGCAGGTCTTTTATGATATATTAATAAAGTAGAAATATTACAGAACTTGGAATAATTCACTTGGATCAATTTAGTGGACACTTTGTCCTTTTGATGTTTTTCTACTCTGTTTTGAGATACTCTCTACCCTGGCACTTGCTCTATCTTCCAAAAGAATCCCAACATACAAACATACAAAATTATTTTCTTGAAGTCTAGCCCCATCACACTAGGAACTGACAAAATACTTTGAAAGTGGGTAATGCAAACAGTCTGCTCTCAGAGTCCAGTCCACACCAATCATCTGAGGTAATGGTTTAAATGCTACAAATTTCAATACCTTTTCCATAATATAAGCATTTTCTAACTGCTCTGATATGCTTTAGAGGTTTTAAAACATACCAAAAGTATTTATTTGGTTCTTGTAAAACAACAGGAATTCTTAATCCTGTCAACGGATTAGGGAACTGGTTTAGGAAGGGAAGAGAAAGAAGAAAAAAAAGAAAGAAGAAGAAAGAAGAAAGAAGAAAGAAGAAAGAAGGAAGAAGGAAGAAGGAAGAAGGAAGAAGGAAGAAGGAAGAGAGGAAAAAAGATAACAGAAAGCAAAAAGAAAGAAAAAAGAAAAAATAAAGACGTGAGGAGAAAAAAGAAGAGAGAAGAGAGAGAGAAGAGGGGAGGAGAGAAGAAGAGGAGAGGAGAGGGGAAAGGAAAGGGGAAAGGAAAGGAGAAAGAAAAAGAAAAGAAAAAGAAAAAGAAAAAGAAAAAGAAAAAGAAAAAGAAAAAGAAAGAAAAGAAAAAGAAAAGAAAAAGAAAAAGAAAAAGAAAAGAAAAGAAAAGAAAAAAGAAAGAAAAGAAAAGAAAAGAAAAAGAAAAGAAAAGAAAAAAGAAAAGAAAAGGAAAGGAAAGGAAAGGAAAGGAAAGGAAAGGAAAGGAAAGGAAAGGAAAGGAAAGGAAAGGAAAGGAAAGGAAGGAAAGGAAAGGAAAGGAAAGGAAAGGAAAGGAAGGAAAGGAAAGGAAGGAAAGGAAAGGAAAGGAAAGGAAAGGAAAGAAAGGAAAGGAAAGGAAAGGAAAGGAAGAAAGAAAGAAAGAAAAGAAAAGAAAAGAAAAGAAAAAGAAAAGAAAAGAAAAGAAAGAAAAAAGAAAAGAAAAGAAAAGAAAAGAAAAGAAAAGAAAAGAAAAGAAAAGAGAAAAAGAGAAGAGAGAAGAGAAGAGAAGAGAAGAGAAGAGAAGAGAAGAGAAGAGGAGAAGAGAAGAGAAGAGGAGAAGAGAAGAGAAGAGAAGAGAAGAGAAGAGAAGAGAAGAGAAGAGAAGAGAAGAGAAGAGAAGAGAAGAGAAGAGAAGAGAAGAGAAGAGAAGAGAAGAGAAGAGAAGAGAAGAGGAAGAGTTGTCCGAGTTCTTTGTGAAATGCTGCCATCTATGGAGTTTCAGCGATATTGCTTTCTACGGCGACGTCAAAGAAAACCACAGGGCTGATTACCTCACAACGTGGTTGGTTCAGTAAAAGAAGCAGGCTTTTTTCAGGAATAAACAAGAATATAAATTATAGCTTTGGCTATAACATTAAGTTGGCACTAGCTTCTACCACAACTATTTCTTGAATATATAAGCAGCATTGGTAGTTACCTACTGTAACATTCAATCAAGGCTTTCTTCTGTTTCGGTTTGTTGGGGGGGTGTATTCATTTTGGTGGGTTGTGTTACCCTGTTTTCATCTGCACTGCTAAATTTTCCTAAATTTCCTAAATTTCCTAAATTTCAGGGCACACAAGCACAAATTCTTCATGCCATTCCCCATGTACGTATCCGTAAGCATACTGCTGCCCGAATTCTCAAAATGGCTAAATAAATAAGCGACTAATTACAGTTATCTCATTTTAGCTCTATTATCACTAAAAAATAAGGCATTTGAAGCTTTAAAAATATTATACATGCACACACCACTCCACCTTCCTTAACATTTCTGTGAATGTTATGGCGGGAGCTGCACCCGTGGGTAACATAAGCAGACAGAAAGATGGCAACTTTGAAGAGATATAAGTATTAGAAGTATTTGTCACCTATAATGAATAATAACCATTTAAAAAATCCCAGCTTGGAAGCTGTTCAGCTCTTCAGGAAGAAGTGGTCCTTGTTCAGTACCACAAAGATCCAGAAATGTCTTTATTGTGCTCACTAACGGACTAAACGCAAATGAACAGCAGGGGACATTTTGCTTACTTTAATTGTGATTAAGTGACATATTTAATCATTAAGGCAGGCATAAGCATAAACAGCAGTAATTCTAGGGCTAATAAAAATTTGGATCCCCAAAGCTATCTTGTGTCTAGAGGCTGGGGTATGAAGACAGGAGAAAAATAGTATGTGAGATTTCTGAAGGATGCCTCTTTTAGACACTGCCACTCAGGTCTGTTTTCAGAAATTATCCCTCCCTTACCACAGCCTTCCCTTGCCACCAGCTCCCAATAGTGAAATGTCACCAGCAGAGGTACTTCCCATGGTAGGAAAGGTACGGTAGAAATAACCCTCATTCATGCCTACTCTGAAAGATGGAGCCAGTTCAGCTCTTATCCACCGGGATCAGCCATATCAAAGAGAAGTACGTCGGTGGAATGAAAACTAAACCCAGCCCTATGCTCCCTGACAAACCGCAGCAATGTGCCTAGCAAAATACTCGCTTTCACATTCTCTTATTCTATCCAAAGAGCTCAGTGCCAGTAAATCTTTATTATCCTAACAATGAATAAAGCTACCTGCAGGAAAACTATTGCCTCTCCCACTTTGACTCCCTCCAGTCACTTATTTTTGCAAGTGTTTCTCATCTTTATACACCATACCGACTTTGGAGTATGGCACTTGCCTAGCAAGCTGTGACAGAATAATCACCCCTTGAGCATAAGCATCAATGGACCAAGTTACTAAACACCTCTCCCCTCTGCAGGTCATTCAACAGGAAGATGTTGAAATCAATGGAGCTGCATTAACAATGAATTGCATTATAAGCAAAATAAGGCTCTAAATGAAGTTAAAATTTACCTCCTAGAGAAACCTCTGCAGAGGTCAAAGATGAGACACTTCTAGAGAATGCCCAGAGGCAAGGGTTGTTTTGAGAAATTCATCCTCCCCTGTTTGACTTCCAACACCCAAACACATACCTTGCCTCTTTTCTTTGGGGGGGACAACAGTGGCCAAAGGTCTATTAGCAGCAGCCGCAGCCACAGCAAGCATCTAAATGCTTCCTTCATTTCACAGCTGGTGAGGCAGCAAGATCTACCTATAGTGCTTAATAAGGAGTGGCAGCTCTACTTGTTTGGCTTTTGGTGATAGAAATTTTAAAAGATGGGCCTTCTGGGTTTTCTTATTTGCCAGCTCAAAACATAATCGCATGACAATAATCTCTTACTGCTTTTGGAATGATCTTGTTTGCATTTAATTCAAACTCATCTAAACAACATCGGCTCAGATAACACTGCCCGTGTTGCAGTAAGCGTTTCATCGGGAGGCTTGGAAGAGGCCCAGTTTGTTGCAGCTTTCTCACTGCATCCCAGTACAGAGGCAACGCTGGTGTATGAGGCTATGGCCATGGCGCAAGGATGGAGGGCAGAGCTGCCAATCTTTGAGTGTGTTCTAGGGAAGGGCCACGAGCCCTGGGGCTTCACAGCTGTTGGACCGAAGGCCATGCCGAGCAAGGGTGTCTCCAATCGCTCTCCCATCTGCTGCACGTGGAAATGACAGCAGAGGTGGACAGCATGGGTTGCAAGCACTAGAAGAGGATGGGGAGTGAGGCAGTGGTCTCCTTTGCTGAGATGTAGCATCAGTTCAGGTTTATGGCTGGGTTCAGAAGTACAGCTGGTCAAATGCAGCCAAGACACTGCTTGTGAATGTTCAGCCACAATCACCTCCTTCGTTATTCTCCGCTGAGCTGAAATCAACCCCTGTGCTGAAGGCTGTGGACCATATGCCCACGATATATTGCCATCAAGGTGCAGAGACTACGTCCTCACCTACCACCCTGAAATGGGGCATCACCTCTAAGAATTTGTTTAAAAAATATTGGGGGGAGGGGGGGTAAGGGGGAATGGGTCCCATCACACTCACCGGCAAACAGGGATATCCTTTCATGAACAAGAACATGCACTATTCATGTCGCACTGTTCACCACTTGCTGCATTATTTGGCTCTTTCAAGATTTTCTGTCATCAGAACAGACAGCCAGAACAAACCGTTACTGAGGAAACCAATCACCACAAATGAGGCAAAGTGAGCAGATCACCAAAACCTTGCAGGTCAGCAGAGACCATCTAAATATCTGTTGAATACTTGTATATAATGACTCATGGATCGCTGTTATCTCACCAAGGAGAAAAATACCATATTTATCAGCTAATACAGACAGAACATTATTTGGCCATTCTGATGAACCTGTGACGCATCCCTTTAATGAAATACATCCTTCCCACACCCTATTTTCCTTGTACTGCAGAAAGAGTATCATTTCCCTGCTTTGCTGGACGGATTCGGATTCGCATTTATAGGTAAGCGGGGTTTCTTAGCTGACAAATTTTGCTCAGTCACTGAGGATAACTCCACATTTCCAGACTGAACCAGTAGAGTTCTCATTGCTGAAGGTACTGTATGCTACAGTATATGTCTTACTCAAGCATTCAGATGTCACCCACCTGCCATTAGGCACAATGCACACCTTTTTATAGCCAGCACAGCTGCCTGGAAGGCAGAACAAGAGATTAATAACTATTTCCTAGCCCATTTTATTCAGCTGTGAGTCTTCTACATTGCTGAACTGCTTCAGATATTAAGATAGAATAACTAAGACTAGATCATATATATGAGATGGCATCAAGCAGAAATAGTAAGTAGTAACATACGTGACTAAAAAGTGATTACAATGAGTCAAATAAATTAATATTTTGCCTTACACAGGATTCTTTATGTTTGGTAACTATTGCTTGTGCTGATGATACAACACATGCTGACACCAAATATCAATTCTAGGTAAATCCAATTAAGCCCAGAAGCAAAACAGCTGGATTAGCAGTTCACTGCATAAATTATTTTTCTTCCATTTACTTTGTCTTTTTGCAAATGAGCCTTTTAACATAAAAAAATTTAGCTCTCAAGTTCCCCTTTGCTTATTAATCCCAGAAGCCTAAAATGAAGAAGAAAAAAAAAATATTTTCTTCCTTTGTTGTTTATGTGCATTTGCTGTTCAGCTTCCTAGTGTAGTCACCCCAGATTGTATGTAGCTTTCCTTCTTCCATAAGTCACTCACACTGCACTTACTATGGCATCTGATCAAGAAACTTTTTAATTTCTTTATTTCCAGATGATGTATTAATGCATACATGTTATATTATTAAAATTATATTATATTAAAATGTTATATTTTATCTTTATCTCTATTTCCTGATACTAAATACAATGAATATAAAATTGGTAAGGTTGCGGTTCAATATGCTCACCACTGCATTAATTCAGTTAGAGCAACATAGACTATACGGGAGTTGTTTTATTTTATCTCCCTTTTTTTTTTGCCTATTGTTTTTCTTCATTATATGGCTGCCAGCATAAAAGGCAATGTAGAGATTGGGAATCAATACATGCTGCTCCTGTAAATATGCAAATAATCACAAATTGTAATCACTGATTGATTTTCAGCATTCTGATAGTGACACATTGGGTGGAAGGGACTCTGATTTCAGTTGTGCTAGGGGAAATCTAGAGCAGTGATTCACAGCTGGAATTATAATAAAGGACTGCCTCAGAAATGCATCATTTCCATCAATGAAACATGCAACATATTGTTGGTGAAAATGACTTTTCCCTTCTGCTCATGATCAAGGATGACAACAGGAAATGTGCAAGCAGTAGAGCCATGCTTAAGCCTCCAAGGTTGAATGCCACTGGCCCTGAAGGTGGGAGAAGGTGGTGAGAAATACTACAAGGTGCCTGAACAGCAGGGCTCAATTCATGACTCACCCCAGAGCCCATATTAAACACTGGTCTTGGCATTAGGCCCCCCCACCCCCATTCCCCCTTCCAGTCCCCTGAAAACATAACGGTTTGAGATTCCCTTCTCCTTTGGCGTGGTTTAACCCCAGTGGGCAACTAAGCACCACATAGCTTACTGGTGAGATGGGGGAGAGAATGAGAAGGGTAAAAGTGAGAAAACTCATGGGTTGGTTAAGATAAAGATGGTTAAATAAGTAAAGCAAAAGCCATGCACGCAAGCAAAGCAAAACAAGGAATTCATTCACTACTTCCCATTGGCAGGCAGGTGTTCAGCCGTCTCCAGGAAATCAGGGCTTTACTTGCTGGTGGGGTGGTGTGAGAAGCAGAAAAGACCTTGACTCTGTGTAAGTGCTGCTCAGCAGTAACTAAAACATCCCTGCATTATCAACGCTCTTTTCAGCACAAATCCGAAACATAGTACCATACTAGCTCCTATGAAGGAAATTAACTCTACCCCAGCCAAAACCGGCACATTCTCCACCCCTTATTCCATACCATTTACATCATGGTCAGGTCTCACACTATCCAATACATTCTCATTACCCACCACTACCCTTCCCATCCTTTGATATAATGCACAGATATCATTCCCTTAGTCTATGGACCACCCCTGTGAAATGTCTGTAAAATGTCCATAAATGTCCACAAATGTCCATGAAGTGTTCATTGAGTTCATTTAGTCCATGACTTTGGGCTCCATCTGTTATGGTGGTCACTCAGGACAGGAGAGGTCGTGTGTCGCATGGAGTTACTGAGCACTAAGGCCAGCTCAGGTCGAGTCACTACTGCACTTGGACTGCTTCTTGTAAGGCTTGTCCTTCATTGGTTCAGGTGGTTCCTGCTATAGTAATTCCCATAACATGCAACTCAAATCCCGGGTTACAACAACTTAAAGGTATTTCCATTACAATCTCCACCCCGGTCCCTTTGGACCAGACCATAGGGTTTAACATTGCAATGAACTCCTCCCCTTGCCCCTGCTCTGGTTTGGGCTTATCCACAGACTGAAGTCCCTTAGGGGAGTACCTGCTCCAGGTGGAGCCTTATCTATGAGCCACAGCCAGAGGTATCCCTGCTGCGGCGTAGACTTATCCACAGCCACAGTCACTTTCAGGTGCACCAGTTCCAGCATCGCCTTATCCATGAACCACAATACCTTCAGAGTTACACCTGCTCCAGCATGGTCTTACCTACAGCCACAGTTCCTTCAGAAGTAAACCTGCTCCAACGTGGCCTTACCCATGGCTGCAGTCCCTCCAGGGGTGTACCTGCTCTGTCATGGGCTTATCCATGGCCACACGCTTTGAGATGCTCCAGCATGACCTCATGCACAGCCACTGATGCTTCAGGGTGTACCTGCTGCAGCACAGACTTATCCACAGCCACAGATGCTTCGAGGTGTACCTTCTCCAGCGTGGACTTATCCTTGGGCCACAATCCCTTCAGAGGTATACCTGCTGCGGCACAGACATAACCATGGCCACAGATGCTTCGAGATGTACCTGCTCTGGTGTGGACTTATGCACGGTCACAGACACATCGGGGTGTCCTGCTCCTGCGTGGACTCATCCACAGGTCACAGTGCCTTCAACTCAAGTTCACACTGGAGTTCCAGCCTGTCCAGTACAGCAGCACAGAAAGAGCAGCGATGCCCTGGCCATCTGCCAGCCCAGGCCCATGGCCATTACTGTTATCAAAATGTTCCCAGGCACAGCAGAGTAAGATGATAAGCAGTACAGCGAGCAGTGAAAGCAAAACGCAGCCACTAACGAGCACTAGACTCTAATATACAGTAAGGCAAGCAAGCCCCATGGCAAGCACAGGAGCCTGCCAATTAATAACTAAACAGCAATAACAGCTATAAATTTGATCTAGCACATTACAATCAAACCTGTCGTTATCTTGAACCCTTCAAGCCCCACACTGGGTGCCAAAAAGGACTGTTGTGGTTTAAGCCCAGCTGGCAACTAAGCACCACACAGCCACTTGCTCACTCACCCCCGGTGGGATGGGGAGTAAAAGTGTAAAAGTGAGAAAACTCATGGGTTGAGATAAAGACAGTTTAATAGGTAAAGCAAAAGCTGTGCGTACAAGCAAAGCAACACAAGGAATTAATTCACTACTTCCCATCGGCAGGCAGGTGTTCAGCCACCTCCAGGAAAGTGGGGCTCCATCACGCATAACGGTTACTTGGGAAGACAAATGCCATCACTCTGAATGTCCCCTCCTTCCTTCTTCTTCCCCTGGCTTTATATGCTGAGCATGACGTTATATGGTATGGAATAGCCCTTTGGTCAGTTGGGGTCAGCTGTCCCAGCTGTGTTCCCTCCCAGCTTCTTGTGCACCCCCAGCCTGCTCACTGGTGGGGTGGGGTCAGAAGCAAAAAAGGCCTTGACTCTGTGTAAGCACTGCTCAGCAGTAAGGAAATCATCCTGTATTATCAACACTTTTTTTCAGCACAAATCCAAAACACAGCTCCGTACTAGCTACTATGAAGAAAATTAACTCTACCCCAGCCAAAACCAGCACACCCCTAAATCCATATTTTCCCAAAGAACTTTCACATCTTCCATGCACTGGAGCCTAATGCCCAGCTTTCCTAGTAAACAGGTCACACAGGGGTATCTGCAAGCACCATCCAGCCCAGAGGGTCACAGTTCAGACAAAAGGTACCCACATACCAGCTGTCAGACCAGCACCTGGTTCACAGTCCAGACAACCATATCTATATATCTCTACATACACCTACATGTATTTATATATAAAATGCTGAATATAAGAGGGCTAAATTACTCCTGCTGGTGTGACATGATTTTTAAAAATGTTATTTCTAACATTCGTCTTTACACACATTAAGGACCTTTAAAGAAAAAATATCAGTCCTTTTTCCTTAACTGGAGCTGGAGACGATGAAATAGTTTGGCTTTGTTACAAATGCAGAAGAATTTGAGGTTAAAAAAATGAGTACTACAGTTGTACGTGCTGAAAGAAGGAGACAGACTACTGTTACAGTATGTTTCTCTTATTTTCCCATAGCAGGAAACCAATTCTCTTTCCTATTTTTGCTTATGTAAAATACTTTCCATATAAAGACTGATACTGCTTCCACTGGCATAAGCACTAGCTTTATTATGGACTTTCTTGGGGGCAGGCACAGGGCCAGAGTAGTAACAAATCATGTTTTATAAAAAGGTATTTTCTTACGCAGATGTGATTCTGGTGAGGTAGCACTAACCATTACCAGTTGATCTTCAGAAAAAATTGTTTTTCCTGACAAACAGAGTGAAGAAATGGAGCACACGAAGTGGCTATGGTGATGCACAAAAAGCATTTGGCATGAAATGGCAAGTGAGTCTAAACTGTTTAAGAAATCAAAGACAAATGAAGAGCCGTGAACTCTGACAGAAAAACTTCTGTGCCTGATGTGCTTCACCAGTGCTCTTGAATTTTCGAGCCAGTTCTTTTCCTGTTTACAAGTGACTAATGAAAATTCTTTTCTTTTAAAAAATACATGGGAAAAATGCTTACCAGTCATCAAATTGGCAAAAGGCTTGAAAAAATGCCATTATTTGAAAAAATGGAGAAGGGGGAGAGGAGAAGGAAAAAAGGATTATGAACTGAAGTAGTAATTTTTTTTTCTCTTAGGTAAGTAGCTTTTGCATTTGTATGCACAAAAAAGGTGATTTTTGGTCACATGCACATTCATATCTGATTCATTAATTTACACACAAGAATGAATTTCACCTTTTGTCACTCCCTGTGTTTGTAGAAAATTATGAAATTTCACCCTGTATCAATTATAAATAGCTACGAAAATAGCAGCTGCCAGTCTCAGTTAAATTAAACTTACTTTGCAGGGAGAGAATGCCTTCTCCTTTGCTTATAAGCAATATAACATTCTTGAGGAGACCGAGTCCTGCACAGCTGCCACTGCCTTGCAAGAGCCAGGAGCCTCGGCCGTGGCAGGGTGGGTGGCAGCTCTGTGCAAGACCCACTCCGCTGCCCTCACTGGGCCATTTGTTCTGCGGTGGGTAGCAAATGTGGACAGGTTCATCTTTTGACATAGGATTAGATGAGTAAAAATTTTTTTTTTTGCCATCAAAGTTCCTGATTCGTAGATTAAGTCAGAATCTGTGACGACACGTGGACTAAACACAGCCCTGCTGGGGATGTTCTAGCGGTTCTGCACAATTACCTGGTGGACCTCTGTCCTGAACTGGGCATTGATACAGTGAGAACATCTGAACGTGCGTCTTTAAACTATCATTATTCTATACCATTGATTGATTGATTACTATAGTAAGTGACCTGAAATAGCCTCTCATCACATAATACCACTAATTTTATTACCACTTATTCAACTTTGCTGTCTATCCTCAAAGGAAATGAAATAAGTTTTGTCAGGTAATATCCCCCAACTTTTCTCTAACAACAACAGTATTTTAATTCCAGAAAGCTGACTCAAGAAAAAAGAGCTGAAAATGTTTCATTTTCAATGAAAAAGCACCCCACTATCTGTTCATGTGGTCTCAAAGCATAACTAAAAGCAAGGGGTTAGGTATTCCTTTAGTATCTGTGTACTCATGATACAGGTATTCGAAGAACATTGTAAAGATAACAAGTGCTCCCCAATATCTTTCACAAAATATCAGAAAAATTTTAAAGTTGCTTCACTGAAGACACAAATGTGCAAGAAGCTATTTGGGGAAATGTGGTACTGTGCAATGCCGTATGACGCTGATAACAATAATACTACTAAACTGTGCATCTTATAAGCGTGATCTTGCAACTGAAAACCAGATATAGAAAGACAATGCCATTTGTTCTTGCAACATTTGCAAGAAGCTGCATTTTGAGATGCAATTATCAAAGTTGAATGTTCTTCTGTTCCTCTATACTCAGTTCCAATACAGTCAATCTGCAGGTGTCTATAATGGAACAAACATTTGTGCCAATGTACGAAGCCCAAGTATGGTGCCCTGTGAGCTTAGCACCAGTGTACTGAACAAGGATCCCAAAGATGCAGATACAGACATATTCTTTTCCCCCACCATCCTTTCCAAACACTCAAAAGTATTTACATTGCAAATTAGCCAGCACTGTGGGTGCATTTCATCTACAAGAATTATGATTTTTCTTCAATGCAGGCTCCAGCATAGTGCTTCTCAGCTTTTACAGTCTTCAAAAGAGACCCTCTCCTTGAAGAATGAGGGATTTAGTTCATAGCTGTGATTTAGCCCATCATGAAATACATCCCTATGGTTTCCTGTCTTAATTTCTTAAGAATGCTCCTACTTTAGGCTGCATTAATCACTCATTTTCATATTTCAATAAATCTGAAATGGATAACAGCTGGTGATCTTTGATTTATTTTAAAACATCTTCTTGACTACTTTCTGAAAGTGTGAGTACTTGACGCTTTTACAGGTGGAGTTGGCAACTATTACTTCAGTCAGAGATCATTAAGGGACAGATTTTTTTGTCTCCAGGTTCACCACTGCAAGTGGAATGTCCACACAGGAGTTTTTTTGGATCTATGGGGCAAACTTAGATGAACCTGTGCAATTTGCTAACTGTACCAACCAGAATGGCTAACAACCAGAAGATGATTGGTAATGAATGATGCTACCAATACTCAATACCTTTTCTCTTCCTTACCAGCTTCTGAAACAATTTTCGACTACCTCACCACCAAACCTTACTTGATCATGTCTGTAGCCACTTCTGCACTCTCATATGCCTGAATGGAGGAGTGTTAACAAGAACAGTAATAACACTTTCAGTTTTTTATATTCTGAACTACTTTATCCATCCACAGAACTGTTTTTTGTTCCACCAAAGAAGTCTAGATCCCTCTCTAGCTGAAATCTGCTTTATTCTCACTCTTCAGTTTCAGTGATTACTCATAGAAACATATAATCAGTTCAGATTAACTAACTGTTCAGATCTTAGCAATAGCTACTTAGCAACACCTACCGTCATGACATTAAGTATCAGTTCCCTTCTACACCATGACTCATCATTTAGTATACAAAGCTGTTATTCAAATCTCCCCCTCTGCCATATATATAAAAAAAATATATATTCATGCTTTTATATTGCACAGTTTTCAGTGTTAGAAGTCTATTAAGTTACACCTAATACATAAGAATGGAGGTATAGTATGCTCTAACTGTGCAGTTTAAAAACTAAATCTTACGGCAAACTTCACTTCATTTGCATTAATTACACATGAAGAATATTTTCACTGGCAATGGTAAGTAATTATAATGCTACCTGTTGTTAATAAGAAGTTTGCATGTCTATTTATCACACACATCAAGAAACAGCCAGCAGATATTCTAACTCATTTTCTAAAAATATATTGCAATGGACTTTTTATTTACAATATGTAAACAAACTATATGTATTTGAATGCTAGACACATTGATAAGTAGCACTTTTCTCTATTTAAATAAAATTGGCAGTGCATGATTAAATTGAATTTTCTCCAACTCTCACTTGGTTAAATTGCAATACTTACAAAATACCACATAACCTCACTAAGTTTCAGTAAAGATTTAAAAGGTGTGAGATACTAATGAAAATGCAGCTTGCCAGATTTTCATGTCATCAATGCTACAACAATTGTAGTGGAATATCATGAAGTATTTTTAATAGTAATTTAAACAAAACTAGTTAAGACCTTTTTTGAAAGTTGGTAACCTACATAACCCACAATCTAAATCATTTACAAGGTCCCATCATTGTGCAACTGAGCATTAAAATATAATACTACTACTAATAATAATAAACAAAGTTATGTGATGGTGCCATGTCCCTGGTTCTTTAAGCTTGCTTTAAGCGTTAATACAGTCTTGAGATCCTACACCAGTTGGGTTTAATGACTTGCTTTTCAAAGTCAAGTTACACAGCTGACATCAGTAAGGCCAGGATTTTACCCATTGCATTGAATAGATATTTGGAGGCAAAGCACAGCTCAAATTACTGAGGTCATCAGAATTTGGCTCCTTGTTAGAATTTGGAAAAATGAAAAGGATCTTAATCAATTGCCTACATCATGCAGTTCCACAGCTAGCCTTTGAAAAACATATTGCAAAATAAAGCCAGAGAATGTGATTAACAGAAAATGGAAAAGGTCTTAGTGCTTTTAGGAAAAGGGGAAAATAAAAGAAAGCTCTCTTTAGAAAGAATCAACAGAGTATGTAGAGTATTCTGAGGGGGTTTTTTCAGTCGAAAAAGAAAGAAAGAATCCAAGCAAGAGTGGCTAACTTTTCACTGCTTTATTAATAACTTTTCTTTACATTTTATTTACCCAGAATTATATTATTTTTATGTCTCAATGCCAAGAAATCTGGTTAGTAAAGTGCCAGATTCTTTTATTTGATTTTATTTGATTTCATTAGGGACCATCAGCCTAGCTGCTTAAGTGCCTGACTACTGTTTGCAGTTAAACATTCATTAGGGAATCCCCAGTGGGTTCATTCATTTCACTGAGGTCCAATTACAGTGCCACAAAAGCAGTTTTTGCAGCAATTAGCTGATTTTTTCCTGTTTATGTTCTGTCTCTTTAGGAAGAGGACTATTTTGTGGAGGTCAGATTTTTAATTAGGCGCAATTTAGGGCCAATAAGAAAACTGATAATTTACTAAATGGCTGTGGTGGACTTAACTGCTCAGAGCAGAGGTAAATAACACAACAGGGACACTAAGAATAAGCTCTCCTGGTGTGCATAGCTCAGAGCCCTATAGTGTAAGGAATAGATTACATGTTAAATGGCTGTCAGGGCCTTCTCGGTGTTGCTGGTATCACCAATTGACCTAACCTCAAGAGCCACCATGTTATTAGCAATGGGTACAGGGAAGCCAGGCTGGAACAGGACCTGCAGAGAGCTGTTGGCTTCAGGTAGCTGCAAAAAGATCTGAGAGTGAAAGAAAACAACAAAAAATCAGGTTCTGCTTCCTGAAGATTTGGCAGCACCTTTCTTAACTGCTGCATCCTGTGAAGCCAACGATATTAAAGTGTGTCTGATAAGTCCTCACAGTCACTATGAGTATGTTTTTTACCATAATGGATTACCATGTGATAGCTTGTATTTCTGCAAAGGTCCATGCTTTCTGCTCTTAAACAAGGCATTATATTTTCTAAGCAATGTGTGCATGTTGCCTTACACCTTGGGAAACTAAGAACTGTGATAGCTGATGAATAGTACACATTTAGAGGAAGTAAGATCTTAATCTTGTGATCTCTTCTGAAAGAGTCTAACCAGACTTGCCAC
The DNA here is from genome assembly GCF_965183815.1 of Platalea leucorodia. NCBI lineage: Eukaryota > Metazoa > Chordata > Aves > Pelecaniformes > Threskiornithidae > Platalea > Platalea leucorodia. The sequence continues at coordinate 96,057,978 of NC_138823.1, read as the reverse complement.
CTCAAAATTTTCTCACCTAAGTCTAAAGACTGTGATATTTGAATTTCAGACATCATATCACAACAAAATTTCTGAAGAGACTCACAGCTGGTTGAAAGGTTGCTCTCTTACAGGAAATAGGTAAGGAAAGGCCAGAAGGTCACTGCATTTCTTCTTCAACCTTTGACCCGGCATGCAATTGCAAAGTCATAGCCAGACATGTAAAAAAGCAATACCAGCAGGAAGCATAAGTTACAAACATTGAAATTTCATTGCCAGTTACCATTTCTGGCAGCATTTATAAAAACACAACAAAGAGTAGGGCAGAAATTCCTGTACCTTCTACTGGGAACAAAAATGTTCAATTAAGCTATAAATGTGCACAGAAAATATACGATGGCCTTTTGTCTGAGAGCATGCATAAATGTAACAGCAGAATAATTTTGGAAAACCTGGTATCTTGATTAAAATACATTCTACATCACAATTCTTGTTCTTCCCCTGAAAAGTCTTTACCCTTGCATGCAGTCCACAACCAGGGCTACAGTTCTTAATTTTTTTTTTAAAAAGTAAACTCTGGAGAAAACATAAGGGTTCAGAAATCTTTAAAACATGAAAATGTGTTATTAGGCCGTTATTCTCTTTCTAATTATTTAGATAATATTAGATTATTTAGATAATATTAGATAACCAAAAAAGCATCATCTTTTTGTCAATTCATCAGTTTTCCTTGCACATAGAAACAGGATCGAAAGGTGCTGGCTAAAAAAAGAAATTAAGCAGTCACATTTTGAGAACCTGAAATTTTTTTTTTGTTTTTTGGGGTTGTGTTTTTTTTGTTTGGTTGGTTTTTTGTGAACTAAAGAACATCTCTTTAAGACAATCTGAAAGGGATCTATGCTATGGGTGTGTAGATGGTGACTCTATGGTCTAAATTACCTAATGCAGTGTATGTTCTATTCAAACTTGCATTCTGCTTTTGGTGAGGGCTCTTAAACCAATAAAGTAGCAGAATGACAGGAATGCCATTTTGATTCTTTGGTATTATTCTTTTCATCTAGGCAAGCACACATAGGGTTGAGAAAGGTGTTTCTTTTCTAATAAGTTTTTAAATATTTTCCACATTTTAGAGAAAGGTTTGGGGGTTTTCAAGCAAATGAACAATTTTTTTGCAAATGTTATTGCAAGAATACAATACAACAGGCAACACACATTGCAACATTAACTCCTAATTACTTTGGAAACCAAATTTCATTTGGAGTCCAGCTTGACTTGCAAAGAACTCAGGATGGTAATTAATAACAATCAGCCACTGAAGTAACTTTGTATAAATAATGTGCTGAACTATGTCCCAATAGGGCTAATACAAACACATGGACTTCAGCATGAACTCAGCCAAAAAAAAAAATATCTTGCAATTGACTGAATTTCCTAGTTTTTCTGCTTAGCTGTTCCCTCGCTGTATTACCCATCATATCTCAAAGTCCAGGTTTGTTGTCATTAACATAATCAGAAATGCAATTTTCTTAATACAAGTCATATAAACAATGAGCTGACGGCACCTAGGCAATAGGTGTCATCCACAGCAGGTAGTTCTGGTGGAAAGACAGATACAATTAAGTGACAAGGAAGCATTACTATTACAGTGAGAATAACTTCCAAATACACGAGATAAAGAGACATTTTCACATCTCAGAAGGGCATTTCAGCTCATGCTGTCAAATATTCTGTTGTTTCACCAGTTCACATCTTTCTGCGTAGAAAGAATATTAGAGCAGCAGGAACTAGGGATGGAAATGAGCTGTTAGACCATAGGATCATAGGTCAGTTCAGGTCAGAGGGGACCAAAATCCAACCTCCTGCTCAAATCAGGGTCAGCCTTACTTCATTCTCTTGTGACATCATATAAATGAACTAATTCAGCTAAAATAACATATATATATGTATACTAATTATGGTTATTAAAAAGTTATACAAGTTAATCCTGGATTCTTAAGGAAATTAAGCTAATGGGATCACACTGTCTGTGTTTATTCTCAGGTGTTGGCCCATTTCATCCATATTTAGCAGAAGGCTTAAAGGTGTGAAGGTTTAAGGCAATCCAAACAGAGGAAAAGTGGTGTCATGAATAGCCCAGCTGTAGTAAAAGCTTCAAACAAAAATTATACCTCAGTAGAGCCAGCATAAACCAAATATCAAGCAGGAAGGCACTGAAAACCAGGCCTCAATTGTACTACTCTCACTGTTTTCTTGCTTCCTTTTAAATGCCGCATCTCTTCCTTAGATGCAGATGGAAAACCGAAGGGCAGGCATACAGAGGGCAAGCACTCAATATTTTCAATTTAAATAGAAGCCCAAAGCACTGGAAATCCCATGAGAAAGGGGATTTTCTGGTATTTGCAGCTTAGACAACTTGAGGTGGTCTCAATGAGGCCATCTATTTAAGGACCTTCTTGGGCCTCCAGACTTTCTTTCCTTCTGCATATCAACTTACAAATGAGTCCAGCGCTTAGTGGACACTCAAGAGGCCAAAGAAGGCTGCTTAACCAAAATCTCCACTTTATCATCCAGCTCTTCTCCCAGTGAAAACAAAACACTCCCAAAGACTTCAACCAGAGAGGGACCAAGTCCTGGAAAGCAGCATTGAAATAATTACATGGCCAAGTAGTTACCTATTTTTTGCAGGTATTCTGTATTGCTGTACTGCTTCTGAGGACTCCAACACAACAGCAGGGTCACAATCTGCCCTGCTGTGTTCACCTGTTCAGCTTTTTCCCTCAGACAGAATTTTACAACCCATTAGGTGCCAATACTGCATACAGCCCCTACAAAAATTTCTTCACAAAAGTGTTTAGGTAAGTTTAAAATTATGTTTGGCAGATTGTTAGACCAGAATGCTGGTTGAGGTCACCTGATATTTGAAAACTAAATGAAAATAGGCAACTGCTTTATTCTTTTAACTGTACATCTCAAAACTGACTGATAAGCATCCACATACCACAAGAGATGTACAAGGTGTACATCTTTATTAGTAGTGTGTCAGTAACCTTGTAGAGAAACACAAGAGGAGAACAAATACAGAATCATTGTTAGCACTGTGAGAGCCTTTGAAGGTTCTCCCGACTTCAAGCAACAGAGGCAAGAACAATCTTAATTAATAATGAATAATACACTCACAAAAAAAATACCTGTTACATTGAGATAAATTGCAGGTCTGGTATTACTTGATTCTATGTGTGTATGAAGTGCAGTGATGATGCTTTTGGATAAAACATTCTCATGTGTAAGAATTTAATGCTAGATGCGTATTGTTAGGCACTTAAGAAATTTATTGAGAAGTAACAGTTCCTAATTATAGGATACCTGCAGAGCCAGAACATTTATCAGTTTTACTTAAAGTATTTTTGCCACTGTGTTTTGCATAGAGAAAGAAAGAAAAAAGAAAATAATTTCCTTTCTCTTGCCTTCCTACTGTCATTGCATGAATGGTAGCTATTACGTTCTTATTACTGATCTGCACATTAAAAAAAAAGATGGTCAAATATCCATGTACGCTCAAGTAGCCAATTTGCAAATATGATTCATTTGTCTGATTTAATTTTCTAAAATTGCCAACTGACCTTAGTCCTCATTCCGGGCTAACAATCAGTATTTTTTTTAATGAACCTGTTTTCAATAAAGGAAGAATTAAGGGGAAGGAGCAGAGGGGAATTGAGAAAATTAACAGTTTAGCTGATCTGCTAAATTTTGAAACAAAGAAAAGAAGTACAGTCCAAGGTATAATAACCTTTAGATACATGCGAGCCAGAGCAGTATTTTGCACCTGAACCATAAAACCCACGTACTGAAAACTAACTTCAGTGCCAAGTTACATGCCATGGAACCATTCTGCATTTAATGAAATCGTATGGGATGTAAGTCAGTCCAGAAATCTGACCTTGGTTTTAATTTGAAACTGACAAAAATTTAGCTGTAAAGAAGCACATCTGCTATTTAATACTGTGGAGTACTGTGCATTTATTTAATTATCATAATTATTATAATCATCACCTAGACTGTGTTTCATCCCAGTTTTTTTTTCTGAAATTGTTTCATCTGTTGTTTCCAAACCTAAACGTGACAATGATTTCATATTCAACAACATGAGGCAATTCAACATTCTTTGTCTAGAAAGTCTCCTTAGAAAAGAAAGACAGGCCATAAAATTATCAAACAGCATCCAGATACCAGCAAGCCTCAAGAGGTTACGCTGTGCTCCACATGAAATCCCAAGTGCAACAGAGTTGACAGAGGGAAACAAATACTCAGATGGCTTCAGAATAAAACCTTTATCTGAGCATTGCCTTTAATGTTCATTTTTCACTTTAAGGAAATGGGAAGAAGAGTGACTTACTCAACAGTCTGCTTGTTCCCAAAGTAAATTTTTGTCCACTAGAAGGACTGCAATTTTGCAAAATTTATACTGTTATTTTAACATACCACAGAGCAGCAGTCACACAGACTCAATATGTAAAAGAGTACCTACTGTGACACGTGAAAGTAATTCACCACAGCTTTCCTGTAAAACTTTTCTCAAATAATTCCAACAGCAATAGAAGAGGATGAAAACACAAGCACATGTGCAATATGTGGTATTGTCTAGGAATTTCTTGTTCACTGGTTGTCTAGCAGACATGGTCCCAAAGTCCTCCATACTTCCACGACATCTGCCGTGATAATATCTACTCTGTTGACTTGCTTTTAAAGCTAATGAAGACACCCCAGGCTGGCATGCCATGCATTAAATACTTCTACAGTGCTTAGCTTGCATGCTCAGTGCATACCACCTTGAGCTTCGTACTGATACAACAAACACATGCAGCATCTGCAGAAAGGCACCTTTATCAATGAGCTCATCGCAGAAGTACTTACATTGTACCCAGAAGAGTGCCTCTCCTTCCATCACTTGTAGCGATCTCTCTGTGTCAACACACTGCAAGTGTGGGCCACATGAGGTTCCAGAAGAGTGAAAAAAGGGAAGGACAACAACCAATGTAACAGTGCTGTGCACTCTTTACCTCAAGCTGACATGACTTGGACCTAGAAAAGGCCCTCCTCTCTAATGTACCCAAACGCATCTGAGTACTGGAAAGTATCAACCTTGAGCTCATACCTGTCACATACCAGTTACACAACCTACTGATGAGACCAAATGTGAGTGACTAACAGTTCTTTGGGGGACCTTTTTAAACACTGTCATCTTGGTGAGACACTGGTGAATGTAACTTCTTGGCAAAACAATTTCCATGAGTAAAGCTAGCCATGCCAATATGGGCAAAGCCTTCCTTGCCCTCTTCTTCAAAGCAACATGACTGGTAACACCCATACCTCTGCCAGACCCTTGTTTCTTTAGAATACCTCCCTTTTCTCTGTTAAACAACTCTCCTTCTTCATTGCCAGTCCAGAGCCTCTCTCTGTTGACAAAACTGCAGGCAATAGTGGAGTCACCAGCTGGGAAGGTAGACTCGTCTGAAGTCAGGTGGGAGCCCTACCTGCCAGCTGCTGGCTTCCAGCCAAAAGACCTAGACATTACAGACATAAATACAATATTACTAGCTGGAAAATGGGCTACTCAGGAGCACTGCCCTGGAGGCTGTAGCACAACAGAGTGGACCCAGCTAGTGAGAACTACAGCACTTGACATCGGTTCTGCCACTGAACCTGACAGGAGTAGCTGTGCTTCCTTGCTTTTGAGCAGAGAACTTTTTTCCTGCTCTAGGAAGAGAGGGTAGGAGCAGCCGTGTGTTTATAACTAGATCATATCTTTATTTTGTTTCATATAGTAAGAAGAATAATGTCCCCATTACAGAGCCATCTTTCCTCTCCTGTCTCTCTCCTCCATCTGGTGGCCCAGTCTGAATTCTCATGCTGTTTCTGGGACAGTGGCCCATCTAAAAGCATCGGCTCTGAAAAGAGTCCCAAGAAGTAGCTTGCCTCACAGTATCCCCTTTTCACCCAATTTCAGCTTTTTTAGATGTAACAAAATGGCAAGGAAGGAAGTGGTTTTGCCACAAGGCCGCTGCTCCACCGTCAAGTAGAGTGAAATTCCTGAAGCAAACCCAGTTGCCACTTGAAGTGAATGCTAGATTCAAAGCTCAGGTTTGCAACCTACTCTGCACCAGAATGTAGTACACACTAGATTTATCGCAGAGTAGCCTCAAAGTCTGCTAACTACCATGACAGGGTGTTTACTCAGCAACAGCTTCTGTTTCCTCAGGAAAGCCCTTAGTTATCTCCTGCCTAGTTTGGATGTCTGTTCCTAGGGACACTCTGAAAACATGTCAAGACTGCCATGGAGGGATCGGTGACAGGCTGGTCTTTCACAGGGTTTTCTCTACCTGGCTGTAATTGAGGATGATTCACTCTGTCCTTAGATCTGGCCTTTCTCCTTTACTCCCACACTACCTTGTAGAAGTAGAAAACGATACCCTTGTGAAGAGCTTGCCTCCTGCAAAATGTGGCTTGTTACCAATTACTGCAAGCACATTTGAGAGTTTCATTTCACAAGCCATTACACAAATTAACCCTCTAGAATTTGAACAGCCTTACTGACAAGTCACTACTTCCCTCTGCATGCATGACATTAAAGAAGACCAGCGCCTGTTAGAACCACAAGAAAGAAACACACTGACCACTGAATGTTCATCGGGGGCCACACAGTAGCCCGCAGAAGGGAGCAATGCCTCCCAGAGTGTAAGTCTATAGCAATTTCTACCAATTAAGACTGAACTAGAGCATGTATGCTGGCAACTGCGTAAAGCTTGGATGAATGTTTTATTCTGCTGCCACAGTAAGACTACTTTGCAAAAGAAACAATTAAAGAGTAATGAGACAGCTTTGGGAAATAGGCAATATGAATTGCTGTCAGTTCCCCACCCACTTCTTCCTCCTTTACCAAAGATTAGTGCACTTCTTATTGCCTACATGCAAACTGCAATCTGAAATTTAGTCATTTTGACAGGAAAAATAATGCTGAAAGAAACGTGAGGAGACAAGAATCTCATTATTTCAATATTGTGTATAGTATGGGAATACTTCGGTTCATGTTCCTCAGATTGTTTTATTTCATCTGAGTCACCTGTGTAGCAAGTACTTCAAATGACCTTGACTACCAATAAATATCCACGTAGAAAGTGACAACTGCTGGAAAGAGGAGAAATAAAGCAGAAACAGGAGTGAAAAAAAAAATATTAATCTCACTGCATGAAACTATGTACATCAAAAAAGCTTTCCGACAAGCAGACATTGATCAGTAGCCTTGACGCTGACTTGCGTCAGTTGACAAGTAGTTCATCAAATGGCTTACATACAGATAGAATCACAGAATCACAGACTGGTTGAGGTTGGAAGGGACCTCTAGAGGTCATCTAGTCCAACCCACCTGCGCAAGCAGGGCCACCTAGAGCTGGTTCCCCAGGACCATGTCCATATGGCTTTTGAGTATCTCCACACATGGAGACTCTACAGCCCCTCTGGGCAACCTGTGCCAGTGCTGAGTCACCCTAACAGCAAAAAAGTGGATCATAGGATCAGTTGGAAAGCATTCTTGGAACCAGGCAGGCTGAGGGCATGACTGTATAATGAAATATGTATGTATATGTGTGTGCGTGTGTATGTGTACGCATGCACGTTCGTGTGCATGTGTGTGCGCAGTCCTGTGTTTGTGGAGTTTCTGGCTGGAGCCCAGGGATGCAGCCTGGGGAAACAGTGAGCGCTTGCAGGTACTTTCTTCTGAAATGTTTGTTTTTCTTTCTCACTGGTTTCAAACATGCTCAGCATATCAGTGAAACGAGGTAAACATAGAGCCGTCTCAGATTACATCTGTTCCCCAGGCCATCTCCAAAGCAAACATTGGTCTCCCAATGAAAAATACAACTATTACCCATTATTGGACATATCCAGTCACTGCCTGACCACCGAGTTGCACAGTTAATGAATCTGTTCATTTCTAATAAAAATAAACCAGACAAAGGAAGTGGTCAGCTAAAGCTGAACTTGAAGAGAAGAAGAAAAGGGATTTAATAAAAAATACTCAAGGTTGACATTTCCTTTTTATTTGAAACATGCCTTTCTCGGGAATGACATGATCACATAGATACTATTAGTAAAGCCACACACTGGCGCCAGATTTTAAGATCTTTACCCATATGACTTAATTTGGGAAGCAGTAAAAACCAGAAGGGAAATTCCTCTGGCCCTGTTATTTCACAGTTCAAGCTTCAAATTAAAGTATTTCAAAACAGAGCTTAAAAGTATATCAGTCAAAATGAACCAAGCTACTTCTTATAGCACTAGGAGAAGCAATATTTTAAGATTGTATCTGTATTCCCCAGGCCCCTTCCTGTCTATTCAAGTTATTTAGGAATCAAGTCAGTTTATATAAAGCAGTGATCAAGAAAAGCTCCAGCAGAAATAATCTGCAAACCATAGCTTTTTAAAAAGAAATTTTACAGCATACCACTTAGATTTTTTTCAAAGAAAAAGTCAGCTCACATACAGAAGATTCCCTCCAAAGTGAAATGTGTTCATAATACCGAATCAACATTTCCACTGAATATAATTTCAGGTATTTTAAACTTCAAATAATGTAATTAAGAGACACTCTAAATCTACACAAACTTATTTCAAAGTGAAAGTGTGAACCAACATCTTCGCTTCTGAATTTCTTCCTAGAATTCCCTAAAACTGTCAGTGACATTGACCTTTCTTTTCATGTGAATTTTGGTTATGCAAACTTATTTTTTAGCAAGAAAACTTCCAACAAAAAAAAACAATTTCCTGAAAGAGACTTCCCTGTCTTGCAAGAGGCATTGAGAAACCACAGCAGCAGTATGCTTTCATTGCATTTTTCTGCAAAGAAAAACCCTACACACTTTCAGTTTAAATATTATTTTTGATTGACTTAAGGAAAACAGGATGGGACCAGTACAAAAGGAAAGAAGAGACTGTAATTCACTATTCTTTCTGAATTTTTTTGTGTTCCTCAGCAATGACCTTAATGTCCCGTGAATGAATTTACCAAATGCAGTCAAAACCATGAACTGAGTTTCCACATCACAGAAACTAGCATGTTCTGTGCTAACTGAGGGTCTGGCTTTGTATTGTGAAAACCCATTAAGAACTTTGAAAATAAACCAATACAGTGGTTTTTCTCCAAGTTCTGGAAGGAATTCAGGATTATAAAATTTCACACTTTAAGTCTTTAATAGAAAAAAAATATTTCAGCTGAAGTAAAACCTCTTGGACATAAGGCAGTGGTTATTGGCTATGTTATCAGTTATCAGCGTGACAACCCTTTCTTCCTCAGCCAACTAACTGCTCACTTGGCGAGCAGACAATACCAAACCCACTACCAGAATGCTGGCAATCAAAAATAGTTTTCACTGCTTGAAGAGAGCTGCTCTCACAGCTCCAAAAATGTTTCATGTCCACTAATTACAATACTGGTAATACAGAGAAAGGATGTGATTTGGAGGTGTCTTACCTTTACAAATGTCTTTTATTCTGTCACCGATTGGTCTGGTCAGCCTTGAAAAATTAAATCAAGCCAGAGTTACCAGTATGGCCTTGAGTGTCCATTAATTTCTCAATGTGTGAATGAGCAAACACTCCCGTTACAACTTCTCTATTGGGGAAACATGAAATCCTAGGGCCTTCTATTCTGTGTCATTACATCTGAGCAAGGTGTGACTAGACTAAAAGTCTTTTCCAGAGGAAATTAATATATTCAGTTTTTATTCTCCATTTCTGTCTTCTGATGTGCATATCCAGAGCAAAACAGCCTGGGAATTTATGGATACTCCAGTCCTTGCTTCACTTCTGCCTCAGCTCTGGCTGCCAGAGGTAGAAATTAATCCCATTTAGAGAAACTGTGGGGGAAGGAAAGTACCTCTTTCTCTATGGGTGTAATTCCAGTCATACATTGTAAGGAAAAGACAAGACACAAAAGCACTGTACTCACAGAGAAGAGACCACGCAGTCAGACTGAAACACAGAACTGGTTTCGTCTCCAGCAGGCACGTGATTCCATTGTTGAAAGTAAGCCCCTCGCAGTCTACCAAGCAATGTGCTGCATGCATTAGAGAAAAATTACTTCAGAGAAATATGTATTTTTTTCAAAAAGGCGCAAGGAGGAGAAGCAGGAGTAAGCGCTGCAACTAACGAATAATGAGTAAGACAGGAATAAACCCTGTCAAGAGTAAGATAGGACATGACAATCAGAAGCTGGATTTTTACTCCTGACTCTGGCATTCACGTGCTGCATGGCATTCGTGAAGTCACTTTGGGGCCAGGTTCATAAACATGCGCATGATGAACATTTGGGATTTCAGGCCATGACCAGAATGATCATTGTCCTGAGCAACGAAGGCAAATGTGACAATGAAACATGGTTTAGGGCTCCTTACTTAGGGCAAGCCCGACCTTGGTAGAGCACATCATCCTGTTGCAGGAATGGAGGCTGCTTTCCCTGGGCACAGAGGGATGGAGATGCCCAGGGACAGATGCACCCCAGGCAGTGTGCTGAGAGCTGCTCACATACCCTATAGAAGCTGCTGGACAAGCTGGTGAACTTCAGCATCAGAGAGTGACTGCTATAACTCACAAGTAGCTCTGGTTTTAGGGAGCTGCTGGGTCTTTACACTGGCCCAGTGCGCCTAAACTGAAACAAAGATGGCCAGAGGTCTCTATCCCTGCTTCTATCCTGCCCTTCCTGTCCCTTCAAAATCTCTGATGTGTTATACTGGGCCTTGTTCTGTGGATCTTGGAATGTTTTCTAGGGGCTGTGCAGGAAGGTTTTCATCTTCATAAAAGACAAGCCACAAATGACAAAGTAAGGTAATGTTCTGCTTACCTGTTCCCATTTCATGAAACAAGTTTCTTTCTTCCTACATCTGAGTCATCCCACTAGGAGTACAAAAGTGGAAAGGAAAGAAAAACCTGCTGGTGTTTGCAACAAAGAAACAGAATTATTTTGTTCTGGGGTAGATATTACTTGGCATAGCGTAGTTTAGTGCGTGCATCTCAGTATATGTACACAAGCACGCTACATATCCAGCTGCTGGGTCATCAGATTCTTTGCCCCACAAAAGGATCTGATCATGGTACCAACAGTTTCTCAGACAGAAAGAGCAGGGCCAATGTCTGGGAAACACATTTTATTTCTTCATCTCCCTTCAAATATCGTCTGTGTTATCATATTTGTGTAAAGGTAACATATGTTCTTCCACTTCTCCCCCTCTTTGTAGACTTTCCATCAATTCCATTTCATGTACTCATAAGCACTAACTTTAAAAATATAAGCCAGACATACACTGCCCTGGCTTCTTTGATTTCAATGGAATCACCACAAGGAGGTTGAGCCCAAAATTGTGTTTATATACAGTCATCAGCAGCAAAGTATATCGTAGCTTCATATCATTCTAATCTAACTCCCTCTCTGTCTTGTTATATACTTCAGCAAATTAACATAGACAACACATAAATGATTGTCAAAAATTAACTGTACATTTCTACTTTAACTGAACAATTTACATGGCATTACAGGGGGGAAAAGATTAGTTTTTCAAGTTATAAACATGCATTATTTTGCAATCTTTGTCCTGTAACTGAAAGATAATAGTTTTAATTTGCATTCAAATAAAGTAAATCTCTCAGTGTAAAAGACTTTTTATAGTTCCCATAAACCAGAAACAGATTAAAGTGTAGACAGTGTAAGGAGGACAGGAGGATAAATCAACCAGACAAACAAGATGATAAAAAAAAAAGGAAAAATAATCTTTTCTAAATGTTCACTTAGTTAGCTTCACAAATCCTGCACATGACACGAAAGCGTCTATGATCTCTCCAGGTTTCTGCCATTAAAGTACTGGCTTTAGCTCAGAAGTCAAAGACCCTTATTTAGGGATACCAAGCCTGCGAGCTCTGGAAATACTCTGACTTTCTCTTGTTAATTCCAAATCCTTTTATTGGGAGACACTGCCAGTCTACAAGAAGGGCTAAGTACCATCAGCTCCTTAGTCCAAGTTTTTTACAAGTATGCCAGTGTGGTACCTTTACTGTGGCACATGCAACATGAAACAGATGATTTTCTGTTTTTTGAAAGTGCAATGTGCCCATGGTTTCCTCTGAAGTCAGTGTCCTGACGCTCTGAAGAGACCTGCTAGTTTTTCCCCCAGGGGGAACATTGAAACAAAGTACATGTCGCTCTCAAAACTATTTTTGCTTTTTAGTTTGTTACAGTTTAATGTAATGCATGTGAACAGCTCTGAGAACAGAGATCAAGAACAGGACACCCATCTACAGTTAAGTAAACAAAGCATACAAGATAAATAAGCACAGTCTCACAACAGGCTATCTATGAGCCAGACCCCTGAGTTTTGCCCAGTTTCTGTTCGCTTCCCAATGCCACTACTCCACCTGAAAGGACAAGCTGGTTTTCCCTCACAGCCTGGGATTTAAGGCATTCACATGGGAGATGTGCTTATGCACCTCCGTTGGGAGGAGTGGGTTACAGAGCCTTTGCATCTGGATGAGTACATTAATCACAAGGCTAATTTACAAAAGGTTCATTTTACCTGCTGGCTATGCTTTTATGAGAGTTATCCCAGCTCAGACCTTTGAAAGAAACTCTTTCAGGCCCCTGCCCTCAGGAAAGGATGCCAGTTGGTGGGTCCTGTAAAGGTGATACTGACAACTCAGCTCTGCGAAGTGATGGGAGTTAAAACCAATCCTTCATTGAGAATTTTGTCCTGGTTAGCTGCAGTTCTCCCTCCTTTTGCTTTTTTCTGCCCTTTGGAGGAACCCCTCTGCTCCCAGGAACTATGTAGAGACAATAGGTAGTTAACTCTGGAATTTGGACTCCACTTGGAGCAGATGCTGCCCAAAAGTTTAACACTGGACCTAGCACTAATTGGGCTTAGCATTGGGTTTCGTTCAAATAATCAATGTCTTTCAGGTTTCAAAATAAAGGAAGTGAAAGTCTTAAAGTGACAACTAATTTGAGAATGCTACTTAGCATTAAATTATGTTACGGTGCCATGAGCCTTGAAACTAGGGACCAGCTCCATGAAGCCCCATTCTATTTATCAGCATAAATGTATATGCCTAATTAGGAAATAATTTACAATAATGCAGTTATTGATTAAGCTTCATGTCTGTACGTTCAAAGGTATACACTTTCTTGTCAGGACCGTAATTTCACTACACTGTGAGGAGAAGTGTGGAATTGATCTTCCCTGACAGAGCTAGGAACTTGGTAGGAACAGCACTTGTATGGCTGAGGTCTTCTACCACCATAAATGTGCTCCAGTACAACCGTTTTTGAATGAAATCATGTAAGGATATGGCTCAGTGCATTTTGTCTGGCTTCCTATCTTAGCTGAACAGTCTTGTTTTTTTAATACATACACATGGTGAAAGAGAAGCCTAAAAAAAAATTTTTGAGATCCAAAACACTTTTTCCCCCAAAGGCATATACTCCCGTCTTTCATTGTAATCAAGGACTGAATTTGGCCTCAAACAGCAGTGTCATCACCTGTGACAACAAAGACTGAGGAAAAGTTGTGCCTTCTGTACTGCATATTTCAGCACAAGGAACAAAAAAGTAGCAGTTGTGTTTTTGTAACAGAACATGTTTTAAACTGCATTAGAAACCTTTCTGAAGCAAAAATTAGAAAGCTTGATGTGCAGTTCTTAAAAACTGAATCCATAAGAAACTGTGTGTCTCAACTAAAAAGGAGAGGCTTGGTGGCTTTGTGGTATTTTGATCAATTGCAGGCCAATTAGAGGCAGGAGCTTCATGAAGGCATAGAAGTCAAAAATAGTGTTCTGTCCAGTCCTGGATGATTACTTGCTTTAGAAAAAAGTATTTAAGAACAGCTCTAGCGATATTTAGCATTGTATCATTTGGACTTATACCATTATGAAAATGCTGTATTTTTGTTGTAGGGATATGTCTTTCTCTCTCTGTATATATGCATATATATATTTAAGGTTGCTTTTAGAAGCTGCTGCTTTTAAGAAACAAGAATAATTGCCAAATTCTTCCCATTTCTGGAAGAGTCTGTATTTGAGGACTGTCTACTCAACTAACAAGATAAACTTTTTTGTCTCCATGGCTTTACAAGTAACAGCTTCACTGACTGTAAGCAGAAAATGGCAATTTTGAAAATGGAAAGGAAACGACAACCAAAGTGACTGAACTTCCACAGTACCTAGTATTCCTTTGTATGATTATGACTAAGGGAAATGTTATTATTTACATCCTTAAAGTTAACTTCTTTGATGATCAAGACTACAAAGCACATATTGGTTCCCTGTAAGAAACTGTCCCTAAATTTCATACAGAAAACAAGTCCTTTTCTTTGTACAACTACAATGTAAGAAATTATGCAAAAAATAAGGGCAAGATTAGTACTTTGAAGCAAAGAACAGGTGGTGGAGGCAGGAGGAGAAAAAAAGAAGCAGACTTGGAAAAGGGAGCAAGTAAGTATCTTTGGGTGACCCAGAGGACCATTCCTCTACTTAAGGTGGTATAAAAACACTCTAAACATCCCAGCCAGTCATGTTCACATGCATACACAAGCAAATGAACAAAACGAAATGGAAACAAAATAAATAAGTGTTCAGCCTCTTATTTAGCTATGAATAAAACTGTTCTGACCTTCTGAACAAGATCAAGATTGGATTTCTCTCTCGGTAGATAAAGTGTTTCTCTACACAACAATAGGTGGCAGGATATAGCTCACTGCAATTGCAAACATAAATGCATCTTGTTTGGAGAAAAAAAAAAGCCTTTCTTTATATAAGTGGAAAATCTAATCCTGTAAATGTGGCTTTAAGGCTGGTGCCTGTTACACTTTATTAAAAATGTAAGAATGAAATACAATCCAAAAACCCAATTTAGTTTTAAAAATGTTAGAGCAATGCAAAATTGACTATTACTTATGTTTCTAGATACAGGGCAATAAAGTTTTAAGGCCCCATCTGTCATTGCACCTGAGTGGCCTTCGCAGTATGTATGCACAATGGCAGAGGGCTAAATTCAGCACTAACATAAGTGGGTGTGAGTGCAGTGAAACTGTTTATCTGATGCCAGTGGCGAACTCAGCCCGCAGTGTTCAAAAGTAAAGATTTTATAAAACACAATAGAATCTGCTGATACGAGTCCCTTGAAAATTATTTAATGACTGGAAATCTTTGAGGGAACAGAACAGATGAAGTTCCTCAGTGGCCTTTTACAATAGCCACTCCACTAATGAACATCTGGAGTTCTTGCTGCTCTCTTAGTTTTATACCACCTAATCCGTATTGCATTAGACCTTTATGTGTTCATGACAAACTGGAAGCAAAAGCTGCCTTAAATAGAAAGAGAGGATGAAGACAACTTTTCCATTAACAATACATTTCCCTTTGGAGTCTGAGGTACATTATTGGTTTGTTCCAAGAGCAGAATGTAAACTGCCTTCTATTTGTGAAACATTATTATTATAGCTTCTACCTGGAGATGTTTCTTGAAAGCAAAACCTCAAGACTATTCCTGTACACAAATCAAACTAAGATACTATGTACAAGCACAGAACCACCATAAGATACATTGAAAAAATTAATTCACATAAATTACTTGGTTTGAGGTGTGCGGTTCCCACTGATTTGTCAATCACCTGCTCCTAAGAGCAGTGCTGTTTCAGTTCAGCCCTGCTGCAGGGAGTGAGTTATGAGAGAGCAACCACCTGGCTCTATACACTACTCCCTGCTGGGAGAAGGTAGTGACCACAAGCCACGCTCTAAGTTGCTTGCAGTGGCTGAACCACACAGGTTTTTGGCTGTTACAGTCTCACGGCAGTTGAACAGAGATGACTGCTTGTTCTGCCAGAGCTCCAATTTTAAATATTTCTATTCACTTTATTTATTAATGCCATCTTGTAAACACAGCCTGATCGCTAGGCCATTCCTCCAAAATACCACAGCAACACCTACAAAAATTGTTCCAAAAACATGCTTCGCTCCCCTGCTGCCAGCCCCCAAAGTCCATCAGGGAGAAGGCAGCAGCTGCTGCCCTTCCCTCACACACCCTCAGAGTCCTTTTCCTCTGTTTCTTCATTAGCAACTCACCCACAGCAATCTGGCGTCACTCACCTCTCTCTGAATCACTGCTCATGCTCTTCCTTTCCAGCAACTATGCTATAAATAAAAATCCATTCAAATGCTTATTAATAAGAAAATAAAGGGCTTGTAAACCTGGTGACACAGATGCTGAAGATCTTGTTTGCAAGGACGTTACTGAAAACTTTTATGTACTACACTCAGCCAAGCATGTTAAAACTCTCTGCTCATTATTTTCTCTGTTTTTAGTTCGTCGGTATTGCTTCCAAAACTGTACTCTTAAATGACTTCCAATCTCATTCCATCATTTAAGATTTTCACTTTTCCCTTCAGCCTTCCCCTCATGAGTTTCTCCACAGATTTTAAAACACGTTCTTTTGAAGCTCATCACCACCACGATACCTGCTTGGTGCAGCCAGATCCTTCATATTCCTCTGACAAACCAGGTCCAGCTCTCAGAGTTGTGTGTGTGCCACTGACTGTCACAGACTTGCGCTCCTTCACCCTTGCCAAGAGCCCCCAGGCTTTGATATTTCATTATAGATTTCTCCACAGTTTTCAATAGCAGACTTTTTGAGTTTCAGTAAGGGCCTAAGTCTCCTTCCTAACTTTCAAAAATTATATTTCCTTTTTCTTTTTTTTTTTTTTTCTCTTTTTTTATTATTTGGCAGGCTAGAATTGTTGTGAGTCCTCTACTCTGAAGCATCGAGGCAGAAAAACTTGCTCTGCATGGGGTAATGCTGTGCTGGGCTTCAACTCAGAGCCTTAGCTCTGATGGTAAGGAAGAGAGCACATTAGCAGTGTATCTCTCTGCTCCTGCTTTTCTTTTTGGCAAGAACTGCTACTCTGAGCCAGCAGGTGTTTAATGCTATTAAATTTATGGGTAGTGAAAGCTGTTGAATTTTAAAACATCTGGGTAACATAAATTATCAGAACTTTTTTCCAGTATAAGGCTGAAAAATGGTTTTGAAATCTGCAGAAAAGCATTAGCAGCACTGACAAAAATGCGTTTATTTTAGAACATTTGACCGTACAACTCTGGGATCCCACAAGTATCCTCATGTTCATAGCTACAGTACCGATAGTGTGTGAGCTAGGAAACACCAGGAAGGCAGGCAGCAGCCAAATCTCACCAACATTCAATATTTGGTGGGTTCCAGGTGGAACACCTGTTATGCCAGAAAGCGTCAAAAGCCATTGCTGTTTCTCACATTGAGCGCAGTCTCCTGGATCTCATTCTGCAAGGTTTGATCCACACTCTTGTTCCTCGCATAGGTGTGGCTGCTCTTAGCCATAGTATCTCATGGAAAGCGTAACGGGGAGGGGGCAGTGAAGGGGAAGAAAATCTCAAGTTAGAAAAGTTCATTGGCTCCTATGATGTGAAGGAGTTAGTGAACAGAGTGAGCAGGTAACATGAAGCATGCAAAATGCTTAGAAGTGTTTCTTTTGCTTCGCAGCCGACAGTTTTTACTTGAGTAGAAGTAGCTGAGTTTCTGAGACACTGAGGACCTGTGGCCCCACAGAAGTAAGGAGGAAAAGCAGCCAGTGGAATATGACCTGCAGATGCTTTGCATCTTGGAGACTCCAACCCTAATTTAGATGCCTGAAGGCTTCTGGAGCCTCACCTTACACACTTGGGTTTAAAAAGTCTCTGAACTGCTCTGTTGCCAGTTTAGTGTGAGAAGCAAGCACCGATTCATCACAAACTTGTAGGCTGCCTGGTACAAGCCATAGAACCATCAGTATTTTCCCATCACCTGGAGGCTGGCATCACTGAGGGTAGGCAGTCTTCAGGCTACAAACATACAGGCATGACTTGACAATTTCTGTTGGAGTAGAAGCAAGTATCACTGGCTGAGCTGCTCCCATCAGGCTAAGCACATGGTCCACAAAGAGTCAGAGACAACAAATTTGCATCTATGTTAACAAGACAGACAGGCCAAGAAGCAACACAAGAGATGAAACATGAGGTCCATACCCAAGCTAGAAACTAACTCCTGTGACCTGCTTTTTGATGCTGTGCTTTCTTCTCTAGCATACTCTTCTGCCACCTATTTCCTTTGTGACTCTTATTTTCACTACCATTTTTTTCTCCCCTCCATCAGGATTTGCTAGAGTTCAGCACTGATCAGCTCTATGAGGAATTTCAAGCCCATAAATTTCACACACAGAAGAAATATTGCAGTGATTTGTTAACAGATATAATCATCAATGCATGAGAAATAGGAGCCAAGGAAATGAAGTGCTTCCCATAAATGCTTTTTTTCTTTTAACAGCAGTTATTTTAAGCTTTGTCACACTAATGCAGTTTGTATAAACTAAAAAGATACTTTTCCATCATGGGTGTTCAGTGTTGTCTGGTCTATGTTAGTGGTAACACAGGAGATAAGAGAAGGAAGAGGGAAGGCATAACTATCCTATAGCACAACGTAATATGCATTAGCTAAACCTTTCCATTAAAAGTACATACCACATGCACAACTAAATATGTTCTCTGGTACAACTGAGGATGGAACAGTGACCTATTTTCAAATGCTCCTGATTCAGGGGAAGATCAGATGCAAATAAGAATGTGATGCCTGGCCTCTAGCTTTATGGTAAGCTGTATTTGTTTAGGAAAAAAATCAATGTTTGGGATAATATTACCAACTCTGGACAAGGAGTGGGCTGAAAGACAAGCTAGGCGCATTACCTCTTGACCACCCTCAGTCACATTACAGCTCTGATTTCTTTTCCCCATGAAAGAGCAAAAAAATAACAGATAAGGCTGGGACTTTCCAGGTCACCTTGGTTTAAATGCCAGTTAATGGACCTGAGCATTTCCCTTCTGTGGCTTTGCAAATCTCAGCCGAACACTTTTCCCACATGACCATGCTTTCCTCAATGAAGCAGCCCATTCTGCCTACCCTGCTGCAGCTGTGGAACATCTGGGTGGGAAGATCCTTTGCCCCCAGGACTCCCCAGAGCACAGTGCGGTTACTCAAGTGGTCCACAGGGACTATGATCTGGGTCTCTACATTTCCTGTTGTGAAATTTTAACTTACTCTGATTATTGTTTGTTTTTATATGACTGCCAAGTTATTGGAAGTTCTCTTCCTCCTACCCTCCCCTTCCCTGGATATCGCATATATACACACACACACATATATGTACACATATACATTATTAGTCTTACTATTTCAAACCATTAAAACACATGCCATATAATAAAAAATGTCCACTTTTCTCAAGTTCTGTGGAAATTCTAAAGGTTTAGCTTCATACACTATCAAAATCCCCGATTGCATAAATTTTTACTTTTCCAATTTAAAATTACTTTTAACCGAAAGCAAAACAAACACAGGCAGTTACTGTTGGCACATATCCTTAACTTTTTTCAGCAGTTCTTTTACCAGCCATTCCCTTAAGCTACATTTCAAAACCACAGCTTATTTTTCCTTCTGTACAAGAGAAAAGATTCTATATGTCATTTTCACGACTACACAAGGAGATCTATCATCATTTTTTTCTAACCAAATACTTCCCTTCATTCATCCCCAAATCTATCTCAATTGTTAAATACAGCATAATATAGAATAAAACCCTATACAATAGAGTGGTTACCTCATCTAAAAATCAGTTTTCTTGGTTAACTAGTGATTTTCCACTGCTTTCAGTGCCTGAATAATATCTTAAGAGCTTAAGGCAAAAGAAAATACTTAAAGGCAGCATTCTACTTATTAAATACCAAACACTCCCAAATTATTCAGAGAAGAAACTACAAAAATATTAGGCTACATACCATAAACTTACATTCTTTTACAATCCTTTCCCCTCCAAATTTCACAATTTTTTTTGCAATACTAAAATTTGGTGAACATTCATCACATAAAATGGTGCTTAGACAGCAATGAGCTGCTAGCAACACATTATTTGAGACAGCAGACTGTGTCAGAGTGTCTTACTCTTCAAGTGTCTAGGCTTTAGCTTCACAGGGCTACCACTGTTTAGGGTTCCAGACACTTCAAAAGGTGAGAGACATACTCACTTCAGCCCTCCAAAGACACCAGCAGAGTACCAGCAACCCAGAAACGGGGCTGAAAAGACTAATTTGTTCTCAAGGACTGTTTTGGTACAGTAAGATTTAGCAGTTGGGCTCCAGGGTTAATCTTAAATCAGCTCTTTAATCAGAGGATGGTACAGCTGGGAAACTGAGGCACAGATGCACAGGACACTAGAATAGATGCAATTCGACCCTATCACAGAGACAATTAAAGAGTAGGGAATTTAGGAATCTAATAACCCATATTGGAATTTAGCCAAGATGCTGAAGCAGATGCACAAAGCTGTTGCAAGGATGCTTTGTGTATTCTTTATCATTTTAATATCTTATGTTACACCATATGCTCCCACATTTCAATCATTGCAATATAAGCCACAAAAGAGGTAAAAGAAAATGTTGACAAAACATTTATAGAGATTAAATTCCCTAAGGATCTTTTGGGTCTGGGATTTTACAGGCATTCCATTTTCAAAATGCTGCTAGACTTAAATAATCCTGGGGAAATATTCCTTTCTCCAGGGGACAGTTGGAAACGCAAGCCATAGACTGTGCCCAGTGATGGACGGAAGTCCACAGACCAAAGAAAAATAGGGGGGAAAAAAAAAAAAAAGAAAATCACATGAGAAGGCCTGTGGCAAAAAGGAGAAATATTCAGAGCAGGGGACATCAGGCCAGGAAAGACCATGGCCAGGAGAAGCAGCCAGGAGAGCTACCACACAGCTGTTTCCTATCCTGCCCCCTCTCATAGTGCTTTGTCCTTTAGCTGACTCTGGCTCTGTCTGCTTTAGCAGGCTTCCTGCTCTTTGTAGATTTAAACAATTCTTTTTTATTTGTTTATACGCTTTTGGCTGTTTGCTTTGCAAAATGCCTTTTGGTATCCCCACATTTCTGTCTCATTTTTACCTGCCATTAATTATAATCCTCTTCATAAGCTGAGTTCTTCCCTTCCTGTACAGAGACATGTTCAGCTTTTCCAGAATTTTGCCTTTACCCATACCTATTAATTTGCAATCCTGCTCTTTGAGTTGCTCTTTTTTTTCCTAGAGGTAGTCATTTATTACTCATTTTATGGGATGTTTAAGTAGCCCCCATGCTGAGCTGCAACACTTTAATTTCCTCACTTTTCACCTTAACATCTTTTTTACTAGCTTCCTCATTTTTAAGCCTTCAATTTAGTGCTCAATTTAGCATCAGTATACTGTTTCTCAGTATAATTCATCCTCTGAGGACACTATTCAGAATTATATTATTACTTAAGTACATCTACATTAATGTCACTTTTGTGTGACTGCATCACAACGCAGCGATACACGAGCTTTCTGTGTGCCGGCCAGCCCTGGTCAAACTACTGCTGATCAGGCTACAGCAGCAAGCACTGAATGCAAAATTTGCTCTGAGTTTAAAGGGGTCACTGGGAGCTTTGCCCCAAAACCAGCGTGTCCAGAAATGCAGTTTTATGCACAACGGATTGGGAGGCTCCCAATACAGAAAACTTAGCCACCAGCAGTTTCTGGAAGGGGGGTGGTGGTGCTGAAGTTTGGGAGTTTTTCTTGGTTTTTTATTTTCCAGTTTCATGGCTGCATGTGTTCTGTTTGGTTCTCATTTGCACATGTATAAATCTACAAGAACTCTTAAGAAAGCAAAACCTGATCCCATTTTTGAAACTACAAGGTAAGATAAAAGGAAAGGGGAGGATGAGGAAGGCTTTGCAATCACCTCCCTTAAGGAGAATACAGTCACATCAAGAAACTGTAAAAAAAGAGCATCACACCAAAATTCAGGGATACCGGTAGCTCTGACTGAGGGTTTACCCCACACTGCATGTGAACAAAATGTCTCTTGACAGAAAATCCTGATAAAATTTGGTGTCTTCCAGAGAAAATGTTGATTTCCTTAAAACCTGAATTTCTGATGGTTAATTTCAAATGCTTTTTAATCATATGTACCTCTGTGCTCTCTTTAGGGGCATGGCCTTCCTTTGTGGGATTTTATGCAATGCCTCTTATAAGATGAAATTAATCTTTGTTCAAATGCCTGGGCCTTATCCTAATTTCAGGTTTAAAGCAATCCCCTGTTTCACTTTTCTGCCTGCATCTCTTACTTTTGCTTTCAGATGTGGAGGATAAGTCACCTGAGCACTGAAAAAATAAACAAAGAAAATGGGGTATCAAAGTACTCCTCATGACGCGGTTTGTTCCTCAGACCATAGTGCACTCAGCAAAGCTGGTCACTTTATTTTTTGAAGCCAAGACTAGCTGAAAGTTCAGATATGCATTTATCACAACAATGGAAAACACAAATTGGCTTCTTTTCCTTTTCCTTTGTATGAAGTCATTACCAAACATATTGACTTGGAACCCCAGGGATTTGGAAGCAGACAGATTTAGAACAGGAATAAAAATACTAGGATTTTTCAGCAATAAAAGAGTGAACTTGAAGCTACAGAGGTGCAGGGGTGGGAAGAGAGAGAGCCAAAAGCAGTCACAGAATTGAGACTGATGACTTTGCAATTAGAAATAATACAGTTATGAAATTAACAGACTTGGAAAATGTTTTAGACTCCCTGAGAACATTAAAAGTTGGTTCTTCTTCTGAGTATGAATAGGGAAGGACCAAAGCTGCAAGGAACACAAATACACATTTTCTTCAGTAGGAAAAGGGCTAAAGTATAAGTGACTGCAGCAGAAGGAAAACAGGCAAAATTACAACTTTGATCCAGCCTTTTCTTAACCCCAACACTGAACAACTCTGAGACATCTTTTAAAGCTCACTGTACAGAGAAAGTATATTTTTGCTCCTGTTGGCATCTGAGTTGCCATTAACTGTGGATTGGCCACTGTTGCCAAAAGCTATAGTGAAGGGAACTGCCGTCTCTACCCCCGTCCCTCCTACAGCAGCAAGCAGCCAGGGGTGGGAAAACAAAACACAGCAGTGACCCTACAGACTGTACAAGAGGATTGAGATGCTAAGCCAGCTTCTCCTGCCTCTGACAGAGAAGGCACGTGGGGTGAGGCGATGCAGTCTCCCCCACCTTCCTTACCACCAGCATCAGCTGCCCCAGCTGACTGCCAAGACAGAAAGTGAGCCTTGAGTCTGTCTCTGCCTGTCTGTCCCCGACTGCTCCGTGGTCGCTGGGCAGTTGTTGCCTTTCCAACTACACGTTGATGAGTTTTTCAACTTCTGTAAGCGGCAAAAGATCATATTCCAGTAATGTAGACTTCTACAGCGATATTCTTCCCTGTTCAAAATATTCAACAGGAAGCTAGAAATGTTAAGCCATTCCCTTCCCAATAATCTCCTTAAAAGGACATCCCAGACCCAGTTGCTTTATGATGCTTCTGGTAACACACAGCAATAGACAGCTATACAGTTATGTTCCAAATCCTATCCAAAATGTTCCATAATCAATTTTTTTAGCTCATAGGAGATTCAAAATTCAATCGACTGGAAGCCTAGGCAGGAGAAAGCTATGTTTAAACATCATCCCCTGCATGCCTGCAGAGTATAATACTTTTAAAAAGCTCATTTGACATATAGAAAAACATTTCACTGTCCATAAACACAGTAGCTGCGTGTATAAAAGAGTAGGTAAATTAAACTATCTGAATGAAAAAAGAGCTGAACAATGGGAGCAAAAATCAGCTGAATTGAAATGAGCAAAAGTGGAAGCTCTTTGTATCAAATATAAAGAGTGAGGCAGGAAAAAAATTCCCTCTGAAATATTCATGTTCTGAAAACATGCTTTAAGTATATATAAAAATCCCAGTTTTTCACTTTTATCAGGTCATGACTTAATCCCTGGATAGGCACATTCTGACCCGATAGTTCTCATTGTGGGATCAGGGCTTAAATGACCTATTTGGATCTTAGCTAGAGCAGCTGCTCTGGGGAGACCCAGGCTCTCTGTAGCATCTGTCTTCCTTAATGGAAAGCAACTTCCTATTTGTTTACCTGCAAAAGGCTGCAAGTGCCATTACAAGTGTGCTCAGGCCAATTTCAGTGTCATGTCCTGAGATATAAAATTTTCTCTGATTTTCTACATTGGTTTCAATCAGGAATTTTCAACCTACTTTAATTTTCCCGTATTCCTTGCACCAAACATTAACAGTAGGAAACCTGAAACATCCCTAGTGTTACGAGAGTTGTGAAAAAAGGAGATACCCGGCTTACTGAATTATTTCCAATTACTACTGTAGTTCTCTATGCATCTCGAGCATAAAGGGGAAAAAAGTGAAACCTAATCATTAAAAGACAACCTGTTTGGATTGTTTGAAGTGTGAAGGTCTTGTGTTTTGTAGTTAGAAATTACACTTCCTTATATGTTTCTTAATCTGACGCAGGTTTTTCTTTTTTTCCCTCTTACTTTTAATTTGACATGCCAGTCAAAGTTAACGTTAGGGAAAACAGCAAATATAAACCTTGCAATTTATATGCATTCATGTTGTACACCATAATAGCTCTCATCTTGGCAAAAGTTAGCAGATTGTTCTCTGCTCTCAGGAGGAAATAGCATTCATTTTAGGTTTTAATGGAGCTTTAGGGTTATAGTAACTCAAATTAAACTAAATCATCATGAATTATTTCTGAATCCCATGTTATGTGTTCTCTTTTTTCCCTTTGTTGGTTTATGACCGTGTGAGTTTCAGACACTGGCAACTGGAAACTTGTGAGCTAAATAACACACCCCCACAGTTTGGAGGGAAACAGAAACACCTCAGACCGTGCCTGCAACGACAGGAACCCTGTCCGAGCACCAACGGCACGTGCTAACTCATGTGTGCTCTGATCCTGGATGATGACGTTATGGGCTTGAGGAACTATTTCATCACAGGAACAAAAGCTACAAGTACAAATTCTCATGCAGAGGTACTTCCACCAGAAAACCACTGTATTGGCATTATGTCTCATAAATAGAGGAGAAACTAGATGTAAACTTTGGGAGTGTTGATTAATTACTGCTATTTGGCCAAACGTAATGTAAAATTCCAAAATTATTTTAGAATAGCTTTTCTACAATGTAAAGACCAAAACATTCAGATCTATCAATAGAAAATTTCATGTTTCTCCATTTATCTAAAACCTCCTGTTTTGATCTGGAACAGGAATGAAGAGACAGTCAAGCCCACTGGTATGACAGTGCAAAATTGCATACACTGATATGAGAAGTTAGTTTTAAAACTTAAATTTCTGTGATATTAGCCATAGCCACCAAAACATAAATCTTATTTTAATATTTTTCTCATGAGGTTGGCATCCTTTCTAAGGTATCCTCCTGAAAGATTTGTGTGTACTTGCCATTGTGCTCCTACATCTAAGAGGTATACAGATCTGTAGTACCTTTTGATGAGGTTAGTCAGACCTAGCTAGTCTAACGAGACAGTAGATTAACTCTACAACAGCTTTATGAAGAACCACAGACCCTGATGTCAGACATTTTTGGGAACTACTTCTGATCCAGCCAATTCATAATTTCTCTATCTTCTTGCTACATTTGGTCCAGGACAAAGTGTTACTGGACTTCAACCTTTTTCTTCTGTGGCCCAATGAATCGGAAAGGGAAAGATTAAAATGTATTTTGGACTGTACTTGTTTAGAAATTATGAGAGACTCAGAAGTTCTTCAGATTTTGACATTTTGATAAGTGTGCAACAGAGCTATGAAAAGTCAGTGTCATTTCTTCCTTGTTAATTGCTAAATGTCTATTCTAAAGTAGATCACATGTATTTACAGGTTCAGATTTTGTCACTTGTGGTTCGCAGGCGTATTTTGTGAATTATGTTCTTGGTTAAAAGTCATCTAGGATGAATAAGAGGATAAATAACTTCTAGGTTATCTACATTTGACATGTTATATTTGTTATATGTAATTAGCTATAAAAAAATAATTGAAGAACAAAATACATGTAACTAGCAAGTTATTTATAGCTGTGGCTATTCAGCTACTTGGTATTAAGTACGTATGGGATGAACCATTTATAGATAAGGAAGAACTGTTGGCTTCCTACCAGAAACAAGCTTTTCTGCACTCCACATAGCTTCTCACATGGAACAGACTCTCGCGAAAACAGCAGCACAGCTTCGCATAAAGAAAATCCAGGCACTTTGGAAAGCCAGCGGGGAGGCATATGCGTTCATACCACATCCAGCATGGGAGTAACTGTAACTGCACAGACTAGAACCAGCTGCAAAATTGCAGTTTTGACAATCTTTGCATGGCCAGCAGGTCGAGGGAGGTGATTCTGCCCCTCTACTCTCCTGTGGTGAGACCCCCCCTGGAGTGCTGGCTCCAGCTCTGGGGTCCTCAGCACAGGAAAGACATGGACCTGTTGGGGCGGGTCCAGAGGAGGGCCACAAAAATGATCAGGGGGATGGAGCACCTCTCCTGTGAGGAAAGGATGAAAGAGCTGGGGTTGTTCAGCCTGGAGAAGAGAAGGCTCTGGCGAGACGTTATTGCAGCCTTTCAGTACTTAAAGTGGGCTTATAAGAAAGACAAGGACAAACTTTTTAGCAGGGCTTGTTGCGATAGGACAAGGGGTAATGGTTTTAAACTAAAAGAGAGTAGATTCAGAACAGATATAAGGAAAATATTTTTTACAATGAGTGTGGTGAAACACTGGACCAGGTTGCCCAGAGAGGTGGTAGATGCCCCATCCTTGGAAACGTTCAAGGTGAGGTTGGACAGGGCTCTGAGTAACCTGATCTAGTTGAAGATGTCCCTGCTCATTGCAGGGGGGTTGGACTAGATGAACTTTAAAGGTCCCTTCCAACCCAGACTATTCTATGATTCTATAAATCTACAAATGTAACTTGACAAAACGTGCTACTACAACAGCAGTGATGTTCCTAACTCTCTAGTTTACTCCTGTTGCCCCTTCCACATTGCTGTATCTTCTCCTGTCTAATGACAGTATGCTTTTACCTTGCAGGATGCTGTGGCTGAGGCCACTTACCAGGATCTGTTGCTATGAGAAAGAATGATATTATTGGGAGGAAAGGCAGGTGCACTGAATAAATTAACAATCACTAGCATCTAACAAAGCCAAAGATATTAAAAAAAAAAAAACTTTTGGCTTCCCTTTATGATCTTGTTTTCTGAAAGAAACTAGGCTTATGTGATCCTAGACCTAAGAAGGAAAATCAAAATGAGCTTTGGGAAAAAAAAAAAAAAAAAGGCATATTCTGCATTTCTTCAGTGTTTACTGACAAACTCTGGAGGTTAATAGCTGTAGATGGAAGATGCTGGATAAAAGAAATATGGAAATCTGAGGGAGATCCTGAAATGTGGAGGCATGTGTAATGGAAATTGCTGGGTCATCTGGTTTTGGGTGTGCTACCACCCACTCAAAATTAAGAGGCCAAATACACAGCCATTTTTCTTGTCACTTCCTTCCTTCACATTATTTAATTTCTCCCTTAAGCATGAACTCTTTTGTCTTCTTTGTGTTTCAGTGTCATAACTGGGACTCCCTTCTCTATGCTGTTCTTTCTCCTTTTTCCTCGAACACTGACAAAGGTTTCTACTACCCATGACTCCTGCTGGCTCTTTTTTTCTACACGATATTTTCCAAGTCCACCCATTTTCTTTCCTCCAAAGTTTAACCCTTCCACAAAAGATTTAATTATCTAAACCAAGTAGCTCAAATGATTCTCCCACAAGTCAAGATAGTAAAATGCTAGATTTGGCCCCATTATGTTTATTTTACACACGGAGGGGAGAAAAGGAGCCTGTATGATAGGAAAAATATGAAAAAAGGAAAAAAAAAAATTAAAACTAACACTTGCAGTGATTTCAGCCCCAGTGGAAAACACACATTTATTGGGAAGAATTCTCAGCAGTAATGCTGGAAATCTAACATTTTTCTAGTTCAATTACAACATCGGATACTAGATATTGGTAAGAGGCTTGTTTCTCAGAACTTTGATACTGAATCAATACTGTGCTAACTTGTGATGCATTAAAACAGTGCAGGAGGTGTCCAAATGTTATTAATAGTTTCATAGCCTTCCCATATATTCTTCCAGACATACTTAGTTATTGTTTAAATTACTGTTTTATTGAAATAAAAACAAGCATGTTATGGGCTTACATGAAGTTGCACTTTGAAAGACAGCCTAGTGAATGCTAAGGAGTCTGGCTACGCACTCGAACGTTCTTCCTTCGCTAGGCACCACAACCACGGGAGTCTGAAGGCTTCACTTTACCTGTGGTCTGCTATTGAACAACAGGAACGATAGTGACCCAAAAACCTCAGCCATATTTAGGGCCTGGTGCAGGTTCAGTGACATTTAAGAACCGAGTACTTGGTCAAGTCCCCAGATATGACAGGCAAAGATTTCTGTAATGGGATTCATCTTCTCTAACTTCACAGATCTGCAGTGGAGGCATCTACATCCCTTCTATTGATGGAGGCCCCCTTTCTAGTCAATGGAGGAAAATAAGCACTTGCAGAGCACAATTCATTTGCTGTGTCTTAAATGAGGAAAAACAGTACGAAGAAGTGCCTGTTTTTCATCACAGACTTGCAAAGAAAGCCAAGCAGATGGAGACACGGGCACAGTTGACTCCTGCATTTGGCCAAACAACTCCCAGCCATGGTGTATAAACTGAGTAATACCGATGCTCTCTTCAGCCTTGTGTCCTGGAGCTGTTCCATTCCCCTTGATCCTCCTAGAAGCCCTGTATGATGACTTTAATATTTTCTTTTTTTTCATCAGTGTCTTAACTGCTACTTCATTAGACTGAATTTTCATGTTTCTCTCACATTTAGGCAGCTAATATATCCAATTCATTTTCCTCCTCATGTCTTCTGACTGATGATTCCCATTTCATAGGAAGACATTCTTGTTATTAGTCTCTTGATGGTTAGGTGATTTAGAAAATCCCATCTCACATCTCTCCCTTTAAAAACTTGACCTTTGTATCCCTGTCTATTCATATAGTTATAGACTCCGTTCGGAGACTGCAACACTATAAATTAGAGTTTACTGTGATGACGAAGAACTTTTTGGTTTATTTTTATAAAGTGGATTGTTCTCAGCTGGGACCTAGATGTTGACCTCATTGATTTTTTTTCCCCCACGCAGGACACTAATGGAGCACTGGAATGTACCATTTTTGACTGGACAAAATCAAAGCTGAACTTGCCTATACCCACTTTTGTGTGTAGTCGCTGTTAGGCTGAGACTATCTGAGGCACATGACAAAATTTCTTTTGATGTTGGTGGAATGAAAGGAGGAAAATATCAGAATGTTTGGCCAATAATATGGTTAGAGGAAGGAATTTTATAATGAAAATACTGATTCAACCAGAAATCATTGATTTTTAAGGAAGGAAGAGCTATATAATCTTCATATGGTTGAAAGAAAGCACAACCATTTAGCCATTTTGCTCCTGCATTAAGAGATGACTACCATTTCCTTCTTTAGGGCTATTGCTGATGAAATTGCATATTTAAAATCTAACCTATTAGTGTTTGCAAAAACTACATTCCATTATGAAATAAATTAATCATTCATCTATGATGGTCATGAAAATCAGTGAGGTTTTTCTTCTCCTTCTTTCTTCCTTTCTTAATCCTTGGATTTTACCTATAGCCTGCGTGCAAGTAATGCACATTAGTCAATTAATAGGCTGTTAAATGACAACAGTTCCGGGCAATTTAATTACTGTTGGTAAAATAAGAAATGAATTATTGCATGTCAGTAACTAATTGCAGCTCCTTTCCTTGGAACAAATCAACTTTGAATGCGATAGCTTATTTAGAAAAAAAACTGATTGCTTCCTTGCAAATGCAAATTGCTGAGTCATTTCTTGGAAAAAATGTAAATGCGTCTTCAAAACCACCTTCCCTTTTCTTGTAGTGCCAGGCAAAGTTTGTTTTAAAAGTATGTTACTGTTTCTGCAACTAAATACATTAACAAATAGAGTATGAACGTAAATAAATGTATTGGGTTTGCATGGCAAGGTTTTGGTAGCGGGGGGCTATAGGGGTGGCTTCTGTGAGAAGGTGCTAGGAGCTTCCCCCATGTCCGATAGAGCCAATGCCAGCCGGCTCCAAGATGGACCCACCACTGGTCAAGGCTGAGCCCATCAGAAATGGTGGTAGTGCCTCTGGTGTGTGAGGACTCCTCCCCCCGAGGAGGAACTGTGATGAACTGACTGCAACCCCCATTCCCAGTCCCCCTGCGCCACTGGGCGGGAGGAGGTAGAGAAAATCGGGAGTGAAGATGAGACTGGGAAGAAGGGAGGGGTGGGGGGAAGGTGTTTTTAAGATTTGGTTTTATTTCTCATTACCCTACTCTGATTTGATGGGTAATAAATTAAACTAATTTCCCCAAGTTGAGTCTGTTTTGCCGGTGACAGTAATCGGTGGATGATCTCCCTGGCCTTATCTTGACCCACGAGCCTTTTGTTATATTTTCTGCCCCCTGTCCAGCTGAGGAGGGGGAGCGATAGAGTGGTTTTGGTGGGCACCTGGCATCCAGCAAGGGCCAACCCACCACAATAAAGAAAAGGAACATGCAACCCAGAATGCTCTTCCCTCTACCTCAGCCATCCTGTATGTTTATATAATACATATATTAAAACGAATGAACTTTAACCGTCAATTAAAGTATGTAATTCTGTAGTAAAATAGACTTATTTGCTGTAGCTGATGATATTACAAGGTGGTTTGTGCAAGAGATAGCAATGGCATTTTCTTAATTGTGCATTAGTTTTCTTTTTTGAAGTATCAAGAAATCATTTAGTATGGATAATAATGGCTAGCAGAATAATTTATAATCCTAGATTTTATCAGCTGCGTATAATATAAGGACATGACCAGAACACGTTATTATGTGCTGGTCTCAAAAGACATCAGCATCACTTACAACCTGTTCTGGCAGCCCCCATTTAGGAAAATCTCATATTAATTTCAGTATTTAATACCAGAAGGAAGTCACTCAGCAGCACCCCAGTGGCTCCACCTCCCTGGTGCATTTCCATCACATTTCTGCAGTGAGTTGGCTCCACCACAACTGTATTACTAGAGGATACCTTTCTCAGAAAGTTTATTTCACTGCTCTGTGACACTTTTTACAGGGAAGTAAATAACTGTTAATGCAAAGAGCACTGAGAAGATTTCATTTTTCTATCCTCACATATGTGTGGACTGTTGAACAAATTACTAACAGGCTCTTGAACGAGTGCCTAGAAGGAAGGAAAGAAAAATCACTAGAAATGTTTTTTTTTTGTCCACAGCCCATTTTATACCTTCTCACTACATGGACTTTCTGTTTAACTAAGGGCTCCTCACCAGAAATAAGGATAGCACAGATGGGTTTCATAGAAGCATTAGTCAATGTATAGATTGCCACAAATAAAAATAAAAAATAAAAATGTGACACTACCAGGCACCTTTACTTTTGCAAAAATCTTCCAAAAAAAATACACTTAATTAAACAGAAGATGCACTGGTTTCTTGAAAGTTTGAGAAGAGTTATACGACAATCAAACTGCAGCAGTTCTTAAAGAATCCAGTCACATAAGTGGGTAAAAAGAAACCAGCTCTATATCAAAGTTTAAAAATCGAGCCGGTCCAAA
The DNA here is from genome assembly GCF_965183815.1 of Platalea leucorodia. Classification (NCBI taxonomy): domain Eukaryota; kingdom Metazoa; phylum Chordata; class Aves; order Pelecaniformes; family Threskiornithidae; genus Platalea; species Platalea leucorodia. The sequence goes on along the minus strand of NC_138823.1, from coordinate 96,026,230 downwards.
GACCGCAAACAAAACAGTTTTCACTTGAAATCACCTGTGCAAGAGAGCTGCTTAAACTCAATTATAAATTCAAAGCAAAAAAATGCCCCTACTCCCATATAGTCCAGGAAAAGTTAAACTTTCACATTTACAAATTTTTTTTATGATTTTCAGATATCATAGACCTCAGTTGTGTCCAGAATGCTTACTGCATTAATCTCTATGGGCTAAAACCCAGTGTATATTAGGGCATCCAAACCACCATTTTTGTCTGGCCTCAATAGTTATAAAATATTAGAAAAGAGTTTAGCTAAGAACCCCCACTTTCATCCTCCCCATCAAGCACTAGTTCCTTGCTGTGTAATAATATATATGAATCCTTTAATTATGAAATTGAATTTGACTCCCAAATGGAGCAACCCAGATCTGAGAACTAACACAGACCATGATATGAATGACTGGTTGAGTACGAGCGTTAGACAGATTTCGCAACTGGTCAAGGATGAGGTCTCCTTGCCCCTCCTCTGCATCCTCTACTAGAAAGACAGTTCTCACAACCGAAACCTTTGTGAATATGCCATCTTGTGCCACTAGCCTCTGGACTGACAGGAGTCCCAGAGTGACTGGAAATTTCAGAAACACCAGCTACACCAGGATGGAAGAGAATCTCTACACCTTACTCAGATGAAAACACTGGAGGCTATTCTGAGAAGGTCAGACCTTTAATCCCCCTTTTCACTGCCCATCTCCCAGACTCTAGGCTCTTCTTTTCCCTATCACAAGCCTCTCTTCATATTTTATTACTCTAGCAACCACCTGTTGTAGACTATCTATGAAGCAGTGCCTTGTCCTGCAACTCTGATGGACTATGAAATGGAAGAACTGCCGCCTTGTATGGCAAATCATGTCATACTCAAACTCAGGAAATGTTGTTTCTGCTTTTGTACTAATTTTACTGTACTCTTTACATACCGTCTTTTACTATTTTATTGCCATTCTTTTAAATGAAAATGAATACAAATTAAGTGCACAGAAAGAATTAAATGCATGTTACCCATAATTACTGCTCATATATGACAGCTATCAATAGTGGCTTTACTGCAGATAAAGTCTATGCAAGCTCTCTGAAAATACATATTAAAATTGTGATGTGAGAGAACCGCCACATTCACCCTGCTGATCTCCCCAAAACAGTGATTTCCTAGAATGACCTCAACAGTCATCTGCAGTATGATAGTGCCAACAGCTTAATAACTAAGAATATTTCTGTGTACAGAATGACTTCACTAGAAAAACAGTCCACATTTCCTCTCTGTAGTTTCTTCATAGCTCATTCCTTGATGTAACAATCCACTGGTTGTTCTCCAGATATAGTTATAAGACAGACAAGAAATACTTCCTCTGGACAAGAGCTGCTGTATTTCTGTTCTTGACTTTGTGGACATAAACAGTTCTGGTTTAGATGCACAGTGCAGCAAAATAAATGGGATATGTTAGGATTCATCAGTCTTAATGAGAGGTGCATAATTAACAAGTCAGCTGCAGAAACATCAACTCTGTTGTGCAAGCGCAGTGACTGTGTGATGCATGCAGTTAGCCCAGTTCTTTCTAAGACTTATTGCACAAGGCTGTTCTGCAGAGAGTTCATGCACATTAGTTATAACTAGCCTGCTACGGTCACGTCCAAGATACTCACATAAACAGTAGCACAGACAGAATCATCCTGCCTGTTGCAGCAGACTACTTGAAAATCCATCAAACCTACGAAGTCCTGAAATTCTGCTGAGACCATCAGCTTCAACTTGACCAATTCAGCTTCTCCAGCCTAGGCTCAGATTAATCCCAGGTCCAGGCAACAGGAATCTGTGTCTCTTGCTTAAAACCCATGCAATTCATCAACTATATAAATGCATTCACAGGTAACAGGACCCTCCACCATCACAATACAGAAGTGTTAGGGTGTCATCATGGTCACTACCTAGCCAAAGGTACTGGTACTCCTTGCCAATTATACAGGTTACTGTTGGCTATTGATAGAAAAAAGCAAAAAGAACATTTTAATGTTTATGGCAAAGAATAATGGAATTTGCAAACTTGCTCCAATACAGTGAACTCTTGAAAGTTCACATATTCCTCCAGAAGCAGAAGAAAATAAACCCATCTCTCCTCCACCCTATCTACATTTATGTCATGTCTAATGCAATTACTCCATAAACATTCCTCATTAATCCCCAACAACTCCAAGAGCTGGAGCCCCATTTATGAGCATGTGCTTCGCCAGAGATAACCTTACTGCATTTATTTCCTCTCACAGCTGCACAGACAGACACCAGGAAGGAAATTATGATACCTTCCTGGTACGCTCTGAACAGTTTCCCCCGTTAACACTTCCATAAAGAAGCAGGAGCTTCTTTATGGAGGTTTTGCTAATGAGCTGGATGATACCCTTCAGTCCAGAAAGAAGAGTTCAGCCACCCTGGGGTATGGTTACATCCATGTTTCTTAGGAATACACTTCCAGTTGCATAGCGCGTTGTCTTGAGTTGGTAAATCTACATATATTTACATGGCAAATACTAACAGAAGCAATAATTAAGAAGGAGAACAGAGGTAATAACAGGAAAACTATGGTCAGACATACAGTTTGTGCCACAATGCATCATCTACTTATTAAAAAATACTTAGTAATAAATAAGAACATCCAAAGGCATCCATCAGGCTGAGCAGCAATCTAGAGAACAGAAGCAAGAAAGGTTGCATAAACTGTCCCAAAAGGGTATTTCAGAGATCCTCTTCTCATAGGCACTGTCTACCACCTTTCCTCTTCTCTCACAAAATGCCTTGTAATAGAAAGGACAGGGACAAATACCTCCTCAGGGCACAGACTAGCCATTATGTGCTATTTCAGGTAATAGGACACAGGATTTCACAGGGGCATCAGCAAGCACAATTACCTTCCTAGAAGGGACTTTGCACCCAAAAGGCAGGCCATGGAATTTTAGGAAGTACCTGATTATCACTGTTCTTTGAAAATCCAGCTAAGCACCCTCAAGCATATCTAGATGCCCCTCTTCTGATGTCTGTCCCTTCATCCTTTCTCTAGTTAGCAATAGTCATAAGGAATTATTATATCAGAATGCTTCCAATATCAGACTATTTAAAAACAAAAAGTCTATCAGGCATTTTATAATGCAAATATGTCTTTTCAGGACTTGCAGAGTGAATGAATCCAGGAGTTATTGTCCCTTCATCCTTTGACCTCTCATCTTCTGAAGCCTCTGGCACATCTACCATTTTCCATATGTATTAGCTATTAAAGTAGCAGACTTCAGAACTGCTTTCCAAGGAAACTCACATTCAATTCCCCACTTGTAATAGAGATTTACAATTTAGTTATCTATTGTGAATAATTAGTCTCCTAGAAATTGCTTTGGTAACATTTAACGTGACAGAGGTTCTGTGCTCTGCTCTCATTCCATATTTCAACGTTTTATACTGTAGTTCCCTTTTGACAAACCCTATTAACCAAACCTTCCAGGCCTTACAGAAAATGTCAGGCTATAGAAAACAGATAAGAATTGTCATTCTGCAGTGCCAGCAGAGGCCTGCTGACTTGAATCTGGCAATGCTTTACTAAAGCTATAACTCACAGGGCAAGAGAAGCAACAGCATCAATTGCTAGGGCAATGGAAAAGTGAACATGGCAAGATGTTTTACAGTTTGCTGTGTTCTGTAGTTAGCCGCTATCTTCTTTTTCTCTGAAAACCTACTGAAATTACAGTCTTCAAACAAGACAAGGATGAATTGAGTAAGATTAAAGAAGTGTCTGGGCTGCAATGCAGTGACCAGTGCAGGACCCAGCATTTCAAAACACATTTGATTGCAGAATCACTTGCTAAACCAGCAATTTTAAGAAGCGCATCTAACTTCCAGTGGCCTTATATTTGGAAGTGCTTTTAATTTTATCAATAACCAAGTTGAAGTAGGGAATGTGGGTGCTATTAGTCTATAACATCACATTTCAATATTTTACAGACTCAACACCTAAGGGTTAGAAGATTTTTTTGTGTAAGTTGAAAATTTATGGTCCTCTTAGGAAAGAAAAAAATGCATTTTCTACCTGCAGATGAAGAATCAGAATTTAGCATTTATGCCATTTGTGGCACCTGCTTCACATCATTCTGCTCACAAGACCAGGTCTTGGAAACAGAGCTCCTGGGACACATTATTGCCTATGACGATGTCCCACACTGGGATCCTGAACAGCAGTGGCCTCTTGTTTTGACTTCCCAAGTTTAGGCATTTCTAAAAGGCAGACAGCTAGTGTATTATTCATCACAGCAATATTCAAAATATCTTGGAGGGAGAGTCTGTTGTGTTTAAGCACACAGCATGGCAGGCAGGCAGACAGATAGACCCCTCATGGTGTATTCAAAACCATAGATGTTGGTTTGTCTCTTACTCTCACTCCCATTCATTTCACTTCTCTAATATGCTTTGGTAAATCCTAGGTATCCATCTGCATCCTCAGGCACCCAAAATAGGCTTTAGGAACAAATGCAAAATGATGCAGACCACCACCATCACCTGCTTTGCCAGTGCTGGAAAGCCAAGCTGGCTCCCACTTCTGAGAGAGAGGTCAGAAGACAGAAGCTATTTCTGGGGGAACCTGCAGTCACTAACATCTTTGCCTTCCTCTCAGCAGCATGAACAGCAAGTCTGGAGCAGCAGGTCTTTTGCTTCAACTTTGTACCCCATCTCCAACTCCTTTGGAAGGTGCTGCCCATCCTTGGGGTAGCAGGCAACTGTTGTTACCGCTGTTGAAATGGCTCCTTGCACTTCAGCTCCCATCACCTCATTTCTACCTGAAGAAGTCCTTTAAACAAGCTGCCATTGAACAGAACTCACAATTTTAGGCCATATAATTTTCAGGACTTCAAGAGCCTGGACTTAGTCCTAGTCACTTCTACTTGCCCTAAGGAGCAACCACAGTGTGTCTTGGGAAGCAGACCTAGAATAAGTAATGAGGCTTCTCCTCCTGCAAAGAGCTCCTTGCTAATAGCTGGGTACATTAAGTCCATCAAATGAAGTCAGGACCCTCATATTTAACTGTTACTATGAATGAATCATCTCTATTTGAAGGTGGTTCAAAAGCAAGAAAACATAGCAATTGCCATAAAAGTTGTTGCTTGCACCACTACAGTCATATCACGTTGTGACGTAATGAGCTAGGCCAGGTGATCAAAACCAAAAGTCCGTATCTTTCCTAAAAGGTAATGTCAGCAGCTGCACTCACCAATAAGGCCTGCCACCTATTGCTTGTGTGATGGTAAATGATTATAAGCAGACAAATCTGCTGCTTCATTTTAATCAGTTACTTAATCAGCTTGCTTGGAATGAACTGGTTTGGCTCAACAGACTGAGTGACAAAATATGTCAAAGCGGAGGGTGTAATAAAAATGTACTGATAAATCATGGAAAAGTGATGGCATCATTCTTTTTATTTACCCTTTTGTTTCTATCAGAGCAAGTTAACCTCAGCTCCTTTCATTCATCTTTTGTTGTTATTGCTAGGAAATTTAGTATTTAGCTCAAGATGTTTCGCATGATGAATTATTAAAAATCTTTAACTGTTGGACAACCTTCTAGAGGTATAAGATTTTTAAAAAAAAAAATTATCCCTCGTTTTGCTGTGAGGGGAGACAGCTAATGAAAAATGGTCCAGAATTATTGTGAAACAATTGTCTGTAGTGTAATCAAGTCTGCTTCTGCCCTCCAACTACTCCAAGATATAATGATACATGTATCATTAAGCAGCTGCTATGGATGCCTGAGGAAACTGGTAGAAATTTGTACCTATTGTTTTTCTTTCTCCACTTCAATCTGCTCTGTTACGCTCCTTCCATCCACTTTCTGCTGCACTCTTTAAATGCTTGTAGACAGAGTTTTATATATACTTTTGGTTGGATTCTGCCACTGGCTACACTGGTGTAACCCTTCACTTGAAGGCACATCTGCTGTCCCTGGGAAAGAAGGATTTTGACGTTCCTGGACTAAGTGGCTGCTTAATTATGGAATCTTTCAAATAAGCTCTTTTAGGGTTGTGATTTTTAACACAGTAAATAGAGGGCAAGGGAGAGTGTGTGACTAATGTTTAATTAGAAGAGCTTTGAAATTAAACAATTGTTTGTTTAATGGTTGCTAAGCGCTGTGTAATACTAAAGGCTATAATTAGGTGTGTGGGATTCTCCTCTCCTGTCCCCAGCACCACGCACATGGTCTCCACTTAGCAAGTTATCCTATACAAGGTGCAACACGTGCTCTTTGCAATAGGGTCTTAGTAGGAGACAAGGGGTGACACCTCTTAGGAGTGACATTTTTCCCCACTGGTCTATTCAGTACAGAGCACATTCTGAGGACTTTAAATAATAACAATATTTAACAGCAAGCCAAAATTTTGCCCATGAAAAAGTCATCTTGGTCTATGTCCATTTTTATTCCTCTTCAAGCAAGAGGCCATAACACAAGACGCAGGGAGAAGCAAAATACTAGGAGTACTTACTGAAAGAGGGAAGATGGAAAAGAAGCTTTTTCCTGAGCTCTTTAACAAAATAATTCAAATCTGGTTTATAATTTTATTTTATTTTTATGAAATGATCTCAGTCTCCAGGGTGCCTGCCAGCAGAAATTTATGCATATGTTGCATATGTTGTAGAATGATATCCTCCATTTTAGTCATCAACAAAGACACTAATGTGATCATGCCAGCACATAAGTATTTAAGAAGGTGGACACTGATGAGTGGGTGTCATGGAAATCACTACTGAGGGACCTCTTTAATTTGTAGAGGAGGTTTATTTGTACATGGCAGAAATCCACAACAGCCTGATTTTCCTAAGAGAAAAACAGAAAAGCTAAGCAGCTCTCAACTAAATTTCTGTGTGTTGGCAAAGAGGGGGTAACAGGGTAAAGCTGCGTGAAATTTTCCTGCTGAAACCTGAAATAATGCTAGACCAAATCCAAACCAGCCTACAAGAGTCAGAGAAGCTCTGGAATAATTTCAGCCAAGGAGATTTCTCTGAGATTTTGACTCTGTTTAAGGGCAGATAGGACAGCCTCCTATCCCATACACAGTGGCCAGACACCTGATCAAGAGGTTCAGTGACTGCTATGTTTCCCAAGCAATCAGCTTTATTCTAAATCTGCTACGATTAATTCTAGTGATGGAAAGCTTTCAGAAAATTCCAGCTTATAGGATCTGGTTTTGTTTGCATAAAACAAGGAAAAATCTAGATCTTTCCATGTCTAAAAAGACTAAGATTCAGTAAATAAGAGTCAGCACAAGCATCCAGAAAATATGGGCAGGTCTGTGGCAGCAAGAAACCTTGCACTAGCCATGCCACAACAGAAGCCAGACCTATTCTTATAGAAATGCTTGATTTCAGCTTTGAAAATATCTTTTTGCCGACTGGATGTTAGCAAAAAATATTTTCCAAAACATAATTAATTAAAAAAAACCAGTAGCAATCTGTAAAACATCAATATGTGCAAGTCTTATGGTGCTCTTGTATTATTTTCATGAATTAGTAAAAGAAAAGAAAAAAAATGCCTATTTTTAAAATTATTATTGATTTTGCTTGTCCATATCACTTCAACTTTGACCCATGAGATTTGTCTCTTCTGTAAGATCAATACAGAGCATTGGACCTTATAGGATATAATTTTTCACACCCTTTAGATGACATGCTATAGATTCATATTTTGGTCACAACTTTCCCTTTGCAGCCAGGCAGTAATGATTTGGAAAGCACTCATAATAATAAAAGAAAAAAAGTACCATAATTAAGACTAGCAAATGAATGATAACTGCACTTATTGGTTGGTGGTAAAGGAGAGAAGACGTGGTTCTCTGTTCTGTGTAAATTAGACAATTTACATCCTGTTGTAAGATTTGTGACAGAAAAGAAAATCCCCTAGCCCAGAAAGCTCATCTCTTCAACAAGGTCATCTACAAAGCAGCTGAGGAAATTATGTAGGATTAGACGGTCACGTTTCCTCTAAGTACAAAACAGGGGAAACAGAGGGACCGATAAGGTCTAACCCATCATAGGGATGATCTTCAAACAGAAAAGCATCCCACAACACACCACATGCTCACAGTCTATCCCTCACCCGGTCCCTGAACTTTGAAGTACTTCTTGATGCCGATTCCCTAGCAAATTCTCAGAACAGAGACATTTACTGTCCCACCTTTACAATAAGCACAGCAAGAATCACCTATTCATAGTTACAAGTCAGCCTCAGAGCCAAAAGTGGGAGAAACCAAAAGATTGCAGGTCCTTTCCTATTGCCCAGGCTGACCTTCCAGTGTGGAGAAGCCTCTAAGCAGCACAACTCTTCTATTTGTGAATTCTGTGCTGATTTTGAGAATTTGTTGGTAAACAACACTGAAGTGATGACAGGAAGCTTTTAAATCTCTTGCCCCTCAAACAGAAACCAGTCAAAGAGCTCTCCTCGCAGACGAATTATTTTCTTCTTTTAAGAATAGTTGCACAAGAATTTCAGTCTGACTTATATAAGGAATCATGTTTGGTTTGGTTTGGTTTGGTTTTTTTTACTTTCCAAATAATCAATAAAAGTTGTGGGAAGCATAACTTGGGACTGCATATTAATCTTGCGTTCAGCCTTCCTTGCTAGTTTTCAACAGCACCTATTCATCTTGCTGAGTTTATAGGAGTGATTTGTTTCATCTGTACACTCCATGCACCACTAAATATAAAACCAACTTCTGTTTAACAAAGTGAATAGCAGCATGAGGCCTTTTCTGATAGCCTGGACCCTGGTAAGAGCACTGCAAATGGTGAGAAGCTGTCAGCCTGGGAAAGCAACTGGTTTATGGCACAAGCCACACTGGTGAGCAGATCAGTTTTGAAAAGAAAAACTGTTGGTTTCTTCTCTGAGCAACTCCACAGATATCCTGTGGATCTTCTATGATTTAAAATATTTGTATGAAAGCATGGCAACATGAGACCCTAAGAGCAGCTGGACTGGGTCAGACGGCAGGTCTGTTTAGCCCAGCATCCTGTACCTGACAATGGCCAAAAGTGGATGCTGAGAGAAGCATGTAGTAGGAAAAGCAGTATATAAAGGCACTTTCCCCAAATGCTCTCCCCACTTTTATCAATCTGCAATTCAACAGGTTTCTGTGTCTGCCATAATCGTCATGCTTTTCATCTATAAACTTCCCCAGTTCTTGAACCCATGCTAACATTAGCATTTGCAGCACCCTGTGACAGGCAGTTTCAGTGCATTGCTGTGTCTTTTGTGAAGAAACACTGATTTTTGTTTTTTCTGAACCGGCCACTCTGGCTTCATCTGATACCTCCTAACTCTTCCACAAGTTAGGCAGATCTGTATTCACCCACATCTCTCCCTGCTCCCCTTTCCAACCTGGGCTGAGGCACACTGGCTTACCTCAGAGTTCCTCAGGCAGAAGCTGCTCCATACCCTTGTCACCATCCCCTAACTCTTTTTGGATGCCAGGAAAGAAATGGCACATGACACCCAACACATCAGTTCCGCAGAAACCTGGGGGGATAAGGAGCCTGTGCCCCATGGAGCTGAAGGAGGATGAGAGTTTTGGTGCCTCCGTCCGGGTCTCTGAGGAGATGACCTGCAAGGGCAGTCCCATGGCTTTCCCTTGGTTCAGTTTGGCTGTGATACAGGGCATTAGCAAGGAGAAGGAAAGACAGACCCACAGTTACAGCCCCCAAACACTACCCATCCCTTGTTCAAAAGGTTTAAGAGCATTGCAATACCTGCTTGTACTGTAACTCTTGCTGGTCAGCAGTGCTGTTAGGGATTCAAGCGACACTGTGCACATCTAGTTTCAGCTGAGCCACCCTCCTTCATTTGAGTAGTGGCTACCACAGAGCAACTCTGAATTTAGTGGGGGCCTTGGTGCGCTACTGTACCGGGGTGATAACACCATGGCTTTTATAAGTAAAACCAGCCATGAAAGAAACTGTGAAGGCCTCAGTAGTTTCCACTTGGACACTTCATTTCTGAGAAGGACTCACCAGTTTTGTTGCTCAGTCAGGCACACAATTCAAACAGAGCTGCAGAAAATATCAGCGGCAAAGGTGTTGCAGGTGTCACCGGACTGGAGCGAGGTTCGGGAGAGGTGAGACTCAAAAGGTCCAGCTTGCTTTTTCCACTTGTTGCCCAGGAACTGCTGCAAGGAGAAGATCGTGACGTGGTATCAGCACTCCACAGGTGAAAGAAAAGATGCAATTTGTGCAGTGCAATTTTTTTGGAGAATACAGAATACAAATCAAGCAGCTTTTAGTCACCTCTGAGGCCTGTGGTTTGTACTAATGCTACGGAACATGCAATTAGACAGAATTAATGAAGAATGGCATTGATCATACTAGGGTGTTTTCTGAGCACAGCTTGACAAACAGAATTTCCACCTCTTTCTTTGTTATCAAATGTATACCAGTATAACATCACTTAAAGTGGTGACAGGAGAAGTAGGAAAGACATCTGGGTCATTTTTTTTTCCATAGAAATTTACCTGTATAGTCTTGCTAAGGTCTGATGTTTTGAAACAAAAGTTAAATCAGTCTTAATGCTGAGGGTAGAATTACAGACTAGAGAAAGAGAACAGGAATATATTTAGACTCAATAAGCCACAAAAAACATGCACATGGAAAAAGAAAACCTGAGCAACTAAAATCCTCTTTTTAATAAAGTTCTAAGATAAATTATCTAAATTTGAGGCTAATCAGAGAACAGAAAATTTAATTCCTTGCTTTTTCCTTCTGACTTCAAAGAAAAGACCTAATTTCTTATGCACAACATTAAAGGAGCATTTTATCAAACAGCTATATGTATCCCACAGAACAGAGAAATTTAAATGTCTTTTCTCCCATAAGTTTTAGCAATACGTAATACTCTCCACAAGCTCTTGTAAAGACTAAACAGAGCTACTATTGACCTTCCAAAATGTTCTCGTTTCTACTGTTTTCTGGTGGATACATTTCAGCAAAGAGGAAAGAATTTGTCTCCATGGTCTGCATAATTAGCACTCACATTCTCAGGGTGCTTCCAGGCCTCCTTGGGAAGCTAAAAAACCAGTAATATTCACTTCATACATCATCAAGAATCACTGATGCATAGTAATATGTAACAATACAGAAATCTGAGTGCAGACCACAGTAATATTGACTATCAGCACTATACTGGTATAACAATTACAAAAGTAATTGGTATGTCATCTTCTTTTCTGACAGCCAACTAATCAAATAACAGAAGCAGAACATAACAAAAATAAAGAGGAATGCAAATAGTTTTAAATAGCTTTTTCTAGCTATTGGTGATACACGTCCGCTGGTATTTTTCTTCAGGATCACTGATGAAAACCACAGAAGCATAAGAAAATTCAGGAGGCTAAACAAGAGGCTTTATTTTCAGACCTGCCATATAGTCTGAGGCAGCTCCCAATAGTGAGGTGTGTTCCAGGTAGTACATGTTTGCACCTAAAAATCACGACAGTAGCAGCAAGGGCTTCTCAGAAAGGTGCCACTCATGTCAGGATAAGAGACTACACTTCCTGAGGTAAAAAGCAGTCATTTTCTGCAGAAAAGATTGTGCAGGGTGCTGAGCATTTTGTGCAAATTCTCCCAATGCTTGCATTTTCTTATGAGACACTGCGGTCGAAACACAGCGCCAAAGAAGCCAATGGCAAAGCTCTCGTTTACTTCAGCAAAACACCACCCTCTATATTTGCAGAAAAAACCCCAAATTGCTTCTATCATTTCTATATACTGAGTGCTTGGGAAAGGATTGGCTTTGTTTTGGGGAGCGGCTAAAGGCTGTGCCCCCAGCAGCAGTGGGTGATCCGTTCCTATCCAATGCCACAGCTCTGGTTCTCACGCCAGCCGGGGAAGATCCCCCCTAGACTGAAGGAGAGGAGTTTGACAGATTAAGTAAGCAGTGATTTAAAGTGGGCTACTCCTGCGCTGTGAGGGGACCCTCACAGCTCCTTCCTGGAGATGGCTGCTGAGCTACCACGGACGCTGGAGTAGCTGGCTGTGCTTCGCTGCAACTACCACAGGACTTTTTGGGGGGACTTCCAGATGTGCAGTCCCCATGCAGTCTCAGTAACATAATTAGACCTGGGATTTATTTAGCACTATTCAACATGTTTTCAGCAGGGCTGATTATGCGCCATTCCCTTAGGAGTCCTGTTATAATTTGGAGCTTCCTCAGAGCTGCAGGGATTTGAAGGGGGGGACTTAAATAGCATTACATTTGTACTGCTGAGGTATTCCCTTTCGGGCCAGAGGTAGCTTAGCCTCCTACCATGCCCACAAGATTTTCTTCCTGTCAGCACATCTACAGTTGATAATTTGAAGCATTTTCCAGGGAGCTGGATGGAGTTATGTCTCCCAACAGTTGTTATTCAAACATGTTATGGATATTTGGGCATTTTGGCAGAGAGTAGTTTGATGTAATTAGGATCAGTTTCTGGTTATGGCCATGCCAGACCAGAGGCAGAGGGCACTTCTCAGAGTGGGAAGAGGAAAAGCCAAAGGCAACGATTAAAACAGATTATTATACACTTCTGAGCTAACATGTGGAATCAATAGCAAAACATTAGCAGCTGTGCTCAGCTGTAGAAAAGCCTGCAGTCTTACTGTAACCAATAAAAATAAATTATGGACTGAAAGGGAGGATGGAAAAAATGGTGGGGAAACCAGAGCAGCATTCAGAGAAAAAATGTAATATAAACATTGAAAATAATTTCTAACCTGAAACAATGGGTTTTTTTGGTTTGTCTTCTGTTTGTTTGTTTGCTTTTACATTACATTCACAAGTTGAAAGCATGCCTTAATTAGAGGGCTCCATGATAACCAGTGCAATAACGGTAACATCCCACAAGCTCTGAAGGTGAAAACAGAGAAAGTGATAATCAAGTTGGCAAATGTTAGATGTTGCACTGTGTTTTCCTAATAAAGTAAAATGAGACCTTATCTTGACTTTTAGCTTGGCAGAAATATGAGGAAGTAAAAGCTTAGACCTGAGAAGTTTGCTTGGTATAAAGGCACTGTACTGTGAGTGGGCTGATAAACAGAAGGCATCCAGCCACCCAGAAAGAACACAAGGATCTAACTTGTTGGTTACAAGCAAAAAGCAAGGATCTGATATTTTTCATTAAGGTACAGCACATGACTCAAGCTTAGGAACCAAGTGCAAGATTCAGTTCCAAAATTTGGTAACTGTAGTAATACAATACTAAATGCTAATGTATGTGATTTGTGCAGAGAATAAAGTTTGGTCGGGGTAATGTATTAACCATTAAGGTTAAGAAATGCTCGGAAAACAAATCTTTTAATACATACTATAAGATAGATAAGAAAGGTGTGACTCTTCTGTGATACTATATTTCTGCTTCCTATTTAGACATGTTACCCTACCAAAGTAAAAAAGGATTAACAGATTTAAGCTCTGGAAAAAAATGTTGTGGTTTTGGTAAAAATAAGAAAGCTAATTCTGCATCTTAATTTCTACTTAAACAAACTTGTGACTTTCAGTGATAATTTCAGCGTAACTGGTCAGAAATGAAGCTAACAAAAGTAACAAGTGTTAATTGACCCATATTTAATTTTAATTTAATCTGATGGTCAAGAGTGACTAATGAACTTTACAGAACAAATGAAGACTTTGTTAAATGTCTAATTTCTTCATCCCTTCAGTTTTGATGTTAAAGCCCATGAGAAATTATCTCAGACATTGCCAAGGCATCTCTAAACAAAACAGAGAAGACCAGAATGCATTTTCATAGACTTCATAAGGAAAGAAAGAAAAAGGGCGAAAAGCAAGAAAAGCGATTTAACTGAAGAAAAAAAATTAGGTGATGAGTACCTTTAACACTGGTCTGGATTCAACATACAGTCAGAAATTTTTATAGGAGTAGTGTCCATACAGATAAGATGAGGTAGGAGAACAGTACCAGATCTTTCTTAGAAAATGAATGAATACGGTGAGAGATGACTTGCTGACCATCACAAAGAATTTGAGGCAAAACCAGAGATTATATCCTTAGCAAAACAAGATTTTAGATGTTTTTCACATGCCACAAGTTTTTCGAGTCTTAAAAACTATTCCATCCTTTTTTTGAACAAAATTTTTCAAATTTTTCAAGTCTGCCAAAAATTCATGCAAAATAAGTGAGAAACTACCGTCACTGCCCCAGAATAGCTACTAACCTGGAAGACAGGAGACCCAGATTCCAGCACCTTTCCTGCTTTATTCAGTAAACAGATACAAACCTCATCACATCCTAGACTGCATTTAATAGACAGTATGCATTATTTTAGAATGAATGTGTCTGTTAGTAGAATTTCTGCTTAAAAAAGACACATTGAAACAAAACAGTGTATTTATTACCCAAAATTTAGGGGTTTTGTTAACCCACATTTTTCTTTTGAAGGACATTTTTGTTAGAAAATTTATCTGCTGTAGTCACCATAGTCCAACTCCAGGATCAAAACCACATTATCATTCCTTTCTCTAGTTGCCATGATTTGTTCCTTTTCTGATGTTTCATTAGAAATCTGTCAGGATAAGTCATGTCTTAGTGAATTAGGATATTCTGTAATAACATTTTAAATGTATATATCTCCTCTTATCCAGCAGAATATGTTAGCAAATGCCCCCATCAGAAAATTGTACCACATTCTGTACCAGCAAAGTCATCTCTTGGGTACTTAACAAAAGCAGATGGACATAGCAGTGCAGGGGTGTCAGGCTGAAACCATTTGTGTTACAAAATGCAATAGGAGTCATTTTACAGCTGCACATATTGAAGACAGTTTCAATTGTACAGGGCTGGGCTGTCAGCTCCACCAAGCAATCTGGAGGAAGCTGAGTTCATCACAAGCTGGGAGGGATAAAGTAACTTTGCCTACCTTTGAAATTGTGGCTTCAGGGACAGTAAATATTTCAACTGGGAAGATGAGACCACTATGCAATCTCCCCCAGCAGAGGCTGAGAGCTTCATTAATACAGTTTTCTCACTTTCTTTCAAAACCGGTATCTCCATAGATATAGAAAAAGCTTGTGGTCTGCATTTTACACCTCAGATTCCTCCCATTCCCCCTTATTTGCTTATCCTGAGAATATCTTGCTGTCCTCAGCCTCCGTGGAAGCAAGAAGCCTAGCATATGCAAAACAGAAGTTCCCCTTGTTCTCCATTACCAGCTATGCATATATGCATACTTTTCTCTCTCCACATTGCAGGGAGGATAGAGTAACTGACTCTTACAGGAAACTGTACAAACAAACTTGTTTAATTCTCACAGGAAGCATGTAAATAAATACCAACATCTCCATTCTAGCATGACTCCTAAGTGATTTGTTCAAAGTCTTACAGTAAATGAACGTCTAGCTCAAGGAACAAATTCATGGATCCTTCCTGACCTGCCTCAGAACATAATTCACTCCATCTCATTTTCTCAGTTTTCTTCCCTGAAAAATGGGCTTGATAACATGCTGCATGTTTTCAACTCTAGTTTTAAACTGCACAGTGCCTGAATGCATGAGTAGTCGCTCTGAGATAATATAATTAACTCACCTATGAGACCTGAAAATCTGTTCTCCACCTGTTCAATCCAAAACCAATTTTTTGTTTTATCAGTTTTTAATTAATCACCCATGGTCCTACCCCTCCATCTCTGTCCATCATCATGTTGGTTGAACCGAAAAACCCAACTTCCTCTCTCCGCAGAATTAAATTCAGCATTGCACTATGATATATTTGTTAACTTAGTAGGACCATGCATTCCTAGTATGAATTTGATATCATCTTTAATTGTTCTCAATCCTTCATTTTATCTTCCTTACATTCCTTATTAATTCCTTAACTAATTCATTCTTTCACCTTTTGCTAATTAACACCCAATATCTCTCATTTAGGCTCACTCATCATGAAAATCTTGTCAATATTTTATCTGGTGGCTCTGACTGAAAACTCCCCATCTGCAGTGGATCACACAAGAGCTACTGAAATGCTGGGAAACAGAAACTAGCAATGTAATGAATATCAGTTTACTTAACATGCCATACTCAAGCAGTTTAACCACTGCCACGTGAGCAGTTGAATAATCCCTACAACTAGAGCAAAAACTTCTGGAAAGAAGCCGGATGTATACAGGAAAAGTAAAAGCAACAGCCAGTCAGAAGTAATGTGAGTTAGCACCCTAGGCACCTGTGCTGGAAAATGAGAGAGGAAAGTCCCTCATCTTCTATTTGTTAAGCTACTGCTTGAAAAGTTTGAAAAGATGATCTAAAATAGAACATCTTCCTTCAGAAAGTCCTCAATTTCAGGAGGCGATGGAAATACAGGTTTAATTTAACCACAATCTAGAATCCATAGAAAACCACAGAAAAGTTAATTACATACTTATGATTGAGAATACACTGATTTTCTTGATAAGGATACCAAGAACACAGGATTATAGGATTTTGAACTCCTCCCTTTTTCACCCTATCAGTCCCTTGAGTTTAGACAATGGAATGGCTTCAAATGACTTTATAAAAACAAATGAGAAATCCTATGTATTTGTATGCCCAACTCAATTTACTTGGGATAATATGCAACTTGAAAAACATAAAAGTCCAGAACAAAGATGTTACTAATGTCTTCCTAGTCCTGGTTGTTCTCAAAATAGTGAGAGAAACTTAGTGCTGTTATCTTTGCCATGTTATCTATGCTAGCAACTCCATTAAAGACTAGGCTAGCCTCTCAGAAACTTCTTTTACTCAATCAATGACCTCGTTTCCATGGCAGGCTAACACAAGGTGCCATTGATGATGACTTGATTTCCTTTCGCATCTGAAGTGGAAAAGGAGAAGACAGACTAAATGAAATCCCATCCATCTTAATGAAATACAATTATATTCTCCTTATTAATCATTTAAAAATCAATATGTCTCTTCTTGGCAAACCCCGCCAGAATTTGTCATTCTGTGCCAGGCCTCAATACATCTTGTCCTGTAGTGATTTTTATAAGTTCAGTCACCTGTTTCCCAGGGTAAATAACAGTGTTTCTTTGTGCTGTGACGAGAGAGCAAAGAATGGCGCTGTCAGGGAGGCTAAAAAGACAGTCTACACATTTTAATCAGTAAAAACAAGTATTTCCTTCCTGTGTACATTTTTAAATGAGCAGTGTTCATGTAAAAAAAAAAAAAAAAAAAGATTTAGATAAAAAGCAAAGACTGCAGGGCAACCGATATGTACAGTTTCAGTTGGAGTGTTATTTATCTTGTCAGCAATAGTGCCATTAATTTCTACCTTAAAAAGTAATCTTACATATTGCACGGGATGGTACAAACTTGCTTGTATAAACTTGCTAGCAAATCTCAAGGTCTGAAAGAAAAGTGTGAGTTGGAATTCTTCCTACACCAATTTCTGCTCACTTACAGACTTGTAGAAAGAACATTTCTCACTGTATCCAAAAATTTCCACATTCTCTTTATGTACTTCAGATGCAATAAAAATTTAAAATCTTCAGCAATTGCAGCATGTGTTATCTTGGAATAAAATGGAAGTGTTCATTGAAAGAAAAGTTTGTGAGAGGCTGTTCTAGTCCTCTAACGATGTTAACAAGGATAGGTATTCTCAGAAAGATATTTATATGGCACAGGACACTGGGATACTTTTTAAAACTTATGCGTGGGGGCGTGAAATTTCATCTTTTTTTTTTTTTAATCAGAAAATCCCCAAAACTCATGGATAAGATTTTAAGAAAAACTATCACCAAGAAATCATCCCATTTTGAAAACAGCTTTCTTACAGATGCTGCTTCAGCCAAACATTCACATATACAAACATTGATATTCCCATGAACATGTGATTAATGTGTCTCTAGTGGGTGAAAAGGATGACTCGCTGCAGCACCAGGATGAAACCTTGGTTCCACTGGCTCCTGCCATGGTGTGGAGCAGCTGTACTCTACGACACCCCTTACAGTCCTGTTCCTCTTGTTACATTGGAGTAGCTTGTGGGAAGCCCTGCAGAGTGCATCAGTCTCACACTGATATTTTACATCATTGGCAATGAAAGTTGCAACAGCCAGGATTTCATCTGGATTGGAACTGAGAAAAAAGGAGGCAAAACTAGCAGACTTTTTCCAAAAAGAAAAGAAAAATAACCGAAATAACTGGCAGGGAAAAGAACTCTCAAACAAGTTTGACAAGATTACAAAAGCACCCTCCCAACTCCTGTTCACCTCTTTGAGGCTTGTGATACTGCAAAGTTTGCTTTATGTAACTATGCAAAACACACACCACTTGCAAAGTCAGAAGGGGATATACAGTAACGTGTGTTACCATTTACCATTGGTGTTGATTTCTTCTCTTTGTTCTATTAACCTCCTCTGTTTTATGTTCTAAAATGGAGTCAAATACCTCTCATGACCATTCAGTATTCACCTGCCCAAAGTAAATAAGAGATCCCTAAACACCTACATTCAATATATATTAAGTTTCTAATAAATCCTGTTTGCACATGGAAATACAAGACTTGCCAGGATGGATGATATTTCAAACCTATTTAGTCCAATATTCTGCCTTAGTAAACAGCATCAAGGTGCTTCAGAGGAAGGTAAAAGAAATCCAGCAATAAAGAGATGTATAGAATTATAATTCAGGTTGGAAGGGACGTCTGGCCCAAACTCCACTCAACGCAACGCCCTTTTTCAGGTCAGATTTGCTGTTTTTACAGAGAACATGCAGGTAGGGCCCGAGATGTGATGGGGGAACAAGGTATTCCTGTGTCCAGTTCAGCATGTCACATACCAAGACGAGTGGTATGCGTAGGCCTGCAAGCATTCATACTCCTCATACACACAAGGATGTGTGAACTATGCAGGTGAGCATTCATACGGCACTTGCAACCACTTCTGAGACGGCTCTTAAGAGCTCTCAAGTGCTTTTCTATGTTCCTTATAGTAAATAAAATGTCCAATCAAACTGTTACCACCCGCACAGCAGTTTTAGTGCGCATTAGCAAGATACTAACACAGACAGAATGCTCTGATCCGCACGCTGCCACAAGTGGTCATCAGAAAAGCAGCGACGTCCTCTGCTACCCAATTTATATCCATTGTAAATATGTACTAGCTAGCTATGACTTCTCCCTTAGGAACAGCATTTTAACAGTTTGTAATAAATACAATAGAATCAAATAATGTGGAATTAAAGAATTTTTTCCTCCTACGGCCTGCTTGAAAGGTTTTGTTCTTATCTCCTACTTCACATTATACAATTTGAACATCCTAGTATCAATAGACAACATTTATTTTAGAGAAAACTGGCATAAACTTTTCCAACAAATGTATTTACAGATTTGTTTGCCAAGTCACGTGGCCTCTGCTATTCCCATAGGCATAATCTGAAAAGTCTGATATAGTCCATTTGGGTTTAAAATAGCAAACAAATAGATAGCTGCACTAGTCCTTAGTTCTTTCTCTCAGAAAGGCTTTTCACCTATGGTACGTATGAGCTTTTTGTGACAGTTCTTGTTAAAACACTAATAGGCACATCATCAAAATCAAAACCAAACAATAAAAAGCCTCTTTTCGGTTAAGTCTACTATTTCACAGTGCTTCCTGTAAAACCAAAACTGGCGTCTTTTACCACTGGGAGCTTTTTCTCAACTCCATAGGCTTTAGCCCAGGGCTGAAATCATACATCTTATTATATAGGACCTGTATTTCGTGCAGGGCCTTCAGCAGTTGGAATAACTCTAGTGATCAGTAATTAGGAAAACATTAACAAATCTGCTGATAACACAGTCAGGAGGCAGTGGTTGTCACAGAAGAGGTGGTCACACAAAAGAAAACTGTTTGATACTGATGACCAGCATAAATGTGATACCAGCTCAAATGGTAGTGGTGTGCACCTTCACAGCACTCAACCCACCTTACTGATGGACATTTAAAAGTTTAATACCTCAGCCAACAGAGAAAGCAACGCAATGTGCATCTCCAAGAGGACAAGACATCCCATCCTAAGATAGGGGCCTGGACACCAGGCCTGGCCTGCTACTTAGATGCTGAACTTGCATCAGAAGAAATGTGTTTGCTATCATTTAGCAAATACTGATGACAATTCTTCCCATAAACTATGGGGTCATCAGGTGGAGGAGATGAAGGAGGAGAAAGAAACAGTTGTAGTGACCAATTTCAGGATGACTGCTAGTCACCGCTGAGTCCTTGAAAGCAGTAAGTATTATCCCAGGGTTCATCAGGCTTGGTATTTCCAGAAGTAGGAAAAAAAAAATCAACAGCCCTTGTTTAAGCATTTGTGCAGGGGGACTCATACAGACCACGAAGTCCTATTTTGGCCAAACATGTTTAAGATCGATTAGTTTAAAGAGTAGGTACTGAACAGAAACAATTGAAGGAAAGGAGCACCTATTTTATTAGAGGAGACCAACAGAGCACCGCATGTTTAACAGAGCAGAACAAAGGCTAAGAGGTGCCATGATTGCTGTCTATAAATGTATCAGGGGGTAAGCAGCAGGGAGGAAAAAAGCTATTCACATTGAAGGAGAGCGCTGACACAAAACAAATAGGTATAAACCAGCCACAATTACACTGGAAATTACAAGAGGATTTCTAACCATCAGAGCAGTGAAATATTTCCTAATAGGAAAGGGGGGGGACAAAACCACAATGATTTTAACTCCGAAGTATGATGTGTTTACGAATGGGATTAGAGATGATGCGATTATCCTCCATATTCAAGGACTAGTTTAACGACTACGGAAATCCCCTCCCTTCTTTCACCCCAGGTATTTAGCAGTTTACTGCCTAAATACAATAGACTCGTCATCATTTGCATTTAGCCCATTGTAACACTCAGTCACCTACATGAGTTTTATCCCACATTTAATATTTACCAAATAATAAAATATAGTTATATATTTACATAAGAAAAAACACCACAGAGAGCCTATTCTTTCCTTTTTATCACAGTGTACTCTCACAATTTTTTCATACATTTCTTCATATTAAATACTTATCTTTAAGTTCCTATAGAAACACTGATGTTATTTGTGCAAGTACAAACTACATGGAGATGTCACTATTTCCATCCCTACAAGCCTTTCTCTGCAATCAGTGTTCCAAAAAGATGGAGCCAATTTGCTTTCAAAAAAAAAACAAACCCACAACCCTTAATTTATTCAAACTGGTTTATTATCCTCTCCTTTTTTTGTCTCCTAATATCGTGTTTCGATTCATATGCAATGCCCTACTTTCTTTCCATCAGCCCTCCACCCTTGTTGTCCAAATTCAAAATTGGTGGAAAGAAAGTTACAATGTTTAGGGTCAAAAATAAAAACATTTTTCAAATGCCAAGGAAAGAGAAGGATTATTGCACTTTGATGTTAATACCATGTCTTTTGTAGTTTTCCTGTTTGTTTGTTTTCATCTTCCCCTATTGACAACAGTGCACCGAATTTTATAGGCAGTCTAACACGGAGCAGATGCCGATTAAAGGAAATGTGGTTTTCAGTGTGACATTTAAAAAAATATCTCTTGCTCTAATCTAAATGCTATATTCCTAATGAGTTTTATTTTATTAACTGTTGTGTGAAAATACAATGAGCTTATACTTAATTGAAACAGAAGTTTTTACAGCTAACTTGATGGACTGTGACTAGGCAGTTAAGATTGACCAGAATACTCCTGCTGTCTACCCTGAGGGCTGAAATACAAGGTGTGGGCGCACATGGCCGTTCACTCCCATGCACCCTCCTGGCTGGACTAGAGCGACTGCTTCGCTTCCTGGCGTGTGCCGACACTCTGCCTGGTACTGCTCCCTTCTTCTCTGAAGCTTCCCCCCTTCCTCCTTCCTGGCCTCATCAAAATCCATTAATACTAGCTCCATAGGGCAGAGGCTGGCTATTTTTAGTTTAATGTAAATGAACCCTAAGTTCCAACCAGAGACACCACCTCAGCAGGCATTTATAGATACTGTTGTATGTACGGTGTGTCTGTAGATCACGTTTTGCCTTTTATATATACAGAAGACATAAATTGCCCCAAATGCTGGTAGCCTAAACAGACATTGCAAATGAAAGTCAAGGAGTGGGGAGAGAACTTACATGTGAGATAAAACTTAATAGCAGTAAAGAAAGATGTTAATGCATGATGATTTTTATGACATACTGAAACATGTCTGTATACTTTGGCTTAAAATCCAAATTAATTTTACCTGAGGTGCAGGTGGAAGATATGAGGGTATGTTTCATGATGCTTTAATTTTTGGAATAAGCTCCCATAATAGCACAATGTTGGGCAGACTGTTCATTGTTACAAACTTCAAAGGAACTAGAGGAACAGGTCAATTCAGGCCCAATCCTGGAATGACTTAACTCAGTAAAACTGCTACTGAATTTAAGATGACCATGATCTGATTCTCCCACCTGAAAAGGGGTGGCACTGTCCCAACCTTTCTACAGTGAAACCTGATATGCTTTTCCCACTATGTCATTTAAATTGTACTGTGTACAGCAGGTAGTGACAAAGGGTTCTTTTCTTAGCACCGTATCTTTAACAACATCTGCATTCATAAAGAAATGAGCAAACACAGATGAAGTAATCCAGAGGTTAAATCACTGAATTTCTAAGTGTACCTATTGCTTTTGTTGGAAAACCAGGAAGCACAACCCCAACTTTACATATTATTTGCATCTCCAGTCAAGAGCATTTGCAACACTGCACACAGAATAATAAAGAGACATTCAAAATCCTTTTGACTTGTAAAATCCAAATCTCACTTCACCTGACCTTCAAATTCTTTCTCTAGTTAAACCATCTTTTCATTGCACAATGGTAGTCACTCATACCTGATTTTCGCCATTGCACACTGGATCAGGATGTCACAGACAGCTAACCTGGGGGGATGGAAGCGTTTTGGTGCAATAGCATGCAAGATACTTTCACAATGAGCGTACAATAAATAACTGTTGGCTACAAATTAGTATCAGGCTATTATATTAGGTGATTGGTTTGAGAATTCACTGCCTGGTAGAGCTTATTAGTGGAAAGTAATTGTTACTTGACTTAAAAAAAGCCAAGAAACTAAGTTTTCATCTCCCTCTCACCTTGCCTTCCATAACACACCAAATAATTTTCAAAGGAAAACCTCAAGCAGCAGCAGGAAAATGATGTGAAACAAGTATTGGGGTAGAGAAGGCAATTCAGAAGAAGGCTGAAGGGGCCATACATTACATAAAATGCCCACAAGGGCTGGAAGGTTAAGTGGGCCAGATGGTAGAAGCTCACATAAAGAACTAACCACCAAGCCTGTTGTGGAGTTGGGGGACAAAAGATGCTAGAATCGGGCTTATAGGCCTCCCTTGCATGCTTGTGTGAGGACATCTGCAAATTCCCATTGTGGTGTTCCTTTCTCTTTAAGGTAAAACCCAAGCAGGCAAGGCACACACATCAGTGTGTGTGGTCTTTGGGAAGACCAGCCCAGTGCCTCACACTGGCATCCCTTGTCCAGAAAGGAGATGGCCTTGAAGACTCAGATAAGCTGTCTTTTCACTGTCCCTTGGGATCCTCCCTCCCCATCCTATTCCCAGAGAGTGACAGCCTTCAAACCTCTCCAGCACAGTACTTCTAGGTGCCACTGATCTTCCTCAAGGACCTTCCCTAGTGGGACTGCAGCCATAGTACTGCAGGGCAGACAGACAGACATTTGGAAGGGATGGCATGTAAACTCAGCAATGTCTGTATCACCCACACCTTAGCTTCTGTGAAAACAATGACAGTGCTGTGCTAAGGATTTACTGCTACGGACAACTCACTAAACACCTGACTTGAGTGTGCCCAAGGTAGCCAGCACACGTAAAATCTTAACAACTCTCTGAAACCTCTTTCCTCTTAGCGTTTTACAGAGTGTCCTTCACACAGCGTCTCCAAGTATTACACAAGAATCAATACAGATGGGTGAAGCAACTCTGAAAGACTTTCAGGAGACTTGATATGTTAAGCATATTTCCAAGTTGTCTGCTTTCGGATCGCTTCACTGTCACACAAATAAACACGCATTGTGATTGATCGATGAGGGAGAGGGGGAGGGCATGGCAGAGGTGCCCAGAGAATGAAATTTCCAGTCACATTTTCATGTCATTGAAAGGAAAGATATACCTCATTCTTGAGATTTTGAAGCTGGGCCAGCTTGGGGTTCACTGCTCTGTAGTCATTCCTAGAGCATGGTTGGATATTAGCATGTCCTATGCAGTCAAGCCTGGCTTAGACTTGCAGCTGTATATCAAAAGGAAAACAAATGAAGACTGGTTCTCATTAAGTTATTATCCATGCATCAACATACAACGAGCCATAGCAAGTTGTAATTTATATGGTTTTTGCCACAGCTGGTAGTTTATGGTTATCACAGGGCTTGGTCTTAACTTGTTCCATCTTCCTACAGAAAGCAGATATAGCTTCTGTGAAGCATATTTGTTTGCCTGACACCTTCTCTTTGTCCAGGTCCGAAATATAATTACTACTAGCTGCTTCTCTATCCTTTGGGCTCCTTGGGATCTCACCCTCTCAACACTACTGTCAGAATTCTCCTTCTAATTGAAACCCCCAATAGGCATTTTAGCAGCTAATGTATGTGATTACAACCACTCCAACTGCTGTCAACTATACAATTATAGGAAATCTAATTTTTCTTTGTCTGAGGTTTCCGTTATCTGAAGTTCCCGGGCAGGAATGGATGAACGCCACCAAAAAACAAAAACAGACAGCACATTAATAAGATACTTCAATGTAATGGTCAGAGTTACGAATGCTAAAATAGAAAAAAAAAAAAATCAAATATTTAAGTAAGTAAAATTTTAAAATCAAGGAGAAAATAGCAGTTTTGAGGACAAATCCTGAAGCCCAGTCCATGAAAAGGCTGATCTCATTTAATTTAGATGTTTGCATAAGAACAAAAGCTGCTACCCACAGAAAGTTAGCAGAAGACAAGAAGCAATATCCCAAGAGTCTCTAGATTTTTAGGATGTCCTAATGGCACAACATTTTCATGGCTTCTACCTGCAACAACAGAGGGACCAGGGTTTCTCTGCCTGGGATTTCTTTGTGTCAGACATCTTCCATCTGGCTAGAGGGGAAGGTGCTACAGCTAGACACAGAAGACATCCAGAAAGCTGGTTTTGACAAAGAAAAGGTTAAATGCTGAAAAATCGTGTTTCCTACAATCCAGGGGAATAAAACTTCTGTATTCAAGCTATTATTACATAGTATGTAAGGAAGGATTTCTAAATATATATACTAAAGAAGGGCTATTTAAAAGTCATATCCAGGTAAGATCCGTGTTGCGAATACCGTCTGCCCAGACTATGCCTAGGTTCCAGGTGTGTGGTGACCCCTGCATTCCTCTCTCATATGTCTCATCTCCCTCTAGACTTTCAGTGACCTAATATAGTACAAGGCCAGGCTGCAGGGGTAGCGGGCACCTTGCTGCCCTGGGAGAACCTGGACACAACATGCTGACTGACAAGGAGACTAGGGTAAAATATCTCAATAGACCTTGGTAAATACAAATTCAGCAGCTTTGTCCCACATACTCACAAGGAGACCATTTGGAGCAAAAAATTATATTATCAGGGCTACAGAACCAAGCAGAAATTATTAACTTCAAGACAAGTCCTCCGGCCTGGGTATTTCCCTGCAAGTAGGCTGTCATTTCTTAGGCTCCTCCTGTTCCCATATACATGGCCATATCCTTAGTTTATGTAAATAACTGTAGCTCTGTTGATGTCAGCAAAGCTGTGTCAACTTAGACCAGCTGAGGATAAGATTCAAGCTCTGTATGATATAAGTAGAGACAGACAGGAGGAGATAAAAGAAGGAAATACCCTTAACCACAAAATGATAAAAATACTGCAAATCATTACAGTTCATATCTAAGCTTATGGTCAAATTAAATGGCATCATACTGGCTTTGCGATGTGAATTTGCACAGAAAGCAGGCACCATCATTTTACTCCAGCTTTGTGCCCACAGTTTATAACACAGTAACACACTGGGGAGAAGATAGAGCAAGATGCTGATGGAACCTAAGGTTTATGTAATTAATATTTCTTCACGAATTGCTCCTTAGTTGTTACAACACACCTCTCTGCAGCCCCTGGTTCTAGTTGCACAAATACAGTATGTTCTCTTAGACTGGGGAAATCACGCATATACAATTCTTCCTTTCTGTGTGTGTCTGAGTCTCGAAAACTTTGGATACTGCAGGCTGATTCCAACCAAATTTGCCAGAAAGAATAGAGACTTGAATGTATTAGAGGACCACACGTAATGAATTCAAATAAATTTCATGGAAAGGGGTAAACGGATAGAGGAAAGAGACCAAATAAGTGCCTTGACTAAGGCAAAGATGGCAGCATTAGCAACTGCACTGTTAGATACCAGAGAGTCCATGCAGGGGCTAACCATAGATTTCACAAGTTCATTGCTCATAGAACAATTTCCTAGGTTTTGTCCTCTTATCTAGCATGGATATCTTTTCCTCACCTGCTTCACAGAAATTCGTAATACTTCAAAATTTTGGTAGCAGAGAGGAAAGAGGACTTCAAAGCCCAGCTCTTGTTCAGACTCATACTTTGCAGACAGACCTTATCTTTCTAACGCACCATCCCCAGACTGGTAGGTGTGAACAACCTCAAACTTTTAATCGTTTAAAATCTAGGTACAGCAGTCCAGACTAAGGATTTCTGCAGTAACAAAGCCAAATAGTGAAATAGTTCCTTAGCTTTTGCTATTGTGAAAATGGCAAAACTCAGCACCTGCGTAAACAAAAAGAAAAATAATTTTGATGTAATAATTTGGACCACGGGACTGAATTTCAGCTGCACCTGAAACAAGACTGAGATGAAACGCTTTCACACAAAGTTTTGGGAAAACAGTGGAAATTCTCTCATTCGTGCATGGGTTGGGATTCTCTCATGTTACAGCCATTCAATTCTTGTTTTCTTCATAAAGATTAATAACAGGGAAACATTACATAAAATTCAGTGGTTGGATACAGAGTAAAGATTTTGGGCACATTTCCCTCAAATCCACCATAAAAGGAAAAGGCAAAGCTATGCCACACTAACAAAACCAAGCCCAAAATACATCCCCAAGAACCGGACATCTTTCACAGTGTGACATAACAGGCAGTAATATGCCACAGTGATATGGACTTAAACTGAAACAAGAAGGCTGAGAAGTAGCATTTATATTTCAACATGGTTGAAGCACCAAAGAGTCTGTGGATACAGCTAAGAATAGAGTTTGCTTTCCTCAGAATTGATCTTCTGTTGTTTGCTTAGTTCAGCTTCTGTGTAACACCTTGTGTTAATTTCTTCCTCAGTCATGGATTATCACTATCAAGGTGATACAAAAGCTCCAACACAAGTGAGTTTATTGTTTTCAATATTTTCATTTCAGCACTTTAATCAATATCTGCCAAGGCAATTAAAGGGTTCAAATAGGAATTTTTTCCTCAGAGTCGATCTCTCTTTTTTATTATTTTGTATTTATTCCCCTATTTATTTTATTTTTAACACTAACAAAAAAAGTTAACACCATTTCCCCAAATTCATCCACTATTCTGATTCTTGTTTTATAAAGAAAATGAAATTTGTCATGGTGCTATACATCATTTGCACTGCAGTACAATGTCCCATCTGTGTGTCAAGTACAAAACAAAAGCATTTTGTGAAAAATTGCTAAAGTAGTAATGATTTTTGTCCTCAACTCTTTGTTTTGCCTTTCAATAAAGAAGGCGACATGTGCCACAAATGATATATTATTGTTTAAGTACAACCGTAGTAACACAGTGCATAACCAAAACCATGTTTCACAGCAGAGAAACTATAGTTTACTGCCCCTATGGCTCTGATGAGAATATAATGTTCTACAGTTTATAAATGCTTTGAGGTCAACACATGATTTACTTCAGCTTGTTCATCCAATGAGCAGGAGGTCCAAAAATATATCAAGCTATTAGACAGCCCACTGGAAGCTTGGCGGAGGCTCCCAGTGATGGAAAGCATGCCATGGAAGCCTCTCTGTCAACTGGAGATGAGATAATTAGATCCAGGTAATACATTGGAGCCCCATCAGGGAACAGGACAGCAAACATGTCATCTTTACGACTTTTTCTCATCCTCCCCAGCAACACTGGCCTGAGATAGTAAAAAGCGTGAAGGATTCATCAGTTCCCGGCAAAAGCACAGCAGCGGGATAATCAAGCTATCATCCCTCCATCATCCTCATTATCCAGAGACCTGGTGTTCTGTATAAACAGCAAAACAACATCAACAGTAGATTGGAGTCGTGCTAGTTAGCTCCGACTTTTGTTTTATGTTCCAGGGAAACGTCACACAATGCTGATGGGCTAGAATCTTGTAACATCCAAAAAAGCTCGAGAGCCCACATTTAAGTTACAAAATGTCTCATGCAAAAATGTCTTTCTACTAATTAGAGACCTGAGCTTCAACCTTATGACTAAATATTCCCAAGCTGCTAGTGGATCAGAACATGTCTGAATACTAGGGTAACATAGTGATTTTATACAGTATATTCAGCTAAAACCATAAGACCCTGGCCTCTTCTCTCATACACATTGCTGCATGTACATTTTTGGAGGACCCACTAGCTGGAACTTGAAAGTGGAGAGTTGCTACAAGGGGAATCCCAGCGCATTAGAGTAGCACTCACTTTGCACAAGAAAGGTAATTGAAAAATACCCATTCACATATTAGTGCAAAAAATGTGTTTCAGACTCAAATTTAAAACTTTGAAGTTTATGCTTTCCTTAGACACACATGCACCCCTGAAAACTAGAAAAAAGAATTTAGAAAAATTTTGGTCAGAAATCAAAACAACTTTGAATATGGTCAGTTTATTGCAAAAAGGTGATCTTTTCCATATTCCAGATTTTTATGTTTGTAGAAAAAGCAATAGGATAGTTTCAGTCATGACTGATCCTATGTTAAAAAAAAATATGATCTTGTATGTGCACATTGATTATTGCTAACACCTAACTTTATTTATATAATTATATAAATACATACACACATTATACACAGTAAGATTCCTTTTCCCAAAAACACATAGATGACTTATGTTCCGTTTCCTTTCCTGGTAGTTGACATTCAGAAAAATCTTTCTTCTCCCTTCCTCTTTCTTTCATTCACACATTGCTTTAGCCACATAGGCACTAACTTCCTTTATTTTTCCTGAATATATGTTCTGTCAGCACACCAGGAGACAAAAACAAGAGGTGGCTCTTGCATTTTGGGAATGGATTAACTCCATTTCACATTTCATTCTTAAACAATCTTAAAACACGAAGCCATGAAAATCCAGGATCATCATGATCACGTGTACAGCTTAATCATGTAGAAGTTGAAATGTAATCGCTAATGAAGCTGCTGAAATAAATATGATTGATATCCATGCCTCAGCAAACATTTACTGCCATGGCACACACCTATCATTGCTTTTAGTTCTTTTCTGAGAAAATATGAACAAAACCTTAAGGAAAAGAAATTAAGAGCACTGCAAGCATGAAGTTCTGAAGAGATTCACAAAACTCAGAGGTCAGACAGCACTACGTCCAAAAAAGCAAGCTGAATAAAACTTCCTGAAAATAGAATGTGGGAGAAAAATGGAGGTTTTTTTCCACTTGATATCAAAGTAAAACCTTTTCTATTCTTGTCCTTTATATGACTGACAGCAAGTATCTTCATGGAGCTCCGGGAACCTTAGAGAACAGTTGTGGCAACCATCTTTGATGTTACCAAAGGTGAGTAAATTTAAGTTGCTGAAAACACTAAAAGAGGAAAAATTCATGTCTAGCAGAGAAAGTACTAAGATTAAAAATGAAAAAGTAGGGGTAGGCTAGATAAAATCAATATAACTTTTCCCAGGGTGTTCTTTTATAAACATTACTTTGGTTCTTCCTTGACCACAATATATACAGAAAAGAAAATGGCATTTTTATGACTCATAATCCCAGTCTTTAGCTCCATGAAGTTGTTCACAAAGACTCAGAAGCTGAATGGATTTAAGACTAGAACTACAGTGGCAAATCACACTATTTTGCATCACACAGTTAGGCAGGCACATGGCATTTAGGATTCACTGTCTATAAAAAAGAAAAGCTAATGGCAAAGCCACAAATTACCTTTACAGTTATAGGATCCAAATTTAAATTCTGCAGTAGTAGTCATGAAGAAAGCTTTGCGGTATATCTCTCAGCTATATTGGACACTGGGCAAATTACAGAAATTGCACGTTTAAGAGTTTCCTAGGCATGGAAAAAATGTAGAAAGTATGTGGGTGTTAAGTATGCACAAAACTGCAGGCTGAACAGGACAAGCCTTAAGATTTAAAATTGGGTTCCATTTACCTCTGGTAATAGGAAAAGAGTATAAAGAGTATCTTTTCTCCCTTTTTCTTTCTTTGTTACTATAAAGTACAATGTTTATCTCAAGTAGCCGAGAATCAGGAAAAAACAGGTCATCCCTGTGGACAAAACAGATTTGCAGGCAAGACATAAGAAAAACCTCAATTAGAACCACTCATAAGCAACAGCCATGCAGGAAAACAAAACTTAAACAGTAGAAGCTGACTGATATTATGACTTAAATCAGAGAAGAGAAAGATATCTAAGAATTTATGAGCAATGAAATCTGGAATACATGCCAACTTTTACACATGCAAAACAATGACATAGTGAAGGAAAAAATGGATGTTAAACTGAAGCTGGAAGACTGTAACAAAGCAGAATCAAGACTTGAGGCAACTGCATAGTAAAAAAGGGACTGATTTAGGACAAGAGGAAGGAAATAACTCCAGAAGGCACAGGAACAAATAGACAAATTAACAGAGGAAGCAAAAGGACTTTAGAAACAGGCAGAGATTCAACATGTTAGTGAAGTGCATGATGAGTGGATGTTAGAAACAAAAAAAGAAAAAAAAAAGTATAGTTGGAGGAAATCTGGATATCCAGAGACAGTACCACAGAGAAGCAGCAGAAACCTATTCATGGTTATCATGACACACCATAAAACAAAGTATTTTAAATTTTTTTTTTATGATTCCATGTTGAAGAAAAAAACCAAAAACTATTTAAATGATTCAGCCCCCAGAATCTTCTTAATCTTTCCTAATAACTAATTACTTGGAACGCAGCCTGTTTGATTTCCATCTGAACACGCAGTTTTTACAACAGCTTTATTGCCAGTATGACTGAGGAGACAGGCACAGCCCACCCTGTTGGACCATGGTCCTAGATGGAACTTGCTGTCTTCACCCTCAGCAAAAACTGGACTAATGAAAGACACAGAATCTTCTGAAGGCCAGGGAGGCTTTGAAATAAACTTCCCAATTATTTCAATGAGCAGGGCCACTACAGACCTAGCATTTTTACCCATCAGAAGGAAGAGTGAGAGGTCTTCAGCCAGTGGGAGCATTCTCTGCAAGACTTGTTTTCACTCTGGAGGTCTCTCATACAGGTTCAACATTATTTAGTTTCCTAACAACAGTTTAAGGTGATATAACTACATATGCATACAGAGCACTGTGTGCTTTATGTAGTACTAAACTTCATTTCTTTAAAAAATACCTATAGTGAACTTGCCTAGCAATTCTTTACATCATAACTTTACTTTAAAGCTTTTTAAGAAACTTCTGATCCAGCTTCACACTCCCCCCCCCCCCAAAAAAAAAAAAAAAAAAAAACCGAAAACCAAACCACCCAAAAGAACAGCCAAACAAAAAGAACCTTCACTTGGGCTTGTTGCTGAAGTTCAGATTAGCACAGTGTTTTTTCTTAGCTGTGTACCATCCTATGTGAAACTATCTTTAAATGTGAAACTATAGCTAAATGTGAAAAACTGCCTCCGTCACAAGTAGTCCAGGGGAAAAAACGGTAAAAATATCAGAGATCATATCCTGTAAGTGGCAGTGATTGTGTTGTTGGTATTCTTTTACAAAGAACAGTATGGGAAAAAAAGACTTTAGATGAAAAATGAGCACTTAGAAATTAGGATGCTGTCAGGTAAGATATCTGTGAATCAGGCTGCAAAGAATTAAGTGGATGAGTTTTACTGTCAGTCACCAGTGATGTACAATATTAGTAGGGGAATCTATACAAATGTTATGTATTGCATGCAGAACTGATAATGTCATGAATGATAAAGATCTTTAATCTGCTAAAAAGTAGGAAAGATTCCCTCAAAATAACAGATTTAATTTTTTAAAGAATAATAGTGCTAGAAGAAATCAAAGAAATTAGTGGATCGAGTTTACCCTATGCAATAATATTCTTTTAATGATGACAACTGAATATTACAGTGTATTTTCTATATAAATTTCATACAAGCTACCTTCAAGCATTCAGTAGATCAATTTAATTAAACCATAATTTCTCAAAATCATGGAATAAATTTTATTCTGTACCATTACCACAGATTAATATAGATGCATTTTTTGAGCTGAAGTATACAGACTGTAGAGTAGATCTTCCTATAGAGGTAGAGACAATTCAGTCTAAAATATTAATTTATTACCTTTGTCTTTGTTGGTGCAATAAAGTGTAATAATAAGTGTACTTTTACACTGACACCTAACAATGAGAGGGTCAAGTCAGCTCAATAAAGCTGGCAGACTAGCACAACTGTCTGTGCTTGTGTTATAAATATTACATAGCAGACATTTCATGAGTGAGAATGTGAAGGAATATTCCAGAAAAGGAATGCAAATTTACCATGAAGGAAAACATCAGAAAATTGAAACAGCCATACGAGTTCAAATATCTGTGAGTGTACAAAGTAGAACCTAAATCAGGGAGGTGTCAACACTTTATATTTCGATGTGGTTCAGAAGAATACAGCCAGGAAACATATATGAAGTGCCTTAAAACATATGTTTTTATCAAAACCTGTAAAGATTATTACAAGACAGTTATTATATTTGTGAACCATTTTTTAAGCACTCACATAAAATGCAGATTAGACACTTGATTAGTTTGCCACAATTCTTTGAACTCTCTCCAAAACCCTAAGAACATCTTGTAGATGGCATACACCTTATGACACAGCTGAAAGGAGATTATAAATAATACAGCAAGATGGAAAGTATTACAAAGGTAAAACTAAGCCTTTGGATCGTGTAATTTATTTTTTTGTTTGATAAACTACATGCCATTGGATCAGAGTTCTTACACCTCTGAATTATCTGGTACTAGCCATTAGTGAAGACAGGCTACCGAGTCGATGGTCTTAAGGTCTGACCTACTCATGAGATTGTCTTGTTTGTGTACACCAGACCATCTCCAAAACCAGATCTCATCTTCTAATCTTCAGCCTAAAAAGTTGTTGTCACTCCTTTTCCCTAGCAGAAACTGTTTTTTGGCTGAACTAGCAGAGACTTATGTGACTGTTGTCTGTCTTTGTCATAGAACTTCATTGAAAGTGCATGTTGCCCAAAGACAATATTTGTCAATACTCTCTAATGACTGTAATATTTAAGCTCTACATTCAAAGTACTTTACATATGCTACATAGTCCTGCCAGTATTTCCCAATACAATTGTAATTTGGCGTGTGGCAAAAGAGAAGGTAAGCCATTTGCTTATCATCGGACAGCTAAAGTCTGGACCAGAAACAATGCACAAGTTCCCCCTTTTGAGCAACGTGGGGCATTTGCTCACATAATGCTTTGACAGACCAAGTGTTATAGTGCATTCCAGATGCAGTCTCCTGCTGACTACAAATATGTGGCAGTGACTCACTACAAACTTTGTAGACATCTACAGCAAAAAGAAACAGATGTATGGGTGCTTTCACACCGAGAAGATCAGGCACCGTTTTGGCAACGCTTGGTAGTAAGTGGCAGGCCCAGTCACCCACTGCATTTATGTTGCAGTGGCAAATTCACTTTGCAGACACAGGATCATGCCAGCATGGAAAGGAAGCCATTGCCTCTTCATCAGTTCTCACACTGTGGTCACCTCCCAATCCATCGAACAGATGTGAACAGAAATGTGCCAAAAACAGTAGCATGGTATTGCTGTAAGTTTGCTAATTCACTATGCTTTGTTTAATTATATGAACTGCTCAGGGTACTAATCAACACATCACATCATGATGATACAGTTATAAATGTAATTATGAATGCAACATGAATAATTTCATTAACTACTATATTTCAAGCTGTCTGGTTCTCTCCACTCCCTTTGTTGGCAACATGCTATGGGTCTGCTCAGCACTTCTGGGAATTAGGCCACGTACATACGACATGTTTGTACTTAAAAGCACAATGCTACAGACCTGAATCAAGGAAAAAGTCACTTTGATGTCTGTTGGAGTTCTGACAGAATTGGGACTGCAGCATTCAGCCCAATCTGTGCTGAGGATTCTGAAAATAAATGCTTCCTTACAGAAAATAATACCTGATTTTGAAATTGTCATTCCATTACCCAAATGGCAGGAAGCAAGTCTGCCAGTGGCCCTGTAAGCCCAGTGTCGATAGCTGTCCATTCTTTCTGCTTCTTGCTATTTGTAATCCAGAGGTGCTTGGCAGGCTACAACAGGGAGAACAGCCACGTCAGCTGTGTGCTTTACAAATAAAGGAGAGAGAGAGTCCCAGTCTCAGACAACACATAATCTAGGATTATGGAAGGAAAAGACAGAAGGTGAGGAGTTAAGAGGGCAAACTGCTCCTTCACTGAAAAAAAAAATGTGCCAGAGATGGTTTCAGTGGTGCCAGTGGATCAGCTTTTAAAAAATGCCTGCCTGCTGCCTCCTGTCCTGGTACCCAAACCAGCTTTGCCCTCCCTCTTCTTCCCACCTGTCTGCCCTCTCCTCTTCTCAGGCTGAGACCAAGAAGCTTCCACAGCCCTTTGCAAGGAAAACTGAGCTGAGTGCCCACCCTCAAAGCCAGCTGCTGTACTTACAACAAGCTAAGCCTTTGTCATCTCGATTCCAGTTTTAGAGCAGATGGCACAAGTGAAGACAAGCAGAAGTCCGCCAGAGCAAGTGGCCTTAAATTATAGTTATGACTTAGTAACTAACCACAGATTGACTACTGACATTATACCAGGTGATGTATGCAGTCCTCAGGCTGTCATCTGTGCATGTTATACAGCACGCTGAACACCCAGGCCATGTCTATGCCACAAAGTGAAGAGCAGGTTTAAAAGTGACTCTGAGCACCACAAGCTTTGTGGCCTGTCCCATTTCCTATCCTTTTAAGCTGCTCTAAAGCTCATCTTAAATCTAGAGCCCAGCATGCTCCTACATGTCAAGAATGCAGATGGTAGATGTGTCCAGAGCATGATTAGCCATGTAAATGCAGCCAACATCTTACACAAGAGCAGTGAAGGACATTTGGCACCTGATTGACTCAGGTCCTGAGGAGCCCACCTGTGGAATTGACTGGGTGGTTTCAAATCCCATGGAGACTACAGTTAAACAATAAAATCTCAAAATGTTCCCACCCAAATACTGCTTCTATTTACAACTGATGGAGTTTTGCTCAGCTAAAAGTTAGGGTGTGGTTTCTTTATTAGTTTCATATATTGTACTTTAATGTGCACATACAGGAACTATAAATTAAGAAGTTAAAATAAATATATTATTCAGATGAACAAAGAAAATCCATGAGAAAAAAAAAAAGGAATGGTTGGCATATTGTGTTTGACTCAGGCTATCACTATGAGTTGTATAAAGACATTAACACAAATTTTATTCAGAGATCCCACATGGGAAGTACACAGAAGTTGGCTTTTTAAATAAGAAGAACTCTACTAAGCTCATGAACATTTTAAAATCCCTCCTTATATCTATATCCAATATAATGACAATTTTCTGAGTTAGGAATGACCTTAAAACAGGAAGCCTGAATTACACGTATAGCTGGGGGATAAGATTCAGATGAATCCTAAAGAAGCATGAACTTAAAACTAAATTAAAACAAACACATCATTAAAAGTATGAAAACAGTCTGTTTCATTGAAGTACCACTTTTCCTGGAGGCAGCTTCAGTTTGGAGGACACAGACAGTGATATTAACTTCCTGCACTTTGCTAAGCTGAGGCAAAAAAAAGGAGAAAACAGCTATAATTGTATTTTCTAATGAAATGTATGATTTCAGAATCACACAGGGAATTCAGACTATATGGATATGACTCTCACTTCTTACAGCTACACTTATGTGTTGGTTAGCTTTTCCATTACAAATATTATTCTTATTTTTATGATTTCTAACTAGGCATAAAATTTCACAGTATGACAAAGGCTTTCAATATAAGGTCTTACCTTGGACATACACTACGAGGTTTCTTTCTCTGTTTTTAAATTTTAAAATGCTTTTAAAGAAAGTTAGGCCATGATTAAGTGGAAGGGAGGCAACAATTAAAAGTCTATCAGTCCCAAGTGCTTTCTGCTCTTGTGTAACGAATAAAGAATTTATAGGTCTGATTCTCAGCTTTATGTTAGTGAAACTGCAATGATTTCAGTGGAGTTATTTTGAGTTACAGCCACAGTGAAAGGAGAATCAGGATGTATTGCACTAAATAAACTTAATACACAATATACGGTCCGACTGGATTCAGTTTTAAAGAAAAATAACACAAAAGAAAAATAAAGAAAAGAAAAAAGAAAAAAAAAAAAGCAGCAAAGTGAACAGCCATGAGAGTTCTGCAATAACATTTAGCAAACAAATATTACTCTGAAATTCTGCATTTCCCTGACATTCAGGAAGAACTCTACTGAACAACGCAGAGTGTACAAAGAAAAAGGGCATGTGATATCTTAGAAGCACAAAGGCAGCAGAGAAGTCAAACTTTGCAAAATATGGAAGATTATATACAGAATGAAAGAAAGAACACAGAAACGTCTCATGCTTAAACAGCAGAAGTAAGCAGATTCTATTAAAGCTTATATGATTCCACTTAACACTTCTGAAGTTTTGCGCTTAATAAGAACAGGTTTCATAGGACTCCTTTTCCTTAGCAGGAGTAATAACAGTAATATTAAACTGCTTTTAAATTGCAACAGTCTTAATGTTGACACTCTTCTGTTACACCAAGCAGCGGTATTGCACCAATCTCAGAAGAATGCATGCTATTACACAGGCTTATTAGGCTTATTATTTTCTATTGCTTTGGCTCAGTGGGACTATTGCTCTTCAAGGCAAGAAGTCCTGTGTACAAGTCTTAACACAAGCAAAGCTTTACTCACTCCGGGTTACCCTTGTGCAACTCCTTTGTTTTCAGAGGAACAGCTCTAGATTTACACCACACCTGCTGAGAATGCGTGTGACCTGCTGAACCGAGGGAAGGATCTCTGCCGTGGGACTCCAGTTCTCCAAAGTCACTGCCAACAGTGGGATGCCAAAAACCTGACCAAATAAGTGAGGTGCTCAGTACATGGTACATGTGATCCCTCTCTCTCTCTTCCGCTCTCCAGCCCTGAACGATGGCAGACTGTCAAGGGAAATGGAGGAACACTGTGCCTTGAAGCTTCAGAGAATAAAGCTACTGTTACCCTCAGCCATGCCACATGTTTTGCTTGCATGCATCAGAAGAGAGTGCACAGAAACAGAGCACAGCAAGGCTCATCAGTCCATCTATGAATTTATTTGGGTACAGCTGGCCATTCACACATACCTGAGCTCAGGATGAAATCCACAGATGAATGACATGGGATACAGCACCAGCCTCTGCATTTATGAAGAAACCATAGCGCTTCAATATATCAAGCTGCGTCCCTGTAAAGTCAGCTTCTTTGCTGAGGAGAATTTAATTTAACCATAAGCAGTAGAGAGGCAAAGACTGCTTTTCTAGTAAGTTCTATCATAATGTGAAGGGAAAAGTGAAATTGCAGAAAAGTTCATGTGTGGCATTTCTGGTTTACATTAGTCTGTTGGGTTTGTTTTGTTTTTTTTTTTTTGTATGACAAGCATGAAGACATCAACTTATTTCACTCACTTTTGGTCTGATCAATCTCATGCACCATTTTTGCATGATAAATTAAAAAAGATGGGTTTAATTGAACTTTACAAACTAGCAGGGACTGTGTTAGGTTTTGAAAACCATAGTCCTTTTCTTAATTTCACTCTCATATTTGTGACAGCTGGGGAAAGAACTCAAGTAATTTCAACAGGACATCATTTTCTGTAGAAGAAATACAGAACCAGTGATGTGTACAGAGCAGCCTCATTTTTTATCTGACTACAAAGACCAGGATATAAGGATTCTCAAAGTGCATTATTTTAAATTTGGAAAAATCACACTGACAATGCAGACCATTTCAGTCATAACTAAAAATTACATATTAGCACAGCTCTAATAAATCAGTGATATTTTAAACCAAATAAATTTGTATTTAACATATATCTAAAAATAAAGCTCTCTATTAAGAACTGGAAATTTAAGTGCTCAAAAGATGTTGAGCTCACAGAGTTTCCTTTTTAGGTCAATGTATCAGCCAGTGACATGTCATCCCATTGAGGGGTCTTCCCTGAAAAGTTTGATCCAATCAGACCATTTCCCTGAAACCTTCAGAAACAGAATATCTGAATTCAAGCAGTCTCAGCCCATTCCCAACATTTGTAACCAGCAACAAAGCATTTGAATAAATCCAGTTTTATGGAATCAACATCAAAATTTCAATGTCAAATATTTTTCTGGCTGAACATAATGCCCCTCTTACACATGAGCCCTTTTTCTTCTCCAAGCTGTGGCCCCTTTCTTGCTTACACTAAGAGAGCAGACATAAATATGTAGAATGTTTGGCTGTTAAACGCAGAAAATATTGAGCACTAAAAATAATACATACATTGTTTAGATTCTCCAGAGTAGCTCTCCAAGATTCGTTGCAGCTTTTGAAACTCTAGTCCACAGTGTGGAAATATTGCAGTTTAATATGCTTTCATAGAAGCTCCTTGTCACCTTGTGCTGAACAAATACCATAAAACAACATTCTTGAACATTTCCCTAGTGTGAAAATAAATTTAAAAAAAAAATTTAAATTTGCTTCAAAGGCAAGCACAACCATTTAAATAAGTTTCCCACCAATATTTTGGTATGCATGATACCTCCCTCACAAGAATACTTACAAAAGTGAGAGACTTTGACATATATATGCAAATATGTTCACACAAAAATTTGCTCAAGGGATGATTGTCCTAAAACCTCTTTGCAAAAGTCTCTTAGCCAGCCTGGGGTAGGAACAATGCCATGTGAGGGAGGTGATCTACCACAAACTGCAAACAAATAAGTAGATGAAGACAGACTCAAAACAGTTTGCAAAACAATCACAGGCTTTAATATATGTTTCCATGCAGGTTTTCTGACCAGTTTCAAACTAAGATTCATTTCAAATGTCTTCTCCCCCCACCAAAAAAACTGGGGTGAATTCACCAGATGCATTATTTACCACATCTGTCACCTGGCTGTCAACTCTTAACACTTTTTTCCCCACTGCGAACAAAAAGTTCAAAAGGGGAAGACCATCTGATTTTTCTTGACGACCCCTTTTCTATTTCCCAATCTGCAAGCACATATATTTGACATATTTAGCTTTGGCTGGTTTGTTTCAGGTTTGATACTTTTCAGAAGCTTACTGTATGTGTGTTACCATATATGTCTCAATATGTATTTAAAAAAAAAAAGAAAGAAAGGGGAAAAAATCATTCTGTTTCAAATAATGAGCATGTGCACCTTTTTGCCTCAGGCCTTCATACACAATTTAGCCAGAAAGCCAGGGCAGATCATGATTTAGCATTTGACATCTCTTGCCTTCAGGCCAGGGGAGACTAATACAGATTTCTGACTCTGAGCACACCATGGAAAAAAAAAGTGAGAGAGAGAGGCCTTTTATTGACTAAATGATAAAGAGGTTTGTAATGATAAATAACAGTCATTTTATTGTGGAATTCCCCAGAAAAGATGCATTCTGCAGTGTCTGAAGAAGCCTAAAAGCTGAAGCTGGTTCCCTGTGGATCCAAACCTGTTAAGCTCCAATCTTTCTGGGCAGAAATAGAGGTCGCAAATTGCATAGGACCTGCACTATTAAAACTGTATAAGCACGATACATAATCACTGCTGCATCCAGGACAGTTAGCACTAAGAGGATTAGCTGAAGGCTGCTTCTGGGTTTCTGTCCCTCAGCCTGCATCTAAAACAAGCCTGGTGCACACCCAGCCTGCTTCAGAATTTTCTGCCAGCTTTGATCGATAGTTTAATTGTAAACTTTGGGAGCAATAATGGATAATTCGGCTTGAACCGTCCATTATAAGCACTGTTGCTGAGGATGGAGCCTTCAAAATTAAACAAGAGTTGTGTAATATTATTACATTTGTACCACTCACCTACAGTTAAATTCCATTTACAAATACTGTCTTGACAATGTATGGAGTTCAATAAACATAGGCCCAGGTGGGTTGAGTGGGGAAAGGAAAGAGGAAAGAGCTGAAGCCAATTATTTGCCATCTATTCTGGAAAGATTTTTTATTTTAACCTCACATATTGAAACACATAGAAATGGAAACAGGGAGACAAGAGATTGAGACAGATTCAAGCATAGATCTAAGTTGTGGTTACTGTTGTGACTGCAGCACCATGATGGAAACATACATAAATAGCCATGGAGGGATTGTGGTATGGCGGTACCAGTGGAAAAATATCCCAGGAAAGTGGTAAACATGCATTGCTCAGACCATGTAGTCTATGTTGGTGTAATCAAATTTTTATTACTACCTAAACCAGTTGATTGAACTAGACTAGGGATATTTGTGCTATCATACGGGTCATTTTCCAAAACACTAGAAGACACAGCAGGGTTCTGTGGTGAGAAATCACCCTGTCTTGGAAGATGAATAGACAAAATGGCCAGGAATTTAGCTATCAAGTTTTCTGGCAAACACACTCTACAGTATTACATATGCAGACATTTCTATCCAATTCCAAACTAAGTAGTGACAGAGTGAAGCCTGTAAGAACACGGATTTTGAAATAAAAGAACCAGTTGTGCAGGCACAAAGCAAGTTCTGTTCACAGGACCAAGATTCAAGTTTTATTACTTATCTCTAAATAAATTAGTTGCATGGGTAGAATTTGTTTAAAAATGAGAACACAAGGTTAGAAAAGTAGTTCTTGCTACCAGTTTTACAAGGAATTTAAAATCTTAAGTCAAGTTTACTCCATATCTTAGAACAATATTAACCATTCCATAACTAACTTGAATTCAAATGAATTCCCTAATCCTAAAAAAACATGTGAGTTAGGAAAGAATGACAAGGTCACGAAGAGCCTTCTCACTCCTTACAAAGACTATTGACTTCCATCAAAGTCTCCATGAAGTTCATCTTAGTTTTCAGAGCTGAACTCTCCTGTTTTGTGCTAATGACTGGGATTCAAGACCAGAAATATTTTGATCTGGTTGTTTTCTTTGTTTTTGAGAAAGCGGCACCCATGTTTCAGTGTGTACTACATACAAAAGTCAGCTAAAGCTCTTCCTACATGCTTTCTCATGCCTGGCTAGTATGCAGCTAAATGCATAATATCCTTACTGCCTTTCTTAACACCCAGCTGTGACACCAAACAGAAAGCTGTCCAGCATGAAAAAAGGAGCAAAAAAGCAACGGGGTTTTTGTTTGTTTGTTTGCAAACCCAAAGCGCCATTTGAAAAATTAAGCAAGAAGAAAACAAACTAGCAATTCAACAGGTGTAATTTGTAGGCCAAGAAGTTACTGAACTTGGCAGATGAAGCCAAGTAGCATTAATCTCTGCAGCAGAACAGCACTTGCACTGTGCATAAGCTGTTCCTGTAGAATGGCTCTAACTTTCATGGCTCAGAAGTCTTCAAGGAAATCTTCATCTCATTCCACTCCTTTTCTTTTATGGCGAAGATATATCTGTTTCATCTGTAATAAGTTCTCTGTAAAATGGTGCAGATGTTGGCGTCATAAAGTAACTGCAGGTTTTTAGCCTTTCACTGTGGTTTTCCATTTTGGGGAATGAGGCAAATAAAGGTTTTCTTTGCTGATCACGCGTTTATAATGCTACCATATTGCTGCCAGCTCCAACAGAGAGCTGTGCAAAGCCTGAGTTACACCAGCAAAGACTCCCATAGGCTGTAGCAAAACAGAGACCAGAGTTTGCAAATGCAAACTGCATTACAGGGAATCTGGGTATTACCTATGGCTCTAATAGTGTATGCTCAGAGACAATCAAACTGGCATCCACCATACCAGTAATACAGGGCTCTAAGATCACCCTGTCAGTGATTCTGCATGGACCAAGAGCAAAATCTATATGTAAGCAGACCATAACTTGCTTTTGGTGTTCATATTCCAATCTCAAGTACAAGCATACACTTCCCCAAATGAAGATTACAGGCTAGGAAAGGGTACAGGTCAGAGTCTCACAGTCTGTTGGACACCCCATGTTTTGTAGGTTATCCCTCTATATTCAGTACGACAGTATATGAAATTAGGTACTAACCAGCATAAGTAAGGTTACCAGTGTTACACTCTGATCCTCAGGTAATCATTCACTTTCGAAATGAAACAGCTCTGCATTGAGGAGTATGGACCCGAGCCTTTATGGTCTCCCTCTTCATGGGGAAAAAAGAAGGGGCAGCATCATACCTCTCAAAGTT
The DNA here is from genome assembly GCF_965183815.1 of Platalea leucorodia. Classification (NCBI taxonomy): domain Eukaryota; kingdom Metazoa; phylum Chordata; class Aves; order Pelecaniformes; family Threskiornithidae; genus Platalea; species Platalea leucorodia. Next base: position 95,983,487 of record NC_138823.1, on the reverse strand, counting down.
CTTGCTAAAGTCCTCCTGCAAGACTGTGGACAATTTTCTTACATCTTCCTATGCCTCAGCATCCTTGCCAGCACAGTACAGATAACAATTTTGTAAGTTTAGCTGAGGGGCTGTGCAAATAAAAGACATTAAAATTGCAATATTATGTGCAGTTTGATTTGAAATAATGAAAATGGCCCATGTGAAATGTCATGCCTATGATAAGTTCCTACCTTCTACCACTTTCCTTCTGCAATTTCCACAGCTGGTTTAACCTTCACATTTCCAGCTCAATCTATTTTACACTAAGCCCCCAAATACATAGATAGGTACATACTGAAAATTGCACCAAGCTAATAATACATAGGTTGTATAGCTGATGATTCAGGCAAGACTTTGACGTATTTAAGAGTGCTATTTGGTTTTTTCCCTTCAAATTGATCAGATGATTTTTTTTTTTTTTGCCAAATCTTTAACCTGATCAGGCAAATATTAGGAGAATGTGACAGAGTTGGCTATCAACGACAAGCACAAGCCAGCTTATGAGCAATTCTGCTTGGCAAAGGATGCTTCAGGATTAAAAATATGAATGGACTGAAGTTGGTGACATACAGCCATTTTGCACGATACTAAGGCTAAAAGAGAAATACAAGTAAAATCAACAGAGTCCAACATGTTTTCCAGCTTTTGTGGGTCCTTCACATAAAAAGAAATTAAGGCAGAACTGTGTGTGTGAAAATAAGGTGGAAGTTGTGCTTGGCCTAGTTACCGTGGTGACTGACACGGTTCAATCTATTAAATTGTGTCCTGTGGTCACAAGCCATCAACCTGTGCTCAGCAAACAAGGATAAGTAGTTAGCATCCTTCAGAATGGAGACAATGGTATCCCGTTTAGTGATTTAATAAATGCTGGAGATTTCCTCCTCCCTTTCCTGAGAAACAGATTAAGGACAATGTATAACGTTTGAAGGGAAAAAAGTAAGCTATGCACATAAGCTAAATCCTTTTGGTTGTGTAAGTAACAATATAGTTCGGCCTTTAAGAGTCATTGGCTTTGCTTAAAATGGATAGACCAAAAATCACCAACTGAAACATCACAATTCGCTTTAATGTCTCTCCCTCCCTTTTCCACTTCCTGGGGGCAGCCACCACTCTCAGGACTGTTCCCTCCCTCCCCTTTTTTTTTTCCTCTGGTGTACCAAAATCTTGAAATTTATTTCTATCAGAAAGCTCAACTAAGCTGTAACAAGAAGACATACAGAACCAAACCATTGAAGATAAGCACACCTAATTATTCAGTGCATATAGGCTCATTCTGTCTAGGGGCAGTGCTGTTATCGCCCAAAGCTCTGCGTTAGTTGCTCCAGGATGAGCTCCGATCCTTCAGACCTTTTGTCTCTCTCTTGCACTTGACATGCAGTGGATGTCCACAGCCCTCTCTCACTCAGAGCTGGATATTGGAAGGGTTATGAAAACATTTTAAAGGGACAAGGGTTCTGTTTTTTCTCAGCAGGCTCACATGAAATGAACTAAACTAGCATTTGCAACTGTGGAGTTTCTTATTCCCAATTCTCTTTGGCTCTCAACAGCATTTTTACTCAAGACTAATTTTATTTTGGTATATCTGATAAGAGATTTAAAAAAATACACATTTTTGGTGGAGATACGGTATTCATGTGGGCATCCAGCCATCCCTTTCAGAAAGAAAAAAGTACTTTTCTACAAGCTCTTTATTTTTTCGTTTGTAGAATAACTTCTTGGCAGATGCTGGTTAATTGATATGCACATTTCCAAGGTCACTTTTTACAGAGAAATAGATATTTCTCTCTGTTCCCTTTCTAAATCCCTGTGTTTCCCTCATGCTGATACCTATGACAACAGGACTGTATGTTTGAAGCATGGGGTCACATTCAAATTTTGGCAAGCACGCACCTTTCCTTGAAAAAGGTTTTTGCTAGCTACTCAGCAATGCTCTCTGATGGCACATATGACAGCATGAGCAGCTTGGGAAGAAAGAGTCATGGAAATCTGGTTCAAAGAACAAACTCCAGTTTGGAAAGAGCCTCATTTGTTGGTAACAAGGTTTATAACCACAAGAAAACTATCACTAAGAAATACTGGTATTCTGATTCACTGTTTGGTAGGATCCTTTTCCGTAGCCCCCAGCTCTGGCTGAGCTCCACTGCCATTATAAACCCATGATAAAACCCCTCTTCATTTTAACAGGATGAGTTATGCCAGTTATATCACTTGCTTTTAAACCCCCTCCCAGAGTGTCCTTATATCCAGATCAGATATACACAATCAACTGTGTTTATTTAGTTACTTACTATCCTTCAAGGTTTTGCAGCCTGTGATTTGTTAGAAGAGGCTTGTGTTCAGCTCCAGCATTTCCACCACCTCTGAGCGGCTCCTGCTTCCAATCACTTGGTGATGCTGCAGGAGAAGAAGAAGGGGCCCCTCCTGGTCTGGTCATGGGCAGCTCATTGTTCCCTCTTTTCTGGAAATGACTAATGAAAAGGATAGTCTGGAAATATGTTTTGGCCACTCAGGGAGACAACTGACCAAATACTTTACTCGCATCCCAGTGCTCCATTCCAGCTACATTGCTTTTAGCACCTGTTGGAAAACAAGAGAATAACTCCTTCAACGCCATGAAGTGCCTGGGATCCATGCCCAGCACAAGCAAACCAGCCATCTTTTAAAGTGAAATGGGCCCTATCTTTGGGATTAAAACATGTCATTTACTGCCTTCTATACTGTAGTAGCAGGCAGGCACATCAACCTGGTCATGTGGTGATACACATTAAACAAGAGGCAATCCATGCCGTGACAGTCTTAAAGCTGCAAGACAAAAGAAGGTGGGCAGTAGAAGAAACAAATGTTGGTATAGAAGAGATTTATATTTAACATCAACTGCAAGAAGGGAGGTCATATCACAGTTCTGCCAGACCTTTCTCAGGAATTCAGAAAAGGCTCTTTAGCAGAGACAACAATGAAACTTATGTTAAAAGTAAGCATGGTTCCGAGTCAGGGCTTCACCAAATCTTCACCAGCTCCTGCCAATCACTTTAAAGAAAAGTCCTATGGAAATTCAGAGGAAGAGAACACTTATGAACATTTTATAAAATTCTGAAGAGATGAAAAGGCAGTTCCATACCCTGCAGTGGAATTATATAGGAGAACTCAAAAACATAAAGATAGGCTATCTTCTATTATATTGCATGTGTTGGTAGATTGCTTTCTATTAAAATGTGGTTGCTCAATCTCTAAGACATTAGTTGCAGTACAGGTGATGTTCAAGTCTTGGCTAATCGCAGTGGAAGAAAAATCCTCACAGCAGCTTCTTCTTCTTATTGACATCTTCTACCTCTTTGATTGGCTCAAAATAGCAAAGTCACTACTCTTAGGAAAGCTAAGCAGACTACTCTGCTAACAGCCTCCATGCACGTGGGAGTCAGGATTCCAGTTTGAATGCTGAAACCTGCAATATGCTCACATCTGCACTAAGGCAAATTTTCTTTGCCTGCTGCTTTTATGAAGATCAGCAACTGAAGGAAACAAACATTGCTCTAAGCTTTGGCAATGGCTAGTCCAAAATCCTTCAGCAAAGAAGCACTTACAAAAACCAGACAATAATTCCCTCGTGCTGACACCCGCTTCCAGGCCTTGCTGTAGCAGCAATTCACCTTCACAGTGTTAAACACATTTCCATCTGTGGGCTGCCAAAAACCAGCATTTACTTTTGAGTAGAAATGAACTGACTTTAGAGCACAATAGAACTGTTTTTTCCCTTTCTGTGTGGGTGTTTCTTTACTTGAAAGAAAGCTACTGTATAAAAGACAAGGAAAGCATCTTTGATGCGTATGTGCCATTTTAAAATAAAGGCTCCCTCTCACATACTCAGAATTTTACCAAGAAGTAGCAATTACAGGATTATCTGTTACTTCAAACATGAATTCTTTGGATGCTGTTCTTGCCTTGCTTTGTTACGTTAATAATTATGTTTTAAGCAGTCTGGGTTTTTTTTGTATTTATAAACTGTAGTTCAGTATTAAATGTGCAATCACAGAATTGCTCACCAAAAGGGAAGTTTGCTTTCTGTTCTGTTATAACAAGTTTCAGCAGGTAGCTAATTAACATAAAAAATATTTCTTCAGTCCCTTTTCAGGAAGACAGAGGGTAGACAAGTGATGAATCTCTGAATGAGGCTTTGGTTTTGTCTTTCTTAAAGACCTGATGAAGTAAGTGTGCTTATTCCTCCATAAAAATTTGCATTTGGAATTTGGAAAAGCTGTTTTCAAGGCATTCAGAAAAATCATGCAAGCACTAAGTAATTCATATCAGGCAAACCACCAGCCTTTATTAGCATTCATGCCTTGATCAAGAAGATAGGTATTTTTGTCCAAATTGCTGACTGCAGCCTAACCATAACTGCGCATCAAGGCATCAACAGGCTTTTAGAAAAGCCAGTGGTTCAGGCACTGCTGGGGGATGGGGCTGTGGCAGGCAGTGATCTGCGCTAAGGGACAGCATACGCAGTCTCTGCAAGGCCACAGCCAAACATTACAGTAAAAAGGCCTCAACAGTTGCCTTCTGAGGTGCCCTATATATACATTGGGATAATAACATGCACTGAGGCCAGGAGTCCAGAAAAAAGTTTCAGCTCTGGTATTTAATACAGAAGAAATTTGGTCACTCCTGTGACTCCTTGGGAAGCCCCAGGAGAGGAGACACATAAATACAAATATCTATAAATCAGACTGGAGTCCAAAGGCTGCAAAGGTACTTTAAAGTCACCTCAGCTTTCTCTTATGCACCTTGGTCTGTAAGTTGGACACTACATCTTTCAAAGAATTTTACTGTTATAATAAACTCACACACAGAGGTTCAGAAGAAAAAAAATACAGGGGGTGGAGTAGGAGGTAATTGAACATGTCAAACAGTAGTTGTTTTTTTTTTCCCTGACAGAGCTATTTCAGAAATGTTACGAGTTTCACTGTCTGAAATGTAAAAAACATTTTCCTTCAATATTTTTAAAGAAAATTGTTCTTCCCAGAAGGGCAGCTTTCATTTAAAAATTGACCTAAAATTTCAAAAAAGAAAAGATTTTAAAAAAAAGATAACTTATAACTCAGTATACACTGGACGAAGCACACTGATTGATTGGAAAAATTTTTTTTTAACGAAAACTAAAAACATTCTGTGCTGGTTCAACCCACGTAAAACAAAATATCCTTTATTCACACCAACAGTCATAACACCTGTGCAAGGCACAGAAATAGTATTGTTCTCTTCTTGAGGAAGCTGAGCACACAATAGTCCAGTGACTTACCCAAGATCACATAAGTCAATATTATTGCAGATAATTATTCCTTTCCCCTTTCCTTGTTAGTGAAAACTATTAACAGGTCCATCAGAAAAAGCTGTCATCTCATCCTGCCAGTCTCTGCAAACAAAAAGAAACAGCCCAAGTGAAACAAGGTAGATCCTATCACAGCCATCTTGCACGCACCATGCTTACAATTTTTCATTCTGAGAGTGGAGTTTTTTTGTTGCTGTTGATTTCTTAAATTTATGAAAGCATTGAGCATAGACCTAATATCAGAACATTCAGCAATACTTCACATCAGATGGAAGGCGCCTTTTCACCCAGGCTTTGATTTTTCCTTCTGAGATTTCCAAAGCCATATTCTGTCTAAAATAGGCACTTCCACCTACATGAGATTTTACATTTGTTTACTTGATATGCAAACCACAAATATCAAAGAAAATAACTCTAGTCTTCTATGGCAGCTCCCAGCAGATCCTGTAAAAACAGTTCTCAGCAGAGCATGAAGACCAGGGTATTGATGAAGAGCTCCTTGGGATGATTACACGTATGCATAGAGAGGAGTTTCAGTGTACCAATGACACACAGCTCGCTCTGCTCTAGTTCACCCTGCATGTTAAGTCTCTGCTTTTTGCTGCTAGACAGCACAGCTTTGTTGTTACCCCTTGTGCGCTAGGATTGTAGGCACCTGAGATGTGCAAACCCCATCTTAATTCCACATTTGTGGAATCTACCACCCCAAGATTTTAGTCCCTTCCTGGACTCCTGCGTTCCACTACAATTTCAGCAAGAAGGAGGAACAAAGACTATCTTACCAAAAAGAAAGAGGACATCCTTTATTCTCCAGCAAAAAGCATGCCCATGATGCCTCACAAGTAGTTTGAGTCTTTTATTTTTAAGCTTGCAGTTTGAGGAAGAAGAAAATAATAATTGCAGCTTTTGTAATTCCATGCATACCTCCCAGAAACATTCTGGTTCTATCCAGACCACAGAACCCCCTGCTTTCCAACTACAGGCATGTGTTAGCAAAGCCTGGACAGAAACAGGACTAAAATGAGACCACAACATTCATTTTTATCTTTGACTCTTGGCACTGAAATGCAGGTCTATAGAGATGCCACAAAGCCATTTTGAAAATAGCTTCCAGAGGACAAAGTTAAAATCTGGGCTTCACTGCCCTTTGTCCTGCAGATAGAGATTGCTAGAGATAGCCTCTGTTCTAAAGTGTTTACAGACTCCAGGTGAAGCAGACACACAATTTGCCTAAATAAGCATGAAAAGATGACGGCAGACTGAGGAGCTGATCCTGTTCTGCTGCTGCTCCATACAGATTAGCATAGACTATTTAGTGCATTTTTATTTGCAAAAATATTTTGCCTGCCCTGTTGAAGTGACTCAAAATGAGCAAAGGCTACAAAATGTGCTCTTTTCAGTGGAAGAGCATCTCTTGAGAAAATACCAACATTTGCACTGCCAAAGATTACCATAAAAAAAAAACCTCCAACAAAAAGCCTCCCACACAACTCTTGTATTACGGGTATTGCCCTGCATTTATGTCAGAATCTCCTTTTTACCAAGAGCTGTCTTGGGCAGAAATAGGAGACTGGTCTTTCACATGTCCCAGGAAGCAAATGTGCATGATACCTGTCTTAGTTCTATATCCCAAAGACAACCCATGTGTCAGGAAGATGATATTGTGTATCCCTGTATACTGTGGATGACCATGGTCAAGATCAAGACCCAAACTACTGCTAATGAAGCTACCTCAGGAACGGCAGCCAGCAGTCAGAGAGAGGCTGGGCAGCACTGGCCAAGTCAGCACCTCTGCACAGAGCTGCACCAGGTGTAAAACACCACGAGTGCAATGCATGAGGTGAGTGGAGCTGCTCAGAATACTTTGTAAAATGCACGCTGTTATCATGGCCAAAACTTCTCGCAAAGTCACGTTTCAGTTTTCTGTTTTGCCTGAGCTGGGTTGAGCTACTGGACTCTAAACCTGACACGTGCACACAAGAAGGCTTTAAACAGTTTACTTCTCATTACCAGCAATGGAAAAGAATGTCTAACCCTAAGAATAGCCATGAAATAAGATTGTCTCCTGGGTCAGCTTTTGTTGTAGCTCCATCCTAATTATTGCCTGCCTGCTTGTTGTCTGACTCTGCAGCAAAGAAAATGTAATTCAAGACATACTAGATGCATATCTTGAGAATGTTGAAAAATGATGTTCACGTGTATCAAAATCAGTTCTTAAAGGCAGAATCCTGCATTCTTTTCTGAGAACTGTTGTAGTTCATCAGTTGTCTGTCAGACCTCCTGTCACGTTCAGATGAATTGACAAAAATCCTATTACAAGATGCAGAAAAGCAGTTTCTTCCTGCAATCACATTTTGTAAGTATTAAATCCAGACTGCACAAAGCAATCTGTCAGCAATAAATTCAATAGAGACACATAATGGTTGTAATAGATTACAGTTGTGGTAAAATGTTATAATAGAATAATAATTTCTAATTAATTCATAATTGCATACCACAGTTTTCCTTTTTCACTTTTCAGTGTTAAGCAGTAACCCTATCCACACACATTGTACATCAGTTAAGGAAACCTAGTAACTACATACTGAATCACATTTAATGTGAGTGAGCATGAACAAAAGCCATCTCTAGCAGTAGGCATACTTCAATCATCCAGAACAAAGATCTGTCAGGACCACTCAATGGGAACTCCTTTTGGCTAGCATCCCTCAGTTTCCTTATCATGAAAATCAGCAGGCTGACCAGGGTTGCAAGAAGAAAGCTGTTGTGTGCCAGACTTTGGAAAGATATGGGGTTAGAACATTGTCTGAGACACATATCTTGTCTCAGGACTCAAAAATACCTCCAGACCTACTGGCTGAGATGTAGCCATAAAGACTAAGCATAAGATAACACAGGAAAACATGAGGCCACCAACCCATCCTGTTCCAATATTTGATTAGAAGTATTTTTCTGTTTTGAGAATGCAAGATGAGCCTTCTTTTACCATAAACAAGCCTTTTCCAGCAAACATCTTAGTGGAAAGAAGAAAATCCCATAACTTCACGTGGAAGCTGAAGAACATTGCTAACCTTACAGCCACAGTCTGGGGAAAATTCCCGTCAGAGTTCTGCCCACACAAGGCCTACTGCCTCAGGTGAGAACGTCCAATGTTGGAGACCACGGGAATCAGGGACTGAAGAGATCTACTAGGCTTCCAGAGTCATGTCCCTTGCAGACATGTCACAGGACAGTAAGAGTGGGTGATCCGCAATTTAGCAATATGGAAGAGTTGTCAAAGATTATGTCACAACAGGAAATACTGAAAAAAAGAAATAATTTAAATCAGAAGTCAGAGGCATCCAACATTTAACTAAAAGTTTAGAGAGATGTTTCAACTGAAGGATTAGAAGGACCCAAGGTGTCCGCACACCCAGCTCTAAATCAAAGCAAGGGCTCTTAGGCGACTTAAAAGTTGTTGAAAGATGTACCACAATTGCCTGAGTTATTAGTAAAAGTGTGGTCAGAGGATACTAATACCTTGCAAAAGATTAACAAATACTTAGTTGATAGCATGGTAAAAACAAGCAGCCTGTTCGTAGACAATAAGAAGGAAATCAGTTGAATGGACTTATATGGTAACAAGCTATGATTATAAGTGTTATATAGAACAGTATCGACTTATTCAATAATTTATTAGTCCTTATTGGGCAATGGTTAACTTATACTAATCATTTTATCAATATATTTTTTATATGAAATGTGAATGAAAAAGCGCTAGTGGCAATCCTCGATATGAGAATAACTCAGTTAACAGGCTGACACAAAAATCCAAGGAAGATCTATAAAACAGGCAGTTGAACATAAATTCTATCATGTAAACTTATGAGTTTCCAATGCATTAGGATAGCTCAGCAGCGTCAAAAATTCATTTAAAAAAAAAAAAAAGAAAGAAAAAAAAAAAAGAAAAAAGACATTTGCATAAACAACACATCTAAAGAAAAAGTTCTGATAAAACTCAAGAGGTAAACAAAGTAATAGATTACAGGAATGTCTTCCCATGATTCAGAAATTAGTTGCCAGTTTTCAGTTTAGGAAGAAAGAGAATGTGGGTCCAACAGAGTAATTGAAGAAAATATATGATAAAGGAAAGTAAGGTAACAGTGGGGTGGAAAAATGTGCTAAATTATGTGAGCTAGCCAAAACTAAAGAAGATTAATAGAAGATTTAAAAGGACGCAGCAAACCTAGGGCACGGTGTATTTGAAATTCAACACAGAAAAGGAACATTAACTTTCTCTGAAAGGAAAAAAAAATGAGTTAGTGCCACACGTGTATAAGTAGCTACTCCAATTCAATGAAAAATAAAACAAAATCTAGAACACTGTTACAGTAGAAGGAAAACAATTTGGACAGCTATATGAAGATATCTTATTATTGACCACCTGCATACCTGAAAACTAAAAACAGGTTCCATTTATGGAATAACATCAACAATGAAATAGTAATTATTTAAATTTATTACGTTTCTTTACTTCTAACATTAGCTTCATTATGATATAGTTTATCTCAAGGAAAACGTAGCAGATAGAGAAAGAGCACAGAAATTAGTAGTGGTACTGAAAAACTTCCCCAGAAGTAGAAATGAGAAAGTTTAACACTATTCCATTGAGAGAAACACTGAAAAGGGTTAATATAATAGGAAAATAATGGGTACAGACAGGCAATTGACAGTGTAACTATTGGCTTAGCGTAGCTATGGCTCCCTTTTCAATGGACTCAGAAGAAATGCAATCTTCACTCCCAACTCGTTTACATACGACAAGTGGTTGTGTCTATTCTGCAGCTAGTGTGTGAAGCTCTGTTCTTCCCTCTTAACCACCCATGCTTCCAAATATTTGTGGTTCGCTGATGCGCTGTATGACTGCTGACAATCTTAAATGTATAGTGTTGCCTCTTTATCTTTGCAGTTTTGGGGCAGTGGTTTATGAACAGACAGTCATCTTTCATTTTTACCATCTTGTAAAATACCTGAGCACATAGGGATTGACAGAAAGAATCCAGATATTATCTGTTAATGTCATTATTTTATTATCTATTTCATAAGCAGTATAACTGTTGTTCAGAACATATTTATTGACTATTGTTCAGAATATATTATCTTTTAGCCTTCTATTATTATTTGAAGCAATTCCCAAAGTCCTTAAGGTATCCTTATCCACCCAAAGCTTCAGGAATTTCTGAATGAATATGATGCAAGGACCACAAGAGCTGGGTCACAAGAAATGTCTTTTATTTTCAAAGCAAGCTTCTATTAGTGTAGGCACTGATTCAAGCCTTGCCTTAACAGGCAAGAAATGATGACTGAGTTAACAGCACAGAATTGCCATGCTGAAAGACAAGAGGAACTGTTCAGCGCAGGTGCAAAATTCCGGGGGCTTGAGGCACATAAAGTCAATTCTCATAAGTAATCATCTTCTAACACTGCTATTATTTCAGGTGCTCATCACTATTTACATGGAAAACAGTTGTCATTATTTCCTCATCTTGCCACTTCAGAGAACTCTATAGGATTTAGATAATGCTTTTAAAAATTTGCATGGATTATTGAATTAAATCAAATTGATTTGTTGGCTTGAGGGGGGGTGAGAAAAAGAACCTTATTGCCATTACTCAGTAAGTTTATTACGGATTGTTCACAAAATAAAAATTACATGCTTTGTATGTTGTGTGGCAAACTTGAAACCACAAGTGTTTACATGTGCTGCACGCATACACTTTGGGGTTTTAATAGCTGGTTGACAAGAGATTAAAGGCAGAAATATGGCATTTTATTAAAGCAAACATATCAGTATGCCTGCCATGATAAAATGATCTAGTTTTCTTCAGACACAAAAGTTTCTGTTGAGTGATACCTTTGAAATTCCTTGAGGGCACCCTATTATTCACTTTCCTCAGCAGAGAGCAGCTGCAAATGGTCTCCAATTTTCAAAGAGTATTGCCTGGTCATTCTTTACTGTCAAAATGAAGAAGAGCATAAAAGTTAAGTCAATAAAGTAATATGAAATGCTTAATATAAAAATTCAAGAATGAATGATTAACCATTAAAAACTTACAGTAGCTATTTCAGCCAGGAAAAAAAAAAATTAACATTTCCCTTGAAACCTATTAACACTCCTTGTAAACAATATTCTTTCTTGAAATATAGGACCTCTCCTAATGCTCTCCACACACACGGCATTTTTCTTATATCCACTTTACCTTCACTGATATGCAGCTGAATTCCTCAGGAGAGGGTGTTTAGAGCCCCTTCCTCCGATGCACTGAAAGAATGTATTCTTTTATTGCATTCCCCTTCACAAATACACCTAATCTTCAGCTTTAGGTCTTAAACTCCTTTCCTGATCTGAGAGTCACATGACCTGTTGTAGCTGTTGACATGCCACCCATTCCAGCCACAGTCAAGTGTCAAGCATAAAATTGATCTCATTCATTTGAGCCAGTGATAGCTACATTTACGTACAGCAGATGAAAAAACACACTTCCCTGCTGCATTTACCAGAACAGTACATTCAAAAATCACACAATTATCTCAACGCCTAAGCCTTAATCAAAGACAGGGTGACTGATTACACTGAACACTGCCTGCACATCCTGCTGCACAGAAGACAGGGAATATGACCCAATTTTTAGGAAAACAGCAACTCTCTCATTTCTGGGTTTGTTTAGCCACCAGCTTTTCCTCAAGTACTGAATGTGTAAGCAAGGTGTTGTGCAGGGGACCATGGGGAAACAAATGATATGGAAGCTGTCTGTATTTGTGCATTCAAGACTGCCAGATGTATTGATCTAAAGCTACCAAAAAGACAACTTTAGTACACACAGGGTCAGAACCTGAGACTCCAGAGGCTCCACAGTGACAATGCATGGCAAAACATTACCTACAATCTTAAGGTGATTTGTAGTTTGCTTGAAGCAATTACATCATTAGGAAGAGGTTATGACTAAAATGATTCAAACATACAATGGTGGAATTAGAAGGTGCATGGCAAAGGTGAACACCTGTGCTGTGGGAAGTCATAGTATAAGGCTCCAGTTGAAAAAGATGGCAAAGGAAGAGAAAGGTGACTGCCAGGGCTGGCTTCCTACCTCACTCATAGTACACAGGTAACTGTGGCTGTGATGGTGACTTCTCTGTCAGATTCTCCTTCTTACTGGGATTTATGGGAACAGGTCAATAAGCAAACATTCTGTGCAAGGCAGTACATCACAGTGCCCAAGACTGTACCAGACTTCTGAATTTCATGTCTACTGGACTTCGCATGTAGTGTCTGACACAAGAAAACACACTTGCAGATCACTTTAGTTAGATCACCACCAGACTTTTGGGGAAGAAAAATGCCTAGGTAAGTCACGGTAACCGTGGTTTGGAAAAGTAAAACCAACAATAATAAATATCACCACCACTAAATAAAAATCCTTCAGTTAGGAAAATACTCTCTAAGAAGCACAGCAAATCTCAGCTCTGATAATCCAGATGACTAATACACGGAGATCCACTTGTAGTTGCAGCAGCTCCAGAAGGCTGAGGAATATAGATTATAAGAAGTGGGGTCCGTTGTATACATCATTCAAGAGGATAACTTTATTCTGTCTTTAGACACAGGTGTCTAAATACAGGTATAAAGACAGATACAGACATATCCTAATAAGATTTCTGGTTATCTGCGAAACTGAAATTCCCACTTCACTAACTGCCTGTGAAATAGACAATGAATCTATGTAAAAAAAAATACATAAACCAGGGATTATAAGTCACATGTCAAAATGTAGTGTTTGGAAAACTGCACTAAATACAGGGAACCATGGGACTCTGTCTTTAGTGCATGGCCTAAACCTATACCAAAACACCTAATCACAAGCCTGGCTCACATACGTCAATAAGCAACTTGAAAAAATTCCCTGAAGTGCTGCTCAAATGTTGCTCTGAAGAATGGAAAAATGCATCCACATTCTTCTCTGTACAACAAAAGGTGGTCAACGGAACACCATCTAACACCAGGTATACAGAAGTCAATGAACTGAAATGAACTCTGCATTAACAGGCTAAAGCAAGGCCTCGTTTCTGTGTTACAAACCTTTATGCAAATAATGAGTAAGGAGGATGTTAAGTAGATCTTTCAAGATTGCAATTTCAAAACCAAAAAACCAAAAATATTACCAATGGATATTGCATTTGAAGTCAAATTTAAAGTAAGGATGGTAAAATCTGCATTGTAACTAACTAGCGATTCCTTTGATCTAGTGCTGTAGTGTTACAGCATTTACTCTAATAATCTTGGAAATACATGCTTTGCACATACTCTGATTTCAATTGGAAATACTAGGAGCATCTGATATTAAAAACCACAAAAGACGTTTCCACAAAGCTACGAAAAATCCAGTGGGGTGCTGAATTTAATATGAACTTTTTAATCAAAGCAGTCTTAATTCAAAGCATCAAAAGTGAGGATTGGTCAGACAGGCTTACACAAGCCTACAGAAAAGCTCACATCTCTGCTTAAACTAACATACTTTGACAAGTCCCATTGAAATCTGGAGCTCTTAGATTAAAAAATTAAGTTTTAGATTCTACATTTTTCTGACATGAATCTCGGTTTTCATGGCCTGTCGTCATTAAAGGTTGCTACTCCCTCCAAAGAATGACTAAACCTACATATTTTAGACACTTATTATTGGTTACCCTGATAAAGTTCTTTATCAACTGGCGTTAGTGAGAACCACCATGACTGGTTCAGCTAGCCAATAATTTCAGATTTCTTGTTAAAGTAAGAGATTAATCCCACCTGTGAAGTAGACACTTAAATAGAGTAAGTGGGATTGGACCATATATATATAGTAACACGGTGAGCAGCTCAGACATATTTATCGCTTAAACTTCACAAAACGTAGTAAAGCGTTAAAGTGGAAGGTCATTGAAACCACTATACACAGACGCTTGCAACAGAGGAAGCCCCAAAAGTAAGACACAGGATGTGGGGGGGAGGCAAATAGACAAAACACTAATAAAAAGCAAGACAGATTTAGCAGCAATGTGTGGCATTAATAAGTTATGTATGGTCTCTAAGAGGAATGGAATAAGAGTGTAAGAGACTTGCTAATGAAGTCAAATGAAAACTTAAAGGCAAATCAGAGATTAAGGATCAGATACATCTGAATAAAAAGTAGATAGGGCTGATGTAGACCTGTACATTCAAGCTCATCATCCAAGGATGCTTTTACAGACAGTGGGCATCTAGCCATGAAGGAGCACATTTCCAGAAAAACACATGTTGTCATGGTTCTTACTGTAATTTCTGCTCCTTACACAATATAGTAGAAAAGAAGTGCCCAGCACACAGTTGTGACAATAAAACCTGTGTTCAACAGTGGCTTTCAAACCTTTACTTATCTTCTTCAAGACATGCTAAACACCATCTACATGGAATAAAATGTAAGACTAGAAGTTGATGTCAGTCACGCTTTTCTGAAAATTTCTTACTCAGACTTCTTTCTCCCATATGAAATCTGTTGGTCAGACATAAGTCCTCATGATCATTTTGTTTGCTTGTTTGTTTTTAAACATATTCTTTTTTCTAGATGAAGGTTCAGTGAGTTCTGGCTAAAAACTAAATTGCATCCCTTAAACCATACTGTTGGCATCTAATTTGTGCTCACAAATTGAATTCCTACAGATCATTTTCCTTATAAAGGAACATTATAGAAATAAGATGTTTCCTATACTGTTTGATGAAAAATGTTAAAGATCTGCTGTGGCTTCTTTGATATGATTTCTTGTGATAAGCGGCAGAAGCCTTCTATATTTGAATTCTGTTTCATTGCCAATCAGACCACATTCATCTGTGAAAACAGCAGCACTAGTTCTACTGTTGTCTAAATCAAAATGGAGCTGTCACAGAATACTTCAGAGCATTTATTATTATAAGGTATTTACTGCAACCAAAATACAGTCCCCAGTTCATTCTATATATATTTATTGTCATTTGGTAGATGGCCACTACCAAGGATAGTGAGAGCATGAACAGTTCAGGCATGTTTGGGCATTCTGTACTATTCTTTTTGATGACACACCTTTACATTGCTTTGCCACATAGTCCTGTACCGTTTGGTATAATTCTAAAAGCCCCAAATCTTGAAGCACTGTATGAACTTTTCTCATTTTTAAGCCAATCTCATGGTTTTGGAGGATATGGGCTGACGTGAATTCAGAATGTGTAGCACTGGCAGGGATGTTGCACTGCAGTAGACACTACGTATGTCAAGGCAGCCCTCAATAATTAATAGTGGGAGAAGTCCATGTAAGAAGTTTTTAGGACCCTAAGAAAATTCTCCTAAAACGTTTTTGTAGTTGAGATAGTACAGTTCAATCTTTATGAGTGCCATTTTAGCTTGTCTTCTTCTGTGTATTAATTAAGGATTTCTATTCTTTGCTTCTGCAGTGAATTATGGGGTCCAATTCAGGAAGAACATGATTGCATTCAATGGAATATCACTGTTCTAACATACCTATGAGATGAGAAGCAGATCTCTAAGACACAGGATATACAAGATAATGATTCACACTAACCTTAAGCACAGCCTATTGCATTCCATTTTTATTACACCTCCCCACCACAGCAGAAGCACTCATAATGGAAGAGAGTGTCTACAAAATGAAACAATCTCAGGAGGAAGTACAATTCTACATGGTGGTGTTCTGCTCTAAGCTTTCTTCCATCAGCCTCATAAAGCATAGGAGAAACTTCCTCTTTTCCATGAATATTCAGTTCACAGCCTTTTGTAGAAAATCATCTAGAGCTGTCCTGATAGAGGGTGACATCTTGATCACACATTGACACATTACATTGCATCCCATCTTCTCAAATCATAATTGAAAAGAGTGGCTGCATTCCACAGTCTCTGAATTCTTTCAAGACAGCTCAGCAATCTACGAGTGAAAGGTAGGATAAATTATTACAGGAGACTTCTCAGCATGGCTGTTCTAAATCAAATGCTGTCAAATAATTTTCAACTTTCTTTGATCTGCACTCAATCTCTGTGTTCTTTGCTGACCTATAGCACAGACTCTCCTTGACTTCCACTCCTTTCTTTTTCAGCCTCTCTGCTCATAAACTTTTACTTTCCTTTTTTATCATGTATGTGTAGGAATATAAAAAAAACCCTAGATCCAATGGCTTGGTGACTTTTATTTTATAGTTGCTTAAAAAAAAAAACAAACACCAAACCACCAACCTAATAAGTGTGGTAGGAACCTAAAAAGAAATGAGAAAAAGACAGGAAGTTAAATAATCTTGCAAGAAGTGAGAATATGATGTTTTGGGCTGAGAAAATATTCTCCCTAAGGTGTTTTATGGTTATAAGAGACATATCACACAAACTCTATATCTGATGGCTCCTACAATATCTTTTATAGGAGTAATGACTATAACTTAAAAAGCTGGTCAGAGAGAAGACTCAAGCAGCAAAAGAAAAAAAAGGAATAGAAATCACAGAAATATAGAATCATTTAGGTTGGAAAAGACCTTTAAAATCATTGACTTCAATGGTTAACCTAGCACTGCCAATTCCACCACTAAACCATATCCCTAAGCACCACATCTACCCATCTTTTAAATACCTCCAGGGAGGGGGACTCAACTGCTTTTCCCTGGGCAGCCTGGTCCAGTGCCTGACTACCCTTTCGGTGAAGTTGTTTTTCCTAATATCTAATCTATACCTCCCTCTGGTGCAACTTGAAGCTATTTCCTCTCGTCCTATCACTTGTTACTTGGGAGAAGAGACTGACCACCACCTCGCTACAACCTCCTTCCAGGTAGTTGTAGAGAGCTATAGGGTCTCTCCTGAGCCTCCTTTTCTCCAGGCTAAACAACCCCAGCTCCCTCAGCCGCTCCCCATAAGACTTGTGCTCCAGACCCTTCACCAGCTTCGTTGCCCTTCTCTGGACACGCTCCAGCACCTCGATGTCCTTCTTGTAGTGAGGGGCCCAAAACTGAACACAGTACTTGAGGTGCAGCCTCACCAGTGCTGAGTACAAGGGGACAATCACTTCCCTAGTCCTGCTGGCCACACTATTTCTGATACAAGCCAGGATGCTGTTGGCTGCCTTGGCCACCTGGGCACACTGCTGGCTCACATTCAGCCAGATATCAACCAACACCCCCAGGTCCTTATCCAACAGGCAGCTTTCCAGCCACTCTTCCCCAAGCCCATGGCATTGCATGGGGTTGTTGTGACCCAAGGGCAGGACCCAGCACTGAGCCTTGTTGAACCTCATACAGTTGGCCTCAGCCCATTGATCCAGCCTGTCCAGATCCCTCTGTAGAGCCTTCCTACCCTCCAGCAGATCAACAGTTCCACCCAACTTGGTGTCATCTGCAAACTTAAGTGAGGGTGCACTTGATCCCCTCATCCAGATCATTAACAAAGATATTAAGCAGAACTGGGCCCAGTGTTGAGCCCTGGGGACCACCACTTGTGACCGGCCACCAACTGGATTTAACTCCATTCACCACCACTCCTTGGGCCCAGCCATCCAGCCGGTCTTTTACCCAGTGAAGAGTATGCCTGTCCAAGCCATGAGCAGCCAGTTTCTGCAGGACAATGCTGTGGGGAACGGTGTCAAAGGCTTTACTAAAGTCCAGGTAGACATCCACAGCCTTCCTCTCACCCACTAAGCAGGTCACCTTGTCACAGAAGGAGATCAGGTCAGTCAAGCAGGACCTGCCTTTCATAAACTCATGCTGACTGGGCCTGATCACCTGGTTGTCCTGTACATGCTGTGTGATGGTGCCCTATAACCTCCCCCAGCACCACAATCCGACTGACAGGCCTGTGGTTCCCTGGATCCTCCTTCCGGCCGTTCTTGTAGACAGGAGTCACATTTACTACTCTCCAGTCGACTGGGACCTCCTCCGTTAGCCAGGACTGCTGATAAATGATATTTTGATGTATTAATGAAATATTAATGAAGATAAATAAATGAGAGTGAAAGAGGAAACAATACAGCCACAGAGTAAGACAAAAGGAAAAGGAAATGACAGGGATAAAGAAATGGCATAGGGAAAATAAACAAATGAGTCCACAGTAAATGCTGACAGTATTAATTGTGATTGCTACTGGAATAGTGCCTAGGGACTCCAGTACAGAGTCTCATTGCATTATGCACTGCATGGCATTGTACAAACACACACCAGACGCAGAAGACTTTCAACTATCTTGACGGTGTGTAATAGGTGAATATGTGGACAAGCAGAGACAGAGAGAACACAAGGTAATAGGGAAGACAGACTTGTCTGTAAGCCATGACACCATCAGCCTGAAATGTCACACTCTTCTGTTTACTTTGAGGAGAAATGTGGAGTCTAGTCCATACGCCCTGAACAGACTACTATTCAGTTTTGCAGTCTTTACACCTGAGCAGCTTAACATGCAGCCCGGTATCTGGATAAAGCAAATGTATTTCCCTTATCAATTCCTCAACACACTTCTGTAACACCTGTGTTTTCAATGGCCTCACCTGTGGTAGCAGAGCACAGTCACTGCTATATGGTATACGCCCTGATATGGTTTTCCCTTGATTAACTGGAGCTATGACAATTTATTGGTTTGGGATGTGTCCTCTTATTTCTCCAATTCTCAGAATAGTACAATGCAGAACATCAGAACTAGAATGCTCCTCTATTTTGTACTACAGCAGGTAGAAAATACAAGCAAGAATTTCTAACCTTCTTAAAAGTCTCCACTGGCAAAGACTCCATAACCGGCTTTTCCAGGGATTAACTTAGTTACAGCTAGAAAGTTCCTCCTAGTGTCAGTCACTTTTGTTGATAATTAAGCAAACTGCTTCCTGGCGTGACTTTACTGGATCTGCAGATGAGCCCTTTATACATCAGAAAACTGCTTTGTGCTTTTGCAAACTTCTTCCTTCAGGAAGACAAGAGAAACACAATTTTTTTTCAGGTTTTCCTTGGTAAGCTATGCATCATGAACCTTTCCTATTTGTGTTATCTGTTAACCTTCTCTTGAATGCTCCCCAGCCTGTCCATATTTATTCCTAAAATGTAATTCCCAGAATTGGACAAAAGCCACTCAAACTGAATGACAAAGATGACAGGGGTCTCTGATGTTATATTCAGTAATATTAATGTAAAATATGTTATAGAAGTGTACACTTGATACTGAACACAGGCATGAATGATCCCTATTAAATTCTGTTTAAATGCCAAACCTACTACCAAGTTTCCTCAACAACAGTTCGCCTGCTATTGAAACCATGTCCCAGACTCTCATTGCTCACTATTCTTAATACCAATTTAACTCTACTGTGAAGTTACAGATGATTTGCATGAGGGGCAGAGATGACAACTCTAATTTCTCTTTTAAAAACAATCAAATGTGAGAGCCATAAAGGAGAAATATCTGCTATTTTACATTGAAGAAGGTAGCTGAATTTAGATACACCCAAATAGCTTGACTGAAAAGTTACTAAAAAGAAAATGGACTGAATTTGGCAGTTGGATTGTTTTTACCTGCCAGTGTGTAACAGAGTCTCAAAGAGACCTGGACTGTATTAACTATGAAGATATACTGTGACGTGTACCTCTAAGAATTACTTGTACCCTTTCATTATATGACCAAGCATCCCGAGACTCCCATCAGCAAGGAAGATAGAAATCAGTAGCAAGTGTTTTCATAGTCCAGCCTTATTTCCTTTCACAGTTTTCATCCCTTCCCACTTGCCCTAGAAGAGAAAGTCACAGCTACTGTTAAAGCAATGAAGAGACTATTGTTCAGCTTTGCGCTGTTTAAACCTGAGCAGTTTAATGTGCAGCTACTGGAGTTCATATTTTGTTTTCCATATTTCTCCTCTTATGCATTCAAATTCAAATTGACAAATGCCTTTGTATATAATTTTAAACCCTCCCCATCTCTAATGCATCAGTATCTTGTTACATTGCCTTTGATTTCATTGTTTGCAATGCTACTATCAGCAGCATGGAATTGCCAAGGCACTAAGCAGCCCAATTTTTCTTTAATTTCTCAGAAAATTGACAGGTTTATGAACTGTCTCTTTACCTATGCCCCATAAACATGTCAGGCTGTGGAAAACCATTCTAATTAAATCCCGGGGGATTGCAATGGAAGATTATAGCTTCTTGGCAGGTTATTAAAAAACAGTTGTTCATATATACACAAATATCTGTACTAGAACCTAGCATTTGACAGAACAGCCAAGGAATTAACCCCACTGGCAACTCCAAATAACACTCACCAAAAAAAAAAATAAAACCCAACCAAAAAAAACCAAGGAAAAACAACTAAGCTAATTAAAATGGGGGTGCGAGGGCTAGGGGGTGGGCAGGGGCAATTGGGGCAGGTTGTCTTGCATTTGATTTTTTTCCAAAAGTTGGTCATTCACATTGTCATTTTGAATCATCACCTTTCATCCTTGATTACCAGTACCTTATATAAAAGGTAGAAAAATGCTTGTAAGGTCCATATAATGGCACTGCTAACTACATAGCCTTAAAGTAAATATATTAGAGTTGATGGATAACGTGAACTGTTCAGTTCAGCATAATATTCCTTCTCTCTGCCTCTGATCATAAGAACTTCTGATAGCAAAATCTTTGTTAGAAATCAGTGTGCATTCTTCCCAACAACTTCCCCAAATAACCTTGCCTTTGAGAGCAACACTTGTTGCCCCTGCTCTTCCACCTGAAAGAAGTTGTCCAACCTTTCATCTCAGCAACAGATATTCAGGATTTAGATACTGAGGAATTTCTGCGAGACTGTGTAGCAGTTTGATTTTGTAACCTGTGTCTGACTTTTCACAAATGAACGGTTTGTATGGTGAAAGCAACTTCCAAAGATGCTATTTTGTTCGGAGTGCCTCTTGAACTGCAGTTACAACAGGCAACTCTTGTCTCTCTACTAAGATCTGCCATCTTCAAGGACAGCAGCTTTACTACCTGAGAGCAGGAGGGGAAAGGGAAGAAATTACGTGCTAACACACCGAAGACAGCTATAAACATAGTCTAAGAAACAACAATATATATTTTTCTTAACAAGTATAGTATCACTGAGCCAGATGTGTAATGGGTTTTGCAATTAACTGGACTTCTGAGGAGTGCTACATGGTTTTAGTATTTATTTTTTTAAAAATCTTCTGGCGTCTCCAAATATAAGCTGTCATATAAATGTTTAGTACATCTCTACTTAGATTTGCTGGTGTTCCACATTTATGTGAATAAACATCAAGTACGAGAAATACTGAAGACTTAAAATCACTGACACAAAAAGATGCACTGATTTGATGGTCTCTGAGATGACAGAGAATCACACTTACAGGACTCCATGAAGTTTTTCTCTGAAGAAAACTAGCATTAGTTGTCCTTATTGTAAAAGGAGCTTTAAAAGAAATACCAGCTACCTTGAGAATGCGTGGAAACACCAAAAAGCTGTATATCAATCTGAAAGCAAGACCAATAAAGAACAAACGAACCCAGAGGTACCTGAGTATAGCACCGGATTGACTCAAGCCACCAAGTTCAGAACTAAAGTTATACATCTAATATAATCTTTTCGTGTGCACTGATATACTGAAAATGACCCTTCAGTGTCAGTTACCCAAAAACCACACTGATACCAAAGACAGTCTGAAGAACCCAGTAAAGATAAGAATTAAATTAAAAGTTACATTTTAGAAGTACACTGGACCTGACAGCTGATTTTTTTCCCCTGCCAATTACTCAATTTATTTGCTCACATAAAATATACCATATTTATTACTTGCCTAGAAAATGATTAAGTGATTTAAAAAAGAAATACATGAAAATTCCTCCAATGTTCACATAGTACATTAAAGCTACAGAACAGCTACTGGCCGTATTACTGCCTTACATCACATCAGAGGCTGACTGTCCTGCCTCTGTAAGGAAACACATTAAGGGGTAGTGACAAGTAGAATAAACATTGGAATTTGAACTCTAAGAAGGTTTTTTGGATTGGTGAATTTATTTTCTAAATCA
Organism: Platalea leucorodia; assembly: GCF_965183815.1. Taxonomy (NCBI): domain Eukaryota; kingdom Metazoa; phylum Chordata; class Aves; order Pelecaniformes; family Threskiornithidae; genus Platalea; species Platalea leucorodia. Next base: position 95,961,075 of record NC_138823.1, on the reverse strand, counting down.
CTTAACAGCTTTCAGCAAAGTGCCAGTCTTCCTGATACTGGTTTAATTTTAAAATTGATTTCTTTCCTACTCTTATTGCAAGAATATGAAAGAGTACCTGTGTGACTGTAAGTAAAGACACCTTCAACACGGTAGGGACATTTTTCCCCACACTTTAATACTTTCAATTTTGCAATTTGCTTTTAACAGTTCATCATGTCTCAGATTGTTTTGGAATCCTAGATGAAAGTCCTAGAGGCAGATGAAGAGGAGCCTTTTAAACAATCTTGGAGATGTATATGAGGTAACTGCACTTCTGGTATGGGAATGGACTGAGCAGACCATACCAGGAAGGAAGGGGGAAAATTTAGCGACCACTTGCAATTAGCTAGAATTTGTTTTCTACAAAAAGAAGTTATTCTGTCAATCTACAGTTTTTATTCATGGTTTGGCTTGTGCCATGCTTAGCAACTTCCATATTATAAATGCACTAATCAAACTATTTCAAGAGATAAAAATGAAGAGGTAAATTATGCATGTTGGGTTTTTTTCAAGAAAAAGCTACCAAGACTTTCTACTGACACAAGTCCATTTTATTCAAGATCAAATGGAGTTTGTGGAAGTTCAGACAAAACATTTCATTTTTAGGCTGCTCACAGCTAAACGGTATAAGCCTACAGCTACAGTAAAATGGTAAAAGTCTATAGCTAAAGAACAAAATCTGCAGGTGGGCAGGTGCTAGAAGAGGATCATGGTTACATTAAGCACACAATGGGGAAATCACAGGATAAAAAACCCAAGGGAGGAAGTACCACTTACAAAGGTAAGGCCTCACCCTTCCCTACTTGAGACAATGCCAGAATTGGACGCCTGAACATCCCCTATGCTGGTGCAGCACCTCTGAACAAACCAGCTAGCAATTCACTGTTTAGAATACGATGTTACTTAGCAGGCATCTAATTTATATCTTCACATACTATCACAAAAGAGACATACTGCAGTATTCTGAGAAAAAAAAACGGGAAGCAGTAAAAAAAAAAAAAAAAATCCAATTTACATACTTGTTCTGTTATTTTATATATATACAAATTGGAAAGGGGTGGAATATTTGACTTTGGAGTCACTGCACATAACAACTGACACTTAAATAAGGCACCGACTGTATCTACTGCAGGATCCCTTCTTTGTCAAGGGAGAAAAGGAATTGTCTTCAAAAATAATGAAGCCACTTAGATCTGAGTTCTATAAAGACACCCATCTTTCTCCAAAACTCAGTGTTAGCTGAGATAAATCTAGCTTCCCTGCTTTCTAACAGCTAGGCTTTGTTTACTGGCAGGAGAAAAAAAAAAAAAAAAAGAAGAAGAAGAAAAAAACAAAAAGAATGTTTTAATGTTTTTGATTTATGTTCCTGCAATCACAGGATGGGGAAAAAAAAAGTCTTCAACCACAATCCCCAGTCTTCATAATGAATCATTCGCTGGTCATACTTGAGTGGTTGTGGAGACTGACTTACCACAGTCTAAAAGAAAATTACTTTTCAGAAAAATGTTTACCAAAAATGCATGTTAAACTCATTCTTCTGGCTCTCCTCCGTACTAGAGAAAAGAAAACAGAAATTTATCTCTCTATGGGGAAGATGTAACCTTAAGTATGAAGCAATTCAGCACTCTTCTATGTTGTATATCCAGCCATTGGCCAATCCCAGTGGAAGCTTCACGTTTAAGAGTCAAGTCAGGACTTTTTTGGAGACACCAAGGCAACACAGTAGTATGAAAACTTGAGCAACATACTTGGCTCATCACTACTGTCAAAAAATACAGACTTCTTGCATAATAAGATGTACCCGTGTCACCTGGTTGGTAGTGTGCCTATCACAAGAATATTGACAGAAAAAGAAAGTATAATTTAAGAAGGAGAAAAGGTGTTTGAAGCACAGAAGTGATCCATAGGTTTACCAAATGTGAACACATAAACAGATACATAATCAGAGTGACTTTCAACTTCCTTGGACAATAACACATCCAGCATTTTTAATTAATACTACTATTAATTAATAATTATGATTGGTTCTCTGAAAGCTCTAAAACCAGGCTCAATCCTTCTTAAAGATCAATGGTGACTGAACCTCTCCATGCTCAATAAAGATGACTAAGGAAGTTAAGTTAGCCTTTGCCAGGGGCTAGGAGTGTGAACGTGAACAGTTTTTTTCCCTTTTTAGTATTCATTTATACAAGTCAAATTCTGATCCCATTTATAATAACATAAATCTAGAATTACTTCCTTGCAGTCACTGGAGTGAGTTCAGATTTACTGCAGACTCTGTAAATAAGATCAGAATCTAGCCCATACACATTTAATTATCTTTAAAAGATTATGTCCCTTGATGAACAACAAAAAAACCCCAACCCCCAAACTACCTCAGACCTGGGAATGGACAATAAAAAAGGTAGCACTGTGCAGCTTCTGCACCAGCTGTAAGGTCCCCCGGAAAGGGAGGTAAGTACAACCTGAGGAACAAACCTATTTCTTTATGTTTTTCTGGAGATCTTAAATCCTGTCAAAAGTATATTCACCTCTGATAAATCGTAAATATACTGTAGACTTGCTCCATTTCCTAGGTGTGTTGCTGATTGTTAGTAATTTACACTCAAGATATAGCAACGATTTGCCATTGGCTTGGGGGAAATTGTTTTGCTGCCTATGATTTATGGCTATGATTTGCCTAAGAGTTTTATGAGGCAGTTTTTCCTGAATATGCCCTCAGTGAAAGGCCCCCAAACAGAGCCAGCTCACAGAGACCCTCAGACACTGTCTTATTTCTCCTTCACCCAAATAACATGAGACTGTTCAAATTTTGTATTACTTTCACTCTTCTTCCTCTTGCTCCAAAAAATAAAATAAAAGCATACTATGAGGCACAGCAATATTGACACTATATTGACTGATTGGTACGTTTTTATATATATCATGATATGTGGCAAGTGACCCTGTTATCAGCTGTTACTACTGCTATTAGCGCATGCACATCTGGGCATGATATATCACAGCATTCTCGGTGACAGTGACATATCAGTCAATCTGGGTAAGGTATAATCCACTATGATATGAGTAAGAATCTCTACCTGGTTACATCTGCATCTCATGTGAAGGCACCTAGCCCTTACAAAGTAGGAAGGTCTGATATTGGGGAAAAACTGCGAAAATCTAATTTATGAATACTTGAAGCAATTGTTAAAAAGGTCCATTTACTTTTCTAAAAATATGCCCAAGAAGACGTTGTGTAGCCTGTGACTGCAGAGTAACTGACTGGGAAATACCATGCCTCACCAGCCATGTTTTGAACCTAACTTATTACAGGACTCAGAACAGCTCTCAGCATATGTCTATTTTCTGTAAACTACTCCCCTCTTTTTTTTTTTTTTTCCTTTTTTCTTAGCAGATATTTTCTCAGTTTTGAGAACATATGTGGCCAAAAAGTTATCTGGATATTCACAGATGTTCTATATTTTATTTATTTAGCAGATATCCTTATGCTATTGATTACTTTTTATTGCTATTACATTAGAACTTCTGAAGTAATGGGATCCTATTATTGTTCTGGAACTTGGAAAACACAGAGCAGGCTAATTTATATCCTACGTAGTTTAGATGTAGTTGCACGCTAAACTTCCCAAAGTCAGTGCCAGAACTGCAGCAACAAACCTAGAAGTTGCTTATTCAGATTGAACACTTAAGTGGATTTAAAGGTTACAAGTAATTCGATCCAAAATTATTTGTCCAGATCCCTGTTTTGTACATATATTCACAAAACTTTCCATAGTGACTCGTGACACTCAGTGGCTTGTTAAAATCACTTTCAGTGACCCTGATAATCAGGTTATAAAAGTCAGGTGATTTACAAGTGTGTCACACTGCAGCGCCAAAACCTAAAGCACTTAAAATCAGCACTGTAAGCAAGAGGACCACTACACTGAATGTTTCACTGTTTTGTTAGTACATTAGCTAGATATATAAATCAACCAGGTTGCCAGATAAAGCGTCATGCATGTTTTCTGGCAGAAACAGGGGAACAGTGATGAGTCACAAGGATATTATCTGTTAAGCAGTATCTTGAGTATGTGTTGGGCATCCTACTTTTCTCAGCCCTACCATTCTGCTTTGTAACCTGAGGTGTGTCATTCACCTCCTGGCTTCATTGTTTGATCTGTGTCAGCCTCACCTACTCAGGTAACAAGCTGGTTGGGCAGGATCCGTCACTTTCCATGTGTATCCAGAGAGAAGCCACATGCTCAGTTGACGCCCACCACTCTGGCATTGCAAATGGGTAATAAACTGTAAAGCACAATTGATCTTCCACTGAAATCACTGGTAAACCTCTCACTTGCTCCAGAGGGTTTTGGATGAAGTGCATGTTCAGCTGCTCTTCTTGAGAATCTGACAGGAAATCTGCTCAGAGAGAAAACCAGTATGTGAGCCAAAAACAGAAGGGAAAGGTCCCTCCCCACACAATTCTCCTCCTCTGCATTTGAGCATCCATCTTCCACTATAAACTCTGTAGTCCATCTTTTCAGCCATTATTTTCAGGAAATATATAATTTAAAAGAAGGATAATGCGCAAGGTACAGAAAAAAATTACCAAATAGGTTTATTCTATGACAGACACACAAGTCTTAATCAGAGCAAAATCCTCTCTTCTCTTCCAAATCCAGCCTGGGCAACCCTAAATGTACCAGACCAAACCCTCCAGACCCACTTTGTCTTATTTTCCAGACATATAGGCAGTGGCACGGACCTTAAACACCAAGCAGAGAAGGAAGAATTTGCCTATTCAAATATCATGTGCTGCCTAAATAGCCATTCCCCGTACTGTCAGAAGAGAAGTTCACAAGCTGGACCATGCACCACACTGCATGAACGATTCAACACCTCCTCAGAGTTTTGCTTTAGTTTCTGCTTGAAGTTCAGATTTCACTTTTAAACAGAAGGAATGTTGATTTATATATTAAACACCCATTTCTATAACCTCAACACTACGCAGTCTTTGATCACACACACCATTCACTTTAGCTTTTTAAATATAGAAACTTTGCAGGTTGGAAATGTCAACTCTTCTATTATTTCTGAGCTAACAGAGGCATTTTGAAATGTAGCTAAAGCACATCTTCCCACTTTGATCCCGACGTATTTTGCGTATAAATTCAAAGTTTGAAATAATAAAGTATCACTGGGTGTTCAAAGCAAAGTTTATGGTTTCAAAATTATCTGAGCTTAGTAGCTGAACATCACGGGCCTGATGGTTGGCAGAGCTGCATAGGAGTACAGTGTTCAAAAGCCTACTGGACATTCATTTTGTTGCTATGCAGTAAAATTACTTGCTTTTATTTCATTCGCTTATTGCCATGAATTCTAAGGGAAGTTAGACACTTAACATTTATCATTAGTGTAGCTTGTACAGAGCAAAAAAAAAAAAAAAAAACCCACCCAAAACAAGTCTCTCCTCATTTCCACAGAAACCAGGGGAAAAGAGGAAGATGGGACCTTCTGCAGTGGCCTCCCAGAGTGTGAACGAGGGCCACAGCTCAAGTCCACATTGCAAATACTGTCTTTTCTTTTCACAGCTTTGGTAAGGTACACAACTGCAAGTTGCTGGACTTGCTTAGCTGAGGAAATGGAAGGACTGCGGTTGGCAGACTAGTAAAAAAGCTAAGTGTGGTGTCTGCCAGACAAATCTAAAGGATTAGATCCAAAAGGATCAAAGCAGGTTAGGTTTAGGAATACCTGTGAATAGCAATGATCTTTGCTACTGTAGATGAATGCAAGAGAGGGTGGAATTTATGCTGAGACTTCAGACAGGTTCAGAAATTTGGCTTCTTGTATACGTAGGTCATTTACTTCAGTAAGTCCTATTTACATGAATTGTTTAAGGAACTACCCTTTTCCTTATAGAAAATACCACATTATCAGACAGTAAGAACTTGTTCTCCATTATGCCATCTTCATAAAAGTATACTCCCAATTATAACTTAGTATTTTTTCTAAAAACACTTGAATAAATAGCAGTTTGACAGATCAAGTGTAAATGAAGAGCTGTTGGGCCCACCGAGATACTAAGTGCCATATACCTGGGTTCGTCTACTTGCCTATAACTGCAAATAAAACAGACGAGGGTACGTTCCAATAAAAATTGACGCTATCAGCTCTGAATATCAATTTTATATATATATTTTTAAATTATTTATAATCAGTGGTAAACCACAAGCCACCTCCAGCTACCATCCATAAAGTATGGTTTTCTACACTAGGTATGCAACGAATTCATTTTGAAGCATGTCTGAACTTTTTTGTCATGAGCATCAGACTGAATGCCTGTAATAAAAATGACAGCTAAATAAGAATAAATGGCTTAACGTTAGCAAGAAATAGGGCTTTGCTGTTTCACCTTTGATGACAGAATCACAAGTTTAGTTCTCCCCTGAAGTTAAATGCAATGTTCTCCCACATCAAACCTTTAGCACCTCTTTTTTCCAGGAGTGCAGCAGCCCAAATGTAATTTGAGTGAATATGCGAAACGCACTTTGTAAACAGATATTTATTGCCTGCAAGATAAATAGTCAAAATACATCAGATTTATTGATGTCCTGGGAATATGGTATTATGGCAGTTTAGAATGGAACCGTGAGCAAAATCACTGCAGAAACTGACTGTGGATCGGTCTGCGCAGAGAGTGAAAAAAGCGACAACACAAAAAACATAAAGGGAACATAACTAAGCATTTGGGATAACATAACTGAATCAAATACACTGCAGTTCTTGTAGCAAACATATTCAAGAGGCACATGCACATCAAGTGCCTAAATTTATTAAAAAAAAAGTATTTTACACTCTTAAGGGAGAAAGAAAGAAAGACAGACTTTTGCAAAGAGGAGGGAAATAATCTATTCTACTCATGCACTTTGGCAGGGTAAGTAGTAAGATACTTACATTTCAGCAAGCGAGATTTAGACAACAGTGAAAACTTTCTAATAGTAGGAACAGTTAAGCCTTAAAATAGATTGCCTAGAGAGATTGTGGAATCTCCAGCTGGAGGTTTTCATTGGGATATTAGACAAATATCTGTCAAGAACAATACAGATAAAGTTGATTCTAGTTCTTGATACTTCTTCTCAGCCTTATTTTCCATTATTCTATGAAACACCCATTAACTGCTTCTTAAAATCATCATTAAAATTGTATTTTACATTTAAAAATAACATATGAAAATTTTAATGCTACAGAATAAAAACAATTTGGATTTCATTAATTTCCTTTTATACATTTTTAACTGCTTCTAAAACCAGGCAATTCAGAAGTCTAGAAGTGGTCATCTTATTGATTATACTACACAACCCTCATGTGCAGAAGACTCTAATCTGTGAGTTGTAGAACAGGTAACTTTTGGTATCCTAACACCACAGGGCCGATACAAAGACCCAATATTTTTAATATTAAAAGGGTCAGACAGTGATTGCTTCTCAGGAAATGCCTTTTATGGTGCCTTCAGATATGTCATTATCTCACATATATCACTCCAGAACCATTGATAAATTTGACTATATATAACTTTTAGTGATCTGATTAGTTACAACTGCCAAAATCCAGAATAACTCCACTGATAGGAGTTAAAACACTACAGCAGAAGGGAATCTAATCCACTAGTTTTAGTTGGAGTATTGGTTAGCACAAAGATCACAACTAAATGGCAACATTTTCCTTTCAGAAAGCGTGGAGGAATGACACAACAGAGAAACAGAGAAAAGGTACACGGAAAAGAAGATTCTCAAAAGCTGAATGGAGATGGACAAGAGAACATCACACAGAGCAACAAACCACTCCTTCAGTGCCAGCGGTGTCACAGACCTCTTGCTGGGCATGGACAGAAGCATACATTGACACACATGCTAAAAAATGTTTCTACATTTTTTAAGCCCGTCAGCCAGCCTCCAAATTGTAACAGCTTGAGTTTATTGGGAGTTTGACCTTGTCACGGATACAAGATTTTAGAAGCGCATGAGGGCTATACAGCATGCACATAGATATATCTCTACATTATACACACGTGCAGAAAGCACACTGTAACAACACTGTAGAAAGTCTTATCCACCCCCCTCTCCCCACTTACAACACTCCTAATAGCAGGAACCCTGTCCTCTCCCTTACCTGTCCAGTCCATATAAAAGCTTGCCTCAGATATGATGCTGATTTTCTTGATTCTTCCAATCCACCACGCTGGATTCAGCATGTAGGTATGCACTTTGTTATTCATTTGTCTACTATTTTATTTTTAAAATATGTTTTAAATATTGATCCATGTCAGGTAATGTCCTTAAGAATATTACGTACAGGTGTTAATTTCAAACTAGATGTGTCCTTATTATTCCCAGGTTGCAAAGACCTCTTATTTTAACAAGCCCCCTGATAAACGTTTACCTACACCCCACAGGAGTTTATTACAGTGCAGTTAGGTTGTCTGTGCTTCTGAAAATGCCTGAGGTTTGTCAATAAGTATTTATAATATTCTGTAACCTATTTTGATTTTTTTTTTCTGGGTTTCCTGGAGCATGGTGTCTCCTTTTGTAAATTTTATAGGGATTAGGTATATTTTGTATCTGATGGAGCATCAACTATAATTTCAACACTTAACAAACAATCTTTACCAGTTATATTCAACTCGCTTCATGTGGACCAACACACACCCCCTGGAAGGACAGCACCTTACAGGTATGACCGAGCCAGACTGAATTTGAACTGGTTGGCATTATTATAATGGCTGATCCTACCCTCCTCATCCCTAAGCTATATATTTTCTTACCAATTATGCATTTATTTGTAATTTTTACATGACAGTAAGTATTGGAAAACTCATATGTTGTATTTTATAAGTATGGTCTACCCACAATTGAAATTTGTGATGAAGAGTCCATTTAGTACAAACAAGCTCAGACTGTTGTTTACTGCATACAACAGGGAGATGCACAGTCTGACTTTAGCCAGCACAGTCAGTCAGCTAGGCCAGTTGTCAGCAGAGAGAAATCATTCCCTTCGTAGGACCATGAAGCAGGATCCTGCCCAAGGTGCTCTGAACTGTCCTCTAGGGTAATGTATCTTTTTCTACCAATTATAGAGAAACCCAGGGGTAAGTAACTAATAGTGTACTACCTCAGTATACCGCACAACGGGTCTAATTTTCAGTCAGATCTTTACAACAGGTTAGAGATGAAAAGCTATCAACAGCTATGGATTCCTAGAAGACGTTTCTCTCTCTTCTTCTGCTTGACCCTGAAAATCATTTCCACTCTTGTAACACCTGACATATGTGCAGACCCCCCAGGACAGCTGAAGCTCAGACAATCAGTGTGTAAGCAGACTGTTTGTTTTGAATTAGACAAAAACTTCCTTGAGTCATTTCTCCTAAACCAAACAGACAACATTAAAGGAAACAATGAATAATCTGCTTTGGCTTAAAAAGGGTAATGAACAAGTGCCAAATAGATTTTCACTGATATTGCAAACTGATTTGAAACAGGCTGGCTGTACTCTGGCCTGTAGTGGCAGACTGGTGTTCACTGCTGTAAATTTAAATTATGGACCATCTCCTAATACCTAGAAGCTGCCCTTCATAGGAAAAATACCTATGCCAGCATGGACTGCTTTAATGAGAAGCAATTCAGAGTGGCTTGTATGCACAGGAGTGGTTTATACAACTCCTTCAAAGCTTTCTGCGGTTAGGGACTTCTGACCTGCCCTGTGAGGTGCTCACCCTGCTTAAGCAAGCTGCACAATCCTTCAGTAGTGCCTTAGCCAACAGTCCTTCCTGTACACCTGGAAGGTGCTCTCCACCTGTGAGTGAAAGATGACTTACATCACCCAGCTTTTCACAGCCAGCCAGACAAGCTCCCTGAATCAAGCGCCTCTTGGCTCAGAGCTGGAGCTCAGAGATTCAGAGCAGCAGCACAACTTTTGAGTAGTCAAACCAAAAGTCAGGTGGTGTAAAGATCCCCTTATGCTGTTCTGCAGCTTAGACGATCCAACCCATGAGGAAGCAGGGGGATTTATAAGGGATTTTTTGACAGAGTTTTTATTTTAGTTTAAAACGAGCAAACAGAAGCAGGAGTCAGCAACCCGTCTGGGGTAAAACAAGAATCCTCCCAAATATCCCATCCAGCTTGAAATGGACATCCCAATGGTTTTTTAAAGACTCACCCCCCTCGCCCCCCTTATCTTTAAAGATAATGGTATCAGTAAAGATGGAACTGAGTAAAAGTTGGAATGTAGCCACATTGCACTAACAGGAAAAAAAAACAAAAACAAAAAAACAGATATTAAATACATGGACACATCTACCACTGAAGTCCTGACCTCGCTAGCTTGTCCCCTGTGCCAGAGTGACTGCCAACTTATTCCAAGACACGGAAAATCCACTTCTGCATAAAAAGTCCCTTCATAGACATGATTTTGAAGATGGACCTTTTGATTTAAGGAAAGTAGAAGCAGAAATCTAATATATATTTAAGGTTTCTCTCTTCACAGTGTCCCTTTAAGACCCTTTCTTTTGTTTCAGAGTCCTACACCTTGATGTGGGACCAGAACAGGAAGCTGAAATGCCAAATGACTGGAAGAAAGGCTATGCTTGTGGTACTCCTGACCACACCAAATGCAAAGAGTACAAAGAGCTCATTCTCTCAAGCCTCCCGAACCCATTTCCACCCCAAAGGGCTATATAGAAAAGCCTCAGATAAACATCCAGATCTTTGATTGTTTATTCAAACTGAACACTTCACAGGTTTTTGGAGACTAGCCCATCACTTAAAGGAATAAGAAAAACTTTCCATGCCCAGAATCGGAGAGCTTTTGTCTCCTTCACGGCCATGATCAAATAGCTTTTTTTTTCCTCTCCTATTTTCAGATTTCATCCAGCAGACAGAAAAGCAGACAAGTACGCTCTTTGATTCAGGTGACTTTTCCTTTTAGAATTTACACAGATGAACATAAACAAAACCAAACAATTTATAAGCTCAGCCCAAACAAATCACACAAAGAGCCTAACACTATAGGTCAAATTCCATTCCTGCAACAATTTTACCCAAAACAGATGTATAACTAACCTTACAAAAACATGTGAGTCCATATTTTGGCTGCTGGTTAAGAACCTCCTGTGCAGTCTATTCCTCTCAAAGGCAGAAGTACAATACTCCAGACAAAAAAAAAAAAAAAGTGAGTTTCAGAAGCATACATGCAAAACTTATTAACTGACTCTGATTCTGTAAGTATATGTGGACAGTGAAGGATATTGATTTTAAGGATATCCAGCATTTAAAAGTAATTGTTTTTCCTCTAGCAGCCCTCCCCATCCCCAATAGCCTTTTTCATTTTAAATGGAGAATACTGATAAGATTCAAGCTCAGGATTATTTTTCCACAATCCACTAGACTTTCTGGGCTACTCTCAATAACTCCCAGATCATACATGTGACTCTGAATCTAGCCAAGGATATTTTTTAATTCCGATTCCTGCAATAGCTGCTCAATGGAAACCTGACATTTCAAAAACTATAACCTAGGGAGACCTACAAAAGATTCAATAAAAGGAAAAAAAAAGAGAGCGAGAAAGAGTTTATTATGGACCTGTACGCAAAGTACCACAGGATAAATCCTGGCCCACCCTACCCTCATCACGAGCTCACTGACTGGTGAGCCTCACTGACAGGCTTCACAAAAAACAAATCCACAACAGGGATGTAGCAGAAAGAATTCTCCCTCAAGAAGCAAATTCTTTCCTTCTGGGTAGGGGCTGATGAAAGTGTCAAGAGGGCCAACAAACACAGTTTTGTGCTGTGAGCAGTTTTGGTATACAATCCTTGTCTGGGCCAGAGGAAAGGTCTAGGTGATCTCTGAAGGTCCATTCATGTTTTTATACCTCCACAAAGACAGGAATCAATTGGAGCTGGAGGGAGAGCAAAGTGTCATATGGATGCCTGTTAGCAAAGGTAAAAGGTTTGGTCTCTCAGAAATATGCAAGGAGAAAATCTTGTATCACAACTAATTAAATAAGACCTATGCTTTAACCCAAGATTAGATAATATGGAGATAAGGGCTAGCGTGGCTTTTAGGCAAGCCAAGTTGAAAGGCAGCTGTCCCAGCTCAATATGTATTGAACTGGAGAATAAAGATCACTGAAGCATGAAAGGCATAGCGTAAGAGTAGCTATGAATCTAATTACTTGAGTAATTGGATGAAAATATACCCCACCCAAGTTATAAGCAATGGCATTTTTTAATTAAACTAACATATAAGATGTCAATATATGATAATCAAAAATCTGTAGCGTAGCTCTTGGATTTTGTAGGATCAATATATCTCCTTCTTCGAGTGGTGTTGTAAATTGCTTCCTTTGTATGGGTCTCTTTATCATCCTTTAACAACCTTCACCCAGCTCCCCTACTAAAAAGAAATCCGAATTGACTGGTGTTCATGATTCACTATGACAAAGTGGCATTCAGTACTGTCTTGTTGTCCCGAGGTGTGGGTCTTGCTGCAAATCCAAGTGCCCACTGGCACAGGGCTCCAAGTCCCATGACGCAGGGCTCTTAGTCTCTTGTGGGAGGGTGTGAAGGAAGACCTTGCATCCCTGTCTGTTGTTACTGCTGACAATGTAATTTATGTTAAAGACAAGCTTTCGTTAGTTAAAAAAAAAAAAAAATAAAAATAAAATTGGTTCTCCTGTTCTGATTTTGTTTAAGGCATATTACACATGCAGCATCTCTACAGCCAGACAGCATAACCGTACAGTTGAGACAAACAACCGTGCCTGGGCTGTCATTTCAGACTTCTTTCCTTTCCCTCCTCTTGATTTTATTTTAATTTATTTATGAGTGGAAGAGTGAGGAAGTAAGGGGAGGGTTTAGCTTGGATTGGTCTGAATCGGCAAGGGTCAGAGGTTTCGGATCTTCTCCTAACTGATTTATGCATGCCGAGTTTCATAAGGGAAAAAATGTTTCATGCTTTCTCCAAGTGGCACAAAAGCACGAGCCTGGTTCTCTCGAGTAACAAAGACTGTTTCTGAGCAGCTTTTCCCGAGGCACCGAGTGATGTCAAGGATGATTGGCAGATTGCATGGCTCCAAATAAATGAATAGCACACATCTGTTCTTTTTCCTTTTCCTTTTTTTCGCCTCCTCCGAGAGGGTTTGTGTCGGAGCACGCACTTGCAGAGCAGCACCTGTGGTTTGCCGGATCTTTCGAGAGACCTGGCGGCCTGGCGGTCCCACGGCGAAGGCCTCACTCGGGAAGCGTTCCCGGAGTCACGAAGCCATTTTCAGCCGGCTCCCTGCCGGCCCGGCGGGGCCGAGGGCTCCATCCGCACGCCGACACCGCCACCTGCCGGCTCCCCGGCCGCGGCGGGGCGACCGACGGCAGCGGCGGGGCGACCGACGGCAGCGGCGGGGGCCGGCCCGTTTCTGGCAGGCGCGCCGCTCCCCTCCTGTGAATAAGGGCTGATGGCTGATGAAAGCCAGGCTGAATACGCTTTCTTTGCCACCTCCTGTGCAATTCATGGAGAACTAAACCGTGGTGTTTGACCTCACGCGGGAAAAAATAAAAGAAAAAAAAAAAAAAAAAAAAAGGAAAACAAAGTTACCGTTGCTGTTTTGAAAGGAGTAAAGTCTCCTGATAGTATCCAGAAAAGAGACAACTATCTCTGCACAGCTGGCCAGGAGATTCTGCTGGATGGTGTTAGTCATGGAAACTGTAGCAAAAACTTGCTGACTGTATCTGATTGAGAGAGCCTAGCACCCTGCCTTACATCTAGCCCTAATAAGCTCTGACAGTTCGCGTTGGGTTTAGTAAACAGATGGTTGCCAAAGAATCATTTCCAGTTATTGTCAAACGTGGTTGGAGACCGTATTTACTTTTTAAAGACAATTATTGATCTGCTGTTGCACGGTAGCCATCCATTTCATTTACCCCCTATGCCCCTAAGAACAGTGTCACAAGTTCCCAGTTTAATGGAAGTGGATCATTTGGGCAATCGCCAGTTCCACGTGAGTTACTTTAACTCGTCTGCTGCCACGTTGCCCTTCCCTCGCCATGACTTACTGATACTCCCGCAAAACCTGCTTGATCCTAGCGCTCTTCTAGCGCCAGCGGTGCGTTCTCAGACACCAGAAGTGGAGAGGTAAATGTACCTTAGCTCCTGATCTCTGAACAATAATACATGAACGAAGCCATGAGGCATAACAAAAAAGTCAGACTATCTTTCACTGCGTCATTGCCACGGTCGTATTCAAGACTTCTGCGCAGAGTGGAAGAACCGTAATTTAAACAGAGCATTTGAATTAGCACTGAAGAAATAGCCATGACTTCAGAATAGAATTTGGTTTTAAACATGTTAACAGACCTTGCTTTCTGTGAGCATTTCTGTGAGGAAAGTTTCCTTCGTGCAAGCATTTACAGAAAACAAATTTGGGGCCCACTACTCTATTTGGCTGATCACAAAACAGAAATGTATTCCACAGTGAATTTAATTCTCTTTGTAGGGAAAAGGAAGCTTTAACATTCTACCTTCCTTTTGGGTTGAATACCATTGAACAACACTCTGTTTCTGGTCAAAAAAAAAAACCAAAACCAAAACATAACAAACAAAACCCCCCAAAAAACACACACATCACATTATTCTGACAGGTCCAGTGGAACATCAAGGCTCACAGAATATATAACTCATTAAATTTAAGCTGACAGATTAAAAAAAAAAGCACAAATAGCACATAATTTAGGAGACCAATCATGCAGCCTAAGTATCTTCGCATTTAATAGAATGACAACAGGGAAGAATTGGACAATTCACAGGCTAAAGCTTGTCCTACTTAGACTTTAAGTAGCACCAAAAAAAAAGAAAATTTCAAGGAAAACATTCTTAGTTATGATCTTTGTGGATGTTCATATGACAGAAAGTAATGCTAGTGGTTCTTCAACTAATCTGTATTAAGTTCCACCTTAAGTTCCTTTCTATTAACACTTCCATCAGTAAAATACTCACTGACATCAGTCTATCATCCTAGTGACAGGGACACCAGAACTACCCATGCACAAAGACGGATTGCCCTGTCCTTATCAACTCCAGGTTTCTTTACACTGTCCCCTGAACGCAGCACCTCCAGAACTGGAATCCGAGGATATTAAGCTAGAGGAATTTCAGCTTCAACCCCGTCTGGAAATCCCTATGTTATTCTATTAGACTCACTACAGTGGTCCACCTAGCCTGGTCTTAACCTGTTTCTGAGTGAGGTCAGCCCAGCAGCTCAATAAGATATAAAAAAAATATGAGTAATTTCTTACTTGTCCTGCTTGCTGAGTGGTAATGTATTTATCCAGGGTGGTCCTCTCTGCATCCTCGCAAGTTTTGGAGCTCCTGTACAGTCACATCAAAGTAGCAGCCCCGGCCACAGCAGCTCCTATGACTGCTCACATGCAGACTAGAGGGAATATAGCTATTAAGGTAGCATTTACTGCCCTCACAGCCATTGCACATCCTCTAGTGCCAAGCAAGGAGACCAGACAAAGTATCTCCTTACTGTGATCACATGAACTTATGTCCCTTCAAAGTCACTAAAAAAAAAATACTAAAATGCCACTCAAAGTTATCACCACCACCATAAATGTCCAAACCTAAATTCTCACTTCAAAAATTACCACCGTGAGTTCCACTGGTTAAAACCCTAGGGGGTAATCAATATTTCTTATTAGCTTTTAACATGCTACTCTTCAATTTCAGGGACTATGGCCTGTGATTTTGAACTACTGATAGGAAAAGAAATAACCAGGGTAGAGAAGATAAGTAATTTCTTATATTTATAATAGCAACATTCTGGGAGTTTCGCCCTCTTGAAAGTGAGTGGGCGTGCAAACAGAACGCTATGAATACAGAGGCCTTTTGAAGAGCACTATATAAGAAAGTCCCTAATAAATGGTAGGCAAATACCTTGCTCTCAGTCATGTGCATGCTCCGAACGTCAAATCAATTTTGGTTACACAATATTACAAATTATTCTTTTCTTGAGCTGGCTTAACAACAACAATAAAACTACATGGGATTTTTCTTTCCATATGAGATTTTCACAAGCTGTTTTTAGCATTGCAATTTTTTTTCTTTTCTACAAAACTGTCTAGAGTATTTCAAACCAAAAATTTCACTTCCATGCTACATGTTTTAGGGGAAGAAAAGGTTAGCAACGTTTTAAATTTACTATTTTAATAGAGTTATGCTGCCCTTCCAAGACTGTAATGTTTTGGAAAATGGATTATTTAGCAACTGATCTACATCCATTCTTAATTAAATTTTAAGTGAAAATGATCAGTGAACATTTTAATGAAAAAAGAATATGGGTCATTTTTGAAACCTGGAGGACAAAAATAACTTTATCAAAAAAAGGGAACAATGAGTTTATCAACTAAATTTACCAGTTCTTTTTTTTTCCTTCTGACAGCTTCAGTAGAGGAAAAATTATACATCAGAAAACGTGAGTACTATTTTGCCAACATTTAAGTGTTGTAAACTTCCCTACAATGTACTCCTTCTGAGAGCCTGCTAACAGAAAGGTCTGCATGAAATTATTCTCCAGTACTAAAATTTAAAGGGGTATGATTTTATCCACACTATTGGTTTCAGTAGTGGATCAAAAAATCAAGACCATAGCTTATATAAATACAGTTATTAGAAAAAAAGAAGAGTGAGTTTCATGATCTCAGGAGAACAATATTTCTGCAGATGTAATTAGACACCAAATTCACAGTACGCAGACACTAGCAACGTTCACAGGTATGTGAAAGTGTGGCACCCCTTGGAAATCAACAAGATTTTGGCTTACACACAAAATACAAAGTCAGGCCTCTAAATAGTTGTAACCAACCTGATTTACTCATTCACACTAGTGAAAGATCTGAAATCAATACAGTTATCTCTGCTTCCAAATCTTACAATGTTATCTGGAGCATCACAAGACCAGGTACTTTTTTTACAGCTTTCTTAGCAATTCAACCCTGAAGTCATGAATGCAGACTTAATTATTTTAAAAGATAGTTAAAATATTGATAACCCCTTGGTTGCAGAGGATAGACCAAAACTATGAACTCTGAAGACTGCCCCAAAAGCTAGAGGGAAATGAAAATAATTGATTTTAATCACAAATTCATAATCGTTACTGTTACTTATAGACTGTGGCTGCTGGTACAATTGGCCTACCACACACCTAAGTGAGAAGGCATCCCCTCCCTCCCTAATGAAATATGATGCCCTGCGGCTGTGCCCAAACTGGAGATCCTCTCCCTTTGTTCCCCATGGCCTGGTTCCCAGGTATGCATCCTAACTGGACCTCAAGTGTGAGACAACCTTGCATGGATTTCCTTTAGAAGGTAACCCAAGTGGTAGCTGAAGACAGATCATTGCAAGCTGCAGTAAATCTGCTGGTCTGCATAATCAAGATACCAAGATTAAAGCTGCACCACCAACTGTCTCTGCTGCAAAGTTTAGACAACTTTTTCTGTAAGTGAGTAAAACTAATGGGGCCTGGATTCCTATGAACTTGTACTTGTGGTTGGATTCTTTAGCATCTAATGAAACCCCAAAGAACTCCGTAGGGCATTCATGATGCCTCTCTCTTGCGCAGATTCCCAAAAGTCTAATGCACACGCTCAGCTTGCAGCCACTGTGTCAGCATAGCTGCTATAACAACTTTCTCTTCTTCCATACTTTTCTGAAGCTTGTGGAGACTTCATTCCTTCAGAACTGCTACTCCTCTAACAAATGTGGCCAGTTTTCCAAGAGTTTGGACTTCATGAGGATGTCCACAAAGATGGATAAACACGGTCAGAGACAGACACCATGACTGCATTAGCCTCTTCCCTAGGAAATCAAGCTAAAAGACATAACATGTTTGCAGAAGTATGTCCTGAACTTGTTTCTGTCAAGCAGGTGGCTCTTGGTTTTAACATAAAACACCAACTGAATAAAATCTACTTTGATAAAATACAACTTATTTTGAAATGTGCGTCTGAGCACTGCAGTGTTTCCGAGCGCAGAGTTTAACACACTGGCAAGAATGTACTGTATTTTTTTTTTTCCAATCTATTTCAATTACACTTTTATAATGGCAGAATAATGGCAAGATTAGTCTATTTTATCGTGATTAAAACTTGATTAACATATTAAATAACCATTGTACAGTAATTAACTCTGTTAAATGCAATGTCCAATACATTGTTCTACTTCTGTAGACTTCTAATGAAAAAGCTACTATCATGAGTATGGTTACTTCTTATACAGTGCTTTTAGGATCTAACACAGAGTTTCACTATGGACTGAATACCTAAAAGTATGATTTTGATAGGCTATTTGGGAAGACTTTATTTTGAAAGAAATTTGCAGATAAGTTACAATACAAACAGAAAAAAATACATGATTTAGGAGAGAAATTCCAAACATGCCCTCTGCAATCTGAACACTGTGAGGATATAAAATTTATATCTATGTTGTTTAGTAAGACCTGTGTGAAGATGAATTTTAGATAACCTTCCAGTTCAATTATGTAAAGTGTCATTACAGTACTTTAAAGGATGCACAGATGAAAAGCTATTAATAGCTATTTGTCACTATTTCACAACTATGGACAACTCTAGACAAGGCTTTTAACTTTTTAAGTCTGTTGTGTCTACATCTTGCAGTGACTTTTTATTCCACCAGAAACACTTGAAATATCTAGTTTCCTCTGTCACGAGCACTCACAGGACCTCAGACATCTGTAGCCTGATTTTCCTCTGCTGCAAACATCTCGAAATACAAAATGGGAGCAGCAGTCACTGTAAGCCAACCCATTTATGCCAGGTTTTCAGCCAACTCTTAAATACAGCTGGGGGATTTTGCACACAAAAATATATGGACAGAACTGAAATGATTAAAAAATTGATTTTTAAAATCTGCCTACCCATTTCATGTGACGTTTCAAATGTGCAATGGGTGATGACACAAAGTACTCAAACCCAGACTCATCGTGTCCAACTTGGGGCACTTAACTGAACCACCTCCACTTTCTCAAAGGTCACTGAAAGGACTCATGCACCTCCACATGCCAATTTAGAGACTACGTATAAAAATAAAATGGCAGAAGCTCTTACTGTGATAGAAATGAGTAATCGCTGCATATGTTGTATCCAATAAAAGATAAAATTGTACTTCAAGAAAAGATATGAACACACAGTTGGGATTTGCCTGTTTCTTCTCCACCCCGGTAGCATGTCTTTTCCTACTTCTCTTGGTTCAAATCCTACAACCTGACAAAAACATTGCAAGAAGGCAAGTAAACTTCAGTTTGGTGTTATATAGCACATTTCCAGATCATTTTATCCGCACAAGAGAGACTTGATGAAGAGCAGAAGCAAACAGTATGTCAAGAAGCTGCAAGCTCCTGGCCCTGAGGCACAAAGGGCCAGGAGCTGAGGGTAATAACATAGCTAGCAGGGCAGGGCTTCACCAGACAGGTGACATGTCCCATTGTCCTCAAGCAAGGCAAGCAGGGAAGGCCCAGGTTTGGTGGCCAGGTTCAACGAAGAGATCATCAGGCAAGTTTGTGGTGATGAGTCAGGTCTGAGTCCAACCCACAGGTCAGGATCAGGTCCAGTGGCAGTAGCCAGGGCTAGACACAGCCCAGTCGTCATTGGGAAGGTCCATGGTGACAAGGCAAGCCCCAGGTCAAGGCAAGAAGTCAGTTCATGGGTCATGGTCCAGATCAGTGGGGCCCTTGGCCAGGCACAGGCATAGGTGTAGCTAAGCTGGGGACAGGCACACCTACAACATAGCTCAGGCAGAAACCGCAGATCCAGGGCTGAGTTTAAATAGCCCTCCAGAGCCCATGGGTAGAGGGTATAGCTTGAAACCCCAGATGAGGCTGGTCAGGGATGTTAGACTTACTAGTGTACTAAGGGCCTTAACACAGTACAAATGTGTCCTATGCTATTTTTTTTTTGTGAAAGGACAGAATGTCGTGTTTTTGAAGAAACACTTAAGTGAATGAAAGGTGCTCCCAGGCTGAAAAAACATGCACACAGAGCATCACATCTCAAGTACTCTTCTTATTCGTTTGGCCTCACCATGATGACAGTATTTCACATGTTGGGAGAACAGCATCTCCACCTATCCCCAGATACCATGCACCAGACATTGATGATCGGACATCTGCCAGTCATCTTCACTGGCTGCCCAGAGTCCTGTGTGCAAGAGACACAGAGGTGCCACACAGCAGCTGGGTTGCCCATGCCTTATAGCAGAGACTTGCCCTCAAGAACACTCCTGCATCCCAAGATTCCTAACCAGCACAGCTCCTCCTCTGTCTTATCACCTGGGTACATCCAAGGGCAGGGTCTCCCTCTTGGCGCACCATCATGCATGTCTCTGCTCACTGAGTGATTAGATGCCTGCACCCCTTTCCTCCCTTCCTGTGATTCAAGACAGGCCGTTGCACACATTGGGACTCCAGGATGCTGAGAGGTCTGCCTGTGTGGGATGCAGTTATGCTGAATATTTTCATACAGCTCGACAGAAACATAAACGTCAGCAACAACTATTTTTGTCAGCTTTCCAAAGAACGAACAATATACTCATTCACAGACAAAAGGGATTGTTTCTGAACACGATCTCTGCCTTGAGGCTTTAGGACAATGCCTTTTTAGTGGTCTCCATACAAACTTTGGTTGAAATTATGTTACTAATTGGCAGAATTTTTTCATTAGAGCACCAAATGGCAACCTTAATGCACAGGATATACAATCATTGGCTTTTACTTTGAATTTCTTTTATTTTGTAGAGTAAAAGACTCAGCAAGAAGATGAATTGGTTACTACAAAAGCATGATAACTACTTCAATCCCTAGGTATAAACATAGAGTAATTAATCAATTAATGTAGCTCACATACATCAAGGAAAAGATACAGTATATATGGTGAAGTCAGCATAATTGTTTTTTATAGTTTTATGAATGATCTAATGTTATAACTCACTCAAGTTGCTCCAGATTTACAGCAATACATAAGCAGAAAGTAGAATCAGAACCTAAATGAAAGAGCTAGTCCACGTTAATGAAAAAAAGGCAATGGTTTCTGGTGAGAGACTTTGATATTCATTGTGGAATAAAAATGCATCATAAGTTTCCACAGTCAGAGCCTGAATCAGAAAAGCAAACCTATTCAGCAAGGGCCCTTAAAAATTAATTATGTATTCATGCCCATATAACTTTAGCACATGTTTACAACTAACCATTAGCTTGAATGCATTTGGGAAATAAGAAACAAATTCTGCTGAATTTAGGAATAAGTTAAAATGGTCACAAACACTTTTTAGCTTTTAATACTTTTTTAATGAAAAGCTTTATCATAAAGAGCATTTTCAGGAATAATTAACTTAACTACTACTAGGAAAGCACTTTCAGACCCTCTGATGAACCATTTCATGTGTTGCTATTCCTTGCCATCCTTTGCATTTCCAGTACACAATTCTTGGTTATGGCTTCATCAGAATGTTTGTACATATACATATGCATATTATATGAATAAATTTATTGTTGTCTGCAGCTGTAAAAGGTACACTTTAAGAAAATTCAGTTCAGCTCAGAAGTCTGAATGCATATCCTCAGTGTCTGAGCTCCAAAACTGGAACAGACATCTATAAACATCAGTCTCCTTTCAAGGCTTCAGAATTTCCTCTATCTAAACCAGGACTAAATATGCCTTTTTTTTTTTTTTTTTTTTTTAAATGCTTCAACTTACAATCTGGAGAACAGAAATACAAACGAAGATATATTGAACTGAATTTAGAAAGGAGCGGAAGTTACTCATGAGAATTTTGAGTCCACAACCTCCCCAAGTTTGATAACAGCTTATGCTTCATGTGAAAGTGTGTGTTCACCCACTAGCTCCCCTATCCATAGGCTTAAATCGCAAGTCCATGGAAATAAGTGATTTGATTCCTTGGAAACAATTAAACTGAATCAATTTCTAGTTATCTTTGGTCATGTTCCTTAAATTAAAAGAAACAAACACTTTTATTATTTCATAACTGGGTTTTCAGTTGAAGAAAGAATCATGCATTTATGATTTTGAACAATGCTTATACTCTATATTCTCATCTGAAGACTTCCCCTGATGTTGTATGTGTAGTTGTGTGGCATTGATTTCAGAATAAACTTCTAAGTCAAGGTGTGATCAGTTATATAGACAGGCTCACTGCACTTTCTTATATCTGAAATATCCCTGGAGGCTTTTAGCATTTCTCAATGTCATAGATGTTAATCTTTATGGAGCTAAAATCCAAAATTACTGAACACCTCACTTATAAATATCTCACTTATTTCAAGCACAGTACACAATAATCACAAGAAGAATCCTATAATCCAAAATACAAGATGCATATAGAGACAAGTCCACAGCCTACCGAGGTCAAGGCCCATCATAAAGTTATATTATTCCAAGACCATGAATTCATTCATTTGCTATGACTTTCCTCTCAAAATTCCTTCTTGAAAAGAAAAAAAATCCGTTCCATAATAACAGCAAAAATAATTTTAAATCTCAAACATATTCCATCTTAATGTGTTGTATTGATATTTCTTTAAATTATTTTAGAAGTCAAAATAATGCAAAATCGATAAAGGAAAACTATATATAATGAAGCCAAATCAAAGTCTTAACATCTCTGAATGCAATTCAAAATGAAATCTTGATGCTTCAAATAAATACCAAAAGGAGGAATTAGGACCTGCTTAGGCTGGAAGAACAAGTGTTGACTAAAACGTTGATAAGTACTTTATGCGTAACTTGTAAACTCTTACCTCCCAAACACCTATGAAAACATCCCTGTAGTCCAAACTGACTCAAAGTGCTGTGACTCAAAGTTCTGTAACTCAAAGCATTTCTGCAGCAATAGGGTTAAATTATTAACCTGAACTAAGTTGCAAAACACAGCCACCTGTGCAGATTGACCCTAATCACACTGGTTTTGTACTGGAACTAGATCATACCGGCTCACTCCACCACAGACAATAACATAAAAACCAAAAAGGTTTAAAAAAACTTTGATGTTAACTATAAGAAAGTTAAAACTTGTTGAATGAGAAGC
Organism: Platalea leucorodia; assembly: GCF_965183815.1. Classification (NCBI taxonomy): domain Eukaryota; kingdom Metazoa; phylum Chordata; class Aves; order Pelecaniformes; family Threskiornithidae; genus Platalea; species Platalea leucorodia. The sequence goes on along the minus strand of NC_138823.1, from coordinate 95,937,907 downwards.
GGGAGGGGGGCCAGAGAGGATGATACAGATGCTTTATAATCTTCAATAAGTGGTAGTGGATTCATATTTAAAGTCAGGCTGACACTGCTGCTAAACCACAGGATTGGGATTCAGGAGATTTGGTTTGACAAATTTTGACACACTGCTGCCTGCGTCATAGACAGGAAATGTGATTTTAGATGAGACACCAAAATCATAGTTCAGTTAAATACTAACATACATATTCACAGGAGATTAATTAGATGCTTTTGTTGGGCAGGTGTTTAAAGCACCTTGCTCAGTCAGGGCAAACCTTATTCTGTCCCCAATCCTACAGCATAAAATGGGAATAAAGGCACCCTGTATGCACCTTTTCCTCTTTGGATTGCTCACATTCCAGAGCAAGGGCTCTTCCTTATTCCCTTGTCCTCTGCTTCCTTTGTACATCACCTAGCATAAAAAGGCTAGATTATTATAAGGCCTGGAGACCTTTAAATAAAGTAATACACCAGTAAGTACTTAGCACACACTGCATACACTCTATACCAGAACCATTTCTTACTGTTAGCAATAACTTTTGGTAAAAGACAATGATAGTGTACTCTTAAGGAATTTGGACAGTTTTCTAATTAATTTCTGAATATTTGTAGCGCAAACCAAACATCGGCAAATTATGCTTAGAGTATTTGGAACGCTTCCAACCTCATTTTCTTATCCTCTCCTTCTTCTTTTACTAGACGAGGCAGATATGGTTAAAATATCACAACAAAAATATTTCTTTAAAGAACACTTGCAGCAATTGCCTTTCCTATAAACCTTATTCTTTCATGCTTAGGGTTGTCCTCAGCTGATCTTGTTTCAGGTCAAGAAGTGACCCGATAAATGCAAGCAGCAGATACTCTAGACTTGCTTCCTAAGTATAGTTGAATACAAGGCACTTTAATGCTAGTCTCTCAAGAGCACTTATGAGACAGGGAGAGAGAAACACTTAAAGAAATTATTGATATACTTGTTTACTTCAGTATTTACAGCATTACCCTTAAAATGAGCACTTCACCACATAAAAAAAAATCCATGGTACATATAAAATTTTACATTGAAAGCAAATCAAGCAAATAAATAATTGTCATGGTTTAATCCCAGCCAGCAACTAAGCACCATCCAGCCACTCACTCACTCACCCCCAGTAGGATGGGGGAAAGAATGAGAAGGGTAAAAGTGAGAAAATTCATGGGCTGAGGTAAAGACAGTTTAATAGGTAAAGCAAAAGCTGCGCGTACAAGCAAAGCAAAACAGGGAATTCATTCCCTACTTCCCATTGGCAGGCAGGTGCTCAGCCATCTCCAGGAAAGCGGGGCTCCATCACGCATAACAGTTACTTGTGAAGACAAACGCCATCACTCCGAATGTCCCCCCCTTCCTTCTTCTTCCTCTGGCTTTATATGCTAAGCATGATGTTATATGGTGTGGAATATCCCTTTGGTCAGCTGGGGTCAGCTGTCCCCGGCTGTGTCCCCTCCCAGCTTCTTGTGCACCCCCAGCCCGCTCGCTGGTGGGGTGGGGTGAGAAGCAGAAAAGGCCTTGACTCTGTGTAAGCACTGCTCAGCAATAACTAAAACACCCCTGTGTTATCAACACTGTTTTCAGCACAAATCCAAAACATAGCCCCATACTAATTACTGCGAAGAAAAATGAACTCCATCCCAGCCCAAACCAGCACAATAATGCAGGACGATTTCAGAATATCTACTCACACTGAGTCACAATAGTACTCAGGTCTGTCAAGTTTAATTTAGGACTTAGGACAAAGGTCTGGGTAAGAGTCTCATTCAAAGCCCACATTGTGGGGCTCACAACATGGAGGCAAGACATCTCCTTGCACAGCGCTGCAGGGAGTAAGGCCAGTGGTATCCTGGTGTGGGTCCCAAACATGACAGTTTTCTCAAATGAACCATACTATTTGCAGATTTGAGAGCTAAGAGGCAGTGCCAGGCCCCTTCTGAAAAATGACCTCATCTAATCTTCAGGTAATATCAATAAGAAAAACAGCAACATGACAAACTCTTCTCCCAGAACTGGTTGTGGTGGCTTCCTTCATAAAACTCAGAGGTGGTCTGCACTGATATCCACAACAATATCAAGTGCTGCGGTACAAAGCAGAGACTGAGGTTGCCAAATCAAACAACCAGATCCATCTACCACACCACTAATTTGAATTTGACTTCTATGTTAAACATTATCTTTACTATAGTCTAACGCTGTCTTCATAATACACCTCCCACAGAGCAAGCAACCTCTTTCGCTAGCTCAGTTACCAATCTCAGCATATAGACCCTGTAAAAGTCATTACGGTAATGTAATTTCTAGTACTTGCATTTTCACTATAGCAAAATCTCACAGGGATCAGACCCACTTATGGTCTTAACTAAAACTAGCCATCTGACTTAATTAACATTTAGAATTCATCAAACCTTGCAGGGCTCATACTGGGCTCTGGGGCAGCTTGGCGGTGCTCACATTGGGCTCCTGCTGGGTCTATGTATCCGGTAACAGTGTTATTCCACCATATGACACACTTGCTGTGAAAGAAAAGGAAGAATGAAAACTAAAATCAGTTTCACAATATCTCCACATCACGCAACAAACCACACAGCACAGGGAGTACAAGGAGGACAGGAGGCAGAAATCCTGGGAGCAGCAGGAGCCAACAGAAATGTACATTGCCCTTGTAAGTTTGCTCCATAAATTCTAACCCAACAATAGTTGGGTCTTTGTTAAATACCTTTCTGTGTAATACAAGTAAGTTCCGAATGTATATTTCTTTCTCTCTCTCTCTCTATATATACACATTAATATTTATAATAATATTAATAGCAGCATAAATCTTTGTTTCTCTGAAGGTACCACAGACCATGGAAAACAGTTTCCCATAATTAGGAGTGGTGTCAATAGGAAACCAGAGAGACTTAGATTTGGCCCGTCCAACGTATCTAGATTTTTCAGGACCCAAGTTCTATGTTCAGGAACAGAGCATAGAATGCTCTGATGGGACAGACAGCTGCTGCTCATGGTGTTGGCTGCTTCAGCTGGGCCTGGGGCAGACCTATACCCTCATTCTTTTTCATGATCTTTTCATAGCATATACTTTTCACACAAGCCTGCTTTGCATTTCTTCCTTCTTTGTACCCGAGTGGCACCCAAGTAGTACCCAAGTAACCACCAGAGGTACAGTATCCTTTTGATGAATTTAATGTGTGATGGCCTGATTAATTAGACTTTATGAAGTGTTTTATTTTTTTCTGCACTATGCGAAAATGCAGTTGAATGTATAAACCCTGTTCATTAAGCACTAACATGAGATTAAAGACATCCAAGATGTTTAAACACAGCAATGTTGAAAAAAAGGAAAGCATCAGCTGTATAAATATACTTTTCCAAGATGCAAAGTGCAATATAAAGGCAAACTTCAAACATTTAGCATGAATTTCCCCCACAATTTGAATTCTTACCTTCCTAAAGCTTCAAGAATTATCTTGCACTTTGAGGTTCTCCGTTCTTCAGGGAGTTCATTTAATTTCTTTATATTCTTTTTTATTTTATAAAGAGAAGGACCGTAAGTCCTACATTTTGTCATATTTGAAGACTCTAGTATTGTCAAGACACAAAGCCTGTACATTCTTTTTACTGTATACCAGTTGCTGCAGGCACTGAGAAGGGGAGATGCAAGTGCATGAGAAAGGCAAAAATACTAAATTCCGGCACAGGTTTTTCCTCAGAGAATATTAATTTCCCATGGGACAAGCAAAATATTTGGTGGCAGTGGAAATCTGACAACTCTATCTATCAATCCAACCAAGTTTATCATGAGGTTTAAGCATTTCTTAACTGTCAAACTAAAACAGGAACCTAGAAATAATAAACTACAATCTGAAATATCTGCCAGAAAGCACATAGGGAAAAAAAAGGATACAAAAGATGACTTCCAAACCATAAATAATATTTTTGCAGTCATGCTTGCATCCTTATTCCTGAAACCAATTTAGAAAACAATTGGACAGGGCACCCTGGGAATAAAGAATCATTTGCCATTAGACTTTAATGTGTGATTACTTAGTAATGTAATTGAAAGCATGACTGTAGCACATTGCCAGCTTTCTATTGCCAGGAGATTACATCATAAATGATACTGAGTATTTCAAATCATTTTTTTATTCCATATTTGTTGTGACAAGAAGTTTTACTTAATATTTGAATTCGTTTTTCTTTCTCAAATACTGCAGGATCAAGGGTTTGCAGGAAGGAGGGGTGGGGGAGATAGCTCTCAGTACATCATATTTTCTCATGTTAATCATGAAATAACTAATTGCCATGATTGCATTGGGAGATTTGTGGCGGAGGCCAGTGATGTCTGAATGTGGGCATATATAAGTGACACAATGATGCACTTAGGGTTCTATTTGTGGCTCTGATACTGTGAATCAGAGTAAAATCTGAGAGCTAAATGTGCAGCCTATGTCCACTGGAGCAACTCCCTAGAGATGTGTTGAGCTATACCGATTTTAATCTCCTGAAGACCCGACTCAAACCACAGGTACTCCACGAAGCTTCCTGGTGTTCAAGGTTAGATGGTCAACCAAGCTAGCCAGGTAAGGCTGAGTGGGCTTTTGGAGGAGTCGTGCCTGTTTACACCTGCTGAGAATCTAGACCACCATACAAAGAAGGCTGCACTGACAGCAGAACTGCAGAAACTCAAGACTCTCCTTTCCATGTAAAAGTATTGACTCAGCAGAGCGAGACACTTGTCTTCACAGTCCTTCCTTCCAAGCATCTTGTGACTTCAACAACCAACACACCAAAAATTCAGAAGGCTTTACTGGTAAGGGGAGCTTGTCCTCCCAGATCACCTGATATGGCTAAGACACCCTGTCTATGCAACTCCTTCCTTCTCTCAGTCCATCTGGTGTGCACAAATTCCTGTCAACAGAAAACAATGAAGGGTTCAAGTTTTTTGGCTCACTGGGAATTTTGCCCATGTAGACTGGGGGACAAATCATGCCCTGCTGATCCTTATTCAAAGAACCTATGTCACCCCATCCACTGGAGCCACACTCCCAAGAAACTTGCCCAGCCCAGCAGTCCCCCTGTGCATACACCATACTCAAACACTATCAGGCAAATTCAGTACATCTGTGCTGCCGCAGAGCTATCATCAAATGCTACATCATGCATATTTGATTGTTTGATGCCTTCAGATCCCCTAAATTATGCATTTCAAATTTTAAGGCCTGAGCTTCCTGGGATTTAAAAACCATTCTGACCAGAGAATTCAAGAGGAAACTGCGAGGAACTGAAATTCACAGTGATTTCCTCTCCCTTGCAGCCCATTCTTGCACATTTTTCATCAACAAGCAGGGAACGGAGCCTGAGTAAGGATTCTGGCATTTGGCTCACAGACTTTGTTTTGTCTTTATCCTAGTTTACTGAATGTCAGAAGACCACAGAGGCAATACAGAACTCCAAGAAGAGCGGATGTTTCAAAATGGGATTTATTGTTCACAGGCAACTGTCTCTCTCTTCTGTCACACCACTAGTACCGAAGCCAGGAAGGAAAGAATAAAACAATAACTGCAAGGTGGCAAGGAGTCTTCCCTTCAGAGGCTGATTCTGGACTAACTTTCCCTCCAGTAGAAAACATGACTGCATCTTGAGAGGCCCCCTTCAACTACAACATGCAATTCATTTTTCAAGAGCAACTTTTTATTACAAGACTTCTTATAAAACTTATTTGCTTCCCAGCTGCTTTTACATAGTTTCTTAAACTGTTTTCACAGTGTTGAATGATCGGAACAAACCAGATTACTTCCTTCTAATTTGTCCTGGTGACCTACTGTATACGTTAATAAAGGGATTTTTTTTTGCCTGTAGCTCTGTTTTCACTGTAGAAAGCTATGCCAGTTGCATTAAAATACTTTTAACCTATTCAGTTCATGATGGTGGAAGTACCAGAGCCTTCTGGGCTTTGTAATATAATAGCACCCCTTTATCATGTTGAATGGTTTATTGGAACCAGCTTGTACAGATGATTTAGTTTACCATAGTGAGGCCACTACTGCAGGGCTCCAATCTCCGTTTGGGGACTCTTCTGTAATTTTCAACATTCCTAGTTTGGCATGGGAGTGGGTTTGTTTTTCGGGGTGTTTGCTGGTTGTAGTTTTTTTGGGTTTGTTTTTTGTGTTTTCTGTGGTTTTTTTTGCTCTGCTTCCTTTTAATTTTTTTCACATAACTTCAATTATTATTTGCATTCTTTGCCCTCTTGTTATATTCTTAAGATGAGAGCTGGTCCAGATAACATGCATTTTGTGAACAGGTGATGTCTACTCATTTTCATCAAAAACAGGAATTGGTTTTACTCAAAATGAGTCAGAAACATTTTCCAACTCTATTGCATGTAGAAATACTAATATAAGAAATATTACTAGGACAAGCATCCTCAGCATTCTACAGAAAAGGACAGCCATGTCAGAGTTCTAAGATCACACACGGACCACGTCAGCTAATGAATGTGGTGACTTTATGTAGCAGCTAGCATGAGTTAGGCGCAGCTAGCATGGCTCTTAGCGCAAGTCTGTGAATTTTAACCTACTTTTTGCCGTAAAAGTAGTAGATGAAATACAACCACCCACCTCTCCCAGACAACCAAACAGTTTTGGTGTGCTCAAGGAAACAGATGGCCAAACTATGCAAACAGCCTGTTGATCATCAAGAATTGCAAAAGTGTTCAGAAGTGTCTGAAACAAGCAGACTGTGAGTGCCACCAATGGCAACAGTAACTCAGAAAACGAGAGCACAGTTTATGCAGACCACTCAGCAGCGGTATTCTCTACCCAGTCCTCTAACTAAGGACACCCAGGAGTACCACTGTAACCCAGAATTCCCCAGTACTCCCCAGAATGCCTCTGGGGAGGCAACCCTACAGCCTTGCATAAGGACCATCCCCCCAGCCTCTGGGAAGGGAGGAGAACCCAGGAGTCCCCATAGCCCTGCCGGAGGACTAGGCATAAGACAGCTGGAACCACTACACTCAACTGCCCAACCTCGCCCCCAGGCCACAGCCTCTCTCCCTCAGGACAAGGAGGTCCTGTAAAGAGCCCCTATGCTGACACACCCAGCTTCTCTCCTGTACTACGGCATCTCTCCCCCCAAAACCCAGGGAAGTTCTGTAAATTGTAAAATTGCATGCATCTGTGATCAAAGTGTCTTGGTATCCAAATCTACTTAGCCTCTACACTGTCATTTACTCCTAAACCATGACACTTTAGCAGAAGAGAGAACTCCTTCCAGGGCATTTAATGGAATCTCTGCACCTGATAATCTGCCGCTGATCTCATAATATGATTCTGTGTCCGAGTATATTAAAAATCACATAGATGAAAAGACTCTCAGCTTACAGAGGAGTATTCAAAAACATATCTCAACTTTCTACAGTTTTTTATGATTACACTTACATACAAAAACATTTTATTTGCATTACAAATCAAGATTTACCCTGAATATATAAAAGAACATCCAATCAGTCTCTGTGTTACTTTGAAAATTTTTCTTAAGTGGAAGACTTCCACAAACTTTAGTGTAAGATGTGCACTGGTACCAGAGAGATTGGCTCCACATTCCCTCTCACCCCAACAAAGCACAGCTGCCTCCTTTACCTTGAGCTGTCCAGCAGATGGGATTTGGCTCACAGTTTCATTTGCCTTTGAAGATTTCCTAAAAGCACTTATTTAGTGCAATACTCCATCTCTTGAATAATTTTTATGAGGGAGAGGCACAACACAGGGAATTTTGCATCCTTTACCTAAAGAATCCCCTGAAAAGAGTGCAAATAAAGAAGACAATTTTGAGTATGCTATTTTTTTCCCCTTCCAGAAGAGAATTTGACAGTAGAAAAGTCTCAGGCCGAACCTAAAAGACTTGCTAAGCATCCCTGTAGCACTGGTTTACAAAAGAATGGGAGGAGCAAGGAGATAAAGAAAAGGAGCAGAGACTGATTGGCTGTGACTTTCCAGAAGCGTGCTGACGGACAGAAGCAAACTCTTTCAATGAAAGCACAATGAAAGGACAAAAAGCAACAGTTACAAATAGCAACAAGGAAAATTTGAATTGGGCATAAGAAAAAATTTCCTCACAATAAGCATGGCTAAGCACTGAAACAGTTGCCCGGAGAGGCAGACAACTTCCTGCCTTTGAGGATTTCCAGATCCTTGTGTAAGTGCCTGAGCATCCTTATCAAACGTCAAACAGGGCAAGCTGAGCAACCTTGAGCAGGAAGCAAGACTAAATAACCTCCAGAGGTTCCTTCCAATTTAAATGTTTCCATGATTCTTCTATTCCATGTCTACACACTCTCACAGGAAGGGTGATAGTAGACATACATGGTTACAGGGCCTACAGTCACTGCTACAAGTGTCACTGGGTACTGCCACTGGTACAGGGTACAAGCTCTACTGTCACTGAGAAAATTGAAGAAAATCAGCCAAAAAGGCAAACTGACAGACTTTCAAGAAAGTAAATTATTTCTACTGTCTGGTGTACAGCAATTATGTCTTGATGCAGAACTAAGAAAAATCTACATTGGCCTCGGACAGGATATTGCTCTGTAAATACCTCAGAAAACACCATCAGAGCAGCTACAGAGGTGGACATGCAGTAAATCTAGAAGATGGAAAAAGAATCTATGTGATATACATATATAAACCATTTCAATAACTGTCCGTCCTTCTGAAAATATTACCCTCACAGTACTGTCAAGGTCAACGAAGCTTGCAGTGTCTACTATACAAGTACCAGTTGTGAACATTAGATACCCAGAGCAGAGCTAATCCAGTTTGAACTCATGCCATTTTCTTCCACTACTTGACTTCTCTGGATCAGAGGATGCGAATTGGCCTGGACTCCATCAAATCTGGGTAGTTTGTCTAATACAGACAAATTTCTTCTGGTGACATGCTGGTAATTGAGACCACCAAACACATTAGTCTATTGAACTCCCGTCACATGTGAATCCAGGTTCACAGAATTACAAGGCAAAGACATAATTCCAGTTGACCACAGAGCCTCCAGTATGTAAATTAGATTTGGCTAGTTCTGCACAACAGAGCTATCAAGTGAACTGGTGAAACATACCATAAGAAACCAGATACAACAGCCTGAAGTAAACTACAGTTAGTTTGTCAAACATTATAAATACGGTTATGTTGACTTAAAAAAAATTATCCCTGCCAGTTAGTCCAATTTGGGGAATTACTTAGGAATGCTAGCTCATGGCTCAAAAAGTTTTGCCATAGTTACAACACATGGAAGGTATTAAGTGAATACTCCAAAATTCTTGTGGGATTCATTTTTTATTACAGGTCAGGACAGGTTTTTATATTTTCTCTCTTACAGCTTTTTGTCTTTTACTACCCCTATCACTACACCAAGCACGGGCTGGGTCCTGGAGAACTCTAACCCCTCATTCTAACCCATAACCCATCAAACATCACAACCTTCCCCAGTTCAACATCTATAAACCCACCAAAACCACAGCTATATTACTTTGTGCTGATTTCTTTCTCTCACAACTGAAGTGAATCAGTACTTAGGCATCTTAGGAACACCCTCTTGCTGCAAAGAAAACATCACCAATAAAGCACTTGCTGATTTTAATTGCCTGGACAGCTACAGAGAGGCAAAGTAATCTCCTACAGTATTGGCAGAGATGTCATAGGCCAATATAGTTTATCTATATCCACCTAGCCCCACTGAACTCTACAGAAATTATGCTCACTGAAGAGAGATTCCTACAATTTCAAGATACAGTCAAGATCCCCAGAATATTTTGGATTATCAAAGAGCCTTCTGGCACATTTAAAATAAGAACAGCAACATTAGCTTCATCACCATCACTGAACTTGATAGTGGGAAATTACATCTAGAAGCTGGAATTGTATCAAAAAGAAATTCCTGTACAGCATCACTGTGTGCTCTTAAACCACTGCTAGTTTTTGCCCCAGAGACAGGATATACTTCAATGATGTGTGAAGTAATCTCTCTGTATACTTCGTGGTTAGGTTTACAATTCTCTTTGTCATTCTTCAAGATAAAATGGTAATAGCCAGAGGAAAGAGTTTATATTAGAGTAGGGTGGTTTGGTTTTGGTTGGGGTTTTTTTGTTCTTGTTGTGTTTGGGGTTTTTTTTGTTTGTTTGGTTGGTTTTTTTTCATTTTTGTCTCCACCAGAATCAAGTGTTCCTACTCTAAAAAGCCTTCCATAGAGTTGGCTGTTTTTATTGTTCCTTGTTCTGGTATCCATCAGCACAGTTCTGTCAGCAGCATGTAGTCTCAGGTTTTACCCCAGTGCCATAGAAATGGCAGTTTCCTCTCTATACTTCCACTCCCAAAAATAAGAGGAGTCATCCTGTTAACTGTTCAACAATGGAAAATTTCCTAAAACTGTAGCAGCAACACATTGATGGACACTGTAGAAATAAACTAGCTTTTTTTTTTTTTTTTAATAAGTTTTTAGTTTTGTTACATGTCCTGTAATAAGGTATCTTAATGAGCTCTCTGGAGGCATATATCTTCTTGAGGAACATATACTGAACAAACATCACCAAACAGGATTCCTTTAGTATGCTAGGAGACAAGGAAAACATGATTTCTCCATTCTCCACTCCAATTCAGTGCCATATCAACTGGCTGATATTGACCAGTCTACTCTAGTAAATTTTGGCTGTACTTGCTCCTGATACCTCCTCTACGTAAAAAGAGCCAAAGCATGAATTTAAAACAAAGTAATATATTGGTCTCACACCGTATTGGTCTAATGCATTTAGTCTGAGCACAACAAATATCAGCTTTTATGGTTGAGTTTATGTTGCTCAGGAAGAGGTCTAAGCTTGGCCAAAATCCTATCACCTACATCTTTTTTCACTAGAATATTACACATGCAAGGCATTGAGTACATTCAGACACCAGCACTTCTACAACTGGTAAAATACTTCTATACAACCATCAACAAAACTTATTGATGAACACATGCTTAATGCTGTTCAATCTTACAGTAAACTAACAAATAATACACATATGTTGAGTTCCTTCACCACATCAGTGTTAAGTGTTTGGTTAATCCATACGAACTTTAAAAGTAAATTCTAAAACATCTTGGTAAGCCCTAACTTTTAGCCAATAATTCTCTTCAGAGTACAGCCACCTGTGGGACTACAGAAAGCCACACTATATGGAGGCTTTTTCTCAGGGAACATGGTAGCCCTCAAAAGTTAGGATCAAGACTCCATATTTGATCTGGAACGTCCACAACACCATATTAAGAGTGGCTAATTCTTGGGGACAATCTCCTGTTGAGGAGGATAGATACCATTTTTTGGTCAGAGTATCTTTCCACAGTTATACTGATGACAGTCATCCATGCTGAAGTCATCAAATCGCAAATCATCCCTAGCACTACATTGCACAATATTTTGAGCAGTCATGATGTGGCAGAGGTGACATAATGCACTATCTATCTAAGCAATATTTTTCCAGCTGCTACTGACACCGGCTTTATTAAAGTCATTCTCTCCTATGGACATTACTGCAAGAGTGGCAATCACAAAAGAGTTAACACTTGCCTAGAAATGCCACAAAGTCACCAGTAGACACAATGCAAAAGCAACTCACAAAACATTAAATACTTTTACCCATCAAGAATTTGTACCCTTTTGCCAAGGACCTTATTTGAAAAATACTTGATGGGCATGACAGTAATGATTGTCCTTTTCTTTGCCCTTTTTAGCCTGGCTATACTGTAAATAACATTGGCTGATAAGTATCAGAAAATGTAGTTTTAACCATGGCCATTGAATACGAAGATATTTTTTTCCTATTGGACATATACATGTATTAACATTGTTACATCTCAGTTTCAGAAGCAAATACAATTAGGAATGCCTCTGGAAAGCTGCCTTTAGTTGTATCCTCACAATTTATATCTTTGATATAGATTTTAGTGACAAGAACAGTGGTATTGATGTTACCATCTACAGCAGAGAATGAATAATCATGAAAGATTAAAAGCCTGTATTTTAAATTATGAGAAACTGTTGAAGACTCTTGTGTGCCATAGTCAGAAAGTCAAAATCAAATTGAACAACTCTTCTCATTTCAGATACTTCTGTGCAATTAAAAGATGATGTTTCTAAATGGAAGAATAGAATCAGTTGATGATAGACAGGTCTCTGAGGAGTTTTGGAAAGGTACTGAGCTGCTGGTAGGACAGGTTCAAATATGTACTCTTTTAAAATATAACAAAATCGCAAAAACCTGATTTCACTTATTGACAAGCTACAGCAGATAGATAGCATAGTTTAGTCAGACTATCAATCCAAAGCTGTTAAGGTGGACACTGTCATGAGTAGAATAGGTGAAAGAATGATTTAGGAGAGACTAGAATTTCAACCAGAATCTGATCAGATGTTTTCCAGTACAAACTTTTTTTTTCCTTTTTTTTAACTTCTTTGCAAAATGGCAAATTGCCAAAACACAAGTTTGTTTGAAGGCAGGGGAAGGTTTTCAGGATATTTCCTTTACAGACTTTTTTTCTTTTTTTATTTTTAAATAGAGTGTTCTGTGAATTTTCCATTCACAGTGAGGGACTGAAAGGGATGGAGCACTGGAGTGACTTGGGAACTTGGGAAAAGGGTATTACTTCAGGAGTGGAAATAAAAGACAGCCCTTCCTGTCCATCCTGGCCCAGGACCATTGGGCATCCTCTTCTTATCTTCCCTGCTGTCAACAGTGCAGCGAGGGCAACAATAGGCTTGACACCGGTTTCAGTGTGCCAACCCACTGGCAGAAGAGAAAACTGGGTAAGCAAGAAAATAAATATTATTAAAACAAACAAACAAACAAAACCTCACACAAAGAGTACCAACTGTCTTAAGGGGGAAAGAAAGAAAAATTAGGCTGTTGTTGTTACGAACTGTTCCTAAGGATACTTCAGAAATGTGCTTAAGGGTGTGGCATAAAACCTTATTAGGCAAGAAAATGAATGCCATAATCCTCTGAATGCCACTTCTTGGGGACAAACACTTAAAACCAAAACACGTTTTGCCCATACCTGCTTCTTACCTGGCCTAACATACCAATAGCTAATGAGAAATTAAAGATCTATGCCTTTGGTTATTGTTGCTAATTAAAGCACGAAGTAGAATGTTTCCATCTTTATCCATGACTTGAATGGGAGTTCAGCCTAAATAGGAATTATCCAAGGATTGCAGGGTTTGTCCCACTATGTTACCTCTAATTACTTTTAACCTACATAAATAAGATAACAGTATCCCCAAAGTAAATGAGATGTCAGCCTTCAGCTCATTTCAACAGCCTGTTCAACCCTTTGAAGGCACTGAAAATCTCCACTGACTTCAATGGACTTTGGATCAAACCCTAAGTCTTTAAACTATTTTGGATTAAAGTGGATTTTGGCAGTTGGCCAAAGAGAAAAAGATTTAAGAGCAGCAGAGGGGTTCCTGAGGATTGTCAGATGACAGGGGTGTGCTTAAAATTTCTCTGTTTTCCTATAGAAAGAGACTTTCTTTACAGTATAATTGTATCAAGCCTGGCATTCAATCAAAAAAGAGGAAGATGTAGTTCATTATAGGAACCTATTTGTTTTAGCACAACTATTGTGCCTGTTTGAGTATTTATCTTAAGGGGAGAGAAAAGCTTTATGGCTAGCTAAATATGCTCTTAATGCAGGTTAAAGTATCTTCTCTTTAATGTTTTTAAGGTTTAACTTTAATGTATGGCATTATTACTTTGTGGAAGAGAAATTAAATGTAATGTAGTGGAATCTAATGGCACATGATGTATCTAATCAAAGCTTAAGAGAGAGAATAATGCTTCATGGATAAGAGCTGCCACTCAAATTGCAGTATTTTGTATTCCTTTAAATGAATAGATGTTAAGAAGATAATCACCATTTCATGTCTGATATCTTAGTATTATATTAACACTCACACACACATGCAGGTCACAGCTTCAGGGTTTGGCTTCCCCCTCCTCCCTCCCCCCTGTAATATTCTGAAGTCTGGAGAGAAAAGTGAAAAAAAACACCCTGCGATTTGTAAGGCTTGAAATTGGAAAATTTCTTTAATGTATTTTTATCATTCAATCTACATAACTATTTTCAATAGAGCAGCTTCTAGATGCTGTACATTACTTATCTCTCACTGACAACATGGAGATCCAGTGAATGCCAGTATTTTCAGTGGTTTCACTGGAATGAGTTGTAGGAGCACTGGACTGTATAATATCTTCCAGGCCACCAACGCCAACCCCAGCTGCTCAGCCAGACAACGGATGCCCATGCCTCCTGGGCATCACATTAATGCTATCATAAATTTTCAATCATTAAAGTTAAAGGGTTTGGGTTGTGGGTTTTTTGGTTGGTTTTTTTTGTTTGTTTGTTTGGGGTTTTTTTTTGTTGTTGGTTGTTTGTTTTTTTTTTACTCCCACTCTTCCCATCAGAGATGTTCCAAAACCTCATTTCTCAAACAGAACAGAACTTTCCTTCTAATTTCCATCTTAATGAATTTATGGCTGGGTTATACCCATTTATTCTTATGCCAATGTTGCCCTTTTTTTCTTCCTGGTTTTTATTTCCTGACACAGAAAGACAGCAATGATATCTCCCCCAAGAGCTTTAGGCATAAAAGGGTGATTGTGCAGTAAAGTCTAGAGTTGAGCAGCTGAAGACATGTCTACTATCAAGATGTCCATCTTTGCTTGGAATGGTGGGATGCCAGCTTCAATTAACCAACTTTGTTATATACAAAATACAAATCAGCCCTTGTCTAAAGATGTTACATTTTATATTGACTATATTCCCTTAAATTTTACTAGCTTCACTTCATCTAAGCTTCTTTTTATTTGGGAGCTTTGGGTTTTTTAGGGGCAACAACAGATGAACTTCTGTAAGAGAATATTAGCCTTCAGATAATTTTTTTATAATTTTTAGTTCTTTCTGAATAGTTATTTTTATCCACACCTGAATCTTCTACAAATTCAGTCCCTTTCAGTGAGTGTCTATATGATCACAGAAAGATGCAACTAAAATATGGACCATGAACATCTATGAGAGAAGAAAACAACGGAGAAAGTTTTCTTAAGAAAACTTGCTTTTTGCCTTTCAAGAGACCAACTGTTCCACTTTTTGTTCTCAGTCAGTTCTGCTGTGACTGAAGAGTTCCTGCTTCAATAGCTACCCAGCCTGGCTAATCAAGTGAATGCGGACCATTTCCATGCTTCCGACTTTCAGAGATGATTTCTAGCTATTGATAAGTATGAAATAAAGATGAACAAAGGAGAAAGTGACACAGATCCAGCAAACACACCAAAAAGCTAACAGAAGAAAAATCCCCAGTTGCACCCTCTTCAGCTGAGGTAGGGTTAAATACAAAAGAAACTGTAATCAAATTCAGAGGAATTCTCATCTGCTAAAAATAGCTTAATCATAGAAAGATCTAAGGCCTGCATGTTCAGAAAAGCAGGAGACAAAATATTCTAAATCAAAGACTGATTCCTTGGAGCACACTTTTTAAAGTATTACCTTTAAGCAGACTAAAAAGTAAGTTTCTTATTCCACCCCATTAAGAGATCCTCCTACCGGGCTGCCATCCAATTGCAATTGATACCCCTTAAAGTTCAATACCTTGACCTTCCTGACACAAAACTCTCTTCTTAGTAATTCTGTCCTAAGAAACAGACAGATGAAAGAGACCAGAGGGGAAAAAAAAGAAAAAAAAAAAAAAAAAAAAAGGAGGGGGGGAGGGAATTGTGCACTAAGCATCAAATGTCACTTTATAGAATCTGGGGAAAGGGTGTAAAGTTTCCACCTCTTTCCTCAAGTCTGCATGGTAGCTGGAATGAACAAAATTGAAGACCCACCACTTTCTTAAGCACTCAGGTGTTTAGTGCCAATACTGTCTGGAAAGGCAGTACTCAATCTATTTATGTGTACTTCCCTTTTAAAAAAAAAAAGTATTATGACTTCATTCTACAATCCAGACCTGTGCATGTATTTGTGGCTTTATAAAAATATTGTATAAAATCTCGCTGAACACCTCTGCAGATCATTCAACCCATTGAGAAACTTCCAGTAATACTTAAAAGGGATATGGAAATACATATTATATTTGCAGAAAACAGAGTAACAAACAAAAAAACCATAAAACTAATAGACTGACAAACTGGGGCATCAGAAAATTTTCTTCCCCACTGTTCCATGTCAAGGATTCTTATGCCCATCTAAGAGGGCCATCTCAATGCTCCACTCAGAAGTGGGTGTTTGTATGCACAACAGGAAACAGCCTCTTATTGATTTTATCCCTTTCATGAGTACAGTCTCAATAATTAGTAATATCTGGATACTAGGTAGTTATTATACAATCCAAGCATAAACAAATTTCAACCAAGAAATAAAATTCAATAAGTAGAATGAACCTTTTAACCACTATACATATATCTGGCCACAAACAGTTTTCCTTCTTATTCTAGTCCCTTGCCTCTACCTCTCATAGAAGCTAGATAAGAGGTAAAGTCACTGAAGTGACTAGGAATTACATTTAGACAGTATCTCCCACAGGTATATTTCAAAATGTTTAAGTGCTTAACTTACGAATTCATAAATTCACCCACGAAGGACACAAATACTGTTACCAGTTTTACTAACAGGCAAAGTAGCATAGGAGACCAATTTATTCAATCCTTTATCAAGCCAAACTGTTGGGGAAGCCAATGATATTTTGATGCAATAAAGGTGTACACACAACTTGTCACAAAATCTTAAGCATATCCAATACCACTTAGGAAGTCAGTGACAGCAAATGTGCAGAAGCATGGGTTTTACCTTACTACCCTGACAAAATTGAACTATACAGTTCCAAGTCCTTAAATCACCTGGCAGGCCATTTGTACTACAGAAGGTGTGAATTATGATTCTTTGACTCCTTAAGGTTTCTTCCTTATTACAGAGCTGCACTAATGCGTTATATCTAGGACACTACCGCAAGATGGATGTTCTACAGCATTTGTAGTAGGAAGTGAATCTAGTAGCGATTCTTAAATGACTGCAAGAAACGGTTTTGAAGTGTGAGGAAGAAAACACAAAACATGAGGAAGAAACATGAGACATAACATGTCTCTCTAGAAACTTTTGATTTTTCCAGCATTCTGTATTACGAAACACAAAATTATTTTAATAAAAGGGCATGAATTGTCAATATCGAAAGTGAAAACTACAGAGGCATCTTAGTACTGACACAGCATGTTAATATAAATAAAGCTCTTGTTTATATTAACAATATACTTACGAAACATTCATGATTTTCTTTATATATACTTGTCACTCTTGTAAATATTCAAATAATTTACACAAACAATTTTCAAATAACATATTCCTTGAAATATCTACAGTAAAAGGTTGTAGTATTTGTTATTTGTGTTGATTCACATGTCATTTATTTATCTTCTCTGATCACATAAACATATAAAACCCCACAATATGTGTAACATAATTCATGCATTTTTTAGATCCTCACACAATGCCTAAATATCGAAATCTAGCAACTAACAGACTCTCATTTGGACCTTTTTTCCTGAGAACATTTGTAAACCATTTCTTTACTGTTCTGCTGTCTCAAATAGTAACAGAGCGGTAATTCTTTGGTTCCTCCCTCCATGTTGTTTCTATAACTTGTCACACACACATTGAGACAATGTGTAAAGGACTTGTCACACAAGAGAATGGCCACTTGATAAAATATTATCACACCAGGGATAAGAAAAAAAAATCATCATAACTAGATGCCTCACAGAAGCAAGACTTATAGCAGATGCATAGTCAGAGTGTAAGTGTAAAAAGCATGGCTATTTCTTCATATTAAAATAACATCAAAACCATATGCAGCGAAAAAGTTTTCTGTATATGGCAATCTGGTAAACCAAGTGTGGTCTATCCCTACCGCAAATGTAATGTTATCTATCTGTGGATTCATCTGTTTTACAGAGGCATTGTGAGCTGGAGATAGGGTGGAATCACTTTCCATTGTAGGAACAGCAAGAGGGAGAGGGCAGAGGGAAGAGTGACTAGGAAATAAAACTCGTACCTAAGATAGAGCTGATGGAGAGATCTGCAGCTTCCAGGAACTAGCAAGCACTGCTTCCTTCCAAAACAATTTCCTTCAAACATCACAAATTCAATGCACAACAGGCTTAGGAAACCCAGTTAAAGAGGGATTTGGCCTCTCAACAAAAGGAGAGCCAGTCAAGGAGCATCTTTCATTTAGGCTCAGTAAAGGAAACTAGAAAAAAATGTAACCCAAGCTGCTTTGCAGTGACAGCCCTACAAGCAAAACGAAGAGTTTACAAGCAAAACTGAAATATTTCTTCTCCTAGAAACATCTAGTTTCTGCCAGCCCAAAGACAGCAGCAGTGAGCATGAAATGTGAATGTGATTTCCCTTGGGACTACACGTTATTATAAAAGACAGAGGCTAGATTCTTGACAGCTTTCTAGGATCTCACGACTTCAGATCTGCTTAGATGGTTTCAGATCTCCTTAGACAATGAATTATTGTCTAAGATTAAGAACAGTATCTCCCATTTATTTTGTCACCTAATTCAGAATAGAACATGATTCTACCTCAGATTTTCAAAAAAATCAAATGAAATCTTGGTTAAAAAAAAAAAAAAGCCACAACCATGAACCTGTTTACCATAAACCAAAACCAGTGTAGTTCTTAGGATCTTAGGTCACATACAGCCAACTAGCAGAATCACTTGCAAATACTAGAGGTGGCAGCTTGGCTGCACTGAAGTCAGCAAGATTTCTGCTACTGATCTTAAACTACTGGGGTTTCACCTCATCTTTTGTGATCTCGTGGAACTAGTGCCTGGTATCACAGCACTGGTTTGTTTAAGACAACATTTCTGCATGCAGAAGAAACTCATAATTCCTGCTCATTCATAGCATCCATAATTTGGTTAATGTAACAGAAGCCAGGGTTTAGCTAGGTTATCATCTGAAACAGGTTTAACATAGAGCCTATAATCAGCAGGATTCTTGGGAAAACAAATAGCCTTGAAGGGATAATCGCTATTTGGAAGTCAAGTTATGTAAAACATATTTCCCCCTGTGTTATTGCTTCAAGTTGTTTGATTGCACCTAGTATGTGTAAAGAGTGGAAATTATAGACTCTTCACCCTGACTGGTTTAGGCTCTGTTGTTGTAATAGCTACTTAAGTTTTAAAGGGCTTTCTTGCCTTTTTCTTTTGGTCTTTCTTTCATGCAGGTAAAAGCTGATAGGAGTAAAGTAATGAGACAGGATAAAGAAATTTGCAGCCAAGGAAACTCTGCCAATTTTCTAAAACAGATGCCAATGCTTTTGGCACCTTCTTGTAGTTGACTAAAAAATGAGTCCAAATTTATCATCAAAGAGCTAGCCAGGCATGCAGATTGCACACATATCTCCCTCAAAGGAAAAGCTTACAAAGTTAGACAACTTCACAGTATCACTTTCTCTTAAAACACAGATCAAATAACCCTCCTTCCTTCCTCCCAGCGCAGTCAACACTGTATCTACTACAGTATATACACAATTGCGTTTCTTTTTACTCTTCTATTATTATCCATGTATATTGTACACATAACAGACAATAAGATATACTAGAGGTAAATATAATACATCCACACATACCAGTGCGTAGCTACTGTTTACCCCCAATATTCCCAATACAGAAACTGAACGAGAAAAGGGGAACATCATTACAGCAACAAAATATCCCTGCTTTACTACAGACAAAGTAGTTCTTTCACAGTTTCATCCTGTCAGTAAGAATGCCAAAGCCTGGCTCCATGTCCTTCTTCAAGCAAAGCACTTTCTCACATGTATTCTTCAAGCAATTACTAGAATTGTACAATGTAACTACAATACCACTACCCCAGCTAGCCACAGTCTTCAAGGTACATATGCATTGTTGGACCAAACCCAATTTCCCATATGCCTGAGTTTTGTTTATAAATAATATTCCTGCCAGTGCTTGAAAAGAGGTAAGAGAATGGAAGGCATGGATTTTGGGGTAAAAGGCCAACAATGATTGTATTTTGCACTTCTATCTCATTCTCCCTTCTGTTTTCCTTCATTCTCAGTGTCAGTTATCAGCACGGAGAAAGCAGAAAAACCTTCACCTTCTAATCTGGACACAGCAATCCTGCTACATTCTTAAAGCAGGCTGACAAGGTTATCTTATGGAAAGAGTTGAAAAATGGAAGATATTTCTTAGAAATAGCATTTTCTTGTAGGTATAGATTTTTCTGTATGTGTAGAATATAGGAAATTAATACTGTTGTTAGAGCTGTAATTTTTTAATTCCCTGACTTCAGAGTGTGAATTGGCCTCAGTCATGCTAGGATTTCATTCTGAAGCTTTGTATTGCATAATCATAATAGGTATCATAGTCATAATATCATAGTATGATGAAATACATTAAAAGTAAAATAGAATGTGTATTGCATGTACTGTGTAGCCTATTAAAAGAACATGCTAATGCAATGAGGCAGATCCTCAGCTGGGACAGACTGTTGTAACTTTTAACCCAAAGCTAAGAAGCCAGCTATATGTACATATGTTGGGGGGGGAGGGGAAGGAGAGAGAGTTTGTGGGATTTTGTTTTAGTTTTACTTTACTATAACCATACCTATTCGAGAATAAGAGGACAAACACATTTTGACAATCTGATATGTATGTCTAATTTGCACACACACATATATATATGAGATACTGAGTGCGTACATGTTCGTGTACAGATCATACACGTAGCAACTTTCCAAAGTTCTGCTTGCTCTCTTATGAATAATATTTTATTTGCCCATAAAATATACTTTATTTTTCATTATAATTATCATTTCAGGAAAGCAGATTGTTGCCAAAGTCACTTAATTTTCACGTTCATTTTACAAGGTGGAGATTACACTTTAAGCAGATAGAATCTAAACTAACTAGAATAAGCAAACAAATACATTTTGTCAGTTTTGCTCGAATGTTATTAACTCAGGAGTTGAAGGTCATGCTTCATGTCCTTTTAAAAAAAAAAAAAAAAACACACACCTTTCCCTTAAATTTACATTTCTACAGTCTCTTTCCCTTCTCTACGATCACTTCTTAATTTCTCCTAAATTTCAAATATACACACATACACCCCAACAGTCACTTAGCCCAAGACAGCTACTTTAATAAGTTAGACATTCTCAAAATAATTCTTAATGCATCACACATGCAATATTCTCCTAGGACTATGCTCTGCCCTCCACTATGCAGACAGCTTATTATTCAAAATATGCAATGAATCATTAATGACACACACCCGCAGAGGGGAGATCAGAATTAAGCCCTTAGTCCGTGTGTAATATTTGCTCTCAAACTTCATCTGTCAGGAGCAACGGTACTTCACTTACCATTGCCAAAAAACAAATTGGAAAAAAAATTAAAAATTAATATGATCTATATGATTTCTTTCTGTGGCCTCTACACCATGTACGTGGGACAGGTATTATACTGAGTGGTCTCCTATTTCTGCTTATGCATAGATTTAACCCAAGAGTTATTTGTGGTGCTCAGTGTCCATCTTTGGGGAAGGGCCCATTCTTTGAATACTACTCTCTCTCAAACAGCCTGCTATCTGCTTGCAAAAGATTTAAAAAAAAAAAAAAAATTAAGACAAAGCAATGCCTTTCTAAAAGTACAATCCAGAAGGCAATACTAGAATATAAGAATGACTCTGAGTCAATAGTGACTCAGATAAATGATCCATTTAGCTTCTTCTGCTCTCTTTAACAATGTCAGTTATCCCTACTGCTAAGGTAGCACTGCTTTTGTTGGTTTGTATTATGAAGAAGGCATAATCCCTTAGTTAGCCTGCTTACATCTGATCCATATAGCTTAGCTCTTTTATCTATTTCATTGCCAAACCTGAAAAGACTAGAAGGGGTCCCCTAGAAAGGGGAACCTCAAAACACATCCAGTTCCCAATTACCTGGAGACTTACAACAAGCCACAGTTCTCATTTTACAACTCCTGGAATTACTTTTCTGTCACGTAAGTGTATTTATTGTTATGGAAACTAGAAAAAAAGCTTTTAGCAATTTTGACCACAACCTGCTTCTAGAACTAGAATGTTTTCTTAGACTATACCTACAGTATTTTGTCACAGGTGTCCTGTGAACTAAAAGAGTTGAAAAAAATGAACTGGGAAAAAATCATGGAAATTTAACACAAGAAAATGAAAAATGGTCTCAATCTTCCTTAATGTTTTTCCCCATACAGATATTGTTGTTAATTACTAAGCATGTATTTTGGTACCCAAAGACCTTTCTCAGCATGCCCATGCTCTCTTTAGGGCCAGACTCCAAATGACTAATACAACAGCACAGCAGAGTTAGACTTATCCAACTCTCTGCATGCCGTATTTGGATTCTCTGCGTTAAAAGTCTGGAAGTCTAGAGACAGTGCTCCTGTAATCCCTCCAAAAACTGCTGAGGAAAGGAAGCAGAAATAGTGGGAGCGCTCTGTAACAATATCATGCACCCACAAAGGCAAAGCCCTGAAATCCAAGATTTAAGAGGGTCTTCATAACCTGTACCTAGAAGTCTAATACCAGATGTATCACATTTACTGCACATGCTGCAAAATTGATCCCCACTGGATCTGCCCATTTGGATCAACTAGATGTGCAATTAGAGTTCTCTGCATATCGTGCAGGTACTTTGCCCACGGTCTTTCAATGGCTTAAGACAGCTCTGGGAGAGAGCATAAACTTTAGACGCACACACCCTGCACCTGAAGCTCACCCCAAACTGATAGCCTTCAAATCTGGATCCCAGCTATGAAATATATTTATGTATGAGATTATATATATGTATATATATACACACACACACATTGAGACAGAAAGGATGAACGATCCTGACATTTGCACCCCTCTTTGAAGGTGAAAGCAAGCAGTTCCCCATACCCACACCTTTTTTTAAAAAACTAAAGGAATATAAGCAGTAAGGAGCTTGCTGCAACACTCCACAAAGCAGTATTCAAATATGAAAAGGGTGAAGAATACATTTTGTGATTAAAAAAACCCTGGGCCTACTGCTGCCCTAAAGTGGGGTGGGGGAGGAGGGAGGAAAATTTTTAAACAGATATACATTATTGGCATAGCCAAAAGAATTCTTTGGAAGGGGGACAGTACACTTCATTAGTACATCTGCAACCAGG
Source organism: Platalea leucorodia (assembly GCF_965183815.1). Classification (NCBI taxonomy): domain Eukaryota; kingdom Metazoa; phylum Chordata; class Aves; order Pelecaniformes; family Threskiornithidae; genus Platalea; species Platalea leucorodia. Next base: position 95,914,573 of record NC_138823.1, on the reverse strand, counting down.
GGTAAGTTCTTAGTGGCAGAGATAAAGTATCTAAAGAATAGCATGAACTCCATCAGTGTTGGGTAAATCTCATGTCTCAGCCCAGGGCCAGCACCTTGAATAAGCACCTCACTTGTTCAGTTCCAATAGATGATGGAATTGAGCTGAGTGGGAGAAGCCTGTGGGATCCACCACCTCACAGAAACAACTTTTCTGGTAACAAAGAACTCGATGGACTGCTGGACAAATCCTAATCCATGCTGCCTTTATGCACAGATACTACACTGCTGACAGATTAACAGATTTTATACAGGGAGATATTTTGGACCTAAACACCTAACTGAGTCCTCCTGGTAAGCCCCTCCTGAGCTTACTCATCTGCTACCAAACATGAGACAGCTGACAGGTTTTTAAATGATGAACTCCTATGGGTCACATTACTTAATTATACAGTACATCCAGGGATACGCACATGGGTCTTTTATGGTAAATGATATGACTGTCTTAAAAACTCATTAATATGTCATTAACCAAGCAGACATTTACTAATTAAACAATTAGCCCCTCTCTTCTATTCTTTTGTTCCACTCAGAGATGCTCATTTACTATGATCCCCACTCAGATTTTTTTTTTTTCCTCTTTTAATTTCTTTTTCAGGAAAAATATATATCTATAAAACATTTCCTTTGCTTTTGGCTCACTTTAGTCAAACGGGAAACCAAAACAAAGTCTAGATTCCCAGCTGGTGAAAATCAACTTTATCTCATGGAAGTAAAAGGAGTTATGGTGATTTACCCCACCTGAGGATTTTGCTTCAGGCTTCCCAAATACAAGTAATGTATTGATTTCAAATGCATGTCTACTGTCAATATGTGGGCTTTGCCTGTCCAAACCAATAGTGATTTTTACAAAACTTCCAGAAATGCATTCAACAACCAGTCCGAGCTGCATAATTATTAAATGCAAACAAAACCTCCAACACCAATAAAGCAAGTATAAATATGCAAGGATCAAGGCCTGGAAGCAGATCATTCTGAATCACCATATGAAGTTAAACACCAAAGGAGCATGCTGTATTCCTGCCTTTGAAATTCAAAGGATTTTTAATAATTTTACTTGAGCTGTTTTCTGCTGATAAATGTAGCTTGATCATGTTTGATGTGTTTTAACTGTGTTAAACTCTGATACAAAGAAGGATTATCAAATATCTCAAACTGGAATAGAGTGAGTTTCTTTTTGGAGAGAAATCAAAAGGTAAACAAAATTGTATTTCTACTCAAATGGCCATCATTTTTACTGTATATACAGTAGTTCTACTAACATGTAAATATTTCATATATATATAGGCTGAAAGAGAGAAAGCAAAAGGAATGTTTCTTTTACTTCTTACAAGTGTTCCAATTCCTATAGTTTTATTTACTCTTACTTGCCAGGAAACAGTCTTTCAGAAGCACTGGATCATTTGCAGAAGATTATAGAAAAGGTTCAACCAGGCACTGGCAAAGGGAGAAAGACAAGTCTTTTAAATGACCCCTCCTCATACACAATGAAGAATTATGCCTCATCTCTGATGCTTCCTGCACTATATCTTCACTCAGAATCACACTAAACAACAAAAGCAAATCAGGTCCTAGAGAAATTGGGGATCACTAGCCCAAGTTCACCTCACATACCAGGACTGGATAAAATCTTTCCCTTGGCTTTTCACATTTCGTCTCAGGTGGGCAATCCATGGCAGCTGGAGGCTGGTATAGTCCGCTAGCATAAATTACCAGGGATGATGAAGTAGCTTCAGAGTAGTTAACAGTAGCTTACACCTCAGTATTCACCAGGACCCAACAGGCCATCAGAAAAATACCAACAGCTTTACTGCAATGGAAGAAGATCTGGCTCAGAAAGTATGAGGTACTGTATGGACAAGTCAAATGAATACAGTATTTAAGACTAAACAAAACTTGAGAAAATTCTTGCTTAGGAGAAGGGTTCCGTTCACAGCCACAAGATGGAAGCCTTCCATATTCTCTGTGGACAAGCATAGCATGGGTAATGACAACAAAAGCTTCTCCCACACCGCATCACTGAAATGCCTCTTCTTGAACTGGAAGGACAACAGCGAGGTATCTGGAAAAGTCAGGTCCAGTCCTCCCTGGCTGGAGGTCCTGACTCTTGCCCTGTCACACATTTGAAGCCAGCAGCCCTTTGGAAAGCAAAGATGACTCTATTCTTGCTGACTTAATTCTGTGGTCTACAAGGGATCAGTTCAGTTACAAGCAACAGAAATGACCGCACATTCACTGTCACTGACTAGAAGTTCACTCAGGCCATCAGGAACACTGAATATCCATCAGAGCTGTAGCATGTTTTCATTCAAAACTACATACAGCCTTTATGTTTAACCACAAAGCAGTTAGCATAGTAATACTACACAAAGTCTGTAGTAGGCTAGACTCCTCTCCTACACAACATCCATGAGGCAATAATTATGTGGCAACAGCTCTTTTGCAGCAACCAGAGAGTATAAAGAAGCTACAGCCCAAAGGAAAATTGACCTCTAAGGATAAAGTCCCTGACTTTCAGAGTATGGATTTTTTTCCCCAAGATTTTTTCCTAAAGCACCACTTATTTAGAGAACAGGGGCAGCATGAGAATGGAGACCCACCTACACTATGAATGAGATGCAAATCATGAATAATTTTCATAGATTTTCAAGAGGCCTTTAGATAGAAGAAATATCTGTCTTCTAGTGACTAATATAACCAGCCAAAGGTCTGCATGTAAACAACACCAGTTGCCATTTACTACTAGACAAGCCACCCTAATTCCACAATCAGGTAGTAATTAAGTACAATGACAAAACCCCACACTTCGGGTTTTTGTTTTCATCACTGCCACACAGACAAGAACGCACAGGCAAGGAAGCTGCAGCTCCACTCTTTTAATACCTGTTGTATATAGAAGGACAAATTTCCAGAACTGGAAACATAGAAGAGCAAAGTGGTATTTGCGTGAGAAAGATTTTCATAAAGGAAAGATCAATCCCCCCTCCACTGACTGAAGGGAAAATTAATTACTGCAGTTGGCAGAGGATAAATGATTCCAATTTACAGACTTGTGTAATTATAGCAGCTGCAGAGTCGAAGACTGGATGCTAACTTTGAACCTCCACCCCAACATGACATTTCTACTTGCGTTTAGTTCTGCCACTTGTGAGCATGTTGAAAGTTCTCTCACTGTGTCTTCATAATTATATGTTGGTTCAAAAATAATCATTGGCTCCATTGCATAGATGAAACCTTATCATCTGGTTAGCAAAAGGTATGTTGTATCGTCTTTGAAGTGCTGAAATCCCCACAGTGGAAAATTTATTAGGGGAAAGTGATGTTATGGCAACACAATTAATTCTGCCACAACATGTAGAATTAACTACACTGTTAAGAATTAAGGATTCAAAGAAGAGTTCAAAGGAAGAAAAATACTGTATGTCAAATCATAAAGTGTAACCTTTGTATAAGCTCTAACAACACCATATTGTAAAGAGCCATCTCAGTGAGACATCTAGGTGAAGAAAAAAAGAAAAAAAAAAAAAAAACACATGAAAATAAATGGTTAAGGAGATGTGGAAACATCTTTAGTGTTTTTCTTTTTTTATTTTTTCTCATAGGAGGTTGTCAGTTATGCTTGTATAGAGAATTCTGTTCTCTTTTTGAAGCCAAGAGGAAAGTTTTTAATCTCATCTTTAACTTTAATCCTTTAAAATATGTAAGAGATTTAGACATGAACAGGGTAAATTTGGCAGAAGATCCTAGCTATGGAAGTAAGGTAATTTCTTTCAACTACTGATTGCCAAGGGAGTTCAAAGCCTGCCACCTAAACTATCTATCAATTCCAGCTACAAGCTGCAATCTACTGATTTTTTACATTTCTTTTTATTGATCAAAAATATTTAGAAAAGTCACCAGCTACAAATGAGTGAAACAACATGATTATTACATACAGGAATGAGGGCTCTCTAGTGCTGTTGCTTTTTCCAGAACAAATGAAGAATGAAAGACATTTTCTCAAGCAATACACACAATAGCATCTGTGGTGACACTGTAGTTATTTTATGCACCAACAAGAAAGGAGCTAGTCCACAAGAACAATTTCAGAAAGTCTTAGAAAATTGGCAACTGAGTCAAACACTCAGCTTTTAGTACAAGGAGACTATTTTGACTTTAATAAACTGTTTTATGCTATCTAAATGTCATATAAACCTTATCTACCAAAGCAGTGTACTTACATTCCATTAGTGAAATGGAGGTATAGAAGCCACAGTATGACTTTTTCCCCCTAAAGTATCAGTACACACATACATACACTGAAAATGCTGATTTGCCATACACTACTATCAGGCTATTGCAGTTGAACTGAGGTCAAATCCCATGGTATCCCCTAAGACTACATTCCTGTTCTATCCAGCGCTTCCTAATAGGAATAAAAAGTTTGGGTTTTGTTTGTTTGGTTGGTTGGTTGTTTTTTTTTTTTTTCCCAATAAACGTTACAGCAAAGATTGGAATCTGAAGAAGAGATTTACATGGAAAACTGGCACAAAATAACAACATACCTTAACTTAGGTTTCACAGAAATCCTTGGAAAAGCTTAACATTAAGCCAAATGGCTGAAACCTGTTTCTTCTCATCACGGTCAGCCTCTGGATTTAATTACCTGGGTACAAATCTACCAGCTGAATTCAACTAGCAGGTTTACACCCCTCTATTTAAACCACCCTTATTTATTAGGCAAATTTGCACTGTTTTCAATGCCATTGCATTAACAAACCAAGACAGCTGAGGCCTGTTTTAAAAAGGACTGACTCAAAATGATGGGAGATCTCAGGTTTTGGCCATATGCAACTATGGTACAAAAGATGAAGCAATTATCTAATCAGATAGGCTTGGCCTCGTCTACTCTTTGATCAATTCAATATGTGCAAAACCCATGTCATATGAATGAAAAATCTAATCCAGAATGAAATGACTATGTCATAAGAACAAAAAACTAATCCAAGCGGGCCCACATTTGTCACGTCAGACCCAGGACAAACTGAAGTGCTGTTGAACGCAATGCATTTTATATCAGTGCTAACAAAATTAGGATTTAACTTCCTGTCCCCTCTCTTAAATAATGCACAGCATTAGCATAATTAAAAATCAATATGGAAGAAAAAAAACAGTGCTGCAGTACTTAATGCACATATAATAATCTTTAAAATACCATAAAAACGTTGTTTCTATTGGAGCTAATGTGCATAAGGTCCCATAGTACAGATGAAACACTTCATTATTATACTTAAACCAGTTATTGCAAAACTTTTTTAAAACATCCCAGGCAAGGTCACAAATGCCTATCCTGGCTATAAGGTATGCTTGATGAAACATCCTCAAAATCTTGAGCAAGCATTTGATATGTTTATACAAGTTATACACTTACATTATAGGTTAAACTCACATAACTATATCCAACTTAGAATGTAGGAATCTCTATTAATGAAAAACTCCTAGAGAATTCAGTAAAAATTTTGCCTGAATACGGTATTCAGAACCTCCCAGAGATATGCAGGAGCTAGTTTTATCAGAGTTCTGTCAGGAGCTAGTCCAAATCCCTACAAAGTCAATTCAGTCAACTCTGGAACACCCCTCTTAAAAATAGTTTTATCCTTGAGCAAACATGAAAATAGAGAACATTTAAATAAAATGCTTTTTACTTTGCCTATAATTTTCTATTATTAGCCTTGTTATTATTGAAGGCTTTTTTCTAAGCTTTCATCCCCACCACTGGCAGCCTTCTGTAGCTGGATTTTTGTCACCTTCATAATGCTATGATTTGTTGCCATGGAAATTATTGCTATGTCACAAATAAATAGAAATTTATGCCTTTGTGGAAAGAAACAATATTCTAACCTAGGAAAGTACAAATATCTAAAACTGGAAACTGACAAAAAATAAAGCAGCTTGCTGTGAAACTTAGCTAATGTTGAACTCTGAATCAGAAAGAGGCTTGAGCAATTTTAAGCTGTTGAAAAGTCCTTGTGTGCATGAAGAACATAGATGCACAGAAGTTTTCTGGTTATAAGCTTACTACCTCTTACTGTATTTAGTCAGAAGAGAAAAATATATCTATACCAACTGAGTAGAATTAAGAATTTAAATAGAAAAAGAAACTAGTATATTCCTGAGTCAGAGTCAGGTTCGTTTGAACCATATATAAGTTCCAACAATGAGAGTAGGCAGACAGTCGTAGCACCCATGTTAGAAGTTTGTCTTCTCATGTTTCCTATATACCTGAAAGAAAGGAGGTTCCTTCAGAAGGCTCATTCTAGAGACTCTAGACAATTCTCACAGTGCCTAAACTAGAGTCCTGTTCTGGCCTTCTGGAAGTAGAACAGGACTTTTTAAGTATTTTACTTTTTCTGTCTGCTATTTTTGCATGTGCTCTATTAGTAATTTCTATTCTAATTTTGAATGCTTATTGATCTACTCTGTTTTTTTTAAATCCTCTCTATTAGCATGAAGATCATCTGTGTGATCTCTTAAATCTCACTTGATGCGACGATTTCACTTGTGTTATTCTGTATACATTTCTTCTCTCTGAATTTCCATTTCTGCCTAGCAGATATTCCTTAAAAGTATAATTATTTATTATTTTTGTGCACAGACTGTTCCGGATCTTTACACTACAGTGCTAATGAAATCTAGACAGAAAATTTAGAACCATATCACTTCAGATAGACAAAAGAATTGATAAAAATTTGTTTCAATAGCATGCTACTCATACTGTTTTCCTGCAGGGATGCTTTTCAGTTGAAGCACGCTAAGTCTCATAAAGAACATGCACTAGACAATAAAGACTGCTAAGAGGATCTGAACCTGCCAAGTTCAAGAAGTGCTAGAGTTCAGAACTTCCAGACAAGGACTACTGTTCATTTTTCTCCCTGAAGCCATCACTCTGCAGCAGGAAGATGGAGGTGTGGATTTCCCTAGTTTTCCTGCAGATCCTTGAAATACAAAAGATCAGGCTCCTTAATTCTTCTGCCCTTCATCAGGAATGAGAACTGGATATGGTTAACATATATAGTAAGGATGCTCCATCTTTGTGAAACCGGAAAACATCATTCCTCTTGTCCTCCCACATTATCTTGAAATATGACCTCAAGATATAATTGGTAATAGATTTCATTGACGGAAATTTATTCCTCCTTCTTTGTTTTCTTTACCTTCCTCCTTTACCTACCTTTTTCATCACAAAACAAGGGAAGGAGGGGAAAAAAAGTCAGAAAAAAGTTGGAAAGATGGAGATTGTGAAGTCTAAAATTATCCTATTACAAACTGCAAAATAGCAAACAATCTCATAAATAAAGCTTTCTGGTTTGTTTCATTGCTTTTGTCTTTATTATTGTCATTTTCTCAGTTAGACTCATTCAGCTGACCGAGAGTTCATTCACACAAATGTTTTCAGAAAGCTTAAGAATAGCAAAGGCTTGCCCAAATAAATATTCATGAAGGCATTCCCACCAGATATGGTCTCACAGCTGAAGAGAGATTTATTATTATTATTATTATTATTATTATTATTATTATTCATACACTGGAGGAGATGAACAACTATATTTCTCAAAGTTTGCAAAGATAAAAAAAAGTCGTCTTTTGTATAACTGACTATCCTCTACCCAAGAAATAAAAAAAACAGACTGTAACTTTGATAACCCACCTCCTGAGACAAATCATGAAAACCAAATGACAAATTCCATTTGTTAAGCAATCAATATAGTTAAGGTTTGATGACACAAACAATTGTCTAAATAAATTAAAGAGTCCACTTAACCATCAATCTTAAAATAAGCTAACATTGACTTCCAGAATCAGCCTCTCTGGCACGGAGTTGAAGGGTAAGATGCTGAAAGACAGCCAGTGAAGCAGGAATGCCAGCTGGGGAGGAAAAAAAAGCCTTTTTGGCTTAACTAGAAATGATGGTTAATATTCTTGGTGAAAAGAGCTTTGGTAGAGTGGAGAAGGGTGATATACTGTAAAAACAAGAGAAAACATTGGAAAATTGATAGAGTTGAAACAGTATTCATGAATCACTGAGTGGAAGAATAGGACCACAAGGCATCAATCTGAGATGTTATCAAGTATAGTATACATAAACACATTCATGATTTATAATATAAAATTATTATCATATAAACACCTTCATTTAGTTTGCAATGAAAAGAAGTGAAGGTACTTAGAGCATGAGGACATTGCTCTGCCATCATAACAAACCATTCTCCACACATTAACACGTGAAGGCTTTACCTGTCCTTCATTGAGTTGTTTTTGCAACAGCTGTAATGTGTACGACTTCTTTCACTCCTATCTTAAAAACACATACCGGTCTTAAAATAGTTCACTTACTGCAGCACACTAGAACCTACAGTCTGGAAGTAAATATGAAACCTAACAAAATTTCACAATTATGTACATTTAATACAGCTGATGAGAATTTTTCTGGCAACAATAGGTATTTTTAGTGTTCTGGTTTGGTTCGGTTCATAGCATGTTTCACATTTCTTTGCTAAGCTTATATAGTTACCCGAACCTTTGTATTTTATGCTTGCTTTCTTTGGCCAAATAGTCTATGATGTGACAACTTTTTTAATAGGAACACATGTAAAAACACAAAACAGTTAATGTGTTTCTTATGTTCTGCTACAGTTTCTCCTAAAAAGTTCACTGATTTTTTTTTTTCCATTAATGGATGTGGAACAGTTCAATTCAATAGTTTTTACCCATGGTCCACAGGCAAGTTCTAAGGTGACCAAGAAAAGACCTTAGCATCAATGATAATAAATTCATTACAAAAGGGTTTGGACATTCACTTGGAAATGTTTAGAGATCTGAAAATCAAAGAACTTTGAAAACAACTGTGCAACAATATCAATATTCCTTAAAACACTTGAACATCCCCTCTTTGAGGAATATGTAATCTTACAGAGCTGACAATGACATCAGAGCCCAATGCAAATTAAGTCTTCATTATTGACCTGATTTCTGTCTTAAGCTTAAATCATGTAACAATCATGCAAATATTCACTTCAGTAGTCTCTAACTTTCACAGAATTACAGCAAGAAGCAACATATGCAATTATAAAAAACAAAGCTCCTTGCACATATCAGACACTGTTTTAGCAATAAGGATTTTCTCAAGAAGTTGCAGTTTGCTATAGAAACATCTCAATTTTATCACAGGTATTTTCAATCACAAAAGCAAAACAAAGCACTGTATTTCAAGTTAGTATTACTGTGAATTAAAACATTTTTGTTTGCTGAACTGAACCTCAGCATTTCGTTCTGGTTTTGTTAGGTGTCGGTCTGCACCTGCCGTAGCCCACAGCCTAACATCCAAGCTGCTGTCCCCATTCTCTTCAGCAGGGACTACATTTGCCATTGCACAGTGGCCTATGCTTTGAGCCACCATGGGAAACCTAACAGTACTGGTGGGCAAAAGTGAGTGCAAAACACGGCAGCCATACGACAGCTCTCATGCAGCAGTATAGCATTTGGAGCAGATGCAGTGTAGCACTGAAGCAAAACCTGTGGACCTTTCCACTTCCAAGTATTTTGCTGCTTTCGTACCAGTTCAAAACAAAACCAGACTTCTACTTAATGTCCTACGGGACTGGTGTTCCACTTTGTACATCCATACAGGGCTAAAAAGACAGTTTTGATATATTTCAGCAAAAAAGAGTGCTTTGTATCAATTTGTGCAAGGGAAAAAAACCCTAACTTTCAATCCATTTGCAAATTGCAATTGTGCTTCATAAAGCCTCAGGATTCTGCTAAGACAAAACTTCAATGGCCTGTCATCTGTTCAATTTCCTGAAGCTTCAGTTAAGTTTGATCCAGGTTGGGACTTACTTAGTTTACATTTTTTTCATTGCACGCTTTTTATTTTTAGGATGTAATTTTATGGGTTTTCACATTTTTATGACTCAGGACAAATTTCTTTCATCAGCAAAAAAAGGCACAATTGACATTCAATTTTCTCTACTGTTTTTTAGCCTTCAGAGGTGTGCTAGGCATTTCATAGGAAGTATGAAGGACATCAGTGAGCTTGTGAAGGTGAACTGCAGTCCATAGGCTATTACATATTTTATGAGGTCGATTAGAGAGATACAAATTTCAGATTAGACATAATTTTATATCTTAATTTGATTACAAATATAATGATGTGCTCCTCCTCAAGATATTTTAATACCAACATAATAAAGCCTATTTTTCATTCAGTTTGATTTGGCTGATCACAGAAAGCTAAATGCAGCCAGCCCTATGTATCAGAAGGTTTCAAGGGCCAGAACAATAATGATAAATTCATGTTAAGGTACTTCAGGATAAAACTGAAGAGAACCTGCACATGCAGTAAGGAACTGGATAGTACTTAAGATATACTGAGAATGAGGGTGTATCTGAATTCTTCTTCCACTACTTTTCAAAGCACAGGCATCTCAGTCCATCTGGCTCTCTCAGCATGGGTACCCTGCAGAAGACAGGATCCTACCACTGTTCTCTCGGTGAAGCAAGCGGAGCGCAGTAGTGCTGGCATTTGCCTTTTGATTAGCAACCTTGTGATCTGCAGGCTCCCTTGGGAAATGGAAGAGCCTTTTTCAAAAGCACTCTCCTCAGCTTGAGGGAGTTCAAACCCACATCTTTAGAGAGCACTCTCAGCACCAAAATACATCCTGTTCTGGAATAAGGAATGTTCATCTTTCCTTTTGAGGCTATGAAACTCGACTGGTAGAAATCCAGATTCATTGGCTCAGAGACAGTAACTGGCTAGAGCCTCTAAGTGAGGGTGAGAGGACCTGAATTCTAGGTATTCTCTCAAGCACTGTTTAATGCAAAATGCCAGTGCATCCAGCCTGCTTGTAATATGCCTAATGGAATTTCTCTTCCAGAGACCTACATGAAGGAAAAATCAGTTTCTGCATCCCAAATGGACTTAATTTAAGGGATATGCACTGACCTCATCAAAATGGCCCTAGTTCTCAGCAAGTGCAGAAGACGCACTTGGGACACCAGAACAACTGTGAGGAGCTACCTTATGAGTTTAGACATCTGCAGTCCTAGCCAACAGCTGAACAGTTTGTGATGTCAGATAGCTGTGTCTTATTCATGGTCCTAAAATTAATTACTGAATCTAGCCTGAAGTGTGCTTGTACTCACTCTGGGGGGATATTCAGGTAGTAGGATGGGCAATAGCACATCCCAGACCTCAATCATTCACTATACAGACATTATGTCCAACAGCGATTTTGGATAACACTGCTCCCACCAAATTCTGTAGTAAAATTCTCCATTGCTTCTGACATGAGCAGAAGCAGGTACCTATTGTTTATTATTTTCTCTAAATGCTGCCCTTGAGTTGTAATTTGTGGGAAGAGGACATCACTCCAGAAATATAAACATATGAGAAATCTGTCTAAACATCTCCAGCCTTGACGTTATTACTTTCTATCACCAAACTCATCCTTGAAGTAATCTATTTTCATGCCCTTCTACAGCTTTTCGCCAGTTCTTTATCCATTGATGCACAACAAACAGCCTTAAACTTTAATGGGTTGCATGACTTTTATTTCCTCCTTATTCACTGAATTTCATCTCCAAAGTTGCCACATGTTTTATACTTTTAACACAAAGATGCTTGGAGTTGTGATTGTGCCTGGAAGATTGGAAAATATCTACCCTTAGGCTATATTATATGCATATGAGGACCTAATACTATTTAAATAACAGTTAAAACCACAACCTTCAAATACAAAGCCAGCTATTAAAATATTGCTGGAGGCAATGTTGCAAGGTTTATACTAATTTTATGCAAGATACAGGAACGGGAGAGAAGGTTGTGTCATTTGAATGACTACACTGTATTCCTCTCTATTTTCTAATTATCACAGATTTAATCAACTGGTTCTGTTTGAATATTTTGCAATAACCTTTCCTCTTCCCCTTTTTTCAGGGAGGAGAAGGAGAGGAATTTATATAACATAGTGAGTTTAAAAAATATGAGCTACATGGAAGACAGAACAGCAACTAAGATACTGTGATTAATTTCATAGACTTCCAGTAGGAAGTATTTAGTTTATCGGCACATAGTAAATGAATATTAAAATATGCATACCCCAAGGCTACAAGTGAAAGTAGATAACAGCTGTTGGTCTAAAATGTGGTTCCATAATGCAGAGATTGGAATAAGCTTGTAATTATGAATTAAAGCTAGAACAGTAAAAAAAAAAAAAAATTACAAACACATTATGAAGATACTCTTTAGCCCATACCATTTAAAACCAGTTCTCTTCATTAGAAAAAAATGGAGGGGAAGGGAAGAGATTGCTCGTATCGGGTTCAGAAAAAAATTTTGAGCAAAATCAGCAACAACCAACTTCTTTTAGCTCATGTTTTTAGAAATATAGGTATCTCAATTGTAGATCAACAGAATTTCATAGCAGACAGTAAAAAAAATTACAGCTGTCTACTTTAATGAGAGATTTAGCTTTGCATAGCAAGTAAGTATACTATCCTTACACATGATATCACAGAGCTGGAAAAGCAGGAAAATAATCAGAGTTAAATAATCTGCTTCATTGCATTAAGTATAGTGTTGGCCAGTCTGTTATTCCTTTTACTCAGTGTGCTGTCATTATGCGTGAAAGATGTAAGTCAATCTGAAGGATAGAACTATGTCTGGCATTGAAAAAAATGTTTATCCACTCCATTTTTTCCTCATGTACACAGTGTAGCTACTGTTTTTAGCTTATGCCTCAAAATTTTCAAATCTCTTACCCTATGAGAAGTTATTAACAGTGCATTTAAAGTATTTCATGGAAGAAAAGAAAGAGGAGAGCATTTTATATACAAAGTCTAAGCTAAATGAATCTAAAAAAAAAAAATCCGTCTCCAGCAGCAACAGGCCCACCACTGTCACAACCAGAAGATGCAAAGCACAATTTAAAAGTTTATCCAGGACACAGAGGGGAAAGAGGGAAGTATTCATACAATCTAATTCCAGTGCACAAATTACGATGCTAATTTCCCTGCGTACTTGATGGAGAAAGATAAACTCCGCCACAACATAATTTAGACCAGCCTGGTTGCTCTGAATCACCTGAGGGCTTTTGTTTCTCTGTTGCCTAAACTTGACACAGGCATATGAGCAAACTAAATTATGAATATTCTCCCATAACGTGAGGTCCTTATTGTTACTAATGACAGCACTACATGCTCACATGGTACATAGGAATCCTTGTCAGCCTTGCACCAGCCCTGCCTTTGGAGAACCACACAGCTGGAGTAAGAAGATGGATCCTCTTCAATTGCATCTGCTATCACAAAATTATGGAGCAAGTATGTCCAAGCAGCTGTGGCAGCTGCATCTAATTTAGCCTACTTCTCAGCCTTTTTGCTTGACTGGCATAATCACACCTGTGACTGTAGCATAGTCATACCTTGAATATAAAATCGTCACAAACAGACTAGGGATTATAAGGAACCAATATGATCCCAAGAATGCCAGTTAAAAAAGAAAAAAAAAATAGCATTTGGTTCTGCTTCATTCAAATTGCCTTTTGGAATTTTTGAAACGACTTCTGATACACTATAGATTTTAATTTTAAAATGACAAGTAATTAAAAGCATTCGATTTCAGGGGTAACACAATACCCATCCTAATGTGAAAAGAAATTTTGACTTGATCTAACAGGTAGGCTTTCTCACCAGCAAATGCTTCTCACTTTACTATGGCTAGGCTTTCCATTCAACTGGGGAGATGCTCTTCCTTTTCAAAGTCTACATAGATAACTTTTAATGGCTTCTTCCTCTCTTCATTTTTTTTTTCTGCCCTCTCCCCAGGTGTATATTTCAAGATTAAAACAGCATGACTTCGTGGTAGCATGTGGTTCTTCCCTTTCAAGAGACTCAGACATCCAGTGACTAGTACACTTGCAAAATGAAAGAAAATGGAACAGTCTTTAGGAAATCCATGAGCTTTAAAAAACTTGTTAAAATGTTTCAGTTGTTCTGCCTTACATGATTTTATTTCAAAAGTCACTACAGAGCCCAGGCGAGTCACCACATCATAACTTTGTTTCATGTCATCACAAAGCCAAACCTTGTTTATGATATCAGGAAATATCACTTAGAAGAACCACAGGAGTTTTTAATCTTTGTCCTATTGCGTTTGTCTTCTTATGATTTCCAACAAGTACCTAATTTGTAGAGGACTCTTAAATTCAGCATCTCCTTTAGAGAAGAATTTTAGTGAGAATGAATGAATTTTTAAACCATTATTGATTATGACACAGCTAGTGTAAATGAATGAATTTTATATGAAGCAGACACTGTGCACCCACTTGATATATATTGATAAGCAAAATCAATTAGCCACTTGTTCTTCAGGACTAGAAGGTTTACTCTATTGGATTGTTCTTTCCAAATGATTGTTTGATTAAGTTTTGTACAAAGAAAAGAAAATACAGTGACAGGAATTAAATTACAGAAATTTAGTAAATCTTTGCAAGTATTTTACAAAATACCATTCTTTACTTAATAAAGGGCAAGCAACATATTTTATGATTTCCCATTCATTCGACAAAGCTATGGTGTTTGTAATTGTGTATATAAAGCCATCAGTCTTGTAGAGCCGTCTTTAGCTGAGCAAGCCCCAAAGCATCCCGTCCATTCTGCTCAGATCTGATCAGCATCTTTATAGTTTATCAGCCTTGGGGTTCAATTTTGTTTTGGATGCTTTTATAAATGAGCACAATCACTAGTGAATCTGTTCTTCCAGATTGCAAAGAGAAAAATCGAGAGAAGAACTTTAGTAGATTACTGTGTCACTGAGGATAAAGTACAACCACAAATGCACCTAAAGTAGTCTCAGAGATTATTTCATTGGGTGTACATTTTCAGTTTTATTTCAGTAAAATTAGATGATTGTCTTAGTTATTATTGTTTTTGAAGCTATATTCTGTCCCCAGGCAAGGTGCATGATCAATGCACTATCTAGCAAAATCAATTTGTTGCAAAGTACTATTTATTTAAAAAAAGGAAAGAGGGGGAGAGAAGAGGAGAGTAATGCATAGCAAATGTGAAAATGATTATAAGACTTTCTGCTAGTAAAGCTGAATTTTATCATTGAAGCACGTAAGTTAAGAAATAATATAACTGATTTCACAAACCCTGTACAAAACTACTTCTATATACATATTTAAACTTTAAGGTAGCCAGTGAGAAGCTAGCATCAAGTTTTGAGGCTCCTTTTATTTTTACTATAAGAGATAAGTTTCCAACAATAAATTAATGGGACATATGGTCCTCTGCTATACTGATCAACCACACAAGTGGTTCCATTTTTACATAAACAGGACACAGGAAAGAATACATATATTATAATATAAAAAAGGGTTTGCTTTCTTTTCTATAGCTGTAAAAAAAATCTGTACTTATTATGCTTTGTTATTGGAGAGATCATAAATATCACTGAATATCTGATGGGTTAAGGGGAATGTGATTTTCTCAAACAGCAGGAAGGCTGAAGTCTCATGACAGATAGGGTCAATTTTGTTTTCAGAAGCTGTAGATGCTCTTGTGTTATCTCCGTCATGGCCACCATATTAGAAGCGTAGTGAAAATCCATTATCTGCAATCTCAGTCAAAACATTTGCCACTCTGAATAGTTACAGGCAACACAAACTTCCAGTCAGTTGGAACTCAGTATTCATATGTTTAATGAGAAGAACACTTCTGCAAAAATGGTTAGTTAGAACTGGTCAGAGTTTCTATTGATCGCCTCTTTATTCAGGATCACAATCAGGGAGATTACAGCAGGTTCTAAAAATACATGAAATTATGATGCTGGATGCTGAAAAGAAATGCAGTCTCTTAACTGTATTATGGATCTGATCTCTCAGACTAGTTTCCACCACCATCTATCAGTAACTAGAGTATGTGTTGTATAGAGACATCTACCACTGATAGACACAGGTGTGAATATAACCATTTCATTTTGTGACTTGAGCAATGAGATAGCTGAGATCAGGGGAAAGAAAACAGCTGCCTGAGAATGATGGTGACTCTGGGTGGTTTTCCGTCTCATAAGAAACAGTGCCCTCAGTACTGGATTTTGAGGTGGATAGTTTCTCTTCCAGCAGATCAGTAGAAAAGGGGTTATTTGGAATGCAGCAACAATCTCTAACGGCACCACTTAAGTGATCCTTGCTGTCCACTTAATTATCCCACCCTTTAACTGGAAAAAAAGAGGAGGACCCATGTTCTTGTACAACAGTATGACCAGTTAATCTATCTGGCATTTGCTATTAATAATGCATGTTTTCAAGCAGCAGGGCCACACAATAATGTTTTCTGGGTTTACGTTATCAAATGATAGGTAGCATTGCTGAAGTAGATCCTCTTGAGGCCATGATGGTGTAAGATTTGAATAAGCCATTTTCAAAAGGTGAGATGGTACACATTACTCAGAGCTACTTAATGAAGCAACTGTGTGGTTGGAACAGCTGCAGGAGAGACTTGGCAAGTGAGTTAAGGCAGCCTCATAGGAATGAAGACAACACCGACTTTAGCCCCATGGGTGACACTAGTTAAAGCACTAGATGGTAAAGACAGCTAGCTAGCAATGTCCATGTCGTACCTACGCACCCCCTTCAATTCTCCCGTCAGACCTCTCCAACACTGACCAGAAACAATGCAGTCTTGGCTGGGTGAGTGGGTAGATACCCCAGTAAAGACAACTCAAGGAGCGCATACAGACCTCATGTAAAGACATTTTTCTGGCCTGTCTGCTCTTTTACACCATCTTCTATGCCTGCTAAGTGTTACTGAGTTTTAATCTGCTCTTTTGGAAATATTTTAATTGCTAAGGGAGAGGGAAGAATTACGGCATAATCACTGCAGTCCTAAATCAGAACTTGATTTCCGTTGAAATTCCAAATTCAACCCCTTCCTTTCCCCCACCCACATATTTGAGTTTCAGTCATTCAGACTGTAAATTACTTCATACATACACATAGGCATAGGTACAAAAGACATACATGAACACTTACATACATATCCAGATATTTGCACAAACATACACATGCTCACAGATGGAGGCATCTTAAAATTTCTCTTCTACTTAATCAAGAAATTCCATTTCCTTAATTTATTCAAGAGAAAACCTGCAAGATGATATTGAGGTACAAACAACCAGACCACCTCAAAGGCAACCTGCTCTTCCTCTATCTAACATTCCAAATTCCTTTATCAAACTCCAATTAGGCACATGCTCACCTATCACCGGAAGAATTTTTTTCAAAAAAATATAACAAGGGTTCAGATGGAGAGCGAAAACTCACTCAGAATAGTAAGAAATGTGTCACAAAGATTAATATATGCCAAGCCACCTGCAAATAAATAGCCTGGCAAATTATGGTGACTAAAAAGAAAATTCCTCCATGGACAGATGATTTCCAAACAGCCACTTGAAGTTTCTTGCATTTTCCTCTGGAATGTGGTAATGGTCACTGTTGAAAGGGAGATATGGGCCGGACGTATCATCGGTGAGACGCAGCATGGAGATGCCTTATGTTCCTGACACTGAGGCTGCATGGCAGACAAACCCGCTCCGTTCACCTGAGATCCTGTTTCAGAACAGAACATCTGTGACAGACTCAAGGACCCTCAAAGACTGGAAAGCACAAGCTTCCAGGGAGGAGCCCCATCTGCGTATGGCACACTACTGTACATAAAGGAAGAGAGAATTAATAGTTCACAATCTGCTGTAGACAACAGTATCATCCTGGCCTGACAGTTTTGGGTCAAGGATACAGAAATCAAAATGTACGTTAACACACAGTGAATGATAAGGGAAAAAAATGCTACACAGGAATTATTAGACGAAGAGATTATGACAAAGGAGTCAGATTCTATTAGAACACCCACAGTACAGTCCTCAAAAGGTACAACACACTTTTTTTTGTTAGGGAAAACATAGTGGTGAAGCTTAAGAGATTTCAGTACAAATATTTTTCCTCATTTCAATCCACACATCACCTTTTCAGTTAGGTTCCACTGTGAGTTTTATGTTTAAGTAGACTCCCAATATTGAAGCTGAAGACACAATCAAAACAGACAGCATTTTTATGAGTTTTATGCACATTCAAAAACAAGTTATAATATTCATGTATATCTTATGCCTACTATCAAAGTAGAATCCAACTTTAGCATATTTCCAGGATAAAAAATGAAAGGCTCAGTTTTGCCACATCTCAGATTTATGTCACATATTACAACACACAATATTTGTTTTAAGGCTTCAGCAGCTGTTATCTATAGATTGCATTAGAAACAGATTCCAATTAGAGAACAAAACACACAACCACACACATACATACAATTTCTAGTGAGGAAATTGTGGAGAATATGCTTGGAAGGTTATGCCATCAGCTCAAAAAAAAAAAAAAAAAAAAAAAAATCAAGATGTAAATATTTTCCAGGGTCTTACTGGCAACTTGTTAATGTTTTCATCACTACTGAAGGTAATTTGGAAAAAAAATGCAATTAAGTAGCAGATACAACAGTAAAGCAACCATAATGAGATTGTTTAGCTATATTTAAACACACAAAGAAACTGAAGAGCACACTTTGTTGAATCAGGGTATAAAACCTTCCCATGTGGTTCAGACCATCCACAGTTGGTTATGACTTGGCAACTGAAATTTCTTTAAAATTTCACATTCAACCCTCAATTCCATGCATTATGGGCTACAGAGATAGTCAGATTTTTGTGCATATGTGTAAGTACATATAGGGTTCACATAGCAGAATAGGATAAGGAAAAGTAAATACAGCAAAAAGTTCTTTTTTGCATCTTCCTGCTCCTAGAGCTGCATCTCAGATGACAAGATATACTATGCTTAAATGAATACTTAAGGATTAAGCTGTTTCTGGTTTGTCCAAGACCCAAATCCAAGCTCTAACAATCCCAATTCTTCAGATACGTTGTGGGAAGAGAGAAACCTCTGCACTCACTTTACAATGGATAAGGGTTGCCTTTCCCACATTTGATTTTTTCAAGGCCAGACAAAGCACCCTTACTATGCTATTCATGTGTTTGACATTACTAAAAAATTCCATATCATACTGAAGAACTTCACCCATTTCATACTCTTTTTCATAGACTTGTAATGAATCTTGCATAGTTAAACACACCCATCCCAATTTCACCTCTGTGTAAAGCACTGGGAACGGAAACTGAGTAACTAAAGAGACAGTTAATAGCCAAACAGCAAAGAAAGAAAATATAATCATGGTATCAGGAGAAAATCTAACCCACAATCTTGAGTAATTAATAAAAATATTGTTCTAATTCAGTAGTTAAAATATTGAAAGATTGTTAACTATGCCAGAAATTAACACATTTATTTGTATGTGTTGCAATTAACATAGTAAACTGCAGCACCACCTTCTCAAGAAATTAAGCAAGTTCACTAGTTTTTCCCTAGTTCAGATTTTCATGAATGTTTATTCAAAAAATAACTGGCACACCTAGTTTTAAAACAATAACAGTTTTTAGCGGCTTATTACAACTTCAGGTCATGATCCACTCAAGGCTGAAAAGCTTTAAAAACATAAATTTTTTCAGGAGTTCTTGTGTAAGAACACATGTGTTTTGTTAAATTCTAAGAGGGAAAGATGAGACAACTGAGCCAACACTGGAGAATGAATGAAAACTCAATTGTATTTGGAAAGGCACCTGGAGGGTGACATCCGTTTCCAAGGCTTGATAGTTTAGACTCTGCCAGTGAAAGACATCTGGCATTCCTTTGTCTCTTCTCAAGGGAAGAGCAGGATGAAAATACTTCTTTGGACTGAGGAAAGAAAAAAAAAGATACAGGGAGACTTTCTGGATGAGAAATATAGCATAATTATTAAGGTACTGTCACAACTTTCTTATTCCATACTACCATTTTTTTTTCCTGAAAGAGTCTGTTTCGTGATACAAAGGACATGTGACTGCGCTTTGATATGATCACTTTACTTTCATTCTTTCTCTTTTGACTGTCTCCCCTAACATGACAAAAACTCATATAAGGTTAAAATGTGAGGTAACTGTAAAATGCAGATGCACCTGCAAAACACAAACCTAGGGACAAGCATTAAAAAAAAAATCCACCAGTAATATAGAAAAAATCAGGCAGACCCAATGAAAGTACCCTGGCAATTGGCTAGTAGTCGGGATAACAGGCATCCCTAGCCACAGAGGTAATGAAACAAGAGCTCCTACATTACACCTGAAAGATAGCACCCTCCAGCCAATTGCAAGGATACTTCTCAAGGACTGAATCCCACCTTGTAGATAGACATCACCTGTAACTCCACAGTTTACTCAATGCACTTTCTCTGGTGAAGAAAACAGACAGTGAGGTTGCTAAAGCTTTTTTTTTTAATCTTACATTCAATCAACATGCTTTCCCCATAAACAATGAATAAAAAACACAGATGAAAGAGATTGTAGAAACTACAAAATAATATAGCAATTATTACTATTTCAGATACCCTTTTGAAAGCTAAAAATATGACCTCAGATGTACATATAAAGAAAGTTTTGTACTAATTAGCTCCCAGTAATAGAAATGAAGTATTTTTTAGACAAGTTTCCAGAAGTGCTGATATCTCCCTTCCTTCAAGAAGTGTCATTCACTTGTCTATATGCATATGCTTTTAAATTAACTGTCCTAGGCATGCATAGCCAAATTCTAAAATCCTTTCCTAGTATGCATAGTTAAAACTCTCATTAGCTGCTACCAGATTCAATTCTTCTTAGTGAAAAGAAAGAAAAAAAAAATGTCTTTAGTTTGAAGAGCAAAATCAGGGACAATGAAAACTGTATTGTGAATATTTAAAATTATAATTATATCCTTTCAAACTATAATATGCTTCACTTTAACTTACTGCAGACAAGTGGAAAGAAATACTGTAACATTCAATATTGCCATTAAAATAAGTTCTCCTTTCCTGGTTAAGAATAGTAGCCAAGAATTGCAAATGCTCATCCCCATGTTCCTTTCCTCCATCCTGATAAGGCTGAAGCCCATGTTTAGCTTCACTAATAGGAGTGGTGCCATTTAAGTCAATGGGATTACTCATAGTGCATATCCATTTGATAAGCCAAACATCAAACCAACTAACTGGCCTTTTCTCAAGGTATCCAGCAACTCCCATTCCTATCAACTACCAGATACTTTAAGCATAATGTTTCAAATGTGGAGCTGTTTAAATGCTCTCTAGCGAGAAAATTCTTATTTTTTTTTTTTAAAGCAAAATTCATTTAAAATTGTTTTAATAGAATGAAGACTGGCAGCACAAGGCCAGTGCTGGATGTTTCTTAATTTGGACAGGAATCCCATGATGCCATTCTTAATTTTCTTTGTTTCATTTGGCCACAGTAACTTTCTACTTTTCAAAGAACCAATATTCACCCTTTCTTTTTCTTTTGGTACTGTCCTTGTTTGTAATGACGTTCTTCTCCAACTCTAAATCCAGACATTGGATTTAGGGAAGCCACCTGCACCCAGATATAAGCTGTTGCTGTTGCAACAAATTAAGACCTAACACTTACTCAGTGTCTCAGGCCTGTATGTCAAAAATTTTGTTGCTACCACAGTTTCTTCTATAGATGCAGGTATACTACTAGACATTAGCTTATTCCAGTAAGGGATGGACAATGCTTTAAGAACTGCCCTCCTAAGTGACACAAAAGGCCCATCTAGCATAGCACTCTGTCTCTGACGGTAACCACTAACAGGAAGCGCCAAAGACACAGGTTATACGTGGTGACTTCCAACAAAGAAGGTCCCATCTGGACTAGCACAGTTGGTAGCTTTCAATGGACCAATTTTTCCATAAACATGTCTAATTCCTGCTTGGAACAACCTATATTTCTGGCCTCCAGTGTCTAATGGCAGCAGTTTAAGTCATGTCCATACAAAGACATAGCCTTTTGTCTATTCCAAACTTACTTTATACCAGCTAGCCACTTTCATATGCTCAGAAGAGCAGGAAAGGGAAGACTGAAGCATCACCACCATTACCTGGTATAGCTGAGACAGCAGAAGCTTTTAATATAGCTATGGACACATGATCTGTACCTACATTCAAAGTAGCTGGTCTACTTTTTGGTGTAACTGCACTAGAACAGCACTCTGATTTTGAAATAGCTGCCTCCACAGTAGAGAGGATTATTCACTGTTTTAATTATGCCAATATAATTAGCTATTTATTTATGCAAATATGTAACTTACATATGTAAGCAAATCTTTATTGTACCATTTTGAAGCTGTGACAAGCCTTTAGTGTGGTGCAGTTATAACAGTGCAAGAGACTTTGAGTATACCCTTAGTGAGGCTGCTACCCCTTTATATAATCCCTGCCTTAGCTAAAATAGTTGCATCAGCACAAACAAACCCAAACATAGGTACAAGGTCTGGATTGCCTCATACTCTACTTTTAATTCCCAGTTCCTAAGAGTGTAATGAATTGTGAAGCTCTCTTGTGCAGCTAAATAAACAAATAATCATTCAGGGAGATAGAGGATCATTAGCGATGATCTGTCCTAACCTCCTAAAGTAAAAGTAGTTTCTAGCAGATGTTTATCCTTTTCTACCTTCCCTGTCTATCACTCAATGGGAGGAGGGAAGGAAAGAAAGAAAAAAACCCAAACAAACAAAACAAAACAACAACAAAAAAACCCCAAAACAAAACAAAAAAAGGGGGGTGAAAAAACAAGGGGAGAGGGCGGAATCAAACAAGGGGGAATATAAGGTTTGCCTAAGCAAGGATGTATCAGGGTAAAAATTAAGCACAGGTGAAATTCTACACTTTAATTACCACACTATTAATCCAAAGAAAAGCTTCAAAGATATGCAGAAACATTTTGGCAGTCAGTCAAAAATATCTAACATTTAGAAGAGCCAGCTGAATCTTGCTAGGATATTTTTCTCCCCTTCCAAGCCCCTTTACCCCTCAGAACCCACACTGACTGATTTACCCCTCAACATCATTGCCATGCTTCCCCTTTTACATGCAGAAAGGAAACAACCTGGTGTACCAGCATACGCTGTATCCTGAGCTAGAAGTCAGGAAGTAAAACTTCTGCAGAGTGTTCCACTTTAATCAGATACAGTCACACTATCCAAATAGGAAGAAATTTGCTACAGATTAGCCATTTTCCTCCCGCATTAACTGTCAGAGAAAAATAATTGCATTTTGCAGTCATTCACACTATTGCTTTTGTTTTTTCCAGCTTGGACATTTGTCTCAAAGAATCAGACTCCAACTACAGCATATCAAGTCAATCCTAACAAGCACTGGGAAGAAGAGAGGAGTGGACAGCCCCTCATTCCTGTATCAAAGTGTTTCGTGTTTAGGCTATTACAAAAACCCATAGGGAGTTCAGAGAGAAAGCCCAACTTGGCTGTTGGAGAAAGGCTATTCCAAACTCACGTAGAGCTGTGACGATAGAAGACAAGATGTTGTGGGGATTCACTGGTTGTAGACAAAAGCTGAATAACTGCTGCCAGAAGTGTCTTCTCTGATGCTCAGAAAGCTATTTGTAAAAGACTAATATTAGCTTGTCTTCACAACCACACCAGGTGGCAGGAATTCTCAAAGAGCATGCTCTGCGTTTATTCTAAATAGATACTGAGGCATGTCCTGAAGAGACTTAATTTCCATTTGCGATCTGCCCCCACTGTTGTTATTAAACTACCAAAAAGCACCACAAAATTTCCAACAAGATCATTTTAGCTATGTGACGAGCAGTGTTTTCTTGAAGTTTGTTTCCACAGCAACAGTTCATCTGAACCCATACCTAGTCCACCACAGGTCACTAGTGGCTGTTTAGTGAAAGAAATGTGAGAAATGTGGCAAACCTACACTAATACTTTTTCCAGTATAACTTTACACCTTATAGTAATCTATGGTCTTACAAACTTCCCTGAGCCAGACGTTAAATCACCTTCATGCTATAAAGTAGGTCCTATCTACATTACAATTGTACCAGGCACCGAAGGCTCCTTAGACCCCTGATGGCCTGTAGCAAGCTCTGATAGATCTTTAATGGGTTAGCATCTCCTGCTCATATGGCACAGATGCATTGCTGAGGTCAATACAAGCACCTCAGCAGAATATTGTGCAGGCACAGTAGTCTACTCACATGATACCAACCACAAAATTAGGACTGCAGTTTCCTCCCTTGTTTAACCTAAGATTTTAATTCCCACTATTAACTGATGATGTTATGGATGTAGTTCTTAACTGTGTCATAGTTTGGTTGAGAGACATCTTTGCTGTGAACAGATGCCCTAAGTTAGTTACTTATGCATGGGTCCTACACACCATATCTGACAGTGCAGGGTCTGAGGTTTCCCCCCGCACACCCTCCATTCTGCTCTCAAAACTTGGCGGTCAGCCTTTACGTACACGTGTACTAAAAGTGCAATACGCTGCTCACTGTCAGTGAAGGGACAGCACAGTCAGTAGCCATGTAGGTGGTCATTATGAGAGTAAAACATAACCTCTTTAACTCTAAAACATCCATTTCTAAAACATCCAGACACCATTTTCCACCTTAGCAGATAATTTTAGAAATACAAAAGAACATTCACAGCATAGATATTTGCTTTAGCACCACTCCTGTATAACTGAGGAACAATTTTGGTTCATAAAGAATGATTAAAGTACCAATTATTTTGACTAAACACGCATTTGAAACCCTCAGGCTGCCATGGACTTTAAAGCCATTAATTCATTATTTAGCTGTCAGTGTGGAAAAATGTCACAAGCTTAAAGGTTTAACAAACACTTCACAATATTAAAGCAAATGGCCACATTTGAAATTTCAAACTGTTACACGATTTTATTTATTAGATAGTGTAGATTACCTTTTGTACACACATTGCTTGCAATGTATTCTAGAACAATTTTGTGTTGAACAGAATCTAATCATATTTTAAGTTTAAATTTAAATAAAGAAAGAGAGAAAAGACCCCCTCAAGAGCTTCTGGGAAATCATTTACAAAAATCTTTGAGGCTCAGGTGAAACAAGTTGTGCTGTGGGATTTGAAAGATCTGTGGAAGTGTAAGCTATAAAATCACTTCATCTTGGATGCTTAGAAAGGTGGTTTGGGAAAGAAACTCCACTTTTTCAATGCCTCAATGATATATGGCACTGACACTAATGGCTATAAAACCTTATTAGGGAGTGCTGTGAAACTCAAATATATGAGTTTCTTATGTGGAAAGATTTGAGTATTCACATTACGGTGGAAAAGAGAACGTGTTCATCTCCGGAAAGTGGGCTGATTCTGGCAATCTATTCGGGTATATACAAATACCTTAGCTCTCCAGGACTGTGACAGAGACAAGCAAATGGCACAGCACTCACTCCTAAAGCTGTGTCAAGACTTTCTGATGATTTGATACAAAACTTAACTTTCACTGAATCTCAGTTGTGTGGCCTTTAAAATAAAACAATATGTCACAGACTGAGGTTTGGGTACTGCAAACTTCAGCAATGAAGCAAGAACAGCGAATCATTTACATGTCAAGTTAATTTTAGAATTAAGCTTCACATCGAGTATGTAAAGCTAAGCGCTGGCTGCAAATTAGCAGACCCAACACTTCAACAGACCTAATCTTAACAAGGGGCTGAACGGTCTCCTCCTTGAAGCAAAGCAGGGCACCGAGTAACAAATCCCATTTGGACCCCTGCTTGCCAGGGTCCGGAGAGCACTGACAGCCGCCTGCCAAGGGTTTTGGCTGCCTGTGCTCAAGGCCTGCTCTGATATGTTGCAGCCTTCCAAGCTTGGGTCAGAGCTGTGAGAAGCCTCGTTGGGGTTTCCCACCCTGAGGCTTAAGAGCTGCATTCAGCTCAGGGCTTTGCCCTTGGTCCTCACCTGAGCTATGCGGCAGGTAGGCCCGTGCCTAGCCTCATACCTTGCTATTCCAACCTGCTGACTTCATTTCCCAGCTTGGCCTCAGCCCTAGCTCATCATTAGGACATGCCTGACAATCACTGCACTGTCAGATGATCGCAGTTACCATCAGCCGTCCTCCTCCACAGTACTTGCTCAAGTACTGCGGGACTCCATCACTGGGCAGTGAGGGCACTGCTGTGCTTGCCTTGTCATCACCCCCAGCTCCTGGCTCAGCCGCAGCATGGAGCAGCCTGCCCCAGCTTCTACCTGACACCTGCCCCAGCAGGAGAGGAGAACCAGACCTGCAGTAAGAATCAGACAACTCTCTCCTGGGGAAAGGCATACATCTTGCACCAAATGAGGAAGGTGTTCATCCCCCTCTGCAGAAAAGACTACCCAGAAAGACCAGAGGGAAAACAAAAATGGAAGATTTTCACCCTGCTTAGATGAACCAAGAGTCATAGCCTGAGTGCCAGAGAGAGCACTGAAAGTAAAAGGAGAAGGCTAAACCCTGAAGAGCTCACAAGAACTCCGTGTTTGAAAGAATGTCAAAGTAGATTCCAGAAAAAAGAACGCAATTTTATAAATTCATGATTGGAATTCAGCCCTGGGAAGAATCAGCAAGGAAAACTGGAATCATACTGTGAGCTGCATTTAGGGACTGTGCTCTGCAAGAGGCTAACTGGCAAAAGAGAGAACTAAATTGATAAATCCTAGGTGGCTTTAGGTACTGGATTTTCTAGGTGAAATTCCCAGTCTTTTAGTTACCATATCCCACAGGAGAGCCAGGAATCTGAATTACAGATGTATGTAATATACCCAAATATACCCAATATACACAAATCTCCCATATTATTTTCCATTCCAACCAATACATTTGCTAAGGGACCCCTTTTACTCTTGTTTTCGTTTCACGTCCCAAACAACGGGAGATGCTATTCAGTTTATTGCCACTGGCATTTGCAGTATCTCAAATGCAGATCTGTCATTCTAGATTCTAAGTTCACTGTTAATGTCAATGCAGACTTCTCTGAGTGGCAGAGACCATTCAGCTTCAGCAACCTTGCACGTGAACATCACATAAGCTAAGAATACCAGCATTAAAAACTGCCCTCGCCAAAGAAGCAAGAAGATAGCACTTTCTCTCCATGTGAAAGTTAAGAGGCTCCAGTGGGCTTGGAAGATATTCTGAAACTTTTCACTGTTCTCACAGAGGATGTGTATATCCCCTCCAACTACCTATAACTGGTAAGAATGAACTGTGAAAAGCCCAGAGAAAGGCAAATACTCCCCTAGAATCATCTCAGTGGCAAAAGGAACTGTGTGTTATTGCTGAAGCCCCCCAGCCAGTGTACAATCACTTTTTAACTTAAGGTTAAAAAATTAGTTTTCAGTGAAAGTAGATACTATGTGCATCTTAAGAAATCAGAGACAAGGAAAAACCATTTTTTAATGTCATCTCTAAAGCAAATAAAATGCTGTAAGCAATATTGTGTTAAAAATTTAAGTCCTGGAAAAACAAAAGCCTTAAAAATGCAAGATGTTACTAATATCAATTGGAGAAACAATTTAAAAATATTTAACAGGTTCTTGCTTTTCCATTTAGACAGAGAAAAGAAGACTGCAAATACCTGATAATTACACTACATACCACAGACTTGTGGTTACAGAAAATAATTAAGTATATAGTCATGAGCATATGGATTTGCAATTGTTCTTTAATATGGCAAATATAATGAATCACTGAAAGACATTGCATATTTATATATTTAGAGAGACTTGTCCGAGTGTATTTTTTGCTATCACACAGTATAAGCATATGAATGAAACCTTGGTCCCACTGCAGTCAGTGGTAAAACATCATTGCCTTCAATGAAGCCAGATTTGAATATTTACGTATGTACACCCATACAGTAAATAGCTTTTATTTTCGTATGTGGAAGCTTCACCCAGTAAGTCGAAGTCGGAGAGAATCTTAGGTTTCTGGGCCTCTGAAAATATATACATGATAATTTTGTGCAAAGATGCATCCAAAATCATATCACTGTGATAGATTCTTTTGGATTCACAGTTCTGTATCAATTCTAGTGTACACACCAGTTACAGCCTGAAGGTACAATAAACAATGCAAGTTAATAAGAGGGGGCTTGAATTTTTGTTTCAAACAAGCATTTAGTTTATAATAGCAGGAATATATATGAACAAAGAGCAGAACAGTACAGTACAAGATTATACAAGAGAGATGGCTCTTTTAACTGAATTTAATCCTTCCCTTGCAAAGATGGCAAAAAATCCATTCCTTTTGTTTGACCCAGTCCAAAAATTCACTAGAAGTCCTGACATCAGTGGGCTGTGGATCAGGTCAGATGGGAATACATTCATGCTCATGTGAGAAAATTAAAATAATTTTTATTTTAAAAGGTTCAGAGAATAGTATATGAAAGAAAAGACATGTACCATATCAAAAATATCTGGCACCATCAAAATAACTAGGACATTTTGAATGTATTCCACCCTAAACTCTTAAGACGCTAAGCACCTTAACAGGAATCAGAGTACTTGCAAACTGTCAGAACAGGAGTAAAAAGCATTGGATAAATATTTGCAATCACCTATTTTGACCAAAACACTGTTGGAAACATTGTTTATTTTACACTATTTATTAGGAACAAATGAATGACAAGGATCTCTTTTGTCACCAAAAGCAAGCCCTCTTGGGTTAAGTAACTCACTCCTATACTTCTGTTTCTGGATTTTATAAAGAAATAAGTCCCTACTGCGCCAAAACTAAACTGCCCTAATGGGTGAGAAATCATCTAAAATCCATCATAATGCATTTATACATATCTTTTCTTCTGAAAACGTTGTTATTGAACTTTATTATCTCTTCTCCATACCTAATATTTTCATAAGTTTTCATATATTTCCATATATTAATGCAGAAATATCTTCCCTTTTTTTTTTTTTTTTCATTGGGCAAAATTATCAAGTGTCCATATTATTTCTCAATAAAAAGAAGGTAAATTATCCTGAAAATATTATTTTCCCTTTTTCTTGGTGTTTTCTCAACTATAATGTAAGCTTAAATCTTGACTATGCATAGACATTAGATACTTAAATTTCCACATATAAGCAATTTAAATGGAGATAGCAGAAAAATAAGCAAAGTTAATTGCATGCTCATTTTGCAAAATACTTTTCAGCATATTTAAGTAGCAGGAATACTAAACAGATTTTCTGGTCCTATTAGTAAAAATCTTCAAGAAATACACATTCTAGAGACTCAATATTGACAAAGAGCACAGTATCAGTACTTCAGCATTTTAACACTGACATTTCAAGTACGTTGGCAGTACTTAGTCTTTCTAAGAATTCCAGACATTTCTCTTCTATAAGCTGACATCGAAAACCATGGGTTCCTGTTTGCTGTTACACATACAGGATGTTTCTTTTGCATTAGACAAAATACAAAGTGAACCCAATTTACACAAATTAAGCAGCAATGAAAGCAGCACAGATCTACATACAAGTTTCTAAAAATACAATCACTACTGAAAAGCAAATGATCAAAAACAGTTTTGTAAGTTGGGTTCTTCCTTTAAAACTAATAGTCTTCTAACACTTTTGTAAGTCTTATAAATCAAAAATCTTGTCACAACTTTCCCTTCCTTCTGCAGAACTGATAATTTTTCAGATTCTTAACTTGCTTGCTAAAGAGTTACAATAAGTACAAGGCTTTATTTGAATGCCCACCTTAGTAATCTTAATGCTAAAAGGAACTGTTGGAGACTTCCTAGTAAATTATAATACAGAAGTTACTTCCCGAAAAATAAACCTGTGAGATCAGTTGCAGGCTTAAAGACAGAATGTCTGACACTATAATTTCCTCTATTAGCTGCTATTACAGTACGAGAATCAAATAGCAGTGAATGATAAGAAATGGAAAACACTGTAAATTTTAGGAGGACACCTGTCACTGCTTACATATGAAATTTTATCAGTGGTCTGGTCCCCTGAGAACTTCAACACCAGATAAAACAGCTTGCTAGAAAAACCATAAGGAGACATTGATGAATTTCCTTTGCATTAACAGAGGCAAGCAGGCCTAAAGGTAAGGCTCCAGTGTATGGAGGAAAAAAAAAAAAACAAAAAACAAAAAACAAAACCCAAAACCCAAAGTTCTGTGAACAAAGGAATCAAGATAGCCTGTTTTATGACTGGGATTTTCTAGTGCCTAATGAGGTGTGACTTCCAGCTGAAGTTTTTCTAATAGTTAGGGCATTTGTAATGTCTCCCTCCTGCACAGACTCTCTCACTTTTGGTAATAAACAAGATCCCACCATAAACTCTTTTCAGCAGGGGCATTAATAAAGTTTTTTTTTTCCTCTATCCAGATGCTTGGGTAGAAATGTCCACAAAATTATCATCTTTGATGCCTCTAACTTTTTTGTCAGATAATATAGCTGAAATTAGGCAAATAGTTAAAAAGTTAACACTGGAGAACAGATATTTGCAGGGAAAGCAAAAGGTGATAAGTTTTATTTGCTTCTGAAGCCATGCTAAGCTATAGTAGGCAAAGGTTTTGCTGTTTTCTTCCATTAATAAATCTCAGATCATTTACAAAGAGAAGTACTTATACTGGTATTTAGAGATAGCTCTATGATCCTAGGATCTAGACCTCTGAAGCCAGCTGAAAACACTGGAACATAATCAAATTCTAGATCTAATGATGTGGCTAAGGACTGTCTCCTTCAGTGCAGATGTCTCACAAACTTGCTTTTTAAGCTGTCTTCTGCAGACCTCAGTGCAAGTCCAAGCTGACAGAACACAGATTAAAAAAAAAAAAAAAAAAAAAAATAGAGCCATGCAGCACTGTACCCGCAGCATTGCAAGCCTTGCAAAACTGGCTCAGTTAGCAGGCCAGCCAAGGGGCTGGAGTGACTTAGACAGGCCTTTAGGGCTGCCTCTATTTGCTAAAGAGCCTCAGCAACCTCTGGAATAAGCCATGCTGGAAAGGCGCAAAGGTGGTTTAAAATTCTCTTAGCCCTCCTCGTCGTGCGCCAGATTTGCTGTTTAACCTTACAAAGAAGCTCTCCCAGCATATAATTTGCTCACGTTGAGTAGTCTGAAGCAATGTTTGGTTTATTTATCTACTTTGGATGAGAACCAATCCCAAGGCCCTCAGCACACTGCTAATTAATTCCTTTCCCATGAGAAGAAAATTATTTCTTTCCTTATTTTTAACAGCCTTCAAACAATGTGAGGGTCTTTCTGGCTGCAAGGTAATTACAGAGCTGCTGCTCACCTAAATCCTCTCACTATTTGCACAGAACATTTTTAGTATGCACTACATCCTTGTCTTCCTTGAAATGTTTCTGTAATTAAAGGCAATGCTGCCAAAAAGATGTTCCAAGTTGAATAAAACATATTTATTTGCATGGGTAAACTGGCTAATTACTTGAGCAATCTCACACAAATATTTTTCCCATAAGTTATGTTTAGGCATAGAAAAAGTAACCATCAACTCAGGCATGGAGAATAAAAAAAAAAAAAAAAAAAAAAAAAAATCAACATTAAAGCATGATTAATTTAAATTTGGTACACAACTTCACACTTGCTTTTTTTCAGAGAAAAAAAGAGATTCACTGTAAACACACATCCCTGCACATGCATAGACAGTTATTGCAAGATTGCAACTCAGCTGCTCAATACAACTGAAAACATGCTCACGTGCAGATGCACTCTTTGAAAAAAAAATCAAATAAACAGATTTAGACTGTGCCATTAAGCCACTCACCAGCCCCAACAAGAACTCCTAGTGCTATTATGCTCTGTAGCTTCCACTGTATCACTTCATCACAGATATGGGGAACTCTCATTTCTACCAGTGAACAACTCTGCAGGCTGGTGTTACCAGAACAGTCATACAGCCTCATCTCCTGCTATTACATTTTCTTATCATGAATTATTCAGCTACATTTTGGTTTAGAGAAATCCAAACTGGGACAGGGGAGCAGAGAGAGAAGGCAGGGGCTTCCGTTAAACAAGGCTGTTAAGGTATTATTTGGAACAGCAATAGTGCCCTTCCCCTTAAATGGAAAGATACCTGCTTCTTTTACACGCTCTACATCAAGTCCAAAACAGAAAAGAAATGTGAAAACATTAGCCCTGCTTATGCAAGCCAGAAGTTATACCGACTCCTTGACATTCGATTGTTTTCATGCGTAACTTCAAATGAGTCATTTCATCCTAGCACCTGGTTTCCAGACTCTTCATCCCCCACTTCATTTGCTTAAGGAGCTCTTCTTGTTCATCTGAATGTTTTTGGGTACTAATTGGCAATGAATTTCCCTTCCACTGCTTTTCATTCTGTGTTTTCTTGGTGGTCCTTCATCTAAGTCCATTCAAAGACAGTTCTGCTTGCCAGGT
The DNA here is from genome assembly GCF_965183815.1 of Platalea leucorodia. NCBI lineage: Eukaryota > Metazoa > Chordata > Aves > Pelecaniformes > Threskiornithidae > Platalea > Platalea leucorodia. The sequence goes on along the minus strand of NC_138823.1, from coordinate 95,882,121 downwards.
ACTGAATGCCCTTGAGCTGTGTTACATCACCCACAACTGCAAATAGTTTGCAGTGATCTCTCTTGGCCCAACTTTAATAAGAATGCTGTAGAAGGGGCTGGTGATTCTGTTTTGGATTTTAGTGTTTGGGTTACTCATGTTTCTATAAAACTGCACATGGGTCATAAAATGACTGCTGAACTAGATTTATAACCTTTATAAGGGAAGTTCATCCCTTCTTTATAAGGGAAGTTCATCTTCACTGAGATATGATTCCTGCTATACCTGAACTCAACTGCAAAGCACCCTGTCAAGGCCTCAAGCCCTTCAACAGTAAATATTTGTTTCAAAAAATTTTTTCTTCTGTAGTAAATACCAATTACGCAATAGAGTATGCAGCCACATACCTTCACCTTTCCATACTTGTGCTCCAAAAATACAGCAAAGAAAGCTTTTTTCCTCCAAAAGTGTAGACCTAACTGCTGCTGAGAACAGTACCTAACATCTCAGAGCAACATGGAAAAGAGACATCACAAATAATAAAGAAGGCAAAGAGAGTCAAGTTTTGTCTGAGGTAACTGGAAAAAAACCCGCAGATTACTTTTGAGTGGTCATAGCAGATTCTCAGCCACATTTAATGTCAGGCATTAGCAAGCTCAGGTAAGTCATCCACACACTAAGCCAAAAGAATAAAGCCCAGCTAACATCAACAAGGCTGCAGAAATTAAATTAAGGCAAACCTTAGACAAAAACCTCAAGCTTTTAAAAAAACAGTAATGACTTTGGAAAACTTACATCAGCTGTTTGGTCATAGGATAACCAGAGCATAATTTTTCAGATAGTCTTAACTTCAACAATAAGCTTAACCCTGCTTAAATTTCTGAGAAGATTGTACTGTGAAATGATGAGAAAAGAAGAAACAGGGAAAAGAGATGGCAATTTGGGCAGTACCTTTCCAGAAGACAGTAAAAGGTTTAAACCTGTGATCAAGTCAGTATTGTTTGTTCCAAATAAGGTAGCACATCAACAAGGTCTGGTGCCTCTGCCTGTGAGATATCTGTGCAGACTCTTTTAGCCAGTACTTCATATATTGTGTCTTATAAAAATCACATATGGTTTGCTAACGCTACATATCAAAAGAAAAACAAATACAGAAACCTGGTTCCCCTTAGATTGTTATCTCTATTAAATAATGGCCAAATGCTCTGCTGGCTTAATTCCATTAAGTTCAATGGAGTCATGCCAGGAAAGAATTTGGCCCTAAGCATTTAATGAGCCTGTTACTTGAAAGATTAGGGGCCAGATCCTCTTCTGGTATAAGATGGTATAATTTCATTGGCTTCCATGGAACTATGCCAACTCACAATAGCTGAGGATCTAGACTTAGAAGTAAGTAAAGTTACTTTTGCCCTAACAAGTGTACGCGGCTCATATCCTCATATATGTTCAACTTGTCAAATATTCTTGCAAAGATCAAGCCTGGCCTACAAGCCTTCCTCCCCAAAAAAGCCCAAGTAGTAATTTCTTCGGTTCTTATATATCAGTTTAACAACATGGGATTCTCTTTCTCCTCTCCTAAGCTTTCAAGTAAGGATTCTGCCAAATTCATACTCTTAAGTCATATTTAGTTTGGCTCTGACTATCACAAAGTCACATTAATGCAAAAATTATTTCATGTTAGATTCTCAAATATGTAAAAGTCATGAACGATTTTTACAATTTACAGCTATAAATCTATGTCTTCTTTCTTTAAAAGAATATCATCCTGCCTCACAACAATGTTGGAAAGCAAAACTAATAATGTACAAAGCTCACTCTCATTCTCTGATGAAGGGTTATTATTCTGCATGCAATGACATTCAAAACCAATCTTCCGCTTCTTTTTTCTGTTACTAAGTACAGATCAACTTAGGTATGTTTATCAATTTTTGCTCATGGTTATGAATGTTCTAAATCATTAGTGCAAAAGCTAACTCCAGTCAAAGGCTTTAAATTAACAATTGCAAAATACAATAAGCTTCCTTCTTACTTTCTTCCATCTGAGCTGTCTGATTTAATAGAAGTATGACATTTCTGATCCTTCTGAATGTGCTGGAAAACAAAGAGCTGGACTATCAGCTGATGTAAATCAGCTTAGCTCCAGTAATGTTGATTTGCATCTCTAAATATCTACCCCCTTAAAAAGGACTAAAATCATTCTTTGACTAAAACATGTCCAAGATTTTGGACAGCATCATGTTAGTAACATCCTTGAGCATTTTAATGGGACTGAAGTTACGACTAGTTCCTCTGCCAGATTTCTGCTTTGGAGTGGATTCTAAACAAACAACAAGAGAAGAACAGAAATGGAACAGTACTACATTCAAATTATGTAGGAAGACTTTAGAAAATTCTCAGCAACTGAGAGGAAACACACTGACTTAACACATAACCAGACTTAAAGGATTCACCATCTGGACAGTCCATGAAGTTCTAGGCAGAATATATTGTTTTGGTTGATTGAGAATATCTCATGTCATCATTTTAATCACTCCAAAACATGCTGATGGAAACTCTGGATAAGAATTGTCATATGGTCTTCACTTAATTGAAGATTTTTCTGAAACGTATGAAGGAAGTATGCAAACAGTGCATTTATGTAATAGGAATGGTTAGCAATATAGCATTAGGGCACTCTAGGGCATGTTTTATTGGTTCATTAAATCTTGCCTCAGGTGTGTTCTACCACTCGAGGCAAGTATTAATGGACCAATAAAAAAAGACCCTGGGGTGTTTTAATGCCTTAATACTACGGCTGTCTACATTTAAATTAATTTTTTAAATAGCTTTTAAAAATAATTTTCCTTGGTATTTAATAGATCCTTCCAGTATTTAAAAGTTTGTAGTAGAAAGACGAAATGGCTAGAAAACAAAGACAGAAAAGTCTATTGTCTAATAAAATATAAGTACTTTCTGAACAGTAAAAATGTTAACCTCTTCCACCTCAAATGCCTCCCTCATTTTTCAGACTTTCACTTTCTCTTGTTTTCAGATTCACTCTCATATCATAAAACCACTAGGAAAGCCAGCTATGTAGACCTGATTTTTTCCCCTTATTTGAACCCATCAGAATCAAGTTGTTCTTCAAAGCAGCTTGATTTCAACAAACTTAAAACTTAGGCTTACTTCCCTAGACACCTGCTAAGTGAAAGAAGAATCTTGTCAGTTTTACTACAGATGGACAAGCTGATAGTCTGTAGTAAAAATTGCAAGACCAATTTCAGCCAGCAGCAGACTGAACAGGAAAGCACAGATCTTGGAGACAGACTGTTTGGGGGAGGAAGAAAAGGAGGAGCAATAGCCAGCTTATATTATGAAACAGCCTGTTTCATAACTTCTGCAAGAGAGAGCATCTCCCTCTCCCCCACCCCCTTTCAGAACAACAAAACAATCGAAATCTCAAGAAATTTCCTTCAGGCGCACTGAGGCTTTTGCCAACACAATGGTATCAGTCAGTAGACACAGCCATGCTACAGAAAACAAGCTGAGTAGGAATGGCTAACCTAAGGATAATAAACTAAAAATATAAGGCATGAAGACAAGCATCATTTTTGAAATCTATATGCCTATTTGATTAGACCAAAGTGACATCATACACAAGTGTCTTGTGACACCTCCTTCCCCTAGAAAGTATTTTGTATAAACCAATGAGACTCCAGTTCAACTTTTTTTTTTTTTTTTTAAAGTAATCATTATAATTTCCAGTGCTGCAAGTGAGGTTACAGAGTTGACAGTAAAGACTGGTTACAGAAGACTAGCGGTAAAGGGCTTGTTGAGAACAAGAAAAATTTCCATGGATTCAGCTGCAGCTGGAGTAAAACTTCCTGGGAAGCCAGTCACATACTGTCTGATAAATTCTGCTCATACTGGAAGTTTGTATTTCTTTCCTTAAGCCAACTACAAAGGACTGAGCGCTGTTGAAGGGACATGTATATGCCCCACTCAGAGCATTGCCCTGTATCCTGAGATATCGCTTACATACACAATGATTGCTGACAGGGAAAACTGTTCCCAAAATCAGCCTGATAGCATTTAAGAAACACTTAATGTACGTATGTCCAGCTACAAAAAATGCTAGTTACTGGCTCAGTGATCTCCTCAGAGTTATACACCATCAAGTGCATATTCTTTCACTTACTAGACAACAAGAATTTCACCATCATTTTGGCACCAGAATGTGTCACTGTCTCACACATTGAATACTACCTTCCTAGAACTTCCATTGACATTCATGGCACCATGCATGCTAGTCAATATGAACACGCATATGAGGACTTCCCTTAAACTGCAATGACACTGCGTCCTACAGGAAACACTTATTTATCCCCCCAAATTAGGTACCAATCCTGCCATGTGGGTTATTTAAGTGGATTAGCCAAGAGAAGAGATGATGATGCACTATGTCGCTTCATTCTAATGACAACAGATTTAGTATGTATTTTTAATGACTCCTCCTCTTCTTGTGTGCAAGCTGTGTTGTAACAATACATAGAAGCATAGACAACAGAATCCAAAATATCCCAGGATTCTCCCGTGTCAGCCACCGACCAATGGTTGTCTGCAGCCTGGCTCCAAACCAGATACGCTGTTTTCCTTGCAAGGAGAGAAAAGTCCTTCTAAATTATCAGTAAGTAGCAAGGCCAACCTGCCAAGTCTCGTCAGCCTACAAAGAAATTGATTGTGTCGCTATTCTAGTGCACAAAAATTAACAATTCCAGGACTGGATGCATCTCCAAGTTGATTTCTACATCCAGAGGCATAAATGTTTTCCAAATAATGACCAAGATGCTTTGTGCAATCCATATGTAAATACCCAGGCATTACAGATACGTAGGTATTACAACACTCTGTAAGATATCAGCATTGCTTATTGCACATGAAGTGTTTCTGAAAGGAAATGCAGGAGTACAACTGCCTTTTTTCTTTACTTCTGCTAGCTAAATCCACCAAGAGATCCCACCTAGAACTGTATTTCTAGTGCAACCACTTGAATTCACATTAGATTTATCTCACCCTATAAAAGCACAATTCATTAAACAGACTGATAAAACTGGTCTGTTTAAACTAAGGCAATTTTATCACAGTCATTTCAATTATTTAACACTGCTTTCTTAAATCAGTACTTAAAGCTTTCCTTTGACAAGTATTCTTTTAAATAAATGAGCTGTAATTTAAACAATGAGAAAATAATGACCCAGAACAATATATACAATTAGGGAGATATTTTCCAAATATAAATGCTCAGTATTTTTTAAAAGTGATGCACAATGTCTCAGGCAATGAACACTTACACAGTGAAGTGGCTTTCACAGTTGATAGTGAGTTCATCCAAAGAACTTCTAACCCAAAGAGTAACTCCTAATCCCAAATTTTGACAAGGTTTTACCACAGGGATGCTGTTGGACAATTTAAGATTGTCCAACCCAATCTGTCCAATTCTCAGCACAGGACAAAAATTATGGGAATGTTACACTGTTGCCATGAAGCCAATGACATGTTTTAAGAGCGCTCTGCATTGACCTGTAGCGGACTATATGAATTTGAACCAGGGTAACAGTCAAAGGTTATAAACCAAGTTTGACAGAAGGCAAGCAAAACTGATATGAGCTCTTCAAACACTCTTGTGTGCTTCTGGTAAACTTTTTTTGGTTTTGTTTTTTTTTTCTTCCTAGTTAGAAAAGGTTTCTTAAACACAAGACCTGCCCAAGGACTGCATCTTTCCATTTTTTTATATCATGCAACTTTACTGAAATCACTGGAAGAACATAAGTGTGAATTTTTAAAGACCTACTAATCTAAGGGACCACTACATTAGCTTTGGAATGATCTGGACATACCTTCCCAATATTACCTTTATTCCAGCTAGTATCTTCACCCTGACAGCTTTTAAAACAAATTGTAGATCTTCCCAGGACATAAGCCGCATACCTAATTTGCCTAACTCTACATCAATGACAACAAAATGAAACATGCATTTCAGTTTTAAGACTACCTGCAATAAAGCTAGGTAAGACTCACAAGTCAATTTTACTCACTCCTCATTGAAGCAATTCCCTATACTGAATTCACTATCACACATACCCACGATGAAATGCTGAATCAAAGTTTAGCCATAAGAGAAAGACGTTGCCCAGTCCTCATCCTAAATAAGTTTACAGACTTTTTAAATGAAATAAAGAAAGTTTCCTATCAGATACCTCCTTTGAGTTAGTCATGTATAGCTAAGCATTCAGCATGTTATAACAATTCAAATTTAAACTTTCCTTGTTCAAAAACAGAGCAATTAGCCTTCAGGTTATTTCAAAGGAAGTAACAGCCTTCATCCAGCCCTGAAGAAAGGAGACGGTTTTGCAACACTGCGCCTCTGGACCACGTATTGAAATTTTCCTACTTTGTCATCCTTATTAGCAGCACTCCTGCATTTGGGAAACACTGCAAGCCCTGATAAATAATATACGATGATACGTTATATGTACACAGGTACCATACTAGTTACTTTCATCTGACCATACTCGTTCACATATTCCCATACTTGGCTTGAAGTTGATCATCGTGCTACAACTTCGTGTAGTCTAACATTATGCCTAATTCTGAAAGACAGCGAACATTATTCAGCCCCCAGGACATCATGTAGATAACACTCAAACTTCATAGTACATAAACATCTGGTTGCATCAAGCTCAGATTTTAAACTTGAGTCAAAATTGTGTCTTAATGCAAGAACAGAAGCCTGCTTTCATGGAAGCAAATTAGCACAATAATCTCTACACTTGGTCATGTCATAGTATTATGTAGGCACCCACTGCAACCACTATTAAATCATACTAACATTTTACTACCCTAGGAGCTTGACTGAAGTTAGTGGAGCAGCTCCTGCAGTAACATACTGCTCAGCCTGAGTAAGGCTGGCAGAATCTGATCCTCACTGACATTCAGATCATCACTGTCATTGCTGTTGTCAGATATGAAAGTGGACTGCTTTTATCATTGATTGCCTTTTTAAGCTTATGAGAAATAAGAACCTTTTGGCATAAATGAATTCCAAAATTTTCAGACTTTTCAGCTCCAAACATTCTGAACACAAATTCCCAATTCCTTTTCAAACCACAAAGTTTGTAATATTGACAAGAGATTCATAAATAGTGCTGCGATTAGAAAGAAAGAATATTTGTGTGTTTTAGCTTATACATACCATTCTTATATCATCAGTTGCTAACATATAGCCTTTGAAAAATAAACAGATTTATGCAATTGCACCACGGACCTCCTGTGCAGTATAAATACATATTCTGCTAAGTATAAAAACAGCGCACACACACAAAAATATACACGCACCAAGGATTAGTTATAGAGGAGCTAACAGAAAGACAATGCCTCCTGGGTTTACTGAGCAAATGTAATTTCTATAATGAACCTTTTTTTTAATCCCTGATAGTTTTAGACCCAGGCAATAATGTAGAAGTTTTCGTAAGAGAAAGTAGTACAGTGGCAATACCACGAAAGAGAGAATTGATCCCAAACAAATGAATATTAAATAGTCAGACATCAAAAGAAAGCACACAATTGTTGCTTTAGGAAGGGGGGAAAAAAGCCACACCATTTTCAATAGTCATCAGTAGCCAAAAAACAACACAAAACCACCATTAGTGTTTATTGATGATAACTAGATATGCTTCTGTTAGTATTCTAGAGCCAGCCCTGCCATAGTAATGTTTATTATTACTCTTTGTAGCTGTAGGCAGCTAGAGGCTCACTGTGTCTATCCCTTTCTCATCATTTTAAAAAGATTAATCTTTAGACAATGATCTGCTGATACCATTAATCTTAGTCTTGAACTTCTTTGTTGTTCTTGCCCAGTAATGAACAGTACCACAAAATATGCCTTTCCTTCAAAAACAACAGGGACCTGATTTGTTGGGACCCTCCACTTTGAGTAATTTTTCACTGCAGCACAATATAGATGTAAAATGGCAACCTAGGTGAGACAGCCTTATTCTCTACATCACTGCCCCATTTTTATAACAAGCCAACTCCATTTATGTTAATACAATTACAGCTGCAGCCAGAGTAGAAAACTTTTTTTTTTTCATATAGAACCTTTTTCATTAAAATCAAAATTCGGTGGAAGATCCAGTTCTCCAGACAGCAATACTGTTCCACCCTGGTTAGCCCAAGTCTAGCAGGGGACTATTCACTCAGATAAAAACAACTATATTGCTTCCAAATCCAAGCTTTTTCCATGAGCTAGTGTAGTGCTCCTCCTCAGAACTGCTGGTGGTGCAGCGTTAATACATTTAAGCCATTGCATGGCAAAACTACTAACTGTGGTTTTCTTCTATTCAGTATATCTCGGCTCCTTAAGAGGTCCAGGCAATGAAGAACTGAATGTAATAATCTGTATGTCAGATAGGCACAGATCATCTTCAGTACATTCACTAGAACACAAACTTTTTTAAAAAAAAAAAAAAGATACTAAGGTAATGAAACTTTAATGGCAGCAAACAAAACTTTCAAAACTTACGGCTGGGAGAAGTATGACCATTTTCACTATGTAATTTCAGAACACCCTTCACAACCCCTCTCCCCAAACAGTGTAAATTTCCCTTTATAACTTCCTGGTTGGATCTACTCTTTCACATTCAGGTAAGTTCTCATACTGTGCCACCCACACAGATATTACATGCTTTTTCTTATGAGTAAAGTCAATCCCATTCAAATGCATGTATGCAGGTGATTTTTTTTTCTCTCTCCACTCACCAGCAACCACATACCTGTTGTGGAAAAGTGAAAAAGAAAGACCAATGTGCTCAGGAGAAAACATTTAGACAAGTCACACTTGACTTTTCCCAAATATTGTAAATGAAGACTCACGCGTTCCAGGTTGGGCAGACTGGATAAAATCTCGGAGCAAAGTCTGCTCTTTGTCACTCTTATTGCCCATTTAATCAGTACAACATAGAAGAGTTGCCCAGAGTTACCCAAGAGCAGAACCTGTACCAAATTTGCCCCACAACCTTCATCCTGTAGAAAGTTAATTCTGTACTGTATGTGTAGCTCCAAGACAAGCCAATAGTCTACCATATGTTCAGTTATGTCTGCCCTAATGAACACCAAGAAACAGTTTCCCATGCTCTCTAAATCATCTGTCTTTTGGGGTAAAAGTTTCCATGCTCAGTCTTTACCCAAAGTTGAAATATTTTAACATTTGACTAAATTCTCGTCAGATATTTATTATTTGTGGGAAAGTAAGATAAAAAGCATTCCAAATTGGTAAGATAAAATCTAACCACATTTTTGACCACAGCTAAAATGATTGAAACTGAGAATGTTTAAACTAACTGCATGAAGGTAGAATTTACATATGCATAGGTATTTCCACCTCAATTACAACAATTTGCAAGGAACACAAAGAATTCCAAGCCATAAGGAAGAGTGCAAAAGAAAGACAAAAAAAACAAACAGACAAAAAAGTCAAAACTGCTCTAGTTCTCTAGGTAAATAATTACACACAATTTCTGCATAGACACAAAGGATAATATTGGGATCTTATTCTACTCCCATTAAATTTTATGGCAAAATTCCCATTCACTTTAACATGAGATAGTGTTAAGAAAGAAAAAGAAGATGGACCCATTAAGAGACAACAGAATTCAGTCTTTCTAAATGCAGATTCCACTACTGGCTCTGCAACAAATTATCATCTGTGCAATCTGTAAGTAAAATACGCAGAGCCTGATTCAGCCTGCTGGTATACAATCTGGAGTTGAGGTTTGTAAGACCCTTTCTACGTACACACAAGGGTCATGCAGAAGAAGCTGAATGGTGGAAGAAACAGAGATCCATATTTCTCCGCAGAGTGCAAAAGAACTGTAAGTGATTCCCCATGTTCCTCCCATCTCCATTCATTTGGAGATCCAACATAGCTGGGCTTCATTCCCTACAAAGTACTTCCTGGTGCTCTTTGGGTTATCCAAAAGAAGTAAAGGCAATTCCTGTGGCAGGGGATACTGAATTACCTTGCAACTGGAGAATTCACAAAATTAAGCTTAACTACAGATAAATACAGCAACGGTCAAATTTTGAAAACTTCAGACGGGAAACATAATAGGCTCCAGAAGCAACAATAACTCAGCTCTTTTGTGGATGTCTTGCCCCAATATGCTTGTTTTTCCTCTGCAAAACATAAAGATACCTTATCATGATACAATGGCATAATACATGATCCATAGCTCTTTCCTTTTTTTCCTTTCTTGACATTGTCATTTTTAACATCAGCATATTTACATTGCATTTAATAAATACATAACATATTGTATGAATATAAAATCTCTTGAGAAGGTATTTTCAAAGTTTTTAATCAAAAGAATCCAAACCTGAAAAACCTCACATATATATTTAAGTTCCCATCAGTGGAGTTTCTTGAATGAATACAATCAGGTTTGCACATGATTCTTTACAGTTTAGTGGCCTAGAAGAATTGAGATGAAAGACAAAAAGAAACCAAAAGTTGAAGCATTAAAAAAAGTACAAATAAAGAAGAAAAAACAACACAGATGACAACAGTGGGAACATCAGAAAAAAAAAATCATCCGCTCCACTGCAGCAAAGGAGCTATCCAGCAAGATCTGACCAAAGACCTTGTTTCCAAGTTTCGTTTTTATTTTTAGACCCTGTTAAAACATTTCTAAAATATGCAAGCAATGACTTTGAAAAGCAGTAATTGTGATATTAAATTTTATTGAAATTTCCTGGGCACTGATTTGTGTACAAGCTCTTATACCAAGTTCCCACGAAACCGTAAAACGTTTAAAATACTGTCTGTGCAAATGCAAAATTTATGAATTCACACATCTCTGGTTGATTTATGTGAAATAATAATGCACTATTTAATGCTTAAACATGGCTAGGAGCAATGCTAGGCTATCAAGATGTACAATGAAATAATAGATTTATAAGACGGATAACCTTCCTGCCTAGAGAAGCTTGTTTAAAGGTGTTGTACAGATATATTAAACTATATGTAATTTTATACTAACTTAATGCTGTAGGCCTATACTGCAAGCAGTAAAAGATTACTGCCACAGTATTTGCAATAATAAAATGATCTGGCTATTCAACATAAGGTATGAGAGGAGTGAAAAAAATTTCTTTATGATTTCAAACTTTTTACTCCTCTCTTTTGATTTAATTTAAACATTTAACTGCTATCTTTGCATTTCACAGCTCACTGTCATCAACTCTCATCTGATATATCAAAATTGCTTTTGTTTCACCCTCCAAGGGCGAGATTGTGTCTTTCTCTCTGACACTAAATAACAGCATATTCAATGATTTTCGCATTGAAATAAAAGGGACTTTATGTGGGACATATAGTGCCTCTTTCAGGAACAAGCTTCTGCTGAGGTAGAAACGACGTCCATGACCTTGTTGTGAGTGGTAGCTTCCATCAGCTATGTATTCCTGGCAAGGCATGCAAAGGTAGCAGGATCTAGCCCTCAAGTAGTCAAGCAGCGTGCAATTGCATAGGGACTCACAATATTGACTAGGTTCAATCTAGGTTCAATATGAAGGTCAAGAGGAATCGTATCCTAGAGATGCCCATTTCTTTACATTGAGTAAGAGCAGAAACTACAGGGTCAGGTTCAGAGTTCTACACTATAGTCTGAAGACAAGATGAATTCCACCCTGAGCTCTTAAAACAAAGGGTTTAGACTTTGGTCAATACTTTCTTTCATTCAGTCTTAATGTGAATTAATAAAGAATATAGAAGCTATATCATGAGTTTGTTATACAGAATAATTGGAGGTAATGGTGTCTCCAAGGTCTCTGTTTCTCCAAGGAAAGAGGGAAGCAAACCAGAACTCATTGCAGAGATTTCCTCTAACTCAGTGGCTATCCTGGGGATCTGAGTTGAGGCACACTATTACACACTCCCATTCTCCTCTGAGCTTGCAAAACTGCTATCTACTACGTGAAAGAGGAAGAAGAGCCTCTCTATTCTCTGGCACCAGCAAGCAGGACACAATTGATTCTGGCTTATATTAAATTTTTCTTTGATGATGTTCTACATCTTCAAAGTGTCCTAGAGACTTCCAACTAAACCTTTTAACACCCTAACGAGACAGGGGAATTGCTGTTCTGCCTCCTAGTAAATGAAGGAACTGAAAGACAGATATCATAGTCTATGCATTTAAAACCATTTGCTAAATTTGAGTAATTCAGTATCTGGATTCTCATTTTGGGACTCCCAAAGCATAACTTTGAAAGGTAATCAGTACCCACTGCTCTGAGCTCAACAAGAGCTGAGATCATTCACCTCCCGTGAAAACCACACTGAAGACCTTTCAGCGCAGGCACACAAGAAGCAGAGCACAAAAAATAGTGGGCCCTTTTGAACATGTTTTCTTGAATTACTGGCTTATTAAAAAAAATCTGCTAGCTACTCTAACATTAATTAACAGCACAGCAAGAGAAGCAAATACTATGTTTGAGCATGTAAATCATATCTCCATGTTGCATAACTACTTATGCATGTTAGTTTCCAATTCCATTATTAATCACAGGTCCTTATGTTAAACAGAAAAGCAAAGCTCACATAACCATAAATACTCTGGTTTACTTGCTCTTTTTTAATTCTGTATTAATTCCATTCGCAGTAGCGGTTAGCATATAACAAACATTCTATGAGAAAAGAAGTTTGTTTTGCGCTAATGATACTTTTTAATAGCCATTTAAACCCAGATGAAGTAGACAGTTTTATATACATCTAGGTGTTGAGCCTTCTTTCTAACTAGCAAAACTGCTTTTGCAAAGTTTAGAAAGAAATTAAGTCTAAACTATATAATATTTTACTTCCACAAATGTTAGCCACAGCTGAAGAATGTTTCCTGCATTTTCAGAACCTGAGCAAATATTATTTTAAGCCAGAGTGGTCCTGAGTGTTTATGGTTATATGTGCTGCAAAGGCACAAACAAGATGGTGAAGGGAGGTGATGGTTACAGAGGCTTCATGAATCACGGTGTCTCATCAGGTCAAAATTTATTCTACAGCTCCCCACTTGGGAAAAAAGCAACCTGAAAAAGAGAGGAAAAATAACGCCCACTGTGAACATAGCTGCTCTCTCCATCTGTAATCTCTGTGCAAATCCAGCCACTTTTAACTTCTCCAATAAATACTGGCAACTTTGACTCTAAATCCTCCATTACCTAAATTTGCAAAAATGCCAGATAAAAGAGTTGCAACTAGAGTTCTACAACCAGTAAGGAGAAATAGAAAACTAACTATATATTAACATATGTGTATTTAACAACTACAATTACAGGCATTTAGAGCAAAATTCTCTCTTCCATTAACTAGAGATTTACCACCAAGATTTGATGCAGGATACGCAATGAAACTTGCCTTAGGTAACCACAGGAGGACCAAAAAAATCCACTAGCTTCATCCAAGGTCATTTTTAACTAAGTTGTAGCAAAATTACTGTGAAAACTTCCAAAGTAGATAATAAAAATTATTCCATATGGGCATACTCTCTGAGGAAGAGAAGAATTATATAATATCAAATAATAAACTCTGATATAATACACCACAAATAGAGGGACTTCTGCATCCTATCATGCTCTCTACTTTCATAATATCCAGCTAATAAAATAAAAGATCAGTTCACCATTAAAAGTGCACAACTTGTCTGCAAGTCTACTGTGGATGCTCTTCAATGAACAACCAAAAACATTGTAAAATACTATACATGTAATAGAAGAGTAAAAATGTGAATTAAATATAGCATTAGAAGACAAGAAACATTTCAGTTTAGATGCTGAAAATACCCTGCAAAATCCAAATATAACAGGCAAACAAGTATACCTCAACTCGGTCAGTTTTCTCACAATCATTTATACAATCTTAATACTTTTTAGAAGACTGCGTAGTTCTGTGAGAAAGAAATGCCAGAAAGGAATGTTTGTTAAATATGTAAATCTCCAGGAAAAGAAAATAACTACAAAATAAGATTAATCATGAAATAACTGCAACTTTAATTCCAATGTGATATGAACTGAAAATGGAACATATGTCAGTGAAGGGACAGACAGAGACCATACCTCAACCCAAAGTCACCATTCTGGGTATTCTCATAAACAAATACCATCATTTGAACAGTCCAACAAGCTACCTATTGCACACAAGGTGTGCTGTTCTAGCCAGTACCTTTATTCAAGCAAAACTTCCCAAGACTTTGTTAAAGAAAGGAACACTGAGTGAGAACTACATGCTGATACTGCTAATATACAAATATTCTGAATATTTTAAGTTTTTCTAGGAGACACTGAGTACATATTTCAGCATACAATTGTACATATGCCATATTAACACTGTGAGAAGCTGCTGTAGCTATGAACTAAATGTTACAGTACATATTATGTGTTTATTTAGACAAATATATTTATTGCTTCTTGCTTAATCTTTTTCCCCAAAATTGTATTCCTGCAGCAGAACACATCACACATCAGATTCTAAAAAAAAAAAACAAACCACGCCCTCCCCAAAACCCACCCAAACCCAAAAAACTAATTCTGATCTCTATTAGTCTCATGTAAATCCAAAGTTTTTATTGTCAGTTTGAGCAATTTTTAGTTGAGAACCCAAAACTGTTTTTATTCCCATATGTATAACTAAAAAAAATTAGCTGAACTTTCTAAGAAAATGCTCCATTAGTCTATGACTAAGCATGTAAAGTTTCAGAGCCCAGAAGGGAATTTCCTGCAAAATTACAAGCAATTGAACATTTCCACTACAATTAATCGTGTGCCCTAGGAAATGTACATCTCAGACAATTAAATTTTCTCCTGCTTAAGCTCAGTACAGCATTTTCAATTGGTCATAACCTTTCCTTGACTCCATTTTCTTAAAGTGGATGGTCCTTCTAAGAGTGTTTCTATGTCACTTCATAATGTTATATCTATCAGTATGTTTAACATTTTTACAACTAGGTGCTTAAAGCTATACTTCTACAGTCATGTTTAAGAACTTACGAGTAATTTTATTCCCCTGAATGCCAGGCATTACAGCTCCAGTTGACCCCAGTAAACGTACATGGGAAATGTAGTCAGTGCAACTAAAAAATTAAATTTCTCTTAAAATAAGTTTGATAATTTTGGTATACTATGAATAATATCTGATGTTGAATGACAAAATCTCAGTCCAAAGACTACTTATTCATGGAATTTGGGATGTTTTGATGCAATGAATGCAATGGCAGAATTTTATCAGCCATCAATCTGCTCTACCTGTTTTCAGTTCAGAGCCATTGCGCCTACGAAACAGTAGATCAGTCAAATTATACATTTCGGTGTGGATCACCTCTTATCATTACCAGCAGTTTCAAATTAGCTGAGGCAAACTAGTAAACAGAAGCCCGAAAGCAAAATTAAAAACAAAAGACACCTTGACATAACACACTAATGCATTCCAGTGTCATCCAAAATGTAAAGCCTTGCTGTCCTGAGGGCGCAACGTATAAGGGCTTCTGCAACTCATCTCAGACCAAAGTGGCATCCTGACAAGTGAATAATCTCAGGAACACAATGAAACTCAACAAGTAAAGACCAGTTCAAAGCCGATTCTTTTTTAACAGTTACCTTGGTATTTAGGCACTAGCATTACTTAAGCTGCGGATTAAAGCTAGAAAGCTTGCAAAATACTCCACCATGGCATGTTCCACTTCCCAGGTGCCAGAACCACTTTGCAGAGAGTCTTGGAATATGGGGAAAAAGCGTAAGGAAACAATACTGTATACCTCTGCCTGTCTGCATGTCACATCCTCCCCCAACATGGGAAAAACTGACCCATGAATTCATTCTCCCTCCACCCATCTACTTGCACAGAAGGGGCTGTAACAATCCCTGGTAGCTGATGAAAGCCTGAGAATCACACCTGGTGTTCTGCCTGCCAATCTCCTAACAACTGCAGAAACGGGATGGAGGTTCCCCGTGCCAAAACCCAAGCAAAGTAAATGAGATTACAATATCTTTTAACAATAATGTTTGTGTGCTGAGGGAACATATAATTTTTGCCCCTTTTCAATTAATGAAACCCAGTATCTGCAATTATCTACAAGGAGGTTTCTATGCAGTGAAGAGGAATTACTTGTTTTTGGCAGCAAGATTCCCATACTTAAAGCCCTTAACTGTATCAGTCATTCCTTAGTACTTTCCATTCTCTGCAATCTGGAAATCCTCTGGATGTGTGGACTAGTTGTGTAACAAAAACTACAATACACACCCTGGATGACTCAACCTATCATATTCACTTTTTTTTTCCCCCATTCACTGCACTTCTCAAAGACACTACTACTGAAAATGGTATTATTCTAGCAGTGCATAAACAATGTAGATGTAAGCTCTTAACATGCAAAGCAATCAAGTTAACAAGCCAATATTAAGCAACTTTTTTTTCTTTTTTTTCTTTTTTTCCTGGTAGTAAATGCAGAACACAATAAGCTCAATGTGATTTACAAGGTGTTAATAAACCCTAAGGTAAATAAATATCTTTATGATTCTGAAGGAGTCCTGAGGTGGCTAGGCAGTCTTAGATTTGTAGCTAGTTGCAATGCAGGAATAAAAACAAAAGCAAAGAAGTTTTTTAAGTGCAGTCACAGAAGTGGCTGATACAGTGAGATGGTTCCCTCTTCTGGCCAAAACTGGAGAAGACTAAACTTTTTTTTTTTTTTTAATTGAAAACGGATAATCTGTAGAATTAAAAATGAAAACATCAGTCTAATTTTACTTTATAACAAATTCATCTAAATATCTTTATAATATATTTTCCAAAATTAGTCCAGAGATCAGGTAATTTTCAGAAAACTCTTTAGCGAAGGTCATATATCTGGCCTGTGGAACTTCATGTTTAGACTACCCTACTGATAAACAAATATTAGCAAAGGTCTCAGAAACATGTGTCCAACTCACTGTTCTCGTAATGAATATGCATTCTTCAAGAAAGAAACTGTAAAAAAACAGTTAAACTGAAAGATTATTTAATAGCATATTTAAAAAAAAAAAAAAGTCATTCCCTTGTTGACCCTGACTAACTCTGTAATTTCCACCAATGCTGCAATCCAAACACCTGCTGGTATCTATGGCATGCAAGCTCAATAATGATAAATTTCAACAGAAAAAAAAAAAAAAAAAGGCCCCAAACCAGGATATCTCCTTTCTACATATTCCACCTGAGAACCTAACTATACCACCAACAGTGCCAGTGCTCATTCAAGAGCATATATTGTCTTTTTGCCACAAGGTAAATACAAAAATAATTTAATACATGAATTTGTATCAAGAAGTCAGGAAATACCAAGCTGAACTGAAAGAGCAACTCCTTGGGCAATCAGTGAAAAATATTTAAATTAATAATATAATTTTAGACCTGAATACATAATTGTCTGAGGCTTTTTCAAACCTCATGCAAGGAAATAAGATCAGCAAAATAAACAATGTAGAAACCAGAGAAGATGCAAGAACTATTGATATATAATATAAAATACCAAAGAAAGAAACTCATCTTAAGAATCACCATGGTATCTTAAAACAGTGTTAAAGCTGCTTGAGAGATCATTCAGAGCACAACTGGTAACAGTTAACCACAGGAACACAATGCACAAGAACATCTACACACATCTAGCAAAAGAGTGGACAAAGAAACAACAAAGAAACAGCTGAAAAGCTGCAACAAAATACTTCCTACTTAACTCCCATCAAATGAAGGGAAAATGGAAATGACAGGACTACCACAGGACCTGAAGCTTTATTCTGATTCTAAAGCTCTGACAGATAATGAAGAATTTGGGGACAATGCTAACAGTCAGGTTCTTCTATTGATATTACGCAGAAGTAAGGATAAACATAAAACAGTGTATTTGATGCTTCACATTAGTTGTTATAAGCAGACTAAGTTCAGCCATTTGCCTAGTTTGAACACCATCTACTTGTCTCTGGGCACCATTTCTCCCACATTCATCCCTCTTTTTGAATTGCACCCTGGAGAAATTCCCCGAAATCCAATTTTTTTTGCAATCCCAATTACTGTAATACATTCCTGACAGAAGCCAACATTAAGTTTTGGAGCTGAGACAATGTGCTTTCCAAACTGGTACTTTTCTGGGACATTATATTGCCTCTCCTATGAGACTTGCAGCTGCTCATTCGCTGAAAATCCTATCAGCCCTAACTGCTACAATAAAAAACAATAGAGATATTTCACTGTGCAGCACACGTCACTCAAGCCAAAGAGTTACCTGGTTAATGATGACAAATTGGGGAAGGACATGATAAAATATTTATTCTGTTCTCTTGTGCTTCAGGACTTACACTCTGTTAGATTTTGGTACGAACTCACAGCACCCAAGTTCTTCATAAAAGGATCCTTTCCCCTCTCCCCCAAGTTGATGTGGCCAAATAATTCTGAATTCCTTTAATAACTCTCCTTTTTCCTTCACTTGCCTCACTTCATTTATTATTCAGACACTGAGTCTACTACCTCTGGTTCAAATCCTACCTTGTTTTGTTCAGGGAAAATCATAGCAAGTCAATCAAAGCTTAGTGTTAAAACAGTAACAACAACAGAGCTAAAAGCAAACAGAGCATACCATTCTGGCTCTGCAGCAGCCCACAGAGAACTGGGAAGCAAGAACATGGATGGAGAAAAGGAAGATTTTGAATAAGGTGCAATCTTGTCAGCACGCAGCTGGAAAAAATTAAGTTGCCACTGAAATACTTCCATAAAGAGCTATGGTTAAAAAGAGCAAGTCTTGCTTAGAATGAAAAGCTTCATCTACAGTAGCAAATAGAGCACAGCCAAGGCACAGGATCGAGTACTAACCTATGATCATCCATAACATCGAGCTGCTGCATGTTGTCCGCTATGGCTTCATGCCGTGCCAAGCAGCACCCTCACAGACAACGCCCAGACTGTGTCTGAGGGCCAGCACAGGACAGGGGTTGTTCTCCATGCACAGTGTGGATAAGGGCAGCCTATGCTGTGAGAAGGCAGGCAAGGAAGGGATAAGAATGAGTTTAGTTTTGGGGACACAACCATTAATTTGCCTTTGTAACTCTCCCTTCTCTGTGTCACTTTGCTCGGGCACCTTTTACATGCAACTCAGAAGTGTAAACCATGTATTTATTGGCTAACAAACACACACAAAAGACAGCTAGGACAGATGAGCTACTAGACTAAGCATTAATATGATCACCATCCTTAATAATATACCTCAATAATAATGAGTATTTTCCAGCTAGACAGGCATCAGCCAGGTGGGAAAAGGTTGGTGTCTTTTGCTCCTTGGAATGGTTGCTCCTTGATGCTGCTGAGTTACCATCTGTCATCTCCATTTTTTTCTATTTTTCCATGTTAGTGGTTCTCCTCTTGAATCCCTGAAAACTTTTAACTAATTCCAGTTCAACCATCTTACCTCTCTCTGCAATTTTACCTTTCCTGTCTTGTGCAGCTCTAGTTTAAGCACTTTCTCACCACTCAAATTTTCTCTAGTCTGAGCCAAAGTTACACTGCCTTATCAATGCTGAACCCTGGAGGAAGGTAATCCCTAAGAGGAGGGTAACACCTTCAGGTCAAGAGAATGGCCCTTTTTCCAATTTTTTGCCAAATATAAACATAGCCAATGAGCCCTGAGTATTGTTATTTGACATATGGGACTAGTACACCTTAGTATGGAGTGGAGGCCACAGGCACCATCTCTTACAACATTGTAGAGGGACAAGTCCAAATTCATTTGTATATGAACAAACTTCCTTAACTTGAACCGCTCCCTTCTAGTGCAGGCTGTGTCTGTCTACACAAAAAATAAAATTTAAAAAACAAGAAAAGAAAAAGCAAAATCTTTCCTGCCACAGCAAGATGTTGCCACTATCGAAGTATCATGTTTTTCAAAGTAAGTTTTCAGGAAAAGAAACAATTTCATGAAGCAGACTGATCTTAAAAGAGCTGCATTTTCTGACATAAAAGTGTGTAGTTGCAGTTTTCTAACCAGTTCTGCCACAGCACTCACAGGGGTGCTGTGAATGCTAATATATTAATGTTTATATCAGCAAATTATTTAAAAGACCCTTAGAACTGTTTCTGGAATATTAAAGTACTGTCACTCTCAATATGAACAGTAGCTTATACACCTCTATTTTTTACCTGGAAAAAAAATCATGTCAGGAGAAAAACAAAAAAAATCACTCGGCTTCCCATAACAATTTTGTCCTTGAAGTTCAAAGCAATCCGTAATTTGATAAAAATAAAATCATTTTTCATTGAAAAAGTTATGAAATATTCAGAAACATTAGAAAGAAAACATATTTTGCAGGTGAAATTTCTGTTAGGGGACAAAATGGAACTTTAATGATACTTAGTTTTATGCTTCTCTTGCATTGAAATACAGTGAATTTCAATATATGATCTAAAATTAAAAGGTTTTCCTTAAACATGTGCCATTTATATAGCACCAAGATTTTCATACAATGGCAAGCTTTTCAAAACACAACTTTTTGGAATAAATCTATAAATAAAACACTACTTTACTTTTTGTGTGAGCTTAACTTCATCACTTGTTATTGTTATACAAGTAATGGCAGAGACAAGGCACAGAGAATCAGAATGTTCTGAATATTAAAACAAGCTTTTGCAAATTTCCTTTGTCTCATATGATTTGCTTACTGAATCTTAACTTCCCCAACAATGCTCACATTAATAATGCTAACATTACTAGATGACATACAATCTTTCCCCACACACGGAGTCCAGCTGAATAAAGAGGAATTATGAAAATTTCTGCCAACTTTGATGATAATAAGCAGTACTTCAAAGTAAGGCAGTTACCTGACAAAAATAAAGGCAAGAAAGTGATAGTTAGCAAAAGTAAGTATGAGCAAACTGAACCCTGAATTTCTACATTTCTAAATGTATGAGGAACATTACATAAATTACTATTATAGAGTAATCATATATAATTATTATGTTTTATACCCTTCCTTACCTAGTTTCTAGGATTTTCTTGGTGCAGGAAAAAATAGTCAACCAGAATGTATTAAGGTTGATATTGACATTTCCCCAAATAAACATAGAATTTTATTACCATAACTGAAATCAGAACAACAAATCCAAAAGATAAAATTACACACTTGGGCAATCTGAAATTTTCACATGCTACCCTCAACCAATATTTCCTTTTTTTTTTTTTTTAAACAAGTAACAGTTTAGCATGTGAGGATTTTAGCACTGCTTTTGTGGCAGATCTCATGAGCAGAAGGTTCAAAACTTGAGTCACATGACTAGCAAATTTCCGTGAAAGATAAAAACTTGGTATTTAGATCTACCTCTACAACCTAAAAAAGCAGCTTCTAAAGAAAAGGCTCTATCAATCAATATTTACTTCGAAACAAGCTACTAATAATTCTGTTAAACAGCCATGACACTACTTGTCCCGTATATGTTCCACACGTCAGTTTCTCGTAATTTTCAAGAAAAAAATTAAACCGTATCTTAAAAAAAAAAAACAAAAAACAAAAACCAAAAAACAAACCCAGACCTACAGACAACATTAAGAGGTTTGCCCCGACTTTTAAAAGACAGGAGTTCACCTTTCTGTCAAGTTCATGGATGTTATAGTTTGGTATAATTCAACTTGTAATTCCTGATGATATTAACGTAAACTATAATTTGATTCCACTAGTTCAATTTCTTTAGACACACATGTAAATTAAATATTATGCATCTTATCATATTGCCTTTCAGTTTTGCTTTCTAAACTTAATGCAATATAAAGTATTCTTAATTAGTAGTAACCATGGAGAAACAACAAAAAAAAAACCAACCCAAAACTCAGAGTTGGGTCAGATACAGATACTACCACCCAGCTTAAGCTTTTTGCTTTTTCCAAAGGGGGTCTAACGTAACTCTACATAGCACCAACTTATAAGGTTGTATCTTGAACAAAGACCAGAAAAAGCAGTTCAGATGCATACGTCAAAATTTACAAAAATTAAAAGAGGCAAACCTAAGCAATGTGAAGATATGTTGAGATATCATCTATAGATGATAGATTAATTCATTACAATTATAGATGATTCATTACAATTTGCCCAGCTTTAATTCTATGCCTTTAGATTGTGGCTTAATAAAAGTCAACAGCAAATGACAGACTCACCTTGAGTGTCATTCAGTTTTGTGGTCAACTGGCATGCACGCCAGATGCACCATTACATGGAAGGAAGGTGCAATGTTTAAACTGCGGCAGCGTTGGACGGTATTCCCTCACACACAATAGTCTGCAATGACTGACAAACGGATTTCTACAGACAGCTTCTCAAACAGGCCTGCATTTACAAGGGATGATGCCAAGCACTTTTCTTTTGTATTTCTGAGGGTCTTTATACTGAGAGGTGACGCTTGACATTTTGGCATATTGATGTGAAAAGCATGGATATATTTTCCAGCAGTTTTGCATAAGACATATGAGAACCAGAATGCACCTGTCACAAGTTGCCAACCATGATATGTAGCTTGTAAGAAAACATAACCTCTGGGAATATCCAAATTATATTAATATAGTATGGCTAAACAGACAGAGGCCACAGTCAGGCCTGGCATATAAGGGCACAACTGCCATTGACTTTGGATGGTGTACCACTTCCTTACACCATAGCTGTACATGGTCCGAAATGACTATCAATTTTAAAAAAACTTCATGTTTGAGTTAATCACAGGCATAACAGTAAAGACATATATTTATATAACCTTCATTTCTTTCAGGGTTATTATGAAAGCATTTGAAGTAGAGTGAAGCAGAAATCACCTTTAAGCCACCGAATGGCTTTTTCCTGAATATCTTCACTCAGAACATATACGCTATTTCAGTGCCTAAATGATGGGTTCAATCACCCACAACAGTTCTTACTACACTGTAATTTCTCTAAAAGTAAATAAAAATAAAAATGTCATATATAGAGACACATCTGGAAATAGAAATAGTAAATTTTCTGCAAAAATAATTGGTTAGAAAATTATTCTTCAGGCACAAGTTGAATAATAGATAGCAACTGCTGAAAATACTAGAAGATATACAAACTTCTGAAGTTATAATGGATAATATTTTTAATCTGAGTAGGGATGACAATGAAAAAAGTTCTGCATAGAACTGGAGAAATATTTCCAGAAATACAATCATCTATGAAATTTAAATAATTGGTTTCCTCCTAGAAATCATCATGAAACAGTAGTATATCGATCAGTATTTTCTCATGTTTTCCCACATGTACCTTGTTACACGTGCATTCTTATTCAACTTATAAGCATCTGTAACATACAGAGAGCTCAACTAAATTACTTTTCTAACATACCTGATAAAAAGATGCTTAAATTTTGTTCAGACCATCAGTTTGTTCATAGTAACAGCTTGCCTGCAATGTCCTAATAATGTTGAAAGAACTTACTTTTTAGTCTAATAGTATGATTCTGACCCAATAGCAAATCAAACACAAAGAGACACTAGAAGCATAAGTAATCCCTCATTTACACTAACAGCCTCAAAATCACCAAATCTAAAACGTGTATAAACTCTTTGACAATCTAAAATTATCAATATGCTAATGGAAGATAATCTGCAGCTGCACGATTCTCACCCCTACACCTGCAACACTCCTCTGTTATGACTCCTCTCCTCTAGTCAAATCCTAGCACATTCCTAACAGCCAACTCACGTAACTTCTTGCACAGGCAATACTTTGCTATAATTTGTTTCCATTCATTTTGTTTATCATCATTTGCACTGAAACAGCAGTCAGGCAGTGTGTTTTCATTCCTGCACTCACAGTAAAAAACAAGTTCATACCCCTGAAAAGCTTGCAAACCCCAGTCTCGCAATATTTAACATAATTACAAATGTGTGATATCAGACCTGACCTTGCATTCCAAAAAGTGCTTCAATGAACCAAAATTCCCACTACACTGAGTGGAAGCAGCAACATGTCTCGTAACACCCGAAGTCTATCATATCCAATCAGTACAGTCAAGTGATATACAACTTAATTTGTGACTGAAGAAGCACAGTTACTGAGTGATGTGCATCTTGCAATGCTGCATGCTGCAATCATTTTTATATCAAACCCGTGTAATCACTAGACAGCCCTGGGGAATGCTATTGACTAAAGAAACAACTGATAACTTAAAATGAGAGGTCTCACTAGATACCCTAGGACCATGCTGGCATGTTTGTTATCACACAAATCTCTGCCACTGAAGTCTCTGTTCCAGACAACAGGGATCAAATAATTAAAAAAAAAAAAAAAAGCATTGTATATTTATAACATCGTACAATTGTGGGTTAACAGCCAGATCATGCTGCAAAGCAGCTTAATTCTGTGATCTTCCTACAATAGTTGACTTCAGATGACTAAAAGCAATGTGGTATTAAAAAAAAAAAAACAAAACACATTAAGTAGTTTATATTTTAAACCCCTGTGTTTGATCTTAAGATACTTAATGTCATGAATTATGGAACAGAATATGAACTCCTGAAAATTGATATCAAATTCACAATAGATGAAATTTCATTAAAGGAAAAAAGTGCAACCAACAGGTTTAGACTTCTTGGGATATAGATAGAAATATAGAAAACAATAGCACTGGTTTTGTTTAGTTTTTAAAGGTTGGCTTTCTGTAGGTTTTGAGTCTTTCTGAAATTATGTACAAAGAAAACTAACAGAAAATTCATCATCCTACTCCATTTTTGTCCTTTTTTTTTTTTTTTTTGTGATGATCTATGGTACTGCCAAGATGATTATACTTCACCATCTGGTTAACCTTATCAGCAAGACACTAGAAAACAAATCCTGTGCAGTACAATTTTCTCTATACTTCAGTTATTCTGATCACAAGCAGTTATCCAAAACTATGAAAAATTGTTATGGAGTCTTGAAATGTGCTGAATAAACCACTTGTGACTGAATTCAACCAAGGGCTCCTGCACTTTCCAAGGAACAACTTATCCCACAAAACTCTACTCATGATCATGGTTTTCATGAGTGAGAATATGCTACATTAGATACTAGACAAATAGATAATACTGGTTGGTACTGGTATTGGGAGAGAAGAGCTCAGAGCATCCAGAAGCAGGTTAAAGTTTTTCATAAGCAAAAAACCCCAAATATTCCAGTCTTGGTAAATTATTTGGGATCTAGAAAAAATAAGCAGCAATGACATTTTGCATTTGAACAGACATGTTTATCCTACAGAATAACAGTTACATTGAAAGTCTCACACAGCGGTTATCCATATACATGAGAGAGAAAAACCTTGTATTTACAGCGTAAGAAATAAGCAAAAATAAATCTCTCATACACTATGCAACGGTCATGCTGATAACCGTAAGTAATCTTTTAATAAGAACGCTACATTATTAGAGCGATGTGTTTCTGTGTTAATTCCATGAAAATTGCCTCTTCCCAGTTTTTGAGACGCTACAGTCTCCTAAATGGGCCAGAAACTAAAAGAAATATAGGCCATGCTAGAAACTGAAGTGCAAGCCATCAGCCATACTGACTGGTTCTTCTAATTCCTCAGTGAAAAAGATTTGCCAGAGCAGATTTTTTTCTTGTAGGCATTCTCAAAGAAAGGACAATGATCTGTTTTTCCTAAACAGCACCCAGGAAATCCTCTTATCTAATTATTGCTCCATTGTCTACAAAGGTTGAGCCTTTGTGAAGTAAGGGCAAAAATCCTAATTGGAGTTAGTAAAAGAATACCTCTCCAAGAGTGATCAAAAAAACTTCCTCAGGTTTTCTCTTCCAACTTTCTCTGGCAGAAATACCACAGTCTTACTGTCTATTGTAAGGCTGCTTCCAGCTCTCATCATCAGAAAGAAATAAAGAAAATGAGAAGAGAAAGTGTAAAGAGGTAAATTGTGACTACCTCACAAGGTAGTCAATATTCAGCAGGTAATATTCCAAGTTGATTGTCCATCCTTAACTTTTTGATGCAGCAGTTTTTAAAAACAGAATTCAAACTGATCAGTTTTAGTCCTGTTTAGTCCCATATCTGATACAAGGTCATAAACAACACAGAGGTTTGCTCTGTAAATGAATGCAAACTGTTCTACTTGTACATGACATTTCGATAGGTATGCAGAGCTGCTTTGGGTTTCTGCCATGGCCTTTATCCACCACTAAAGTGATAAACAAGACAAATGAGTAAACTGCAAGGAGAAAGGGAGAAATTACCACAGGCAGGCAGCACAGATAGAATCAACAAAAACTGCCTTATACTCCATGCCAGGCCCTAGTACAGAGCATGGTTAGGTGTGTGTGGAAAACTTGGATCTCAGTGCTGTAGAAAATATATGGTATACTGCATCACACTGGCTAAAGAAAGGCTGCTATGAATTATAGCAGTCCCCAGAAATTCTCTAATTTATGCCAGAAGCTGTCGTAATCCCTCTCTTGACAGAGCCTTCTGTATTTCACCTCTTAGGAGAGTAGCATCAAATGATCTACCTCACTGGGTCATGTACATTACAGGAATACACATCTTTTCCAGCAGGACTTCAATTTAGTGGGCAGTCCACCCTGTTATTTTTGGAAAGAACGAAGCCAGTCTCTTCTGATAAACACCTCACTTGAAAAGAATTGAAACGATTTTATTTTACAAAACAAAACAGTCAAATGCCCCTGTATTTATTGTTACCCAAATGAGAGGCCAGTAACACAACATAGGCTTACCCTTAACACACAGATTTTAGAGAACAACTGTAACTCTGTCACAGTTCATACTTCACCAATCTCAAAAATTACCTTAGAGGACCACCACATCCTGCTAACACTGAACTTGGTGCTCTGCATTCCAAAGGAATTCTATCACTCTTAACCACCCTTACAATCTCTCTCTTCCTCATACCTACAGAATGCCAAGAGCTTTGAAATGCATTACTATGCAAATATCTTGGGTGCCTTTACTACACATTTATATTGCAGAGTAATCAATAAATTATTATTTCAATATTTATTGGAATCTCAGAATAAGAAAGAAGACAGATTACACAAATCCATTTTAGTTGATTAATGGGTACTCCAGCGAAAGGCATACACTGATGGAGTGGGTCAGTATGCAGACTATATTACTGAATATTTCAGCTCGGTTGTAAATATAGTATCTGTTTCTCTTAGGGACTGTCACACTGAGTGCAGTATAAAAGGCAATAAATTTCAACAGATTAATTAACTCTTTGGTTACTGGGGCTGTGTGTCACCTATCCTGGCACCTAATAAAAAATCCTTTAATGCCAAGACATAAAGAAGGGCCTCTTTGGAAATGAGTTATTAACAGCATTTCGTGAATAGATGGAGAAATTGTAGCCCAGCCATTTAAGTGTCATAAAGTGCAGCAAAGGCTGCTGGAGGCCTCTGAGGGACGCCAGGCAATACCATAACAATCAAATCTGAGATGGAAGAGGGATTGAGCTGTCCACTCAGAATTTTTATATTGTCAAAGAGCAGCGAGGAAATAATGTGATCAAGAAGTGAATTAACCTTGTGTGTGAAAGAAAGGGGATGATCTGATGGAAAAGGCAGTAAAGTAAAAATCACTCCATAATGCCTACATTGCAGGCTGGTCATGAGGGGCCCCTAATGTCTGCAGGCTGTCAGGGAACAGATCCAGCCCTCTAAGTACCATAAACCCATTACTTGCATTAGTCTGTAACTGGAATACATTTACTCATACTTTTTAAGTTCTTAAGGTCCTGGTGCCGGCTAACCACACAGCATTAATTTCTATAAATGTTCTCTGTTTCCATCCTTGTGATAGAACATGGACAGTCTTCTGGGGCAATTAATACTCAAAAAGGGATGGAAGACTTATATACCATGTTACATTCATACATATGTCTATATTACACCATACTGTTTAATCTGGTTTCCTTGGTGTCAATTCCCTATGAAGCTATGCTGGCATTTCCAGTAAATAACAAGCTGCAAAAATTTGCACTGTTGGAATTGACACAACCATATGGGAGGACTATACCAAGGAGGAAATAATCCATACCAAGTCTAACAAGGTTGCTTTGACCTAAATGTCTTTAGTAACATGCTAGCCAAGCAAGAGGCAGTGAAAGTCATACAGTATACTTCTGTCACATAGGAGTATGCAAATTTTTTTTCTCCTTACACAAGACAAAAATTTTCCTTGGACCACTCTTTATGTAGGTGATGGGCACAGCCCAGGAGTAGATTATGTCTACTGGGCACAAGCCTCTTACGTTTACATCATTCACAATGAGATGCAACACCAGTGAAGCCTAGTATGAAAAAAATCATGCATGGCCATGCACCCTTAAAGTGACCCACAAAGACACAGGTGAATTACACAGTGGGCTCACACTTGATGTTTTGTATGTTTAAAACTATTTTCTGTTATTAATTAAGGCTGCCTTCCTCACAAAAAATTTGCTCACTATTACCTCAAAGCAGAACATATGACAGTGCAATGAGAGCTAAAGACCATCTAAGCAATTGGTTGCAGCATCACTATACGAACTGAGCACAAGAAAAGCATCCTTTAAAGGTCTAACAAATCCTTATCCTGACTATTAGAACTAACTAGAATTACAAAACCAATATGCAAGTTTAACAAAGATTTTAAAATGTACTATGGCTGTCCAAGTAGTCTTACTTTAGTGAGGAAAATTTAGTTATCAGCCATTCCAGCATACTTTAGTCCATCTAGCAATCAAAATCAGGTTGAGAAATGCAAGCATGCAAGGTCTCCTTGTCACTGCCAAGAGTATTTGCCAAAAAGAGTGTTTCCTAGCCAGCCATTGCCCTGAGAGCAAGGGCACAGGACTTCTGGTATAAGTCACCTCTCTCAATAGTCATGTTCAGCCACCATCCTGGGGATACCACTTCCTCTTGGCTTACAATTCTCCTCAATCCAGCCCCTAGCACTTCTGATGCTCAAAATCTGAATACAGTTTTAGTTTAACCAAGAAGGTTTATTAAGAACTACTGTTGTATCTAATTTTCAGAGGGCCTAGAGGAAGTACTTTTGCAGCTCTCACAGTCCACCCTTTCCTCTAACAAACTGGCACTAATAAAAAAATCACAACTGACATTCCTGTAAATAGCACTTCATAGACAAGCTTTTGTGAAACAGTGTGTTTATATTTATGCAGAGGATTTACTAACAGCAGAAAGGGATATAAAATTAAACAATTCATTTCATAAACAGAAAGTATTTACTACTCACGGTGAATGTATTCTCTTCCTCAAATTCTATTCAGCAGGTCAACAACAGCAGGAGTTGAACGAGTTTGGAAAGCTTTGGACGTGCTTGTAACAAAGAGATTACATTATGAATATAACTGTTGAGTTAACCTTCTCTGCTCCTTCGAGATTGTCCACACTCTCTTATATGTTCATGACAAACATAGAGCAGAATACCTTGTGTCAGTCAGTATTATATCCACTTTTAGCTACCACCAGAAAATATACAAAACCTGCCTCTAGAAGCATCTCTCCAGGGCATGGAAAAATGCATCCCTAATCTTTCTGTCCCTTTTTTTCAACCAGCCAAATATCCAAAGCACCTAAGTGAACAAGCAATACTGGAGAATACATTCAAAGCTGAAATAAGGTTAGTCACTTCCCGACTCTGAAGAACAACAAATAATGTATCCAAATCTATTACCCAAGAAAACATGGAATCAAACTGTGCAGCCCTGAGCAGATTTAAAAAGCACTTCACCAAAAAAAAAAAAAAAAAAAAAAAAAAAGTATTTGCAACAAAACAGCTAAATGAAAAAGTCTTTCTCCATGTCTGCAGAGCAGCAGTGAGTGCCAAGCAAGGCTCAAGTACAGCAAAATTAAATCTAGCACAAGTCCAGGCACAGACTGCCAAGCATTGTGTGCAGCAGGGATACAGAAACCATTCGTCCTGCTCCCAGACTTCCAGTTCAGTATCAGGTGAAAACACCTCATAATTTTTAGTAACCTCACGCTGATAATCCAATTGCTTGAAATGAAAAATAGTTTTGCCAAAGAATATTAAATTCAGGCAATATTTGCTGAGCCTAATGGCATTTGAGCACATGGCCACAAAAAGAGCAAGACCAAAGATCAATTTTTCAGACTCTCTTTCAGTGTGGTTGGAAACAGACACTTTGCTCCTCAACAAACATTACAAAAATTGACACCTATATGAAAAGCTTGTTTAGTAGTTTGGTTGCATTTTTGTTCCCTAAAATTTATGGCTTCTTAGTCCACAGGCTTCATGTTCTGTTTATGAAATGGGCACTTCAATCCACAAACTACTAGGAGGAAAATTTACTTAACCCACAGTACTGTTCACGTTCACATTCATGATCAGAGAAGCCTTCCTACTCCTGATTAACTCTTGAATCTCATCCAACTAAAATCAGGTCGGATGAAACTTTTTTCGTGACTCTCCTACATGCCTAAAGATTTCTAAAAAAAATTTCACAGAACAGAAACATACATATATGAGTAAATAAAAAACTGACAAATGCACTGAGCCAGCAAAATTTTGAGAACAAAGACAAATCTGCCTGTCTTCAACAACAACAACAACAAAAAAAAGAAGAATCAGCCTACATTTTAGACTGCAAAATGAAGTCAAACTCTCCTCAAAGCTGAAGCATTCTGGGACAATGATCACTGGGCTGTGAAAGGAATTAATGAGCTCTAATAGTAAAAGTACTACTGCCCACTGTGTTATAAATGCTTCACTCACTTCTTCAGTTTTCTCACCTATAAACAGGCACTAGAAAAAAACCAGCATGGTGTTGAAAGACTACTTGTGAGAGCTTACATCACCTTCAGAAATTATCAAAGACTGTACTAGTTCAAAGTATTATAGATAAATGGCTGGACTAAAAGACCACATTTCTATGCAGATGACTTTTCACTTCAGGAAACAAGCAAACAGAACGGTTTTCATTCTTTTGTAATGGAAAATGTTATAAATGGATGGTGTAAGTCATGAAACATCACTGTTCATTGCTTAAGGTCATGTCTACCACCAGACTCAATCACTTTAAACTGAACTCCTACTCAGCTCAGTTTTGTAGTCACAGAATTTAAACATCCACATGGGCACTTCAGCATGTAAAACACTAAACATCAAGAGACTGAAGAATCCAAGGGAAAATTACACAAAGGAACTTTGTTTCAATCTAAAATAGAAAATCTGTTGGTTTTCGAAGAGTCACTGAAATATGTCCAGACACCTCAGCCAAAAGCAATGATTCTGGTTAGTGCACCCTGGAACAATTGTGCTGGTGAGTGAACTGTCAAAGAGTTCCTAATAGGGAAGTTCAAAGCTAGCAGAGCTCTAGCTACTTCCAATAAGGAATGGCCTTTAAGATAGCTGAAGCATAATATCTTACAAGCAAAGGACCATGAAATGAATATTTTCATATAACCAGGTGCTCCTCTAATACAACTGTAGTGTAGCATGTTTTCGGAATGGCCAATTGCGATTAATGCTCACACAAAGAAACAGAATAATACGAACCATGCTTACCAGTCAAGGCGTTTGCCACAGCCAATACCATAAGAAGAACAGTTAGTCATTTTAGTAAATCTACAAAATTTATTTTTCCCTCTAATTTCTTTTTCTCTCCTGCAGCAAATATGAAAAAAAGAATTGATTAATCTTCAAAATTAAATGCACTGGGTACACGGGAACTAAAGGCCACTAGTTTCTATCTAAACAAAATTTGTTCAACACTACCTTTAATCCTTTACAGTGAACCCTGCTGGTTCTTACTTGTGGAAGGATTTTCTGCCACCAGCTTTTGTGCCCCAAGTAATTTTTATCTTTCTCACACACCATTAATAATGCTACTGCTCCAGGTATCACTAAACAATATAATTAATGGAGCCCAACTACACTGCAACCTAGCCATGTTGCAATGTGATTTGGGTCTATAAAGAACATGCTGAAGGCCTTGGCAGAATTGGCCAGATTACCCCAAATAATAATGCTGTGTAGGTTCAGAAACAAACAAACAAACAAACAAAAAACCAAAAAACACAAAACCCACAAAAACACACCACCTTCAATATAACGAAGCAATTGGAATACAACTGCAATAAACTGAGAATAATGATCATGTTATAATGCTACTTAACTTATTCGTAAATATCAGTTTAAACTGCTTAGCAAAGGAAAAAAGCTTGCAAGATGGACCACGGGGAAAAAAAGACTTTAGATTATTGGCCTAAGTTCAGCAGCAGAGTTAGCAATTTATGGACTTGATTATACCTTCAAAATGAACAATAACCCAGTAACTACTGCAGTGGAAAGGTACTAAATTTTTATGATATGGGGTAATCAGGTTGGCTACCAAAGACATAGTAGACATGCTGCAAAGAAGAAACAATTCACATTAAAATAGCCGAGTAACAAATTCCCTTCTTGAAAAGGATATTTTTCTTTATATGATGTCTTTAGCAGACTGTAGGCTGTTTCTTTAAATGAATGCATATGACACACTTAATTTTCAGGCACACTTGGTTACAGAAACAGGCACTGCACTGTACATCATGTTTAGAAATAAATAGAGCTGTCATACCTGGATTCATATTGACATTTACATCAGACTCTTAATCTGTATAGATTTGACATATAGGAAAAAGTCCATCACCCCACATATAAATGATGCTTATATATTCATAATCAAAATGTTCTTGGTTGTTTACTCAGTAAAGCAAAACTAGTTTCTTTATACATCTCTACTATGGCAGTAAATAGTCTGACATTTCAGCATATTTGGAGACAGTATGCTATGTTATTGCAATTACTATTTCCAGCAAAAAATTAAGGGGCAAAAATTATGGTGATTTTTCAAAAAAATAATGTATTCATTTTTGTAGAAGGTTGAAGAGAATTGTATTCTTTGCTTCATGGTGTAATGGGTACTCACAGACTGTGGAATTAGCAATTTCATGCAAAATCAGTAAACTTTTCACTTCTATTTAGTGCATGAGTTGTTAATAAAAATGAAATAAAAAATGAAGTACCTATGACGACTCAATAAGCACTCAAAGGAATGTAATGCTTTTTTAATTACTTAATGCCTACAGCAGTAACTCAGTTGCTATAAAAATGATGCAAATGAAATTATAAAATAGAACATTCAAAATTTAATATAAGTAATACCCAAATGTTTTTATGACTCTACTATGGGTTTTCCAATTTCTTGCTATCTTCTAGAACTTAAAACAGTTTTTATACTGTCCTCTCCTGAAAGTTTATGTAATGATTTGAGCCCAAAGTTGGGCACCATCCCCATGAAGTTAAATGTTGGATGCATCCATAGGGATTTCCAACGAAGGCAATGAAGTCACATGTGACATGAGACGATTTTTACGACATCATTGAAGATAACTGTCTAGATATCAATTTATCTTTATCAGCTGCATTAATTATGCCACAAAATATTTTTCTGT
Organism: Platalea leucorodia; assembly: GCF_965183815.1. Classification (NCBI taxonomy): domain Eukaryota; kingdom Metazoa; phylum Chordata; class Aves; order Pelecaniformes; family Threskiornithidae; genus Platalea; species Platalea leucorodia. The sequence goes on along the minus strand of NC_138823.1, from coordinate 95,848,587 downwards.
TTAAGCATTTTAGATAGACTCTAGACACATTGTATCTTACCCTATTTCAAAAAGCCAATACACAATGTTTTAGAAGGAGAAAAGAAAGCTTACCAATATACTTAATCCTAATAAAAAGAAGTCAACATAACACCAATAATGCTGATAAAGCTCAACCTTCAAAGAGACACCTCTTTGCCTGAAAGTACACATACAAATCCTTCCAGTTATTTACCAAAATGTGTGGAAAGGTTGATTTCTGTTTGGTTGGTTTTTAAAATCATATATTTACAAGCTAAGAGCTGTAATGCTTGTCAGCACACTGAAGAATGTAACCAAACTTCTTAACTGGGTACTTCTTGAAGCAATAAAATTCCCAGTGTAATCCAAAGCCCAGGGGCTCAGATATCTGTGAGTCAAGGCCAGGTTTTAAGCAGCACACTGTGTAATGTCTATTCAGGTTTACTAAGTTATGAAAGACTACGTAAGCTAAAGCCACGCAGGAAAGGAAAAGGGAAAACATAAACTAAAGTGAAACTGCTGAAACAGTAATAATAACTCAAGAGCTGAAGTGAAAAATACCAACATGACACAGTACAAAAGCCTAAGAAAAAACCTGAAGTCAGAAGAGACACTTGACAGACTAAGGATCATCCTGTTCCGAGGAACAATGGAGACCAACACTTCCATACCTTTTGGAAAGCTCATCAGATGTCTGCATGGAAAGCGGTGAGATATTAGTGCTTCACCTCATGGCACATTAGCCCTAGCTATCCACCATGCATATTAGCAGTTGGTAATTGCTGTATACTGGAACGTTATACATGATATGCTTGCACTCTTTCCATGCACAGTAAAAGCTGCCCAAATAAAAAGTGACCCCACAGAAGGTGTATTATACCAAATGGACTGTACATCATATGAATTAGTATTTATTTCTATTTTTCCCTAAGTTATTCCACATTATAAATTCCCCTGGTTAGAGAGGTTTATTTACTGTAAGTTTATACAAACTCAAGCACAACTCAAGCCCTGTCTTGCTTGAAGACTCTAGATGCTATAGTAGTAATAATAAAGAAGATTCAAGCATGATTAGGAGACTTTCTTACTAATGGGAAAAAGAAGATACTTATGCTAATGAGCACAATTTCAAAAAAAATATTGCTATAAAAGGACAATACTATGGAAATAAAATGCTTAGAGGTCTTTTCTGACATACATTCTTCATACATTGAAATACCTACATAACAGACATTTTATACTTCTATTGGTGCTACAATCAAGCTTGTAAAATGTGGGGGTTGGGGTCTTGGGGTTTTGGGCGGGCAGGGTTTGTTTGTTTGGGTTTTTTTAGATCAAAACCTGTCTCTCCAGTCACAACTTTCTTAAGATAGCTATCTGCAATAGTATTGCTGATTATTTATTCTAATGCACAGGGTTTCGCCTAGTCAGAAAATACAGGCAGCCTTTTGCTATTAGATGGGAAAGAGATGGTTCTTCAGGAGTCTATAGTAGTCAGTAGCTGCACAATGATCATGTGCATGTCTGAAAGCACACAGCACCCTGCTGCCTTACAAGACTATTGCCAGCTGGCTTGACCAGACCATTAGCACAAGAAAGCAGAGGTCCTGTTCACTGTAGCGGAAAGTAGGCCATGCCAGTAAATGTGCTTTGACAATATAACACTGAAAAGCATCAACTAACTCTGCTTACTGTCTCTGTTCGTCATGGTAACATTGAAATCACACAGATAAAAATCAAAAGGCGATACAGCATTTGGGAGATTAAGTACAACTTTCTTGAGGGAAATAATGACACTTTTCAGGGGCGGGGGGGCGGAAGAGACAAATGCCTGCTCTGCAGTTGCCTCTACTCCTCTTCTGTACAGCTCCGAAACTTGAACAATTCACATTTCTAAGATGTTTTAGTCGTTTTCATTGTCTTCATGCCATTTTAGTATAAAAGAGCGGGTAAGATCTTGAATACTAGGATCTCAGCATAAGACAAATACTTAGAAGCAAAGCCATTCTCCTGCAGGCCCAGCACCACTGGTCCAGCCCTCTGATTACACAGTAATCATCAGCCTACACAGTAATCATCAGCCTATGGCAAACAATGGTGAGATTGTACAGAAGGAAGGACGTGGTCAATACATCACTCTTACCTCATCAGTTCCACACTGACAGAGAAGATGCCAGAGGGTGAAGCTGGCAGTTACAGAAGTCTCTGGCTTTGACAGCTTTGATCACCTGCCTGTTGCAGAAATTGAACTACATTTCTCACTAACAAGACCACAGGAAGCTGGACCTGGCACATGTCAGTTCAAAAGAGATTCCACCCAATGACAGGTAAAGAATATCTTTGACGGTGACTCTCTGGCTACTCTAGTAAATTCCCTGTAGTCTCCAAAATATATTTTAATGCATGGAAGATATAACTTTATGTTGATTTGGGGCAGGGAGAAATAGGCTCAATCATAAAACATTTTCAGTGGCTATTCTTTGCCATAGTGTGCCATATGGATCCATTCCCAGATAAATGCAGGGCAGAGATTAGGACAGCTTAACAGAACTTTTCATAAAAATGGTTTGGCACACGGATGACAAGTTCTCAACCCTTGTAAAACAAGAGGAAGAGTTAACACAAGAGGGAGATCTGCATTCCCTTCTTACCTCAGCCACTGAAGTCCATATAAACCAGACATATGATTGTGTCTTGTAGCGTACCAGTTCTGATGCCCGTAAAGCAGTGACAAAACTACTTCACAGGAGTGCTGTTTTATGAATTCATGTTTGCAAGATACTCATAAGACACTATAAAATATCAAAAAACACCCATGAGTACAAAACAAGTGATGTGAGAATTCATTTCAAAACCTGCCCATGCGTAACACGTTAGTTTCTTCAGCTTACATTATGTTATGGAGTTTTTCACAATCTTTCTTGCCTTCAGAAAATTTGAGAATGCATTATTTATAGTACCAGGTCTTTAGTAATAAATACAGTATATTGCTTTTAATGGCAATTGTGGATAATTCCCAGCTGATTTTATTTTTCTAGCACATCAGCAAAGTATACAGAGTTCTTTGACTCAAGTTATTAACTGATATTATTAACTAATTCAGCAGAAGAAACCACTGAAATGTAAAAATTACTTCAACCCTCTTTTAAGAGGAATTAAGATGTAATGATGAAAGAACTTCAGAAACTCAAGAATTTTTATTCAAATTTATTTCAACACGATATAAAATATTTTGATGCTTATCTAGAACTACCATTCTCCAGCCAAGCCTGTGCAAACCTATTCTCTCCCTAAGGCCACCAATTAGAAGCATAAAATAGACCTTATATTCTCCTTTCCTTCTTCTGAGAGATACCAATCCTTCCTTTCCAGTACCCACTTGACACCAACAAAACTGTTTGTTTTGTCTTCCAGGAACATACCTTGCTTGTCAAACACCTACCTTTCAAGTTCATGTATCTCAAAATACTGTATAACGTCTCCACTTACCCATTCCGTGACCTTTACAGTACTCTTCAGTCCCAGATATATCCAAGTTGAGAATCTGTTAAAGCTCCCTACAGCAGCTCCTTAGCTGAATACTACAGAGGCCAAGAACTTAAATGGCTTCAAAGCAAGATGGACAAAATGATGGAGGAGATGTTTATTAGTGGCCATTACACTATCTAGACACAACCTCCACACAAGTTACTAGCGCAAGCCGGGGGCTATGCTAGGAGGAGGACTGCTCACTGTATCCCCAGCTCCTATGCTCCTCCCTAAACTCCATCAGGGAGAGTGAACAGACCTTTGATCTGACCCAATATTTGTTCTTAGATTAGCTCTCAAGCCCAGATATCCCTCAACATTTCATCAAAGCACACACCACGTATCTTCAGGACATATAAAAAGCCACATCCTTACTCAGCAAAGGTGGCAAATCTTCCACTTCAAGAAAGAACATCCATCACATCTTCACCTCTCAGAAGCAGGGCCTGAATTCAAACTTTGCACAGCCATGATACACCCTATTATTTACAGTCTAGAAGGCCCTAAACAATTACAGAAATCATGTAATAAGACAGTGAGAAATTTTTATATAGAAAACATCCTATCAATCAACCTGCCTCACTAGTACTTACTCTGCCATTGTCTCCAGTGTAGCACAAGACCTGCAGGCACAAGCGCGACAGCTTTTACTCACATGCTCTGGAGTGTCATCAGCGTAACGCTGTCAATTTTGGGTCATAACACGTGTTTAGAACTGCTTATGAATAAAAAGCAGTTATTCTAAAGAAGGCTGCTTGTGACCTAAACCAACTGGTAAAGTTACTTTAACTCCTTCAGATCACAAAGTAGAAAATAATGTGAATACATCCTGGCTTAAGCACAATTTTTCTGATATCAACCAGTTATGACTGCAAAATTCCCTAGGATGTTATTCCAGACAAGTGGTAGAATTCACATCTGCACACCCACTCTCTCTGAAGAAATTACTTACTGTTTGCATTTCCAAGTACCAGCATGTGTATGCACCAGTGACAAGACAGAAATAATGAAGTTGTATCTAGACAGTTATCAACACTTGATAGATTATCTGTCTGATCATATGTTCCACGGTTTAAGTGCAATTTAAAAATTTAAAAATCAGTATTACATTACTCTGTAATGTCAGAGGCAGAACCTTAATTTAACTTTATAATTCTAGATACAATAGCTTTCCCTTGAATATGAAGTGATGTATCACACATTTCAAACTGACTATTCTATAATCGTAGAGCTTTTTGTTACTGTTAAAACTGCAATTTAGTTTCTGAGGCGGTAAAATGCAGCAGTACAAGGAATACATTAGAAAAGGGTTTAAAAATTATACTAAGAAAAATCATTGCAGCTGAAATTTAAGTACAGAAAATTATAGGAAAGGATTCAGAAAACATTTATTAGAGAAGCCTAAATAACATATGAATTTAAGGTAAAATATGTGCTTTTTTAATTGCATTGATACTGTGATACTTAACTAGCCATCCCCCATTTGGGTAGGGACTTATTCCTAATTTAAAAAATATTCCTAGCAAAAAGCCAATCAAGTATTTCTTCTACATGTACCTTATTTATTTTGTTCTCATTCCACAGCATCTCAGAGTAACAGCAACAAAAATCTGTACAGAGCTGGCAGGAAAACCTTACTGTGAAACATACGGTATTAAATTATCAGTAACACCATCATATTTGTCAACAGAAGAGAGCTATTGCTCTTCCCCCCTCTTCCCCATGCTACAGAGATAAAAAGCCTCTCTTCTTTTTGTCAATCAAGTTTCTAGGTTCACCTAACTCCCACAAACTCAGCAGATGACAAGTTACGACAGCCAAAACGCGCTTTCATCTAACCAAAATACTTACTTTTGCATAATACTTAGTTGTCTTGAATGCAAACCCTAAAGCAGAATTCATAGAAAAATAGGAGGCTTTGCCTGTAATTTCCCCCCATTTTTTGTGAAGACAATAAACCAGTAAATTACATTGGTTTTAGCTGTATCAAGACTCACAAACTGCATCCTCATTTGCATATATCATGTTTTAGTCAACATAGCAGATTCTAAAATTATTTATTCAAAGCTAAAAACCACACAGCTCTGAGAGGTGGATTCAAGCTTTTGAAAGTGGTATTAATTTGCCTTTCATGCTGAAATATAACAAAAAACCCTCACTGTTTTGCTTCATTAACTCCATTTTATTTATCAGCCGGGTGAAAATGTTTGTGGATACTTGTGTCACCAATGGTATACCTATTTACATGTTTCACGAGGAAACATACCTGTATTGGGTAATTTTTGCACACATAGGAAATATTTTTCACTCCTTTAAATTCTTAATAGGAACACACACTATGCCACAAAGATATCACCATCCATAATCCACCAGCAAAAAGCAAGATGTGCACCTGTTAAAAATATTCCATATTTGTGTTCGCTTCGACAAACAAGAAATGCATAACACCTTTGTCCTTGTTAACTCCCAACCTACTATATAGGGCATGGGTATGGGCGTACCATTTCACAGTTGAAAAATTAGAAATGCTCATATTCAAAGAGCTGAAAAACAATCTAGGCTAGATGACAATAATACAAAGCTGGCATTTCTAAGTTAGACTGTAGTGAACAACAGTTTGTGTCAATAAAACTACAGCCAACAGCATTATTGTGTATCCTCGCCTACGTATTCCAGAAGAAAGACATAGGATTAAGTTTGCGCACAGAGTAAGCTTCCCTATTGGTACCTTGAGTTGGTCAAGAAGGAGAAGTACAGAGAGGCAGCATGAGAACTTTGAGATCTTTAATACTTCCACTGCCTCTGCTTGTGATGTACAATATCTATTTCCTGGATAAACAGAGAAGTTAAGTCCCCAGAGTCTGAATCCAGTACCTTTCATAAGCCCTAACTTCATTTTTAAAAACGATAAAAGAAAATGTAATTTGCTTTCCAGCTTTACCAGTAATCCATACGCGTTCATATTGCAGACTGCAAAAACATCTGTGAGATCAATAATAAACATCCTACTCGTGGTTCATTCTTCTGCTTTATTTAAAGAGAACATTCCACAGCATACACCCCGCTCTGCACTTTCTCCAGTTTGAATGATGGAATATGGATAATAGAAATACAAAAAATGCATTGCAAATGGCAAAATGCATGTTCTTTACAAATAGGCAGGAGACCTTCTGAGATGAAATCAAGCTGTCTAATTTCTACATTGCTGAATAAAAAAAATGTTACAATAAGACAGCAACAAGACTGCGAAGTCTCAAATATTAGGGAATATCAGAATCACATTTGCCAGTGTGTCTCTCCTCAACGCTCTTCCTAGTCAAGAGCCCCACGCCCCCAGGTTCCTCGTTCCAGTTACGGGTTACTTAGTCAATCGCATTTAGTGGGACGGTTTGATTTTCCCTCCTATCTGCCTGCTTCCATTGAGTTATTCAGGCACACTCCAAATCTTGCCTCCTATGTATTTTAACTTGCCTTCAAACTAACTAAAGTTGGAAGCTTTGCGCTGCCTCTTGATACCTATTTCCTACCTAGCAGTAGCTGGAAAAAAATAACATCATGGACAAGTAACCTCTCCACTTGTATCCGTAATAGTAAAGTTCATTATAGATGACATATCTAGAGAATTTACTTATAAGAAGCTAGAAGATCCCAGCTGACCACGTGCAAGGTTGAATTTATTTACTTGAGTTAGTGGGGCAGTTAGTTACTTCTACCACTGAGACAGCAAAAAGCACCATCACTGTTGTTGCAAAAAAGCACCGTTGTTTGCTACATGTGAAATCCCTCAACCCAGACAGAGGAAACCCAAACCAAGAAGCAGTGGAACTTCTCAAGAAGGTGGCTGCAGTATTTTCTTTGACAATCACTAATCCCTTTTTTCAGAAACAGCTATTTTGCTGAAGGGGGGGGGGGGGGGGCAAAACTTTTTTTTTTTTTTAATAAAGTCAACCTCAAGCACACACTTTCTTTTCGGTGTTTGTCATTTAATAAATATCCTTAAAAATAGGATTTTAAATGCTGCTGCTCTTGCTGCCACTATCCATAATACATACTGATTTACTATGCTAGCATTGGAAAAGGTAAACTTTTAAAACACTGCAAACATAAAGGCTTGAATTTCGCAGACACTACAGGACAACAGATATATATTTACGGATAACATTAAGTATTTCTGCAAGTTGTTACGAGAAACACAGCACTTCCATTTTATAGCCTGATATGATTAATAACTAGATTTTATGTATTTTCAAATTACATCTAATTCATATATTTTCCAAAAAATGCCTTTAGCTACCTTTCTTCTAAGCTTTTTACCTGATACTTTTGGCCATTATGTTCTCTACGCATTTTGCTGTTATTGCTCTCATTTACCTTTTGCGCTTGTCATTATTAAATATTTTTATTATTTTCTTCCTGCAGTCTCACATGGCAAGATCACAAGGCAGCCTCCCTGCAAAGCAAAATGCGTTTTTGCGAGTTTTATGAAGGCAGCCGCTTCACGTGGGTGATTTACTACTCAACATTAGAATAGCACAGCATTAGCCAAACCTTGGAACAAAATTTTTTGTCAAGGATTCCCAACTATTTCGATTTCACCGTGGTGTGAAACACGGCCGCGTTCTCCTGGGGCTTTTCCAGGGCATTGAGGCTGTCCCGCTCCATGCCGATCCGGAGCAGCGCCTGACCGAGCCACGACTGGGCTGACAGGACACACCTGCACACCTGCACACCTGCACACCTACACACCTGCACACCTGCCTGCCTGCCTGCCCGCCCGCCGGGCGCGAGGGCGGCCGTTGGAAGGCGGCCGTTGGAGGGCGGCCGTTGGAGGGCGGCCGTTGGCCCCGCCCCCTGCACCTGTCCCGCTGCGCCCGCGCCCTCGTCAGGCGGCCGCTACCCGCCTCCTCCGCAGAGGGAGCCGGCGGGTGGGGAGGCCCTCGGCGGCGCGGCGCCCCGAGCGGAAAAGCCCTCGCTCCTGCCGCCCGGGACCGCTTCCCCCACGCCGGGAGACTCGCACCCCGGTTGTGCTCCGGCGGGGCAGAGCGCGCAGCGGTGTTATCCCCCGCCGCGCCACCCGCCTACGAGGGACGCGCTGGGAGACCGCCCGGAAGCTGCCGCCGGGAGCGGGTAGCCCCGTCCCACCCTGCCCCTGCCCCTGCCCCTCCCCCGCGGTGGGCGGTTCCTAAGAAAGAGGCCCCGCCCCCAGCCGGGGGGAGGTGGGAGCTGGAGGGAGTCCCCACCCGCCTCAGGCCGAGTAGCGGAACGCCGAGCGAGCGGCGCTCTCTCGATGCGCTCGATGCTCGCGCCGACCCCTGGCATCCCCCCCGCCACTTCCGGCGGCGCGGGAGGCTGGAGAGGAAGCGAGACAGGCGAGCGGCCGGGTCGGGCGCAGCGGCCGTTGGCGGAGGAGGACGGTTGGGCGCTGCCGCCGTGCCCCTCTTCCTCCTCCCCCGCCACACAGGTACGGGGCGGGGCCACGCACCGGGGCGAGCGGGGAGGAGGCGGGATCGCTTCCTGGGGAGCGTCACCCGGCAACAGGGGGCCATGGGCGCGACGGTGAGGAGCGCGGGGGGCCGGGCGGGGGAAGGAACCGGAGCTGGAGCATGAGGAGGAGGAGGCCTGTTCTGACCGGCGGGAGGGGTTGGGCTGGCCCGAGGAGGAGGTGTCCCGCGGCGCTGGGCCCTCGGGGTCCGTAAGCAGCGAGACGTTCCCTTCCCCGGGGGGAGGAGCGAAGAATGGCGGCCTGTCGCGGCTCGACAGCCTCTGTCCCAGCCCGGCCCGGGGCAGCTGGCAGCTGCTGGGGCAGAGCCACGTCGGTCCTGGTCTCCGGGTGTGGCGTGGGCCAACTCCCGGCAGCTCGGCTGGCAGAGGGCCGGGCGCAGGCGAGTGGGCAGGAAGGAGGCTTCAAGGATCATGCTGGTCCCTGTCCCCCTTTCCTCTTGTGCCTCCGGGGCAGGAGCCAGGTACCGCCAAGCAAAGGATTTGCTCGGGTTTCCGACAGATGCACGTTTGCGTCCCTGTAACACGGAGCATCCTTGTTACTGTGCCAGCTGCTGTCCTGCCACTGAGCGTTTGTGGAATTGGTTCCAAAGGAAATGGATCTTGGCCGGGGCCAGCGTGGAACATGCCTTGCGTGGGTCATGCGAGCGATTTTTCTGGGAGTACTGAGATGCTAGTTTCTGCCAAACTGATGTTTTTGCTGGATGTTCTTCAGGGTTAAATAAAAAAGCCCCAGCTCCTTCATAATGTTTTTTCCATGCTTGGTACAAGTCATTAACTTTTTGGAGGCCAAAGAAATTTTGCTTTTCTAGTTATTTGTTTATTTGTTTCTCTTTGATTTTACTCTGTTTTATTTGTGTCTTAGGTTAAAATCTTGCTCTGCTTGGGACTTTTTTTTAAAGGGGAAAGAACAAAAACTCTTTGATCTAAAGAACGTGTCATTTACATTTTTACACACAGGAGAAAGAAAAGGAGGGGAATATTTTACATTTTTTACACACATCAGGGCAGCTCTTAAGACACTTGACTCTTCATAAAACAGATTTTTGCTGCATGTTTGCTCAAAAGGTGAATCAGTTGCTTGAAGGATTTTGGGGAGAGGAGGATGAATAGAATTTTTGATACTTAGAAAAATCACAGTTTAAGAAGTCACAGTGGACTTCAGAAGAGTTCTGTCACTGTTGTTAAAATGGATACATACATTTATAGTTTCTTCAGTTGTTAAATAATGTTCCTTGAAATGTTTCTTGAACATGGTAAATTCTTTGCTTTCTTTAGAACATAATAGAGAAAAAACAATTACTCTGCATCACCTTCTTATGTATGGCCTTGGGTGTGACTAGAGCTATCAGTGTTGTTTCTTACTACTTTAGTGGTAGACTCAGTAATCTGCAATAAATTAAATGGACAGATTGTAAAAATTGATGGTGTTCCCAAGGAAATATTTTGAATATAAAGAGTTGAAAATCGGAAAAATTTTGTTAATTGTGGTGTTGGTTAACACTGGTAGGCAGCTAAGCACTGCATAGCCGCTTGCTCACTTCCCCCCCATCCTCAGAGGAGGAAGAGGAAAAGGAAGAAAACTTATGGGTTGAGATAAATTGTTTAAGTGGAAAAAGAGAGACAAAAAACAAAACACGTGATGTAAAGGCAATCACTCCTCCCACAGGTAGACTGGTGCCCAGCCAGGTCCTGAACAAAACATGGCTAACCTCCCTAAACCCCCCCTCGGTTTTTATTGCTGAGCATGACGCTTTATAGCATGGAATATCTCTGGTTAGTTCAGGTCATCTATCTGGTTGTGCCCCCTCCCAACCTCTTGAATACACCGCAGTCTATTCACTTGGGGGAGGGCGGGGCAGAGGGAGAAACAGAAAAGGCCTTGATGCTGTGCAAGCTCTGCTCAGCAATAGCTAAAACATTACTGTGTTATCAGCATTGTTTTGATCACAAATCTAAAACACAGCAGCATACAAGCTGCTGTGAAGAAAATTAACTCCATCCCAGCCAGACCCAATATATAAATACATGTGTTACTATTTCTTCTTCCCTCTACTTCCAATTCTTCTGGTCCTAACACAGGTATTACACAAATAATATCTAAATTAGTGGCCAGAGTGGAAAATATAGGTACAAAACTTTGCATTATACAGTTCACTCTGGTTTTGGAGTTTTGAAGCACACATGACAGTACATGGCTGTGTCTTCTGCTGGGCATATGTCATTCTCTGTGTTTCAGCTTAGGTGAAAAATGAGGCTCAGATTACTTCTGCAGCTCTTGTTCCTGCTGAGAAAGTGTGACATTAACAAATACAGTGTGCCTATCAAGAGGAAGTGTACACTGGACAGGAAAGATCTGAACAGGCAGCAGTGAAAATACAAGTTCAGCGAAGACGTCAGCGATGGATAGATTTCTAAATACATTGTCTTTCCTTCATGGTGATTTGCGTGCAGTTCTTCTGGGGAGAGTAGTAATTCATATCCTGGTTGAGCGACCAAGTAAGGATCACCAAGTATCTTCTGCAGGCACCTTTACTCTGCTTTCCGTGGTGATGGAATGCTAGAAACACAGGACTAAAGGGGACTGCTCAGTCATCGGGCCCATCTTAACAGCTCTACATAATTGCTTTCATAAACTTCCCCTTAAAAACAGTTTAGGTGTTCCTTCTTTCATTTTTAGGCTGCTCTAGAACACAGATAGTCTAGGGATGAAAAGGTAGTTTCTAGTAGAGTTTGTTCATCATCACTTCATGCCCATTTGCTCTCATGCTACTGTCCTTAAAATTATAATTATTTTTCCTCCTAAGTGGTAATCCCTGTGATACTTTTATTGAAAGTAAGTCTATTTTCTTTTCATCAGGGTTTTGCTAGTCTAGACAAGTTACACACTCATCTTACCTCATCATAAGATGGACAATCTGTTCCTCCATCCTGATAACCTTTTTTACAGTTGTTCTTTGAATCTGTCTTTGAGGGTGATCAGAGTTCTGTATGATAATGTGCATGAAGGCCCACTAGTGGCTCATTGCATGACATTGTTACTTTTCTATTTTTGCTGAAAAGAGTCTACTTAAACTTTTTCCATTTTTTTATGGCCACCTCATTTTGGGATTAGCTGGCAATCCACAAGGGTAAACTTTCTACCTCTTGCTTTTGGTTTTCAACTGAAGAGCTCTGAATTTAAACACAAATAATTGTTATAGTCCCTAAACTCCTGTTATAATCCCCAAGCTATTCTTTCAGAACTTTAATAAGAATCTTGTTCCAACCTGAGAGTAGGTTGTATCAAAAAAGAAAACATAACCCCATTGAAAGTTTTATATTAATCCTTAATTTTTCAGCTAAACTTGTCACTTCTTGTATTGTATAATAAATTACCAATGTCCATGCAGATTACATTTAGTACCTTTATTGCATGATCTAGCTTTTCTATACTAGCACATTTTCCATTTAAAAACAGTGGGAAAAGCATTTTTCATACATGTGTGATGAGGGGAAGTAATTTCGAGCTGGGGAAAACAAAACACTAAATAGTTGAGGCAAACAGAATTTAATTACTGACTGCTCGCTGAACTAGGTGGTGACCTACACTTAAAAATCTTGGGATGACTGTCTGACCAGTGTGTTTATCTTGAGGCTGAAAAGAAAAAAAAAAAAGCCTCAAACATCATACTTTCTGCTGAGCTGGAGAAAAGAATTATTTGTCTGTCAATCTATTAAGCTCCTAAACTCCTTCTCCAGGATTCAGTTATCCAATTTTGTTTTCTATTACATGTGGAAATGGCTGTATGTGGTTAATATTAAAGGGATTGCCATACCATAGACCTCATCAGATAACCAATTTAATGTCTGAGACTGGCTTCTTAATCTTCTTGTTTCCATCTTCATGTTCTTTTCCTCAGAAGTGTGTGAGAAATAGTGAATAAATGTGAGAATGAGGGGATAACTTCTTCCAGTGCAATGCTTGTAACCAATCATGGGCTCAAATGTGTAGTTTTTAGCAAGGCGTCCCATGTAGTGGACTAGTCTGGTACATTTCACTGTGAAAATGAAGTAGACAGAACCACAGTGCTTCAATGCCAGTTCTTTCATTGTGATTTGATCATGGGGATCACTTCTCTCCCAAGCAGTTGCTCCTGGCATAAAAGGGCTAATTTGACCTATTGTGAAACTGAAGCTGGTTTTCTCTTGCTGGTGTTTTGGGGTGGGTGGGTTGGTTGGTTGGTTTTGTAGGGTGTAGGAATACTACTTCACACGTGAAGCAAAAGTGCTTTCATAAAGCGCTGTTGGCCTCTGATATTAACTGATGTTAACTTTAGACATCAGAAAAGATAAATAAAATTTGTGAATAAGAACAATCCAACAAAACTCTTAAACCTTTATATTTTCCATATGTCACATTCGTTTACTGTGATTGTTGGAAGGCTGTATGTTGCATCCTATCTGATTTTAGCGTTTCTTTCAGCTTTCAGTTAAAGGACACACAGAAAGAGAAGAGCAGAAAGAAGATAACAATAGCACCGAATGCAGCGAACCAGGAATCATGGATCTGAAATTCACTTCATCAAGAAAATACATTTCCATCAGTGTACCTTCCAAATCTCAAACTATGTCTCCTCATATAAAATCAGTAGATGATGTTGTAGTTCTTGGCATGAATCTCAGCAAATTTAACAAACCTACTCAATTTTTCGTCTGTGTTTCTGGAGTTTTTATGTTTTATCTAATCTATGGATATTTACAGGTAAATGCTATGAACATGTGTCTTAGGCCAATTCCTCCTACCACTTTTCTTTTTCAATAGCATGATAATATAGTATGTATTTTAATATGTATAGGCATTTAAAATAGATATTGATTGCAAAGTCAAGCTTTCCGAATTTAGGAGCAGTAAGTAATTGTATAATGTAAGATTCCATTATAGTTCATGTGCCTACAAGGTTGGGTTCAGTTGGACTTTCATAACTTGATCTTTTACTTCTGTGTGCAAGATATACCTTTCAATATTGTTTTGAATGTGTATTTTTTAGAATGTGATTTCATAATCTTCTGAAAACAAACAAATTGTAGAACCATACAGACTGACATGTAAGTCTTCATTGGTGTTGAAACCTTTAGATCTCCTTGAGTTCTGTGAGTGCCATACAGTAACAGTAGTCTATTGTTCTCTCTGCTCTCCCTTCAGGACAGAGTTGAAACGTGTACTATGGTTGTTTGTTAAGCAGACACATAATGTTTATGCCATTTTAGTTAAACATTTCTCTTCCTGCTAACCTTTTCTCTTTTATCTTGAGCAGCTACATTTATGTTCCTTTTTTTTTATTTATTTATTTTTTTTAAGTTCAGTGAGTCTTCTCAGTAAAGCAGTGGTTTAAAAAGTTGATAATTAAAAATCACCATGTTTCCAATGCCGTTTTTTTAAAACAGTTGAGAAGTTTATTAAAATAAAGTTACTTCCAAAGAGTTAGACAAAGTTATCGGTAATTGAAAGCAGAATCTCAAAAAGCAAAATACTAGGTAGCCTTTCGTTTCTAGAACTGACACATCTACATAATTCTTTATGCAGCGTATGTGTTTTCCATAACAAATTGCTCTGGGTTTAAATGTTCCTATAGCCTGCAAATTTATAAGCTCATAAGTGCTATTTAATGTGAGCACTCAAAATATTAGGTGTGCATCCCTAAGAGATGAAAACTACCAGTAAATATGTCTGTTAGAGAAAGTTTGTATTTAATTTATTGTGAGCTATTTATAAATTCTGGATTAAAAACATTCTGCTGAAGTAAATGAACTGAAAACCAACTGAAAAGCAGCCAGGAAACCTTCTATAATTTGAGATAAATATTAATGGATCGAATGTATTCCCCTGATTAATCAATCCATTAATTTCAGTGGATTTACACCAGCAGTAAACTTTCTCATTGCATTTTGGAGAACCTAAATTGTCTTTTTCAATACTTTGCAAGTTACATATGGCAGGTAAATTCTAGTTAGTAACCAGCAGCTGCAAAGGCTAGATTTGCATGTACATGAAGAAAAAAATCATCGATTTTGTTTTGATTTAATATTTTGTTGTATGTATGTGACCTTGGTGGGTTTTTGTTTTTATAGGAATTGATATTTTCAGTGGAAGGTTTTAAACCTTTTGGTTGGTACCTCACTTTAGTGCAATTTGGATTTTATTCCATTTTTGGACTAATAGAATTGCAGTTGGTTCAGGACAAAAGGAGAAGGTATGTGTTTTTCCAAGCATTTTACCCACTGTCCATCAAATTAGAAGCATTTGATATTTATGGTAAATTTAACTTCTGTTGTGAATACTGTGAGGCATTGGTAGCAGTTCTGTAGTTAAAATAATGTGAATTTACTGGACGATGATAGAAAATGTTTTATAAGCACCCGCTTAGATTTCAGATCTGTAAGTAGTCTTGTTGACTCTGCTGTCACTTTGTCTCACTTACAGAGCATATTCTACCCTTAAGGTAGCTGATACAGACTGACTCATGTATTTGTTGCTTGGGATTATCACATCTAGAATAGGGCCAACTGCACTTCGCAGCACTTGAAGCCATCTGTCAATGAATACCTTTTCCTCAAACCTTGGCACCTCCTCACCAAGAGGTTCCTCTAACGTGCTGTGCATCTTGGAGAGTGTCAGAGGTCTGCTCTGTTTGCCATGTGGCTGTATAGGTTTGCTTCAAAGGATGTGCTTAGGTTTTGCATTTTTCATTTAAGATAGCACTTATAACACCCTGCCACAAAATTATTCTGTGTTTTCACTGCAGTTGACCAAGGAGATTCTTGCTGTCTTGAATCCTGTGGATGTGGGATAGTTTGATCTGACTCAGTGTAGCCATTCTATGGCTTCCTGCCCAACTACAGCCTCTGCAAACTGTGTATTGAGGCACTCTGGAAGCTTGCGTAGAGGCTGTCATGGGGTTTATGAATTTTAAAATTGCTTTAAAGTATTATATCCTAGTTGAGCATAAGTAGTTTTCCTCAGCTGTAGTCAATCTTGGCTGATTTTGCATATACTGATTTTAGGTAATAGCATTCTTTTGTAGCCAAACAACATAGCTTTGATAAATAATTTTAAACACTGACAGCTTATATTTCAAGTTATTTGACTTTTTGAGGTGCATCAGGTAATATTGTGTAGTTACCTTTTGGGTGTTCCGTAACTAGTATTTAGGTTTTGATTACCAAGTAGTTGCTAGTGCTTACGGACTATGATCCTATAAGTAAGTTACACTGGAAATGAAGATCTTAAATATATTTTACATTTTATTTTCTATAACCTAGGCATCTTCTTGTAGACATTAAAAAACCTATTTCTTAATTTTTATGCAGAGTTGTCTGTTTCTTAAATTTTAAGTTTTTCCTTGCATGCCTCAGAGTATGCCTACGTCATGTAATGAGTTATGGATAAGACAGGGTTACAGCAAGACATCTCCTTATGTTGCTTGATGTGGCTCTGAGTATGCATAAAAAACAGCTGAATATATGCACAGCAGTAACTGTAAAAAATCACTTCACAAAGTGAGCACAGCGATTGCTAAAGATTACTGTTGGATCAAATGTTGTCAGGAGATAATTTCATCAAATTGCAAACAGTGCATCTGAAAATGTTCGACGAGCCCCTCCGTTCATGATATTGGAATCACTTCTGTCTTAGTTCTGTTGCATTTTATAAAACAATGGTACTTTTTTCAACTTTCTTCATTCTAAAAATGTCAATGTTCATGTGAAAACTTCACCAAATAAATTGACACAGTGACCATGACAGGACTAAGATTCAGGATATATTGGTATACCAGTCTTCTGTGTCTCCTTTGACAAATAACCTGAAGCCTTTGTCTTGATTCTTCTGTAAATAATATACCTTCTCAGAAGGAGGTTAAAGAATTAATGCTTGAATACTTTATGAGCCATAAAGTTTTTATTGTCTTCTATTTGAATGCTGTTTATTAGCAGTAATTGAAAGAAATGAAATTTGAAATCATTTATGTGCGTTTTTAAATTTCTATTACGGAATGAAATTCAGTGAGAAAGATGGTCAAGTTGTATTACAAATGTGTTCCTTTATCTAAATGTTCCAAGCTAAATCTCTAGATGAGTTTGTAATACCAAGATTTATATGTTTATATTTTGTAGAATTCCTGGCAAAACCTACATGATAATAGCATTTTTAACAGTGGGAACTATGGGTTTGTCCAATACCTCTTTAGGATATCTGAATTACCCTACTCAAGTCATCTTCAAGTGCTGTAAACTGATTCCAGTTATGATAGGCGGGGTTTTTATACAAGGTAAGTGTTAGTCTTGCTGTTAAATGATTTGGTTTTGTTGTTTCTTTGGGAGGCAGTCATGTATGGAATCCTGCACTTTGTTAAATTCCAGTGAGGCTCTTGGATAGAGAGGGACAGGTAGCATTTTTCCTATAGGAGGAAAAATGTGAATTTCTGAAGCATCTCCTCAGAAAATACACAGATAAAATTAGATGAACAGAAAATGTGGGGGAAAAGAAGTTGTGCGAGTCACTTGCAAAACTTCATTTTTATGCAGGCTTTCTTAATTTTTAAGTAATGTAATTTTGTTTTCTAAACCAAATCACTTCATAAATGAAACATATTCAGTACTGAAATGAAAAACTTGAAATGGAAAACAAAATAAAAATCCAGCCATGATTTGTGAAGAAATCCCCTACTCTTGTTTGAAAAGCTTGATTCCTAAATTCCTAAATTTTGATTAAACATTTAATCAGAAATACACCTGACTTGACATGTCTTTGGCTAGTCCTAAAGTCATAGTTAATATTCCAAGAACAGAAAAAGGGATCTGGAGAACAACAGATAAAGACTATAGTTATGTGAATAAACATACTTCAGTATTTCTGGATTTAGAAGACTTAACTATATTATAAAAGTTTCTGTTTGTTCAATACACAAGGATTCATTAAGTCAGTAAAGCTCTGCATCACCAAGTGTTATGGAACAGAATCTAGAATGATATATTTCTGTTTCTGTAGTTAATTCTGGCCTTCTAGTTGCAATAAAAAGCTGAACTTTTGAGGAGGTTACAAGTTTACATATGCACATGTGCGTGTGGTATTTACCTTTTATTAGGAGTCATTTTGTATCATGTTAATGCAGAGAGGCTGGTATTCCCTTACAGCTTTGTGAAACTTTATATTGTGTTGTAGTACTATTGTATTCTCAGAAGCTGTGATTTTTTTTTTTAATTATTATTTTAAAAAATTTTCAGTTCAGAAAAAGTTCCTTTGGAAGCTTATATCAAAAGTACAGCTTCTGGGAAAGGAATGTGTTATTTCAAACAAGATATACTAACTCCTGCCTTTTCACTTCTCTACTCTGTTTCTTTCTCCACCCCCCTCCAAGTCCCATCTCTCCAAAACTAAGGGACAATGCAGGGTTCTAAAAGTACCCAAATCATCTGTTAGTGTTTGGGAATGACTTCTGTCTAATCAGTAAAGGCAGTCAAAATGTCTTGCATGAGGGAAAAATCTTAAGAAAACATCTAAGCTGTCCTGAAGTTGCTGGGATGGTGCTTTGTCAGGGAGGATGTGCTTTATGTCATTGAGAATGTGCTTTATGTTGTTAGGAGTAAAACTAAAACTGACCACAAGAATCAGATAGTATCTGTTAAGTTCCTCCTCTATAGGAACTGCTGTTGTAGAAGAAAATAATTCCAGTCATGAAAGGCCAGAGCATTAAGTCTTCTGCTTAAGTAAAAGAATGACATTGGAACAGTTTTTCCTTTGCCTTCTAGTCTGCTAAACAGCATAAACATGAAATTCTGAGAGTGTTAACTGTCCATTCATGTTGTTTATATTGCTTTTGTAGGAAAACGTTATAATATCGCAGATGTGTCTGCTGCCCTGTGTATGAGTCTTGGATTAATATGGTTTACTTTAGCTGACAGCACAGTTGCACCAAACTTCAACTTGACAGGTAAAGATATATTATATTTTAGAGTTTAACAAAATGCTTGTTTTTTCCTACAATAAGCATTCCATAGAAATTCTGAGTTCTTGGTGGAGTGCCTTCAGGTATCATATGGACAATGCAGTTTGCGTTGTAGCTTTGCACTAGCAGAACTATATCTGTGGCAGAAGAGGCCTTTATTTTAAGCGTTAGTTTTTAGGTTCTTAAAATTTCTGGAAATTCCACCCTTTAGGCTGAAATGTCTTGCACTTGTTCTCAAGAAATACTTACTTCCCACTAGATATGTTAAAGTACATATGATAAAATTCAGTTTGACCATTTTAAAACTTCAAAAGATTAGTTGTCTTTTCTAGTTAACCTTTAAGTCTTTTTCCATTTCACAACCGTTTACTTTATATCAATTGACAGTCTCACTCGGGTTTGCTGTAGTTCTTAGTTGGAGTGCCCATATTCTAAATTTTCTCTACTGTGTAAAATAAGAAGCAAAGAAAAGATTTTAACCTGTTTGGGTTTAAAACCTTAGTTGAATTTCTTTCTCAAATGACAAGGGAGAATTGGTTATTCATAAAATGCATGTTATTTACTTGGCCAGTGTTTGTATTAATAATGAACCTTGAAAACTTTTGAATACTCAACCTTTAGTGTATTCTTCTTTTGAAATTCTGAGGTGAGTTACAACCATTATGACAGATGTTCAGTGTGACATCTGTATTTCTTAATAGTGGAGGCACTGATTTTTAAGTTTGGTTCCTAAAAATAATAATAAATTCTCAGTTTTAAGGGAAATACTTTCTGTCCTCACAAAATATTATATCATCTCATGTTAGTAATGATCAATTTGTGATGTTGTCTAAACTGTATGTATCTTTTGCCTTGCTCATAAATTAATTCTCATGCCTTTTAATATAATTTTAGTGCTACTGGTAGTGGAAGAAATTACAGAAATCTGTGAATTACAAAACTTGCTGTCCTTTTAATGTGCTTATGTGTGCTGTAACTGGGTGGCTACTTGAAAAAAATATATATTTTGGGTGCAGTATGACGTTGGTATGCATGCAATTATATTCTAGTGTTTCTGATGTATAGATATGTGTTACCATTACAGCTATTTTTGACTATAGCCTCTCAGTGCATTCACATGTTAATATATTCCTTTTGTAAAATTTGAATTGTTTTAAATATGTGCTATGACTTCATTCTGAAAAGATTGAGAAAGTTGATTCTTCAACTGAATGGGATAAGATAAAGTGCAGCGAATGTAGCAAAGTCCTGACACCCTCAAAGATCCGCAAAGCACAAGATAAAAAACTTTAAATGTCTTTAGAGAATAAACAGGGTTGTCTTTCATTATTAATTTATTTTGAACGCTTCAAACAAGTCTGTATATATTTGCAGTTTAGAGCACTACCATTTGGAGGAAGTTAGTTTTGTGAAAATAGAATATAGAATTAGAATTCAAATGGAGCATGAGCAGACGTAAAATATTATCTGGATGAACAATTTTACAAGTCCTTCCCCCCCCCCCCCCCCCCCCCCCCCGCTCTTGAAATCTGATCTCAGTATTGCTGGGCCAAAAAAGGAATCTACACAGATTTTGTTTACACATGAAAGAGGTCAGCCAAGAAAACAGAAACTCTCTCCTGCCAGAACAGGTACATATTTGTAACTAAGGAAGAGGTATACTTTTCAAGATGGAGTTGGTGCTAAGAGCTCAAAGTATCTCCTAGCATTATCAGATTAGAGAGGTAGTGGTAGATATCCTAAATAGCTGTGAATAATTAGATATAGGACTTCCAAAAGAGAAACCAGAAGAGAAGGGTGTGCAGAAGGAGACGGTCTTGAAACATTGGTGCTAGGGGAACTTCCACTGTTCTGGCATTACAGGTGTAAGTGGAAATTAACTATTTTCAGTGAAGACACAGTAAAAATATCAATTGCATGAAAATCCCTCCACCCTAGACTGTTGGTACAGGTGCAGTTTAGTCTTTTGCAGACTGAGGTGTTTTGTCATTAGCTTTACTGTTGTTAAGATGATATTACTTGTTTAGCTACCTCTACTGTGTGTTCTAACTTTATGTATGGCAGGCTTCTAAAATGTGGAGTATTAAGGAGGTCTTAATGGGCAGGTAAACTCCAAACAACTCACTCGTCTAACACATTTGCATGGCGGGCGTTGCCAGTGTGAGAATGTATTGTTGAGGAACTTATGTAAATATCCAATAGTTTACAAATGTATAAGCAGTGTTAATATTTTAATGACTTCAAGCATCACATTAATAGTGATAGTAAAATAGAATGTAATGTAGTGTTTCAATTAAGCCTGTTGGTGTAAGACGTCCAGGTTTACTTTCCTTCAGGACTAATTTAGGACCAGTTCTTCCAATCATTTTTACTCATGCTTTACATACTGCATGTTACTGGTCTCGTTCATGGTTTTGCTGCTGCTGCTCGGCAGGTGCAGTGCTGTCACAATGAGTGGAACAATTCTTCTCTTCATACTCCAAACTGCATGTACATAATGTTAACATGTGTCTTGTCCCTACATATCTCCTTTCCGTGCGCACTTGCGCTTCGGATTCCAGGTAACCTTTTCATCTCAATCCAGTACTGAACCCATGTATTTGTCCAGTGATGTGCCTGGGCCATTAAGCACTGCTGGAGCCAGCGTGAACTTCTGAACGCAGAGGAAGACATGCTTAGTCCCTTCACAGAAGTGATCTGCAACAAGGCTGTTGCTGAGCTGGAGGTGTTATTATACCTTCGGACTAGAGCTGAATCCATGGAATTAATATCTCTATACTGTGGTCTTTAGCATAACCAATATTATTCAGGTTATCGTGTCATTTCTGTTGACTCATACCTTTTCCAATGCCTGATAACTTTGAAAAATTAAGAGTCTTTTTCTGTTGCTCCGGTTGCATAAGTCTAGCCTGGGAAAGGAAATGGTTCCCAAAGTAAAAATGCTGATTTGGAAGTTCCCATATATCCAGAAGTTGGCCAAGGAGATGCCACCTTAAACTTCATTGGTCTTAAAAATGTTAAATCTTTCAATTCTGAAAGTCCTAGGAGCTGGGATTTTTTTTCTCTGTCAGGAGCTTATACTCCATTTGGTCCATCAGAATGCCTGTTTTGAGACCTCTGATAGTAAGGACTTAATATTAAGAAAATATAACACTGCTTGTTTCTAGTCTTCCACTCCTCATTCTTCCCTGATACGATATTTTAAGGAACCAAGACTAGAGCAGACAGTAAATACTATTTTGATGAGTGATATCTTCTGTAATGTTGTATACTTAGGAAAAGTGGTATTTCAACCTGTGTGCATCATTAATTTCTAACTCTTGCAACATTAAATAAAACAGTTGCTACAGTCATGAAAGAATGGAAGTTTGGAGGTTGAGAAATGAATTGTGACTGGTATGGATAAAGAGTTATTAATTTTTGTTATTAGAAAGCTGATTACATTATTGGCTGTGTAGTGACTTTGTTGTGAACATATATGGTAACGTAAAAGCATGGGGTTTGTACTTGAACTATAGTTTTTTTGAAATTAATGTTTCAACAATGAAATATTTCCACTGTGAATCCTCCTGCATTTTACATCTAACATTTCTATTTGCCTTTGTCAGGAAAAATAATCTAGGATTAACTACTCAAAAGAATATGTTCTCTTGTTATTTATCTTCATCAAAAATACCTCAATAAATGCAATTGACATTCTTTCACTCTTGTTACTACAAAAACTACAGCTAGTAGCTTCTTCATAGCAATGTCCAGATGTTTCTATCAAGCTTAGGGACACACAGTGCTTGGGGCTTAAATTGGTTGAGGGAGTGGGGGTGGACACTGCTTTATACTAGTATAATGAAATAGTTTTGCTGACATTTAGAATATGATCTTGAAGAGGTTTTATTGTTATTTTTCTATTCCTGAGATTTTTTTATGTTTTTCAGGATAAGTACAGAGTGGTTTTCATCACTGCTCTGCTTTGCTGATAAATATTCTGAAAAGGTTTTTGTTTGTTTGTTTTCTTATATTAGGTGTGGTCCTAATATCCCTTGCCCTCTGCGCAGATGCAGTTATAGGAAATGTACAGGAAAAAGCTATGAAGTTGCACAATGGTTCTAATTCAGAAATGGTAAATACCAGATTTGCAATTTTAAAAGAACACGTTCTATCATAGACAAGGCATAAAATGACAAAACATGAAACTTAATCTGCTTTTCTCTTGCATATGTAAAGAAGGGCTCTTGGTGTACTATTCTTGGGGTTTTCTGTTTCTTTGTTTGGGGGCTTTTGGTGATTTTTTTTTTTTTTTGTTAGTTTGTTTTGTTTTTTAACCTTTCAGGTGTGCTGCTTTCTGTGTGCAACTTCAAATGTATACTGCAGCTACAAAAACACTTATTCTAGCAACAATTTCTTTGTCTACCCTGCAGGCCTGAAATCAATGGAGTGTTTTCTGTATGATCATGCACTTAATCTCTGAAAAATATATACTGTTCTTCTGGTATAGATAAGCATGTGTTGCGTGGAACATGTTGCTTTTCTTACTTTGCTAGACTTCCGATTCTAGAGTGTGCTACCATTTGAGAGGCAGCCTTTTTTTAACCTTTTGAAATCAGTAAAACTCTGACTTTTGGAATGGGTGAATGTGTGTGTTCCTGATTCACTGAAATACATGATTTTGAAAAACTCTTGCTGAGTATTTTTTACATACTTATTTGGAATGTGGATTACCTGTTCATATGGTCTGACTTTTTTTTTCTTTTTAGACAAAACTTACATTTGAATTTGGCATCTTTTCCTCTAAAATAGAGTAAATACAAGAAAATCTTTTATTATAACAGACATTTGAATATGCCACAAGTAAAAAATTATTGAAATTTAACTTGCATATTTGGCATGTATTTGACATTTAAATGGAAAATCTAGTTTCTCATTTATGAGAATAGCTTCATAAATGGAGAGAAAATTAGTTAGAAGGAAGCTTCATTTATAACTGAAAGTGACTGAGGTTGGCTCAAGAAGTTTGAGCTGCAAGTTTCTGGAAAGTGGAAGACTATACCTGAAAAGTGTCGCTGTATTCTTGTTTTTTATTTTTGCACTTTTTCTTAGTATTCACTGTTGACTGCTTCCAGAGGCAGAGATCTTAGCTAGATGGACCTCACCTGACCCAGTGCAGTCTTCTATAGCTGTAATCTCTGAAATCCTAAACAAAGTACAACCTGTAACTCTTTTCTTGCTCACTTTGCATGTTGCCAGCAATCATCTGACGGTTGTTAAATGCCTCACCTGCGATGCTCCTGTTATCTCCAGAATTTTGCTTTTTATTCTGTGTTAGTCTGACATATGTTGGTCTTCATATTGCATACTCATACTACTTGCAGAGAATCAGTGTAGTGATTAAGGATATAAAGGTTTTGCTTGTTTGAGGCCTAGAGATTACACTCCAGGATTTTGTTTGGAGAATTCAGTGCAGAAGTACAAGCAGAATTTCAGAAATAATTTTTCCAGACCTGAGACTGTGGGTGAAAATTTAAGAGGTCTTCTGAATCAGAGATCATGTTTAATGGACAGTGATCCGGAAATAAAATTGCATAGTAAAGGAACCTGTCATCCACAGGATCTCTGTTTCATTGCTGAATTTGGAAGTTGCCCTGGATTAAACAATTCTGAAAAGCGAAAAGATTTCTTGAGGCTGAAATAGTAACCGCTGCTCTGGAAGGTTACACCTGATTTTGCCTTGTGTGTGATTCTAAGGAAGTGACTTCTGTCACACTGCCTAACAAGGAACTAGCAATGTGGTGCTCATTCCTGTTGTGAAAAGTCAGGTCTTTGGGCAGTTTGGGAGAAAAGCTGGATGAAGAGGCAAATGAAGAACTAGAGACTAACTTCTGTGTGTATAAACACTGTAAAATAAGAGCTCTGAAGATCAGGTCACTGGGTTTTAAGAGGTTGAAAGCAGTTCTGCTCTTGAAATGTATATTCATCCTCCTTTATTGTAGAGCAGTGATAAGCATTTTGTTATCTCATGGCATTGTTCTCAATTGTTAATAGATTTATTTTTGTGAATGATTGAGATTAGTATAACAAGAAAACAATTGATGAAACCTGTATCAAAAGAAGTAGGCCTGTAATTTACACTGAGTTTTGAAAGTGTAGTAAATCAGCGTGTTCTAGCTGGTAATGTGTAGAATAGTCCTGTTCACCGTCTCCCTTTTTCACAAGAAAAGGCTGCTAAATGTTACCCAAACAGCTGGATGCCTCCCACTGCACGGGAGGATGTATGGATGGGCAGTTCCAGTTTCTGTTGTTTCCTCTACGTGGAAAAAGATAGGATGAAGATTCTTTTGTTGCTTTTGTATGAAGCTATGAGTTAAATAAGAGTACAGACAAAATGAAGAGCTTGCCTGTTTGCTGCATATAGTGAGTTCTGAGTACTGAACTAGGCTAGAGCTGGTCATATGTGAAAACCTTGTATCCTATGACCACAATGCAGGTGCGCCATGTACGTGAACTAAAGTGACACAGTTGAAACTTATGTGACGCTTCTTCTGGCAGTTGATAGTGATTATGTGCTACCCTTTGCACATGTAACATAATATGGATCTTTACTGTGCAGGATAAGTAGCAGAGAACAAAATATGTTTAACATACTATTCAAAGTATTTAATTATATAGTTGTGTGAAGTTTTATTTAGGCTGTGAAATCCTGAATTTGAAGGATTTACCACAGTCAACATTGACCTCAGGATATTATTAACTGACTAGCATACAAACTTTTTATGTAGTTGTGGGTAGGAAGAATGTCTCTAACACTTATTATTCACCTTTCACTGTACATCAGCTATTATAGAAATCCTAGTAAAAATATCCTCAAACACGGCAAATTCAACTCTGAGAAGTTGAACATATTAACAGGGCCAAACATTTGAGAGCATTTAATTTTGTCCTTTTGTATAGTATCACCTGGTAATTATTTTCTCTTGAACTATTCTAGGTTTTATATTCCTATTCAATAGGTTTTGTGTATATTTTATTTGGATTAACATGCACTAGTGGATTAAGCCCTGCAGTAACATTTTGCTCAAAGGTAGGTGTAAAGATTTCCTTTTCTCTATGAACAACCTCACTGAAAAACATTGCTCTGTATGGTTTAGAAAATCTCACCACTTCTCTAGGTTATATTTTCATCATGTAAACCGGTTGAGTTGTATAATTCATACATTACGCAAGTTGTTACAGTCTTTGATGTATAAGATAGGGTAATGTTTTAAAAAAAAAATAAAATCATAGGACCAGACTTATGAGCTTATAATTTCGTTATTCTTTTTCCATTATTTAACTAAAATTAAATAAGGATCTTTGCATGAATGCATTGTTGAACAGCTTATTATTGCTCAAGCAACTGATTAAAGTGTGTAGTCTTATGTCATTTTGCAATACCTCAGGGTTTGTTTTGCATTTTCCTAACAGGCTTTTGTTGTTGTTGTTGTTGTTGTTGTTGCAGCATCCAGTTCAGACTTACGGTTATGCATTCCTTTTCTCTCTGACTGGGTATTTTGGCATATCCTTTGTTCTAGCATTGATTAAAATCTTTGGTGCCCTTCTGGCTGTAACAGGTATGAACAAATATGTGTGTCACTGCTGTGTCTCTAGCCGCAGGTGAATGTGGAACAATATAAGTCCCTAAAGTATGTTAAAAGTTACTGGAATCCTCTCCAGGCTAAGAAAGTCACCAAATGCCATCTTCTCTGCTTCTGTGATAGCTCACGCACAAATAAAAAGTTTCTGTGATGTGGCCTTCTCACCTAGTGATATAATAATTTCCTAGCAATAAATGCAAGTCAGACCTATCTGTGCTGACATACTGCAGGTATGTGATGGATGAGGAAAAGGAGGACATGAAGGAAGAGACAGTCACAACTATTATAGATTTTCAACCTTTGTAGATATTCAGACTTGACTCTTACGCTGTATGCAACTGGACATATTCTTCATGTTGAGTAATCAGTCACCTGCAAAAATCATGCGAAGGGATTGAAATCCTGCTAGCTGAGATTGTCTGGCTCTCTATGAATGAGGAAGCCAGCGAGCACAATGAGTGTCAGCACTGTGCTGGCAAGTGATGACATAACTGTATTACAAGTGAATGCTTTTAACCTGTATCATTATCAGTTTGTAAAACAGGCAAGTGACTGAAGTGTTTACGAATATCCTCAACTGTTCGAATAAGGGGAAATGACCCTGCTGTTCATTCTAACAGCAGTTAATTGTAATGTTAACATTTTTTATGTATCTAACAACACTCAAGGAAAAGTCTACACTTGATCATTTTTCAGCATCTTCCTGTACACCTGTTTTCAGGCTGTCCCTAAAATTATTACTCTTTACTATATGCAGCTGCTATAGAACATAAAATTGTCTGTAGAAAATTTTTGCTTCCAAACTTAAAATGTAACTTGAGTGTATTTTTCAAAGGTCAGTTATTGCCTATTACATCTATTATTTATATAGTCATTACAGTAGTCTGTCAAGAACAGTTACACGAGGCTTGTTCCTTCCTGAGGTTATCTTTTCTTAAAACTACAAACATTAGTCACAAGGGCCTGTGGGGGGAAGGTGTAGCAAGATGCCTTGGAGCTACTTTCCTCTCTTCCCTCTGTCCCTAAAAGCTGGTTTCCATCAGTTGATGCCCTACTTCATTCACCGTAGTGGAGAGGAAAATACAGACTGTTGTTTTCTGACCTGAGGATTGCATGCTCTGCTCTCCTATTAATTGTTGCTTCTGCAGCACTTCTGTTTCACATTTGTTTTTAACAAAGCTCAGTACGTTTCCTGACTGGAAATTGGCCCAGATGAGAGGGTTGGTTCATGTATTAAAATATCTCTTTAAAAAAAAAAAGTCTTACTGTGCTAAAAAATGTTTTAAAATGCTGTGGAATAGCAAAACCTTCCCAGGTTTTCTTATGCCTGACCTTGACAATCCTAACACTTGAGCCCTTTCCATCTTGCCTGTAGCAATGTGAAAATGTTTATTGTGCCTTGGAAGAACACCACATTCATTACTGTCCCTCCCACCCCCCATCCATCCTCCCCCTTCTTAGGGGGGAGTGGGGTGAAAGAGTTTAATGAAAATTGTATTTCTATTAGCAGAATGAGAAATTATCAGACTTAATTGGGAAAAAGAAGAAAAGGCACTTAATTTAGAAGGAAATGGTTACATAAATATTTTAATTAATAACTGATTTGAAAGAATAGAAATAATCGTAATTAGAAAAAATGAAGTAATTTAACCATTTTTTAAATTATTCATCTGTAAACTGTTTTCTAATTAAAACTCAATTTTCTTTTTCATTCTCCTTTAATTTTTCATGTAATAGAAAATAATTTTATTTGATGCGCATAAATTTCTTAAAATGTAAAGAAAATTGTTACTCAAAAGTTGAGATGGGGGCAATAAAGCAATGGTGAAGGCTGTTTCTTCCACTTCAAAAGATGCTTTTAAGTAAATATTTGTTTGTGGGGGAGGCTTGGGGAGAGCAAAACTTGCTTTACTAGCCATAACAGCATGAAAATACAGCAGTAGTCATTGGTTACTTTTGTCAGTATGTTACAGTAAGACTAATGCGGATGTAGTTATACCAGTAGGGCTTTCCAGTATGGTATAGTAAAAGGTACTTCATGGTAAGCAGAATATTTTCTGTTAATACAAAACATAGTTTTCTTCTGGTGCAGACAATTGTACCTGGCGTCTTTCTTAAGTGAGAAGCCTGCACTATCATATAACACCTTCTCAGGCCCTTAACCTTCACAGCTAAACTTGTACACCTGGCTGCATTGTTACTTTATTTTTTAAACATTTTCTATAACTTTTACTCATTTATTGATTTTGTTTCAGTGATAAACTATATAGGTTTCCCAGTACACAATTTGCTAGCAACACTGTGTTCTTCTTCATAGCAGATAGCATTGAAATTGTTCAAATAATTGTTGGAGCTATAGTTAATTTGAGAATAACCCAAACAGATAGTTTACTTCCATTTTTGGTAACAGCACTGTGTTCTCAACTCTTCTTGCTACCTTGATTCTTTCTAGTCATAAGGTCACATGTAGAAGAAGGTCTCTTAATGGTTTTGGTGAAAACTTCCTAATGCATAATCACTGAAGTCAGATATCCTTGGTCTCTTGGTTTTCTAACCAAAATTGTATTTCTCTACACTGTTAGGTAAATTTTCAGTATCTTCAAAAGAATGACAAGATGCTGATCCCATTTCACTTAAAAATAAAGCCCAAAACACCACTGAACTGTAATAACATGAGGTAGAAATGGAAAGATATTTGATGTATCCGAATAGTGATACCATTTTTTTTCCTCCTTTAACAGATTAGGTTATATCATCAGTTACTTGCAAGGATTGTTTGTTGCTTTCAGCTATTGTGAATTGATTAGCGTGAAGTTATTAAATAGCAAGTCTTGTTCTGGAAGTTTCGCTACTGCAGATACTGTGACTGGAGCTGATACTACTGATGCAATGTACTGGTTTCAAAGAGCATACGATTCTAGCGCTATTTTGCACTGGACTGGTGCATCTGCAGTCTGTGTTTGCACCAAGGGTGATCATCGTTTTAGCCAGACACTTAATTATGTAATGAGTTTATCTACTAATATTGGCGACTATATTATGTTCTTTTGCTGTAACTGAATTCTTAAAGAAATTTATTTGTTTTCCTCTGCAGTAACAACAGGAAGAAAAGCAATGACCATTGTGCTTTCTTTTTTGTTCTTTGCAAAGCCATTCACATTCCAGTAAGTATTTATAGTTTTAAATGGGTTTTTATATGTTTTATAAAAAAATTATGTTCTTGATCATGGAAATATAACAACAGTAATTAATCATATTCAGGCTTTAATGCTTTTCATTTCATATCGTCTACAAATGTTGGCCATCTGCTGTAAATATTGACTGGCTTGTTGATGCTAATCATGCTAGAGAAAATAGTTTCCATTTCTCTGAAGGTCTGGAAGACAAGGTATTCCATGTGTTGGCTTTTTTTTTTAAGAAAAATCTTACATAGTACCTATTGCTTAGGATACTTAATAAATTGTTTGAGTACTTTCTCTGTGGAGGAAGATTTGGCTAAAGGAAGGCATTTTCTCCGTTACAGTATTGTTTCCCCTTTTATGAGCTCAGATTTGAGTTCTTAGTTAGCCATTTTAAATAACTACAATCTTCTATGATCTCGATATATTAAATTGCAAGATTTTTGAGTTTGAGTTTCTTTTTTTAATCTCAAGGAAGAGCTTACATTGAAAAATGCAGCTAAGTTGCTGCATTGATCCTAATTGCTTCTGGTTTGAAACAGAATAGTATTCAATTTTATTGCTATGTGTAAATTTGTTTGAGATTTAAGAACAAAGCTTACAGCCAAATGCCCAAATGGAATTTACTCTAGCTAAAAATCTTGAGGCTTAAAATAATGGAAAGCTGAAACAAAAATGTGCTTACATGGGGAAGTATGGATATAAGGCACTGAATGAGAACACATTTTGGACCAGTAATAGAGAGTGTAGCTCTCATAACCATAGGAAGGAAAAACATAGTAAAACCCCTCAGGACTACTTTATTCATGTGAGAAAGAACAGCTACTGTTTACTTACTATTTAACTATAAGTGTGCCTTCATAAACTCTCCAGCCAGGACGAGAAAAAGAAGGGTGGAAGGATAGTAATAACAAAGATTCAAGCAAATTCTGAGAGTCCACTGATTGGGGGGGGGGGGGGGGGGGGGGCGCGGGGCAGGGAGGAGTCCTTAAACTCTTCTCTCCTTAATGTAGGGGCTTTATTTTTATTTAATCCGCAAATATTGCTATGTAATTGCTACAGATAAAGTGCCAATGGTAACTTTTGTTCCTCTCCCTCCCCTTTAGGTACGTGTGGTCAGGCTTACTGGTTGTCCTTGGTATATTTCTTAATGTTTACAGTAAAAATATGGATAAAATCAAACTGCCTTCGCTGCATGGTCTTTGGAAAAAAAGTGTGGAAGAAAGAAAAACAAGGACGTTGTCACAAACTGTATAGGCAGTGGTTTATGCCTTGTCTAGACTATGACTTATTATTTTATTGGAACAGTCTTCAACTGATTCACTTTCCAAAGGGAACATTATTAAAACCAAAGGAGCTGAAGGCATGTTGTCTGCTTGCAGATTGCTAGAAATGCACATTTTTGTGAGCCCTTTCTTCAGAGCACTTGAGTTCATCATAAAAGGTGGTGTAGGCCACTGTCAGATGGCATTATCAGGCAATGAAGGACAGCAGCTCCTGGCAGACTGCTGAGAAGCTGCACTCCAAGTGGGACAGAGTAGAAGACTAACTTGGGCATTTTAATAATATTGGCCATGTGGCTGATCTGAGATTAGTGGTTCTTTGTTAATTGTCTAGGCAGGGTAATTTAAATGTAGTACCATATTAACGTTTAATGGAACCTAATCAGCAACTGGTTGACCAAATTGCTATTTTAAAGGTGGAAGGTTTAGAATATGGTATGTTGTCACTCTTGTTCATTCTAAATAAAAATGTTCGGGTTTTTTTTAAGTTATTGATTAGGTCATCACAGAACTTGGTATTTATTGTAATAATTGAAATTTTAATGGAAATTTTACGGTGTTACTCTTTTTGATTATTGCTTGCAAGTAACAAAAATGAGATTGAGTTTGTGTTTGACACCCATGCTTTTACAAGGGGGTAATGGGCTTTTAGGCCTGAACAGGGTGAGAACACAGAATGAAAAAGTCGTGATTGAAACGATGGTGTAAGAAGCTGTTATTTGCTTATTCTGTGGTGAAATACAAAATTTCTAGTGGCCTGGGGCCCTCCATATCATAGTGGTGTAAAGAGGCGTGGAAGTCCTCTGAATTAGTATCATCAAATCAAAACTCTTCATTTTCAGTATTGGAGTGAAGAATAACAGCATCTGCTAATGTATTTGGAATATGTATTGTGTCAGTCTTTGTGTGGTCCTGTGATGAACTTAAGAGGATTAGGGTACAGATTACAATTTTCTTTATTTAATGACAGGAGGAGACAATGTACTACCAGTGTGTCTTTTTCATCCTGGATTTAGGAAGACTAAGTCCATTTATCTCTCTTACTTTCATATTCAACTCACTTTTGAATCGCTTCCCGTCTCTTTCATTTTATATACTTAACAATAGCACTTTAAAAATACTAATCACCGTACAGTTCATTGTTCTCACGTGGCCATGATTTTGTTGTTGTTGTTGTGTCCCTTAGATGCATCTTGATGTGTGTTCTTTCAACTTAGACAAAAGTAAATTGAATAGTAGAATTGTATAGTCAGGAAGAATGTACAAAGACTTAAAATATCTCATAGAATTGCCTTCTGCTAAAAATACTGGTTTATGAAAGCATTCAAAATGTGCAAAATGTTTTTCCGACATTTAGGAAGAATTGCTGTTCCAAGGAGCTCGTAATCAAAGCACAGACACAAAATGTGCCTTAAATTTTGCTTATTGAGTTGGTAGGTAGCGTATGCCGTATTATGTTATAGAATACAACATGGAATAACATAGCCATCTTAGCACGATGGGACACATAGGTGGAGTGGAGAGCTGCACTAACGTTAACTGCACTGTTGCCAGCACTCAAGCTACTCTGGTGTGTCAGCAGAGCCTTTCAACCCACGTATGCCTAGTGTTGCCAAGTTATGAGAATTTATTGCGTGTGACAATTTTGTTTTTTAAATTCCCAGCTGCTGCGTGATTGTGTCCTGGATAAGGTAGAGGGGTGTGAATTTGACGAACAGATACACCTTGAAAGAGAAGGATGGCCTGCCATGGCTATCCATTTTCATGTTGCAGCCAAAGTTTTATGATAAAATATGAAAAAGGGTTACAGTTTCGAATTTCATGCAAGAGTGCATTTGACCAAGTCAAGGGGCTTGATACACATTTCTTTCCTCATAATATTTATTAACTCTTATATTTTCTTGCATTCTTTTCACTAAATGAAGTTGCCCTTTCCAGTGAGGTTAAGTTACCTTTCAAGCTTAAAAGAGGGACAGTTTTTGAACCACGGAAAAGAAGGTAATTATGGAGCATTTACTGCTCTGTTCACTGGCTTGGTGGAACTTGGTAATTAGCATTTGAGCATCATTTTGGCAATTTTTCAGTCTCAGTTTTGCCGTTTGTAAACTCTGTCTGTTGCTAAACATTATTGAACTTCAGGAAACCAAATTATGTGAAAGCTACCATATATGCAGAAAGTCATAGTAAATATAATTTTTTTGACATCTGTTTTATATAAATAGATGAGAAGTCACTCCCAAAGTTTCTGACTAGAATTCAAATGTAGTATGTAGGTTGCCGAACTGTTCATATAATCCAGTTTTGTCTCTATTTTCTCTCTTTGGAGAGCGTAGTGTTCACAATAATTCACCTTTTAATTTATTCTCTATTGTATACATGACTGAGTTAATGGAGCACACATTAGGGGAAGTTTTGATTTATTTTTTTATTAATTTTCTTTTCCTTAACTATAGAAATGTATGTTTTGTTTTACAGGTGTAATTTAAAATAAGATTTTTATAGACAAATGAATATTGTAGGTTTAGTGTCAATAGCATAAATTTAAGAGTCAGATTTTTATTTTCAGAGCTGTGAGTCTAGTACTTGCTAATCAACAATATGTAAGCGTGTTAACGAAAATGCACACACAAGTGAGAGTAGTTCATATTTTGCCACCTGTCATAGTCTGCGCAGTTTCATGCTTTCATTGAGACGTTAAGAAAACCTTCATTTCAATGAATGCTGTTTGTGGGGTTTTTTTAGTAAGCTTTATAGCACGTGCAAGTAAGAGAACCTTACAAACGTGCAAGTGTTCGTATTACAAAATTTTGTTTTAGCATCTTCTGTACTGTATCTGTATGTTGGTTTTGTGTTGTCGATGAAATATGAATAAGGGCTTGTCCACAAACTAACTGTAAGTTCTTTCTTTTTCGTGTAAGAGCATTTATATTGGGGTGTTGGTTAACCCTTCCTAATGTTGCTATGTAGGCTGATCATAATAACCTCTGCATTTTATACTCATTGGCTCCTGGACTCTTTACAGTAGGCATTATGAAACTACAGAAAAAAACATTCATTCTGTCACCATAAAATTTATTACCTAAATATAATGTGAATGATTTGCTTCTTATTCTTATGCTACACAACTTTCTCCTCTCTATAGAAAAACTGTGATGTAAGAATTAGTTACAATGGGATTGAAGTTCACACTAAAATTTAAGGCTGCCCAAGGTCTCCACTGATGTCAGCAATCTACCTCTGTGACACCCTCTACTTCTGCCTCCTTTGGAGGACTGAGGGAGCTCTGTTTTCCTAAGTTAGTAAGCATTTGCAGTTGCTTTCACATTACATCTTTTCATTTATTTGGCACACTTGAATACCGAAGTAATTGACTGTGCAGTGGATTTCTTCAGTATTTCAGTACATCAGGATCATCAAACTGCTAATTGTTCAGACACGTGTATGTGAATACAAGTGTGGAAGAACTAATGCTCTGAAACACTCCCTAAACCTACAGTGGTTCCTGATACTGCATTAAACTGTTTTTCTTAATCTTGTTTTACCACTCATGCTTTGAACTTACCAAACATTTTAATCTAAAACAGGCATATGTCATTCCTACTTGTCTTCCTTACTTGCCTATCTTACTTTTTGGATAGTTGATGCACTATGCATTGTTTCAAGTTTCTACTCCTGCATTTAAGGGCTTGCGTCATACTATTACAGATTGGTGACATCCCATATTTTCTGCTTCATACCAGTTATGACTGTCTAGATGATTCTTTTAAATCCTTTTTTCGCCGTGAAAAAATATTTCCTTTTATACTTTCCATTATTTTTGGAAAGGTCTCGATGAGTACATGGATGAGTTAACTCCTTGACCTCATTCCATCTTCCAAGAAAATCACTCTTCTCCCTTGCTTGCCTTTGAGAACTAAAGGAAGACGAAATAAATTATTGCAAGTGCTCTTTTTTCTTTAATAAGTGCCTTCCTTACTAAACTGGTTTGTCTTAATTGTTTCTTTTCTTTCTGCCTCCCATGCTCCCAGGCACAAACAAGCCCGTCTCTTATGTTTGACCACTGCTTGTTCAGTCATGGAAACTTCTTGAGTTCTTTGCTGTTCCGGAAAGATGTCTAGAATTGCATGTGTACTCTGGAGGGCAGGAAATAATAAGTAAACTTCACAAGTTAAGGAAGTAATTAAATGGATTCATACTTTTTTTTCTTTCTAGAGGGATTTTATATATGGTTTGGGTAATAGCTCAGAATTTGTTAGCGAAAGGTTTCTTTTCTTTTACATTTTTACCTGTTTAAAAATCTTTATATTAATTTTAATATTTAATGTAAAACTCCTGACTATTCAGGCAGCTTATAGACATTAATTTTAGTCTTGCCTATGAGGCAGAAAAATCCTATCTCCATTTCAGTGATGAAGCAGAGACGGTAACTTGCCCAAACTTGCCTTAGTAAGTCTGTGGTGAGCAGGGAATAGATGTTAATACCTTCAGTTATTCTGTGCCCCAAGTCTAGCAGAGCCCGTTTGTACCTGAAAGAAAACAGTACCATCGCAAGCTCATTTTCTTTTACGCTGGTATTAGACATTTTAAATTGTTTCTGTTCTGTGTTCTGTACTAGCATAATTTAAAGTGAAATTAAGGCAGCCATAGAACAGGTTTCCTGCATTTTGTTTGAAGCTTCTTTGCATTGTGTGCATTGTTATTGTCTTGTTGATTTGTTCTGTTTTCTGTGAAGACTGCTATGGAAACAAGCCAGAGAGAGTAACGGTCGGAGGAGAAGCATGGTACCCTTCATTTTCAGGTGGCTGGGCTGAATTTAGTCCACCTTGCTACTGGTCAAAAGCTGCTGCCATTGGAAAACTGTGAGGAATTGAGCGTAACGATGTCATGCCCGATCTGTATCTTTTTGCCATTCACTTGTAGAGAAGCAAAGACAGTAACATTCACGCACAAATACTCAGCTTAGACTGTAATGCTGACTTACCCCTTCTTTTCTATATCTGGATCAATTTCTGCTGTTTTGCTGTTTTTTTTTCTTGAGGTGTGATAGTAATGTATTGCTTCTCTACAGTTGGATACTTAAACATTTTTTTTTTGTTAGATTTCTCAGTTTTATGCTTCTTCTTCTCTTGTTTTTTTATTTTGAGTGTAAAGTTTTACCGTGTAATTTTCATTACACCTGTAATACTGTGTTCAGTTCTGGG
Source organism: Platalea leucorodia (assembly GCF_965183815.1). Lineage (NCBI taxonomy): Eukaryota > Metazoa > Chordata > Aves > Pelecaniformes > Threskiornithidae > Platalea > Platalea leucorodia. Next base: position 95,812,286 of record NC_138823.1, on the reverse strand, counting down.
CTCCCCAGGACCAGAGAGATACGGGGCTACGGGAGAGAGTCCAGCAAAGGAACACAAAGATGATGAAGAGACTGGAGCATCTCTCCTATGACGAAAGGCCGAGAGAACCAGGATTGTTCAACTTGGAGAAGAGAAGGCTCAGGCGAATCTCATCAATGTCTATAAATACCTGAAGGGAGGGTGCAGAAAGGAGCCAGGCCCTTTTCAGTGGTGCCCAGTGACAGGACCAGAGGCGGTGGGCACCAACTGAGACAGGAGGCTCCCTCTGAACATCAGGAAACACTTCTTTACTGTGAGGGTGACCGAGCGCTGGCACAGGTTGCCCAGAGGGACTGTGGAGTCTCCATCCTTGGAGATACCCAGAAGCCATCTGGACACGGTCCTGGGCAGCCGGCTGGAGGTGGCCCTGCTTGAGCAGGGGGGGTTGGACCAGGTGACCTCCAGAGGTCCCTGCTCACCTCCGTCATTCTGTGATCGTAAATCTTACGATCTTTGTCCAGATTCTAATACTTCCACTTTTTCTCCTGTTTTCAAAGCGTTAATAAACATACTTAAAACGAGTATCTCTGTCTGTTTGGGTTGGCTACAGCAACTTCGTTGAAGCTGAAGAAGGCACGCTGACAATGCCCGGTGGTGTGATTCTAGGTGAACAGTGAGTAGCTTCAAAGCACAATTGCCTTGAGAGAGACCTTCATTTGGTAACGGCTGCTCAGTGCAAAATGAGAGTATGTGAATCTCTTGGAGCAAATGCTAGAAACTGGTAGATGAAATGGATGCCGTTAACACAGAACTATTTGAACGTACTCATTAAGGAGTTCAAAGTTGCTTTCGATTTTTCTGCATTTAGCTCTTACCATGCTATTGGGTGTTAGTACAGCATCTGATCTTCAGCTTGCTGTTTGAAGTGTGGCCACACCGCTTGCTGCCTGTTAGTTCTCAGCATTTTGCGTGAACGTGGTCAGCTGTGGTGGATGCCATCCTACTTGTTCAAAACCCAAGTATAAATACAGCTCTGTAGTATCAGGCATTTATGCAAGCGTAACTATGCAAAAATCTCTGTTGTATAGCAGTCGTAGTTCCATAGAAAACTGAAGAAAAATTGCTATGTCAGGTTGAACACTTGAACCCCACCAGCACGGGGACATGCACACGCACAATAAATGCTGCTGTAAACCATTGTACAACCTCTCGGTCACATGGTGATCTGTTTTACCTGTAACTGCAGCAGTAGAGGGAAAACGGATCAAATAAATATCCCCTGGGCTTCTGTTAGTATGGTACACCTGAATGCAGAGCGTTGCACGTTTGGCTTCTGCTGCAAACTGTCTCCTGGAATAGACTTGGCGACAACATGTTCTGGGTGAAATACCCAGTCAGGCATGGGAGAGGGCTGCAAGACAGCAGGCTTTGGCTATGTGCTGGGTCTGGTTGATTCCATGCTGCCAGCACGTCTGCGTTGCTCTCTGTTAAGACAGCAAGTCTATCAGTCCTCAGCTTGCTGAATTTTCTAGGTAGCGCTGGCAGTAAATTGGATTTACCAAGCCAAGTCGTACACATGGTTTAAGAAGAGTGCTTGTGCTTACTTCTTGTGACGTCTACGTCTGGAGGAAATGTAGACATCCCAGAAGGCTCTAGCGTTCGTAAGAAAATGGAAGGTGGTTTTTAGATCATGGTGGAATAGGCTGAGCTCTCCCTGTTCTCCCAAGGAAGGACAAACACAGTGCTGTTATACGAGAAAGGTTATCGTTTCAGTTTCAGTCTGTGAAGCAATTGGCAAGTGCTTCAGTAGGCCCCAAATCCCAAAATCATCTTTGACAATTTAGACACACTCATAGGATCTGTTTACTGGTAGCATTTGTAGAAGAATGAATCTTTCCTGACAAGGAACAGGAACTCCTATTTCTTCACCTTTGCCTCATTCTAAGTTCCTGAACTCCTTTCTATTCCCACAGCACGACAGTAACTGTTGGCCCCCAGTGCTAACATGCTTATGGATATAATAAAACCTCTGAAGAGGATGATCTTTTTCACACTATTGTCCACAACCGGGGAACAGGAATGACGCAGCAGTGGCATTTTGGTGATGAAGCGTTGTGAAAGCTCCACAGCCCAGTCTCGCGTATAACGGGATGTCGCTGGCTGCACGCCACAGAGGTGCTTCCTCGCTGCATGCTTCTCCGTGACTTCAAAACCTGCAAGCCCTCGTGGTAGTTCCATTACATGAGAACTATCGCAGTGTTTTGCAGGACTAAAGAGCCCCCAGCACAAAAAATTAAGGGCGCTACAGGTTATGCTTAGGAAGTGGATTATGTTATGGGCTGTCTATAGAACGTAGAGAGACTCAAATTTGCAGATAGGTGAGTTATTCGAACCCATCTCAGCCTTAATTTGAATGACCAGGTCCAGCTAAACAGTCGTCCCTCACGAGCAGAACAGTGGTAGCAATACTAATTGGAAGTGCCCCATCTCAACTTTCAGAATGACCTGTAGTTTAAAAGTTAAAAGTACCCCTTCAGGAGAGAGCTGAGGGGGAGATGTGGCTCTCACTGCTGTGGCTGAGGAGAGAAAAGCCACATCATCCAACGATGAACAGGGCTGTTTAAAGATGGAAATGCCTTCTCTGCTCACTGGGTCTGTAAATGTAGCCTGCTGTATGAATAGTCTCATGCCTAATCCAGTAAATCTGCTTATGCTTACAAACAGGTAAAGGTACACTTACTCATTTTGAACTTGACAGGTGTTTCAGTTTGAGATAGACATTGCAGCCACAGGATTTGGACAATCATGGACATGTCCACAAAGAGGATTTGGGGCCCCTGAAAGGCTTTAATGTATAAAGCAGAGTTCATATAGGCTTCAGGCAGCGACTAAGCAGAATTTAAGCTCTTTAGGCTTTAACATGCCTTTAATCTTTTGTTGCTCTAGCCTAAAGTTAGGATTATTTATTTTGTGTGCTGTCCGAATTTTGGTACTGGAAAATCATTTTAGTGAGAAGTATGCTAAAAATTGCCCTTAATAAGCAGTTCAAGTTAACAGCTGGTAGTATTCTATCCTTAGTTTACATCATCCTGGGCAGTGCAGCTAATAGTAAAATCTGGATGTGAGTGCTTGGCCTCTTCAAATGAAGACTGTATTCTTGCTGTTAGGCAACAACAGCATCCTCGAGTTTAACAAAAGAAAACAAATTCTACATAACTACATAGGTAAGAACTGATTTAAAAGTAGCTAATCCTTACTATGAATCACACCTGATTTCCCTAGACTCCTTATCCTTAATAAACGAGTCATGCCTGGCTGTACAAGCTTGATTTGCAAACTCCATCTTTCCTGGGATTAAAGCAGCCTGAGATTAAGCAATCATGCTTGCCAGGGATGAGACCAGTTATTGCTAAAAGCTTTTGGATCCCCAGGCACATAGGTAAAGGCAGCTTGAATTGACCATCTTAGACTTGGTGAATTTTGCATTGCAAGACAGCTTCAATATAATCTATTCTTTCTCAGATAAGAGCTCATTTTTTTCCAAGAAGTTGAAGCAGAGACTGTGTACAAATGAGAGATGTTTGACTTTTACATAGAAATGTCACTAGTTGGGAGAGCTAGCTTTTTTCCTACTGAGAGCTAAATTTGTATGGAGAACTGGTGTAGCGGTGTAGCGGAAAGGTGCAATGTGGTATCTTTTACCAGATTATATTTCTGCCCTGTGCACTGTGGTAGGATGAGGAAAGAACATCAATAAAGGAAAGAAATGAAAATCCAGATGCGTTGGACAGCAATAGTGTTAATTCTCGGCTATCCTATTTTTCTTTTACGTAGTGTTGGATGCAACAGATAAAAAGCAGGTTTCAGTAGTTGGACTAAGAATTGGGGACAGGGATTTTTCAAAGCAATGGAAGACAATCGAAATCCTGTTGAGCCTTAACTGCTTTACTGCTCTGAAAATACCAAATTCAATCACCACAGAAGAGCACTAGACTGCCCCGCTCTGTGCAAAGCTTCCCTTGCTGTCTGTGGAGATCCACTGTGAAGACAGATTCATCTCCAATGTATACCTTGAATGATGGGCAAAGACGCTCTTTTTAGGTACGCTGAGACTTCGTGGTCGGAAATAGGATGGCTCCTGTCAGTCATCTTCATTGCAGGTCCTTCAAAGTTGAGAATAGCTGTGCCAAACCGAAAATGATCAAACTACGTTTGGTAGATAGGCAGGTGGCTGAAGGGAGCTGTGTGTGATTTAGTGTGCGATTCCTTCGGTCTGCTAGATTTCTTCTGCCAGAGCTATGACTGTTGGATCAGTTTAACTGTTCTCTTTCTGGTAATGACTTACAGTGTTAAAATGTGTATTTTTGAAAGCGCGGATACTTGGTTTTTGCACAGTTTGGGGGGGTTCAGGTTGATTTTTTTTTCTTTGTATTTTTCCTAATTAATAATCTGTGGTGCAGGGGATTCTTCATAGGTAATTTTCAATATTGACCTTTTATCCTCTCTGTTTAGTTTATTTATTGAGACTCACAGTAAGAGCTGTCTGCACCTCTTCTTCCCTGTGTTCATTTCTATTATTGTAATCTCTCTTCAACAGAATTGGTAACCTATGTTATTTTCTCAGCCTCATGTAGTAAATAATGGTACATGTCTGAAGCTTATCACAACAGCAAATAAGATGGTGCATAACACATCATCCTCTCCAAATTGCCACAGCAGGGAGGGCTGGCAGTACATCCATTACCTCTGTTATTTCTCGCAGAAAGCTTAATTTTTCTGCCTGTGGATGTTGTAGGGCAGCAACAGAAAAAGAGCTGAGGCAGCTACATGAGGACGTGTGCCTTTGGGAGAGCGTTGTTCCTGTTAGTCAGAGGAGCAACCCACACTGGATTGCTTATGGTTTTATCTCCATATTTGCTCCTCTGTCCTCACCTTTTTCATTGTTTCATTCCTGTAGTCTAACTGGAGAATACCAGTTAAAAACTTGTCATCCTAGTTACTAGTTTTATACTATGCAAGTAATTTTTCTATCGTTTTGCATTCCTTTCACCATGACAACTATGACCTTATTGAGCGTTCATAAGCCTATTCTTTTGTTATCCTTTTGAGCCAAGGGTATATGTACTATTTCTTTATGCAAAGAAGGTCTTGAATTATTGAAAAAAATAAGGACCAGACCCCCAAAAATATGTAAACATTTTGCTCCTTTAAATGGATGATGGATGCCTAAGAGTTTGTGTCCACAAATTTCTGTGACAAGAGACTCAGAAAGCTGACACACAGTAAATTCAGTAGAAACTGCCCATGTGCGCACACTTCTCACTGAAAAAAACCCATAAATTATCTCGTATGTATTGGGCACATTGGTTGTTACTGTGGAATAGCTGACAGTATAAGATCACATTCTTCCCTATCTTGCAGTAACTTTCATGTGTCTGTGATCTGAACTCCTTTATATTTTGCAAGAAGCTGGAGTAAATCTGGGACTGAGCAGAGAGACGCAGCCAGACTTCCTTGAACACACGTGTAGCCTCATGACCTCAGAACTCTCTTTATAAGAAAAGATGAAGGAAAATCATAGCAAAGTCCCATTGCTTGTAGAATCTATTAATATCCAACTACCAAAACACCAGTTCCAGTAGCCTGCGAGTTGCACACTGCTGTAGGGGTGAACATACCATATCTCTGCTAAACCAGTTAATATTAAGCATGAATTTATACTTGTTATATTACCCTACTGATAAATAAAAACAACACGTTTTTCTAACAGGTGTAATTTCATCTCGGTTAATGTGTGAGCTACCTCCTGGCTCTCTTAACTCTCAATGAATATGTGTAGTCAATTGATGATCTGTTTTGACAGTGTGGAATAACTGACACTTACGACTCTAACTTAGTTTAGTCTCTTTGCCTCTGGAATGCTGGTACCCAAAAGCAAACCAAGTGATTTACTTGGATTTGTTACTCAGAAGTCTGAGGCTGACACTACTGCAGATTATTTTTTAAACAATGGATTAATAAAGTTCTGTTCAGTCACGACTCCCCGTTTCTCCACAGTTGTCTATAAAAATCTATATTGTTAGTTTGCAAGAAGTGCAATAACTACAAATTCGTACAAATTCTATTGAATGTAGTGCATTGCACAGTGTACCATAAAGCCTGTTGACACATAGGAGCAGCATGGACTGCAGATCTATTGTTATTTCACTGCAAGAAGACTGTAACTGCTACTTACATTTCAGAGAACAGAAACCTCAGAATAACAGAATCTCACATCTTTGGAATTTCTTGTTGAAACAGAGGAGCTAGTGCTTCTGTTCTGCCAAAAAAAGAACACCTTTCCTGAAGAAAAAGAAAGTATTTGTGACCTTTCCTTGCAAATGAAGGACAAGGCACTACTATGAGCTCATAGGTTTAATATGCATGAAATTAGGGTTTTATGCAGAATAACTAACAATTAATCATGTTTAAAGAAATTGTGAATACAGAGATTTGTAGAAATTCTTGAAGAGCAAAAACGTACAGATTACTGCAAGAGCAGATCAACCAGCTCCTCCTGGGGGCTGAGTTTCAGCAATTTAAACTCATTCAAACTCAACAGCCAAACTGAAGCAATTGCATGTATAATATTTGGCTTGGGCCGAGGGCAGACTGAATCCTTAGCGAAAGCGTAGGGAACATTTTGGTGGTAGGAGAGGTAGAGGTTTCTCCAGAAAAACAAAACCCAAGGAAGAACAGTTTGCATTTAATGGAAAATACTGTTCGATCTAAGATGAGATGTTACATTTTTAGTTAATGATACCATTAAAAAGCCAAAAGAAACAAAGAACTGGATTGACAGAAGTGCTGGAACAGGAGACACTTACCCAGTGGTCTAGTTACCAGCCCAGTCATCTTGACTGCTGGAGTCTCTTTCAGTCCCTTTTTCTTGAGAAGGCTGTAATGTCGCCAGAGATGATACTAATTTATAGAGTAGGTTCAAATATGAGGATGGAAAGATGGAGGGACACTACCCACCACATGGTACAATGCAATCTACTTGGGCATTTTTTTAGCTAGTAGAGAAGTGAAATAATAGAATTAGGTCTTCTATATAGGTATTCTATAAACGGCGCGTTGTATCTTACCAGGTTTACAGGATGAAATTGAATCAGCACATTTACAAATGATTCTGTTCAATTTTATTCTTTATATTTCCCCAGTGCTGTAGCTGGAGCATCAATACCTGAGAATCTGTTCCTTACACTTCTGTTACTCCTCCAAAGTAAGGCTGGGATGGCAACTTAGCAGGAGGTCAAGAGTGCATTCTCGATGTGGAGAAATATTGGGTCCTGTTTAACCCATTCTTTAGACATCTGGCCACTCTGAAAGTCCTCTAAAACAGCAAGTAAAGGGGAAAAAAAAGGTCAAAATACTAATTTGTTTTTCTTTGCTCTTGCTCTAGACTTTTTTGGAGTAGGGTTTTGTGGGTTTTTTTATTTTTTAATGGTGTCTTCATTAGGAATACTAAGTGCTAGTACTTTATTTGAGTTTCTTAATTGGCATTCATGTAACACATTTTTAATAGTTTATCCTAAGGAAAGTCTTGAGCTAAATTAAAATTAACTTCAGGTTTTGATAGTGTAATGCACAGAACATAAATTTTATGGGGAAGTTGTAACTATCCCCAGCCAGAACAGTACAGTTTGCTGCTTTACCCTCCCCCTGCCAGATCCCCCACACCTTTTCTCTGCCTTGCATCCAGGCATGCAAAGGATAAAACATTGGAGGAAAATGTATAACATTGTTTTAAAAGTGCTTAATTTGAGGAACTAAGATGCCTCTCTGTCATTGAACAGTTATGGCTCTGTGTGTCTACAGGGCTGAGGTGAGGCTGAGAGCTCTAGTTACGTTCTCTGCTTTGTTCTTTGCTATCTCATAAGTGTAACCTTAACTGAATTTTCTGGACTTACAGTACTTTTTGTTTAGAGTATTTGAACCGCCTAGCTGTCACTGTTTGTGTTGGGGTAACACGTGCCTAGCTCTGCGTCGCTGGTTCCCAAACAGCCCTGCAGTACGAAGTTGTCCTCGTCGTGGAAAGCAAACAGAACCAACAGGCAGTCAGCCACACGTGAAAAATGACAAAACATTTCTCCCCATTTCACAGAAAAAGAAGAGAGGACGGCTGACACGGGAATGCTGCGCAGGGTGACTCTAACACGGGCCTGCTGGATCCCAGCCTGGTGCCTTTATACCATAACTGCTGTATTTTTCTTCCTTTGTTTTATAGGTTGCACTTTTGGTCGGTGGCTTTATGCTGCTGTTTTAGGAAATGGTATTGCATGGCTTTATTCCCATCAGCTGACAGAGATGTAAGAATTTGATTGGCTTGGTAACTGCTCTCATTCTGGCTGATATAACATGAAAAATGTAGTTTGAAAATCCCTTCCAGGGCTGCTGTGGTGGCCCAGATAGGGCTGTGTCAGAGACCCCAATTCATTTCATAGCCTTTCAGTCCTCTGGATGCCACGTTTACTAAGTAGACTCCCACAAGTTTCTCCACGGCAGGCAGAAGGGCAGCTGAGCAAAGAGCTTAGTCAGTGCTTCAGCAAGTGTTTGGATACTTGCTGGAGATTCGTCGGGGAATGCTTGTGATGCCGTAACTTCCTAAGGCTACCTTAATTAGCACACAGGCTTGCAGCCTTCTCTATGCCAGGACGCTCTCTCACGGCAGCAAGATAGAAGTAGGTCCCTTTCCCACCTAGCTACAAAGAGAGCTGTGAGTCTCTTGGGCAACGTGACCCCAGAGCAAAGAACTCCCATCCTCGTCTCTGAGTTCTGGATTAAAATGTTCACGTGCTCAACTTTATTTAGGGGCAATAATGTTCAAATCTTGAAAGCCTGAGTATTCACAGAGTAAAATTGATCCCTGCATCCCACTTTCCAGACAGAGAACGCAATTATGCCATGTGACTTCTGCCTCCACTCAAAATGCCTTGACTAGCTACCATCCTCCACCCAGCTCCTCCTGGATAAACAACAGGCTAGAAATTCGTCACAAAAATTGGCAAATAATGTTGAATTATAAATATATTTAAGAAAATTGTACTGTGTTGGCTGACAATTCATTAAAAAAGAGGAGCTGAAATTGATCAAATGAATTGTTTGTTACTAATTATTTGCCTAGTGCTAGCTGTGATGCGAGACCTTGAGGGTGGGAATAAATTATCTTAATGAGGGATTAGGTTAAGGCATGTTATAAATTCTCATTTCAAGAGCTAACCCCACCATTAATATATTTGCCTATAATTGTGAATCTTCTTTAATAGCTGCCTGTCGTCTTTGCACTGCATAAAATTTTCCTCCTTTTTAAATCCGTGGTCTGAAAAGGAGGTATGTGGCCTCCCAGGTTTTATCTTCGTTACAAACACCAAAGAAATACCGACGAGGAAATAACAGTAAGTTATATTTCATTATGGAGAAAGAAATGTTCACATCCCAAGGACAGATGAAGTACCAGATACCTTTTACTGTGAGCTGAACACATCCCTGCTTTTGAAAACCTCGTTTGTATAGTGCATGTGGCCTTAGAGATATGGTTTTCCAAGTGAAATGAGGATGGAGAAATGGGGATAGGCTGCCTTGTACAACTTTTAGAAGGGAAAAGAGGAACAAGGATGCATATATTGTTTGGCTTGTAATAGAGTCAATAGTTGCCTCTTACGATCCGAACACTGTACAAGCTCATGATGGTAACATTTGCCTCAGACAATCCAAGTAGCAAGAATTTTAAATCTGATCTTCCTCCATTAAGTTTCTGTAGCCACATTATTATCATAATTATTATAACTGCTATTAATAATTCATAGCAAAATCTGAGACAAGTAAATCCTAGGCCGATTGAGATAGGGACCATTTCTCTTTATGTATTTGTGCAATGTCTCATAACTCTAGATACTACTGCAATGTAACGACCATGTAATAATAAAACATTATGTTTTTCTCTCCCTGTCTGTTTCCCATTTTCATTAGTTGTCCTCAAAGTGCCTTTAAAAGAAAGGCCATATTATTGTCTGTATTTCTACAGGCAGGTCAGCACCCGCAGTCACTCAGCAGGTCGATGGGGCAATCAGCGCGCAGACACGCAGGTGCCCGTGCCCTGCCTCCTGGGCATCGGTCCTGTGCATGCTCTTTCCCTTAGATACTGCTTCCTCAAGAGATCGGCAGTGCTGGCTGTTTTCTAAGACGAGGGTGGAGAAGTAGGAGGACGCGTTAGGTGGTCTTGCCTTTCTGTGCACTCGTTTTGTTTCAGAATTTATTTGATGATTGAATTTCCTCGGTATTTTTAAGGCGTGATATAATGCCTCAGTTTGCCAAGAGCTTTAGAGCACTTTTTAAAATGATGCTTTACTTGCCTTCTTTTTGATTTGTCAAATATGCAATGCTGGTTTTTACTAGTTACCTGCGTCCGCCTTTCTGCAGCACTTGGTGTATAATCGGTCAAGCTCTGTGAGCATACAGGAGATAATACACAATTGATGCAAATTGTCAGAGCTCTTTGGAGGTGCTGTTTGTCTTGCTGGAAACAGAGTTGGGCCCTCTCTGCTTCCAGAGAGACTTGTTTCCGAGCTCCATCAAGCCCCTTGCTATTGAAATTCAGAACAGTAGCAAACTTCCCAGCATTCATTATCCTACTCAGTATCAATTCAGAGGCAGCACTTGCGTGTTTGTGTTTGTGCAGGAAAGATTCATCACATTTTTGGGTCAGCTACCTTGTCAGCTCCACAAACACATACACACGCACACACAGAGGGAAGAAAAAATGAGCTTCATACGCTTCATTCATGTCAGAACTCAACAACTTTAAGAGTGCAAATATTCTGCAGTCACTCATGAAAAGAAATTTTTAATAATAAATATCTAACAATTAATGGGCTGGTAGCTGCAGTTGTCTTCAGGGCATAATATCTAATTTCCTTGCAATGTTTCATATCCTTACTTTTCACGCTGCAACAGTCTATCATTAAAACCGAATGCAGGTTTCTATCACTTTTATTTATTTTTCAAATCAACTTATAAATCAGTGCCAGGCCTTGTTACAGATGAGTTCCAATAAATTATCGGCTGTGGACAAATTCTGAATGTTAAACATTCTCTGTTTCTCCCGTTTTTTTTCCCACTCACTGTGCTCCTGTGTCGCCGTCTGAGCCTGGAGCGCACAACAGGCAGGGGTTTCTGGAGGGTTTTTCCCCCTTTTAAACCAGATGAAAGCCTGGCTACTTAATTATGTGCTATTTAAATGATGTAAAAATGTATTTGTTTTTCAGAAAAAAAAAAAATACCTAGGAAAACAGTTTCATGCAACCTGCAACAAAATTTACATCTCTGGACTTCAGTAAGATAGACGTCATCTCTTTTACTTCTAGCTGACAGGTAATTCCCACAGCGACTAGTAACCCTAATCTAACTCGTATTAATTCTTTTACCAAAATGCTCTGTCATTGCCCTTTGGAAGCAGGTCATAAGTGCTTTTGTGAGCTAATGCTAACTTTTCCTTAGCTGATCTGTCACTTCTAAATTGGGTTATTGAAATTAGCCGTGTATTGCTGATTTTGATATGACTCTATCAGTTAAGTAAATTTTATTTGTAGTTTTACCACCAGGCTGAGATGCATCAAATGGCCCAAAGTGACATAACCTTGTGTGGCTGATGGGAAACTCTGACTATTGTAATTAGTAAAATGACCTTTAAAAATATTCTGGATTGCAATCATCTACAGCTGGGGTGCAACAGTGAGTGAATTAGCTGTGGTCCTTAGCCTGGATGCACTCTGTGTCACACGAACATGTATGGAAGTAAAAAAGCACAAAAACCCATTCATTTATACAAAGCCCTCTCCAAAATGTTGTGTTCTCTCCCAGTTTTCCTTTTTTGGGTCTCCTCCATTTTGCTTTTTTTTTTTTTTTTAAACTTTTATGCCTCTCTTCTCTTTCACATCTCTTGGGTTTTCAACACTTTCCCTCTATTGCTAGACATCATGGTTTCCAATCCACACAGACAGAGTATGATTTGGTAATTTTACCTCCTTGAATTCAAGTGAACTCCAACCCATTCCTTGAACCATAAAGGGAACCGAGTGGAAATTGGCCAGTGTTCCTTCTCTTCTTTTCCTTTTTAATTTTTTTAGCATAAAACCACCTGGTATTAGACTCACTGATAATTTGCCAAGTGATATTTCTGAGCATTGTTTGACATTTACCTTGCTGGATAAATTGTGTCATTCAATATGTTGTTGAGTGGCAGACAACATTAATCCTTAGCATAAAATAGGAAATTCTTGAAGAAAAACGGAATTTCTACACAGCATGGCTAAACCATGGCTTGGATGAGAGCCAGAAGTGCAGAGTATGCAGCAGTTTTAGACACTTTCTTTCCATCCGAATTTTAAAGAAACCCACCTTGTAACTATATGGTGTCAGCCTCTGGCTTCATCTGAATGCAGTGAGAAAATCCTTGGTGTGTGTTCGAGGTCTCTTCTGATTCCTGCCTAATGAATCATTTTTAGTCTTTTTATGCATCTCTTCCCAAGTACCTGCCGTTATTTCAGTAAAGCAATTACTTTTTTCCCCTAAATTCTTCCTTTAAGTGCGTGTCCTTGTAATTGGCCAGATGAAACCGTCTTATACCTATGGCAAAGTAATTATCTATATGATTTGTTGTTTCTCCTTGCCCCTCAGCTTAAATGCTCTTCAGGGCAAAGATACTGTTGGTCTCATGGTCTGCTCTACATCCACTGTGAGCACAACAGCAAATGGACAAACAAACACAGGTAGAGAGTTGAGCCACAGACTCTCCCTCTGATTAAAGATGTAACTGTTTTCTATACACATGCACCTATTTGCCCTGTTTATCAGTTCACATGAAAGACTGACAAGGGGAATTAAAGATATCTTGATCTGCAAAACCTGCAAATGTGGCGACAGAGCAAAACTACAAGTTGAACTCTGCTATGAACTCTGCCCTGCCCTACTACATTTAATTCAGCCCATTTACACTGTTTGTGTGATACGAAAAGCTGCCTAGAACAAGTACTGAGCTGGGAAAGTGCAATTCACAGCTTTCCTGGGGAGGCGTATTTTAAATCTGGACCCAGTGAGAAAAAGCAACTGATTTTTGCATCCTTCCCCTTAATTCTACCTAGATGATAAGGCAATTGGGGTAAGAGGCAGAGACAACCTTTTCCACTCTCTCCAGTGAGCCTTTTGAATTTATTTCAAAAGTGTTTAATAGGGCTGATTGATAGGAATGCACTTATATATCCATTTAAATCCTGTAGCGGCTAAGCTAGATGGGAGAGATGTTCCTACCACGCACTATGGGGACGAGCCTGTGCTTACAGAAGGATCCGGGTTCCTGGGTTGGTGTGAGGAAAACTTCCCAGTGCTTCCGCGGGCCTCTGTCGCTCCTGTGCTCAGGTGACGCCTCTCAAGCTGCATGGGATTAGGAGCTCCTCTCATCAGGCTGTTGCTCTGACAGCAGTATATCTTTCCAACGTAACGTGGTTCTATGAGATGATTCTATGATTCTAACACAGGTATGTTACACCTGAACCATAACACAAACATCTCACAAACAGACCAACTGTACAGCAAATAACAGCCACGTACATGCTTTCCATTACCTGTGATGCTGAATTGCCAGCAGTTTGAAACTCGGATGCTTTCAGCCAGATATCTAAACTGTCGTGGTTTAACCCCAGCCAGCAACCAAGCACCACGCAGCCGCTTGCTCACTCCCCCCCAGCGGGATGGGGGAGACAATCAGAAGGGCAAAAGGGACAAAACTCGTGGGTTGAGACAAGAACAGTTTAATAATTGAAGCAAAATAAATTAGAACAGTTAAATAGGCAAAGCAAAAACCGTGCACGCAAACAAAACAGAACAAGGAATTCATTCACTACTTCCCATCGGCAGGCAGGTGTTCAGCCATCCCCAGGAAAGCAGGGCTCCATCACACGCAATGGCCACCTGGGAAGACAAACGCCATCACGCCCAATGTCCCCCCCTCCTTCCTTCTTCTTCCCCCAGCTTATATATACTGAGCATGACGTCATATGGTATGGAATAGCTCTTGGGCCAGTCTGGGTCAGCCCTCCCCCTGGCTGTGCCCCCTCCCAGCTTCTTGTGCCCCCGGCAGAGCAGGGGAAGCTGAAGAGTCCTTGACCAGTGTGAGCGCCACGTAGCACCTATTTAGAGACAGCTTAGCACTACTTAGCAAGAACCAAAGCATCAGTGTATCCTCGACATTGTTCTCACCCTAAACCCAAAACACAGCCCCATACCGGCTACCAAGAAGAAAATTAACTCTATCCCAGCTGAAACCAGGACACTAAACTCATACTGAGGTCCCTAGATTGAAGCTGAGATTTAGCTGTGCATGCTCAGTGTCACTGAAAAGCAGGGCACGATTATTTCTGTGTTTGTACAGAAGCTGATTTCAGGAACCCAGACTGAGAAATAATAACTGCTACTGATATTTTATTACTGAGAAATTTCTTTCTTGATTTTCTAAACCCACTGCGTTTCTTTGCACTATATAGAGCAATGTTGCCTTATAGTCAGGCTGGAGGGGAGTACGAATCAGGACTCCAGCTTCTATCCACAGCTCTCCCATTGACTTCACATGAAGTCTAGGGCAAATCTCACTCTTTCTCCATCTACACCCTGTAAGTTCCTACGACTGATCAGTAGGTGATACCACTTCCCAGAATCGCTGTGAGGCCTAATTAATTTGTAGGGTGCCTGGAGTTGTTTGAATGAAAGGCGCTATAAAAGTGGAAAGGTGATATTATTATTATTGTTGTTGTTGTTATTATTATTATTTCACAGGAGCCCTTTGCATTGTTCTCAGGAGCAGCCTGTGCCTGGTGGAAGAGCACCTTCCAATCTTTCTAGGCACGAGCTCTATTAACATACAAACGAACAGGTCACACTATTCTTGGAGCAGAACTCTTTAGCATGTTAATGACAAATTCACACTAGTGGTCCCTGAGTGCTCTGGAGAAATACAGGTTTTGCTTAGCGCTTAATAAAAAAAGGCCATCATAAAATGTCACTTGGGGCCGATTAATACTGTCACAAGAGATAATATGGAAGACGAAAATGACATAAATATATCTTTTCATGGGTGCCAAAAGTGGCTTCCACATGTACTGCAATCTCACTATTAACGTAGTATTAATTCGGGGCTACTTGGCAGAGGCATCTATGGAGCCAAATTTGGAAGTGAAGGCTCACAAAAAGGGCTCAGCTTCTGTTCCTGGGCACCTGAAATGATCAGCTTTTGTTATGACTTAGAAAAGAGCCCAAAGTCAATCTGGATGAACGTGGCAATGGCCGCTAGAAGCCTGGGGACAGACCCACAGCCGCTGTATCCTGCCCTAACGTCACCAGAGGACGGCTACAACCAATTTCCTCTGAGGGTTCATCTCATGCCTCCAGCTACTTAGTTTGGTCCTTTCGTGCAAGGTGAGCATTTCTGAAAATCTGTCCCTGCACATAAACAGATGAGCTCTTTTTTTACACTTACGGCCACAGCGACATGCAGTACTTCACAGCTTCGGGTATATGTCAGATGTGAAAAGGCGTAGGAAAAACTCATGCTCTTTGTTTCTTACAAAGCATAGTTTAAGGAATATTTGTTTAATCAGGGATCTACAGGCCACTTACATGAGTTATGGATGAGAGAAGAAAATTTTTCTTTTTTTATCCATAGCCTGAAGAAGTTAGCAGAAACCATTCTCCTTGATTCTCTTGGGCCTTGGACCAAGCTCTCAGTTAGGAAATGACATTTTATTCTTGAAGAACATTGTTTGGTGGCAAGATTTGTATGCATGCCTTTAAAAACAGCCTTCTTTTTATACATACTTCATTAATTTTCCTCTGTCACTTTTAGTTTAGAAGCCAACAGCTGCAACAGGGCACAGGAGTGCACAGTGGCATTACCCATATTCAGTGCTGGCTGCTTGTTGCATTGTCCATGATAGCAAAGGTGAGTTGTTCCATAAGGGGAAAGCACTTTAGGGCTTACAGCAGCCAAGCGCAGCGATCAAGCAGAGCTCTGCAGCAGCCAGAGGCTGTCCACCTGCTGCTCCAGCCAGAAATGCTCTGAAAATCGTGGCAGGGATTTGAAAATGGCATGCTGACACTGATGTTGCCATTTTAAATTCAAGCAATTAATGCTATGAAGAGGCAAAACCATTACTATGGTAGATATACTGCTGTTGCCGTCATGGAGCTAGATGTTATACCAAGTGCTGATACTAAGTGGTTTTCTGAGTCCTATAAAGGTTAGGTTGTATCTTTGAGGAGTTCATGCATTTCTTTTTTTTTCTGATTAGTTCTTTTTTTGTTAGGTATAATGATGGAGTTTATAGAGAAGTGAATGACAAAATGAAACCAAAAAGCAATGTAATTGGTATTTTAATTGCGCAGATACCAGCTTCAAAATTCCAGTAGCAAACCAAAGTTACAGTATTTACAAGTAAAAGAGCAACAGAGATATTTCTTCACAGGCTTTTAATTGGAATCCTAATGAAATCGCTTTGTGAAGGTGTGGGGTGTCTGAAGCATGCACATGGTGGCAAAGAAGGTGACTTTGTGCGTTAGCATTCAGAAAGAGTACAGCCTGTGGCATGGTTTATGCAGGGTCCACTCAAAGCTTCCCAGCTGCGGGGAAAGTGAATTTTGCCACTCCAGGAATGGGAAGCTGAGCTTTCCAGTATATTGTTCCAGGCTCCTGTTGCAGTCGACAGGGAGAGAGGGATTCCTCCAAGAGGCAGCGGTGGCTATGTGTAAGGACCTCTGTGAGATGTGACAGAACTCCCTTTGCCTTCATTCCGGTCTTTCCAACTTAGGAAAACGAAAGCACCAAGTAGAGGTGTGCAGCTGATTTTCACCCGGCATGAAGTTAAGGGCTGTCACAGAGCATGGCCTTTACCCAGCTCAGGATGCTTTCCAGGGCTCCACAGCAAGACCTAGACCCAGATCAGACTTCTCCTCCAAATCACCTTCCTGTCACTCTCCATCAATCAAAGAGGAAGAAAGGTCTCAACAGTCTGAAGTTAATCAGGGTGGCCTGGGTACTCCTGAAAGTGTATTAGGAGGATAGTAGCCAGCATGTGAGGTTTCCTAAGGACAGACAAGTCCAGGGTATGTACAGGATCTTAGTCCACTGCAACTTTGGAAATGGCAGAAATGGACAGGCTTGTATTTTTTCTCACTTTCACTGGTTTTATGCAGAAGGAACTGTCCCGACTCCTATGAAATTACTCTTTATTTCTCTTAAGTGTGAGTGTACTAGTGAGAGTGCTAGTGTACTTACAGTAGTAAAACAGCATCAGCCTAAGGTATTAATGTTTGAAAACCTTGGCCTAGAATAAGGAATATTTGTGTCACATGAGAGTCTGCCTCTGAGGGAACAGTGGTATTTTGGTCAGCATTCTCAGGTGGTCTTATTTTCGCATCTACAGAAAGGATCTGTTTTTCAAAGGTGCTACCTGCCTGGCAGGTTTCATAGGACTAAGCAGAACTGCTTTGATGAACATTTCAGAAAACTAGAGAGCTGTTTAAAAGCATTAAATAAGGCCCTGGAATCCTACTTGAAAGCTCCATTTTTATCTGATTTTAGCTATCTTATAGTGCACTGCTACATCACAACAATTTTCCCTTCCTATTACAGAGAGGGCAAAGAAGGAGGAAGAAACCAACTTATCAACCAGACTGAAGATGGACACAACCTCACTCATTCATCAAATAATAGAATCAAAGTCAATACCACAGTGTCAGTAAATCCCATTTAATGATCCCTCCCCAAAGAACTTTTACTTGTAGAGACCAAATGCTCAATAAGCCACAGGGGCAGGAATCATTTGTAAGACAACTTTATGTTTTACCAAAACCACTAAAACAGTCCAGGGCTGCTAAGACCAATTATAGTAGCTAGCCCAAAGATCACTTTATCTTCTGTTGTCTAGTGAAAGGCCGCTATTAAGCATTACATTGGCAGGGGAAGTCAAGATGTGGCACTATCCAGACATATCCTACCTTGCTAGAATAGCAAAACAAAGTCTTAAGCTGGGCGAGATTTTTGCTTCATAGGAAAGGTTAAATTCAGTCTTTCAAAAGAAAATGCCAGTTGCCATGTGAATAGCTGAAGTCCTGATTCTCATCCCACATATCATCTTCTTTCCTTTGCAAAATTCTGGTGACTTGGGTTTTTTAAAATGCAGCTTTCAACCGAAGACGCAGGTAGGTTTTAGCTGGCATCACAAACAAGCCAGCACATATGGTAGTTGAGTCAATGCCATCAATTGCATTGTGCCCATCGCTACTCTCACCGAACTCAGTAAGAATCTGGGGAGAGCAGAGTTGATAGGCATTAGCAAAGATTGTAAAGCTCTTTGGAATTTATTGGAGTGCAAGAGGCCATGCCTATGTAAGATCTTATCCCAGTGTGAAAAGCAGCAGAATGGAAGCAAATTAAGACTATTTATAGGAATAACCGAGTGATGTTTTGTGGCATATTTTACTCAAGAGATCATTCTCTTCCATTCTGGGCTTAAAATACATCATATCATATCATGGAATAGAAATTTCATTTGGAAGGGACCTACAGCGATCACCTAGTCCAATTGCCTGCTATAATAGCGCTTCTTTCTTCTCTCTCTTCCTCCACATATAGATATGAGTCACTTATACGGTGTCTGCATTCTCCAAATAAGCAAAAAAATGTACAAAATTTGAGACTATATTATTTAGTTATAGATTTAATAATACTAACTTTCAGACAGAGATGGATTATCTTTTTAGATCAGCTAAGTAAACTCTTGATGCTGTAATACCTATCTACTCATTGACGAATATCCTTCTGCATAAAACTTACACATTTTCCTTCATTTGAATAAATCCAGTTGTGCACAACTTCAGGGCATTTATTCATAAGTATTCTAGAAAATCTTTCTGAGAGTCAGTAAAGAAAACTCAAAACCTTGTCTATAAGAATAAAGTAGTATTTGCCTGGCTAGAGTATTTTGGGTGTTCCACAATCAACATGATACTGTATTAAGGGAAAAAAAATCCTCATTTTTGCTTGTTGGGACAGATCCAAAACACACCAACATGAGTAAGATGTCCATCAACTTCAGTGAGCTCTGGATGAAGCTTCCAGTCAGGAAGAAGGATGCTGCTGTGCACTTCAACAGCAGCAGTAACCCTAGCGGTTATCTTCCCCCCCTACACATATCCAAAAAGCAATTTAACGCACCAGCAGCAGTTGCCTATTAATCGGGCTAGAAAAAAGGTAGCCTGGGAGGGTGGGTTTAAAAGAGGAATGTGGCACTATTATGTATTGCTTGCAAAGTAAACAAGCAACATCAGTATAGTCATTTCCTAATTACGAGCTGTTTCATAAACTGTAAATGCTAACATGGGAGAGGTAAATCATAGCAATTTAATTAATAAAACACTTTAGACAATTAAATCCATATGTGCATGTCCTGGGGCACAACATCAATAATAGAAGCTTGCAGGCATATTTTGGAAATTTTATGCCATCATTTGCAGATCTTGTAGTCAATAATTGGTACAAACTGTTTTAACTCTTCCTTGCCTGGTCTGGAAAATTGAAAGAAATTGTTAATTACTATTATTATTATTATTATTATTATTGATTTCATTACTGTTATTATGTTGCCCATTTTTCCATCCTATGTGTGTATTTTAAAATTATTTCTACAAAATGAATCTGACTTCTTCCTTACCTGTATGTGAGCTCTGCATGCAGTATAATGAATGGACTTCATCCTAGAAAGGTAATAGTCCTGTTGTCCTGGTCCAGGAGCTAGACTAAAATTTGCACATACACTACAACTTCAGGCTCTGAAGTCTGAGTACAATTTCTGAACAATGGGGCTTGAACTCTGAAGTTGCAAGGATCTTTCCATTACCAAAGATATCTTAAAGGATTTTGGAGACCCCAAGCACAGACCTGAATGGAGACTTTGGCAGTTCCAGATAGACAACTGATGGATGTGCAGAGAGGCTGCCTCCTGTGTGCAGTAAGTCAGACTCATGCACAGGCTGTTATCCTGATGCTTTGCAAACCAGATGGACAAAGATGTGGAAAAGCAACAGGTAATCATAACGAAAACAGTGCAAGATCTATGTCCCATACAGTTTTCCTGTGGGACACAGAGCTTGACAATATAATGTAAACCTCTATAATTTGGGATATCTAGCAGTGCCTGTTAAGTTTGGGAGCCCATTTGGCCACAACAGCAGCCACACACTGTGGTAAACAGGCCACATGCCATTCTTCTACAGACAAACTACTAGCAATACCAAAGTAAGTCCAGCATTTATAAAATGTCTAAACATCTCTAAGGAGCTAGCTCCAGGATGAAGCAGCTGGTTGCAGTTGAGCTCAGGCAACACTCAAAGAACTGGCCAAAGCATCATGTCCCCACCTGCCAAAAACAAACTCCTATATACCAAGGAAGTGCTGGGGTCTTCTAAGACTCATTAAGCTTGGAGAAGGAAATAGCATGGATCACATCCCTGAGCTGGCTCCCAGCTAATTTCCAGTGTCCACGTACAGCTTTGTTCTTGCAATTTCAAGCCATAATGAATCCAGCCCTGGCAACATCAAAGCATGGTATGATCTTTGAACCACCATAACTGCATGTCCTCTGGGACAATGCAAATCACAAAGACTTTTAAAGCAATTAATGGATTCAGACCCATTTACATCAAAGTTCCTGTTCTGATTTATGCACTGCCATGACAGCAGTGCTCCCTGGGGACACGGCAGTTCACAAAGTCCCAGAAGTAGCACATAAATGCTGGGGACATCTTCAGTTAAGGGGATCTCATAGTGGGCAGTCTTCCAGTAGAGATCAAACAGGTGTTAAGTCTCCAGGGAAAACAGTCAAGCCCTCTGAGAAACTCCACTTTGAGTCATACATGTAGTTTAAACCCCTGCATCTTAACTGTCTACCCACTTTGAACCTTAAACGTCCACCCTCTTCCCAAAAAGAACCAAAGAAGAGATTTAATCCCAATAAGGGAAGACTTGCCAAAGACTTAATGACATTCACCAGGAGTTTCACCATTTCTATTGCTGTCATATGAAAAACAATGGATGATGACTTAAAGATAAGTAGAGAGATTAATTAGCTGGTGAAGTGATTCTGCTCTTTATTCATAAAGATACTATGGGGAAAAAATTCCTCCTCTGAGAGCACGCTACCTCTTCCCATGACTTTCAACTTCCCTTCCATTTTTGTTGTCTCAAGTTATGTGCGGTATTGCTATTACCTTTCTCATAGTAGAAAATCAAGGGATTAAACATGTGTCTCTCTTCCTGATCTTTAGGGATGGTGTTTCTACTGCCTGTTGTTATTTGCAGGATCAGGAGTTCACATGCTACAATCTACAGAGCATTTGAGGTCTTCTGACAAAGTAAGTATGAATCACTAATGCTGTTACTGATAATGATGCAAAAATGTTTGTCTGCTGGTAGGGAGAAAAAAAAATCAGGAACCTTCTGGAAATGTGGATTACAGAGCGAGAGAAATTTAACAATTTTTGTGTTCTATTGAAAAATCATTGTAAATTGAAGCTTGGCTTTTTCAAATTCCTTTTTAATTATTATTCTTCAGATCTTTGGTAATTCCACACAGTATACCGCAGCAGTTTTATTTTAAACTGTGAAGGCACTTGTAACATGAAATTCTAACATGAGGGATGTTGGTTGTAACTATGTGGGCCATTATCAAGTAATTTGCCAATATATAATAATGAGCATTTGCTTTTTGTTTTTATTTATAATTATTTTTTTCTACCCTGTAGAACACAGTAAAACTCTTGGTTCATGCATGTTTTCACAGCGTGGGGCAATATCAAAATGAATAATGCTGAGGTGGTGACTGGCAAAGCATTATGGAGAATACGCTTGTATGACATCGTTTATATGTAAATCCTGCTCCAGTTCATCAGGATGTTAAGCAATTTCAAAGCCATACTGCACTGCCTTGCTAGCCACTTGAAGGAGTTTCTTCTATTATACTGCTTTGATTCCTGGTATGAGCCGGCCTCCCTCCTCTGATGAGAAGTCAGCAAATGCCCTCACTGCATTTCAAGTGCCATCACACAGCCATGCTGCCAAACATTGCCTCTGATAACACTGCTGCTAACTCCTGCTGCCCCAGCTCTAAGACCGTCTTGACATCTGAGACCAATTTTCCTGTATGTGGTTCAGTGGCTCAGTATTTCTTTACTGCAGAAAATCTTAACTGAAAGGGCAGAACAGGCATGCAATGTTCAGAACTGGCACCCCTGCGGGTTGGCTTCTTTCTCCCGTTTGGAGCTGTCAGAGAGCTGAGACGTCACCTTGAATAGCGAAAGTTAAGAGAGCCACAGAAAAGAGTCCTCACAAAGGGCCTAAAAGTACCATCGTTAGTTGTTCCAGGTAAAAAGTGAATATCACACCTAGCATGATTAGCCAGGATGGTCAGACCATAGGACCTCATCCAACGTTCTCTGGAGACAACAGCAAAACAACCTACCAAGTCCTTCATCATTCAGTCACTGCAAACCTACTCAGCTTCACCTGTATGACTCTCATCCAATACGACATGCTGTTTCATTTTAACTATCTATTAAGATGATTACAAAGATGATTAACATCTTTTTGACAACATCACTTTGCTTCTTGGAGCAACATCACAGGCATCTGGAAGAGCCATTAGCCATGTGGCAGAAAAATGATCACCATGCGCAAGCTGAGTTCTGTGGGCTTCAGAGAAACGGGAAACCGTACAGCAATATTGGTTAGTCTAAAGGGTTTTTTCTAATATTGTTTGAATGTGTCTCTTGAGGTGAATCCTGTTCATTGTGCGCTTAGACTCAACCCTTCTGTTCTAAATGGGTAAATAACTCATTAAAATCCTAATTATTTAAAATGTTGTGTCTATGCATTCTCTCAGAATGCACATATATATCCTGTATTTATACTGTAATTATAACTTGTGTTTCATTGATAAAATATACCACTGCTTGTTTCAGCTCTTTCTTTTGTGTGAGCTAGATGACTTGTTAAGACTATGTGTTCTTCAAGAATTAGAGATCAGATTAGCCCTGGCTGTACTTTTAGTTTAAACCCACAAATAGTCCTACAGAATCAGCAAGGTCGTTTCCACGTTTAATGATAAGACAATTGTAGATTGGAAGATTGTGATGAAGATTGTTCTGATCATGAAAAAGAAACTACTGTCTCTGTTATCCCATTTGGTTTTAGGATTTTTGTTACAGAATTTGCTCCACAATTTAATGGAATGCAGTGGAAATTACTCTAAGATTCAATATTGAATATTTAAACTATTTTCTAAGATTTTTTTAAACAGAGAAGATTTTCATTTTCATGAATTCCACTGTGCTCTGTCAGAAGACAAGTCTTTTATATGAATCTTTTCACTCATTCGAAAGTAAAAGTAGATATATCTTGAGCAAAAAAGCCATTTCAGTTTGAAATTCAGTTGTTCTCACATTTCCAATTAAAAAGATCACTCTCTTACTAATTTTGTGGAGCAAAACACGTATATCAAGGATGGCTGCATCTTTTATTTTCATAATTGTTCCTGCTAATTTGTGATTATCAATGCTGTAGACTGACTCTGCATGTGGACTTTGATATCTCTGCCAGTATAAGATCTTGTGCAGTTGTATTTAACTGCTGAAAGAATACCAAAAAGCCTCAAAACAATTCATAGAAGATTATTAAGCAGAGACTGTTATGTTCAATCAACTTTGTTAATGCATTTAGACTTTTTAATCCATCCCATCAGCATGTTTGTGGATTCAATTTTTATCGAGTCTGATACGTAGCAGAAAACTATCCTGTATGATTTAAATTCATGATAGGCAAACTGTGTGAAACACAGGGCTTGTGGGATATGGACTACAAAATGCTGCTGCCAAGGTGGCCCATTGCTATGTACCTAAAAAAAAGAGTGAGCAGCTCTTAAACAAGAATGATGTTGGTCTCTTTACACTGCGTGAGCCTGCCTTCCTGTTATCTAGAAAAGGGATCCGTAAACAGCATTTGCTGCTGGCAGCCATGTATTCTCATTGTTAAAGAGCAGAAGCATCATGGCCTTGAGTGAATGTCAGAGGAAGCACTGGATAGGTTAGACAGCCTTCCCTCAGGCCCTTGAGCAGCTGAAGGGAGGCCACATGCAAAGGAGGTGGTTAGAGGTGACTTCAGGCGTGAAATACTGTCCTTCTAAACTGGATTCCCTCCTGTCATCACCAGACTGGTGTAAGATCTTACAGATGTTATGGATGCTGAGTATTTTTTGCAGAGTCTGTCAGGAAATGGAGACATCTACTGGTGGGACACCATCATCATCATCATCATCATCATCATCATCATCATTGTAATCTAGTTAGTCTTATTAAAATATTGCTATAGTAATAATTATTATAATACTGATAGCAACAACCACAAAAACAACAAAAACCCCTCACTGCTGCTTTAAACCAAAGTTATATGGCCAGATGATACAGATTTAGAGAACACTGGAAGTGTTTAGCACAGATACTCAATGATGAGAAATCCACTTTTTTTAAAGGCAGAAGTCATACTGTCATTAGAGAGGGAAAGTGGTGTGAATCCAAACAGCTCCCTGATATATCCAAAAGTGAACACAGTCAAAAATTAAACATGGGCAACTTCTCATTGTAAGAATAGGGGGTTTATTAAAAATTATTATTTATATCCATGAAAGCCCTCTCGCTGTCAGAATTCAATGCTTTTTCTCTCTTCACTGCATTTGGTAATAATAAAAATATATTTTCAGGAGATTGTAAGAGCTCGTGGTTCTTTTTTTTTTGGTAATAATAGCTACATGGTTTTAGATATCTCCCCAGTAAATTATAATTTAATTTTCAGCTATTTAAAGGTCACTTTGAATAATATATATGCTGCTTAATAATCAGTTAAAATAATGGCACCTTTCAGGAGTGTAGGCTAATAGCAGTATTGCCTTTGTGCAGGCCTTTGCTGTTTTCATTTGTTGTGTGATCGGTGAAGCAAGAGAGAAGTTCCCCTCATATGCCCAAGCCAGATCTTCAGTCTCTCTTTCTTTCTCTTTTTAATGGGAGGAACAAAAACCTTTTCGCAATCAGCAGTAATCTCTCCAAAGGTCTTTTAATTTAAAAAGTCATAAGTGTTAATTAGCTATTATTAAGTGCCCCCTGTATAAATTAACGTGATTGATGAAAAAATCAAGGGTAATGAAAAATGTAGCAATGCATGTATTTTTAAGAGACTATATTAAAGATGAAAGTCCCCAAAGACGTAAACTAAGGCCTGCTGCACCCGTGCCCTGCCTTTATTAGTATTAATAATAAAAAATATATAGAGATATATATATCTCAGGAATGCACATGAACACATTGGATGTATCAGTTGTAATATATTTCTTGCTTCATTGTGCTTTGAACACCTCTTTGTGACAAAGACTTATTCCAATGTGGTGTAATTTGTCCAATTTCTTTTTGGTTTGTGGACCAAAAGGATGTTCTTTGAAAATGGAAACTGGGATCCAGAGGTAGAGAGAGAAAAGAGAACTGAACTAACAGGTTGACTGTTTTTCTCATTAATTTTATATGTATGGTGGTAGGGCACTACTGTGGTTTACAAAATCAGTTCTCATTTTATCTGTTATCAGAATAAAAACCCAAAGTATATATAAGAGAAATATTCCTTTCCCAACAAGGCTGATTTTCTTCTGTGTTATAAACAGTATAACTCTTCTAGGTTCTGCAGCCTGTTTGCTTACATGAACCTGATTGGACCAACATTCTTTTAATAGCATTTCACAAGGAGCAGGCTGGGTTAGGCCACAGTGACTGTGCATCGGCAGATGTCTCCCAGCAGAAAATGTCTGAATAAACAATATCAGACCTGAACATTTTGTTTGCCTTCTTCTCACCTACCCAAAACACATTACCTGCATCATATAGTCACTCGTTTACTTGGATTTTTGTTTTATATAAAGGCCTTGTATGAAATCATAGTCATAATGTGATACATGCTACGTGAATATCCATTGAGAAATAGTTCCCACCAAAAACTAGATTGGCAATACAAAGAGAAGGACTAAGAGGAATTTATTATTAGCATTCTTGCATATTTTACTAATGACAATAGGGCTTACTACAGCAGAAAAATGCAGAATCCCTCTCAAAGAGCCGGGGATTTAACCCTAGATTCCAGGACCCCGCTGAGGTGTGCCAGCAGCAAACAGTTTCACAATTCGCAGCTGTAACAAAGCCTGGTTTCCTATGACACTGTGTCATGCCGTGTGGCCACAATAACTTCATCCCTTGCCTGTTGCTCCACCTCTCATTGCTTGGTTGGCAGGCTGGAAAATACTCTATTTTTCTATGGGGAATGTGAACCTGTGGGGTACAGACTGGCTGGTCGGACTAGGTATGCTGAGGGGCAAGTTGGTTAGTATTTGCTGGCTCTGGGCTAGCCTACAAAGTGTTCAGCCTCTCAACAACAAGGAGTCCCAAAAAATGGCTTCAGAGGGTTCATGAAGTCTCCTTTCCTCCTCTCAACCCCAGGCAGTTATTACGTAGAACTAACATGGGAGTATCTCTGTGTGTACCTCTGCCAGGCCTATCTGAAACTGGCCATGATTCAAGGTATTGGATAGTCACCAACAGCGAGTTTATAAGCCTGTTTTCCTTATTTTTCATCTTTCTTCCTCCACACCTTCTTCACCCCAGTGCCTTGGTGCAGTTCTGTATCTTGCTTACTAAACTAAACGGGATTTAAACTGCATTGTTTTACAGACTGTGAGCCCTGGAAGTCCACACTGACTTGTCTGTTTTATGAAGCCAGCAGAACTCAGAGTGATGGTATACATATGTGACACCTAACATTATACCTGTCCAACACCTTCTGGTATGAGACCTTTTTTTCCATTTGCTCATGACCTTTTTAATTAATTAATTAATTAATTGGAGAGAAATAATTTTTCAAGGAAAGCATCTGTGTCTCACTGATTGTTCTAAAGTAAAAAGGACTAGACATTTTCGAGAGAAAATGTGTTTTTCTGGTTCTAATAAAAGAATCTTGCAGGTATTCCTTGATAATATGCCCCACATTTTATGCTCCAAAAGTTTGAAAATGGGAAGAAGATACTAGATATATGCCTTTAGCACAAATTTGATCAAATCTCTATAAACCCTCTGTGAAGTCTGCTGTCAAGAATTGGAAAGATTTTGACAGCTGAAGTCTCTGAAGAGCCTGACTGCATTAAGCAGCCCTACGCACAGACCAAGGTGCACATGCACCGCTCCCGGAGGGCTGGGCATTCTCTAGCCAAGAGCTCCAGGGGAGAAGAAAAAAAATCTCTCAACATACCAGA
The DNA here is from genome assembly GCF_965183815.1 of Platalea leucorodia. Lineage (NCBI taxonomy): Eukaryota > Metazoa > Chordata > Aves > Pelecaniformes > Threskiornithidae > Platalea > Platalea leucorodia. The sequence continues at coordinate 95,784,828 of NC_138823.1, read as the reverse complement.
AAAGGAAAAAAGGCCAAAAGAACAGCTATAGTGAGCCAGATAAAAATTTCATCTAACCCAACAGCCTATTTCTAATGGCAACAAATAATAGAGATATAAGGAGAAGTATAAGAATAAAGTAAGTCTAAAACAATATTAGCCATGAATATCGTGCCAGTTTCTGAAAATTTGCAACTCTGGGACTTCTAGAATCAGAGGTGGTTTCTGTTTATGAAATCCTCACTGGATTTCTCCTCCATGAGCTTGTCCAGTTCTTGACTCCATGTAAACCTCAAGCTTGACTCCGTTGCCCTCACGTTGGCTTCTAATGCCTCCTGAGATACCCCAGTATACATACCCTAACTGCCACACTGAGAGAGCATACACAGCAAGTTTTTTATTGTATCTACCACAAATGTGTGAATGTGTTGGATTTCCAAAGGTATCTTAACTGCTGCTGGATACTTATGTGCATGCAACTGAACCAGGCCTTTAATGTTCCTTGTTCCATCCCATAAGTGATCACCCTTGTTGTCCTCCTCTGGAGACCCTCCAGCTCTGTTGGATGCTTTTGAAAGTAGAAACAGTAGAGACCAGAACTACACACAGTATTCAAGATGCAAACCTGCAGAGGTCTATTGACATTTTCTGGTTTCATGTCTAGTTCTTTCTAATGCTATTTGGTTTCTTTCCTCAAACATTTGGGAACTGTTTTGGTTTTTTCATGTAAATACTGATTTTGTTGTCATAATATCTAGTTCCTGAGAGGTAATGAGCAGCCTAGAGTCCATCATTTTATATACAAATCTGGGATCGTCTTTTTCCCCATGTGCCAGTGACATGTACCTAAACTGAATTTCATCTCTCTTTTAGATGAACCTGAATATGGTCTTAATTTTCATTCTGCATAAACCATACTGATTCTAGTATTTTTAACTCCAGAGCACTTCATTCCATAGCGTTAACTTTTAACATTGCTTTGTTTTACATAATATATAATTTAGCCTTTTATGTACACTACATGCTTTTTTTTAATCACTTCTGTTGTGCACGAGAAAAATACATAACAGTTAGCAATGCACATCTTATACTCTCAATAATTTATTCTTTGAAAACTTTATCGCTTATGGCACAGTGCAAAACGAATAGCAACACTTCTTAATTACACCACCAGCTACTGTTGAGAAGAAAATACAGTATAGTTAAACAGAACTTGAATCTAGTGAAAATTCACCAGCTGAACATCTGTTGTTATTTCAATGCATGATAATATAGGGAAGTGGTATGAAAATTTCAGTTGTAGAAAATCTCTGCTTGTGAGATGAAAAGTACTCACACAGAACCGTAGAATAATTTAGGTTGGAAGTGACGTCTGGGGTAAGGTGGTTCAACCCCAGCTCAAAGCAGGTCCAACTATTTGCTCAGAGCCTTGGCCTGGCAAGTTTGGAATATCTCCAAGGATGGAGAATGTGCAGCCTCTCTGGCAACCTGTTCCAATATTTGCCTGCTCTCATTTGTGAAAAATTGTTTCCTAATATCTAATTAGAATATTTCTTATTGCACCTTGTGCCCACTGCCCATCATCCTTGCACTATGAACCTTTGAAAAGAGACTGGCTTCTACTGTCCCTGGGAGCACTAGGAAAAAGTTAGTGGCTCATTAGTGGAGGCTGGTTTCCAAGCAGACCCTGATCCTCATCTGGTATTAATCAACACAGCTGCATTCAAGACTATGGAGGTATACAAATTTATATTAGCTCAGAAGATGATTTGCTGCACAAGCCACAAAAGCACAATATAGCCCATCACAGAAGGCTTGTAGTGTAGCTCTGTTGCTTATTCTCGGTCACCCCAGAACAGAGTAAATCCTTATTAATTTGCTTTTAAATGTATAATAAAAGTATTCAATGAAGAGCTAACAGCTCTATTGGCTTGGTCTAAAGTCCACCACATTAGCAGAAAGATTCCCAGTGATTTCAGTGGACTGTATTTGATATTTTATGAAACGTACAGTCAGTTAACAGGTACTATTATTCTTTACAATCTGCAGCGCAAGGAATAAATCTGACACAGATCCTATGCTACCTATCTGCATGGAGTCTCTCTATTATCTAAAAGAGGAACATTTTTTTTCTCTTTGTTTAATATGTAAAAAAACACAACAAACCACGAATCCAACATTTACAAGTGAAAAAAGTATTTTTTGACTGAAAACCAGCAGAAGTACCTATCCACTTCAGTAAAATTAACTACTGCTTTTAATTGAAGATGGCCGTACTCTGTGAAAAAAAAAATCCTTGGATTCTGCTCAAACACCTACAAAAAAAACCTGAAAATTTTGTACTGCTCTATACCATACATCACTCTTCCATAATAATGCCTTCCTGTCCAAGCACACTAATCAAATCTCTTCCCTGTCACTGGAATTATTACATTTTAACAAGCACAGGATTTAATCATCAGTGCAGGCTTTTCACGCATTTACTTCATTCAGGCCTTGACAGCAAACCTTTACTCATGAGTTGTCCTTACAGTGGTGGTTTGATTATCATTTTGACTATTCATGTGAGTAATACTTTCCTATTTCAGGCCTTTAATTAGCTGAATGCTTTCAGAGATACTTCTATATACTGCATTTTCTCTGTGCATTAACCATGGTATCCTTCCTCCCTCCCTCATGTTAATGACTTGGGCAGGTATGTATTTGTCTAATGTATCAATCACTTTCTCCTCACTTTCTACACATCTAAAGTCTTTCTGATTGCTTCTCATGAATTTTAAGAAGCTTCTCTGATAGAAAAGACCTTGGCATCTGTATTGCATGTCACATAGGATTTAATCTTTTGTGATTGAAATAAAGGGCATTGCCCAGCTAAAAAAAATAGCCCATGTTGTTTTCAAACTTACCAGCTGCTTTGCTTCTTTGTCTTTCTGATGTCCTCTCAAGCATTCTGCAGCTTGAAGGTCATCAGTGCATGTTCACAGGTCTCCATCAGCATCCAGGAGTGACTGCACATGTTGCTGAGGTGATTTCTTTAATTAGATATGTAGCTGTTCATTGGCAGAATATTCTGCACCTGGGACTAACAATGACTTTATGCAATATATTAACCTATTTCTGTTAGAGACACAAGGAGAGAAAAAAGGAATTTACAAAAGATGGCAAATTGTCTAAACTAACTTGTTATTCAAAATTATCCTTTTTCGGTATAAACTCTGATGGACAACCAAAAGTTAAAACTCATCTGCAATACAGGGGCTGTCCTGCAGTCGAAAGTCTATTTACAGTCTTTTTCTCCTGTGTCATATGTTGAAGGAAGTCCAAACTAACAAGGTTTTACAAGGAAGTTACATAAGGATTAAAAATCCACGTAACGAGCAAACCTAATCTCTGCAAGGTTATTGTTTTGGGTTTTTTTTTTTTTTTTTTTTTCTTTTATTATTATGCTCCAAAACCCATATGTGGTTCTGTGTAGACTGTTCTTTCCACTGATTTCAAGAGACATCTGTCCAGGTATTGTGGTCTACCTGAGTGATGGGACTTAGGCTAATGTTGCCAGGGTTTTACATGACTTTGCTTAGCAGACAGCTAGAGGGATTTAAGATGCTGCTACGCCCAGCTGTTTATTACACCAGAGATGACTGCTCCTACAGCAGAGCCAGAAGAATGGTCACCCTACAGCTGCTTTCCCACAAAGACCAGTAGTTTATTTAGTTCAGTGGACTTTGCAGGAAAGCAGCTGAGTGAGGCACATACACATTAAATCCTGCTAACTCTTTGTGATAACAGTAATATCTGTAGAAGGTTGAAATGGACCACTGGGGAGGTAACTTGTTAGGCTCAGCTAGATTAGTCATGGCTTACCTGTCATCATGCTTGAGTTAGAGGCTGGAATGGCAGCTAAAAGAAAGAAAGTTTGACACAGAAATTCCCATTGTGCTCTGCTCTGTTTCTCATTGACCCCCCGTGATACATCATTTTACAACAAATTCTGACATGTGATGAAGAATCTGAGTTCTCAAGCCCATCCAGGGACCATTCTCCATTCTCTGCCTTCAGGGAAAATTAATTTGTTTGCTTATAAAATATTTATTTTATATTCAAGTGTTATTCACAGTTTCAAATCCAAAACATTCAAACTCTATTCAGTCAGGAGGGAAGGGAAAAGGAATCCAATTTTTCACATCCAGATACGACCCTGTGGGTTTTTCTCTATTGGATCAAGTTTCAGAAAGGGCTTTTTTTTCCAGGTCCTTAGAATATTCTTTTTTCAATGAGATTATGGCCAAGAAGGCAGAAACTTTTCAAAAAAACCTTGAGATCATATAACTCAAATTTGTTCTTGGCTCATTTCTATATTGCCTGCCAGGTTTTATCTGCTTGATTGAGAAAAAACTACACGAATTCTGTAAGATCCCACAAACAGTAAGGGGAATGTGGACTCTTTCTGACATGAAAAAGGCCAAAGAAGACAAGGGGGAAAGGGACTGTAAATGAGGATTTTCAGAATTGTACCCAAACTCCAGACAATGCAAGGACAGTATCTAAGTAATGAAATTAATTTTCCAATGCATCTATTTCTATTTTACTACTACCGCTGTTCCTAGTGAGGATTTGAGGTCATCTCAAGCAGACTGGTCAGTCCATACCCTCAGATCAGAAACAACTTCATCAAATTCCAAATCCACCCTTGGGTATTGCAGATCATATGGGAAACAAGATAATTGAATGTTCTGAGAACCCTAGAAGCTGATTCAAGCAACTGCCCTAGATAAGACTGATAGGTGAAACAAGGAGAGAGTTTTAGCCTTAACTCTGAATATCCTGGCATTTACCATTCATACAGGCAATACTTTACTAGGCGACTGAAGTCTTGGGAATGCAGCGGACAGTATCAACAAATATTATGGGTCCTGTGATACTAAGAAATCTCCACCGGCTTTGATGAATCAAGGTCTGCACTTTATAAGCATCCTCAGTAGCGCTAGGGGTTCGTTCTGTCTCTGGAAATACCAGCAATTATGAGACAGCAAAAAATGAAATATTTTGCTCTTGTTGTTACTTCCTTCAACTATTATTTATGTTTACACCATCATATGGCACAGAGTTACATTCCTAAAGCACACAATGTATGCGTGTGATGTCTGCACCCAACAACGAAGAGTCCCTAGAGCTGACTTTCACTCTTGTCAAGTTCAATTTCAGACAGCTTCCAGAAATTCTTGAGACAATGATGCATTCTCCCACTCTAGGTCTTCTTATAAGGCATTGGAAAGCACAGCTGCTTGAAGGAAAAGCATTGACAACTGCCTTGCTAAAGGACAAAAACAGAGCAAACTACAGTGGCACTGAAAGCCCCTCCCTGTCAATAAAGAGGTTTCACAGCAAAAACATTTAATTTTATTTTGTTTTTAATCTGTTGCTATCAAGTGCTAGCTGTCTTCAGGAAAAGAATGAATTTGACAGTTTTGTGTTGACTCTTACATTTCCCATCACTGACTCTTTTCATCTCTGTCCTGAAGCAAAAATAAATTTCCCTTTTTAAGCTTTTGATGATAAAAATCTCATCTGTAGCCTCATAAATGATCCTTTATTATCTATATTAATAATGAATAAATGTCTGTTGAATACCCCTGATCCTTTGCATTAATAGTGCCAGATGTATTATAGATAACCTTTTGATTTAACAGAACAAACTGTGAAACAATATTAAACCAGTAAAGGACTGATCTTACTGGAGTCACTAAGGTCAAAATTATAAACATTTCTTTCGTTTCTTTTTGTAAATTGTCCCATTATGCAGCATCAGTCCCCCTCATTTATTTGGGAGAGAAGTACCAGACTAGCTGCAGTCCTAGAATAGAGCTCATAAATAATATCTTGAATAATTTTTTTAAACATTTCCGGCTCTTCCACTTCTCCTTCCTAATGCCTCCTGATGATCTTAATTAATAGAGCATTACTACATGAGCAGGTCCACTTCCGCTTACTGCACTATCATTTAAAAATATGTTGCTCGCCTCTTTTCCCATTAGTCCTGTCAGAATCAGGCACAAACTTCATTTAGTCATCTTCCAAGATGACACTGAGAGAACTGTAGTTATTCCTGAACAAAGGGATGAAGCTCCCTTTAGATTAGCACAACTGCATCCCGTAAGTTTGACTGCTTTCCTGCATACCTGTTGTCTCTTCCTTTATGATCATTTTCAAACAGGTTCTTGCTTTACTCTGATGGCTATAACACAGGAAAATCCATTTGCCTGTAAATCAGGATAACACCCTTCATAAATGTTCCCTTCCGCCTGCTGTCCTGTGACTTCAGTTCCAACTTTCAATGCCTCTAACAAAAGTGAAGTGCCTTTTCTGCTATTAGGCAAAAAAATACAGTGTGTCTTTCTTCAGGAAAAAAAGATTCCCACTGAAGTCGAGTGCAAAATATCCTAGTTCAGTGCTTTTCTTAAGTGTAGCTTCTGAAATGAATTGCTTAACGCTGCTGAGGCTAAAGCACAGAAATTCTGCACATCCACTTACCTGTAGCAATAACTGTAGCTACACTGCTATCAGGCCAACTCAAAAAAGACTAAAAAGCTCAAATTGCCCATGCAGCACTCTATTTCTAGGATGGACACCCTAACAAAGTCACTTGACAAATGTTAGCATAAGTGAAAAGGTAGATGAGATATAAGGTGGCAGATGGAGCTAGGCAGACTTAGTGCTGCCCAGCTTTTATTCCCAGCCACATGCTACAAAGTTTGCCTGACAACTGTCTTTAGGAATACTCTTGTATCTAAATAGCTAGGACACAGTCTATGCCCAAATACCTGAGGCTTTTTTAGAAGCAGTAAAATAACATTCCTCAGTAATAAATTGACTACAAGCAGGGTTCAATATCTACTAGTTCGATATCTAAACAGAACTGGTAGTTCAGCGACTGCTTAGGTTCTGTTCAGGACCCTGCAGTGGCTGGATTTCTCTGCTAATTTAACTATCAGAAAAATAATCCAAGACTTGGACAGTAAAATTAGGCTTTGGAGTCAATATTAAAGTGAGTCGCAACAGTGCTCTTGGAATTTAAGAGGGAAAACTCAATTGTTTATGATACATCAAAAATGTATCGGGTATCAATGATCAAGTATGACGATAAACATCCAAGGAAAAAATTCATTTAACAATTATTGAGTTGCACTGTTGGGCAATTTTTGACGATCCACTACCAAAACACCGTTCAAAGCTGTGTTTTGCAATTGTGTATATTGTAACAAACACTTTGTGCAAGGACTATTCTCAGATTCTATCACTGGTGGGGTTACCCAGGCACAACGAAGCACACAGGTTCTCAAACATTTCTATAGACGTGTTGTATGTAAGAAAGTAGCACCCTTCGGGCAGCTTAGCAATCTGTAGGCTGAAAAAATCCTTTTGCTGTCATCTTATAGCTGAATTTGGATTTGCATGTCAGTTCAAGCCATGCTGGAAACTGTGAGTGAAAACCTGATACCATTGAAGTCAACAGCAGTTTTGCTGCAGTTTCACACGGGCCAGCTGACAGCTTACCAGATTTGGCTATTCGAAAGAAAGTCAAAGGGGGATCCTGACAAATAACAAAAAAAGAAGAAACAATTTAAATAAAACTAAACTGCTGAGACAGTAATAGCAAAAGTTGACATTAAAATTTATGGTGTTTGTTATCGACTCAAAGGCAAAACAAGTACTTCTCTTCACCCAGCGTTGTAACATTGTCATACATCAACTAATTCCATTTGATTCATGACTTGCATCCAGAACAGTTACAGCCGTTAGGCAAGATCCGCTTTAAAGGCCTAATCCAACAAACACCTGCATACTTAATCACTTCAGTCACAAGCACAAGTGGTTTCTGTCTTGCAGACTCGTTTTCAATACTCCATGCATACAGCTGTCAGGAAAGGCATGTAAGACACATTTGGCCAAGTTCCTGGCTAATCTGGTGGTATGGCAATATTCTGACTCTACATATCATCTCCTGACATCACTGGGTGAGTTCTCTTTTCGTTGTATCGGTGAAAATCCAAAGACCAACAGAATTAGACGAGCACACTTACAAATGCCGAAATGAATCTGTGTATAAAATCTTGGCTCAGTGGGTCCAATAGCGGGTTTGTTGCCTACTTGGAGTGGCCAGGGTTTCATTCTGTAACTCCAGCTGTTAGTATTTCTTATACATAATGTGTTCATCTCAGTAGTACCTAGCTTAAACATCCCTGTAATCTCAAACCAGAGAAACAGAGATTTTCCAGTCTATACAGATAATTAAAGAAGAGTTCAAAATATATCTAATTTACTTAGGCTAAGCTCTGACAGAAGGATTTGTACCAAAATGCATATTTTTGCTACATTCTTTCTTAACTGCATGACAAACCACTGTATAGTTCATCGTTTGCTTTCTTGTTGAATGATAAATAGTGACTCAAATTAAACATGATTGTTCCCCGTGAAACCAAACTACAGCTTCTTAAAGGCAGTAATGGCATTTCCTCTTTGTGTTGCTTTTCTCTTCATTTCCTAGTGATGAAAGCCACTATCTGGATTGCCAGGTTTTAGTATTTCAGCTGGACTGATAGCATCAAAGGTATTTCTTGCCTTGACCCTTTCCTTTGTCACTACCTCACATAACTGTTCTATGTAATAAATACTCCCATGTCTGGTTCACAGAATCTCTTGACTTTATTCTAGTTCTCTAAACTAACATGTATTTCTATATAGTGGCCCGGGCACCTAGGTGGTTAAAATAACTTCGAATCTGTTAACTTTTTCCTTCGTACTTGCTACATTTACACTGTTACAAACATTAGCAAATGTTGGTCTCAGTCTATCACTTTTTTATTACTCTTCCTCATATTGAATAGCACCAGCTCTTCAAGGACTCTTGCTGAAGTCACCTAGTGACATTTTCCAGATTTATTTCATAACAAACTTATGAGCCACTGCAGAATTGTTACTGACAGCTAACAGAATCCTCATTATACCCTCAGACTCTAGAAAAGAAAAGAAGAAAAGTTGTAGTCTAAAACCATATCTCTTTCTTTCTTGTTCATGCACAACTGTGTATTCTGGTTTCAGTTAGACGCAGAAATACAAATATGTTGTGAAAAACGTGTTTCTGCTTCCAGAACCCAGACGGATACATTAAACAGCTACTATTTTCTGCAGAGATTCTACCAGAGTGAGCACTGTAATAAAATAAGAAAATAAGAAAAATGAAATAGCAGCTGTTGAGAGAGGCAGAGTTCTAGCTCAGACGTTCTGAATGTTGGACAAACTTTAATTATTAGTGTGGAACCCGCTAAAATAGTCTTGCATGAGAGATATACAAGAGAGATTAAGCATGAAACTCCAATATAACCACTACTAAAATTCATGGGCTTGCAGCTGATTTATGAGAACAGCAATAACCTCCTTCATGCAAAGATTTAAGCAACTAGATGTAGAATTCCCTGACTTATTTTCTATCCCTAAACATCTATCTTCCTACACTGCAACACTACAAATGAAGTTAGAGTAAACTGGATTTAATCCGTTCTTCCTCTACCTTATTGCATTGTTCCCTACCCATAAGAACAGAGCTCTATTGGTATTTAACATCTTTTCCATCTTTGAACAGATGAAGGTAAGATTTGCACAGAAAAATCAACCTGTAAAATCTACATATGTTAGCCATCAGCATTTGATAGATTTTTTTAACATCATAGAACATTTTTGAGGTTCCATTTAAAAGAAATTGCCTGAGCCTGTTCTAAGTGGCAGTTTATATTAGAATGCAATTCCATAATTGACAATAAATAAATCAGAAAAGCAGGATTTTACTGTTTCTGATGTGTAATGGTGCCACACAAAGAATAATACATAATGCTTTTACCAGAGTAAGTAGAAACAAGATGACATTCTCTTCCAACCCTGGGACAATTTAAGACAGCATGCCTTTAATGGTGACTGAGAATAAAAAGTTCTAGGTCCTTTTTCTGCTTGTTTTGGGGGAATCTAATCCTTTTCCAGCAGTGAATAAGTTCATTTTCTGTCCACGCTCCTACAACACAATGGGTTTCTTTTTTTAGCCTCCTTCACAGTCTTCTGTCAGCCTGGAATATTATTTTAACCATCTTCAGAGAGGTCATCATGGCAGGAGAAGTCAGGGGCAAAATGTGGGGGAGGGAGGAAAAGCAGTGAAAAAAGTGAGTGTAATAATTGTTCTTTGATGAAGAAAAAGGTAGAAGAAAAAATACTCAGGTTCATCAGTAATGCAGGCCCTGCCATCCCCAGATGTTACAGAAGCATTAGAATTGCTCCCTGCAAGAAAAATTGGATTAGTCACAATCTTGTCGACTAATGGGCACACTCTGTGATCTTTAGAGCTTCATTTACTGGGTTAATAGTGCTTTGCCTGAGTTCCTTTGCAATAGGGAAAAAAAAAAAAAAAACCTGTAAGAAGAAATATTCTGGGTGCAGTCCACAGCCACTGACACGAGTAATATCATATTCATCACAGACAGACCTCGTATCTCATTACTACTGAAGAGTTTGCCCCCAAGGCATTTGAGCTCAGTCAGGCCAGGCCCCTCATGTGGAACCGTTCAGGTATATTGTGAAATGATTTAATGCGATAATAATGTCCACTTTGTGAGATAGATTATGTTTTTTATAGTGGCTGATGGTTAATGAATGATACATTAGCAAACATCACTAAAACATTATTGAGAAAATGCAGATAAGAGATAGTAACTCCCTCAATCCCCACCCCCACTCTCTCCCAGATGCATAAAAACGAAAAGCAGAACTTACAGAAAACATGACATTTTTGTGATGCTACCAGCTTGCGTACTCTCTCTCTTGCTTGCTTGTTCTCTAGAGAAGAGGGAAAAAAGATATTTAAAAATGTTGTAAACACAAACTGAAATATCTCTTCTTAAATCAAATGAGAATCAATGAAAGTGCAAACCTGAACAAATACATTATATGTTGACCCAGTTTATTAGATGAAGCCGTTTACCCTGATTTGATTTATCTGGCAATACACTGCTCAGCTGTGAAATGAGATAAGAAGAGCCTATTCACCTTATTTACAATATTATAGTGACTCCCGCTAGCACCACTATGGTTAAGGATCTGTCAGCAATTCCATTACAAACACTTTTTTTTTAGCGTTTATAACATGGCTGTAGATTCATGCTTAGCTTGAACGTGGCAATCCAAAACCGATAGGGTCAATTAAAATCTCCTATTGAGTTCAATGGATTTGGATTAATGCAGCACAGTCTTAAAAATGTGAAAATCTCCAGGTAATTTGCTACATTTTTAGTCATTATTGCCCGGCCTTGGGAAGAAATACGAAGAGGGTCATATCCCCTCATAGTGCAACTTTACTGAAGTCAATAGAGTTACAATGTTTTACACCACCTGAAAAGCCGCCCCTTCTGTCAGGGTTAGACACTTGGCAAAGGTGATTCACGCCAAGGAGTTCTTTTTCTGTATTACTTTGATTTGCTGCGTTATTTGGCTTACATACATTTCTAAAACCTCTTTGTTTCCTTAACAAAGGAGGAGTACGTCCCACACAGTTTCAATGGGAGTTAAACTACCTCTGAACCTGCAGTCCAGAATTCATATTGCTGTGTTTTCCCATAAACCTTCTGAAATGGCTCCTGACCTGGCGTGTTCTCTACAAAAAGATCCTTTCTGGTCCAGATCTTTGTTCTATTTTGTTTTGCTTTAAAACTGAAGCCTCCAAAGAAAAGTTCTGCTCAGGTTTCCTTCATTTTAATTTGTGAATGTCTTAACAGCTCAAACTGAAAAGAATCTTCCTCTTTGCAAAAAGATGACTAAATGCATTTCTGTAGATTTTCTAGGAGGCACAATCTGTATTCCTACCAGGTGTGCATAGGTGAATGGATTTGGTTACATTTTTGAAGTTGAGAATTGCCAGCATTTTCTCTGCCATATGCATCCACCTAGATAGATTCTTAGACAGTGTAAATCAGCGTATGTCCATTGACCTCAGCATGGTTAACTGATTTATTGCAGCCGAAGATCTAGTCAACAAATTGTATAGCCCACTTTTAACTCATCTCCTAGTGTTGATACCTGATATGCACACAAATTTTAGGCATGCAGATGTCATATCAATGTCATATCAATGTCATTTTCCTACTTCTGCATTTCTAACACTGAATATATAAATTAATATTTTCAATTAAATCCTTGTTATTTTACATTCCTCTTTTGTATTGTGAGATATATACGTTTGTAAATGAGCATAAATGGCAAAGAAGAGGTTTCACTTATCATGCATATTTTACCTTCCACATACTCTCTTCAAGTCCCATCCCACCAGTGTTTCTGGTTGTACAGAAAGTGGGAAAACCGTAAATGTGACTGAGAAGAAAAAGTAGAGAAGGCTAGTGAGGTAGTGTCTGCTGAGGTCAAACAGTACACGATGAACGCAATTATACAGACACAAAATGGATTTTATCCGTTTCACAGACAGTAGATAAACACTTATCACCAGCATCGCCCAGTGATACCTAATTAGACAAAGCAAAGGCCTTTGCTGCTCTGCACTTCATCTTGATTTGCACCTGTGTGACTGAAGAGACTGGATCACACCGGTTAGGACACTTTCTCCTTATTTTGTAACACAAAGCAAACTGTCTTTTAAAATAGGTGTAGTTCTTTAAAAATAATAATGTTCCTTCTACCTCATGGGTATTGCAGAGGAACTGGAGAGAAAAAAATCAGAAATTTGAATACAGGAAGAATGTAACAAAGGGACAGTAAGACCCTGAAGTTTAGTGTTGCCCATTTAGCGATGAGTCTCATACTTCACCGCAGACAGAAACAGTAAAACCCCCGGGGGCCCGGGGCTGCCCGGGCCCCAGCTGCCTCCGCTCCCTCAGGGGAGACTGGTGGGAGGAGATGGCGGCACTGCCATGCTGCCATCCCTCCGGGGCCGGCTGCCTCAGCGCATTGTCCATTCATGGCCTCATAGGCCCACTCACAAGTTTTTCACAAGTTCACAAGGAAATGGGTAACAACAGGCACACGTGGCTGTGCTGGCGGGAGCGGCGAGGCGGCCGGTCAGGGAGGGACGCTGCTCCCTCCATCAGAGGGCTGCAGCCAGCCCAGGCCTCTCTGGCTCCCACAGCGCTTTGTGAGGGGGAAGCGTGGTGGCAGCTGGGAGCGCGGCCACCTGAGCCAGCCCAGGGAGCGGCTGCTGCCATGAGTCTTGTCAACACCAGCCACTGCCAGCGGCAGAGGCCTGTGGAGGAAGCAGCAGCAGTGAGAGGGGCGGCTCTCTGAGGAGTAAGGAGAGGCCTGAGGTGGTGGTACCAGAGGCTTGGAGCTTAAACCCCACCCCGCTTAAATTGTTTCTCAACAAAAAAGGCAATAAGTATTATGGCAGGAGGCTTGTGCATTGGCGTGGTTCCCTGCTTTCGGTACTAGCGCCGGCTGGGCTCTCTCTCCCTAACAGCCCCTTTAGAAATGTGGAGGCAGCACATGGCTGGCGCTTGGGGCCAGCAGCAGCCTGCAGGTTAGAGCAGCGAGGCTGAGGAGGCCTTGGGGAAAATAAACCTGTAAGAAGAAATATTCTGGGTGCAGTTACAGCTCCCTGAGCAGCACCCCTGCTCCCCGCAGGTGCCTGAGGGGAGAGGTGTCTCCCAGGGGGCTGTGAGGAACATGACAGCCCCCCTGGGGAGTCATCTCCATCTTGAGAGTGTCTCTGGGAGCCGCAGTGGGGGGACAGCCCCAGCCCCGGAGGTCAGTGGGGAACACAAAACATTGAGCCTTTGCTCCCCTCCAAGGGGTATCTGGATTTAGACTCCCAAGTCGAGATAGTTTAAGAGCATAGGGCAGAGTTTCTTTTTTTAAAGTGGGCTCTGGCAGGCAAACGCTCAGGATTTGCCAGGGCATGGCCCTGCGCTGAGGTGCACCCTGCTGTTCTAGGTGGGACCTGCCTCGGTGGGAACTGCAGCAGGAATCTGCCCCGACACGGGCCACAATCTGAAATCAGCCATCAAACTCCAGCTTTCTCGTGTTGGTAAGTTTTTTACTTCGTTTGCCTGCCTAATCGAAGGTTTAGTAGGTTTTCTTTCTTGGTTGTCTGCATTTGTAATGGTCTGAAACTTAGTATGCGGATTATCTATGCTACTTAAATGCATCCCTTCTGCTATGCAGGCTTTAGCGCATGTGAACTGTGTGCAATACTGAAAAAAAATTGCAGAATATCGTGATTGTATGCTTAGGCAAAAAATAATAATATTTTCTACTTGCACTTAGCATCTCATTAATCATTGCTGAAGTCATGATGTCTTATTTGTGATGGGTTTGTTGCCTCAGTCTTGTATGAAATGTTCAGAAATAGCATGTGTAGTGCTTTTATACATTCTGTTCTTTTTTTACACTGCCTACTATGATCGGAATCAGAGAGAAACACAACGCTTGTATTTGAAATCCTCCCTTGGTCCTACCAGTACACAGCAGCAAAGTGTACTCTGTCTTCGTGAACTGCAGATTCAAGGCATATAAAAATCTAAGGGAGATGTGACTCATCTATGTCACCTTATTTTGATGGATAGAGACTAACTGGTTGATGAGTTAAGAAAAACAACTTGCACTATTTGCATTTTATCAGAGGGCTGGAATTCACATAAGCCATTTTTTTAAAAATTGTAAGTTTGTACATATGGAAAATATACCATATTAAAACTCATAAATGTGTGGGCTTTTCCACTGTGGCAGGCAGCTCAAACTAGCCACTTCAAAGGAAGGCAATGGTGACTTGAAGAATATTTAGAATATCTGGAAAATAGACAGAACATACCTGAAATTGGTCTCCTGAAATTATAGATAGCCAGAAAATAGGGGAAATTCTTGATTTATCCTGTCAGTGTATGGCACTACCAGAAATAAGAATATTTTTTTTCTTTTTCTGCAGACATCGTGGGAAGAGCTTTGAAATGAGACAAGGATCTCTGTTAGTGATAGGATGTAGCAGGCAGATAGCAGAGGCCAGAAACTCATGAAGTGAGATGATCTTTAACAGTCAAGTTAAAAAAAATTATATATTGTTTCTTATCAAATATGGCCACTGATTGTTGTTAGTCTGTTCACTGTCACTGTGTATCATTAATCATTTGAATCGGGCATTTCCTAATTTTTAGGTAGAGTTGCAGATTTGTCTTAGTTAATGATGTAGGAAACTAGTTTTTTAAGTCTCTCAATAATATTTGCCTTGTTCTTCAAGGGAAACTATATGATAAATGAATTGCATACCTACATATTGAATTTAAATACTTTTATAAGCATCCCAGAGCACTTCTGGCACTTAGTTTTCTGTGGTTGTTATTCTGGCAAATACATTTTGTGAAGCATGACTATTCCTTCATTTCCCCAAAGATATTGATATGTATGTGCAGAGAAGTGGAATTCCAACTGGGGCCACCAATGGAAATAATAACATATTAAAAAACAGTCTGAGCACTTAGAGAACTTTCTCAAGTCCAGAAGTTGGAATTACTGTGGAAATCTCAGTGCTGTACCTGTTTTCTAGTAATACCTAGAAGTCCTACTCATGAACTAATACCATACTGTATTAGACACCGAACACACATAGAACAGAAAAACCTCTGCCTCAATTTGTAAAATGAGTATAAAGCAAAAAGTAAAACAGAGAAACAGGCAGACTAGGGAACACAAGAAAGTATTGCATAGCATAATAGGAGTCATCTGAGGAATCTTTCTGTTCACTGCTTGATACGAACTTGAGAATGGCATTCTGATATCTCTAAGTTCAGGATCAGTCAACAGGAAGTAGCAAAATATGTCTGCACACTTCACAACCTGGAAGAAACTTCAGGCTGAATTTGCAACTGGACATACATGATGTTTGCATTGTACAGAGGTTGTGTGAAGCGTTTTAGTTTGCCTTTTTTACCAAATTTGCTATTACATACTTAATCTTTAGAAATCCTCTGCCTATTTAGAATAAACACATGGAAAAAAGGGAGAATGTTTTATTCTCAGGTTTTTAAGTAATGACATGAGCAGGTCAGTGAAGCATTATCCCTTTTATAAAGTTATAAAAGTTGAGATGCTTTTTCTGTCTTTTGTTTGTTTGTTTGCCCATGTCAGTTGTCTCCAGGTGTTTGGTGTTATTCTGTACTTTTCAAGATGACAGCAAGGGGAGGATGCTTCTAAATAATATGTTGCCTTGACTTCATAAGGCTTGTTTTGTCTGGCAAATGAATTATGTAAACCTTCTCCACCCGAAACTGTTTCAAGTCAATTAATTGTTGTAATTACTTAAGATTTCTTTTTAATGAATATGACTCTCCAGGGATTTGATGATATCCTGTCATCTGTAGGCCTGATAAATGAAATGTGATTTGTGGCTTGCTGCAAACTGAACCCTTGTACTTGAACAATGTCTCTCTTTCCTGTGTGCTCATTAAACAGAAGAAATGCCCTTGATGGAATTAGGAACATTTGCTTTAGTTGGTCCCTAGTAAGAATGGATAGTATAGGCAGATAAATTTTGGCTTTTACCTTTTTGTCCTCTCTTCCTTTAAATGCGAGCCTTGTTAACACATTGACAATTACTCAGACCAAACACATGACCCCAGTGAGGTTACCTATTGTAATTGAGACTAGCTTAGCTGTTCCATCTCTCGTCTCCATTAAGTGCACTGAAATGTGAAAGATTAGCAGTCAGTTGGTGTGGAAGGAGACCAAGGCTGTATGATGTTTTTTTATATTACCTTTTTTATGACCTTCTTTGCCCCCGCCAACACTTTGCAATCAGAACAGCCAAATTTGACAAGCAAGGCACCCTCCCTTTGTTTTTGTGCAATACCTAGTTTCCAGTGCTTCTCAAGAAAAACAGAGCTGTCCAGTGCTGCAGATAAAGACAAACAATCCAAGACGGCATGACAAAGAACCATGAAGTCTGCATGAGTTCCTACAAACAGTGACTGCTTATGTATCAGTTTCAACTAGCCTATTTTCCCCTACACTGCCATGTATTTATTATTAGATTATATACATAATATAATCTAACCACCAATGCTAGGAAAGTATAAAGCAGGTGTGTTTTCCTGATTTAAATTCCATTGGTAAAATGGGGATTTCTGCTTTTATTGCAAGACCTTTCCTGAATATCACATGGGTACATTAAACATCATAAAATACATAGCAAAACGTAGTGTCTTGGTCATCGTTTGGAATGTAAGGACAATGAATTACTGTGTATCACAAGCAAAGATCACTTTGACCTTTTTCCAGAGAGGGTGCCTCAGATATATGTAGCTGTCTAAATCTGGCAGTCACGGGTAGTCTAAGTGTACAGAAGAGACAGCATCCCTGATAATGGAAGCAAATTCACAAACAGAAGAAACTGCCCATATATTAGTTATTTAGGAGAAACAGGGGGGTGTGAAGGGTAGAAAGGTGAAAATTGTGATGAAAGAGTGACAAGGAAGTACCAGACCAATGTCTGGGAGGAAGATGGGTGTAGCAATTTAGACAAAATGACATCAAACCCTGAATCATTCCTAAACTCTGAACCCACTTCTTTGTGCTGGCATAAAAGATTCTGTTCCAGTCTTCCTCTTCCCCCCAGCCTGCCCTTTTTCCTTCTGGGTTGGCAGGAGCTATAGGCAAGGATATAGATGTACAATAAAGTGCAAGGAACTGTTTTTCCTGGCTTGATGGGCCCAGCTGAAAATGCATAATCTGGAAGTATCATGAAATTGATTGTCTTTGGTGCAGTAAATGGATGGAAGACATTCAGATCACCTTTGATTAGATGAACTTCTGAAACTACTGAGATTTATCAGTGCACAGATCTTATTCTCAGAGGACTCAAGAGAAAGTGTCCCATTAACTTAATGAATCAGGCCGCAAGAGAACAACTGCTCTTCAAGTCAGAATGAGAGATTTCCCATCAGTGGCACAAATTCTGCCAGTAAAGGCAACAGGATTTCTCAAGTGAAATGAGATTAGAATGTGTCTCCCCTGATTTTCAGTAGTTAAATGATTGACTATCCTGTAATAGGCTAATTATTAGATTTCCCTTCACTTTTTGTGTTGCAGGAAGGAATGAAAGTTTTCTTTCTCTACCTAGGTTGTGCGGCAGCTGTGGCAGTGTTTCACCAATGCCGTTGCATAGTCTTGACCTTTGAAACGTGGCATGGCACATTCATCTTTCCCAACCTCATCTGCCTTCAGCAAGGTGTCCCGAGCTCTGGAACTTCTGGCAATTTGACAAAGGCGTCCTCCTCCATGTCAGTTCTTGTTATCCACTCTGTCTTCTTGACATATGACACACATGTCAGTCCTCATTTTTTCACTGCTTGCTTTGTTTGCCCCTTCACAGGTGGGAGATTCCACATCCTCTTTTTTGAGCCATTTCCAGGGTGCTTCTTATTTTCCTGCAATACCTTTGTGGCCTTTCTTGACAACTTAAAAGATCATTTTTGTCAGTGATGGTTTGTGGTTCTTCAGAAAGAAAACCAGCTTTTTAGAGGCTTCATTAGCTAGCCATAGTAAACTATTTCCATGCCTTCTTTACAAATTATACTTTTCCAGCTACCGTAGATAAGTTGTTGCGAAATGTTTTTGACATAATGCATGTGGAAGCTGCTCACCTCAGAATGCTTGTTGAGTGAGAGCAATGAATACTTTTGTAGCTTCTTAATCTCTTTTAAAAACATTTCGAGTACTCTTTGTTTCATCAGTAGAAAATTGTGTTATTGCTAAATATTAAGATCCTAATTTTACACATGGTAAAACTAGTACCTACCTCCCATGGGCTTTAGCTTAGGCTGTTTGACTGCAGTAGAGTTATTTCTGATGGGGCATTGACAAGAAGGCTGTGCAAATCATTGATCACTGCCTCTCCTCTCGTCTGGAAGTGAAACAGCAGGAAGCAGAGATTATAGAAACATATTCTTGTCAGTCTGTCCTTCATAAAGGCAGGGAGCCTCTGACTCTGCCCGTGGTGGCTGCTCAGTGGTCTTGAAAGTTGGTTTTAGGGAAAACAATCTAAAGGGTTAACTTACAAGGAAAAACTGTTGCCAGGCAAGTGGTCACGAGGGCTGAAAAAAAAAATATTCCTGACCAATATTCCATGACTCACATGTTTTGACACTTGCAGTAAGGAGTTCAATAACAGCTGAGACAATGGGCAGGTACTGTTCAAATTGCATATGCATAACTACTTACCTGAGGTGATGAAATTAAGACAGAAAGGTAGTAATTTAAATAAATTTTAAGCCTTGTTTCTCCTTTCATATATGGCTTTTTGCGCTACTTTACCTTTGTAAAGGTAACTTACATTAATTTGATGTCAAAATGACATAAATGAGAAGCAGATGCTTACAATAAATGTAAACTTTGAAAACACCAAGTTGCTCTGACCTAATCTAACTAGGTTTTATAACAATAAATCTATTTTCGTTAATTTTGAGGCCTTCTTAAATCCAGGTTTTATTTCTACAATCACTGGCATAAATAATTATACCTAATAAAGACATCCCGTCTTTCTGTATAAGACTAGACTACATTGGAACACGTACTAATAAAATCGTCTTTTCTATACAGTTTTGGATTTTTCTTACAAATTTAGTATTTTGTTTGTTTGTTTCTGGTCCACTTGAGAAGTTGCTAGCACAAAGCAGTGTGAATAGTCATGTTCGTCTCACCTTTCAGAGTTCTCCTTTTAATGCAGTGCACAGAGATGATTCAGTCAATGACTTTTGTCAGATCAGTTCCATTGCTTTGTTTTTACATAAGTTTAAAGGGATAATTTATGCTCTTAAAGTTAGGAAGGCTTTTCAATAACTGGCTAAATGGCAAACTAGATATCTGAAATCGTAGCATTAACTTATATCACAATATTCTTCCTGTTTTCTTCCATAAAATGGAGTTGCCAAACAGGCAAAACTGTCAAACTGAATTAGAACATGGTTCAAATGAAAAACGTGAAAAAATGTACAACCTAAACTAAAGAAAGTTAAATGACATTAGTAAAGAAGAGGTATAAGAAGACTTTAAAATGCTCTTCTCCATATCAGACAGTTTCCAGTAATAAAATAAAGGTTGTCATATTTTATTATTGTAATAAGTAGAATGCATGCTTTCAGAAATTGCCTATAGGCACATACTTTTATGCTATATAGCAAACACTTTAAACTGTGTGTCTCAATAATAAAAACATGAAGAAACTCTCATTTACATTTGATAAGCTCTTCCCTGTTATTTATGTATGTTCAGTGTAATAACAATGCCTACTTCAGAGAGGTGATGTGGGCATTTATTAATTGATATTTTATCAAGTTTTCACAGTTCTTAAATGCAAAGCTGGTGTGTATGTATGTATGTGTCTATGTGTATATATACATATTCAAAGCATTATGTGAATGTATTATTCTGACTGTTCCAAATCTTTCTTCACTCTTTTCTCCCCTGCATCAAAATCTTATTTTAAAAATCATCAGTACCGAAAGTGTGAAATACAGTCAATTATTTGAATATCTATAAATCAGCCATCTGTGATACACACTGTAACAAGGAAAGAGGAATCAAGTTTGCCAGTAAATGCTACTCTGACAAATCAAATTTTAAATATAATGTATTGCTAAGGGTGTGTTATAACAAGTTTCATCACTCTAAAAGAGCAAATAAGTTACTTCTCTCTTTACTAATTGCACTGTATGTGGTGATTTAGTGTAGTCTGAATTTATATTTTGACTTCTGTGGTAATTACATTCATCTCAAAGAAGCTCATTCTCGGCTTTTGGAGATGTTAATTGCTTTGCACACTACTGTAATCAACAAACCAAAAAAGCCATGCCAATTGACACATTCTAAACAGTCAGAGCACTTGAGGGGACAAAGGACAATGCCTTCTCTCAGCTAGTGTTGTAACCTTCACACCGATTTATCTGGAAATAGGTTTTAAGGAAAAGCATGGCAGAGATCTCGAGGAGCGTGTGTGCTTCTAAACAGGTTTTTGCTTGATAGTTTGATCTCTTCTTTTTAGATTATCTTTGTCCTTTGCAAAATCTCAGGATTTTGTTAAGGACAGCCAAGCAGGTGGTTTGTGATTATTAAATATACCACCCTGACAGTACATTTTGGAGGTTAGATATACACATCAAGATAACAGTCAGTTTAATACAAGAGACGCTCCTCCATGTTCACCCACCCAGCTTGCTCCACTGAGGGCAGCTTTTCAAAAGATGTGACAAAGTAAGTAGAAGACAGCCAATAGCAATGGAGAAATAATGTCAGGCATAGCCATAAAAATATTTGCAAAACAAGTGTGGAGCCAGGATGGAGTCCAATACACACATAATCCCGCCATGCACACACCCACCCCAATTTAGACTTCATGAAGCAGAAGGGAAGTAAGGGCCCTGTAATGCAGCATTACCTTCATGTAGAAAGGTTCTCCCAAAATATGAGAAAGACACTGTCATAGTACCTGTCCTAGTATAGTGGATGTGTGCAGCAGTTGCAAAATAGACTATCTACATGAGCTTTATTTAGTGAAATACAGTCTCCAAGTGATCAGAAAGTACGTGATGAGGGGAGACCTTATTGCTCTCTACAACGACCTGAAAGGAGGTTGTAGCCAGGTGGGGGTCGGTCTCTTCTCCCTAGTAACAAGTGATAGGAGGAGAGGAAATGGCCTCAAGCTGCGCCAGGGGAGGTTTAGGTTAGACATTAGGAAAAACCTCTTCACCGAAAGGGTGGTCAAGCATTGGAACAGGCTGCCCAGGGAAGTGGTTGAGTCTCCATCCCTGGAGGTATTTAAAGAATGGATTGATGTGGTGCTCGAGGACATGGTATAGATGGACTTGGCAGTGCTAGGTTAACGGTTGGACTCGATGATCTTAAGGGTTTTTTCCAACCTTAACGATTCTATGATTCTATGATTCTATGAATGATCCCCCAGAAACAAGGTAAAAGGAAGCTGAATACTATAATTGCTTTCCATGGATGAATCTCCTTAACCTTTAGTTAGCGCGTATCTACAAATAACAGTTACATTTTATCTCTGGATGTTCCTAGACTGTAAGTCATGAATCAGTTTTGAGTATGGGCATAGCTAATGCACAACAGCAGGCACTTGGGTATGTAGATGTGCCTTTTTTTAGCTCAAATTAGAACACATGTTATCCTATTGGGCTTTTTTTTAGTGAATGCAAATTCTCCAGGAATTTCTTTCTATCAATCATCAACTTCATTTGGTAACGAAGCTTACCTTTATATGCACCAGTTGAAATGTATATACCAGATGAAATGTAAGATGCATAAGGTCAATTAGAGGAAAATAAAATAAAATTATGTTATATAATATCAAATACAATGAACAAAAAATGTTTCCCTCAGTTTTGCTTTCAGTCAGTCTGAGTATATTGTCTCTGTACAGTTCTTTCTCACTTTCACCTCAACCATTTCCAAAGGCAGAGGGAAGAGGGAGCGGAATACACAGAAGAAAAGCAATTTATGCCATTGGACTTTTTCTTAAACTTGATAAAGAATTTAAATGGCAATGTTACTGAAGTTCTGCGGGGTCTTGCTTGGCATAGTTGGATTGGCTAAAGACCAGATTAATTATTTACTTGAAGTGTCCTTTATTGTTTTATGATCTGCAAAACTACATCATAGATCATAATCAGATGTACAATAAATAAAATTTACCAATGGGGTTACATAAAGAAATGTGCTTACCCTGATTTAAAGCACATTTAGTGTTTCCCCAGGGAAACCTAGCCAAGGTGAATGTTTGGGAAGGGAAGCTACAATGTATTTGCACCTGGCAAAATAAGTCATCCAGGAGAATCTAGATATTGGTGAAATAATTGGATGGGGAAACCATGATTGAAACAGCTGCACAGTCAAGGTAAATTAGTTTTAAGCAGTCTAATTTCATAAAGGGCTAATTCCAGATAACTGGCAAGGAGTAAGGATATATGATAATAACACTGCCAACAGTGTTGGAAGAGGGCTCCTAAAATAATTAAAATGTCCTAAAAGTCATACAGCTTAAAATAATAACAGTTAATTTTTAGGTACTTTTTATGAACTTTTTGGGTTACAAGCCTGTAGGAATTTAAGTCATGTTTTCAGGGGGTTCTTTGTGTCTGCAAAGAAATTTTAAGAAAAGCTATTGAATGGAAGCTCAGATTTTTACTAAATCTGTGTGGCTGTAGGAGCTTGCTCAAGAAGGCTATTAAATATCATGGTAAAATAATGACTTGGCAAGACTGTGTACTCATACACATTTATAAAACATACGTGACACACAAACATGTTAACTTCTATCCTTGTATCAAAAACAAGAAAAAGAAAGGGCTTTTCAGAAATCTGTAATTTTTCTTCATGTAGAAAACACAGGAATTTTCTAGTTTTACCAGTCTTTGGCAGGTAGTAAATCTTCAAGAGAGAAGTAAATAGTTCCTGTGCTATGGTCTTTGTATGGAATACATATATAAGAAGCAGAATGGCGACCTTTTGACTCTACAGTATTAAATCCTTTAACAGAAAAAAATAGAGATGGAGAGAAAGCTGGACAGAGGCATTACTTAAATATGCTCCTTAAGAATTCCCTTGTGCTCCTGAGTTCTTTCTCATCACCATAAGCAAGCTCTCTGCTAGGTGTGAGACCATAAGCATATGAAAGCTTGTCATGCAGGTGTATTTCATATACCTGCCACACTGTGAACTCACCATGTCTCTGGCCCTGAGGAGAAGTTCTCTTTCCTTGCAGCAAGATTATGTTTTAAAAAGCTGACTTTTAAACCTCTTACTGAATTTTTTAATGGATTAAATTCATCATGTCACCAGCTGCTGTGCAGCTAATAGAGCCATAAAACACTGTATTAAAGGATTACCCATGCAAAATTTCCTCTTGTGCTAATGTGAATTTTAATACTTTTAACATTTAGTTGAGATGGGAATGTCCAAGAACAGCTTGTTCAATAGGTTGTTCTATAAAATTAAGTTCCTCAGCTCATCACAAATGCCAGGACTCCATTAAGTTAAAATTTTACAGAGAGGCTAAGATGATTCACTGTATAGCATTTGCAGGGAGGAAGGCAACATCTGCTTCTCCATTAATGCTATAAAACAGGGAAGTAAACCACACATGAGCATCGTAATTGCAGGGGAACTGGGCTGAACAGCTGAGAGTCCTCGCTCCAAATTAGTTGGAGGTCAGTTTATGCCATTACGTACATAGGGTATAAGAACAGAGGGAATACGAAATCCCACTCCCTGAAGCAGGGTGACAACTGTAGGCCTTGAGTCTAGCCTCACGTTAATGTAAAGTCATGACGAATTTCGTGAAAGTGAATTATTTAACTTGGGTAGGACATGTGGGGAAGAGAAGGGATAGTCATGCTTTCAAAACAGGGAGTGAGACCTTTAGTTTTATTCTTATCTATAAACACTAATTAACAAGGTAGCATTTATGTACCTGAAACCATGAAGTGACTGCAAATAAGATATAAAGGGCTGCAGTTTGAATTCCTTTCATCTGACAGCAACAAAATGGTCTTCTAGAGGCTGTCTCTCTGGAGTAGTTATAGGATTAGGAGCAGGGTGCCTTTTCTGGCTTTTAACTCCTGTTTTCTGCAGAACAGCATAGTTTGAAGGGATGCTCGCAGGTGTTAGAAAGAGCCTCACCAAGCCTCTCCCCCACTGTCTCACCCATAAGGATCACTCGTGGACACCACCATCATTAAGTAGATACAATCCTTGTTTACTGCTGGAATGCATACATAATTAAGCACTTGGACCTTGCTCAGACCTTTTTTTCCTGCCACAGGCAACAGGATAAGCTTGAAGGAAGGGCAAAAAGCAGGCAAGAAATGGCACTCCCAGTCCATCAACACCTGCACTGAGCATCACTCTTGATTGTGCAGTGTTTGGGTAGACAAGACCCTAAAGGCACTTAGAAAAGAACGATGATCAGTAACACAGGCAAAGCATTCTGTGTTTTCAAATCACCGTGCAACAATCGGTTTCTCCTTATGGCAGTTCATCTAAGCACTGATCATCCCAGTACCAGCTAATGAGTGGCAGCACGACCCCACACACTTTGCTGGCAGTGCCTTCATCGTGCAGAGGTTGCTGCCAAATTACAAACCACCTGTTCCAGGGGCAGCCAGTGTGCTTCTTCAATCCCACCCTGAGTATGTGGGAAATAAGGAGGCCGCTGCTGACACTAGCCCAGACACCGTGCACCCTGGAAGAGAGGCAGGTGGCTGGCTTTGTCATCCATTGATCCCAAAATGACCACAGCCACTGCCAGCAACCTCCTCCTTAGAAGCCTGTGCAGTGTTTACTTTTTTGATAATTTCCTGAGTGGAAGATCTTCACAGTTAGCAGCCTGATCAACGGGCAGATGAGGACAGTAGGAACAGTCGATGGATTTTAGGTTACATCTCTAAATGCTTTAAAAATCCAGTGATGAGCAGTTGACTGTCTTTTGAAATAACAGTGTTTCCAAATGAGGGAGACTTTCCATATAGCAAGTAGTTTATACTGCTAAATTATTTGACAAAACTTTGTAGTAGTAGCAGTAGTACTAGTACTAGTGCTAGTAATAGTAGTAAAGGTTCCTGATGCTCACTTTGGAATAAAAAAAGGACAGTTATTTAAAATCCAACACAAGAGTGGTGAGGAAGTTTTAATAGGAATATGCTCAAGCTGCTGTTCTTTACCCCAACCGAATTTTCTCCATAGCTCCATATTTTGTTCTCCATGTGTATTACTGTTCTGAGAGCCTGTCATTTCTTATCAGAATGAGAAAGGCTAAAGAGATAATATTTCAATAACATACTGGCCTGATCATAAAATAACTCAATGGAAATGTGTAACTGCCTCAGGCAGCACAGCAGGATAGTCAGCAGTCAGATGATTTCTATTCTGGGTTTCTTTTTTTATGGTTACATTTTCTGTTATATCAGACATACCCTCAAGTCTTAGTTATGCTTTTATTCAAAAGGAGAACCGCAGTATAAAGACCTACAAAACTTATTATGATATATTACTGTAAAGAAATAAAAGTTGGTGCCACAGTAGCATATTGATAAGGACAGGCCTGCCACGTTAATTGACCTTTTTTCATCTCAACCACCAGGGCTGAGGCCTAAGCATCTCAGTTGCTTAGCAACAGGGTCACTGCTTTCAGGACTTAAATGCACAAAAAAAAAAAAAAAATAGTTAAGAAAAAATCAGAAGATGTGATCTTATGAAGGCAGAAGATATTTCGCAGAAGAAAGTATTTTTTCCTATCCTTTTTTTACCCCGTGCTGTTGATCATAATGCATAGAGGGCAAAAGGGAAACCAGCGTCTGAAGTTTTACTGATCTAAACAGACAAGCAAAACAGTACTGAAACCACAGGCACATGTTCTGCTTGGTACCTGTCCTGATGAGATGCTTTTGATTTTTAGAAGATCCGTAGATGTTTACAAATAACTCATGATTCTCCTATGTGCGTAAAATATATGCATACATGCAAAATACTAAGTGACCCTGCATAACATACATATATTTTTAGGACAGCAGGGTGCAGCAGAAAAGTAAAGAGGGGTTCCTATTGGCTAGATCCTTTTTTAACATTCTATCAATCATAACCATTAGTGCTCGCTGCTCTGTTTAATGACAGGGCTTGAGGCAACACAACATCTCCTAAAGGTCAGCTCAGAGAGAAGTTTGTTTCTTCCCTCCTCAGCATGAAATACAGGAAGAAGTCAACACTTCTTTTAAACTTTAATAAAGGCCACGGAACAAGAGTGTGCTTCTCTGGCAGAAATCAAAATCCTTGTACATGAGAGTAGCCAAATGTTCACTGCAGGTTTCTCCGGGGAAAGAATCCTAGGCTCCTTCGCCTTCCCAGGGATTGAGGTGAGGCTGACCAGCCTTGTGGATGCTTTCCATCAGATCCCATGGACTTGTGTATGTCCATTTTTTTAAAATGTTCCCTAACCCAGTCCTCTTCCACTGAGGGTAAGTCTTCCTTGCTCTGGGACTTTCCCACTGGTCTGAGGAACCTGGCATTCCTTAAGGTCAGTCTTACCAGTAAAGACCAAGGTGAAGAAGGCATTGAGAACCTCGGCCTTTTCTTTGTCACCAGATGAACTGCCCCATTCATCAGAAGGCTTGCATTTTCCCTAGTCTTTCTTTTGCTGGTGATGTACTAGCAGAAGATCTTGTTGTCCTTCACATCCCTCACCAGATTCAATTTGATGGGCTTCGTTTTTTCTTACCTGATCTTTGCATACTCAGACAGTGTCTATATATTCCTCCTGGGTCACCTGCCCCTGCTTCCACCTCCAGTACACTTCCTTTTTATGTTTGAATTTTGTGAGGAGCTCCTTGTTTGTCCGTGCAGGCCTCCTGCCACCTTTGCTTGATTTCCTGCCATTGAGATGGATCCATCCATTGGGATGGATCATTCTTGAGCTTGGAGAAAGTGATCCCTGAAAATCAACCAGCTCTCCTGGACCCATATTCTCTCCAGGGCCATTTCCTATGGGATTTTTCCAAGCAGATCCCTGAAGAGGCCAAAGTCTGCTCTGCTGAAAGCCAGTGTTGGAATCCCATTTTTAGCCTTCTGTGATCCTTACCTTTTTGCCTTGTTTTTTGCCTTTTCCCAGTTAACAGTGTTTTAATGTGAGGAAAAAGGGACAAAGAACTGATTTAGGTTATAGCTAGAAATGGCAGAAGTATTGTGATTACAAATTGTCTAGAATATGAGAGGATTTTAAGAACACCTTCTAGGCAGTAATGCCCCAGCAAGCTCTCATTGTATTAATGTATATATGTTGCCCTCTCTTTCACATCAGTTATGTTTCTAACAAAATGACCAAAATATCCACACTCTGTTGTTGTCCAGATCAGCAGATAAAATGGGCGCATCTCTATTGCTTTCTAATCTTAGTACCCAAGTTGGGGATTTGGATGCCCTGTTTTGGTGCCCACACATGCATACTAACTTCCAAAATAGAGTTATCACTGATTGGAGAAAACTGTGCATCACCTGAGGACTGTGCAGGACTCGGTGATCAAGGTCTTTGCCTATGATATGAATTTGGAGCATGTCTACACAATACATTTAACAAGGAAAATACATTTAACCAGGAAAATCCATTTAGAAACTGTGATAATGGATGTCATAGACATTACTAATAGTCTCCCAAAACCAGCTCCACTTGTATAAAAATTTAAATGTCTGCACACACTGTGTCTAGGGATGCTTTTGGTTTGATAGTATTTAACAGTTGTATGCAGGGAACCTAGGGACGTGCACAGTCATTATTTGATCTTACTGTTGATTTTAAGTAAGATCAGCAGGATGTTTGCCATGATCAGCCTGAGTAGAATTCCTTTTGGATAATTGAGTTTAGCCTTCTGATATCTTCCTGACATCAAAATGTTAATCAGTTGTAACAGGTAAATCAGCATGTCAGGCTCTGTCTCTGCACCAAGATGGGTTATTAAATATCTATTAGCCTTCAAAGTTAACTGCTTTTGGAGTTCATTCATACCAAAGATGGCCAAACACTTTTGATGTATTCAAAACTGGCCTACACTTTAAAGTTTTGTGAAAGTGTGACTCAATTTTAACAGTATGAAAGTGACACAGCCAGGTGGGCAGAAGTGTTAGTGTAAATGTAGTTATGCAACAGGCATAGCCTTCCTGCTGCTTCTTTCACCTAAGTGTCCTGTGTAAAACTTCTCAGCAAAACCGTTCTTTTACTATGTAGGTAGGTTAGGTGTCCATCACTCAGTAAAATGTGACTTCGAATACAAAGCCCAAGTATGTTTCCAGCTTGGGCAGAGAAAGACCAGTGGAAACCTATGGCATAAATATGTCAAAACATACATGATTGTGCCTTTAAATGGTGATTAATGACACCATGAACCGTTGCTATGCTAAGCCCAGATTTCAGTTCCAGCAGCTTCTAGAGTGGTATGCTTCCTTTTTAGTCTCAGTGGTAAACTCCTAGAAGGTTCAGCAGATTATTTGGCTCTGCAGATGTTAGTTTACCATGATGGTGAAGTTCAAGTCTGAGAAGTCGGGAAGCATCGCAGGCGAGCATCCTCAGCTATACTTTCACTTTTCCTACTGAGTTAAATCAGTTTTGTGTGTTTGATTGATGTTTACAAAAGTAGTTTTCAGGTAATCTCTCAGAGGAGTGCTACATTTTATTCCACTCTTATCCTGAAGAAGGATGAAATATTTTCCCAGTCTGAGTACTGATACATGGCAGCAGAGTATTGTTACCAATGACATGTTAGAAACTCACATGACTTTACAAAGAGGGAAAGGTGCATTTTTTTTTTTCCCCATTCGGAAGGGGGAATTGCATCATGCCTACTGCATATCACCCGTTGCAAAAAGTCTCACAGAAAACGCTTAAAAGGATCTATTTCTCTTAAATCAGTCCTTAGTTTTGATCATTACTGCAGGGGTTCTTCCAGGATTCTGCAGTACCACTGATAGATTTCTGTTTACTGGAAGAACTAAATTTGAGAATTAATTCTAAATATTTATTTAAGCCAATATTTTTTCATCCTTTTTATGCCTTCTTTTTTTTATATGTTCAGTTTCTTAGGACTGCTGTGGAAATGGTTTTCATGGCTGTATACAGCGTAGTACAGAGCATCATAGGGAGATTCTACAAACATGTTTGTAAATTTGTAGCAATACAATATCTGCCGTCAGGCTACATTAGCATTTGAAAAATCATGTGCAATTGCACAATTGAAAAATTATTGAATGTACAAGCTAAGATTCACTAACAACTGATGGTAAAGCCTTTAACTATGGAATTTGATCATGCAGTTTTTGTGATTGCACTTACTATTATTCTTCTGTGATTTTCTATTTTAAGAAAAGGCATGGTGGGAAAAAAAAGGAAAGTAGTTCACAAATTTCAGGGTCATTTGACTTTTGTATCCATGAGTCCTTATGTGGATAGTATTTGACCAGGCATAACCTGGGAATATGGCCACTCCAACAAAGGCCACTGAAGACAAGCTGTGAAACCTAAAAAAATACCTGTGATAGGAACATTTTAGAGGAACTTGGGCATTTAATGGATACTGAACTACTAAAGTACAAAAGAGCAGTGCATCCTTTCTCCAAGAGTTAAAAAACATAGCAAAAAAAAATAATACTGCACAAACTCTGTTGTGCAAAACCTGATTTTCTCAAATGTTCACTTACTAGTTAAAGGAGCGCCATTTGCTATAGAACAAAAACTCTAGTGCTTTTCCATATCATGCCAAATACCAACCTTTTAAATTCTGACTTTTTAGCAATACACTTGTTTAGCCCAACTAAATGACTGTTTTATGAGGAATAGAGCATTATGAAAACCAAAGTATAGCAGTACCAAAGCTAACTGCTTCACATCTCTGTGCAAATTCTGTTAATCTTCAAGTCTGTCAGGAAGAGACAGGTGTAGAAAGGTTCCTTATGACTGATTCTGAATTTTCTATACAGTTTGGAAAACTGGTGAGCTGAAATTGGAGAAGTGCTAGCCACTGTCCCTTGCCTTGATTTCTGGAATGTGAGGAATAACTAGTATCTACTGGAATGGTCCTAGACTTGCAGGATTGGAACAGAAATTCTTGAAAAGACAATCAATGAGAGCCAGGGATCAGTAAGACTCTACAAGAGGACCAGCTGAACTGAGTTACGCTATTATTGTCACAAGCCAAAAATCAGTATTTTTAACACACAAGGGGTCTTAGTTTCATTTGAATCAGCAGCTTAGCAAAATCAACAAGCACACAAAAGTACAAAAAAAAAATCCAAAACAAAGGTAAATTTTCTGATGAAAATCACAGTGAGTAAGGAAATGTTGGACTCCCGGTCTAGTCAAAAGGATAGTCAGTACCTGCACAGCATCGGGTTAATTTTATATAGCAGTGGATAACACTTTTCCTGCATTAATTTGCGGTCAAAACTGCTGAAAAGAGATATTTTCTTCTGCCCAGTCTGTTTAAGCCACTTTTTCTCTGGTAACCTTGCAGAAGGACTCAGTTGAAAGTTGTTGTGGTCACTCTTATTGCACACAGACAAAGCTGATTGAACTTTTTACCTTTTGGTTATGCTTTTGATCTGTAGCCCACATGATCTCATTAAGACCATATTATTTAGCTTAAACTTCAGATACTTTACCATTTCTCACAGTAGCCCCAGGCTGGGTGCAGTGTAATATTGTTCATGCCGGCTTCCTGGCATGGCAACATGTCATAAAGTATCTGTTGGGATATGACAGAAGAGGTAGGTTGGGGGATGGAAGCTGGAATAAAGAGGCTCAGACACTTAAGAGAGCTTGCAAGGAGAGGTCAGTGCCCATCAGACAGTGGGATACTGAATCCCAATTACTCAGGAATGCTCAGCATGGGCTGCCTGATGCAGACTGTAATAAATCTTATGGCAGGCATTAGGAACACCTGGTTTCAGATGAGAACGACTTTCTTAGGTCCATCTAAATCAATCCTCTTTCTTCCCCTTGCCTGCACTGATCTCTATCTAGTAGGGGGAGGAAGGGGAAGAAAAGCAGGCAGGTGATCTTATTATGGGTCTTGTCAGCCTTGCTAATGCAAAACAGGTAACAGGCAGAAGAGACAAAGAGGAGAGGGTTTAACCAGTGCAATAGCTCCTGTCATCTGACTTGCGATTTGAGAGGAGCTTCTTTAACAACTGCCTTCAAATTGGCACATGTCACAACACTGGATTTTGTCCAGCCCACGGTCAGATGTCAGATGAGCTTGATGGTCATGAGTCCATCCATTAAAAGCTTTTAACATTGCTGACCTCCTGGATATCTTGGGTCCATTGTTCTACCCGGAGAAGAAGGGGGAAGGTAAACACAGTTCAGCAACTGCCAGCTCTGCTGATCTAAATCAGAATAGTGATGGTGATTTCAGGGACCTGAGTCTGGCCACACTCATCGTGATCCTACCCTGCTTTTAAAGGACAAAAGGATAGCTCCCAGATTAAAAATTTTTAATAAAGCCATGAGCACTACAACTGACTGTTTACAGATTTGTATCTTTTAGCTTTGCTCTCTGAGAAGGTGTAAGCTCTGATTTAAGTATTTTGCCTGGACTGGAATATCAGTAGGATCTTTCTCCTCCAGCCTGCCCTCATAAAAGATGCTTTATCTCTCAGAGATCTCTACTGTTCCGTGAAATTCTGCTGATATTGGTCAACAGACTCAAAATTTACCAAGGAGGGAGAGATATACACACATGCACACAAAGAGATAGAAAATGATTCCACGAGCTTATTCCTTGGGAACAGCCTAAAAATCAGTCAGTGGCAGCTGGGGTTGTGGTTCAGTTGCCCATTTTTTCTTTCTAAATTTCCTTTCCTTTTCCTTTTCCTTTTCCTTTTCCTTTTCCTTTTCCACATCCGTATATTACCATGATCAGAAAGGCCAGTTTAAGGCCTTATGCAAGGAAGGAAACAAGACAAAAAGTCTTCACACTTGTGCTCAGTGGCAGTTTGCAGTTTACTGGCTTCCCCATTGCACCTTATGAGTAGCAGCTGTATTCCCAAGAGCTCCAGGCAGCTACCCACACCACTGGCTGTGTCTAAAAGGCGCTGGAAAGCCTGACACGTAGGATCATTTTAGTAATGGTTCTCACTGGGCTACCTAACTGATAATCTTCTCCCCCTGGTATACCCAGCAGCACCACAACTCAGTGCACTCAAAGCTACAGGAGCCACTGAAAAACTTCACAGTAAATTAAGTACAATTAGCAGAGCAAACATCACCACTGCTAGCCTCATAGTCCTGTAATTATTCTGACGGCACTTATTATGTGGGCCATTTCTCAAATCAGTGGTCTTTGTAAATGAACATCATCGTAATAAAGTCCCTTTTCAAACAGAGTATCCCAGGGTACAGTGGAGACTGGAGGAAGAAGGGGTCAGATCTTCTAATTCAAGTAAAAACATTGCAGTCCCACTCTGGAGAGTACCCATCAGACTCTGTCAGGTGAATGCCAGAAGGACAGCTACAAAAAGAACCCATGACCTGGTTCTTCCTGACTAAAGCAGTGTTTAGATGTTGAATTTTTGAGTGGTGTCCAGATGGCACTGCGATACAGACTGCAGGAGAAAATCTGGCCAGTGATGCAAACAGGCATGCGTCAGACTGCCCATGTCCAGCAGTAGATCTCTCATATACGTTGGTCCCCAGCGGGTCTGTGAAACTCAGTGTCATTATGGGATGATGTAACTGAAAGTGCACAACCTTTCATACACAGCTCAAGACAGATATTCTCACTGCTTGGCAGCCCCTGTTCGTTATCCATTACTGCTTATGAAAGTACTCTGCACTTAGCCTTAGGCTTGCATTTAACATCCCTCACCTGAAGAGTGTGCCCAAACAGGAGCCAGCCTGGCTAGTCTGAATACTGGGGTTTTGTGTCTGAAGTGCATCAGTGGGACCACAGAGACACAATACATTTGTAGGACAGTCACAACAGTTACCTTGAGATCAGCTGTGAGATGGGCTAGCATTTTCAGCATCTCAAATTCCTTCTGAAACCAATCGGGTCTGTCCATCTGCAGCCTCTGGGAACTTGTTAACTCTACTGCTGGTTTGGTGCCCAAATATAGATGGAGGTGACTGACTTCAGGCAGCAAGGGTCAAAAATCTGTGGCTAGTACAGCTAACAGGACAATTATTTGGAAAGGTTCATCACCTTTCCTACTATATACTGATGTGTCTCTACTGAGTGACAGAGTGGTGGCAATTTGTTCCATTTTGTACAACAGAATAAGGGTGAAATGAGGACTCACCTGTTGAGAGCATCAAAATACCTAAGTGCAAAGTGACTGGAAATGACAAGATCTCACCCCAGAAACAAACTGCAGTAATAAGAATGTTAACATTTGTGATAATCCTCTCTGCATAGCAGAGGCCAGGCATGGACAAGTTCCCGGAGAGATAAGGGGTAAACAGACAAATAAAAACTGCAAGAAGAAATAACAAAGGAGACTCTGCATAGTTAAAGTAAGGGTTTCTGACTCTTTAGTTTACCGTTTACTACTACTGAAGGTTTCCTACATACTTAAAGACCAGAAACATACAGAATTTTAGACAAGGGAATTCCAGATGCATTTCTTATTTAGAGAGGAGGGGCCACTAGGTGGCACAAAAGTTGCCTAATTTCAGCAAATTCTCTGGTTTTGATATTGGCAAATGACACTCCAAGGGCTGAACTACAGCTTTGTAACTACACGTTGTAATGCAACCAGCAAAGAAAATACACTGATGTTTACAGGGTTCAGATTCTTCAAGTCCATCCTGTACTACTACATTGTAGGATTAGTATGGTTCTGTTATTCTCGTCCCCTCCCTCCAAAAAAGCTAGTTTGTTTTTTAAAGAAATAATTGCTTCAATCTCATAGAAAGAAAAGCAATTCTGCAAAATAAGAAGAGAAGAAAAAAATAGAACCAACACAATGCTTTTTGTATTAAAAACCAAAAACCATAACAAGAAAGAGTTGACAGATTAATTGTACTAAAACATAGAAGTAAGTATGGTTTGCCAAACAAAGAATATTCTGTAGTACAGTCTACAGAAAGCCCCACTGGCAAGACATCCTGACTTCAAGGATGTAGGATTATTTTTGAAAGAGGTGAGAATGACATCAAAAAACGCTAGGAAGAAGAAAAATATATATAGTGGGAGAGGTTGTAGCAGTGAGTATTTATAATCCAAGAGCCAGTCAGCTAATGTAGAAGTCATCCTTACCAATGATATCTCAGAGGCACTTAAATATCACCCTCATTAATTAATAAAACAGAAACAACTGAAGACCGATCCCTTGGGTTCCAGAGGACATGCAAGGAACATCCCGTGAAGGAGAATTCCTCTGACCCTCTGGACATACAGAATGTTGCACAATTTGCTTCTGGGGCTACCAACTGTCTGAGCAATGCCTTATACACTACATGAACATCCACAGAGTCATTCTGGTCAAGGAGAGTCAACTTACAATCTGAAATCAGTTTTAATGAGAAGACTTTGATGGGCATTATGTCAGCTTCTTTCAACCTTGGGTTTTTGATTGACTGCTGAGGACTGTCCTTTAGATGATAACAAGGATGCTGTCAGTCCTGCACAGATAGCTTGCACCAGGCTTGAATGCAAAAGTAATGTGTATATCATACATGCTCTTTCTGCATCAGAATGAATTTCAGCTTGAATTAATTTCACTGTAGGTAGTATTTAAAAACCAATCATAGATGACACACCTTAAAAGTGAGTTTTTCCTTCTGAGATAAACCGTGGGCCTGATCATGAAAGTGTAGCTCCTGAGATCAGCAGTGTGGTATGCAGAGCCCAGTATGATCCAATTGCAATCACTAGTAGCTTGTGAGCTGATAATCTGAAATAGAGGAGAGAAGGTTGATTTCCTGCATTGCTTATGCAATTTTCAGGAAGGATATTCAGAAACACTTCAGTGCTCTGTCTTTGTTTCTTTAAATTCAGTAGTGAATTTTATCTTTGTTCAAAGGGAAACTGCATTAGACAAGTGCTGTGTGTTTAAAACTCTATTGCTTATGCTTTCCAGCTGGGAAGGGAAGGTTAGTAAAATTAATAATTAATACAATTAGAGCTGGATTTTGCTTTTAAAATATTTTTAAAGTTGAGAGGAGAGGAGAGGAGAGGAGAGGAGAGGAGAGGAGAGGAGAGGAGAGGAGAGGAGAGGAGAGGAGAGGAGAGGAGAGGAGAGGAGAGGAGAGGAGAGGAGAGGAGAGGAGAGGAGAGGAGAGGAGAGGAGAGGAGAGAGAGGAAGACAGAAGCTGTTGGAAAAAATCTCTTTTGACTTTCTGCCAATATGATAAAGCAAGATGTATCTTTAAGAAGTCATTAATGACATTCAGTTTTCTTCTGGTCCACTTCCTGCTTCCTCACGAGTGATATCTGCTAACACCTCTGTACTTCAGATGTCAGAGCAAAGTGATTCAAAAATCCCCAGATAGAGAAAAAAAAAAAAAAAGAGGAAAGCTTTTGTCAATGACAGCTTTTTCAGAGCAAATAGAGCTTTGTATTGAATATTCAGAGTCCCGAAAACTTTATAACATGTTGGAAAAGAAGTATTATTTTTATAATAGGACTCATGAATAAGGTTTTGAATTCTACAGCAGCATCTCTAAGTAGAAAACGGCTACACTCCCCAAGCCACGTCTTTAAGTGAAGCTATGACTAAGGCATGCAGTAAGCTGGGACTTAGTTTTTTTCCTGGAATGTACAAAATACATGGATTCTCTCTATACTCTTGTCCATGAGATAGAGAGTAATCCCATGATCAGGCTGAAAATACCACTTACCTGCTGGGAAAAATCATCCCTGGTTGCCGCAAGATTGTACTTGATATTAGCATTCCACTTGTAAGTGGTTTATAAAGGGTTAATAAATAATTAATGGATGTTATAAGCACATTTCAGATATGATCAGTGTATGCAAGAGATGCATATCAGTATGTGGAATTGTATTTGGTTATATGCTATTGGGCTGTTACAGTCCATTTTTTAAAACAGCTGCAAATAATTTAGTAAACCTTTCTACACTTCTTATAGCTGGAAGAATAACATGAAGTGTGACCAAAAAAGGAAGAAATCTTCTTGTCAAAATAAAATTCTTTCACTTCTTCAGCAGCACAAGTCAGTTTAGTCTGGCTTTGGGTTGATCCTAACTAATCATTCAGCTTTATCATTGTTATTTTAACTGTAGAATCTATTAAATCAGATACTAATCTGTAAGATTTAAAACCTTTAATGTGGGAGAGGAACAAGCCCTTGACACAACAGGACAGATTAGCATTTGATTACAACTCTTAAGGAATTAAACTTGCATATTGTAAATGCAGACATATGTAAGAAAGATCTGTGGTACAGTACATCTTGTCCTTTTCCCACCGTATCATTCACTGGGAAACTGGAACATACAGGAATTCTTGTGAGATGCTGAGCATCATATAAGGTCAGGTACACAATTTTCTGCCCATTTTAGATAGGACCAAACTAGACCATGAGAGTTTTTTTTAAGAGAATATAGTTTGAGCAAAGACTCTACGTAGGTAGTAGCAAATAAAAGGGGATATACCTGTCTATACCAGCCAAAATTATCAACTCTTGTCTTGTACAAGCTAGAAGTGGATAAAATCCTTCTACTTGAATTGGCTGTTGGCTTCACTGCCGCTCTACCTAGGGACTCTGACAGACCAACTAATAGATGTAGTTGCTGGACTGTAAGACATCTCTGCCCTTTGCCACGCCTCCCATCCCTCTGCCAGAAGTTGCTGCCCCATATTTGTGGCCGCAGAACAGAATGTGTAAGCCTCTGCATCGTCACCGCCCTTCGATGGTCCACAATTAACCTTGAGGTGCAGGTGCACATCATTCTCTTGGCTGTGCAACAGGGTCACTGCCTAGGGCATAAAGTGGAAGAAGGAAGCACTAATATTTTTGGACACAAGATTTGCAAACTACTTCTGTTAATCTCCCCTAGGAAACCAGAAAGTTTGCAATACTATGTCTCTCATATTTTCATTTTTGACCTAATCCTTGCCTTTGTTTTCTCCCTTAGTCTGTCATGGTATTTGGGATCCTAGTCCCATGAATAGCTCTAGACTGAGGGTGATCTTCTGAGCTCCTCTCAATTAAATCCTTCCTGGAAGATCAGGAAATCTGTCAAATGTATTTCTTTGAAACAGGGACCAAGTCTCTCTTAACACTTTTGCCAAAACTTTATTCAAAGTGGATTTATTGCTTTTTAGAAATATTTATTCATGTAATGATTAGCAGCAACAACAGTAGTAGTAGTAGTAGTAGTAGTAGTAGTAGTAGTAGTCGTAGTAGTAGTAGAAGTGGTAGTAGTAGTAGCAGCAGCAGTAACAGCAATAGCAGCAGTAGTAGCAGTAGTAGTAGTAGTAGTAGTAAAATAAATATACCTTGTCCATATCTAAAGGTTAAAATGTTTTGGGGATTTTTTGAGAAAATGGTAAAAACTGATTAGTTGAATAGCAACCAGGGAGATGGTAACAATGAAGGGGAAAATGAAATAAAGGCCACTTAAAACAATTAGTTATTTTAGCTTAGATGAGGATCCAAATTCAGGTCTGAACTGATTGGAGTTGTCTGCTTACTTCAATTTGCCCAATTATCATGCACCAGTAATTGGAAATTTGTCCCACTGTACATTAGAGGCTCATTAAGATTTTATTTTGACCAATAAAGCCCATATTGCTTCCACTTGCACTTTCTCCAGTTTGTGTTGTTGGAAACCTCAAGTCTCAGCACTTCCCCGGGGATTTCTGAGATTCTGTAACACTCTCTGTCTCTGCTATAAGGACTAAGGGGAAAATTCTGGCCCCTGAAGCCAACGACAAAACTGGTATTAGCACAGTGAAATCAGAACTTGAGTTGCACACTATATCTTTCAGATTATTATCTGTATTTTTTCATCATTTCCCAGATTTATTGCACTTCCAAGGGACACTTTTAATTAACTAATCAATGCATAGCATTTTCTTTTTAGCATAAAAAGCTATTTTTTTTACTTAATTATTCACCATGTCAAGGAGCTAAAAAAGAATATGTTGAGGGGTTTGCCCTTGATTAAAACATAAAATGTGGCAATAAATATTTTTTATTGGTTATAATACCTTTACTTTATTAGGAAGATAACAGACTGCTGGTTAACTGATCATGAAATATTAATTAAAAAGAAAAATATATGATAGGGAGTTATTTCTGTTGTGTCTGCCTGGTTTTATGTCTTCTTGTCTTCCTATAAAAATTTGAGTTGTCTAGTTTGTTTCTTATTAACTACATGATATGATATTACCCAAGTCAGTGCAGAGAAGCAGCAGATTTTGAACTGATGTTAGCATTTCTTTTACTTGCTTGTCAGTGCTATTCCGCCATCCTCTTCCTGGTATATAGATTTGTTAAGCAGAATGAAGAAGAAGAAATAACTTTTAGCACTGATTTCAGAAAACGTATTTAAAGTATCTGATATAAAGTATTAGATACATCATATCTGATGTAAAGTATCTGAAACGTACACATGTACATGAGCTTAGTGCTGATAAGGATGAATTGAAGCATGTGTCAAAATACTTTACTGAATGAGGGGGGGCTTAATTTCGAAAATCGGTTACCAATATGTTGTAATTATTGTGATAAAAATCCATCTAAAACTTCATAGCAAGTTCTACATTTTGAGAAAGGCTTAGTGCTCTAAGAGGTTGATTGTATATTAACAGCACATTATAATATTTAGAAAATAAATTCTTATTTTTCAGGTATGTTTTTACAGGGTCTTTATTTCTAACTCCACTAATGCTACATAATTGGGTATCTTATATGCCTACTTTTCATTTAATAAAAAAAAATCTTATTACTGTGAAATTCCATTACTCTCATGCCTCCCTATGTAGTACAATGTTAAGTACACTACAATACCGAGTCCCAGATGGAATACAATGCTGTAATTCAATCGAGGGATCCTGCTAATGTCCCACACTGAAGAATATAGCTTAAGGGTTTGGGTATCGTAGCAAACCTCTCAGCCTGGAGACTGAATTACAACCTGACTATTCAATCTGGGCCTCTGTGCAGGTGTTTGTAATGTACAGGACCCTGATTATTTGTAATGCATCTGTAAAACAATTATTACAATAAAAGAGAGAAAGTAAGAACATTGTAAATTAAAGTTTGTCTGTAAGAATTATACTATTATAGGAGAGCTGGGGTTACAATGAGTATGGAATAGAAGGAGAAGGCTTGCAAAGTGTGCTAAAAAATGCATGGAAGGTCTACTGAATAAGGGTTCAATCCTGCCATCCCCACTTCTGTTAGAAAGGATCGCTGGTTAACTTCTCAAAGAAGATAAATTAAATGCTGTGGGTAAGTTTGGGTCTCAATTTAGTTGTGGAGATAGTCATGAGTACTACAGTTTCCTCACTTTAGATGCTTAATATCACATGTTTGATCCTGAAGCCACTTGCCAAACTTCCAGTTGACTCTGGTAGCACCCAAAATTTCCAGTCCCATAGTTTTCAGCCGTAAAGCTTACTCACCACCAGCAGGTCTGTCTCCTGACAAGACCAGAAGTGCTTCAGTCATAACAGAGCTGCACAGCTCGTGTTGAAACCCTTTCAAGATCTGCAAATGGGAAATTCCTTCCCATCACCTCTAAGGGCTCTGACAAGAGCAAGACAATGATCAGGCTTCACACAAAAACAAGCACATTCAGAAGATACAGCGCCCCAATTCTCTGTTCTTTTTGCATAGTAGCTCTCCGGTCAGTGGGTTCAGCTGGAGATGTGGGTACAGTCCCATCTGTCCATGGGGTGACTTGTGCATAGCTCGGAGGAGCATCCTGCCTCCTCTCTTGTCCTGGTCCTGGCACAGACCTGATCATGCAACAAGCCAATCCAAGGAGCTAAACCAATTGAAAATTAACCATACAAAATGAAAGCAAAGAGTTTTTAGCTGGTTTAGTTCCTTGAAGCACTTCATGGAAACACCAAACAAGCAGTGGTACCAACTCGGGGCTGGCAGTGTGAATGTGAATCCGGGGTTATAGGAAGAAGTAGTCAAAGAACTGACGTGGTTCAGTATATGGTGTCATTGCGCTGCAGCTCCACTCGCTTTTGTTGTTCCTGCTCTATTTTTAGCAGGATATTTAAAGACTAGTGGAGCCAGGCAAAGAGAAAGTAAGCATAG
The DNA here is from genome assembly GCF_965183815.1 of Platalea leucorodia. Taxonomy (NCBI): domain Eukaryota; kingdom Metazoa; phylum Chordata; class Aves; order Pelecaniformes; family Threskiornithidae; genus Platalea; species Platalea leucorodia. Next base: position 95,744,024 of record NC_138823.1, on the reverse strand, counting down.
CTCTTTAGCTTAGTGATTACAGCACTCTGGTCAAGGTTTGCTTTCAACTGGAGAAATTTTAATTGGAAAAAAAAACGTGAGTAGTACTGTAGCACAGCATTTTAACAGCCCTGTGTCAGAGTTAGCCGAAACCTTCTCAGTCCCTCAAACGGTATTTGGCTAAACACAGGAGTTGGCTTTCAAACCATGCCCATCTGTTAACCTTTCAGTGCAGAATACGCTCTTACTAGATCAATACATCAGAGTTATGCGGACACCAAGGAAAAAAATATAATTGGTTAAATGAATGGCCTTCACTGTCACAGAAGAGGGGAACGAGACCTGAAAGGAAGCTTGTTACGGTGCACCCCCTTGAGCCAAGGTGGGCTGGATGTGCTGGAGTGCTAGGTCACTGGGGTGTCACGAAGTTGTGGATTACCAGGTACCTCTCTCATGTCCCCCTTGTTGTCAAGCAATCTGCACCTCCATAGAATTAACAATAAAACATTCATAGGAGCAGATTAGGTTTTAAAATCTACCTAATGTAGCATGAAATTTAGAGTGTATGCTCCAGCGATCAGAGCTGCCGTGTTGACCCATTATGCTCTGCAGTCACATTCTTCCATTTTCACCCTTTGAAGCCACAAGGGGAGGGGGAACAAATAACACACACACACTTACAACCGTTTTCTCTTGTGTTTTTTTTTTTTAAAGTAGGTCTGTAGCTCGTGCTGCCAGTGAGGATTTGCTTAGAGCTTTGCTTAACTTTGCTTAAAGGACTTAAAATTCATTGCTAGAATACCTGACGGCTGTTTGTTGTGCTTTGTGAAAAAGCAGCCTTGGGTTTTCAGACTCATGGAACGGAGGCACTTTCTTAATTCTTCAGGCACTGGGGCTCTGCAAAATTGGGCTGTCATCCTATCTGAGTTAAGAATGATCTAAGCCTTATCCTTTAGCATACAGTGAAACATATTTCCTTGAAAGTCAGGGAGGCAGAAGACAGTATGGTAGCTATAGCTTGTGTTACAAGTCAGAGAGCTGCAGCCATATTAAAAAAGGTATATGTAAGATATTCTGCCCTGCTTTAGCAATTATGCTGTATTATTAAATGTGAAATATTTTTTACACATTCATCCTCTTGTCTGGATTGATAAGAAACATATAACATACTCAGTAGTCAAAAAAGTTCAACGAGACTGTTTACATATGTGAACTCTGTTTTTAATCTCTGATCAGATATGCCTACTGATTCTAGCAGCTACTGTAACTTTGCATTTCTGGGCCTAGACTGAGTTGTCATTCCAAGGAGACCCGCAGCAGGTCTTAGCTGCAGTAACATTTATTAGGCGGACAGGAGCAGAGACCAATTTATGTCAATATTACAAAATAACTAGATGGTCACATGCACAATCCTACATGCAAAATCTGAAGCTACATCTTAATCTGACTCACTGAGACTTGGATCCTGTAATATGATAGAGTCTGATTTGGATTGAACTATGGCAAAATAAGATTCCCAATTTTCATTCTGCCCGAGCCTGACGAAGAGTTTTTGAAGAGTTCTGTCCTACTGTGCCAAGCCATGTTGCATCTCCCTGGAAGTATCCGTGGTGTGCAAATTGAGCACTGATTTCCCCACAGCACTTATAGAAATTGAATTGCCATCATGATTTTGATGAGAAAAGACGAAAGATATGCAAGTGTGACTAAAGAAATTTCACTTTCACAGTGAAATAAAGACTTCTGAAGGAGGGAGTGGTCTTCAGTCTTTGTCTGGCAGACTAGTATTTTCCCACTTTTGGTTATATATTCTAAAGAAAATATAAACCTTCTGTTCCTCTGTACTTTTTGCAAGAACCCAGACTCTAAACATGCATCTCACAAAACTCTCATTCCCACACAGAGACACCTTGAGAAATCAAGTATATTCCTTTCATGTTACTGTTCAGCATAGCAACTTGGGCTATTTGAGACCTACTGCCATGTACTGAAGCCTTCAACAAAAGACCAAATAGTTCTAATTTCAAAAAGCACTCAGAAGTGACTGCACCCTGCACATGTATTTCTGTTGCATGTTTTTATTCCTCATCACAGAAATTGTAGACAATGTTGCAAAAGAGGAGGGTTGCCAGTATTTCACATAGTCTGATGAAAAGAAGAAATGTCCCTGTTAACCTTTCCAAGGGATTTTAAAAAACCCAGAACTATGCACATACACATTTCAGCTGCTGCTGGGCTATTACATTTCCTGCATTTGGTAGCCCTCTTTCAGCATGAAACTATTTTCTGTCCTATCTTCAGCTGCGAGAGTACCGTCAGAGGACAGTGATCTCATTTCCCAGATTCCACTGCCATCAGTGAAACAGCTCTGGGGGTACAGACGTGTAACCGCGATCAGAATCTGGCCTTGTCCACTGAAGTGAAGTCAGCACTCAAATACACGTGTATGACAGCACCTGGTCACAGAGTTTGTGATAATGGGATGGGGAAGAGTTAGAGGAACTGTAGTACTACCATGTGAACCCTCTGCTACGACGCGTATGCTTTGGATCACGGGATGCCGAAATGCCCACACAGCTGGGCAGCCCTTTTTTTCACACCATAGTGGTTGTGAGCCACTAATGGTCTTGACAACCCTTGCAGTGTCTAATGTTTTTCTTCATACCCCCTCAAGTCATTTAAAAGGACAACCTTGGCTATCAGTTCAAAGAAAAGATTTCTGGTTCAGAAACCAGAAGGAAAAAAGAAAACCTTAAAGGGGCTTTAAATCTCGTGATTTTTAAGACAATCTGATGATTTTGTGGAGCCTGGTTCGTGATTCTTCAGTGTTTGGGTGTATGTTTTCTTATTAAACACTATCAGTAAAATTACACAATAGAAGCTGTTTGCATCCCTATTGGGAAACTGCAATTTTCCCCTATGTAACAAGCTCAGGGCTCTGTGGGGCTTGGTATATAAGCCAAAAGATTTCTGCATTACAGCATCAGGTTATCATAACCTGCCTCCCCCTCCTTCTTACCCCCAGAACTCATCTATATGCTAATTTAATGTGACTAATGCCGCCCCACAATATAATGGCTCTAATGTTTTCAGGGGAGGAAAGAAAGTGGAAAGAAGCTGATGCTCCCGTTTGATTAGTGCAGTGTCTTCTGACAAAAATCCCAGATTTTCTGATGATAAGGTCTGATTGCATCAGCACCCTGACTACATCTGGTTCAGCATTTGACCAAGCTTGCAGTTAGTCAGGTTTGAGTTTACCTTCCCATGAGCTAAGCACCAGTGAGCTAGGCAAATGTAAAATACATTTTCCTCACCTTGCTTTTGTGGAAATGACTCTAATCAAGCTCAACTCTTTGTTTAAAGGGAAAGACACCACTGTCACTCTTATCGTCAGGGGCTAACAACTACTGTATCTGCATCTGGCAGAGCTCCCCACTGAGTTACAAGATACCTGAACTATCTGGGATTTGGCTCCTGGGCCTTTCTGGTTCAGTCATACAGCCTGGGGAGCTTTTGGTTTCTCCACAAACATGTGCATTGATAGTCCCTCTGCCCCTTTCCCCCTTCCTCCCTCACACTCACTGTAATGCTATTAAGATATCAAGTGCGGCAATTACAACAAGAAAACCCTAATTAGGCAGCAGCAGCTTCTGTAATAAAGGAATCAAAGAAATCTGAAGAAAGAGCTAAGAGGAAAGGCAACAGAGGCTTTCAAATCACAGACTTGTTGTTCTTAAAGGACTACTCTATGCCAATAGTCCTCCATGAATTTCACTTCACCAGCTTTCTCTGTACTTTTCTAGGACAAAAGAAGTAATACCAACATAGAGTCCTGTGGCCATAATCAAATAATAATTGGCCTCGGAGATCACTTATGACAATCAGGGAAGTAATAAGGTTTCTGAATAATTATGAATAATTAGGCACATTTATGAATAATTACACTGTTAATAACTATCTAACACATCCAGTTTTTAAACTGTAATTCAGTCATTATTGATTGGTTAGCCATCATCTTCACTGCTGTTTCCCTACTCATTAACGTCCTGATTCAGCCAGGAGCCCTGCAAAGCTGCATTTATTCTTTTGGCATGTCAGTAAAGACATTTTATTGTTATAGCTTCTGAATTCCAAGAAAGCGGAAAACCTGTTTCATAGAGAATAGGTTTCACTGAGCATAGGGGAGGGACATTTATTGAAAGAAAATGTCCTGGCACTTTCTAAATCTGATATTAAGACAGTGCAAAGACACTATGACGATGAGGAGTGCAGAAAACAGGACTACAGTGCTGTGTCTGGAGCTTCTGACTGTTTAACTCCCTGCATTTGTACTGTGAAGTTTTTGAGGTGTGGACCACCTCATATGAAATGGACTGAACAGAGCTGACTCAAGATGCCCCCAGCGGCACAGGTAGAAACAAACATTGTTTCTTGAAGAAAGAGGGGCCTGGAACATATAATTCCTGCCCTGGGAAGGAACGGGCCAAGGAGATAGGCAGAGTTGCTGCAGCTGCCCCAGCCAGGACCTCAAGCACAGAGCAAGCCTTGCCTGCTGCTGTGGGGAGAGGCCACATGCGCCTGCCCTCCAGCAGTGCAGCAGCCACCACTGCCATTGCTCTGCCGGCAATCCCAGAGTTCGGCCAGAGGCAAAGACCGCAGGATTGCCAGGGCTCTGGCTTTGCCCAATAAGCAGCATTGCCAGGGGAAACTGCTGTTTCTGACTTTCTCCCATCCTCAGCAAACATCTCGTTTGCCTATGTCCGAAGATGTCCCTGGTTACATAAATTAAGTGCCTAAATGGATGCCAGAGTTGCTGGCAAGGTCAATAACAAAAGGTAATACTATATTCACCGTCCAGAACACCTCTGTTTTCAGGGACATTGCATCAGTTTTACACAAATAGGACAGAGTGAGGCCAATCACTCAGAGAAAGCAGATGGAGCATCCTAGCTTTTGAACAAGGAATACATTCTGAACTGTTATTGCTTCTCTGCCTCTTACTTATACAGCACATTTCATCCAGAAGAGCTGGGTCTGACATGGAGAAAATGTGAGTCATGGTCTTGAACAATTTCAATGCATTGAGCCACATGCTACCTACTTTTGGAAAAGCATTCAAGAGAGTAAAAGATACAGATCAGATGCCATGAACTGTAAGTTCCAGTTGGAAAATAAGGTAATGCTGCAGGATGGACATTTGATAGTCCATGAATCCAGGACATTTTACATCAGACTAAAAAAAAAACAACAACCCTTGTAAATTTCTTTTGAATATTTCTAGGGCATGAGTAGCATTCTGAGTGGGTTTTGATGAAATGTCTTTATTTTTCTAGTGCTTAGAAGTCCTGACGTAAAGGGTAGAAAATTACACGGTGGACCTAAAAACAAGTGCTTAAATCACTCCAAGTAGTGCTTCAAAGAAGAGTATTAAAAAATAAATGCCATAGATGAGTACTCTACTTGTATGTTTCTTTACATGTTTATCCATTCCCCTAGAAAGAATGCTGATTCATTTTCCCTTTGGAGGAATTTACTTTCTGCGTTTTCTCCATAGCTTTATAATTAATTTCTGTGCTACAGTGCACTATTTTTGTATTTCACAGGAGAAAAAAAGAAGAAAAAAAGTGTTTTTAACAAAACCATCACTTGCTAAGGTTGTGGCTCAAACCCTCTTTCAACTGCAAGAATCAAAGTAGCCATGATAACCTATGCTATCTCTTTCATAATCATCTTCAAGTGTAGCCTTTCTAATCATCTCCTCCTGAAGGCTCAGAAAGGAGAAGAAAATAAACCAAACCGCTTCGCAGGAAAATGAGTGATTGAATGTTGAATGTTTAAGCTGGATGTGACCATTTCTAAAAAAGCAGGAAAAGGTCCCAACATATAATTCTGAGAAGGCAGCCATGGAAGACTGGCTCTTCTACTTTGGTTTTGACATGCTAAGAAATGGCATGAAAAATGGCTAAGAAAAATGGCACACTTCTCACTTTCAGGAGGGCAGAAATGACAAATCTCTATCAAAGATCTAGAAAAGTCCATTATTTTCTTTTCATATAATGTCTCATTAAACTGTGGAACTCATTACCATCAGATGTTGTGGAGACTAACAGGTTAGATGGATTCAAAAAAGATTGGAGAAGTCCATGTGGGAAAGGTCCATTAGCGGACCAGATGTGACCTCTAGATCACATATTTTAAACTGGAGGAGGTTACAAGTATCCCAGGTTATATATAGGCTTATACTTCTCCCTAAAAGAGCAAATCAAGAAAATTTAGTTTTCTGTGGAGACCTAGATTTTAGCCATTATTCCAGTACCAGGAGTTCATCTTCTCTTTCCTTCCCTATAGCTGTGGACAAGCAAATAGCCTGGGAATTCCCTGGTAGGACATCTGCCTCCATCAGCTGGTGCAGTAGATGCATTCAAGGCCAGAATCTCCTATGTTGTAATCACAGACGACCATTGTTACTGCGTTTTCTGTGGAGACCACATTCATCCCCTCTGCAATGTGTTTGGCTGATGACGTCAGTCCCATCCTCTGGGTGCACGGCAAAGTTCTTCATATTTGGGGAAAGGGGGAAGGGTGCACTGAAAGAAAAATAAAGTTTTTGCTGGGGCTATTTATTTATTTATTGGTGTGCTTTGAAGTGTCAGGTAGCATTCAGAAACCTGTGAGTTTTCTTTCTGGTATTTGTCACTACCGATTGAATTTTGAGTGTGGCGAATATTAATGCTTGAGTAAACGATCAAAGCCCAGCATGGCCACACTGGGAAAAACAAGAAGTAGATGAATGGTTGCTCATTTCCATCTCATGTTGTTTGATTCTGTTTCAAGAGGATTGCTTTTTACTTTGTGTCAGTTTTGTGGTCTACACGAGACTTTTCTTTTTTAATTTGTCCCAACTCTGGGCTATCATTTTATCGAGCTCATTTTTCTAGAGTCTTAACTAGGGCAAGCCGCAGTGTTATGTCTCATATTTGACTGAATGCTGCACCAACCTGCTCCTTCCCAGATCTAGCGCACATCAGCAACCATCATTTCACCAAGCTCTGAAGCACCTATAAAAACATTTTTTTTTCCTGAGCATGAGCACCTATAAGATCTGTCTCCCCAGCATTAGACTCTGCAAGGCTTTTTGTATATTCCCGCTTTCAAGTCATAGAGAAATACCATGTTGCAGCTGGTGTCTGTACCGGGGAGGCAGAGAAACATGAAAGACCAATCTTCTTTCTCTCAAAGTTAAAAAGTCACCTTGCACATAGCCACCTGGGGCCGTCCCAGACCCCGCACCCTCCTCGCCTCTCCCCAGTTGTGTGTGACACTGTGCCCCAGGCCATGCTAACTTCCCCCTGCCCCCACCCCAGCCCACCCTTTCATCTTCAATTTGTTCATCCCCACTCGGAGGATGTCATCGAAAGCAAGGGCCAATTAGCTGAATGTAGTCAGGACACAGTGATTTGGATCCTGTTTTTTGAAAAATAGATCCAAAAGAGTACATTCAAAGTGGTTCCTGACTGCAAACATCAGTGGTGCTGAAATGCTGGCAACCTGGGGCAATGAGTGGCAGAGCAGCAAGAGGACACACGGGGAGGGGGGGGAACCAGGTCTTCAGACTAGTGATGTGGGACATAGTTTTGAGACCACAATGGCTTCCATTAAACATCATTAATGTTTTCAAAAGAGCATGAAATACACACTCATGCTTCCTCCGTTCCCCCTCCCCCATCCCTGTCCCTCTTGCAACACAAAGGGGACCTTCTTTCGTTATATTTGGATAATTATTCTGCTGCCTTCCCTCCTGCTACCCGCTAAACTTCTGTGATTGATGAAGGGAACGCATTGAGAATTTGAGATGAAAAAGTGAAGAGAGAGCAAGGCCGGGCAAATGAGCCAGTGGGTTGAAGCACTTGGGACATTAGAGGGTGTCAAGGATGGCAAATGACTTCATTGAAGTAATGATGATAAACATTTTATCCCAGTGCATATATGTGCATTATACCTAACGATCTCAAGCATAAGTAAGTGAAGAAAGGCACTAAATAAATCATATGAACAGGCCCTAAATGGGAATCCCTAAGGAATGGGATCTGAATTGTAAATGCACGCCTGAATTTCACACATCAAATTACAATAAGGAGATTGATATTTTAAACAGCTCTGTATTTAAAGGGTACTGTATCTAGTCCTGAGGATTTTTCTTTTGCTTAGATTTTTTTTTTCAGTTACACCATGTATGTATACACACACACACACACACACACGCATATATGTGTGTGTGTAAATTCATTAAATGAGGTACTTTGCATATCAGTGGGTTACTCTAGGTTTCATTAGCATCTCAGAGACTGACTAAAAAGTGTTTTCTGCCTGACTGAGATTTTTGAAAGACATAAATGCTCAGGGACAAACTCTTTTCTGTTACACCAAAGAAAATCTCAAAAAAATTCCTTGCTTTAAATGAACTTAGTCTAGACTTGGTCTGATGTAACTGAAAATACAGCCTGACACTTACTGTTACACTTCTTTTATCTCTGTCTCTCCCTCCCTCAAATTGTGGAGCCAAATTCTTAGCTGGTGTCAACCAGCAAAGCTTCGTGACCAGCTGAGCGTGCCTGTTGGCACGAGCCGATTTGGTCCAGTAGCTACACAAGTAGAGAATGGGCTTGGGTATTAAAGGAAACAGGTTTTATGCAGAACAAATTATACTAGAAATGTCATCCCTTTCCCTTCCAGCCTCAGCCATCTTAAAATCACCAAAGTATAACTGCAGTACTATAAACACACAGTAATAAATCTAATAAGGTATGGGAAAGGAAGCTGGAAGAAATTAAAATGTCTAATAAGAGGGTATGTCCTCACAGATAGCACTGGTCCCCACTACATTCTTCAGTGGAAACACAGAAGATAACCATGGAGTTTTAAAACCTCTGGGATTTCAGCTGTTCTCCAGGTTTTCCCATCAGAAGATTTTTTCATGCAGCTAGTAAAGATGATTCTGTCTACGGATATCACAGCCATCCCAGGATCTCCACATCTTTCTCCCAGCAGTTGCACGAGGCGTAGTGTCTGCAATAGAGCTGAATGGCTTTTCCCACCACATTTCTTGACAAGCGGGAGCGCTCTCAGGGCAGAGCTTTGGCAATGCTGCGCCGGAGTTTCCCATGCGGCGTTTCCAGAGCAGAAAGAAGCAGTGAATGAACCACTTAAGTATCAATTCTCCTGACTTTTCCCCAGAGGATTGCCAGCCCTGCACACAGACTTTGTTTCCCAGATCTTGATCTTAAATTGGAAAATACATCCTGGATTTAAATGTAATATATATTGATTCTTTGTGTTGCTGCTAAGGATATGCATTTCCACATGCTTATATATATGTACATTTATACCTGCATACATACTTACATATATGTATGTATGTATATACTCACATATGCACATTGGGTTATTTTGCATTTTGGGAACATTTATATGGCATACCATGCCAAAAGTAAGAAATTTAACCCATCCCCTGATTAAGTCTTACCCATTATGAGGAATCAGGAAAGCAAACACATGAAGCATGTCTTTTTCATTTAAACAAATCCCTCCTGCTACAGCTACTTATAAAAAATAAAATCTATTTATTGAGTTGTAAGCAATTTCCATGTGCTTGGTGGTGTATAAAGCATAGCAAGAGGTAAAGGTCATGGAGTAGCTTCACATATAAGGGCTAGATCCAGACCTCACTGAAGTCCTTCTCTGAAGCCAATTCCAGTCTTACCCTAGAATAGAGCAAGCTTCGAATACTGGGGATGAACTATTTTAATATTTTTTTTCCAAACTTAATCTATTTCAAAGTGTTGCTAAATTATAAATAAGTTTTCCCATCAGCACTGCTACCGTTTTTATTCTTATTTTTACTGGAAAAACAGAATGCCTTTTTGAAATATAAAAAGACACATCCACTTACTCTTTATATTAACAAACTATATTTTCCATAAACTGTAAAAAAAAATAATGTCTTACATCCTATAGTCCCTGCTGGAATGCTCAATCTGTCACTAGAGTTATTTGACTATTGATTAATTTTCAGAAATGTGTTGACACAAACCTTTCTGTGAAACAGTCAGTTCCCTTCTCTTCCATTCCCAAACTGGGATGTCAGATTTTTGCCTTTTTGCATGATTAATGTTGTTTTGAAAGCTTCAAGAATCAATAAACACACTCGCAAGTGGATACATCTGTATTTTAAATGTGTCCTGTTATCTTAGTTTTCTAGTCAATCTGCAAAATATGTTTCCCGTTGGCCTTAATAGGTGTGAGCTGTGCAGAGAGCGATGAGGTAGAAGGTCTTCTGATCTGACTGGGTCCTTGCCATGGAACCAGATCCTCCTTGCAGATTCAGGAATGTGGTGTATCTGGTAAGAGTTCCCTCCAGGACTCCAGCGAGTGTGTTTCTTATTAGATCTTTTTTTTTTTTCTTTTTTTGAAGTACCACTGTTTTCTCTAGCCCATCCTGGAAATATTTTGCATGCCATTGCACAAGAAATAGCCAGTGCAACACATCTCCTCTTCATGTCTTTAGCCAGGAGATAGCTTTACGCTCTCAAATTCCTCTGGCTTCCTTAAATGTTCAGCGTATTCAGTGTACTGCAGGATCAAACCTTCAGTGGATATCCCTTGGGAAATCAAAAGAAAGATTCCTTCAAGCCAGCTAGCATCATATATATTCAATGAACACAAAGGGAATGAGACAGAGCATAATCCAGCATTTGAGGGATTTTACTGGCCTGATATTGCAAGGATCATGTTAGTGCATGCTGAGAAACACTGCAAGATTTGTGAGGGCTAAATGTGTGTGCTCTGTCAATGTAGGCATCTGCCCTTTAAGTGGTCACAGTACTCCTGTTTCCTAACTCAGAATCAGAAACTGGTTGCCAAACTGAATGAGCCTGGCCTGCACTAATCCTTCAATATGCTACAGTCTGGAGGTGGGGACAGAAACATTTTACTGGCAGGATTCCTTTTTCTCCTCAACAGAGTTGATACTGTGTGTTTGAAACTTTGCAGAAGCATGGAATATTAGTCCCAGTCCTGGAAAAATGGATCAGTGGATGGGAATATGTCATAACCTGTAAAATCCATTTATAGTTGTTGCCAGCAACTTATATAACATTTGTGGTGTCTCTGCAACCTCTCATACTGTTCTGAAAGTTATTACATATCTGTATGAGACTGTGTGTGCCTCTGTGGTCTAAGCCATAACTAGAAAATAGTTATGTCACAGTAAACGCAGAATCTGAATGCAGGAGCAGCAATCCATTCCAGGAGAAAGGTGGGCAGAGGGGTAGGAGGAAAACCTGCTGAAAAGCACAGTTAAACCCTTTGTGCTCTGGAAATGAATCTGGTTTTGGTGCTGGGGGCTGAGTTTGTGTTGATGCACAAAAGTAAAACAAGAGTATTCAGACAAGTGGAACATGATCTGATAAGCCTGGAAATGACTCTGCCAGGTTATCCAGCCTGAATGACACCCCTGTCTGTGTCCTTTCAGCACGTTTGATTTGAGCACGAGCTTCCCAGAGGAAGGCTTTTCCTGTGCTTTCTGTCCTGCTTCACTACTTCACAAACTCCCTGATGGTAGAAGCAGTGCAGGTTTATATGAGAGGAGAGCTATACGCTTTTCTTGGAGGGACAATATTTCTTCTGGTTTGTTTTTTTTTTTTTCAGCGTTGTAACCTGGCTGTCCTTTCAATATGGTACAAACTGAGCCTTTTCCTTACTCTGCCAGCTTAATAGAGTAATGAAGTTGTGCCTTTCATTTATTAGATGCTTGAACTCTGTGTGCATACTCTTTATCTGTATATGAACAGATAAAACCAGAAAGAGGTCTACTCAGGTTTTCCAATATGAAGAAGATGAAACAATTTTTATAGACTTCCCAGAGTACAATTTCATTAAGGTTGATATCCATTGAATGAAACTTTTGCAAAATGTATATCCTTATTACATGAATAAAATGCAACAAGATTTGTGCCTGAAGATTCATAGATATGAATAATGTTCACACAATACCAAATTTCACTAAACCGAATATAAAGATTTATATTTGAGCTATAGTCTTCAATTTGCACAATTTATGCCCTAGCGGTTGCATGACTGCATTTATCAGAAAGGGGCTGTTCTTCTTGGGAGGTCATTCTACTAAAGCTTGTGATCATTTGGCTCTTGATCAGTGAAATGAACTGAATCTCATTTTCTGTGTCTGTCTCTTCATATGTTTTCCACCTTCATATGCTTTAACTCTGGCAAGAAGAATACATATTTCAAATCAGGATATGAATCACCTGCCCATGAATCAGCCAAATACAGGCTCTGCCCTTAGCACCGTCTTTAACATTTCTCCTAGACATGATAGTTGTCCTACCCACAATACACATGACTTTTAGAAATCTTAAATGTTTTTACATGGAAAAGTAAATAGTCCCCACTCTTGTTCTGTAAGTTTCATCCTGTATCAGATGATTGTGTAAGTAAGTGTTTACTTCTGAGCAATATCAGACACATTATAAGTGGGTGGGAGATCAGCAATCCTTAGATAGTCTTCAGACTCATATTGATGCCTTCAAAGCTCTTATTGCGTACCCATTACCACTGATCAAATAGTATTGCCTTTGGAAGAGGGATCTTGGCTCAAGTCTGAAAATTACCGAAGCTTAGGAGAACTAGCATAAGGATGCAAATGTGAACAAGTTGACTCTATTGGGCTATGGCAAATAATGAAGATCATCAATACAGTCTCATTAATGCCACCACTTATCCCTGAAAGAAACCTTATTGGCTGCTGCGATACCAGTTGCATTAATCAATTAACAAATAATGCTTTCATCTTAATAAGAAAAAGCAGAATCGTCTTAAGTAGAAATAGCATGCTAGAATAGAAATAGCCAGATAACCATCTCTTTGTTAAAATAAAACAGGGTAGAGCTCTTCATACTTTTTCTAAAAATATGGTTTTGGTTTAAAATAGCAAAAATGAAAATTAAAGGGAAAGGATCACCGAAAGCACCTTTTTGTTTCATGACTGATGCCTCTTCTGCAGCTGCAAGCACATTCTCCGTAATCTCTAGCAGTGCAGAAGAAAGAGAGCCTTCAGGTGAAAGGTTACCTACATTTATAATGTCAGGCACTGAGACTGGTGAGGTAAAAGGTAAATGGTAATTTTATCATTAGCGTGCCTGACCCCTTGCCCCCACCATATCTCATAGGAGACGTTAAGAACGGCTCACCTGTCAAGATGCAAACACTTAAAGGTCAATGCGCACAGAAATCTTCAAGAGCTTACAACTGAATTGCTGACACCTTTTATTATCACCGCTTAAATAAATGATTCAAGTGGCAAGACAAGGGAAAGATTGGTTTAATGTGAAGATTTACACGAGGAATTCTTGGGGCATTATTTTCTAAACTCTGACTACATAGATATGATTTTTTAATTTTAGAAGTGTGTGAACAATGAGGTGGATTTCACATCATTTACAGGAGTTTAAATATATATTCCTCTTTTGCAAGGCTTTCCAGCACTGCACAAGGAGGAAGTTCTGCTTTCATTGGAGCAGTGAATGCACATTCTGGGATCCACTGTCCTCCTAGTGTACAACTTTAGAAAACTCGTTTGAACTCTGTGCATGAGAAGTGGATAGTTATGACTTAAGAGGATGGGAGGATATCTTGCAAACTAATCACAAATTTTTTCAAACACTTGCTACACTCCATTGTTACTTAATGAAGTAACTGGGTAAAGATCCTTTCCTCTTTTTCCAAGTTGTTTTCACACTGAAAAGCTCTGAAGTGTGGACACATCAGCACCAGGGTTTGGAAGAGCACCAGGGTTCACCGATGCATGCAATACCTACAGGATCAGCAAGTGTAATTCTAAGGGGTGAGTGTAATTTACTCCTGACACAATGTACCACACCTCCTGTTGTTACTAAAAGGGCCAGTCAGGTATACAGGGCCCCTGAGAGTGACCCGCTTAGAGCTGATGCTCTGTAATACAAAAGCAATACTTTTGTATTGCTACTGTAATGGATAGTCAGACAGCAGTGATGTGTGTTGATCAGGGCAGAGAAATGGATATTTCTCTGATTCTGCTGCTCATCAGATGCTGAGTAAGTCAGTCATTTCTGAGTGAGGGTACTTTAGTTTTAGGGAGCTCTCACAGCAGTACAAAGAAGAAATGTGAAGCAGAACGGAGGTAGGTGGCTTATGTTACCTGAAAAGCAGACCTCACTTTTTTGTGCTGACCAGGTTCACAATCTCATAGCTCTGTAAGATCTCCTAGAATTAATCCCCTTTTCTTACTGTTGTTACATTGCTTGATATTTCCAGTGAAACCATACCAAAACTTGTGCAAGTGAGTTGCCCTGAAGGGAGGAGATATGTTCCTTTTTGCAGGGCTGTCGATGGTGAAGTGAGAGCACCAGTTTGGCACTGGTGTGTGGTTAGGGCTTGATGTTGCTTGAATGGTGAGTGATTTGAGATAGGTGTACATGTTAAAACAGCCTTACCTAGAGGGTTATAATTCTTGATCAGTAGGGGATACCCTGAGCATCCACCCCTATAAAGTAGCAATATTTTTAGTTTGACAACTACAGACACAGCAACTGATTATTAGCATGTGATGCAAGCCCTCCTGCATCTATATCTCTTTTGTCCTCCCCACACAGTGATCACTGTTCTCATTAATCTGCTGTCCTCTGCCTTGTCTCCATCTACTCTGTCTCTCCTCAGAAAGAATATATTAACTTCCTTTGACTTAGTGACCTTCAAATTTACTTCTCCAGGTAATGTTCCACATACTTGTCCAACATATTTCATGAAACTTCTTCCTGAAACAGTTGCATACCACTGAAGCTATCTAATGAAAAGCTTCATTTCTCCTTCCCACGTATCACCTGTATCACTAGCACACTATGGTGCTTGCACTTTTTTCCTGTATTATTTTGTTTCTGGCATCTTGTTGCTGTGCTGCATAAAGAAGTAATGCAATAATAAAAGAAGGTTAAGTGAGAAAAAAAAAATGGTGAGTGCCCAAAGAACGCTTATTTCCCTTTCATATTTAAAAAAAAAAACAGCGATCAAAAACAGGGAGTGGAGTAAAAGTACAAACAGTGTTTATGAAAAATAGATTTTTCATAGAAGCCCTTGTCATCCAAGTGCTTTGCTAGGAACAACAGCAGATAAGCCACACATCCCTAGCTGTCTGCACCACAGCAATACTTACAGAGAATTAAGGCATTGCTACAAGAGGGTGCACCTACTGAGTGTAGAACTCAGGACAGACACCTCTCCCACTTCTGTTTTTGAGCAAATCTCTTACTTTTTTTCCCAACAATGCCCTACAATAAGAGATCTGGTCATAAGTGACTTTCTTTGGTTTCATTGTTGTAATGTAATTCTATTTAGAAACATATCAGTAAATGTAATCGCAAGGCTGCAATCTCACTTTGGCTTTCACATTTATAAAATGAGAGACAATGTTGCACCTGCAGAGGGTTGCTAGGTATACAGCTGAAATGCAATTTAAGACAGCATTTTTCTATTCTTTATTAATAATCCCTCTTTATTAATAATAATTATTAATAATAATTATTTATTATTATCTTCATTCTTACTAACTGTGAAGCTCAAGGACACCAGCGATTACTAAGTATTTAATTTTTAGTGAAATGCAGTATTTCATATTTATTTGCCATCCTCTGCGAAACTGCTTACTGTCTGCAGGCAGACATTTTGGGAGAGAAGAGAAATGACCATCTATCAAAGTTTTTGGAATCGCAAAGTCCTCAACAGAAATGGGAATGGACTCTAAATCACTTAGCACTTTAGGAAGGTTCATCTAAGGCTTGAATGATCTTGAACTTTGACTGGCAACACAGGACAGCAGGTTCTTCAACTTATTGAAAAGCATCTGCTTTCCCAATAATTCTGCATCCTTGGCTAGCATCCCTGCTAGGATATTTTCCATCACCGCTACCTGCAAGGCAGGTTCATCATCAGTGGAAGATAAAAAGCAAGGGGAGCACTAAGTTCATGCAGTCCTGGTATACTTAGTGCCACAGCATGTAATATTATTAAAGTAGGGCTCTGCATGACAAGATGCCTAAAAACTCAGTGACCAATGGCACCTTCTCCACAGAAGCACCTGACTGCATAGGCAGAGCACAAATAGACACTCACATGCCAGAGGTATCAGAGATTTCCCTGGAGCAGACCACGACTGAACCACAGATTTAACTATGACTAACTTTACACAAGCAAGTTAGCTCAGCGGGACTTAAACTTATCCTGACGCTTAAGCACTTAGCTGAGTCAAGTATGTAATGAGTGAAGTGCTGGAATTACAGTTGCCATTTCATAAAAGGAACCATATAAAAATATAAACTTTTGGAGCCAACTACAGCTTTCTACCTGCACAGCTGTTTTTATGGAATTTAACACATAGAACAAAACCGTACAAAAAGCAATCTTTTTTGCCTTGCATTGGTCTTGTGCATCAAAAACCCTGTACTATCTCAATTTTAACCATGCATGATTAAGATATTGTAAAATGGTTTATAACCATTATAAAAATATTTTCACTTTTTTATCTGACCACCTGAGGAAGACACCTGGTAGTAATAAAATTATTTTTACTACATGCCTTTCAGGACACAAGAGAAATAAAACACTTTCTTTTTTATGCAAGTATTATACAACTGTGCTTAAGCAAAACATCTGTTATGCCTCACCGAAATCAAAGAGCCACCTTTTTATGTTGCTTAGTTGTTTTTCTTGTTTGTTTGTTTTGAATTATTTATTTTCCATACCATCAGAAGCATGCAAAGAGTAACCAACAGGTGATATCAGCCTAGCAAACACTCTAAAAGCTTAAAGAGATAGAAGCTTCCTTGTTTGCTGTTTCTTTTTGGATCATACTGGCCCCTATTTGAAATCTGATTGTGAACATGTGCAGAACATGCCACTGCCTCTGATGCTAACTGGTTTCTTGCACGTGTGGAAATAGACTCCACTTACTATGGAAAGTAAGCATCTGTTGCTGCTCCTGTCTGGATGTTGACATGTTAGATAATAAAGACAGAGATTCTTGATTTTGTGATATGGTACTGCTGATGGTACACCAGCTACTTAAAGGTGGAATGTGACAAAATATATCCAACTCACCACCTTTTTCCTGCAGAGAAGGACAACAGATCCACTTGCACCTCTCCACGAAGCTGGAAGATGTTGTTCTGACTGTTTCCAAGACATGGAAGAAGGCAGAGCTGCCTAGGGGCATGCTCACTTTCATATCAGTTGATACACGCTTCCATAACCTCCACCATGGTGTAAAACATATCTCATTCTGTATGCACTAGGAAGTAAAATTGAGAAAACCCTGGGCTGAGTATTCTGAAACACTCTTGGCTTGAGGTGCTTGATATTCCATTTCAGGATCAGGCCTCCCTTTCTTTCTCTGTATATCCATAGATGAATACAAAGTGGGTGCAGATCACAGGTATCCTGATGTGGAAGTATCTGATGCTTACTTTACCTCAATGGAAGTGCCAAAACAACAGTGCAAAGGAATGGAGCATTTGGTCCCAGGACTTCAGGATAATGGTTGCTCTTAAATGTGGTTACAAGTCTTTTAAGTATCTCTTTCCTCCATGCTTCTGCCTCCCCACAATGCACTTTCTTGTGCACATTTGTGGAATCAGACCTCAGTGCAGTGGAGGAGACAGACAGTCAGACTAATTTATTCTAATACCTCCTAACACACACCAATTTTTCTTTGTTGCTTTGTTTCTTAATAATCTCCAAGTGCAAAATATGTAGGAAGCCACGCGTAAATTCTGGTTATAGTGTCATCGCCTAAGAGGCAAACACAGGCAGGAGCATTTTTATGGAAGAAAAAAAAGAACATCCAATTTTCCACTACAAAACAGGTGCACTCAGATTTTCAAAGTACATCACACTTGTCTCTCTTGTTTATTTAATCCTAATTTATTGGATCAAGACAAAGAATAGTACAGTTTGGTTTTCTGGCATGTTCATGTCCACAGCAAAAAGAAGGTCATTGCATTTGGGTACTAATCTACCAGTGCAGTAAGCCGTGATTAAAATGTCTCAGTAATGTTCTCAAAAAAGCATTACAACTGCTTGAATCCATATCCATCCATGGCCAGAGAAGAGGGGATGCTAGTCTGGTTTGGTTAAATAGATATAAACTTATTCCCCAGTCAGTCAGCTAGAGCAGCAGCCCTGCATTTCAGTGAGCTAAATAAAAAGATTGCCTGGGGTCAGGATAAAAGCAAAGGTACACAGGACCATGAAATAGTTTTCACCATTATCATTTCACTTCAGAGGACCCAATAGAGCTCTCACCGGGCATCATAAGCGACCTCAGCTCTCCCTATAAGTTTCTTATGCCTCTAAATTTATTATAATGTTCACCAAGAATGTGATGGGTTAAACAAGGAGGATAACTGGGGGCTGGGGAGGTGTTTTGGCTTTGTGTTATGCTCTAGTTCTGTCAAGGAGTCTGAGCTTTGGACAGATAAGCAGGGAGGGAGGGAGTCCTTAGAATAAAGTGAAGGTACCATGCAAAGAAGCTCTCTCTGTTCAACTTCTGGGTGAAGTTCTCTGTGCCTGAGCCACGCTTCCCCTGCTGCCGCTGCTGTGGCTTCTCCTGTTTTTTTCATAATCGTCCCCGTTATGAGTCTTTGTTCACAAAGGTGGAAAACACGGAGGGCTCTAATGATGCATTATCACAGGTCAGAGAATGAACCACATAAATCTCCCTGGCATTTGCCTCCACACAATACCTCTAAAAGGACAGCAGCATTCCTTAAAGATGCAGCTTTTCCCCAGTTAAAGAGGGCTCCACAAGGCAATGTACCTGTGGGCTTTTGCCAGGCTAATCACCTTTTCCTCTCGCTGCTCCTTGGACAGCTCCGACCTTGCCTGCTTTTCTTCAGTCTGCCGTGTTTTCTGTAATGAAGACTAGAATTCAATTGTACATCTGGGACTAATAGCTTTTAAACCTAAATTATTTCTCAGCTGCAGTTACAGTCAGGTTGTCATAAACATGCAATCAGTGCAGTACAGAGAGGAAGATGCCTTCACTGTAAAAGCCATTTTGAAAGCAAAACTTCAGTCTCATTTAAAGATGTTATTGTTGTTATATTTGGAGACTGATGGAGCTGTGTTTGAAGACCACGTCAGTTCTGCAATTGGCTTAGTTTAAATCAACAGAAAAGAAACCTGGATTGTACAGAAGAGTGAGAGCACGACTATGTATAAAATGTCAGTAATCAATGGCAGTTGTGTTATTGTCATGACAGTATGATGGCAGTTCAGTGAAGCAATTATGAATTTTTCATAATGCCAATGAAAGCAAAGACTTTCAAAGAAATAATAAGGTTTATTTTATTTTACACAAAAAGTTACCAAGGATAGGATAGGATGGAATAGAATAGAACAGAACAGAACAGAACAGAATACAATAACTTTGCCATATACCCCAAGAAGTATCTAGTTTTTTAAACAAAGACCATTGTACAGCTTCTCTGCTGTTGTAAATGGAAAAGCAACACCACTGAAGTCAATGCACTACTTTAGACCAGCTGAGTATTGGAAATTTGCAGCTCAATTTATGATGACTTGTTTCACAGGTAGACGTTACACTACTGTTAATTGTATGGAAGACATCACCATTCTCATTTTGTAGGAATCTAAATCCCCTTTCCTTGCACCCTGCATTGGAATTACCTGCTGGACATGGGAAGAAAACAGTGAATTGGGCACTAGATGACTGCTCATGATTTTGCCAAAATAATGGCAGTTGTTCTTAGGGCACCGCTGGCCATACAGGACCAGTTCCTGGTAGGTCCTGCTGTCTTTGAGTCATCCATTGTTACATGTTTATATTGCAATACATAATCAAGTGTAATTTAACTAGAAGGTCGTTCCCTTGCAAAGCAAAAAGTCAATGCAAGCAGTGCTGGCCCCCAGTGGGCTACCCGTCCTGTTATTATAACTGGACTCACAATAGACTCGGATTGTGTGTTTAGGGAATATGGCTTGTGCAGACTTTCTTCCTCTCCATCCTGAGAAGGATCCTATAGTCTTGTGGGTGTTCTGGCAGACTCCTAATAAAATTGTTTTCCTGTTCTCCATTTCTTTCTGATGGTTTGACTACTTAACTACAGAAAGACTGGTAAATGGGAGCCAATAGCCACAGGAAGTAGTAAACTGGTAGGTAAAGGTTGTTCTAGGTACGCTGGTTTGTGTGTGCAATGCAGATGTGAATTCAATGACAAGACACAAAGCCATAGTGGAAACAGGTGTCATTATTTCTACTGTTCCCAGAACTAATTTTTCAGAATGAAATCCCATTTATTTTTGCACAATGACCATGTATTTATTTCTCTCTTGCTTAATTTGTGCTTCATCCTGCCTCCTGAAGAACGGTTTTGCAGCTGTTAACATAAGCAGGATCTTTCCTTCTATTTCCAGACTAAAGATTGCACGTATTTCTTTTCTAGGTCTTCTCAGAACAGCATATTTTCTCATCATGACACCTCTAGACTGACTAGCAATCATTTTCTATCAAGCTCAATTTTTACTTATGATTTTTAAACAAATTTATCTATATCACAAAACCATTTACAGCTGTGTTCCTCAATCTTCTTATTTTACATTCTCTTTCATGAACATTCAGATCTGGTGATCAAAGGCTCTTAATCGGTCCCTTGTTAAAACAAAACTCTTTGGGTGTTGGGCTTTGACTTCCTTTGCATTGCACTCACAGGATTATCTTTCTTTTAGTCATACAATTTTATAAATCCCATTGCATTTAGTTAGTTCCAAAGCAGAACTGAAAGCTTTTTTTCAGGGTCTTGTTCCTTCTTACAATGCCAGTGGGAATGAAGTTGCTCTGTAGACCCTAACATGCTGATCATACTGGCTTCTTCATAAACAGCTATGAGATATTTGGTGTGAAGAATAATAAAATAATAATAATAATAGTGCTCATATTGAATTTGCATTGCATGATACACATCTCTCCCAGCAGAGTAGCAGGTTTTGCTAACCAGTATTTCATGACAGCTGTATCTTACTTCCTATGCACACAGCAAGGGGTCGGCTGAGAGAAGGAGCCTTTGCACGACGTATTTAAAGTATATACACAATGAAGTTAAGTGTATACAATCATCAGCAAACGTTGGTGAATCTGAAAACAGACACAAAGCAGACACATGGAATTCTGCATCCATCAGTAAAGATGGTAACACAGCTGACTCCATGGACAAGAATGACATCTGCTGAGGAACCTCCAGTGATGGACATCAAGCTAATGACATTTATCTGCTGAGAACTCGGAGTGAGAAGCGCATTAGAGAAGAGGGTTAGAGAAAGAATGAGAAAATGAGTCTTTGTGCACACAGCTAGATTACCCGCTGCTTCCAAAGCATTTTGGTTAATACTTCTCCTAATGAAGACCTAGGATAATTTCAGAATCAAGGAATATCCAGGATGTGGCAAATGAACCAAAACTAAAAAGTATTTTCCCAACGATAAACAAGTTACCAGGTAAGAAATAAGAAAAGAAAATTTCCTCCATCTCTGATAAGGCTGTAAAACTGTAATTGCTGAAGTTGCATCTAACTCTCCTGTTCAACTGTACCAACTCCTGAAAAAGCACCGCTTCCAGCTTTCATTGCCTGCATTCTTTTTATCCTTGTCATCATGTTGTCACCAGGTTTATCAAAAATATGGCATAACCAACCAACCTTTCACCTGGGAATACAAAAATGTCGATCATACAAGTGTTTTCTGTGACTCTAAGTATAGCTGATAATAAAATGGTGCTTTGTACAAGAATGTGCTTTGTACAATAAAGATGTCACCAGGCACTTTATTATTGACTCCAGTGCCTATCAGTAATGGTAAGATTGATGTAATACAAAAGTATGTACCTAGGCCACTTTTTTTACTTAACAGCACTGATGCTTAGTCCAGCTGTGTCTTAAGTGTGTACCTAACATGAAGTGTGAAACTCATCTAATTCAAGTTCATAGAGCCCCTCAGCTGTTCAAGGATTTTTGCAAAATCAGGACTTGAATACGAAAGCCTGTCTTTTTAGGCAAAATGAAGACTCAACAACAGTTTAAGGAGTTGTTATCCTGCCATTCCTACAAATTAATGCCATCAAAATACTTCACCCATTTACCATCCTTTCTTTTGCATTAATTTGCTTACAGACTTGTTTTTGCCAGCTCCTCTGAATTATTGAGGCATATGTAAGAGTAATAGAATGGAAATATGTTGTAATTAAAAGGTAAGGGTTTGAAGACAGGAGCTTTCCCTTCTTGTTTGCTAGCAAGCATGAGATATGTTGTCACTCTTCATAGAGTTAAGAGTCATCCTTCCTATGCACATAAAACGTTCAGTACAGTTCAAGGTGCAACAATGCCTCTTTGATTCATGATATTTATCTCCACAAAATATATCTGTATGTCTGTCATGTTTGT
This sequence comes from Platalea leucorodia, assembly GCF_965183815.1. Lineage (NCBI taxonomy): Eukaryota > Metazoa > Chordata > Aves > Pelecaniformes > Threskiornithidae > Platalea > Platalea leucorodia. The sequence continues at coordinate 95,721,489 of NC_138823.1, read as the reverse complement.
GCTATGTAAATGGAGCCATTTCAGTGTGCAGCTATCAAATGTAATTTCTTTTAACTGGAACAGTACTGCTTCACAAGTAATTGTGCTATATAGTAGATGAAGTCCTGAAAGAGAATAGTTCAGCTTTTATATAAGTACATGTGATGAATGAACAGTAGAATCAGCTGAGTCAGTAATCAATGGTTGACTACAAAATACATATGTCTGGGAATCCAATAAATTGATTTATTTTCAGAAATCACATCTTATGTTGAATGTAGTGTTTATCAGCATTAATCTTCAATACTGGCTGCCAGTGGGGCTGTAAGTTATTCATTTGTGCGAGCTCCCTGATTGATGTTGTTCATACAAACTTCTATTCTCAAAGCAATATCTACATGGAAAAAACATTTCACCATGATTAAGAGAATTATTGATGTTTTCACTGTTAGGCAGTAACATCTCGTCTAGGATTCACAAATAGTGGCAGATTCAGTAGCTTCAAGTTTTAGACATTTGTGGCAGAATTCTGGATTCAAATCATAGGATGAGACTACAGGCAAAGCACAAAACTTGCAGCGCAGAGGATCAGGAGATTCAGATAGCATTAATCCAACTTTATGCCTTCACAGTTCTGCTTAGGGTTAAACCCTTGACACTTGCTGGTATGAAATCCAAGCTGAGGTACTGAGAAACACTGTCCACACCCAGTGAAACACCCATGCAGAGGAACCTCTGACCTGCTCACTCTGACCTCCTCTACTGCCCCATTCATGCCCCCACCACAAAACTAGAAAGTGCGGAGAGGATCTTCTTGGAGTGTTTTAATTCTTACGTTACAGACATTCTCCATATGCCAGATAAGAGGCTTTTACATCTCACTTGTCTAAAGAAAATAAAGCGAAATGGGCATTACTATTTATTTCTCTGTCTTTATATCTACTTTCATATCCTAACCACCTATCCTGCTTATTTTTCTAGCCAATTTTTGAATTTCCTTTACAATATTTTAGCTTTCTTTCTTACAAATCAGCTTTAGTTCTGTATCTTTTTTTACCTGTATCTGTATTTTCATTATATATTTAGCAATACATTACTGAAGGACGACTGTTGTTGGTTTTAGGGGATATTTGTTTGAGTGATTCTTGCTTTTTTTATTGGATGTCAACAGGAGGGGAACTGGGAAGTTTTTTTCATTTAAATATACGCACAGTTTGGACTGAAGTGTGAGGTCTGACTGATCTGGTCAAATATTAGGATCCACAGGAATTTTATAATAACATCAATCACATATTCCTCCCTTTTAGCCAGATAGTACACCTCTGAGTTACATATTTTAGCTTCCCAAGGGTTAATTATTTTAGCTTTGTAGTCTAATTCTGAATATCAACCCTAGGTTTAAACCCTGGAGTGTGGATCTGAGAAATTGTCTTCTGCTAATCCAACTCCCCAGAGGCATTTTAGGTGATTACAGTCGTTCTTGCTGTAATTTATATAATTATAGAAAATCTGATTTTTCTTGGTTGTCTTTTTTTTTTTCCCATTTGTCTCCTGTTGCCTGGCCCGAAATAGAAGGCAGAGATTTCATTTATGCTGCTAGATATGTAAGTGTATGTATTTTCCCCAAGCTGTTTTATTGATCATGGGATGTTGTGGTGATGATTTACCAAGTGACATCTTTAGAAAAACATATCTGTGCTGAACTTCCCATGCAGGTGGACGTGAGAGTCAAGATAAGGGAACAAAACAGCATAGCATGCATCATCAACCCTGTAAAAGTGTAGTATATTAAAGGATACCACCATGTGGAGGCCACAGTCAGTGTACATATTGCAACAAACCAGTCCAGTGAACAGGACTGGAGCTTGTGGGTGGCTTAACAGAGGATTAACAGTGCAGTACACGATGTCTTTCCATTCCAGGGGAAACAAGCACTGTGGGGAGAGGTTGTATTTTGTATTATGCCAATTGATAAAGTTAAAAAGAGTACAGGCTTTCAGGCTTTGAATTGTATCACCGAATTAACTTATATCCTCAGATCATCATTATTTCAAAAACCCTAGTAGGTAATTTCTAAACCTGAGTAGAGAGAAAGGCTTCCAACCTTTTTCTGAGATGAGAGGCAAGAGGAGTTAAGTGTTTACAGATCCTTGCTTGCTCACATAACTCCTGGAACGGGTCATCGTGCAGGAAGGGTTATTGGTGCCAGGGTCCTGGGGGTACTAACAAGCCATAATGGCTGTGGCCAGCCTCACTGGGTGCCTCCACCCCGCACCCTGCCCAGGACGTGACTGAGCTTCCCCTGCCATCTTTCTTAGGGCTGTGGAGGAGCAGGGTAGTACCTTCCCTGTGCAGCTCCAGAGAACACAGACTTGGTGCATGCACGTGGGCCAACTGGTGGAGGACAGAAGTCTGACACCTGGGGCCTCCCTGCCTCTGGAGTAAGTAGCACGGCTGTCTGGAAGGGCTGGACACTATAGCATAGGGGAGCAGAAGAGCATTTCATTCATGATGGAAGAAAACCTGGGTCTTGGATGCCTCTGAAATTTCCCTGTTGTCATAAAGACTTTTTTTCTGTCTCTATCCAGAAAACCTGTCTTGTGTGGCCCAAGCTGCCACGAGTTGCCTAATCTCTCCTTACAGCCCTGCATCCTCATTTCAGACCATCTTTCTCTCGTAATGCAGTGCATGTAAGTAAGTACTGTGCTGGGATTTCTAGGAGGTGTCCGATTCCATACTCAAGCTATGCCAGCCCTTGAAGAGGTTGCATTAAAAAAAAAAAAAAAAAAAACACCCGAACAAAAACCACAACAAAAACCTGAGGTCCACAGCAAACAAAATCAGACTCAAGATCCTCCACAAAGCACAAAGACAACAACTATGCACAGCTCAGAAGATACCAGATTGACAATAGTTTATTGGCACTCCTTTTTGACAACCTTAGCAAAGACATAATACAGCACAGCCATGAAGTGTGTTTTATCCTCCTTTGTTATGGTCCACGCTGTAGAGGAAAGGAGCATTATGGCAACAAGGGGACATGGAGAAGCCTATATTCAGCATTGTATGGATAGATAGTGATATAATCAATGATTAAAAAAATGGAAAATATATATATTTTTAATATGGCTTAAAATGTTGGAAGGGGAAAGGAAGCCTATTATTTCAACTGATTTTTAGATTTTATTCTAGCAACACGTAACAATTTTCCTTGAGAAGAATGTTTTAGATTCACAGAACTGGGACAACTTTATTCTGCTTCTCTTGTGCACCATAGAGTGCCTGGATTGAAAAAGATCCCAGTTCAAGTCTTGGCTCTCCTGGGAATGGCTCTGAATATTCCTCTGAGTATTCAGAGGAGGTTTTAGCTCCTGCTGAAATGCTTCCACTTCTTGTGAAACACTTAAATACTCTTTAGAGCACATCAAGGGGAGTGTGAGAATGACCTGATAGCTGGTCACCAGGAAACCCTCCCAAGAAATGGAATTGATTGCAATAGAGAGAGAGAGAGAGAGAGAGAGAGAGAGATGGAAGCCATCTCCTGTCTGCTGTGCTGTTCTGCTCTGTGGATGCAGGCAGGACTTTAGTCTCCAGCTCTGAAAGCACAGGATCTAAGAGCAGAAGGGAAGAGGAAAAGAAAAACTACTTTGCACAAATTCCTTTTGCTCTCCATCCAAGTATGGATCTATTCGAAATCTTTCTGAAAAAAAAGAGATAATATTTTTGGTGGGAGCTAGATCAGATCCTCAGAAGTGAACACTTGGCGGAACTGGGAATTTTGCCCTGGGAAGGAACTCATGGCTGTAATTCTCCCCTGCATTCAGCTTCATGGCAGTGTAACACCAACCACAATGGCCCTTTGTTAGCATAACACAAAAATGAGTCCTGTAGTGGTTTAGTTACTTAAAAGAATCAGAATTCAACAAAAAATAGTAGTGCTTGCTTTAGTGTTAGACTTCATGGGGTTTGATTCACAGTATTTTTGTATTTATCGGTAAGTAATTAATATCATGGTGCGCAAAGTAACTAACATAGCTTTAAGCCACTAGATTCCTTTGGGTTTCCTCCCACTCTGCCATTCCAACAAAGAACAGGTGAATGAGTATTTAATATATTTTTTTATTGGGAAATATTATTCCTTAGCAATTTGCTTGTATTAAGGAGCAGATAATACACTATGTTCAGGACAATATTTATTTGTAGCGGTTCACCACCTTACGAAATACTTACGAAATATTTCTTGCCTTTTCCATTCTCTCCCTCCCCTACAGCTTTATTTTTATTACAAGTTTTTATATTTGTTATTAGTAGTAAAACACTATTAACTAGATATTTAGTTGGTGTCAACTGGATCTGGCCCTGTAAGCTCTACTTGTCCCATTAAAAAATAGGCAGTGTGTGACTGAAAAGCAGAAGGAAAGTAATCACTGTTAAATCATCAAGTAGGTTATTGCTTTTCTCACTCATCCCTCTCCACCTCACCCACACACACTAAAAAAAAATCAAGACAAGCAAGGTTTTCAAATCATATATTCCTTCAGCAATAATAAGCTGGTTGATGCTTAAAGCCTCTCACCAACCTTAATCCCCTAAATCCCTTGCATGCCATAGCAAATTGAAATTCAGTTGGGGCTGTCCAGCCTTGTAAAGACAAACCATCCTTCATCAAAGAGGTGTCTGTATTGATAAATTGCTCCCTTCATACGCATGACACTATCTCTAAAAGTGATTTGTGTACATTAGGACAGCAGAAAAAGATGAAACGAAAAACCCTTAAGAGTAAACTAAGATGAATAATAAAAAAGATTACTTGGAGCAGTCAAGTAGCTTTTTACAGAATCAAATTTGGGGAAGAGTCATTCATTGCATCTCTGTAAAACACAAGTCCTGCATATAGGTACAGCAGATATGACTTACCATGGATGTAAAACCCACTGTGGAATTGCTCAGATGGGCTTGCAAAGCTATTGTGGGGATGGAGTTCAGGAGGGCAAAATACTGAGCAAATGGAATGAATTCTTCTGTTGTCTGATTGAAAGCAAACATATTACAACATTAACAAGTATTTTGATTCCCGCTGTTCTAGTGCAGCTGGGATGAAATCTTAAGATGTTGTTGTGGTTTATCCAATGCGCAAGCTCATTTTTCTCCTAGGGAAGCACAACTCTGGCTGCTGCTGTTGCTGCTGTCTTCCAATTTGAACTTGCCTGTCCTGAGTAGCTATTCTTCATTGCTTTTTGCAGTGCTCCTAATATAACACACTTTGAGAAAGGTTTGTTCCTGTCATTGATTTTCACAGCAACTGCTGCTTGGGATGTAGAATGCTGTGCTGCTCCGGGTACTTCAGGTGTCTCTATGTTTTTGTGATTAAGAAGTCTAAAGAAACAAAAGCTAAGGGAAAGTGAATACATGATAAAGTAGAGGATTAACAGGGATTGGACAGTAGGATGGGAAAGAGACAAAAATAAGCAGCATTAAGGGGTCGGTTCAGCAACACATTTAAGAATATCTGATTAAATGTATGCAGATGATTAAGTCATTTGCTGAATCAGAACTTGGAAGCTTAAAACTTCATTGCACACCTCAGCTGTTTCACTCAGCATTATTAAAACCAGAAGTAACCAGGCAAATTTGCTACTTAAGAAAATGTGTTTTTCTTGAATGTCTATTTTTGTTTTCACATGGGATATTTAGACCCTGGAAATGGATTCAGGATTCCTGTGAATTTAGGCATGTAGTTTGTACTTTGGTTTTATTTTGCATAATGTCCTTTTACAAAGTGGTACCAAAAAAACCCCAAATTGTGTTGCTGTGTAAAATTGTCTGTGGCATATTCTGCCCTGTTTAAATTGCAAGTGTAAAATGGATTTGAAGTACGTCTTCATCCAAACAGAATTCAATGGAATTGAAAGGTGACAGTTTGATAGTATCTGTTTTAGTAGTATCATTCTGTGTTGCAGTGATTAGTAGGTGAATATCTATTTTGCAGTAACTAGGAGAAAAAATCTTGTTGAAGAATCTACTCTGTAAGGTCCCAGCCTCAAATCTTAAGGAGCAAAAGTGTATTAACAGCTTTCCTGTGTAGAAAGCCCTCTCTTGTCTCCTGCCACAAAAACCTCTCAGACCTCAGGCTCTGTAACGAAGAATGGTGACAAGTTATGGTGGATCAAATTTTGCAGCTGTGTTTTGAACCTATTTCCAGTCCTTCTCTCCTGCTTTCCTCAGCCTTCCCAGTGGCATTGTGGGGTATTCACAAGATTGGCTACTAAAGACAGCATTTGCCTGCCTAAAATGGTTCCCTGAAGAGCAGCAACAACAAAAACACCAAAAAGAAATCCAAGTGGGAAGAGAGAGAGATGATTCCAAAAACAAGAACCTTTTTAGAAATATGTGGCAAGTCTATATGTATATCCCTGAAGTTAATCAGAGCAGATGTGAAAATTATGCTGATCCCTACACAGATCCTTTGTCTCTCCTTCAGGTTGGTGACTCACATCACAAAGGACCTTGACAAACAGAATTGATTGACACTCTCCTCATTCAAACCTGATGTGCCTCAACCATTTTTCCGTGATTCAATTTTGTATGCATGATCTGAGTTCTTCTGCAATGTGTTGTTCAGAGAATTCAGATGGCTTTGCACACCTGATTAATTGCTTAACTAATCCAGCAGGCTTTTCTTTCCACTTTGCAAATCAGAATCTCAAGTAAATTCCTCTATGCGGGTTGCTGCATTCAGATGTTTATTTTAAACATAATATGGGTGCAGATTTACAAACTAAACCGTAACTTACATTTTCTTCTTTCTTAATTTGCTATTGCTATAAAAGCAAGCAAAAGAAAAGCAAAGGCAGAATGGGGTGCAAGAAGCCCAGCTCTCTTTCATAAAGACATTGTGGTTGAAGGGCCTGAGACAGGACAGAAATCAGAAAGGAGGAAATGGCAGCCTATATGTGTGCATGCTTGGATGGCAGAGACTCGAAACGGCGTGTTTCTTCACAGCCTTGTCACCTTTCCGCTGTCTGTCAAATGTACATATATGTGTGTTTGTTAATAATTAAATGCTGCAGTTCGGATATTTTGTTTATTTCATGTCCCAGAAAATTTTTCTTGTGATGTAGAATTTTTGCCAAGAAAGAGTTTTCATACCTACATCTTCTTTCACCTTCATTGTCTGCAGAATCCAGAAAATCAGCGTTATCTTCTGTCTTTTCTATAATCTCTTATTCTATTTGTATCTTTAGTTTAGAATTTAATTCTGATATTCAGGTGAGTTCAGTCCTCCCACAGGATTTCCTACAGAACTTGAGAAAATTAATTAGTTAAAATGTTGATCCTATTGATAGATGTTGATTTATTTTGTTTCATGCATTAGTAGCAGTCGTTTCACAGTAGCACAGAGAGATTTGTTAGGCCAGATCCTCCACACAGACCTGATTTGGTCTGTGATGGTCTGTAGCCGGAAGATCTTGCAATTTAAATAATCAAAAGAGATGGAGGGTGGGAGAGAAGCACGGGAAGCGTTACTAGTTCGCAAACAGGTAGAGGGACAGAGGGCTGGATTCACAGCACAACCAGCTGGAGCACAGCTAAGCCGGGTGCCTCACGGCTGTCTGCTCCTTACACAGACGATGGACAGAAATGAAGCCCTGCAGAGGCCGGGTCAGCCCACCTGAGATCTGAGTCTCTTCCGTGAGTGTCTATCACTCCCCATCGATTACACAGGGAGGCAAGGGCAACTGTGCACCCAGCCGGAGAGGCTTCCCCGAGGGGCTGGCGTACAGATTTCTTTAAAGTTACATGATTGGTGAAAGATGCTGATAGCTCCCCAGGGGAAGGTTCAACAGAGTCCTGATTCTCATGGAAATAAAGTAGCTAGATGGCTTTAAAAATCGGGTCCCACACCTCACCTTTCAAGTATTTCTTGTTGCCATAATGTTTACAGCAGAAATAATTTGCCCAGTCTTCTTTTGCCCCTGAGCAGTTCCTCACCCACTCCCCATTCCCCTTGGCCTTGTCAGACTTGCTTTAACTCCGTTGCTCTCATATTTACCCAGCCCTGCTCACCCAGCCTGAGGGTGCAGCTCTGGAGCTGCTCAGGGACCGGGCAGACAGGCGATGGGCTCCCTTGGACCCGCACCCCTGGCAGCAGCTGGCGGGAAGTGCCGAGCGGCACGCAGCCGTCGTGCTCCCCAGCGGCCAAACCTACTGCCCGTACAACACCCGCATCCTCTTCAGGCCCAGGTGTCAACAGCTCTTTCTCATCATCAAGCATTAGCCAAGCCAGCCTCGTGCGGTAAAAATGCTTCCTCGCTTGTAGGTAAAAATCCCCGCTGAGGTCTGATGTTCACGGCCACCCCACACACAGAACTGCCCCCACCTCTGATATCTTGGAGTAGTAAACCATTTGTTTAATCTCTTTGCTTTTCCCTGACTGCCAGTAATGAAATGCTGCTCTTTCTGAAATAATTTCCTGACTATTTGCTAAGATTCATCTCCGACATTTCATTAAATATGATCATTTAACTGTACAAGTACAAATGTATTTTTAATTTAGCTTACTGCAGATATTATAGATGTGGGGAAATGAATTCGCATTGCTCTAGGACAAATATATCATTCACATATGAATGCCACAAAAGAACAAATTATTAAAAATTACTGAAACTTCCACAAAGATTTATACTTAACATTTCCATTTTCAATCTCAGTGCCAGGGAAACGTATAGCTTGTCACTATATCACACAGGATATTATGAAGAATGTTTGGAAGATTTCACTGGGAATCTTTATCAGCATTTCAGTCTTGGATTTCATGCCAAGGAGCAAACTCTGGTTTCGGGAAGAAATGTGAATTCAGCTGGGGTTTGTTTGGGGAAGCTTGACTTATCAAATAGGCTTTCATGCAAAGAGTTCCCTGACCACACATAAAAAAAGCTATTACTTTAATGAAGATAAGCCCAAAAGAATAGAAATAAATTAAATATTGATTAATTTATCCAATGCATCTTCTATCTGTAATGTTTTGTAAACTGTATGTTTATAAACCATCGGTCAAGGTTAAAAAATAGGAAAAATATAAAAAATGAGCCCCAAGCTGGTCACAAAGAGAGATGACTGAGACCCCAATATGTCTTTCAGATATTTCTGAATTTTATGAAAAGCTAGAAGTGAACTGTTTGGGGTTGGATTGCTTGGGGTTTTTTCCTGTTTCAGGACTAAATACTGTTGTTTAGTTGAAACAGAAAGTAAAACAGAGTTACTATCAATATATTGTGTGCTTTAATATTAAAAGTGTATTTTTATATTAGCAAAACTTCCAAACATCCAGTTTGGAAGGAACTGTAGGGGGTATATTGTGCTAATCTCTATATAAAGAAGAGAAAAAGAAGGCAGTCTCTGCTCCTGTAGAACACAGCTTACCTTTTAGAAGGTAAATGACTTATGAACCTAATGGACAGATTGATAAATAGCAGCCGTTCACTTAGCACTTCAAAGCGGTGCAGTGAAATTTTAAAGATGTATTTCAGTCTTTCCTGGCCTTGATGACATGGCTTCAAAATTACTTGTATCTTGGGCCATCATTACACTCTATTTTTGTACAGTATAGGGAGATCTGGATTATGACTCCTATGCTTATATAGAAGAGGAATAGTAACACTAACACAATAGAGGAAAAATCATATGTTGAAATTAGGGGGGAAAATGGCTTGTTGCTGAAGTGGGGAAATTGTATTTTATCATGTTCTGCTTCCATGAAACGTAATATTTTCTTAATTGTGTTCCATGAGTTGCTATTTTTTTTTTTGCTGTACATATATTAGAAATGTATTAGCATTCTGAACATAATTTCCCTACTTTCACAAAAAGCAACTTTATAACACAACTGTTTGCAGTGTTTTTTCTAAACTTGAAACATAATATTGAATCACGGGGTGGTGTTCCCTCTGTAACTCAGAGCTTCCAGATATCCTCTTCACAAACTGAAGGCCGTTCTTTCAGTGAAAAGCTGCTCTGCTTGGCTTACAACTGTGTGTGACAGTTCGTTTTGAAAAATTAGTTTAAGATTTTAAGATCAGGAATCTGAAGCCAGGCTCTATGAAATACTCACGTTTAGGCACTTAAATAACTCTTCTTGTTTTCAAAATTACTGACAAAAACTACAGAAACAAGAGAACACTGTTCCCCTTTTTATAATGCTGCTCTTATAAACAATATGCCAAACTGCTCCACTGTATCAAGTAAAATAATGAGGGAGAGAGTAACTGAGAAATATTGCCAAAAGATAAAAAATGTTCTGCAATCAGCCTGTCAAATTCTTATTGTAAGTTAACTAAAGCAATGAGCTTTTTTTTCCAGTTAATCATGCAGCCAGCTCACAATGAAGTGAGTTTAGGATGCTACACACATTGCCTATTTTATTTTGGTGTATATGATAGTCTATGAGGAGACCGGAGGTGAAAGCTGATCTGAATTCATGTCGATCGGATTTAGTGTATTTGAAACAAATTTGTTCAGTTCTTCATCATTTCCCAGCGGACATTTATATGTGTCCCACAGCAGGGCACTTCTTTAACTTCTATGTAGGAGAGGCCAAAGATTAGAGCAGCTGAGAGGCAACATTGCTTCAGTACAGAGGAAAACTGGCAGAGCTGGAAAAGAGGCTCTCTCTCAGGATGCTGAGAAGCCACATGAGGAGATACAGGGGCCTTGGATGTTGAGAGTTAGCAACTTGGAAACGGTTTCTACTTCTAAACATCTGATCTCATGTCACTCGGGTCCTTCATGAAACCTTCTTCACCTTCTTCCAGCCCTGTATGCTGGTGGATGGGATGGGATGGGATGGGATGGGATGGGATGGGATGGGATGGGATGCTGAGCTTGCTCGTGAATGTGGCCAGAGACCCAGAGTGCAAATCCTACCTCTGCTCCTGATCTGCTGGGTGAGCCTGAGCAAATGTTTCTGTCTTGTCCACTAGGCTGTCATCTCTTCCTAGCGAAAGACCCAGTACTTATACCAGCACAACAGAATGACTTGTAAGGGATAACAACAATCCTGGAGCTGAAGATCATGCAGGATATATAGTTTCAGCCCTTGCCATAATGCAAGGATTTTTCTAAAAGTTACCAGTTCTGTTTAGCAGACTGTGCTATCAGCTCTAGCATCACAGTGATGTTTAGTACATGGACTAGAATAAACTTTAAAATTTTAAATGCAACAAAACAGCCTCTCAAAACAGAATCTGGCCTTTGATGTTTACAAAGCAAACTCCTATTGAGTTCAGTCACAACTTAACTGGAAAACCACAGAGGAGAAACTTAGTAAGCAACTTAGGATTCAGCCCAACTTTATTTTACTACATTTCTTCTCTGAGAAACAACCAGTCATAAAACTGGTGTCATGCTGGAGTGTCCTCCCAACCTTTACCTGATAATGGAAAACAGATGGTTTATCCGACATTATAAAGAGATGCCTGAAGGGACCTACCGTGTAGAACTGGATCTCATTGACTGTACATGACTGTACGCATGAGTTGCAATAAGAAGCACAGTTGCACAAGATTGCATTGCTCTTGTCTGGGAAGTCATATACCAATAATATTGACAGGGACTAGAGGTAATAGTTAACAAAGACAGGATCCTTATTTTTCAATTGATCCACCTCTTCCAGTGGATACTTGCCAGAGTCACCAGTTCTGTGCGTAGCTGAGAGCAATGTGCGTAGCAATGTAGCCAAGTAACAAATATATAAACCAAGATAAGTGAATGCTTGTATTCCACAGGTGGACAGTTCTGGCTGGGAACAGGCCCATGTTTTGCAGTTCAAAAAATTAACTGAATGAGGGGAAACCTGAATAATGATGCTGTGATAAATTAGGTTTGTGATTAGAAAGACTGTAATTCCTGGGTAGTGGGAATAGCAGATGCTTGAGGAAAAGCCAGGTTACGAGACTTAAGTACCAAATGTCATTGAATTTCAACTGCTGTGTTAGTTATCTAATGGTACTGCAATATGAAAGCTGCTTTTTAAAGGGCCTACAGCATTTTTTTTACATCAGTGACATTTGACCAAGTTTACTTAGGCATTTTTTTTTCCTTTTTTTCCCCAAGGATGGTCTTTTCTGAGCAGTGAAGGAGAAGTCCTCATGCCTGAGTCTTGTCGTGGCCTCTGTGACTTGCTCATGTTAGGATTTGCTTATTTTCCAGAGCCACTTTGTTTCCAATACCAGCAAGTATTCTGCAGTCGTTGAGTTTGTTCCAGGGTACATGGACTAGAAGAAAGCAGAGGCTGGTTTTAAAGTTTGGGTTTTTTTCTTAGGATGGAGCTAGTGGAAGAATTGTCTTGATATTTGACCAAGCAAATTACGCCAGCTAGTAGGTGCTTTAATTTGTATGCCTGAGGCTTAAACAATGCCACATCCACTTAGGGACCTGAGCGTTACTGTTCTGCTCCTGTTACAGTTAGTGATATCGAATTGTGTTACTGTGGACGTGTATCTCTAAGTCCTACTGACTACACGTGTGCTTTGTGTATATTTCTAGCATGGGGATGAGGGATGAAAAATAAATCTAAAGATGATGGAGAAGAAGTGAAATTTTTAATTTAAAAAAAAATGATCCATTGGTACATGCTTGTGGACCAAATGAACAAAGGTGTCACAAGTAATCAAAAGTTTAGGGTCCAGAATCCCTACTAATCCACAGTGATCTTGAATGCAGGATGTCAAAAGCTTTAGAATTGATAAGAGAACAGTCCTAGATCAGCGCGACATGGCAAACAACCAGTTGAAGTGCTGGGCTAAATAAGCCATACTAATACGCAGGAGACCTTATTTATTTATTTTAAAATAAATAACTATCTATAGCTTTTCCCATCAGGATATGTCCCCTAAAATGCTGTGGCTTGTTTTATGGTTCTGCATCATGCAAGCATATATTAATGAGATAAAGGTCATCTAATTACATGTTTGTTTCAAGCATGTCATGCACGTTCTGAATATTCTCATTACCAACTGCAGCATCAAACCGGTGCATGTTACTCCCAGTGCTCAGTCATCTTCTACAATAAGTTATCACCACATACTCTCTTACCTACTGAGGGCAGTACTAACTGTATATTCCATCTACCATTAATGCCCTGCCCCGATACTGCCACTGTTCTTAGTGTGTGACTACAGATTGCAACGAATTGACAAAGAGCCCCACTAATAACAGGACTGGCAAACGAGCAGCAAGAACCAAATTAATCAATATGCCAAGTCTTTTCATTCTCCTTAACCAAAGTAAAGATAGTCTCCTCTAGGATGTCTGTTCTCCTCTACTTGGTAGAAAATATAAAAGAAACCTATTATGGAGCTATGCCTAGCAAGTGTCATCATATTTTACATGATCAATAACAATCACAGGAATTTCCAGAATGCTGGCTGTACAGAAATGAGGAAATCTTTGGACAGATAAAATACAGGACTGAATGCAGAAGATCTGAGTTCTGTTAGTACCTCTGCTGCAAGTTTCCTGTGTCACCATATACGACTGAGTCACTGTTTGAATGCAGATTTGTCCTTCTGCAAAACAGGAATATCACCATTTGCAGATGTATTTTCTGCCACCCATCTGGGAGTAGCTATCTGATTAGGATCCTGTGAGGCTCCATGCACTGAGATTTTTAAAGTCTCTTGACATTTAAAAATGCACAGGTGAAGCTCCTGTAGAAATCTGATTTAAATTTATGTCAAGCAAAGTTTTTTTAGAGACAGTGCAGATTTTCAATTCAGAGGCCATGTGTACGACTCTGCTTCATACTGGCCCTTAATAATGGTTGCAGTTAAACTGGCAATAACAGCATGGTAACAATATTGGGAATAGTTTAGCTTACTCTGCACTGACATGTAAAATACTGTCAACCTCAGAGAATTGGACTCCATTGCACTTTTCTACTACAGAATGCACTGTCACACAGACATGGCTTGCATAATTTAGTTATAAATGATCTGTTAATCCACATGGCATCATTTCAAAAGCAGAAGCCTAATGATGATAGTTATAATGACAACAGCAATGAGATGGTCAAAAGAGGAAGGACTTGCTTGCCAGGGAGAAATCTGTGTGCATTGTTCATAGTCAACAACATCAACCAAAAAAAATGCCAGTATTTTAATAAACTATGCCTTAAGTGGAACAGGACAATTATCTGTCCCCAACCATCCAAGTTACCATGCAGTTAAAGTCAAAAGTATCTATAAAGACACCGTACTGTCAAGTTGGTGGCACTGTGTTTCTCACCAGGGCCCTTGTCCCGCGACTGCTGGCATTGCACACATACCAGTTCACACCCAAGCTTTGGGGAACCCAGGCGGGGAGGAGAGGACAGACTCTATCAGAACTTGAACGTACTGCCTGGCCACAAGTCGTCATCCTACGTGGATGATAAAGACGCTGTAGATGTGACTTACAAGATCGTAAAGCAAGTGGTGTTTGAACTCTGGTAAAAATTATGTCAATGATTTTATGAAGAAATTGGTGAGAAGAAATACTTGATGCTAAGCACAACTGTAGGTTTTGCATTAGCAAGGAGTGCTGGATCACCCCAGATGTAAATATATTAGAAAGCAAGCCATTCTGTCTGGAAAAATGGCTGTTATACTTTTCTGCAGAACCAGCTGGGCTGAAAAGCAAGTAATCACCAGCTAAAGCGAAAGTTTTAAACCATCATCAAAGATTTAAACATTCAGTGGTCTTGCACTGTCTTCCTTATTTTAGAAGGACTTGAAACAAAATTCTGAGCCAAAACACCTTACTTTTGTGAACAGCCTCTGGTAAAACAACAAAGAAGAAGATATTTAAAACCTATTTAACTTCCTATAGCAAGTGCCCTTCAGATCCCGCATATCAAGTGAACAGGTACATTGTAATGACGGAGTCATTTTTAAGGGGCACTTTTTTGTGTATTTACTTTGGCACAATTTTCTCCTTGTCATTTTTTGAAAAGCTTATTGCTCATCATTAGAGATTTTCAGTCTTTTATTTACACAGTGATACAAGCAAATACTTTCTGCATATATCCTGCTCTTGCATAAGACCTGTGCAGTTTTTTTTAATATGCCTTTCTTGAAATAAAAAAGCATTATGTAAAGTATTGTTAAAAAAATCACCCAGTCTCATCCACTGCTGCAGTAGCTTGACTATGTTCACCCAGCTGTATGTTCCTAACAGAAATCTTGTTAAAATGCAAGCTGGAACTAAGTATTAATCCCACTAATGGGTAGCTATGTTTTGCTGAAACAACAGTCTGACCTAAATTTGCTAAACTGCTACTGGAGTAGCAGGTAAGTAAGCCGTGGTAGCTAAAACAGAAGAATGGGACTCAGAAGACGATTCTACCCCTGTGTTTCTCCCATAGCAAGAGTGGAAGCACATGACAAGTGAGCGCATGAAAGGAATATATCCTTGTTGTAGGCAAAGACTTTTTAAATCAGGCAGCAACTAGGTGCGGAGCAAGTTTACTTAGAACAGCGAGATAAAGACAGAGACTCAGTTGTCTCGCTATGCTGAAAAAGGGATTCAGGACTGGCCTGAATCAAAAGGTCTTTTGGGAGTAATGCAAAAATTGAGGCATGAAATGTGTATAGAGTTTATTGCTGTATCCAGATCTGAATTCTTCATGCTACATAGGAACAGAATAATGGTTTTAAGATCTTTGGCAAAATGTCTGTGTGTGTCATGTCATTTACTCTTGCATGTCCTTAAAGGGTTAAATTATAAATGCAGAGTGTCTGCTGTGCACATACTCCAGGGAAGAGTGTAATTAAGCTACTGGGGAAATAGCACCTGTCTGGAAGACCTGAAGCAGCCAGAGCCAAGGTCTCAATTTCTGTGGTAAGGAATAGCAGAACGATGTGCTGGAAATATGAGGCGAAGCCGAAAGGGAATGTTTACAACATAATAACCCAGCCTAAAACATGAAGCCTAAAACAACAGTATTCACTCATCTAGCTACAACTTTGACAGGTTTTGCATGTATGAGAAAAGTATAAATCCTCAACTGAGAACATTTAAAGAGAAAAGTTAAAGAAGAAGAAGTAAACGCTTGCTGTAGAAATCTTAATTTACATATTGCAACTCACCTTGATCTAGTTCCATCCTGTGTTTGGTTATACTGTTCTTTTCTTTTACTATGTCTTGTTCTATCCAAAGCCGCATAACAAAGCAAAGAGTGAAGATCTTTTCCCTCCAACAAAAAGTGAAGAAAAAATTATTTCAGAAGAAATCAAAATTATCTCCTTGGTTAACTACCAGACCAAAGCTTTATAATTGTCCTAGTTTTGTTTTAGGCTTCCTACACAGATAATCTGCACTTGATACACATATGCTTTTAGAAGCTGAATGTAACAGCGATGGGAATAATAGGAGCAGACTTCATAGACCTGGATTGGCTACAGCTACATTATCGCAGGTGAACTGGGGAATCAGTACCCAGCAGCAGCAGATACAAAGGAACCCACTTCCCATAACAATGGGAACAGACTATTAATATATAATTAATATTATATGTAGCTTAGACCAGGGCACAAATTCATGAGGCTGGTTTCAGGCCAAGGGGAAACATTTCCTCACATTTACTTCCAACGCCAAACATAAGGCCGATGTTCTGCACTCGTTGCATCAGACCTACTCCCCACTGGAGCACAGCTCCCGTCTAGATGAGCACACATACATGACTGTTTTTCTGTTGAATTAGCCTGTGTACATTACACAAAGTTTATGCAAGCTTTATTTTTTGTGGATGTTGTAGTAGGCTGAGAAAGATCAGGTGCTAGTTTAAAGCAAAAGTTTGAGTGAAGCAGGCAGACAGTATGTAATTCAGCAGAAACTCCAGCAGTACGAAATTAACACATCCAAACACTTCTACCACGTTCAAATTGGTGGAGTGAGATTATCCTGGGTCTGTGCTTTATAACCTACAGCCAAAAAGTTTTTGATCTGGAATTAGTGCCCTATTGTTACATTTACTGTGGCCACAAATGTATTCAGCTAATAGCTTTTCTTTTCTCTGCTGCTGGCTCAGTATAGAGCTGGAGCACATCTACACACATCGAAGTGTCTACTCTAAGGCGACCAGCGATTTTGGTGGGATTTTCTTTTTGAGAGGAGCCTTTTAGTCGTCTTGGCTTATCATGGGGGTTTGCTGAATCTCAGGTGCTGCTGATATTCTCGCTAATGTCTACAGAGGGGGAGAAGTTTGACATGTAATAATAAAATAAAGCAATGATTTTGTGCTGTTCATCAGCTTGAGCATTGCTTTGTATCAGTGCAATCCATTCCCATAAAAGCTTTAATCTTCTGCTTCTCAACAGAGCAACTAACTCAGGCGGGGCTCCAGGCTGCCACAGCTAACCCCTTAGACCATTGGAAACTAACCTGGGTAAGCCCACATGCTTGCCCATAGCACTAACGTTCCCCAAGGTGTTTGAAAAGCACAAGTAGAAAAGCGTAAACTTTCTACAAGGCTTGGAGAAAGTTATTTAGTTACTTGCTAGCTATCTTTTTTGGAAAATCGTTCTTCCAGATGGCTAAGTACAGCCACTATCTCGAGAATGGTTGTGATGTAGTCAGAACTTCTATATTTTTGATCATAAATTCGTTGGTAAAAGAGGCTATTTTAGTCTTGTACAACACTGGGCATATTGTCTGTGATTAAAATACCAGGTAATAACAATAATGATGATTCAGCTATGTGGAGAGAAGTCAGTTCCTACTAGAAAAAAGTCAGTAAAGCAGGAAAAAGAAAACTGATACTTGAATTTATTAAATCCATTCAGATCTAATGGATGCAAAAAGATGCAGCCTGGTACTGTACTCAGACAGC
Source organism: Platalea leucorodia (assembly GCF_965183815.1). NCBI lineage: Eukaryota > Metazoa > Chordata > Aves > Pelecaniformes > Threskiornithidae > Platalea > Platalea leucorodia. Next base: position 95,703,644 of record NC_138823.1, on the reverse strand, counting down.
TACCAACTCAGATGGAGACGGACTGCCAGATGCAATCAGCTGCAGTAGAATCAGATCCAACAACCTGACTTTTCTTTTTCTTTGCCTTCTCCTCAGCACTTGCAAAACTTTTCAGAATCACTGAGATCTGCCGTTCTTCCCCTAGATCAATGTTGGCAAAGTTTCAATCAGTCATAACTTTACTAACAATTAATTTGAGAGCAGCACTATATCATTAGTTCAGTCAAGTAGTGAAGTTATTGCACTAGGAAAATTGTTTCGTTTCAGAGGTATTAACCTTGTTTTCTTAGGGATTTTTATTTATAAAAACCCATCCTTGATTGAACTTAATAGCCATCTCACAGTGGGAGAACTGCCAATGTGAGACACAAGTTAATGTGGGACCTCAGCACATTTTAGGAAGATATTATTAGAACACTAAAGTGATTACTGTTTAGTTACCGTTTTATATGGATAGGTGAACCTTCTGGAGTTCAATATTTTGAAAAATCTACCCAATTGATGGCTTGGCTGTGTCTTCCATGTATACTTAACACTTCCACTGACTTCACTAGTCTCCACTGTTTCTATGAGTTTCACAAGTAGGGTCTATACTACAAAATCTTTCACCAACAACAGAAGCATGTCCACCTGTACAATCTCCAAACTTGAGGGTAGTCCAACAATGAGAAAGAGCATTTGCCAGTTTAAGCCCCATTAAGGTTCTGGCCCTGCAATGCATTCACCCACATGGAGAATCACCAAATCCAGTGGGATCTCTTAAGGATCTCAGCACATGCTCTCAAACCACTTCTTACAAAAGGAGAAGTTGCAGCAGAAGTAGCAATGCCCCTATAGCAACCTGTCAGCTGCGCAGCAGAAAACAAGTTAATTGATTAAAACCCATTTTGCAGCCATATAATTAAACTCAGTTCTTTGATTCAAGAATATATATATATTCAACACTTGAACCTTTGAATTTCTTTACTTATTTTATATGCCATATTGCCTTCATGACCATCCATTTGCTAGTAATTAATTATAAGAACATTTAAGTAAGTCTGTACCAACTTCCTCTTTTTTTCCTGCCCCAGACTAAAGAAATGTCACAACAGTCAGTGCAAATGGTCAGCATGAGACTGAGTCAGATGACAGAGTTTTGGCATGGTTCTGGTTGCCCTCAGAATATCCAGCTTTGCCTTCCAAGTGTGAAACGACCCTAGTGAACTCCCTTAACTAACAGCAAGTATGTGGATGTTACCAAATCAAAACCAGGGTTTCATTCTTCAGTTTTAATTAGGAGCCATAGGTTGGTGTCAAAGCCTGATTACAGTTACATTTAATAAAATGCATCTACTGACAATTGCTGCAAGATTTATAAAGCTTTGCTATTGTGTCCTAGATTGCAAGAATAGACAGATTAAAGCTGAAGACAGGAATTTGCTAATTAAGATAAGCAATCGGTAACCTTAAAGAAAAGGTAAAAGAACTGATCCCCTGCATTGCCTCCTTTCTGTCGATAAAGGAGAGTAAACAGGAGGAGACAATTACTCTTTCCTGAGCTATGGAAAAAACAGATTGTGCAGAGCAGTTGCACTGGATGGCTGTGGCAACCACCTTTACTAGTGAGAAAAAAGGTATATCTTTTAGATTTTGCCAGGGGATGCCAGCCCTGGGGTACATTGTAAAGGCTAATCAGCCAGTCTGACAGGCAGCTGAGATGCGAAATCAGCTAAGAAGGATACTTATTAAGTATAATCTTAGTAATACATTTTCTTACTTCATGTATTTGTAATTTTAGTCTATTATTGCAAATGTGTATTATTTTCTAGCTAACTGTAGGTTTTTATCCTTAAACCTTTTCAAAGGATTTAAGGATCTGACTAACTACAAAGCATCACAGTTTTTTATCCCTGAAGTCAGAGAGCTGAAATACTCTTTGTTGTGCCCCGCATCCCAATACCTTTTTCCATGGTATCCAAAGAGTATCAGAGTGCTGAACTTCTGGTTCAGTCAAGCTGAGAAAAGATAGTTTAAGGGGCATGTGAAAGAATCACCACCAGTGGCCTGTGTAAGCTAGATATGTTTCCTGATTCTAGCAAAGTATTTGGGAAACTGTCTAAACTTCAGGGTCCTTAGACCATCATAGAGCACAGTATATATTACAAACTGTGTAGTATGTAGCTACTTCTGGGCAAAATAATTACAAAGCATTTTGTGTTTAATACTGTATTGCTAACAGATTGCTTTGAACAACTGTTTTGAAAGCAATACTGAAATTACTGTACTAATGTCACAAAGTCACTGCTGGGATTGTTTGTGATCAGAGGGCCCTTTATTCCTTCATTACTAGCAATAGTTGCAAGTAACAATGCCTGCATTTTTCTTAGTAACAATAATCACAATAATGCACATTTAAGATCTTGCCCTTTGAAGTCTTGTTGTTCACACACATGTTCTTTTCACGAGCTTTTTATTTTCCTCACTAACAGCTGATGGAATCAGTGTAAGAACCTCTGTTGACATGACCTGCATGAAATTATGTCCTATAGTCTCCCTCACACGTCTGCACGCAGGATATTTGTATCGGTGTGCTGTTGAATAGTACGAGGCAGTCTCAAGTTTCCTCACCCATTCATCTGACTGAAGTTATATCACTGTGGCATCTCAGCCTCCTGAAACATAGGCCTCTGCGTTTTGGCTCTTTCTTTGATAATACTGATGAAGTATCTTTCTTGTATGTGCACAGGAAAAAAAGAAAAAATAGGAAAGAAAGTGGCAGTTCAGAGGTGCAGCACAGCTGGATACTTTTGTCCGTGTAGGGAAAGCAGAAGAGCAGAGAGCAGAGATGTGCTTGTCCTTGCTTTCCTGCAGATCTCAAGCAAAGCTTAAGATGAAATGAAGAGCAAGAGTGAGAACCAGTAGCCATGTACAGGGGCCAGGCAACTTGAGTCAGTGGTTCAAGCCTAATTCTTCTTAAATACCCTAATTCCAGCCATACAAAAACAAACCACAGAACTTTCTTTACATGAATTTGAGCAACACGTTTTTATCTGCATTTTTTAATCTTAATAAGCAGTCTATTATGAAATACTCATACTAGATTGCATTTGCAATAGAAAATGCTGCAAAGGAGATGTACAGAGACCTGGACTTACTAAGACTGGGATTTTTCTCATATCTTCTGTTAGCTTCCAATGAGCAGCCTTCTCTGGTTCATGCTCAACTAACAATGGAGAAGGGGTGACATTAGTGAGTCCCAAGTGGCTTTTGCCAGTTAACTTGTTGGCAGAAAGTCACAGCACATATCAGCAGGAGCACAGGCAGAAAGACAGAAGGAGAAGAAAGCATGCACCAGATGACTGGAGAGCCCCATCAAGGAGAGAAACAAAAGAGAAATAATTGCTAGGAAGCTTTCTTAGTGCATTTCTAACTTAGGCACATGCATAGAGCTACTGAAGATGAAGATGACAACCAATAATAATGCTTTGCTAGAGAGGCAGGTCTAGGTCACGGCTGTGTTCATGCTGGTCACATCTGATTGACTGTGACAAACAGTGCTGAGTAATTGCTCTAATCACTCCGGTAGGCACCGTACCTTGGCCCAGCAAAAGAATGATGCAATAGTGGCTTCAGAAGCCTGCCGCCCCTTCAACCTGACATCTCTGACAGCAGCGCATTCATTTTAATGGGAGGGTTATTTGGAGTTGCTGCTGTTCAACAGGGGAGAGCCCAATGAGTATTCCTAAGTTGGCCAGAAATAAGGGCCTCATTAAAGTGCTCAGGAGTACTTATTTGCAGGTTGACTTGCTGTGATGATCAGTTGGTGGAAAACTATAACAACGAGAAGCGCAAAAACATGTCATAGAGCATCGTCTGCAGGTTTGTGCTTCTCTAGAGCAGCGAACAATTAGGGCGGTGTGTCATCAAAACTTTCACGTCAACAAAGCAACACATTTGCTTTAAATGAGACAAAGTCAAATCTACTTAAAGGAAACCAAATCTGGAACATTCTTCCAAAGTGCATGCCACTTCAGGATGCCAGACTGTTTTGGAAGAGTATTGGGTGAAAGACTCCATGAGGAATCTGTAATTCCCTCCTGTAATTCCCTGCTTTTTTCCTCCTTCATGTTTACATACTCTCTACTTATAGCAACAAGGTAGTGTGAATTGTGCTCTCCCTTCTAAAGCAGATGAGGCAGCCTGAGATATTTCCATCTTTTCTGTTATAGGATGCCTTCAGAATGACTGTTGTGTAGAAAGGAAAAGTTTGTTTGCCTAACTGTAAAGGGATGGTACCTTTCTGAAGATCTCCAGCCACTCCATTCTCCTAACTACTTGCTGCCTCTGCAAGTCAAGTGTGTTCAGAGTTCTCCATAACTGGGCAAGGCTGATGCACACATTAAGTGCCCGAGATGAACTTGAGTATTTGGCTTGCTGGCTGCTACAAGACGCATCTGCCTCACAAACAGTATGCACTACATGATTTTATTGCCCACTCTCTCGGTATCAAAAGCAAACCCTGCTTGCTGGGATGCACTCCCAAGTATCTAATCTGTAAACACTAAGTGAATTGTCATTGAAATATAGAGCATAGCCTTCTATTATGAGAGCTAAAATGTTTAACACATGGGTGAGTCCCCTCTGGGGGACTAACACTTGGCAGAGCTGGCCTCCCTTAATAACATCATGTTCTCCAATGGAATGACTACAATAGATAATACTAAGTGGATGTAAGTGAAAGGCATGCTGGCAAATACTTTGTTTATTTTTACTCACTTCTGTCTGTCTGTGTGTGTGTGTGTGCGCATGCAGCAATGTATGTCTGTAAGGCGGTCAGGCTGCTTGACCTTCAGAAAACAGGGGGAGCTGCAAATTCAGCAGCACTGTTGTTTGCACTGCTTTAAACATTCATCCCTCTGTAATGGAGGAAATCTAGAGCTGCCCTTTAGGGCAAGTTTATAGTTGGTTTTATATCACTAACTGCTGCCAGTCAGTGGGACCTGTGATTCAGCTTTATATTTAAAATGCATTTTCTCTTAACTGTTTGCTATTAACTTAGGTTCTCAGCATTTTCCAGGACCGTGTGGGTGTGTCCATGTGCATGTGTTGGTGTGTGTATGAGAAAAAAGGGAGACTCAGAGCATGTGAATGAGCATCAGTCGACTGAAGGAGGGTTGTGGTTTTGTCATTGGCGATCGGTGCACAGGAAAGGCATGATATGCTTGGGAAGGCAGCCGTATTTGCCTTCTCTCCGAAGTTTTATCCAGGAAAGGTGAATTTGAACAAATTGGCACACGCTTACTAGGGCTATAAGTGATTACTGGAAGTCTGGGGAACGACCTGCAGGATCATTTTAGTAATATCACAGAATGGTTTCCACCTCTTTAGCAGGTTTGATTTTAATTTCCATTCTGCAGATATTCAAGGACAGGTCAGTTAAGGGGGACTTCTTCAGCAATCCTGAAAACATCTCTTTGAACTAAGGTCCATTCAGTTGGGATGGACTTTTCTGATGGAGGAAGACAAAGGAAGAAAAGGCTCCAAAGGTACAGATCACAATGGAAGGGAAGAAACTTGGGAAAAAGTAAAGCCCTAGAAAAGGTATTTTTAAATGTTTTGGGTTTTGTTGTTTGGTTTCGGGGTTTTTTTTCCCAAATGAACTTTGCCTAGATCCTGCGCTCCATATCCCATATAAGTAGACATGGCAGCTTAATCACAGGATTTCAGAAAGAAAACATGGACTTGCTGAGGAAGCAGCAAAGGCAGCACTTGACAGTCACACATAAAAAGGGTCGCAGCATTAGCCCATGCTTTCTTCAAGACTGACCTAAATGTCTTCATTAAATTGCAAGGCTGTTCACCCAAAATATAGCCTGGTGAGCTAGTGTGCTCTTACCATGGCTTGGCATGGGAGTTCTTGGGCCAGTGAAGCCTCTCCTGAGCTAACTACTGAAACATTGCTATCCTTGTATCCACCTCCACTTAATTTTATTCAGGGTTAGATGAAGGAATGTTTGGAATACTGGAAAATTTTTAAAATTATGTAGCTTTTGTCATTCACTGATGTGAAAAGGAATTTATCTTTACTTATTGGTCCAATTTTTTCCTTTTGGCATACCAGTATTCATGAGTGACTCTCTTTATTTCATTGAAAGTAGGTAGTCATATCCATAGTTGGTATCCACAGATGGGGCTCCAGTGACTTTGGTTTGCACAAGCTGTGGATTTGGCCCATGTTCTCAGTGGACCTATTCCAGATACACATGAAGATTAGAATCCAACCCAACAGGTATCCAGAATGGTTACAGTTTTAATTGTGGGAATTACTTGTGTAGGGACATTACACTGAAATTTGATTATAGTTGCTTCGACAAGTGTAACACTCTGTAGGAAAATCAATCCTGTTTCTGTAATGAAGAAAAACAAGTCATTTTCAAAAGGAAATATGATTATACATTCACAGCTTAGGTTGAAGAAACAGAAGGCAGCTTAATACAGTGCAGGCTTGCTCAGAGGGAATATCCACTCGCTGAGGCCAGCATAACAAGATTGGATTCCAGTTTAATGTGGTTGTGACTCAAATCCCTTTGGAGAGTTTGTTTGACAATCTGACAAAGTTATCTCAAGAAAAATAGGTTAAAAAACATAAACTTGACTTCAGTAACTGCATTTCCTCTTCAGCATGTAGAGTATTTTGCCTGGAGGCCCCTGCAGCCCGAAGCCCCATAGGTAATACCACTTTGTGCCTTTACATAAACCAAAATGTTTTAGCAGGCATTTTACTCCAAGAAAAGGCTTGCCATGTGATCTTAATACAGGGAAATAAGGTCTTTCTGATCCCTCTATATGAAAAAGAGAATATGAAGGAGATGAAGTGTAACTGTTGTTACTGCAAGGACGTGGGCTCATCTCCAGTAATTTCTAACTAACATTTTAGTTATATTTCAGTAGATGCCTAGTTCCCTCATGATGCATTTGAGAAATTCCTGTTTAATGTTGAATCCTCACACTTAATGCCAAAGCAGAATGTGCTAAGTGAGAGTGAATGTGCAGCACTGTTCTGCTTCCGCAGATGGGAAATGGAGGCACAGAGAAATGCGCCATGTCGCCTTTGGGGCTAATTGCTTAGTCACTGGCAGAGTCGAGTCACTCCCACACTCTATCTTTGGGCAGAGTCACAGAGTTGCAATGGCAGTAATTGGAGCCTTCAAGATATTACAACCTCTAACTATTCATTACTGTCCCCAGTTGTCATTTACCATCTTTCAGCTGGTGGTTACCAACCCACAGTTGAGCCACCAGAACAGATTATGTAAATCCTAATAGATTCAATGCCTAATCTGCTAGGTCTTCTCAAGTCATCTTGATCTATGAGGAAAGGCTGAGAGAGCTGGGGTTGTTCAGCCTGGAGAAAAGAAGGCTCTGAGGAGACCTTATTGTGGCCTTTCAATACTTAAAAAAAGATGGGGGCAGACTTTTTAGTAGGGCCTGTTGTGATAGGACAAGGGCTAATGGTTTTAAACTAAAAGAGGGTAGATTCAGAATAGATATAAGCAAGAAATCTTTTATGATGAGGGTGGTGAAACACTGGAACAGGCTGTCCAGAGAGGTGGTAGATGCCCCATCCCTAGAAATATTCAAGGTGAGGTTGGACGGGGCTCTGTTGAAGATGTCCCTGCTCATTGCAGGGGGGTTGGACGAGATGACCTTTAAAGGTCCCTTCCATCCCAAACTGTTCTATGATTCTATGATTCTATCTCTGTTGAGGTTGAGCTGGATGAACTGAAACAGGATCGTGCTGTCAGCTCTGTCATAAAATTAAGAAGTGGTCACAAAAAGCTGGGAGAGGTAACTTCTTAAACTTCTCTAGGTGCATCTGCAGTAGTAAATCTGACTACACCCTTATTTCCTGACCAACAGTGTATCCCGTGTGATGAATTGTTGATTCTTGGAGACCATACTCTTCTACATCTCTGGCTGCAATCTATTCTAATCTTTCAGTCACAATTGCATCCTAGAAATGAACTATATAGACACAGTGATAAACATGGGTACTAATGCTTTGCTAAGTAAAGAATGTTTTTATAGATCAAGATAGATAACTTAAGCTTTGCCTGTCTACTCAACCACTCGGGATATCAAGAGGAACAATATATGGTACAATTGCATCATGCCATATTTGAATGTGTTGCAATGATCACAGTTTGGCTGAACTTGGGAGAGTACATATGACCTAGCTATGTAGAGAAGCCAAGGAGATGTTTAGATACTATGGTTATTTCAGTTTTAGAGCACCTAAACCCAAATCAGAAACAAGATGATCAAAAGTGCAAATCATTGGCATTTATTTAAAAAAAAAATTGTGGAACTTTAACTTATCAGAATATATGATTTAACTGAGTATTAGCTGACCACCTTACTTCATTAGCAGATCCCTCTGTAGTCTCTAGAGCATTCCCCAGTCCCTTTCTCCTCACATCCTGTTCCCTGCACTTTGAAGTGACAGTCTCTCGATGTGATAAGCAGACTGAACCCATATCTTGTTCCACCTGTTTGGATGTTTACTGATGCTTGACCTTTTCCTTCCATTTTCTCCACCATCACACCAGTCATCACCATGACCTCACTCCCCCAACCTATGACCTCACATATGCTCTGCTAGGACATTCCACAGATGAAGATCTTATTTTCATTGAGCCCCATCACCTTGGTTTTGTCTCAAGGTCGAGCAGTTGGACACATCAATGCGGACAGCTTTAGCTTGCTGCCTCTCACCTGAAGTGACTCCAAGCCAAGGCCTGGTCCAGCAGATCCGTAAGGCATTGCATGCTTAAAGATTGCAGTGCACAGACCCTGGAAAGACAACCCCAACCAAATGCAAGCACTGTGCACTAGGATTTTCAGGAGAAGTAAGTGTGGCATGGGATATTTTTGGAAGAACCAGATTACATGAGTGGTTGACCATGACAGCAGACTGTCCTGTCTCCAGGGCATCAGTTGAGGAGTACAGAGAACACAAGCCTCATGAGGTCTCTGAGACCAGCTGAAGATGACCCCAGCACAATGTTGCAGTGACCCAACATGTTGATGAACAATTAGGACACGTCACAGGACAGAGGGAGAGGATAGGTATTCAGTTGAGTAATGCTCGCTCTGAACTCCTGCATGTCACGCTCACATCATGAGCCGGGGCCCTTCCAACGAGCACTCTGAACTTCAGCCCTGTCTTACTGACTTTTCAGCCCCAAATTGACTGGGACACAAATGCTAGGAGTCAAGAGCTGCCACCTCCTAGATAGCTGAAGTCCCTTTCTCCTCAGTGTTCAGTGAGCATCACTGGTAGGGGTGGCACCTTCCTGAGAAACAGATGCAAGCAGATGTTTGGGAACATTTCCTTTCACAAGTCCTCCCCATATTGCTGATCTTCCCATATTTGAAGTATAACCTTCTGCTGGTAGTCACAGCTCTTCGCATGGACCCAGATGCTTCAGGGAACAGGAACCTGTACTCAGTTTTATCAGCAATGAGAAAAGGTTTGGCAAAACAATCAATTCTCCCCTGTTCCCCCTTCCCTGCTCGTGCACAAAACACCATTCCCTGGGCATCACATCTGCACATCTCAATCACCAGCCTCTAGCAGGAAAGGGCCACTTTCCGGGGTGTAGCCAGCAACAGATCCATGTTGCCACCTACTGCATCCTGGAAACTGCGGTGCCCTGGCACGTGGTGACAGGCAAACAGCACCTCACTTGTGACATGGTGACTTTCTAGGGTTGTTCCTGTGGTCATAACAGCCTCATAAGCAGGAGCTAACTTTCCTACCACAGTGCAACAGGCCATCATCCCAAACTACACTTGAGAGATGAGAATGAATGGCATACGGGATTTGTTGTACTCTGGGCTATCTCATGGCACCAGCTGACATAAGCACTATCTGATGTGCTGTGAATAATTCAACAGGAATGCATGCCTGTCTGCACCAAATTTGTATTGCCAGGTGATCCAGTAATGCATAAATCCAATCTTAGTGATCATCTGACCACAGCCTAAATGTTCAATGCTTGGCTCTATCATTAATCTCACTGTGTGATTTTAGACAAGTCATTTTCCCTTCCCTGAGAATCACTTTCCCACAGCTGGAAAATGGGACATAACAGGTTCCTGTAAACCCGTACCTCTTGGGGGCTTACTGTCCCACTGCAGGACGTAAGTAAATCCAGCTAGGACAGAATGAGTGTTTGCAAACAAAAAGAAATAATAATAATAAAAAAAAAGATGAGAGATGTGAGAATGGCAAACAGCTGTGTTTTAAAGGTTGGTTGGAGTCTAACTGGCTCCAAAAATAAGGAGCTTTATTTTTATTCATAAAACCACTTTTAGAGAAATAAACTGGTTCTCTGTCCATCCTGTGGATGTAATCAGTCCAAAGGAACCCTTTCAGAGGACTGTACTCTGGGGCACACAGATCAGCATCAGCATTTGCAAATGCTGGTACTGAGAGAATCTTTCTGATTCTATAATTAATTAGATGAAACTGAAATAATATTTGCAGTTTTGTCCATCTACTCACTTTTCTGTTTTCTAATGGGTACTTTTCTCCTCTTTATTACTGGACTGAAATACTTCTGTGAACAGTACTAGGTGATTTCACATGATGTCAACCTGTGAAACATCACACAGTTAAAAAATAGATGTGTGGGAATAGTATGATGAAATATATCTTTGTTCAGCCAAATTATTGAAAAAAAAAAATGAGAGAAAATGGCATAATATGGCTCAGAAGTCATTCTGTACCCTACTTACTAGCTGTTCCAAAAATACACCTTTTAACCTTCCAAAACAAGTTATGCTAACATAGTGTGTAATTTTGGATAAAGTATTGCATTTACATAGCCCGTTTTTCTCTCACTACCAAGGCCTGTCATATTCTGCCACTGTTACTACTGCCCTTAGTGATTAATGGGTTTGCCCATATTTTAGAAGAAAAGCAGATTTAACTCAAAGCCATAGAAGAAAGAGGACAGAAACATTATGGGCTAGATTCAATAGTGGACTTGAATGTCTCAAATCTGCCTAAAGCCTGTTTTAAGCTCATACATCCTTTCTGGTTTGTTCCTTTTGTTCTCTTTTTTTTTAATGTATATCCCCATTGCACAAAACTGAGACTGACTGTAAGTGAATTAGTCCCCAGTTTAACAAAGCTGTTAAAGTTAAGCATGTGTTTAAGTATGTGAGTAATCAATAAGCTTGACTCCAGGGACATGAAATAAGCACATGAATACACAGCTCCCTGAATACACAGCCTTGGCATGGTTGAGAAGGGGGAACTCTTCTGCATAAAGTTGATCCCAGAGCTGCTAAGAGTGGGGAACTACAAATTAAAGCAGCCACCCGTGTGCTGAACAATCCTCTCTCTAACACGACCCCCTGAGTTTGGATGTCATGCTTTGCCCATCATCACAGTACCTGAGCACATTTGGAAAGTTAAGAAGTCAATGATTTTACACTAGATTTGAAGATTAAAAATGTTTACACTTAAGTTAACAACCATGGAATCTTACTTATATTACTTTTTGGCCACAGAGGAAGCGCATATTGCTTTACACACCCACCCACAGGTTACTGATGATTTCAAAAAACCCCAGGCCTAGAGAATGTGAAGAAAATGTATTGTTCAAATCAAGGTTAATTTATAATGCGCTTTGATCTTCTACTAAAAAGTAACAAATTAAGAACATTATCCTATGCCTACCACAGATTTAAAAACATTAAAAATGGAGAAACTCCTTTTACTCATAAAGATCTAACGTCTTTTACTACTGTGCAGGATTATTTCTTAATTAGGATCACATTTGCTAGCATTTTATCCAGCAAAGGTTTAAACGTCTCAAAGAAGAGAATTTACAGTTAATATTCATTCTGTCGATGCTGAGATAATGGTGTTACTGGTGTTGCATAAAAATCACTAAATAAGTATTAAAAGTAAGGGGAAAGGTTCTTGCCATTTCCAATGAGAAACAGTCTGCCATGGTACTATACACATGTCTGAATTTGAGCTACTATTTCAGATTGTGAATTTTAGCAAATCCTTCAGGTAAAATGAAAGGCTGAGTCTCTGTCAAATTAATGATTCAAAAAAACAATTACCACCACCACCCCAAAACCCCTTTTATTTCTGAATTATATTTAGGGCAGATATTTTCAGACAACAAACCTGACCCAGCAGTCTGTCAAAACCCCTTCTCTGAAAGGCTGATCTGCCAAAGATTTTTTTTAAAAGCTAAGCTGGTGCTCTTTTTATTTCTTTATTACAATGAAAAATGTGAATCTTTTTCTTCTGTTTGTTTTTTTCCCCTAGACTTGTTTGCTTTAAGAATAATGGGTAAAATCCTGCCCCACTTAAGCCCCTGGGAGATCTGCCAAGATATCACTCAAATAGTGCAGCTTTCACACCATAATGTAAGTATTATGGATGTTGAATTTTAAATAAAAACATCCTCTTTCCAAATGCTTTTTAGTCACTAAAATTAAACAAACTGAAAATCAAAACAGTCAAGGCTAAAAACCCTTTCTCTCCTAAACACTTGACATTTCTGCTCTTGACTCTTCCGATGTTATAATTTAAATAGTTTTTTAGTTCTCAGAGGCAGGCAGGCAAGACAGGACTTGAACAGTGAACATAAAATCCCTGCTTTCCTCTCACCTCCTTTTAAAAATGCCTATCAGACAGTCTTTATATGCATAAAAAACAAAAAAGCAAACGATCCTATTATTTTTACGGGTCATGATTAAGACTTCAGTTAGTTGGCTTACTCAGTTAATTCAACTTTTAGCTAACGTTTCATTTTTGAGCAAGAGATATTGACTCATTCACTGAAGTTCCTAACAAGCAGTTCCACTCTATTCTTTGGAGCAGACGGTTTTCACTTTTTTTAATTGTATTTTTTCTGTTTTCAGGGGGTTTTAATATTTGCATGTGCAAATAGATTATAGACACTCGACTTAGATAATATCTACGTGCAAGCACCAAATGACACTTGCTTTTCCATCAGATGGCTAGGCATTTCAAGAGCATCGGGGCAAGGCAAATTTAAGTTGTGACATTGTAATAGGAATTCTTGTGAAGCACAAAGTGCTCAATAAATGACAAAGGTATCTCTTGAGGAACAGCCGAAAACCATTTATACTCAGGCATTTCTACAGCATAAAAAAAGCAGAATGAGACAAATCTATTGCCGTTATTTTTATTGATTAAACTTCATGTTAAATTTGAAGTAAGTGTATTCAGTGGCAGTGTAGTCTCTGGAACTCCCTGTCTAATCCAACTAACTTGAGGATAAACTCGCGGTTGTACAGACAATGGGTATTAATCAGCTATTAGCCGTGACACACACACAGTGACGCAGCACAAGAAAATTTGGGAGGGGAAGGATTCTTTATGCTGGAAAGAGGCTTGCCATGTTGCATGACAGGACGTGCAAAATTCTTTTCTATTAAATGAAATGAAAAATATGCGAGAGCTAGTTAAGGAATAGCTGAAATATGAGCAAATGGGTTATAAATCTTTCTCCATCTACTGTATGCAAGGCTTTAAGAACGGAGATTCATGTCAGAACACAGATAGATACTGTATTATCATGCATGTGCTGAAAAAGACTCATAGATGAAGGGAAGATGGCAAAACATAGCATTACCTACATACAGCTATATAAGATTGGATTTCAGAAGAGCTGGTCACCTCTTCATTAGGAGACTTTACATAAGTCTCCTCACTTACAACTCTTTTTTTTAATTTTAGAAGTATGTGCCCGTTTGCCCCCCAGTGAGGCAATACATCACTCACAGTGCATCCATAGGCTAATCGTATTGCAACTATATTTATGTTTCTTCCATGAGCTCAGCTAGAGAAGGCCCATACCACAGCCTAGTGTCCTCTATTAAAATGCAGCTACGGACTACCTACACTTGCCTGCGTCCCTGCCGTTAGTGGCCTAAGAGCCTCACTTGCAGACAAATACAGCTGTGGCAAATCTGATTCCACCTGATCTTTCTCTTGGATCAGGTGAGGGACATCTGTTACTTTGCTTCAAAAAGAGCAGCTCCTGGCCTGGGAGTGTAGTTCTGACTGCTTTCTATGGGTTCTTTCTCCTTATTTTCACTGCTAGTGTTCACAAGTGACTTTCCAGCAAACACAGGGGTTCTTTCCACTCTGAAAGGTATGTGTTATTGTTTCAGTGTCACACTTCTTTACAATGCTATTTACAGCCACGTACTGTGCTCTAATTTTTGTTTTCCTGCTTGTGTGTGACCTGAGGGGAAAGGCAGGCAACTCTCTCGCTGCATGCTGTCCCTCACCTCTTCAGTGATGGCAGCTCTGAGCACTGGTGCCAAGCTCTGGCAGGAAGGCAGAACACACGTGCCTCTTTCAAAAGTTGAATGTAAAATTTTTCTGATGCACCTGAAAAGGTCATTTATAGTAACTGCTCCTAGAAGGACCGTCTGATCTGGATAGGGCTCTTCTGAATTGGATCTGACCCTGGCCTGAGCTGTGAATTATATGCTTTTCTGACTATTCAGTAGTTTAGTCCTCATCTTCTAACACCTTACTACCTTCTCTCTGAACTTTGAGCCTGGCGGATGGGGAGGATAGAAAGTCTTCCCTTGCAGGCCCTTGGGGTTCCCGGTAGGGAAGGAAAGCTCCTGCAGATTAGGTGATGGGCTGGCTTTGCTGTGTCAGTTTAGGCTGGCAGGCTTACCAAGTCTGACCTTCTGACCCACAGAAGGCATTTTTGATGTTTCCTCCCATTTCTCTCTCTTCCCTGCTCCCCAGAAGGTGTTACTGTTACTTTGGAGCACCAGTCTCCAGTACCCATGTGCAATGCTTCCTGCACGCCATCTCATCCACCAGACTGTAAGTCATTCAAGTTAAGGATGTGTCATTTGCAGGCTTAGTCCAATGAGTAAAAGACCTGAATTTGGTTCAGAGCAGCTGTAAGATGATAAAGGGTAACATTACCTACTAGTTCAGCTGCCTAGCCCACATTTACTGTGTTTAATTGAACAGTGATAAATTCAGTTGCCCTGTATAGCAGATCCTCTCTTCTTTCCCAAGCATCCATCAGTCCTCTATCAAACAATTTTATATTTACGGGGATTTTAGGTATTCACCTACAGTCACCATACAGCAAGATATAAATGGGGACAAACTGCAAGAGGAAAGACAAACTGATAGATTGTTAGACAGACTGAATCAGTTTGTAGAGTTGACAATTATATTCATTAACTCAATCAGCCTTCCGTTAATAGTGTGGGTTTGATTGCCGTCTTGCCTACAGGTAAATCTCCATCAAAATTACAACCATCAGTTAGTCCCCATTTTTATAAACTATATGTGCTGAGGGAGAAAAAAAAAAAAATAGAAAAATCTGTTGCTGTTTCCTTTCTTCCAGCAGCAAAAAGCTGCTCCAAAACCAGCGGGAGGCGCGGAGCCACAGTGACCTCAGCCGGCGCTGGAGAGACCGTGCGGCGCCAGGGCCCCAGCGCGGCCCGTCCACGCCTCTGCCTTGCTGCGCTTCCAGCTTGAGGGTGCTGAGCGCTTTCCTGCCCTGGGGTACTCCTTCTGCTCGCTGGTACAAATCCAGATGCTACAGCCTGTACTGGACTGAGATCTTCTCCAAATCCCTGTTCTCGTCCCCTCTGAGAAACGGGGTTCAGGATGGCCGCATCTCCCTTGTCGCGGCTAAGGATGTGTGACAGCAACTAGGCAGATGTTAGCTGGTACTGGTGAGAAGGATTCATTATGGGTTAAAATTAATTTTAGGGGGTTTTTGCAGGCACTTGTAGGAGATGTTTTGAAACAGTATTCCCGACATTTAGTATTATAAGCAGCACATATCTTATGCTGATGTCAGCCTCAAATTTAAGGGCTGTGGTGACTTGAAATAAATAATTCTTGGTAAAATCCTCTATGAAGTAAATTCATTTTATAAAAATTGCTATGCTATACAAAATTTTCTGTATCATATTCTTATATTGTGAATTATCAAGTCACAGTCTAGAGTAAGTATAGCTTCATGAAAAAAAAAAATGCTGTAAAGAACATTTAGATACATGTTCCAAGGTGAAAGGTGATAATCTCTGTCAAAGAGCTTATTTTCATATTTCTGCCCACATTTTGTGCTAATTTATCAAGCTGAGAAGTTCATTACATTTAAAAATAACAGAATTGTCATCTTCACCAGAAAACAGCATCTTTTTAGTTTCCTTCTTGAAGTTTCCCTCATTTTAAAATACATCAGGTGTTATAAAGCCATATAAACATGAGTGAGTCTTAGTTTCATGGATAATAGAGACCTACTTTTTTCCACTGATAAGCAATAAACCCAAGATCTTTTATTTCTCACCACAGCAAATAAATCCTATGTAACCCCAGAATCTACAGATTGTACATTCAGCTAAAACAAATTTGTTTTGTTCCACTTGCGTCCATGAAATCATGTAGATTTACACCAAACTGAGAGTCCAACTTTCTGTGTGTTCAGGGGCAATGACTCCATAGCCTGCAATCCTCATAAAATCTAACCCATATTTTCCTGGCCCAGGTTCACATGCTGTGAAACAGAAAGCCCGTTGTTGGGAGCTGGAGGAGGTCACAGCACCAAGCTGTGCTATAAGAGAAGGTCGCCTGGAGGGCTGGGGACCGAGGGCAGTTCAGGTTAACAAGTGGGAAAAGCAGGCTGGGAATGGAGCACAGCCAGTGTTCACAGTGCACTGGTTCACGTCAGCTCCGTGATGGAGAAGTTTCCAGGGAGCCCCAACTTCAGCCTCCAGCTGCTGCTTATTGCAGGAAATTTTGAGAAGAAGTGATGCTGTGTCCCTTATTCAGAGGAAATTCTCTTAAAACTTACTCTCCTGTAGAGAGATATGACTTTTTTTTGACTGATATGGTGTATCTGGGTCCTTTATATCTGACCACTTGTGTCCAGAAGCTTTAAACTTGAACTGCGTTTATTTTGCACAACCGTAAGCAAGTAGTACGTTTCCTTCCCCCCACACACTTTGAAGTTAGCATGGAATCTATACGCACCCTTGGTTTGTTGTTTTGTTTTTAATGCTTACATCATCTGGAGAACCAGAAACAATCCAGAGGCTGTTGATGTGTCAGAAAAATGTCTTTTTTTTTCTTTTCTTTTCTTTTTTTAGTCAAATCCCACCACTGCTATCAGGCGCATAGACATTTCCATTCTAGCTGCAGCCTGGAGTCAGTTTTCTTTTGTGTACTCTAATGTGCTTCAGACCAGCCAAGTTTGGGGTTTTTTTTGTGGGTTTTTTTTTTCAGCAGGGTGGATGTTGGTTTATCAGTTATGAGAGCCTGTACAATCATTGCAGTGGAAATAAAAAGCCCTGACAGTAGAGCAGTAGAAATAACAATGATGGTTTCTTCCCACTAAGTGGAAATAACGTGCTTTGTTCCACCCATTTGAGGTACAGAATACCTGACATGAGACGGCGTATAACATTTTGTGTTCTTCTGGGGAAAACGTATTGGCATCACTACACTGTGCCAGAGCAAAATTGCCCCAAAAATGGCCAGGTACAAGGTCGCTGATCATAGGCCAGACTCTCATGGCTGAGGTAAATGAGAAGCACGAGGCTACAAGGATTTCTATCAACTGACAATGTGGCCAGAAACATGTATTTCACTGGCTAGCTGAAAGTCAGTTGTTGGGTATTGTGCCCTGGTATCGGTGTGTGAAAGTCTTTTAAAAGACCATCTCTAACATCCAATAAATATGTAATGAGTGATAGGCACTTACCATAACCGATCACATGTAACTGACAGGAAGACATGGTGACCCTGGTTTAATAAATCATGCAGCTTGCTGAACTTGATAGCATCATATATTTTTTAAGGTAAGCCCTTATAGATTTTGAATAAAAAAGGAATCACTCAGAAAAAGGCATACTTTTTCTGTTCTTTATCTCCCTATTCCCTATATGGCCCCTTTGCAATGCCACATGGTCACAGACAGATTGAAAAGGAGCCAAATCTTTCTAGTAACCACTTGTAACATCATTGTTAGTATACACTATATCTTAAAGGACTTGAACAATATATGTAGTTAAAATGTAATCTTGAGTTTTGGAGGGACCCTAGATGTATATTTCCATTATAGTTTCAAAATCTCCAGGTTAAGTTTACCACAAACACAAGGAATTACAACTGCCTACTCCAGTGGACAGTGAATCAGGACTGACCTACTCTGGGAGAGACTGAACAGGCAGAGGCTGTATCTGAAAAATACATGAATCAGCAGCGTTTCCATGAGGAAATTTTAAAACACGATTATGAAAAAAAGGGAAACATAAATGTTTCTCTTTAACTAAGGTTTTTCTTTTCCCTTTTCTCCACAAGTATTTTTCTATTCTCATTTGGGACGATTCCTACAAAGCTTTTATCCGAGACCGTAGCGTTAACTTCTTTCATTTCCCTTCACATTTTGTTGGCCATTTATAATGAAAGTGAGTGTCATTTGGCATAACTGAATATCCACCGGGGTCAGCGGTAGCCTTTGTTCAGACCCTGAGACTTGGTCCCAGTTTTGCAAGGACAGGTGGGGCTGTACAACGGAGGAGGAGCAGCGCTGCTACTTGACTGCCTCCGTCTCGCACGACGCAGAATAAGAGCAGGGCATTGGGCACGGCTGGTGGAGCTGAGGGGAGCATCTTTGAATCATCCTAGTCATTGGACTGGTCTCCTGTTAATGGCACAGTAACAGGTAGTATAGTTGAAATCAATAACCATTGCCTTTATATAGCACCCTCCATTTGTCAGCTCACAAGGCAGACATTTCAGCTTTTCTGTGTTGGTTAAGCTGGAGTATAAATAACTTACTTTCCAAAGATTATCGATAGAGCCTGTATTAATTAAATAACAGAAGGTGAACTAGGAAGGCAGAAGTGGTCTGGGGACTGGGGCATTAGCCCAGCATGAGAAAGACTCACGCTCTGATATATGTTTCCTGCGTAGCCTTAAGCAAACTACTTACCCTGTTGTGTCCTGTTTGACCAAACTGGACAAATAATTGTTCCTTGTTTCGTAAGAGGGTTTGATGTAAGGATAAATATATCAAAGATGAGAAGAGCACACAGTCTCTGTAACAGGGGTGATGTACATGTCTTACAGTACAATTACAGTTGTGAGGGTTTTTTGAACTTTGTGTGGTCTGATCACCTTACACCCTCCCTTGAAATAAACTGGTTTTCAGTCACAATGTAATTTTATCCAGTCTTTATAAAAATCTGATCACAATATTTGTTTGAATTTTTTCCCAGCACTGGTCTGAAGTAAAAGAGAAAGATATATCAGGGGAAGACGAAGCTATACATAGATGCATTTCTAACTGTTACAGCTCCTGGATCAGATTCTCAGCTGATAGAGCTACAGAGTAACTGGATTACAGTTAATGTAAATCTCCTGATTGACACCAGCTGAGAATCTAGTCCCATCTTCTAAAATCAGACCCTTTTTCAAAGGACTGTGATATCTATAATGTTTTTCCTAGCTGTTTGTTATGAGATGTAATGAGAAAACAGAATGAGCTTTAACAGTGAACTTCTGAGCTTTTCTGAATTTAAGTTTACTCTTACTGTAATATCGTTTTTTATGTCACAACTAGACTGCAGATCGAAAGGCTGACTGTGTCGAGGGATTTTGGTGTTTTACATTTAGAAGGAACGTTTAATGAATTATGCTGCCCCCAGATAACCCCTATTTCATTTGTATATAATGCTCAGGGCTAAGGATTGTCTTCCTGATCCTTCTCAGATGTTAGGCAGCACAATTCAAGAGTGGTCACATTACTGCTCCCATCCTTACTTCACACTCAATCCTGCAAGTGCTGAGTCCCTTAACTCCCACTGAGGACATAAAATGGCTTTAATACAACAATAATCTTAAATTTATCAAAGGCATAACGTTCAGAGTGAAATCAAATGCTTAACTTTTTTCTCTGGGTGGCTAGTGGGCAAAACATATTGTGTAAACATGACCTTTTAGTAATTTCATATTTAGTGCTTTTTATATTAGTACCTAATTGCTAGATTTTTTTAAATGAAAAGTACTCTAAAACATTAGATTGCCTATAAATATTCTGTCTCCTTAATCCCTGGAGGTATTACTGACTCAGCTCCCACTAACTAGACTTGTCAGTTTGCAATTCCACATCTTCAGGAGGGGAGGTACAGATCTTTAAGTCGATGTCAGAAACAAACTAAGAGGAATGCACCAAATAGTATATTGGTAAATGAAATGCTATCGGTCTTAGGAAGAAACTATTTTATTACTTAACAGCTATGCAACGTAGAAAACCTGAACAACTAACCGGACATCAGGCTTCAGCGTGCAAGTTTGTTGTCTGTCCGGGTCAGCAAAAAGATTTCTACCCCCTCCCCTCTGTCAAGGCACTGGTATAATTGGCTCCATGCATTATGGACAGTAGCGCCTGTCCCTATGGCATGAGGCAATTGTCAGTACCTTCTGGAAACTGGGCTTTACCTCCAACATGCTTATATGCTTCACGTCGTACGTCCCAATTTTGTGTTTGCTTTCATTTTGTTTGTTTTTAAATATGTAAATGATTTGCAGCCTATAAATGCATGTGCGTACTTGTAGGTATGTGAGATATCAGACCAGATGGAAAGTTTCTGCTTTTCATCTGTGAGGTTAAGTAGGTGGATGAAAGCCAGTATGTCTTAGGTCTGGCCGCGGGGACCTATCAGCTGAACTTGCAAGCCCTCAAGTCCAGTCACTTACTGGACCCTCACCATGGCTGTAGAGTTTAGCTAGTACAAGCAGTCCCCAGCTGCAGTTACACACCTCTGTAAAACTACGTGATGAAAAATGAACTAAATTCACCCTGAAAATAATTTACCTTTTTTTATACAAAATGCAATGCAGTCTTCTGTAACACTTCTGAAGTGTTACCGGAGGACTGCATTTGGCCTCTGATTTCTATCCCACCAGATGTATGGATAGAGCAGCAGCCTATGGAACAGTGATGTGTTCAAACTGTCAGCCTGAGCCTGGGCTAGGAGAAATTGGCATATCTTCATAGAATCACAGAATGCTTTGGGATGGAAGGGACCTTTAAAGGCCATCTAGTCCATCCCCCCTGCAATGGGCAGGGACATCTTCAACCAGATCAGGTTGCTCAGAGCCCCATCCAGCCTGGCCTTGAATGTTTCCAAGGATGGGGCACCTACCACCTCTCTGGGCAACCCGTTCCAGTGTTTCACCACCCTCATTGTGAAAAATTTTTTTCTTGTGTTCAGTCTAAATCTACCCTCCTTTAGTTTAAAAACATTACCCCTTGTCCTGTCGCAGCAGGCCTTGCTAAAAAGACTATCCCCATCTTTCTTGTAGGCCCCCTTTAAGTACTGAAAGGCTGCAATAAGGCCTCCGCGGAGCCTTCTCTTCTCCAGGCTGAACAACCCCAGCTCTTTCAGCCTTTCCTGATAGCAGAGGTGCTCCATCCCTCTGACCATTTTTGTGGCCCTCCTCTGGACCCACTCCAACAGGTCCATGTCTTTCCTGTGCTGAGGACCCCAGAGCTGGAGCCAGCACTCCAGGGGGGGTCTCACCAGAGCAGAGTAGAGGGGCAG
The DNA here is from genome assembly GCF_965183815.1 of Platalea leucorodia. NCBI lineage: Eukaryota > Metazoa > Chordata > Aves > Pelecaniformes > Threskiornithidae > Platalea > Platalea leucorodia. The sequence continues at coordinate 95,681,999 of NC_138823.1, read as the reverse complement.
AATCACCTCCCTCGACCTGCTGGCCATGCTTCTTCGGTGAATACTTCGACTTCGGTGAATACAGTATATATCCTTGCCTACAGTGGAACTGTGCTAATTGAATTACCTGAGGACCTGCCCTGTGTTTCTTCAAACGGTTCTAAGTACTTCTTCTCTTCTGTTTTAGTGTGGTTTTGTTATCATATGAAGGAAAACCAGAACAGAAGAAGAAACAGTGATTGCAGAAGGCAATCATATTCCAAGATCGTATTCCAAGAGCTCTCATTTGAACTGGTGGCAAAACTCTCCTTGTCAAGAGTGGAAGTAGGTCTGGGCCTGGAATGGTATGTTTTTGGAGGATGTCCTGTTCCCTGGGATTCTGTGTGAATCACTAAGCATTTCCAGTTGATACGGTAATTTTAAGAAGAAAACTTGAGCCCAAGTATTGGAATAGGAAAGGAAAGTTTTTGAGCAGCACTGATGATTTTTTTCCACCTATTTTGCACTTACATTCCCTCTCTGGTAGACCTACAAAATAAGAGTCTTTTGACCAGCAGCACTTGTTGCCCCAGGGCCGAGAGCATAGGACAGAACCAACATGCACTCTGTTGCCTGTACAGAGTCCAGATGGTACAAAATGCAGCAGAAGCAAGACAAGCTGTGGAACAGAAATAGACAAAACATTCTGAAAATCCAGAGTTCCTTTCTTCCCCAAGGACTTTTTCATGTATTTGCACATCAAACAAACACTGACCTGGTGTGTTGGAACTGAGCTTTTAGCATCGCTATCATGTAAAACATGATGTAAAACAGCTCTGCTGAGGCCAGCAGAGCTGGGTGCCTCCATTACAGCAAAGTCCTTGTACGTGCTAAGTGGCAAACAGCTGCTCTTCAGTATCAGCAATGGTGCATGAAAGAACCTGAGGGAAGCTGCAGGTCTTTAGGTTTCTCCTCATTGTTATTAATATTGACCTAGCTGCCTTTCAAGGTAGGAATTCATGGTGTCTATAAAACAACTTGTGCTAGAGCAAGGTATTTTTTTGACATAAAGAAACTGGTTGCAACAGATCTGCCTGGAGTTCCTGAAATCTTCCACCTTGACTAGACCTAGCCAATTGCAGATGAAACTTTGTCAGGAAAGTCTCAACACTGGTGAGGCTGCTACAGCAGACAACCTTAGTATTCGTTGCATGGTATGTTATTGGATTCAACCTCATGAATTGTTCCTGCTGGTGGGTATATTCATTTACACACAGCCGAAGATTTGGATACAGAGGAGAGAGATGAACTTATATCAACCAGATATATAGCAGTCTTGTCTGCATATACCCCATTTATTCCAAAATTGGTTTTGCCAATGACCAGAATATAAGCTTAGTTTGGAAGTATGAAGTGGTATTCACAATATTGTCAATTATCATTCAGCTGGAGACATTCCTGATGAGTAGTAAAGACTAGTCATTTTGAGCCTATGAGCTAAGATGCTAAGGCTGTGAGCCCAATCTACAGTAGCTTGAAACTTAACTGTGTTTTCTGGATACGTTTAAGATACCTGAATTCCTCCAAAAATGCAAAGCAATTGAAGATATTCTGTTAGCTCTCTGGTGAGTGTTCAACAAACTATTACACACTGACAACATGATCTCCAAGTTGCATAGATAGCCTTTGGGATTGTGTCTCAGCCTCTTTGCTCTCTTTACCTAAACACTGCATCTTTGTGGAAAGGTGACGCAGCACAATCCTAAGGCCTCAAAAGGATATGCATTAAAACTCGTAGATCCACATCAAAATCTCAAGAAAAAAAGGGGGTTGCATTGCATGAAGTAGGCATGTAAGGAAATGCTCAGCAAGACCTGAAAGGGTTTTGTTACCCCGTTTAGGGAGATAAGTCAATGACAGCTGCATTGTAGCAGCACACCCTTATTCAGGCAAGGTTTTGCTCTGTTTAATGTCATCAGGAATACAAGGGCTGCTGAGTTCTAATGAAACAGTTAAACAATATGGTGTTGCTCTGTCTAGAAAGGAACAGTTTTACTATGTTTTTGAATAACTGAAACTTGCAGAGTTTTTTCTGCCGATGTGCCCAAGAAGTTAGCGCAAGACCGTACATACACAGCTATGTAAACTGCACATATGCAAGCCACTAGCTACTCTGTCCTGATTCCCACGTAGATGCTTTTAATCATTAAATACATGATATCTTATTCCACTCCATTCACAAAGAGATGTTCTTAAGACTTTTATGCCATTATGGCACCTGCCCCACTCTTCTGACCACAGTTTTCTTCCCTTCGCTGGGGCAGCAAACCCGAACGTGGTTCAGTTCTTCAGCCTCCATCAACAGCAGCTCAGCTCATTAATGCAAATCAGCCTTCCCTGGTAATTTCAATTAACACGGTAGGCTGTGAAGGAGGATGGTGGGAGTGTGGCCGTGTGCTCCTGTCCGTCACCGCTGGAATAGGGGCCATAATCTCCAGCAAAAGGACAAGGCAGATATCCAGGGACAGTGACCCCTGAAACGACCCCAGTGAGCGCTGGCAGAGGCCATCTGAGCGCGCCCTGAGGGCTCACCACTCTCCCTATGAAGAATGAGTGCAGACAGCTACTGTACCATCAGTTTTCGTCTTACCTTACCACATGCTGATTTCCCCATATAAACAGGCCTTTGGCTGCCCTTTAGAGTCTGCTTGCTCCGAAGATATTTGTTAGTCAACTTTAAAACTGTGAGGAGGAAGAATTTGCATCAAAGATGCCCCTGTTATTTACAGAGACTGCTTCTGGACCCTGACCATATTAAAAAGCTAAACAGAAAATCTTGCTGACATCTGGGAACCAAAATTTTTTGGGTCAAGCTGATTTGTGTTCACTGCAACCTACTTATGATGTATTTAATTAGTCCATACTTCAGGGCTGCTGTCAATCAATTTCCTCTGAAGATTGGCCACAGATGGAGCTGCAGTGCTGGGGGAGGTGGCGGATGTTCCTGGGACTACTGAGGAAGATCAGGTATTCCTTTAGCATGTCTTTTTCACACTGTCTGGGTTAAACCTGTCACCAGACTCAATAGCAACAGACTGACGGTTTGATAACATCACGTTTCAGGACAGAATTTTACTTCAGGATATTAGCTGGGAATATCCTTCCTCCTCTGGAGCTTGGGGCATGGCCCATGGTCCATGACTTCCTGGGAAGATCTGGAAACATCACCTAAGAAATTCCTGCTTCATCCAAAATATTGGCAATGCCCTTTATCTCATCTCCTCCTTACCTGTGACACCATTTTCAAGGTTTAGAATCATTATAGCAATTGTAAAGTCTTTCATTCAAAGGTCTTAGGGGGTGTTTTATAAATCTTCCTTAGTCTATATTACAGGACTGCCTGCAGATGTAAGACACTAAATTTCATGACACACCGTGGGTCCCGTTACATTCTTACTTTCCTAAATGAGCATGAGCTCAAAGAACCTGGGAGGCACTTCATCTTTCCCAAACTAAAAGGAGCTTAAGTTCTAGGTTTAGAGTATGTCAGACAAACCATGCATGTAATTTTATTTACCGTGGCAAATGGACAGTTGATGTTTTTCTTCACCAAGTCTTTTCCACTAAAGGATCTCAAAGAAGCAGCCTGCATTATAAATAGTAGAGAAAAATGATAATCGCAATGTTGTCTCCTGCTTCCAAATGATGATGTGCAAGGCACATACATAACTTCTTGGCAAGGATCCATTTGTCAAAATAAAAGAAGCCAGCTGCGTAAGGGAAAGAGACAATAGATCTTGACAAACTTGTAGATGCTAGCAAAAATGTAAACAAAAAGTTGCTGTGACTGATGTATTAATGTAACACTGCCAGAGTACTAGCTTCAAAAATTAACAACTGTTGATGCTTTTGTGACTAGTCAAAAGAGCAAGTGTCATGATTTCTGCTATGTTTGACATTTTCTATAGTTTCTACTCAATTTTAATCTCTGTGTAATACTCAATACTCAGCTTTCTACAAGAAAGACAGAATAAGTAAGATTCCCACAAATGGGATAATACATTTGAAGACAGCTGACCTAAGAAAAGAGATAGCAGAGATGAAAATTTCTTGACATTTTTATGAACTCATCATTTTTGCCATTTAATATATAAAAAGAAAAACCTATTTCCACTGATTGATTACTTTAATGAATAAATGTACTCAATGATTTGGTGGCTTGAGTGGATTAAATTTCCCTTGCTGGCAGGAACTGGCCTTAAATGAAAGTGTTTTGAGGGTTTATTCATTTTTCCCGCACCAAAAAAAAAGATAGAAAATCAGTCTGAATTTCAAACCACTTTGATCTCTGTGTATATTTTATAAACTATTGTCTGAACCTCTGTGAGCTCCTGTGGATAAAACCCAATTACAGTCCCCCAGATTGTGGGCTCAAATAATTCTAAACCAGATTTTTCACAATGTTACTGATGTGTTGAACAACACCCAGCAGCTTATAATCATAATCTTCTTCTTTTGCATTATACTTCCTTGCTGTAATCAGTTCAAATACTCATCATCACATAAGCCTCACTTCTCGCCTCCACAAAATGCTTTCCAAAACACAGCAGCAAATAAACAGTTGATAATAAAAAAGGCCGCATCGCCAGGTATGGTTTTGACAAGTTTTGGGTGGAGACACAAAGCAAGACTGAAGATCACTGCAGGGAGCAACAGGGGAAAGGGGAAGATGAGACTTCATTAGAAAAACCTAAATAAATTAAAAAAAAAAAAAAACAACAAACTAGAAAAAGGAGGAACTGTGTGATTTTGCAGAGGTGCTGGAGGACAGAATAATCTTCTACTTGCGGCTCTGTTTTCTTCTGATAGAACCATTATCAAACTCATGGGTTATGGTGCAACATAACCTGAAGTTCTTAAACTCACAACCTTGGTGCGTAATTCTTCCTGCAGTCCTGGGTGAAGCATCATGTGTCTCTGTAGCAGAGCACCGTGTGACATCTCCACACTAATATAGATTTTCCTTAGGGTGATGTAAGCGCTAATGTCAAACAAACTTGCCAAAACCTAACTGTAAATTTCTTCTCACAAAGGCAGCCTCTCAGAGATAGAGCTTTTGTTGGCCTGGGTCTATAACATATATTCCAAACATATTTTAGCTTTAAGAAAGTTGCTTTAATGGAAAAAAATGCATTTTAAAAGTTATACAATGTACTGCTTTAATTACAATTTTATATTTTGAATATGTTTTCTTACTTTGTAGATTTATGTCTCCAGCAATTAAAAGTTGAAAGAGACAGAGTAAAGAGAAGCAATGAACAAATGAAGGAACATGGTATTTATTTTCACCTAGCAATACCGGCTTCAAGGGGCTTTGCTGCAGATAAACCTTGTGATCGCATGTATATGGAAGAGAACGCAAAATGTGGTGAGTTACTTGCTCCATATTTTCATTTGTCTGGTTTTGTCCTGATGTTTGCTCCCATTGTCCTCATGCAACTTGTCTCATACCACGTTTAGAGGAGAAAGGGTTTGTAAGCTTTCCTTTGGGGCTTGATGCCTCTCACTGAAGGACCTTCTACGTGTTCATATTTGTATAAATACACCTGCCTATTCACTGTGTCAAGTCTGTATTACTTTTTTCTCATTTTTCTGTTCTGCAACATTTCCTAGTTTTATTGAGTGGTTCCTCATTGACTCAAAAAGATCAAAAGAAAAATGTGCTTGTGTGTAGTATTTGATCATTCCTGTCCTATTAGAGAAAATGTACGGATACTCTAGGAAGTGTCAGATGGTTAGATTAGCAACAACTGAAGCCTGATTCCTCTTTTTTTGTTACTGATTTAACTATTACATTCTCTAAATGCTACAATATGCAGTAATGAAGGCCATAAAGGCTTTCCATCTGGGAGAGAAGCATAAAGGTAGAGGCAGAATCCTCTCACAACAATTAATAACCACAATGCATCCGGTACCCAATGATACAGGCAATACCCGCCCTGGAGAGCCGTCAGGGTTGCTATTTCATGTGACATGCCTCCAAAACAAGGTGTTTCTCGGAACAACTTGGCGTAACTGCGTAGTCAGTGCAGACGGATGGAACAGAAGGGGGGGCAGAGGAGATGCTGAAACTGGCAATTAGTTATTCAAAACTGCGCACAGTGCAATAGCACAGCATCCAGATGTGGTTTTAACCCACCTCAGTATGAATCTGTCTGGAACTCAAAAGACCACTGCATTTAGAGCCACTTCTAAACTGAAGTTTAAACTTCCTAGTTTCTAATTATGTCTGTTTATTCAAACTGAGATTTTCCCATTGCTCTTCTCAAGAGTCCCAACTAATTTACTAGCTGACTTGGTGAATAAGGCAATTGAAGCTACACGAGCATCTACTTCTCCATAATTCTCAACCGATACAGAGCCACAAGCAGCAGTAGTTTACTCTAGAGAAAAGTCTATAAAAAAAACAGGTTTTCCACCATTTATTGTCTAGAGATGTGCTGAGTAGGTTTAGATGAACCGGCAACAAAAACTATCTTCCTTCTATGGAAGTGCTCTAGCCCTGCAACAGATAAAGCGAACTCCCTAAAATCCTCAGTATGGACTTGTTTTATTTGTGCTAATAACTACATTAGCATGAGTCTGACTGTAGAGTAGTTGTGTCCTTAAAATCTGGAGACTAATCAATAATTAAAATCAGAAGAGGTGCACCAGTTCGGGAATTCACAGACTGTAGCAGGAATCCTAAATGCATCTGATTGTAACTCAACACTGAGGAAAATCTTGCCTGAGAAAAAAAAAAAAACACACAATTGATGACCACTCATGGCATTCCTGTGAATATCACTAATGGAAAAAAAAACTATTGGAAAGACTGTTTTTAAAATGTGGTTTACTCTTAGAGCCCTGTGAGACTCACCTATGACATTAGCATAATCTGATAGTGACATGACATCTCCTTTCAAATCCATCCTTTCCTCAAGGACATCAGGAGAGGTGAAAGCTGACAGCATTTCTGTTACACTGACAGAGCTGTGGGTCAAGCGAGCACCGCACCAGTTTACACGAGGGCTGAATTTGACCTTGTGTCACGACAGCTCCTGAAGGATCCTACAGTAAGCACTGATGTATTCAAGGCGGTACATGCTGGCATTGCAACGAGATCTCCACTGTAAGGGCAACGTTGAGGGCATCTTTCATCCGGGGGCAAACACAGAGCATTGGAAAGATGTTCTGCTACAAAAATTTTGCGACAAGCTGCCATCATCTCCTGCAGGGCAAATACAGGAGTCTACTGTTGAAGACGAGCCATCAGAGCCTGCCTCAGGTGCTGACAGCGCTTCTTTCACACATCCACTTCTCTAACACAAGCCTTATTCTCAACAACAGCTGCTACTGATCGAGCTGTTACCGATCGGGCATCTTCTCCTTGTCGGCTAAAAGGCAAAAGCAAATCTGTCAGAAAGAACATGGCCTAGCATCTTGTGGGCAGAGGGCTAGATCAGCTTCTAGTCCACTGACTGCATACTCATGCCCAGTACAGCGAGCCAAATGTGCTTTTGTAGAGGCCTGAGGAAGACCAATTGATCTTTTGGAGGCAGGAGAGAAGGCTGCGTGATGAATGGGCAAGGCTCGCTCCCAGCCCCCTGACCCGCCTGCCATCTAGTGTGTGTTCAGGACACGTTTCCAGCTCAGCACAGCGATAGCTGGAGAACAAAGAGAATTGGTCTGGACTAACGTGGCTCGTTACTGACAGCGTATGCTGAAAGAGCATAGCCTTTTCATCCCAGGACTCTGCATGATGTAAATAGGGCATACCCCCCCCAAAAAACAGCTTGCCAGCAGCAATTCACTTACAATGACCACGTTTGTTCTCAAAAACACAGCAGATGAAACCGAGCACTTACTTAGCTGTAAAAGAAGAAGCAGATTACATTTTCAACAACCAAATGTACCACATTTACACATGATAAACTAGGTGTAGTGCTCTAGGTGTACTACTTTTTAAATTAGTTATCTGCTTCATCTATTCAGCTGTCTCTCAGGAACAGAACTGCTTGTGCTAGATACGCACAGCCGCTCGACAAGCCAGTGGTCCTCTGCCACACCGAACCCTCGCATTCAGATGAGTGTATCAGGCATCAGTTTGTCCCCTTCTGTGCCAAACAATCAGACGTTTTCCATAATTCTTCATTTCCGTACACCCATCAATTTCAATTGTTTTTCTTTAATGACATCTTCTAATTTGGAAGGCAAGTGAGTAATAAAGGGTAGTAAATTCAGCTTAAGAAACAAGGATGGAACTGAGAGTAGAATATGTCTTTACAGATCTCTCAGTAAATTTTCCGTGCAGGTCCATATTTTCTTGCCTCAGGGGAATCAAATTTGTGACAATCAGTGCCTGGGAGTTGACTCTTTCCTTATTGAACAATAAAGTTACCTGGGCTTTCTGACAAAAAACACTTCAAAGGAACATCAATGAGACATTTTTTATAGATAGATAGGTAGATGAATACATACACACTCTTTGTTGATTGGTCTCCAGATCCACGGAAAATAGTCAAAATTATTTTGGAATTATCAAACCCAAACTCACATCCATGTTCAACAGTTGTTTAATCTCAAAACCGAGTCACGATGCTTTTGAGATCCAAACGCAGACACGCCTATAACAGACAAAGTTCAGGGAACTCTGAGCTATGAACAAGCGAGTCAGCTCTGGGAACACATTTAAAACAGGCACAGCAGTGCAGAGCTAATTGCCTCCTACCTGGGCTAATTAGCTCTTACGCAGCAGTGCAGTAATGCAGCTATCCTGCCTGTGGATCTGGCACTGCCCTGCAGGTAAGATGATGTCCTTAAATCACTGTAATGCCTGGGCAGCGCTGTGACTTGCGGTCATCTTCCACGCAACAGAAGACAAAAAGAATTAAGCCAATTTTGTAATGGTCAGTGATGAATCCTGTTGTCGCTCCGACTTCAATGAATATAAACATACGCATATTTTACCAAATTTAGACATACACGTGCATGAGATCAGCCTTCTCAGGAGTATGAAACGTCTCCCTTGCCCTACTTCTGGTGTTGCACTATCGCAGCAGTAATAGCACGGCAACTTTCCCTTCCCTGTTTCCTTCAACATGCACTTAGGCTAAAATCAGCTGCTGGTGGCCGGGACAGGAACATCTCTGAGTCATTGCCTGCAGAAAGGCTTCTAACTAGAATTCCTTTTGCCGGTGTAACCTAGCGGAAATGAGACAAAAAGATAAAATTATCGTGCCTCTTAGGTTTAAAATATTGCTTTTGAGTTAAGTTGTTTTCTGCCTGACACATACAAGAATGGCTAAATTTTAACACAGACCTGGGGCTCGTGTTTCTGTTGTACAGCACGGGGTTGAGCAGAAGGGAAGCTGAAGCAAAGGAGAGATGGCTGTTACAAGAATCATTCTTTTCATGTGTTCGATTTTCCAAGACAACTTGAAAAAAAAAAAGCCAATTTCATCTTTGCTTCATTCAGCCACCGCAGGGACCAGGAACACGTCTGGATCTTTTAGTCTGACTGCACACATTCCCCTCATTTCAATGAGCGGAGTAACAGCAGCAAGGTCTCAGCCTCTTTTTTTTTGCTCTTAAGCTAAAGGAATAGCTCCGCTCACCCAGGCTGTAGATCGGGCCGTATACAGGCTATCAGTCACAAACATTTAGCCAGTTTGTTACATGCATTTAAAAATTAATTGTGGAACTACAGCAATGAAATCTTGCTGCAGCACTCTGCTATTAAATCTTTGCTTGGGGAATTGTTATGAGGTTTGGATTAGGAAGGTCCTACTGGTCCTATTAGTGGGAAATAATGTGGTTTATTGATATTTTTATTTCAACAACTGTGTAAAACTGTCCGTTGGGCAAAACCCACTTTCTCCACTCCCCCAGGGGTACCTGTGAATAAATGAGCGTTAAGGCTAGTGTAGTTCATTGTGCAAAGCAGGGACACAAAATGCAAAAAGTGAAGAAAGACCCCCTTGCTTCTGGTTTGGGGCAAGGGGAGGAGGGTGCGCAAGAGGAGGTCTCCGTGCGTGGGGGCAGTGGGCCGAGGAAGGAGCGGTACACACAGCTAAAACCTGGACCTTCCTGTGGAAGGGTACTGCAGGACTACAGGCGCTGCTGCTGCATTTAAGAAGGTGGAAGAGAAACTGGATTCAAATTGTAACTGCAGCGGGTCCAAGGCACAGGGCAGAAAACATTGTCCATTTGTATAAAATATAGATTTGTATGTAAATATTCAACAATAACTTCTCTAGTAATGAATAAGAAATAAATTGCTTATTTGATGTATGATAAAACGATTATTTTGCACAGATGAGGCAGATGACACTTGATTTATATTGTCTTGCAAAAGCTGCAGACAATTAAGGGGAAAACTGTTCTGAGACTTATTACGTTGACAAAATTCTGGTACAGCTAACAGCAATATGATTCACACAAGGATCGTCTGGCATGTAAAGCTCGTTTTAACAGATACCAATGTGACATACATAAAGCTGTCAGGCTTTCTCTAAAGGACAGTCATCCACTTCATGTTTCAAGTGCCAAATTAATTATATTTGACATTTCATTTATAACCTAAGGTATTTTAGGTTTGGAACTTGACTATGATAACAGCAGATTAGAGCAGCACTCTGTTTGACAGAATCGATTTTTCAAGTTATTTTCTTTGTGTGTGAGGGTCTTGATTCAGATTTTTGTGTATCGAGCTTGCGTACAGGACACTGATACCTCTAAGCAAAGTAGGCTTCGTTCGCCTCCTCCCCCAGCCATTCCGTGGTGAATTATTTTGCACTTTGAAGCAAGTTTCTTCTGCAGTCCTAATCACAAAGCTCCACCTAATGGAACGAGGGGAGAACTGTGCACAGGAAAAGAAAGGGAGAGAGATACTGCTAAGCACCGTTATCAAGGGAAAACTGCTACACAACCGTAAGCAGTTAATCTCCTCCACCTAATTTATAAAGTCTCCCCTTCCAAGGACTTTAAAACTTTGAGGTGGGAGGAAAGCCAAAAAAAAAAAAAAGCTTTATCTTTTCATCCGACTGAAATTGTAACCGTCTTTTTATTGTTACCTATAGATATTTCAATCCATCGACACTAATATTTCTCACTGATATGTCTCATCTTCTAGGTTCCAAAGCATTTAAAAAAATATATAAAATAACCTGTAAATGTGGGTATATATCTACTGATAGATGGCTCACTTTCAATGATGAAACAATGACTTAGCGTTTTAAAAAATCAGCAAAACATTTCTATCAATCAATTTCCCCACTGAAAATGAAGGCTTTGTGTACAATTTTAGATTGTTCATTGATATCACACTGGAACACAGGTGGAACACTGTGCATTTCAAAATATTGTTGCAGGAAAGGAGCTGAAGAATGAAAAAAAACTTTGCAAAGAGCAATGCCAGTTTCAAGGCAGAGCAATTTTTTTTTTAAATGAAGTGCTTTGCAGACATTAATATAAAAGATCGGACAAATTCCTGCAAAAGCTTAAAAATCCACTCACAATTTCAGAATTGCTCCCCACTCAGAAGAAGGCTCTGTGGCCACTTTCAGACTTTTTCTGCAACAGAAGGTACAAATCTAAATGTCACCTTGTATCAAGATAAAGCGTTTCACTGAAGAACCAGGATATTTGTCAGGATCATCTTATTTAAGATGACTAACGCAGCGATAGCCCTGAGTCTGTATTTTGAAATTGTCAGTAGTAGGACAAGACTAGCTCGTTGTTTTTAGTAAAAATGCTAGTTTGGTGCTTAATAGTCTTCTATCAAGAATTGCACTTTGATAGTCTGCACAAATAGATCTGCTGATCTAAAATTGTTTTAATTTCTAACATTTCTGATCAGAAGTAGAGGTATGATATCTGCAGCAGAATATCTGCAATTAGAAAGGTGATTAAATCACGTCTTTAACAAACCTCAAATACACTAATGTGCAGTTAAGTCAGCATATTTCATGGCCAGCTCAGATTTTGTGGTTTTTATCTCTTAACTTCACTACTATCATTAACCATGGTTCATTAACATGCTTTTCTTAACCGTACTTCTATGCCTCCTCTTCCATTGATGCTCTTGATCGGCGCGTGTAATGGCTCGGTTCTGCGTGAACTTCCTTCCTTCATTTCACAAAATCTCGAGTAACGTAGTTCTCTCCGAAACTTCAGCTTCTCTGCTAAACTTGGCTACACTTGGCCAACAAGCTCAAAATTTACGGGGTGGAGGAAGGCAGGACTGGTAAACGGATGGCTAGGCAGCATGCTGCCATCAGCCTCGGTTCCCAAGAAACCTGAGCAAAGGGAGAGAGGCGCCTGTCTGGTTAACCTGACGCTATTCCCCAGATGCACCACAAGACAGCACGTTGCAATTGCATTAAGCCACCCACCGAAGCCAGAAGCGGCAGGGAGGGAGCGGGCCGGCCAGCAGACCGAGAGCGGGGAGCCCCTGGCTGCTGGGGGGCCCCTGCGCGCCTCCGGCAACCCAGAAACCGCAGGCCCGGGCGGCAGCGCTGCCAACCGAGGGCTGCGTGCGGCTCGCACCGTGATCTCCTTTTATTTGCCTCTGTCAGAGGCACGGCCACAAAGCCATCAACAGATCTGGCCCCTTGCCGGGAAGCAAGCAGCCGTTATTTCCGTTGGAAAGGGAGCGATGAACCCACTGTGGCAGGGCCGGCCGGCGGGCGCGGGCCGGGGAGCGCCTTGTTCTGGGAAGCCGCGGAGCTGCTCGGCCCCCGCCGCCCGTGGCCTGGCGAGGAGCGGCGAGGAGGCCGCCGGCCCGATGCTCCCCGCCGCTTCCCCGCCGGTCCGCGGCTGGAGGCCGCCGCCCGCTGCCCCTCAGGCTCGCCCCGCCCCCCGGCTGAGGCCACTCCCTGGGGCGGGGCTTAACCCCCTCGTGTCTCGCCCCCGGCGTGCGCATGCGCAAGACACCGTGTGGGCGGTGAAGCCAGTCCGCGGTTGCGCATGCGCTCTCAGGGATCCGGCGCTCTTCCCCGCCGAGCGTCTGATTGGCTGGCCGGCTCCTTCAGGCCAATAGCAGTGGCGGTTCCTGTGGAGGCGCGGTGGTCCCGTCTTCCAATGGGATTGGCGGTTGTTGTCAGGTGGCGGCTGTCGCTGCCCTTCCATCGCCAGGTGGTTCTCCGCCAAAGATGGCAGCTGCCGCGCGGCCGGGGCCGGAGGAGCTGGCTCTGCTGGAGAAGTTGCTGGGCCTGCCGAAAGGGAACAAGTACGGCGTCCAGGGGGAGCGGAAGGTGAAGGGAGCGAGGAGGGGCCGGGCGCGGGCAGCGGCGTGCGCGGGCGTCCACTAACCCCCTTCCCCAACGGCTTCCGACCTCGCCGCTTCCCCTCCCGCCTCCCCGTCCCGGCCCTGCGCCGTCCCCGCCCGACGATTCTCGCCCACCCCCGGTGCCACGGTGGCTGGGGGCTTCCCACCCCCCGCTCTCCGGGGCGGGCGGGCCCTGTGCGGGCCTCAGCCGCGGATCCCCGCACGGTCAGCTCTGTCCCTGGAGCAGGGGGGTTCACCTTTTCTCCCTCAACCCCTTCCTTTGCCACCCGCCTTCAGTTGTGGCTGTAGGGCCTTGCTACCTACTGGCAGGTTCTGGAACCCTCTTCCCTCTGCCTGTGGAAAGGTTATCCTGTGTCATTGGAGGGATGTCGGCTTAAAACGTACTTGTTCTTACACCACTCCTTAATTATTTAACAACCCAACTGGTATTTTAATGCTATTACTGTAAAGCATAAATCTGAAAAATCAAGTAACTGGACTTGTCTGTAGTTTTTCTGACTGCACATTCAGTGGAAAAATTGAATAGTAGTCAAAGACTCTTGGTACAGCTGCAAAATGAATATTACGCTTTCAGCTTGCATCTTACATTAATTAAATCTGAACATGGATAGGCTTCTCTGTGTGGTCAGACACTTTAAAAAAAAAAGTATTGCGTTTTAATCAGTTTCTCTTCTGTCATTTGATGTCGTAAATGTCTGAATGGGCTGTAGTCTGTTGCGGTGAGTTTCAATTCATTCACTTCATTTCTGACTCTTAGCAGTTCAGTTTCCTTTCTCACAGTTTAACATGCGGTAATGTCACTAACAAATACACGGTTAAAACAAGAGGTATGTTGTGTTGTCCTCCCCTGATACCAGTGAACTACTAACTTCTGTCAGAGTATTTGGCAATAGAACAGTAAGTATGAATAAGCATTTCAGTAAGTCTGGCTACTGCGACCTGCTCAGAGCAATTGGATGCTACTGACTTTACAGTCTTAAGTCAGAGTCTTGAATTTGAAAATGAGTTAAAAATTTGTTAATAAAATTTCTGCCAGTGTTAGAGCAAGCAATACTATTTCTTGCTAATATTGACAGAATTTGATTGATTGGAGCTAAAGGTGTCTTGGTTTGTCAATGTGCATGTGTTAAATACATTTCTTCTGTAAAAACTGAAAACAAACCACTCCAAAGAGTAAAAAGAGAACACACGCTTTTTTTGCTGTTACTACCTTTAGTATGAATACTTCTAAATTCTGATATATTGCTTTTAAGATCCTTTTGAGGGTCTAGAAAAAAACAATAGCTATTCTTCCAGGGACTACTTTTTGAATGAGTTGTTTGGTATTACACTTTTGTTTCCCCTTCTAGGTTCCTGTTCTTCAAACAAACAATGGTCCTGGTCTGACAGGGTTAATGACCATAGCTGCCCACCTAGTTAAACAGGCTAAGAAAGACCAACTGCTTGGAAGTACTGCAGAAGAGAAAGCTGTTGTTCAGCAGTGGTTGGAATATAGAGTGACTCGAGTAGATGGAGGCTCTAGTAAAGAAGATACTAGAATAATTCTGAAGGTAAGGAGTACTTCATTACCTTGCCACTGAATTTTGGAGTGACTAGAACTTGAAGAAGGTTACAGTGCTAATGTGTGTATGAACAACCAATTAATAAAACTGAGCAAACGCTAAAGAGTTGGCAGTATCTTTAAGTACTGGCTTTTATTCGGCTTGCTGCTTTTCACTTTTATTGACAAAAATACCCCAACAACCTGAAACAGGAGGGAAAACAGCTTAAACTGTAAAATATATGAAGCAGAGTTTTTACAGTGTTTTATGGCTGTAGTGCTGTAAACTACCCAGGGTGTTCCAGATAGTTTAGAGATTGCTCAGCTGCCTAGTCTCTTATTAGCCATGGAAGACACCAGTTTCTTACAATCTTCATAAAATCTCAGTTATAAACAAGTTGCCTTGTATTTCAAGATAACACTGCTCTGATTTTTTTTAAGAGCTATTCCTATTGATTTGGTAATTATGGAATACAGGCCGTACTTGATGTTGTGGTAATTGGTGTTGATACCAGAAGGAGTTACGGGACAGAATTGTGTGTGAAAAGTGAAATCATAAAGGAACCTCTGCAAAACTGCCCTTCACATCAAGCTACTCTGTATGGAGGCTTTGGTCTGGCGTATTAAACTTTTCTTGTAGTCTGAAGCTTACTTCCTCTTAAACAGGTGGAAGCAGAAAAGAGAATCTCAAAGGTCGCCCTGTTACTTGAGCAGCCAGATGGCAGGGAGTAGACAGCAAAACTTACTCTATTTCCCTTCTTACTCCTTGTGACTGGTAATTAGTATTTTTGCAGTCTCGTGGGAACAGAGCTTGAAGAGAATATTTGCTTTACACTGTTAAGTGCTAAGGGCTCTGTTTACTAAGTGTATATGAAACAGCAGTGAAATTCGATCAATTTTTAAAGTATTTATTTTTTCTAATTTTAAAAGTATGTTTTAGATGGAAAGTACACAATGCCCAGTGCTACTAGTGAATCTGGGTTTAGAAATAGCTTTGTGAGCTGCAAGGTATTAGGAAGGTTGACTTTACTTGAGGCTAGCAGAGAGTTAATTAATACTTCTGAATTTTGTTAGGTGTGGTGGGTCTTGAGTCAACTAGAACTATTGCAGAAACCAATGATAAATTGAAGCAGTACTCAAGAGTTAACACACCGTGTTACTTAAAATCAAGGAAAACCTTGCATCTTAAAATGGTGCAAAGCAAAACCTTGTTAGTAGTCTGTTGTCCTTGTCAAACTGACAGGCTCCTTGATCTTGAGGACTTGGAATATCATGCCTGCTTTACCAGGATCAATTTGCCAAAAGCCGTGAAAGAACCATTTCTCTCACTTACACCCCAGATAATCTGAATTTTCTTCATCTCATTGAATCTATGGAATATCTTCCATTGGTTAAGCATGAGTTTGTTTATATTGCTTCTCTTCTGTAACATCTCTGGTCTTATTTTCTACGTGCAAATGCTATCAAAACTTTTACAGTCATGGTTACTCTACAGATAACGCATGAAAACTGTCTACCATTTGGGATTTTCAGAACTAGGTTGAAGGAGGCATTGACTAATCAGGATTTAACTTCAGGTTTAGCTGTACTTTTGAACAGGTGGTATGACTACATGGCCCTCAGAGGTCCCTTTTTTCTACTTACTTGTCATAAAGTTTTTTTAAAAAAATATTACATAAAGAATTTCAGTTGTTTTCCAAACAAACTTGTGATGCCTTTTTTTCCTTCCCAAACTGTGAGAAGACCATATGAGTATAAATAACCAACTTTTATTTACATTTCTTGCTCTTTTATCATATAAAAGCCAAAAGCAAGTTTTCTGTCTTGTTATAACAAAATGCATCTGCTGCGGATGGCTTAAGTGATGATACGCACGTGTGTGTGCTGACAAAGCAGGTATTTGCAGAACTGCATTTGAGTATTAAAGCTAGACACAGAGATATGATGGCTTCATGCTGAAGCTGGTATCTGTTTTCAGTTTTAGCCTTAGCAACACTGGCAGTGTAGAAAAGACAATGTACTGAAATACAAATTTGTGGGTAGATCAAGTGTTTCCACACAAACCAAAATTTCCTTGCTGAGAAACAGTCAGTGTCATTGAGGGAGAATCTCTGCCTTTAAGTATATTCTAATAGATATTACCACTTTAAAATTTTCCTATGGATTTTTTTTTTTCTTAGCAGATGTTGAATGGCCAGAATTTATTTTGACATAGGGCTGCTCTGGAATTGTTCCAGCACTAATAATTTCATAGTATAGCAATTAAGATTTTTTTTTTTTAATTTGTTCTCTTGCCACCGTGATTAATCAGAAAAAGACGCAGCCTACCATTAAAGTATACTGCGCCAAAAGGGAGTATGGGTGAAAAAAAGAAAAACTAAAATTGGGAGGCAAGTCTGAGATTGTAAGTTTTACGACGTGTCTGGAATACACAATGGCAGTCTTGGGACAGTTGCAGCCTAGAGCCACAATTTATAATAAGCTGCACCAAAAACAGTTCAGTCGCTTCTGCTATAAACTTTAGGCTGCCTCTATTTAACCCTTAACTGAGGTGATGTGGTTCTGAAAAACATCAGTAAATAATCGGTTTAATGTTTGTTAATTTGAACAGGAAGGGGTTTCTGTTAGCCTTAGGAAAATATGTTCTTAAATTGTTCTTACTGACATGTTGACTAAAGCTGTTACTTGGCATGAAAACAATCATGAAGTAGTCAGACCATCTCAGCCAGCTTTTTTATATTCATTCAGAGCAAATGCCATACTGTTCAGAACCGGTCAATGAAAGCGCTCTTTGGGTTTCGTCTAACTTTGATTTGAGCTCCTATACTGAACAAAATAAATGGGAGCAATGCCTCTGGACTGTTCTTCAGCAGCTATGTAGGAATGATGACTGTCAATAGCGGTGACAACATAATATCCAATGCATTATGTTAACTTTCTTTTCCACAAGGTGAGAGAGTATTTTCCTTGGCTTTTTTGATGTTTGGTTAGTGGTAAATTAAGCTGCATAGCAAAAGATCTGAAAATTACTGAGTTGTTGTGCTTGATAATTAGTAGTTTTTCTACTCTTCTGGGAAGGAATTGAGAACCTTTATGAAACTTTTGTGCCACCAAATGTCTACTTAGATGGTAATGAATTCCATTCAGGAGATTTGAATGTCTCTGCTGTGTCAGTTTTAGATATCTAAAACTTGAGGGTTCTTTCCCCCCACCCCATCTTCAGAGGCATATTGTAAATAACTGGGAGCTTGTACTTGAATTCACAGAAAAGCTTCCACAGAAATGTAGAAATCTCTAGTCTCTGAAGGGTAATTATAACCAAGATTTTTTTGTACTACTTTGTGTCTCATACAAAAAAATGTTGCATGATTTCAGCTAGTTTTGTCCTAACATCCTGTTCTGTCTGGCTGTAATCATGAAATCCAATTAGAAATCTGAATAAGAGAGCTTCAATTCTTATCTAATGTGCTTGTTTGAAAAATTACTGTTTCCACAAATATGTAAGCAGGTTAATCCATGCTCTGTCCATACTGTTAATCCACAGTTCTTGTATGCTGTTCTTTGACAGACTTCTAAATGGGATGCCTACCCACTTTGGCAAGCTTGTCTAGCAAGCGTTTTTTAAACTTTGACTTTCCATGTTCACTTCTCTCCCTCTTCTGTTAGCACCAGGATATTTTTGTGCACTTACAGGTGTAAAAGTTTGAATTTTGATTATTTGAGCAACATTTGTTGATTATTTTTCTTCTGTCTTCTACAGGAAACTCAGTATGTTGAATATAATATTCTTCCAGATCCAGTTTAGCTCATAGTTTGCCAGTTAGACAGAAAAGCCTTGCAATAGAATTAAAAATATGGCTACGCCCCAACAGTGAAATTCTGCTTTTCTTGGATATGCAGAATTCTTTTCTTGGGTTCTGCATTGTCAGAGGCTTGCCTGGGGTGTTTGAGTGTTCAGCTCTTTGTCTTTGCATGGTGCGATATAAAGGCATTTAGGGCATAAATGACCTCAAGAATATTGCTGACTGAAAGGATGTGCTTCTGTGTGTAAGAGAAGTACATACATCAGCAGTGCGGTGTTGTGGACAAAATATGTAAAACAAAACCGGAGTATGATTAGATCCGTTGTAAGAAGCAACTGTTACTTATCTGAGCTGCCGTCTCAACGTGCGGTGACTGGAAGGGATTCAGTCGCCTTAATGGATGAATTGGATTACAGGCAATTAGATTGCATACTTAAAAGATAGTAAGCGATACCGTGGGGTAGCCAGAAGTGTGCCGTGAATGGGATGTGTTGAGCTGTCACTATAGATACGGGCTGTAAATTGGATTTTTTTTTTCCATAGAACAAGCAAATGGAAATCCATCGGTTAGTCCATAAATAATGCAACATCTCTTCTTTCCGTTGGTTTTTCCCCCCTTGTACCCAAATTTGAATTGCTGCAGTTGTTCAATGGGTATTAGTGCATCAAACTGCAGTTATGCCTTAAATACCTGTCTGAAATTTGAGAAAGGGTTTCCTGAGGGATTGCAACAATAAGTGCATATAGTTACAAGTGACTTCCAAGACTATTTCAGTCCTTTAATATTGGGATTGTATATACGTAATCAATTTAAGTAGTGACATTCAGTATATGAAAGACAATGATACAAGCGACAGCAGCAGACCTGAATTTCCTGGATGTAATGAAATTCAAATACAGTTTTGTGTTTATATTTTCATTAATCTCTCCAGGGTAGGAACACTATTTCAGTTTAATACCGTGGTCACTTAAGAAAGCTTGACTTTCAGGAATTTTAACACAGTTGGCCATTAGCCAATAATATAATCACCTATGGGAAGCATAACCCATGAGGCAAGATTAACTAAATGTGCCTAGTGCACGTGGAAAAAAAAACTGTACTGCGGTGTTTCTAAATTAGCTTGACTTACAAAATTAAATCAGAATATCTGTCTATATTTTATGGGAGGAAAGTATATGTTCAAAGACAGAATTGTAGACTAATGATAATTTATCCAAAACTAAACCATTTTTGTCAAATTCAATTTGCTCAGTTAACTGACTTGATAAAATTTGATGACCCAGAATAAATAATTGTTCATGCTGTAATGGTTTACCTTGCCTTTAAAGTTTTAGGATTTTTTTACTGGTTAATATTTTGAGTATACATGTGCAGTATATTCAAAGAACAAATTTATTCTTTGTATGATATTAACTGATCTTTGTATGATATTAACCCATCCTGAATAACTGGGCAGACAATATTTCTGCAGAGAAACTAGCCTACCTCTTGAAGATAAATAATCTAAGAATTAGCATGCCGTAACTTCTTTGATACAGAAATCCAAAATTTTGAGCAGGGAAATAACTCTGTTGATTGTACCTTCAGAGATAATGAGCTTTTTACTTTACAAAATCCTGATTCCCTAGCCTAGACTAAGAAGAAAGGGGGTGGTAGAGGGGGTATATCATTTCAGTTGTGTTACTTTTCATTATAATGCATGTTGAATTTCTGGTCAATCAAAATGAAAAGTGCTGGTCAGAGAATCTGTGTCAGAATAGACGAGTTTGTTGGTTTGTTTTTTTTTTCTAGTAAGCAGATCTCTAGATATTTTTTCTTGCTGCAAGTTTTTTGTTCTTAACATTGCATTTGCCTGTGTTGTGTGTATGAAATTCTGCGGAACTGTAGTTACATGTTTAAAGTAACTTGAGAGCTAACTAACATGAACAAAGCAGTAAACCAGTCTAAAGAAAAGAAGCTACATAGCCAGGGGCAGATGACCTTACAGAATTTTAACTATGCAGGGGTTAATATTTTTCCCTGATTTGCTCTAATAAAAGAAATCAAAGCAGACATGAGGATGTTTAAATATTACAGAAGTACAGGAGTCCTGTCATGAAGAGGTTATCAAAGAAATAGTAAGGTGGCATAACGGAGTCAAACTTGTCAAATTCAAATGCAAGGTCGGATGTCTTAAAGTATCAGCATTTTAGTTTTGTGGTTTGTTTTTTTTATGTATGCACTGTAGGATAACTACATATCAGTAAAATTATGGAACCACAAAAACCTGCAATATGCTTAAGGCTAAATGTAATTTTTAAATTGTTCACTAATTATTAACCCCCTTCTCCTTGCCCTAGACTTTTTTTTTAAGATTGTCTTAAAATGGAACATGCTGTAACTGAGACTGAAAAATTATTTCAGGGACTTTTTGAAAAATGTTAGTTATGTTTAAGCTGTTTACCTCTGTTTCTGGGCTGGGGGGAGTGGGTGGCTTAAGGAGATCTCTGAGGAAAAAGGAGTGCATTTACTATGAGTTTTTTCAACCAGCAGAGGAATACTAACAGGGAGAGTTTCAAAACCCAAGGAAAAGCTGCTAAACTGTTTTTCTACATTTCTGAAAATAATATTATAAAACTAAAGCTTGCTTGTGCTGGGATCGGGGTTAAAGTTGCAAATTTTGTTTGCTGTTACATTTCTCTCTTTAGAGGGAAGTAGGGGGCAGAAAGGTGTGTAAGTTGGATGAGAAGTAGGTAAGATATGGAGAAAAGGAAGGGCAGGTGAAGAGGTAGAGCTGATGAGTGATGCCTGCATTCTCAGAAGTGATACACTTGAGCAACAGTGAGTCTGTCAGCCTCCTGTTTTCGCGCAGAGAATGACTGCGTACAAAGGGCCATGAAAAGGGGTCTTTCAGTAATACAAATTTGAAATATTTATACACTGAACTGAAATGGAAGCCTTCTACTACTCTCCTTTATAGCCTCTGATATGGAATTGTTGAGAGAGATGATCTTAAAATGCTGAAGCAGTGCTCTCCTCATATGGGCTTAGATAGCAAATGAATTGACAGTATCAGTCATTAAGAATTGGTAGCAGTAATTCCAACATTAATAAAAGCAGGTGTCAAATGATACCAGCTGATGGGTATCAAGTTTCTGGCATTGAGCTTGAAAGGTTTTTTGTCCACCACCCCACTATCCCTTTGTGTTTCCCTGGCTCTTGCACATTTGCTGTTCCAGAACCTTGCTGACCGGTTGCATTGAGTCCTGGAGGACAGGAGAAGCTGCTGCTGGAAGAGCAATATACTCTCCTTTGATCATAGGACTGCATTTTCCACTTAACCAAATGTTAAGTGTATAACAGCAGTGCTTCTGAGTCAATGCGCTAATAAAAAAAAATACCCAACTCTTGCATTTTTGAATTCCAGTAATTTGAAGCCACAAAAAGACAGATTTGAAAGTATTTCAGTGGAGTCAGCTTAATATGTAAAATAAATCACACTTGTATTTACACAAATTTGAGTGGATATAAGTGGGGAATTATGAAAAATTATGTGCCAGCAGCAAGCTGGCTAGCACTTTGTTTAGAGACCAACATTTAAATTTTACTGAATTCTTGCTGTCAAAGAATTATGATTTTTTTTTTTTTAGTTTATTATCTTGACACTTTTTAGAATTTTTTCTTCTTTTAATGTATTTCTCCTTTGCTGAGTTGGGATAAATTAAAGCTGGCGTTTATTCTATGTGCATGGTCTCCAGAGGCAGTGTTCTATTGTTTTTAACAATTACCTTAATATTTTGTCTTACAAAGTCAATACTACAGCAGTGTAATGACTTTTTCCTTTTTAGGATCTTAATGTGCATCTTGAAGATAAAGTCTACTTTGCAGGACACGTTTTTACCTTAGCAGACATTTTGATGTACTATGGATTGCATCATGTCATGGTGAGTGTTATTTGCGTTGTTTTTATATATACAACTATCATAATTGTTGTTTATCTAGAGGGCAGTTTATTGTTGTAGAAGCTGACCTACTGAATTGATCAATGACAATTACAGAACAAAAATGGAGAGACTTCTTATAAGAACTTCAAAGAAAACTTGTTTTTAAGTTGTTCATTTTTTACTTTTTTAATATTTAGCTATGGATCTGTCAAAAGAAGTATATTGTCTGTAGTGTCCAGAATGCTTTAGTTTCCTCTGTGTAACGTAACAAGGATGATACCTATCCCTGTGTTTCTAGGTATGAGGACTCTATCTGTTCAAGTCTGAAACATGACTGCTTACAGAACTACATGGGAAAACAGATAAATGAAACTGAAAGGACATGTCAGAACTGAAAGTACTAACCTTGTTAGTATTGGAGTAATGCTGCTGGTGCTATGAAAGATGCACGTAAATTAAGTTCCTGAAGGATGAATGCATATAAAAGTGTGAGCCATAACAAAATGTCATTTGTGTTTCAACACTTAACGATAAGACTTGATAACATACAGAATATGAAAATAACATGGGGAGCTGGTGCTTAGGAGGGGAAAAAAAAAAAACCACCCACAACAAAACAGAACAAAAATAAAAGTTTGTACTGAGTGTAGAAGATGGTGAGATTCTTTGTAGTCAGCTCATGGTTTATTCTGAGGTGATTACAAATCATTGCACCCCAAGTGGTAATTTAAAGATGGAGGTAGAAGTTATTTGTATTTTGGTGGCTGGAATGTGGTTGTAAATGAGCCGTCCTTCTCTGGAGTGGGTACTACTAAACAAACCAAAGGACTTACACAAAAAGGTCTGCTAAATTCTTGGGAGAAGATAAAATCAGTCAGTTTTACATTAGAAAATTGGGGGGGAGGGGATAATCAGAAAAAGATGCCTCTGAAAAATGCATGTGTGTCTGAGAATCAGTGAATTCAATCAACTGGGTGAATGGTTACTTTATACAATTAAAAGCAGGGCTCTGGGAGAAGAGTTGAAGAGTGCTACACTCCAAAAGGGAGGCTGGGGGTGGGGGGGAGATCAAGTAATGAAATACTACCAAAAATGAGAGAGAACTTGTGTGTATGTATCTTGACTGTCCGGGAGTAAGAGTTCAAATGAGAGAGTGTCAAGCAGAGGAGAGGGAAGGGAGGCTTCATTTCGGAAGGTTTTTTAAAACATGTTAGAGTAAGTCACTTAGAATTAATTCTGTTAAATCATATTTGCCTTGTAAAATATCTTGAGTAGTAGGATAGATGTGTTGACTAGAGTGTCAGAATGGGTTACCTTTCACATACGATATGTAGACATAGAAAAACCGTATAGTACTTTATAAAAATATGACTGTATATGCTGTAAGAGAGTATGAGTTCAAATAAGACTTTTTTTTTTTAAACTTAAGCAGGGGAAAATCAAGCATATTATAAATTTAGAGTTTGCTCTAGAGTAGACCACCTAATCAAGAAGAAAAAATACAAGTTATTGCTTTGGGAAATAGAACAGATGGTAAAAACAAATGACTTGGTGCTCTTGGGTGCCTGCAACCATCCAGACTACTTGGGACAAGTTTATAGTACAGCATCTGTTTCTGAAATGTTTGACTTCATGGAAGATAATTTTCTGAATTGGAAAGGTATAAAGGGCAAATAATGGGGTGGCTATCCTAAATAAAGAAGAAAATCTAGAAGCTACTAGCTAGGAACTACATGTATTTTGAAGGTTTCAGAATTGATTAATATTAGTACTAAACTATAGAGGTAAGATCTTGAACTGTAGAATCCTGTTGTGATTGGGTTTTTTAAATTATTTTTATTTTTCCTGCAATGAGAAGAGAGTATGTCCAGAGCTGCTTCTCTGCCCTGAGATTTGGGGGTGAGGAGGGCAGGGAAAACTGCTGCATCTCTTAACATGATGTGGTCTGGGGAAGCAGTTTGTCATATCCACCACTGTTTCAGCTAAGCCTTGTGCAAAATATCAATAAATGTTTCCTATAATCCTTCAAGAGAGGAGGTAGAAATGGGAGGCACAGCGGGGGGACGGGGACAATGACACGACCCACAGTTCTTGCTGTCCATCAAGCTGTCTAGAAAATTGATCTGAAAACGGTACTGATAATGACCTTTAGGATTAATCTCTCTGCTTTTGATAGACTAACAACTACATGCTAACACAGACATTAGTAATAGAATACTGTAAATATTAGTGACATACCATGATTGTCCTGAATGAGCCAAGTATTATTAAAACTTTAAACTTCTTTCATTCTTCTTCTCCCTTCTAGTTATCTTAATAAGCACAATAGTACTATGTGTTCAAAAATCCATATTGTGGGAAAGGAATTAGTATTTTAATGAGAAAGAGTCAGATTCAGAGGTGGTGTTCAGGCTTCTTGCAGACCGAGTCTATTTTCAGTCTACTAATTAGAATACAGACCTGTAATAATGAGGCAGGAACTAAATTTTATACGTTGTTGTTCTGCATCATAATATAGGTCACAAACACCCAAAAAGTGTAATGCTTGATACCAGCTGTCTAAATTAGCTTTTTCAGTCCTTGTGCTTTACATTGTTGTATGAAATTCCATGTCTCTGTGTATGTAATATAAATATTGCTGTCTTTAGACACTTGGATTACTTAAATACATATGCGGATAAATATGATGAACAATGAAGTTCTACTAGGTTAAAGGATAGATTGCAGAGAAAACATGAATTTGGAAGCATTGCTTGAGGATAGCTCAGGCAATCAGTAAGCACTAAATTCCCCCTGTGGTAATGAACTTGTTTTCATATCACTTTTTTTTATTTAAAATAAAAAGGTTTCCCTATGTTTTTATTATTAAGTATTTTCAAACAGCACAAGTCCAGTTCTATTTAAGAGAAATAATCAATTCAAAGGTTGATCTGTTCTTATACTTCAAAAAATTTTGTCAGAACCAAAGAAGTAGTCTCAAATCTGTAAGTCTGAGTTTGAAAATTTCTTTAATAAGGTCTAGAAAATAACTTATGGGTGAAATTTATATCTGCAAATGGAAGAAGCCTCAGTCAAAATTTTGGGGTCAAATCAAGTACAAAACAAAGTTGTTCTCCTCGGGTCAGAACTACTAATACTGAACTAAATGAGACAGCAATACTAGTTTATTTTCCAGTTATTTTTTTCCGTAATGAACATTTCCTGTAATAAACAGATTGCCATGATTTTTTGTTAATATTCACTAATATGCTTCTTTTCTTAATACTGGGATAACAAGCTTTCCTTCTAAAGAACGATGCTGGAAATGGTACTTAACGGAATTACAAAAAACAGTTTTACTTTAAAGAAAAGATTTAATTTTAAGTATGTTCCTTTAACAGCAGAAAATTAGTCAAAACTGTGTGAAAGTACATGTATTTCATTAAATACACCATTCAGCTGTTTTTGTTTTCTCTTTCCCTCATATCTAAAGGCTAAATTTAAAAAGTGAGGTAGTATCTTATCCTTTTCTCTATCCTGAAGAACTTCAGATGTAGGCAGGTATTTTTAGACTTCCCATGCAGGGTCTGGGAGTGGGAATTTATGCCTGCATCCCCAATGTTACTGAAAGCAAATATAATTAAAGCTTGTGTATTTATAGCCCTTCTAGAAACTCTTCTAGTTGAATTGTGTGATGACCGCTTGGGTTACCCTTTGTGAGCTTTGTGGTGGAAGAATAAGACTTCTTTTTTTTCCATGACACAAAAAAAAAGCCTGTCAAATTGAGTGTCTGCTTCTTTGGTATTAAAATAATTGCTTTAATAGCAAATAATTATTTTAACAGCAGAACAGCAGCCTTTCTTAACTTGGGGGAATTATCTAATTTAATGAGGAAGAACAGAAAATACCCATCTAACAAAATGTTGTAAAAAATGCCATGGATGTGATCTCTAAACAATTAACCTAAGAGTTATGTTCAGAGTAAAAAGTAGAGCATGCCACAAAGTGCTTTTTAATATATTTCACTGATAAAGTACATTATGTAAATAAGTAAAAATATCTTGCTGCTTGTGCCTAGAGTACAAAAAGGGGTTTTGTTATTAGAGTAACTGTCTGGTTTGCCCTTCAGATGTGTTTTCATTAGTCCTCCTCCATTCTGTTAGTGTAGTTTTCCAGACTTCATTGTTGATTTATGTCAGAGAAATGTGAAGATTGAGAATTATCAGTATAAAATTATGGGGAGGAAATACTGTATCTGCTGCAAAATCTGAAGTTTAGTTCAGCATTTTCATAACCAAGTGCTTACCCATTAAAGACATTGAGAAAGGGTACTGTAATTATAATTCTAAGTGTACAACACTCACGGAACTTAGTGACAGTATTTTTAGTATCTGCTCATCCTTAAATATTTTTCTTCACTTTCAGTAATTTTAGATGGCCTTAGAGTACACATGTTGCTCTTATGCTCTGTGTTGCTTTGTAAATTGTTCTACAGCTTCATACCAAGCACCAGCTTCCCAGTACCATTAATTATAACAAACTGCAGGTGATCAAAAGCATCTTCCCCTAAATGGTACCACATGGATTTTAGCTTCCAATTTTTGTTTAATGCCTTTAAAAATTCCGGAGTTTTTCCCCTTATCAGTGTTATTCTCTTCCACTTCGGTAATGCCAATTAACTTTCTTGTGTTTCTAGCTCAGCAAAAATAAGATGTGGCTGTGTTTTAATTGATTTGTCTGTGTACTTCTATTAGACTATATAGCTGTAGGAATAGTGTTTACATTTCCATGCCAGCAGCAAGAAAAGCAGATTTTCTCATACTGCCTGAACTGGGGTTCATAAGAGTTCAAAATTGCAGAAGTTGTTGTGGAAATACGTGTGTGGTGCTATGCTTGTGTTCTGGCAGGTGAGTCCTGTCGGAAGAAGAGCTACTTGGCGTTAGGAGCAGCTGCAAGACCCCTGCTTCTCGTTTGTTGCCACAGTTACTATGGTTTTAACTTTACTGTTCATAGAGCTTTAATGCTATGTGGCATTGGTTTAGAATTCCTTCCTGCAACTCCTTGAAATTCTTCTTCCTTGGTATTTTTCCAGTGGTTCATCTTCTAGTATATATATATCTCCTTATTTTCTTTTTACCTCTACATGTTTAAAGCTTTCCAGTTTGAAGCCAAGTGCTGGGCTGTGTGAGAGAACAGTAAGGAGAAGCAGTTTTAAGCAGCTCTTGAAATCAAAAGGGCTGGTGTGTCATGACGTGAAATTTAACATGACAGTTTTAAACACGAGCTTTTGACTCGTACAGCTGAGTAAATGAGTATGTATAGTTCTTCCTATTCCTCTTCTTTAAAGTTTGTTGGACCATATTTGTTTCCAGCTGTCCAGTGCCCAAGATCAAATTTGCAATGAAGCTGCATTATCCACGAAATCTGGTGTGTGTCGAACAAGGCATATAAGGAATATGCCACCTGCTTAGCTTTTGAGGAGGGGATTAACCTTGATTAGCTTTAGAAGTCTAAACATGAAAAATATTAGGTGTGTCTAGCTAGTGATTTGTCTGCTAAAACTATCCTCTACAGGTGTGCCCTTTTTCATTGGCTGCAGGTGTTGTCAAGATGGCTGAGTTAAGCTTGATGGCTAACTTAGTGAACTGAAAATGAAGTGAGGTGAATCCTGCAGTGATTGGTTTAAGTATTGGTGAGATAAGATAGGGTAGTTAATGTAAAGCTCATGTTTTAGTCCTGATGCAGTTTTTGTAGTCTGTTTTGAGGACTACCCCACTTGTAATTCAGTTGTAGTAGGCTAATGTGAGGAAACAGATCTTTGTCTAAACTGATAAGGTAACTTCATTACAGAGGAATGAGGAGATGTAGAGTTGCTAATCAAGAAGCAGTAATACAGGTGATACAGGATGGGAATAGTTGTTCTACAGCTGGCTTGAAAGACTCTGAAGTAATAGAAGACTTTGTAGTGAAGCTTTGAGGACGTTCCTGACTTGAACTTGGAAGACTATGAAAGGTATAGTTAAGATCTGTAATTGTAGATGACTTTATCTGAGCCAGTCCTCTGATAAAAGTAAAGGTAGGCTTGAAGCTTCTCATTAATCTTAGGCACAATTCCTGTGGCAAGGAGCTGTTGCAATAGCTATGTGACGGTTGGAGGCTTCTTCCGGACTGGTCTTGCAGCTCTTTAGATCTGGGTTAAAATAAGCAAGTAACTGTGCTGTTGACTAAAGAACTCTGGTGAACAACAGGACCTCAAACTGTAGGATTAAGTCATAGTGCTTTAAATATGTTAATGAAGCGTGGACAGGTTTCCTGTTTGTTTTGCTGTAGTAATTTGAATCATGCTATTGCTATCTTAATAATGTGAGCTAGCACATCGGAACAGTTAAGTGTTAAGCTATGCTGTTTCTTAGTAACTATTGTATGACTGTTGCTCAAAATGAAAACAACTTTCAATTTTTCTATCCAGTCTGAAATTGTCTGAGAAAAACTTATTCCTGTACTTACAACGCACCTTGAAATACAAAGTAGTCACTTTGCCTGTGAGGCGCCTGCTAGATTAATGTGAAAGACTTGTGTGTGTTGTGGAACTCTTCCCCGCCCCTCCCAATGCTGTATGCGAACCCCAAGAATAGATGCATTAAGTTCAAGCAAGCTAACACCCTTTTCCGCCTCTCTATCCTGCAAATGTATATTCCACCCTCCAGGTCTGTTCATTTGAGTAAACTAAAAGTAAATACATATTTTGGGCTGTGACTTTTAATAGGCGAAATTAAGATGGAATACTGCTGGACTCTAACAACTTTTTATGAGAGTTGAAATCAGCTGTAAAACTATCCACTTGTATTTTACCTTACCATGTGTTACGACAGTAATGATGCAGTGCCTTGTATTATTTCTTCCCCATGCAGGTGGACCTCACGGTGCAAGAAAAGGAGAAATACCTTAATGTGTCTCGTTGGTTCAACCACATTCAACATTACCCAGGTGTTCGACAACATCTGTCTAATGTCATCTTTATCAAGAACAGATTATACACTAATGCTCATTAAGGAAAATCTTAATGTCATATTGGAAGGGTGTTCAGGAGTTTAGAAGTTATACTGTCCAAAAACCACTAACTTGCAAATACTGGTTTGTAACCTTCTGTATGTGAACCAAAACTGTTGATCCCTCAAATAATACAATTTCATTGAATTGCTATTGTTCAGTCAAGAATTTGAACTAGTTAAAAGAATTGTATCATGTATCTGATTAAATGCAGCAATGGTAGAAAGATGGAAATTGAGTTTTAATTCACTATTTTTTTAAAATGAAAAGTTCTTTCAATTAAACATTCAAGGGTAATTACATGGAAAAAATTACTTATTTTCCTTCAATTATTAACTCCTTCTGCTATTTATTGAATTTTTACATATGTCCCGCTTTCTTTTCATTTTATTTTCCATGGATGTTTACACTAGTTTTGTAAAAGTTAAGAGCTATATTGTGTGCCAAGGATGTGAAAAAGGGAACATGCAAATGTTACAAAGTATTTATGTGACTGAATAAATTATTTTAAAACTGTAGTCTTAATTTGGCTGTGAAACTTTTTAAAATTTTTCTTCGGTAAAGAAAGTGAAGATTTTAGTTCACTTGCTACTTCATTTTGTGGTATACAGACTTCTATTTTGATTCTAGAAGCGTTTTCTTTCAAACTGGGTAACAAAGCTAGCGTTTTTAAAGACTTTGCATACGTCTCGCTTCATATGGTATTTCCAGACAAGTGCAAATGCAAGTTTCAAGATCCTAAAAAAAAAAATTTAAAAAAATCGCCCTCCACTTAAGATAGTAATGAGCTAGTCTGTCAAGTTCACTCTCAATGTTTTAAAATTTCTTTTAAAACCAAAGACACTATTGTTGAGTCAGACATTTGGACAGGTCATTTCACTGTAGAATGCGGTCCCTCTATTTTTATTCTTAACAAATTTAAAAGTGCTAACATAATGCCCTAAGGATACATGTCAGTTGGGTAATTACCTTCTGCACAATTCAGTTAACATTTGTTTTAAAACACTGAAGGAAATACAAAAATATTTTGGTATTTTAATTGATAAACTTCTGTGTTGGTTTCTACAACAGTGTTCAGCAAATGACTTCTCAGCTGTTCTTTTGTCTTAACTTGTGTGCTACTTTAAGAGCCTCCCACCCCATAAGGTAGAGATATCTTGGATAGCTGTTTGAGCGTTTCGAATGTTACAAGGCCTTAAGGAAAAAAGTAGGTAGATAATGAGATGAGGTAATTAAAATATATCCTAACATAAAAGGACAGAAGAAAATTGTGTAAGGAAGCTTAACTTGGACAATTCCAGCTTCTTTAATAGGTGTTTTCTCTATATACGTAGTTTCTTTAGAGGGTTTACAGGCACACAGTGTTACTTTTAGGAATGTCTTATATTGTTAAAAATGAAAATATTCTTGTTCGGTTTGAAAAAGTTCTCTTTGTTTCCCAGCGGGCTTAATTCTCAGCTTCTACCATTTTTTCCTGTTAGTTACTCTTGTTCCTTGCTATTTAGAAGCAGGCCTTGTGTACTTAATTATGAAGATCTTGCTGAAACCTTGAGATCTGCTCAAGAATTGTGGAGTGGGCTTTAGTGCAAAGGTACATTACAAACTTCATACTCCAGACTTCTCATATTTGACTACCTGAGGGCTTCGGCTTTTACTGTCAGTACTTGCACGCTTAATTCCCAGTTTATTCAAACATTTGTTACTTAGTAATATGTATATAAGTGAGTTTGCTTTTTTGCCCCACTTATGGCTGGGAGCAAGTGATGATGAGACTTAGAAAAATACCTACACTTCTACTAAATTCTACTATCAGAACTATTTTTTGTTTCTGAAGGGGAGCATGAGCAGGAATCATCAGGTCAGGGTTCGGGGAAGTTTCACATTCATCTTACAGATCATTTGTTTTTATATATGCTATTGCAAATGAGAATGATTTAAGTTTTGTAAAGTGTATGTGCAAGCCTTCATCCATGGAAATAGCAGCTTATGTTACAGCTAAGAACACTGAAATGGAACCAGAGCTAAAAATATTGCCGAAAACAATACTGTCGTCTTTTCAGACAAGTTTTGTAGGGATGATGCTGTGAAGTGTCTTTTTTTTTTTTTTTTTTTTTTTAAATCCCAAACAGCCGCTGTTTCCAAGTGTCAGGATTTCTCAAGGTGGCTACATGCTACTGCTGCAGTATCCCCTAGCCTCTTGTGCCAGTTTTATTTTCTCTGGTGTAGAACAAAAGTGTTACTTGCTGCTGAAATGTAAAAAAAAAAAAAAAAATGTTCAGCTAACAGAAAGATGAAATGTTTATAAGTGGATTAGTAAAATTTAACTCTATACTATCGAAAAGGCATTTGGTCATTATCATATGCTAACTTGAGCATTTCAATTTTCTCTCCCCTGCACGGAGAAAGTTAAGGGGGTAGAGGGTTAAAAGCAAAGAAGGATGAATTGAGACTTTGCCTTTAGAGAGATGACTGGGAAAACCAGATGGTATTGATTTCCTCTCTTCTCCCCCTTTCTGTCTAATGCCTTTTGATCACCAAGGACAACTAAATTTGTAAAAAAAACTTCTGAAAAATCATAAAAATGTAGCTTGGTCGATCTGAGATTGTATGAGGTACATTTTTTTACGGTGATGCTTCGTATTATTTACGAATGAGGTGTACTGTACGTGACCTCTCAAATTAACATTGAATGTCTGTTTAAAGAGAGTGCGCGGGTAAAGGTTCTACTGTTTTAAAAGCTACTACCACTTGTCTTTCTGTTTCTGCAATATTTTATACTTTCACTGAACATGAGTAAAAGTGACTTTTCCTCCCTTGTAACCCCCTTCTTTCTTAAAATTTCAGTTGCTGAAGGGCACAGTAAATACTGTGATGTTGTTTTACTCTTGTTGCTTCGCAGTTTGATGATGATGATGGCCACAGTGATGTGTGGAATTTATTGTCACAGCATTTCATGAACAGTGACACTCTCATTTGTTAATGTATCTCATCATTGCAGTATTATTATTTTGCATAATTGTTCTATCTAATTTATTCAAGGGGCCTGACATGTTATGGTCTTTTAAGTATGTGCCTCTAGGACTGAGGTTGTTGCCATATGGTGAGATAGTGCTGCCTGACAACCTTTCAGCAACTGAAGAATTCAGCAGTGAAATAAATATGATAATTGTAAGTGTTCAGTGAAATCTTACACTTACCACTTTGACTTGTCTTTTTCCCCTTGCTGCCAAGATGGCCACGGCTTGCAGACAAGCCAGGGTGAAACAGGTGTTCAAGTATCTCCTCGGATACGTTAGAAATGTGCTGATGATTTTTAGTCGTCTTTGTATGTGTTAACTTCATTTTCAAGTGAGCTGTCGGAGTTCACTTTGACGTCAGAAGTCTCTAGGGGCAGTTCTTGCACTGAGACTTATAACTGGGCAACAGCGATTTATAGAAAAATCCAGGTTTAATATGGGATTAAAGGAGAGTGAGTAGGAATGAGAAATTTGAGAAGATCCGTATTACACTTGACCAAAAAAAAAAAAAAATTAGTTCCAGTTTAGACCTGGGTACTAAGAAAACCTGACCATTCAGATGGAACTGAAGCTTTTCAGCAGCAAAACTGTAAAGAATTTTTTTATGATAGCTTAAATGCATGGCATGCTTTTTGTCGAGTTCCTTTTATGTCATCAGTGATTTACCTACCAGGTTGGCATCCCACTTTTCCACACAGAAACCAAGTTAGGAGGTATCACATCTGGTTAACAACTGAAACAGTCCAGTCCAGCAAGTTTTGTTACCTTTTTTCATTGCCCATCCACAGTCAGTGCTTGGTTTCAAGAAGTTTGCACCTCTTGAATTGCCAGAGATTCTTTGGGTAGAAGGCCCAACAATTGGACAGTGAAGTCTCATAGCTATAGCAGCTGAGCCGTTTGCCTGGAAGAGGTGGTATTTTCACATCCTTTTAATCTTTTTTTTTTTTTTCTTTTTTCTTATAATACTTTTCCATAGCCTACCCTACCCTTTTCAAAATATATTTAAAACTGAAGTAGCCCTTCTCTCAGGAATTTCTTACTACCATCTGAATCTTTCTAAGAACATAGGCCTAGAAATGGGGAACTTATTTTCTTGTAATGTAAATCTTAAGCTTCCCAATAGGTGTTATAGCTCATTGAAGTATCTTGATGAAATAATTCTTCAACTTCTCTCTTTCTCTCTCTCTCTCTTCAATTATAATTATAGCTGATGGAAGAGTAATCTAGACTCTTCAGCATGGGTGTGGATCCTGGGTTATTAGCAGGGAGTTGAGACTAACTAAGGTTTAAGATGGACACGAGTCAAAGTACTCGTGTAAGTAAGTAAGACAAGTAAGTCTTGTAAGTAAGACAAGTAAGTCTGGTCCAAGTAAGACACTCACGTATGTTAACTGTTTTATATGAAAATGTGACTTAGAAGTGTTAACACGGTTTTGTCCATGAAATAAAATATACCCAAGTAACATTACAGATGAGAGCTCTCGGACTTGGGCATCTTTGTTCTCCTCTTGGTTAAAAAGCAATAGAAGATCAAAACTCTGCTCATCAGTACTGTGGATTTGGAAGAGACAAGGACAAGGTACTTAAAAAGGGATTAGCTGAGACAGATGAAAATAAATAGATAACACCTATGAAATCATTATCAAGAAATCCAGTGTAAGCTCTTTATTCAGACGTCTGGTTCATATTCTTTCTGATCTGCTAGCATCTTACGTTTGCATCTCTGCAGGTGATTCATGGTTTGTCTGCTGCATGAATGCTGAAGATGGGAATAGAGACATTATGATGATTTTTCTCCAAGTAAATTTGCCTTGGTATGGCCATAAATTGATTTTATAATTGTATGTGTATACAGAGCCTCATATGTAATTTTTTACTTCTTTTTTTATTTTTTTGCTGAGAAGATGGATCAGTAGGCCTATTTGATTTTTTTTTTTTTTCTTTTGGTTTTCAATTTTATCACTTTTAATCTTTGGTGTGTTTCATGGTCTTTAACTTCAAAGTGTAATTGCAACGATGCAGCTGCTTAATGGATTAATACATTTAATATTTTCCCCCTAAGAGCAGTATTTCTTCTTTGCATCTATAATTGGATCGTGCTGCTGCTGTCCCTAATGGAAACGCCAGGTTTCATATTCGCCATGCACCTGAGCACATGCTTACTCACTTGGTAAGCTTAATTTTTGTTCTGGATTTATCGAAACCGAATTGTATTTCGCACATTTTTTTGTGCTTGAATTTTATTGTAAAAGACGTGCGAGGGGAGATGCCTTCACGTGCCTCTGCTGCGCCGAGCTTTCGGATTCAGGCTGGGTCTTTGTATCCCACCGCCGCACGTCTCGAATATTAGATTTATAGTACTTCAGAGCCCAGCTCCAGGGTGACGCATCGAGATATCACAGATTTGGCGGGGGGAATTGATTTTGTAGCGAGGGTTACTTGTTGCTGCTCTGTGCAGGTTCCTGCAGGCGTGGCCTTTCTTTTCCGTGCTGGTGGTGACTACAGCCGCCGCGGCTGCTGCAGAACGCCGCGCACCCCGTCTCTCACTCTGCAGGCAGGCGGGAGGTGAGTAATTTTTCATCGTTGCTGCATCTGAAGGATTCCCCTCTCCTCCCCCCCACGCTACCTTGGCCCCTTTAGGAAGATTTTCATCTATTAAACTTTCCCTTCTCTGTTGGAAGAACTAAATCTCTTTCAGCGTTTCCAGGCTGGTGATCTAATTTGACAGCTCGTCGGTGATGTCTGTTCCACTTCAAAGAGGCAGGTAGCCTCGGGCTAGCCAGCTGCATTGCAGATTCGGCAGATTTGGCTTGCCATTCCTGCTGGGTGTCATCTGTCTTCTTAGTCTTGCGGTGGATAATTTTTGTCGTCCCTAGCATCATCTGCCTGAGCAGTTTCTGCCTGGCAGGCCTGTCTGTCCGGGTTGAGCATCAAGTACAGTGGCCGCGCGGCTAATCTGACAGGGCACTCCTCCAAACAGCGCAGCCCCGGGCCTGCTTTGGCCAGCATCGGCATCGCGGCCCGCAAACTTCCAGCCATCACGATGGCGGTCTCGGTCTCTTCTGCTGGCGCAAAGCACGTCCCCCGCCTCGCCCTCTTAAGGGCCGTCGCTCCGATTCCTCCCGTCTCGGCAGACGTCTGCCTCAACAGGTTTGGGTTTCCCTGCCTGTTGCCGGCACTTGACTCGTACCCCGCCACTCGGGTGAAACAATCCTTTAGTGGATTATCCTCGCTAGACGGCCTATGGGGGAAATGACAGGACTCGGCACGTTCATCGGAAGATGTTGCAATTCGGAGTGCCGCTGACGCTAATGGGAAGCGGCAGGGTGATCCCTAAAAGAGAAAGCGGGTTCCGTTGCACGGCAAAAGTGACAGAGGTTGTTTAGCCTATCTTCCAAAAAAATACATGATGACTACATATGTTGATTTTCATGCTCCGAGCCATAGCTATTTCCATATTTTTGTGACTTGATGACTACTTCCTGCAAACTGACAGGTTAGGGGCTCCACAAGTATTGTCCTTTTATAGCCATCACCTCTTTAAGTCCTTCTTCATTTCTTTAAATATGTTTTGAGAATAAGCTTGATGGGCCAGTGAGAGTAAGCACGGGAGAAAAAAACAGGCATAAATGCAGCAAATAAAGCATAGTCTTTAAAAAAAAAAAAAAGTATTCAAACGAAGAGAAGAAATGGTTTCAGGACAGTAGTCCTAGAAACCAATGCACTTATCTGTCACAGGATTTGCCCTTGTTGCAGTCCCGTAATTCCGAACCTGACATTATTCATGACGTAAAAATTCTTTCCTAAAAACGCAGTAGTTATAAACCCCCTTAACTACAGGATTCCCTCCTTAGCAAATAAAAAGATAGCTGGAGCATAGGGCTTAGAGGGGGAAATAACTTGTCTGAGGGAGAGACTAGGAAAGGATGGCAGCTAGACTGGAAGGGGATAAAATTAGCATTTGAACAATTCTACCCCTAATTCTTAGTGATCATCAAGCCAGCTGGAATATCCTCCAGATATTATTAATATATGAGCACTAATGTAATTTACTGGTGATTGTCAAGTGCTCACGTGCTTTGGATCCAAGTGGAAAAATATAAATACTGATCTACAGTTTGCAATAGATGGTTACTTTGGGAGGGGGAAAAATATGTGAAAGAAAACAGTATTTTTTGATGATTCTTATCTCTGCTAATAATTGCCTATTTAGCGTATAACAGTGGAGTGAAAAAAAATTTTAGGTTATATATTTATGCTGAATTTAATAATAACAACTTTAGTTGAAAGTACTGAATGCTTCCCAATGTAAGATTCATTTTCTTATTTAAACAGATTTTAACCATATTTTGACTGATTTGGGGGGAGATTGTTCCAACAAAACCAATTCCTTAATTTTCAAGGCTGTGTTTAGAAGACGATATGTATTGTCAAAAAAAATATTACAGTGATGTCAGTGAGCAGTTTCTGAGCTTTGATGATGAGACACAGAATTTAATAATAGGATCATTTTTTGTCTGTTGTAATAGCTTTACACAGTAAAAAAAGTCCACTGTAGGTTGCAGCAGACCAATTTGGGGTCCAGTTCTTCCTTCATTGACTGTACGACACCGAGCAGTGCAGGATGTACTGCAAGTAAAAAGGATGTGTAAAAAAACTATAGAGGCAATGGCCTAAACAAGGATCAAGCTGTTCTGAAAGTTATTGAGTATATGTAGCATGAAAAAAAAAAAAAAGGAGAAATCCCAGAGGAAAGTTAATATACTGTAATTTAGGGGGGGGGGGGGGGGGGGGAGTGTATTGAAAATATCCTGACACACTCAGAGGGCTTTAAAAGAGATGTATAGGGATTTTAAGTCTTTTTCGCCTTTTTTAAAATAGTTATGAAATAGAGTACTGCTCTTTAATTTTTGTAGACCGCCAAGTCCAACCATTTGCTATTCATATTCGCGACACCCAGAAGCAACCGGCTTTATCTGAATGCCTGCCTCTTCTCCTGAAACAAAAACCAACAAACCAACCAACCTGGGGTTTTTTCGGTGGGGTTTTCGTTTGGCCGGTTTGGTCCGTTTTGGTTTTTTCAGCATCGCGCGGCGCTGGGCGCGGCACCGGCGACGCCCCCGATGCGTGTCCCGGGCCGGGGCAGCCGCTGCCGGGCCGGGCCGCACAGGTGCCCCGAGGCGGCAGCAGGCTCCTTCCCCCTAAAACTCCTTCTCCTCAGCGCAGCCGAGGCGGGGATCAGCGGCCTCCGCCGCCGGAGGAGGCCGGTAGCCCGGGCCGGGGCAGGCCCGCCCGCCCGCCGCCGTTACCGCAGCAACGGCGGCCGGCGCTCGGCGATGACCTCACACCGAGGCACCGGGGCGAGGCGGAAGTTGAGCGGGCGGGCGGGGAAGGGCCGGGCTCCCCGCGGGCCGCCGCCGCCGCCGCCGCCGGAGCGGGGCGCCGAGCGCCATGAGCGGGGGTGTCCCCGCCTCCCCCAGGCGGAGCGGGGCGGCCCCGCTGCCCAGCGACAGGAAGCGGGAGGCGCTGGCGGCCGGGTCCCCGATCCAGCCCATCATAAAGGGTGAGGAGCGGGGGCGGCCCAGCTCGGTACCGGGTCCCTGTGGTGGCCGAGCGCGGGCGGGCTGGGGCCGTTAGGGGGGGCCGTTAGGGTGGAGCCGGGCGTGAGCAATCCCCTCAGCCGCTTCCCAGCCCGCTGCGGTGCCGTGAGGCGTCCCGAGGTTTGAAGTCGGGCAGCCAGGAGGTTTGAGGGGCTTTCATCTCTTGGCGTTTGAAACTGGGACAGCTGTGTGGCTTCACTTGGGGAAGCTGAAGCTGCCAGGGGGTCCTCGCCGCTGGCATTGAGTTTTCTGGGCAGCTCTTACTTTTGTCGTGTTCACCCAGGCACCCGTGGTTTTGGCCTAGTTAATCTGTACACAGCAGTGTTTGAACTTGGAAGTGGTGTAGCCTATGCGTTGTTTGCTGGAATCATGTCATTCCCCAAATTTGAAACAATCGTTCTACACTTCTTTTATTTTTTTAAAATGTGGCAGGATTCAGGGTGTTGAACAAATGCACCTGGGTGCAGTAGAGAGGGAGAGCTACAAGTAGGAATAAACAGCTGGGGGCAGGAGGAAAAGTAGGGCTGTTGCTTTAGATGGCAGTGCCAGTTCAGTATCGGTTTAAAGGGCTTGTTGGAACTACGCTGTATATCTCTTGAAATAGTCTTTAAATGCTATGCGATCAGAGTGCTTTTCAATTTAATGGGCTTTTTTTCCATATGACAGCCAAGCCTATTTCTGATACATGTATATATTGTAAATACTCTTCTTCAAGAGGAAGGTTCAAGTCTTTGGCCCTGGAATACAAGAGAGGGCTAACAGTTTTCCTTTGGAGTCAGCTTTCCTCTTGGCTCTCGCTGCAGAAAACTCCCACATCTTAAGCTGTGAATCTCTGTTGAGCTGCAGCCTTTAGTTCTGCCATGCATCAAATTTTCACTGCCGTTAACAGTCAGATAGGGAAGCTGTACTGAGGAGGAGGAGTGAAACAGAGGGTGCTGAGAGACAGAGGAGAACGTTCACCCTCACAGAAAGGTGTGTGTCGCCCCTGGAATATCGATTCATTGCATTTTATCTAAGTTGGTGGTTTGCTGAGTAGATAGGATAGCCAATATTATTCTGGTGCTCTTTTGATTTTGTATGTATTCGGTGAGCAGTTGTGCCTCTTGCATCGAAGTATGGTGTGCTACCTTGCGTTGTGTAGCCTAGTATGGAGTGTGAGATTAAAAATCTGACTTTCATTAATCTTCTAGATGTTGGGGAAATCTATTCAAGACTACTGGATCACAGACCAGTAATTCAGGGAGAAATACGTTACTTTGTTAAAGAATTTGAAGTAAGTACTTTTATCTTATCGGGTGCTGTAAACTTCACAGTCTGAGACTTTAAACAACCTTAGCCTCTTTTTAGAGATTATAATATGTACGTAGTTTCCTTTAGAAAGATTTGATGTGCATTTCTTGCCCAAAACGACTAACGCACTTATAGTATATATCTGCATTTTTAGTAAACAAGGCAGTAATTTAGGTCTTTCTATGTAAAAAAGTTTTGAAAAGGGCATAAATATTTTTCCTGTGAAAGACCGGTAGGAATATTGATGTAGGAGAATAATGTAGTCCTAACATCTTAGAGAAGTCTAGTTGGTTCAAGGGAAATATTGCTGGCCAGTACAGGATTACATCTGATTAAGAAACCAGTTTGTGCTTCAGCTGGATTCAGCTGGCACAGTTGTAATTTAATTTTGCTTTATTTTTTGTTCTGTGAAAGGAAGTAATATTACTTGAAGAGAAGAGCAACATTTTATGCAAAGTAAGAAAATCATTAAAAACTGAATGACTGTTGTCTGATTGGCTGCAAATGAGGCTAAAGTACTGAAGGTGTAAAAGTGTTTATGTACAACTTTGCTTGGAAAGTGTAATACGGTTTCCACCAGATGGCAGCAAAAATTTAGAAAAGTTGAATCGTGTCAACAAAAGGCTATTTCTAAGAGTAGATTTTCATTCTTAAAGAATGTGGGATTTAAAATTACTCCTGAACATATAGTTATACCTCAAAGTTCTAGTGTGCAGAGCTGTTTTTTTTTTTTAAAAATTACATTAAAACGTCTTTCCCCACCCAGATTGTAGCTAATATTTCAACCAGGTCTAATTTGTCTCCATGCTGGTCTAGCAATATAAGTACGTGAACTAAACTCTTGCTAGATCTGTAGTGTATGGGCTTGAGAGTCATAAGGAATGTTTTCTTTCTTTGCCTTCCCTAAATAAGTTATAGGATACAGTAAATAATGTCAAGTGGCTTTACATAGGAAGGAAAATTTTCAACTCAATTACAAAATTATAACTAAATTCATATATTTCATTGCACTCAAAGTCTCATTCTGTTTCTCAGACAAATTTCATATATTCTTAGATCTTCTCTTGAAATTTAATTTCTGATTTATACTTTTAGCAGCGAAATAGCAAAGCAGAGGATTGTTTACATTTTTGCAGCTTAAAATTTCTTCCAAAAATTACACTTGTTTCTAACTTTGAGATATCAGATATTTTTGGGGGAGTAGTAGGACATATGCTTTTTCTTTCAAGGATTAGCATCAAGCATGTAAAGAAAGTAGCTTTGCATTCAGGAAGTCTGGAGCCTGTTTAATTAAGTGACTTGACTTGGGTTTGCCTCAGTTTCTGAAGGTTTAAAGTGTGATGATCCAATGGCCCACTTCATGTGATGCAGTATTTTTTTATTGTTTAGAATTGCTTTATGATTAACAACTTTCAGTACAGGAATGCTTGCGTGCAACTCTACTCATTACCCTGAAGAGGGGGCGAAAAGGAGGAAGGTGGCAGGCTGGAGCAGATTCTAGAATACTTTTCACTGTCTAAAGGAAATTGCAGGTGAAATTCAGAATGGAAGTGGTGCTGTGGCTTCAGAAAAATAGATTTTTTTCTTTTTTAATGTAAACAATAAAGCAAGAGCTTGTTCTTGTAATTAATAATGATCATCAGTGAGCCAGAAGAAGGGCTGCTTCTTTAGTCAGCTGTGTTATGTTACCATTTAGTCTTGACTTCATTGTTTTGCTTCAGTAAAAGCAATTTTACTTGCATTGTTTTAACCCCATACTATGCTAAATCTGGAAGGTCAGACATCAAGCAAGCAGAATCAATGCTATGTTATTTCTCTGTAACAACTGAGTTATAAAAATGGAGTGCTTTCAAGCTCTGTTTCTCTCTGTTGTTTTTGATATGCTCTAAATTACCTATACAAAACAACACATTTTTCCGCACAATGTTTTTATTAGTAAATACAAACTTTTCACACAAGGACCAGAAGCATCATTCAAAGCATTTCTGTATTTTAGTGTGAAGAATGGAGCTTTACTCTCTCTTTTCACAAAACTTATTTTATCAATTGTGCTAAATAAGTAGAGTAACACTTCAATAGACAGTGCTGTAGTCTTTGAGGTAAAGCTATTAGTTTATCAATTGGGAAACCATCTTATTCTGGAAAGTGGAGTTCCTTGTTAGCCATTCATTTTCTTTCAATTCTTCTGGCAGGAAAAACGTGGCCTCCGAGAACTACGAGTACTTGAAAATCTAAAGAATGCAATCTTTGAAACAAATGAACACGTTCTTCCTAAGTGTGAGCAGGCAATGCATGACAATCTGAATGAAGCGGTCAAGAGATGTAAGCAAGTTGCTTCTTATTTTTCTTGTTGTATCGTTTTGAGGAATAATATAAATAGTTTGAGTTCAGAATATGATTTGTGGAAAAATTACCATCCTTAGATAAATTTTCTACTGTTCGTGTGCTTTGTTCTCATTTCTATGAAATATTAAAAGGGAAACATCAGGGACATTTTTTGCTATTTATTGGTCCAGCCAACACAGCTCTTGCTAAGGTTACATTAAAGCTTTTTGTTGACTTAAGTAGAAGCTGTTTCAGCTCAATCTTTTACAACTCACTTAGGATAGTGCTCTGTGTTGGCTAAAGCCATGGACAAAATTCTGGTTTTCTGGTTTGCTGCAAGCATACTGTGTTGTGACCTTCAAGTTTGTTAATTTTCCCACACAAGAGCATAATACTGTCCCCTGTGATTTAAAACAGAACTTGCTGGTCTATAGCTATGAAATGTGCTATTATTGTTATTGTTGTTATTATCTTTAATCACAAGTAGGGTAGTAGTAATAATTTTTGTATGCTAATCCTAGTTTCTTCGTTATAACCATCTAATATATTTTTTATTACTCAGCTTTTAAGACTTTAAGATTTGTTGCACTCATTTTTCAGTATCTTTTTTTTTTTTCTCTTACTCATTCAGCAGGATAGCTTCTCAAAAAGATATTTCAGGGGAGAGTGGCTATATAGCTTTAGCTGCCAAATTTATGCAGGTGAAACACACCAATGTGGATTTTGTTATATTTTCTGTATATCATGTTGTATAAGCATTTAATTTCATACGATGTCTGCCTATGTCAGATGCCACATAAATAATAACAAATGGTAGATGGTGTTATACACACAAAACAATTCCAGGATAATATTTGAAACTTAAAATTTAGTCATGGAAATAAGGCGTATGTTCTAACACCTTCTAAATGGAGTGAACCTTTGATACTGTTCCCTGACTTTCTAATGGTCAGCTGTGCAATACATCATTAGTAATAGAATCACAGAATGGTTGAGGTGGAAAGGGACCTCTGGAGGTCATTTTGTCCAACGTCCCTGCTCAAGCAGGGGCAGCTAGAGCCAGTCGCCCAGGGCTGTGTCCAGTTGGGTTTTGAATATCTCTACAGATGGAGACTCTACAACCTCTCTGGGCAACCTGTGCCAGTGTTTGACCACCCTCACAGGAAAAAAGCGTTTTCTTGTGTTCAGATGGAATCTCACGCGTTTCAGTTTGTGCCTACTGCCTCTTCTCCTGGCAGTGAGCACTATAGAGAAGAGTCTGGCTCCCTCATCTTCATTCCCTTCATTCAGATATTTATTCACATTGAGGAGATCCTCCCTGGGCCTTCTTTTCTCCAGGCTGAACAGTCCCCGCTCTCTCAGCCTTTCCTCATATGAAAGATGCTCCGGTCCCTTAATCGTCGTCGTGGCCATGTGCTGGACTTGCCAGTGCATCTCTTTCGTTTACTGGGGAGCGCAGAAGTGGACAGACTACCACAGGTGTGGCCTCACCGGTGCTGAGCAGAGGGGAGGGATCGCCTCCCTTGACCTCTTGGCAATGCTTTTCCTAATGCAGCCCAGGATGCTGTCAACCTTTGTTTTTTGCTGCAAGGTTGTGTTGTTGGTCCTCGGTGTGTATTGCTACCTGGGGTTATTCCTCCGCAGATGCAGGACTTGTCATTTCCCCATGTTGAACTTCATGAGATTCCTCTCAGCCCAATTCTCCAGTTGCCGAAGGTCTCTCTGAATGGCAGCACAACCATATAATCTGTCAGCCACTCCTTCTGGTTTTTTATCATCTGCAAGCTTGCTGAGGGTGCACTCTGCTCCAGCATCTGGGTCACTGATGAAGATGTTAAACAGTATCAGCTGCAGTGCTGGCCTCTGGGGTAAACCACTAGTGACTTGCCTCCAACTTGACTTTGTGCTGCTGATCACAGGCTCTAGACTTGGCTGTTCGGCCAGTTTTCAGTCCACCTCACTGTCCACTTACCTAACCCATACTTTGTTAGTTTGTCTATGAGGATGTTACGGAAGATGTGTCAAAAGCCTTACTGAAGCTGAGGTAAACAACATCGCCTGCTTTCCCCTCATCTGCCAAGCTAGTTGCTGTGTTGTAGAAGACTGTTGGGTCAGTTAAGGATGAGTTCCCATTCATGAATTCATGCTGACTGCTCCCAATCACCTTCTTCTCCTTCATGTGTTTGGAAATGCTTCCAGGAGAA
This sequence comes from Platalea leucorodia, assembly GCF_965183815.1. NCBI lineage: Eukaryota > Metazoa > Chordata > Aves > Pelecaniformes > Threskiornithidae > Platalea > Platalea leucorodia. The sequence goes on along the minus strand of NC_138823.1, from coordinate 95,637,979 downwards.
TTTTTTCCCCTCACCTTTGCCACGATTGAGGTGGGCTGACTGGCCAGTAGTTCTCTAGATCTTTCTTCTTGAAGATAGGAGTCCAGTCTTCAGGAACCTTTCCCAGTTGCAGTGACTTTTCAAAGAGAGAGAGAGTGGCCTCGCAGTGACATCAGCTAGCTCCCTCAGCCCTCATGGACGCAACCTGTCAGGCACTGGGGACTCAAATATTTCCAGTTTGTTTAAGTGCTCCCTAAGCTGGTCCTCCTACACTGAGGGTAAGTCATCTGCTCCAGACTTTCCTCTCATCTCAGGGGTCTGGGGTTCCTGAAGGCTGGTCTTTATAGTAAAGAGTAAGGCAAAGAAGGCATTGAGTACCTTGGCCTTTTCCATGTTCTTTGTCACCAGCTCCCTGCCCCATTCAGTAGAGGGCCTGCATTTTGCCTAGTTTTTCTTTTGCTGTTTACATACTTGTAGAATCCTTACTTGTTGCCCTTTGCATCCCTTGCCAGATTCAATTCTGGATGCACCTTGGCTTTCCTAACCCTGTCCCTGCGTGATCAGACAGCAACTCTACTCCTCCTGGGTCACCTGCCCCTGCTTCTACCTCCTTCCTTTTTAAGTCTGAATTCAGTTAGGAGCTTCTTGCTCATCCATGCAGGCCTCCTGCCACCTTTGCTTGATTTCCTACTTGTTGGGATGGACTTTTCTTGAGCTTGAAGGAAGTGATCCTTGAAAAGGATGCTATGTCCATTCTGTTATCATCATCGCAGACCCTTGGTTTGCCTACCCTATCCCCAGCTTCTTTACTTCTTTTTTGAGGAATCACTCCCTCACCTGTCATTTCTACTTCAAAGCTATCCCTACCAGGTTGGCCAGCCTGTTAGCAAAGGTACTTTTGCCCTGTTTAGTCAGGTGGATCCTATCTCTTCCAAGCAGCTCTTGATGCTCAGAACGGGTCTCATGGTTGTAGAAACTGAAACCCTGCTGCCAACAGCAACTGTGCAAACAGCTGTTAACCCCGAAGATCCATCCATCCTCTCCAGGAGGGTTGAGGAGAACATTACCTGGACCCCCATGACTTTGCTGTCCCAAGATCCCTGTAGTCATTCCTGATATCTCTTAGGTCACCCCTACAGTACCACTGGTGTCTACATGGAAGAGCAGCAGGGGGAATAGTGCGAGCCTCAGTAGCCTCTCTACAACATCCCAAATGTGAGCTCCTGGCAAGAGGCAAACCTCCCCAGATGACAAATCATATCGACAGGTGGGGAGCCTCTGTCCCCTGCCGTAGGGAGTCTGCTACAACTATCAATTGCCACTGTCTTCTAATGGTCCTGAGTGGCTCAGGCTCAGCCACCAGATGCTCCAATTCGTGGTGCTCCCAGCTCCTCATCAGCTAGGAGGGCAGTGAGCCTGTTCTGTAACTGGCAGTCCTCGGGAGGCAGGATCAGGCCTCCTGGTGTGAGTAGTCACCAGCTTTAAGAATATGATAAGTAAGGTATTTCTCGATACTAGGATGTGTTAGTGGGAGAAATGACTGCTTTGGGGAAATTAATTTATTTAATTCTGCATTAATTAAGTGTTAAATAAGTTAGGAAAAAATACTGCACAGAAATACAGCTCCTATTTCCATTGACAAGTTTTTCTAGGCTTTGTCTCATGAGAGAAGAAGCTGGCTCCAGCATAAAGATGTTCTCCATGTAGATTGTTTATACGAAATCACTCTTTACATTTGATGGGGAACAAATAAGAAAAAAAAAAAAAAAAAAACAACTAAAACATAGAACTTGGTCACCTGTTTTTACTTGCTGACTTGAGAGTTTTTTTGATGTCTTCTGAGGTGGTGAGTAGTGCACTCTAGCTCGTCGGCAACACTAAGGAATATGGGCACAAGAGGACCTAGCTGTCTTTCTCTTTTGGCTTCTAGAACGTGCAAGGATTGAACTTGGTGATATGCCTACATACAGTTATCAATGTAAAGCATTTTCTGCAAGTACTGGCAGATCTTTTTTGTGCAGTGACACAGTGGAATATAATCTTTGACTTGCAACAGCCTCATGTCTTTTAAATCCCTTTCAGGTGAGTTTCCCTCTGATTTAGAACAGCAGACTGATCTACTGCAATTTGTTATTTCAGTGCAAGCTGCCAACAATATGATCCACAGACTCCAAGAGAGGGAGCACGAAGAGAGGAAGGTAAAGGATGGATGGATAGATTTTTATAATGTGACCTAAGTAAGAGTCTTGTGCTTCTACAGCAAGTCTACATACCTTCAGTATAGCACATATTTTTATGCTTTATATACTTGCAGTAAAACTTCTTTTGGAGTGATTTCTGCATCTATAAAATGCAAACTGTGGCGGCATGTATGTTCTAGGACTGTAAAGTTAATGGATCACTAGCTCTTCCTACAATCTCCTAATGTATGGAAACTATTTTTTTTTTATTTCCTTTGCTTTATTTTCCTTCCTAGCTCAGACTATAATATTTGTCGCATACAAGGAAAGCTTAAATATAAAAAAATAATTAATTTTCTGTGGAACAAAAAACACCTACTAACCTACCAGAATGGAAATGTAAATCTTTCCTAGTTAGCTGAGAACATCGACCATATTATATATATTGCTTGTTGAAAGGGAAGTGTGTTTTTCACTTGTGGATAGGTTATTTAATGAAGGGCTATATTATAGGAACATGCGAATCATTGGAATCTTTTCAGTTGGCTACATTTGAAATACATGTGCTCTGAATCTAAAATTTGGAAAATTATACAAGAAATTAGTTTCACGTTTTCCCATTACTCATTCATGATTGTGTTCCTGTGTTATCTTTTTACTTGCAAAATGTTATTTATAATAGTTTAGTTCAGAAAAACTGAAGACGTTTCTGTGGCCATCACACAAAACAGGCTGCGCGTTGATTTATGTAAGCTGATAGTTGTGTTTTTCTTTCTTTTTTGTAATCGATGAAGATGGGCAGTCCAATTGCAGTTGAATACTAGTACTGTGCGAATAGCACACTGCTGGACCCTGACAAAGCTTGCTTTTGTCTAACACTAGTGTAGATATTGGTAGAGAGCTTAAGTAGGAAATTCTTATAGTTCTGCTGCTGTTTGTTTGAAGTAAAACTTTAATAAAAAATTTTATAAGTTATAAAATGAACAGTCACTTAATAAGAATGGTAACTATTTTTTTTAAAATATTAATTGTGTATTTCCACTCAATTTTTGTTATGTTCAGTGGAGCAATACTAATAGCTATTCAGGATTTGTAGTGTTTCTTTAAGCTTGTATAGTAAGACTTTTTGGCTTGAAACTTTCCAAATGTGAGTAGTGACAGGTAGGTAACTTTTTTAAATTATAGATAAGAGGTGTCACTGTAGTTCATCTACTTGAGGAGAAATTATTTTTCCTTACTTTTCTTTCTGAAATCATGATTCTGAAAAAATAATGGGGTTTTGGTAAGATCTAATATCAGGTGATTCATGTTAGTGAAATTCAATTTCTGCTGAATAGAATTAATTTTATTTGCTTTACTAAGTATCTTTTTTTGCAGTTCCTTTCAGCTACTGGTATCAGTCAAGTAACAAAAGGGAAATTATGTTGTCCCTACCACATTCTCACTTAGGGTATAAAGTAATTTGTGATTACAGGAGTGTCACTGAAGGAAGCGTTCATGGAATCCCCTGTCTCATTGCATAGTCTTCCCATCCAGATCAGTAATATTTCGTTAGTAGTTCAAGCTGCAGATTACTCTAAGCTTGTGGGAGAAACTAGTGAAGACTTCAAGAAATTTTGTAAACCTGTTTTTGTGTACTATGTTCTTATTTTTTTCTTTTTATTTTAAACATTTTTATGTAGAAGGGTACAGGCTTATACTGGAAGCTACCTGACACTTCCCATGATGGTCTTACCTCTTAATTGCTTGTAGCATGAACTAGTATGGTAACATTTCTCAAAGCCTGTCTCTCCCTCAAATGGTGGGCTTTTTGGTTTGGGGTTTTTTAATGTGTTTTTGGTTGTGTGTTTTAATTTCAGCAAAAATAGACCAAGTAATACTAAAGCCAAAGTTTGCTGAAAAATTTGATGCTTTTACAAATGTTATTTTTTTGCATAACCTATGACAGTAAAACAAGGATAGAAATAAATGCAACCAACTTATGTGAGTCAGTACTGTATACAAGAAGGCTTTACTGTCTTTCAAGTTCAAGCCGTATGCACTATTGAGTGAAAAAATGGTTTCATAATCAGATCAGATTTTTTTCCAAATAACTAATGTCTGAACCTAGGTGTTGATATAAAAGAAATATGAGACACGTCACTGCCAAAATATGTACATTTGCTAACACACCGAAGGGAATTCCCATAACAGGAATTAATAAGGCAGAAACTATGTTTGTAATTTAGACAAGCTTTGGTTTATATCTGAACCAAATTATGAAACTTTAACTCAAAACTGTTTTCAACTTTTTATATGCACATGAAAGCTGAAAATCTTCCAAGTTTAGTGATGGCTAAATATCTTACAAAAAAATTACTCATAAAAGTAGTTGGCATTGTTACAAACATAGAACAGATTCTAAGCTTAGTTTGAGTTTCCCAAACCGTTGTATTTATAAAGTTATACTGAAAGACAGAAATTGAGGACAAGTATTCAGGTTATGTGTGAAAAGTAAAGTTTAACGGCTTGCTATGCCTTATGTTCTGTTGGGTGACTGAAGTAACTTATCGCCGAACAGCTGAAATACTGTTTGGACAAGAGGAATTGCTGACAGAATGGATAACCAGCAATCAAAAACAGGACAAAGCTGTGTCAGCGTGGTCTGGAGCTGGAAACTTTAGAGGAGGATAGCGCTGGAGTTCTGTGAGTGTTTGGGTGTGAGGAGATGATTCTCTGATTAAACAAACAAACAAATCTATCCAAATTTTGCCAAATTAACATCCATGGAGAAATACCATTTGTACTACTTTGTAGATTCTTTTCAGGTGGGGTAAAAATGTTTTTTTCTGTGCTGTAGATGATAGTAAGTGCCAGTCAGAAACACGGATAGTAAAAGCCTAATGTACTGTTGCTGCCAGTTAAACGATCCTTTGGTTCAAATAGAAACCTACAACATGGTGGGAAATGTTGTATTGTCTAATGCTTAAAACATTACAATTTGTAGCTAATTATTGAGACTCTCTTTTCTGGTTCCTGGCTAAATAGTGTACCAATACCATACAATATCATGAATTAGGTAAGGCTTCCTCTTGGCTCAGGTACATCTGTCTGCATGCTTTAGTTCATACGGCAATTTTCACATTTTACAAAGGTCATGAGGTTTTACACAAGAACAAAATGTGTTGTTCTGAAGCCTGAACATGGTATCATAATATGGGCTTCTGTCTTGTTATCGTGCACTGGCATATTTATACAATTAAATATCAAAGCAATTTCATTGACACTTCTTGACTGGAAGAGAAAAGTGGAGCTTTATTTGTTTTCTGAGGTGGCCATGCTGGGCTTATTAGGTGCTGTTTTCTAATTTATAATTAGGTCTGACTTAAGGGGCAGACGTAATCAATCAGTTCAGTTTGGTTGGTAGTCGTTTTTTTTTTTTTTTGTAAGTTTAAACTACAGTTATTTTACAGATTTGTGTTTGTTTTAGCAGTCATTTTAAATGACAAAGGGTAGGAATTAAAATTAGGCTATATTTTGAAAAGCTGTTCTATGAAAGTGTACTGATTTTCATGTTTGTATGTGCTGTTCTTTGTGATATTTTGTTAGTTTACAAGTTACAGTTTCTCCAGTTGGCAGCCCTGGAAACAAAAGAATGAAACCTAAAAATCAAGGTGTCTGTTTCTGGGGTTTGAATCATTACCAGCAATCCAAAATTTGTAATTAGTAGTTTTCAGCAATCTGGGAGTTCTCTTAATTTTTATTTCATTTTAAGTGTTTTGCTGACTATGCATGGGCCAGAATTTATTTCAATTTATCATTTACATAGTTGGGTCATCTTCCAAAGTTACAAGTTTAAAAGTAATGAAAATTAACGCTGAATTACTATTCTTCCAAATATATATATTTTTTTTAAGAAAGGAGAAAAACTGATTGCTTCATCATGCAACTATACCTGCATTTTCAAACATGCAGACATTATTTTCTTCTTTATGACAGTAAAAAAAATATTAGTTTTAACAGATCAGAACTTATTTATTACTACTGCAAGTGCTTTCTGGGCTTCAGAAAAACCCATTCTTCTGCCTTCCTGAAATATGAATGTATATTTATTCAGAATGCATATTATATTTTTGTGTTCTGTGATAGGGTGAAACTGCTTCCTAACTGAGCATCAGTATGCAAAGGCAATTTCAAGTTCTTAGAATCATAGGATCGTTTAGGTTGGAAAAGACCTTTAAGATCATTGACTTCAATGGTTAACCTAGCACTGCTAAGTCCACCACTAAACCTTGTCCCTAAGCACATCATCTACACCTCTTTTAAATACCTCCAGGGATGGGGACTCAACCGCTTCCCTGGGCAGCCTGTTCCAGTGCCTGACTGCCCTTTTGGTGAAGGAGTTTTTCCTAATATCCAATCTAAACCTTCCTTGGTGCAACTTGAAGCCATTTCCTCTCGTCCTATTGCTTGTTACTTGGGTGAAGAGACCGACCCCCACCTCGCTACAACCTCCTTTCAGGTGGCTGTAGGGAGTGATAAGGTCTCCCCTCAGCCTCCTCTTCTCCAGGCTAAACAACCCCAGCTCCCTCAGCCGCTCCCCATAAGACTTGTGCTCTAGGCCCTTCAGCAGCTTCGTTTCCTTTCTCTGGACATGCTCCAGCACCTCGATGTCCTTCTTGTAGTGAGGGGCCCAAAACTGAACACAGCACTCGAGGTGTGGCCTCACCAGTGCCGAGTGCAGGTGAACGATCACCTCCCTGGTCCTGCTGGCCACGCTATTCCTGATACAAGCCAGGATGCTGTTGGCTGCCTTGGCCAGCTGGGCACGCTGCTGGCTCACATTCAGCCAGATGTCAACCAACACCCCCAGGTCCTTTTCCACCAGGCAGCTCTCCAGCCACTCTTCCCCAAGGCTGCAGCGTTGCATGGGGTTGTTGTGACCCAAGGGCAGGACCCAGCACTGAGCCTTGTTGAACCTCATACAGTTGGCCTCGGCCCATCGATCCAGCCTGTCCAGGTCCCTCTGTAGAGCTTTCCTACCCTCCAGCAGATCAACGCTCCCGCCCAACTTGGTGTCATCTGCAAACTTAAGTGAGCGTGCACTCGATCCCCTCATCCAGATCATTGATAAAGATATTAAACAGAACTGGGCCCAGTGTTGAGCCCTGGGGACCACCACTTGTGACTGGCCGCCAACTGGATTTAACTCCATTCACCACCACTTTTTGGGCCCAGCCATCCAGCCGGTCTTTTACCCAGTGAAGAGTATGCCTGTCCAAGCCATGAGCAGCCAGTTTCTGCAGGAGAATGCTGTGGGAAATGGTGTCAAAGGCCTTACTAAAGTCCAGGTAGACAACATCCACAGCCTTCCCCTCACCCACTAAGCAGGTCACCTTGTCACAGAAGGAGATCAGGTCAGTCAAGCAGGACCTGCCTTTCATAAACCCATGCTGACTGGGCCTGATCACCTGGTTGTCCGATACGTGCCATGTGATGGCACTCAAAATGATCTGCTCCATAATATGTCTCTTGATATGTCATATGTTGCCTACAGGGGCTGTGCTACTGAAGGTCTTTGGATTATTGTTTGACTTGGGAGTTAAGATCTTTGACATGTGTCATTGACTTGATGAATTCAGATTTATAAATATATGTATGTATATATAGAAATGACGGTGTTACTCTTTTCAATCTACACAATAACCAAGCAGATAAAGGGTGTCTGTTCTTTTGAAACAACTTACTAAAAAAGTATGTAAGAATAATAAACTGTTTTAATATTCAGGACAGTTATTGGCATTAGTTATCTAGAACTTAATTATTCAGTGTATAAGGAATTGGAAATAGGTCTCCACCATCAGGGTAGATGCCATAAGCAAAAGGTTTTCAGTTCTCTCTTTTCACTTGCCCAGGAAATACATCAGGTTAGGGAAACTGTAGAGATTGATCCTGGAATGTTCTGTAGCTTTTTAATACCAAGACTGTCTTGTGAGTTGGGATATGTGAATTAGATTTTTTTAGGTAAAAAGGTATTTTATCATATGTCTCTAACATCTCAAAATGTGGGCTACTCCGCATATGGCTGGCTTTTTTACCTTGTATGTACAGATTACAATTTTGGAGGACCAATAATTCGCTACAATATGTTTTTTCTATTAGGAATGAATTTTTTTTAAAACCTAAACCACTGAGACATGGTAACATGTTTGAGGTTGCTCAGAATGCTGTTAAACCTTTCCTGAATGCAAAATTTCTGAGAACATGCAAAAGCTGGAGTGTGAATTACTAACAATTATTGTATTTGTGATAACTTGTTTTTAACTTACAAAAGAATTGTTGAAGTTTTGTATATATCAGCATCACTGCAGCGATACAGATCTGTAGAGATCGATCATTCTTCTTACTGTTGTCATACTTGTGTCAGCAAGCTGTAGGAGATACCTAGAGCCTTAACTTTTTGTTTCAATTTTCAGTTCATATTTAGCAAGAGAAAGTACGTATTTCAAAGATTGCTCCTCTTAAATGATGTTCATGTGCTCCTTGCTACTCAGCATGAGTTTAAATGTGCAATGTTAAACGTGTAAATTGCAATTACATGGAGTTACTTTATTTCCAACATACATCTTACTCTATAAAAGTAGTTACTATTTCAGTAGAATGCTGCTTGTCTTTATATATTTAAAGAATAAGCACTTACAGCAATTGCTTCTCGGTACTCAACTGTTTAAATTTTTATTTAGGCATAGATTAGGCAATGTACATAGCCTGGCTGCTAATATCCTTTTATTTCACAATGTCACTTCTCTTGTGCCAGAACAAGCTAAAGACTGATTGAGCAGGGGAAGGCAAGAGGTTTTTTAGACCACAGATTTTTGATAAACTAAACTTAGCTATCTCACGTTCTATAAATGTCTTCAGTTGTTTTACCAGGTAAATCGTTTTATATCCTTGGGTAGAAATGGTGCAGTGGAAAATGAAAATAGCAAGTAGCAACATGAGTTTCATGTTCCTTGCAAGCTGTTCATGTTGTGAGGAGCATGGGTTAGTCTAGCTGAAGCGTGGTTTGGGTAGGTGCTGTGTAATCCTGTCAGTAAGCGTGTGATGCACTGACAGTTTCAAAACCTGTTGAATATGAAGTAGTGTATGGGTCGAACTAGTAGTGTACACTAGTCTGTTAGTAGCTGATATTGCATCTGTTGCAAACAAAATGGATCTTGGCATAATGTTGGTACAAGGTATATAAAATGCTACATAGCAAAAATGGTATATTTAACCCATGATGTGTGACCTTCAAGAACAACATGTAGAGTGTGTTGCAGAATACATAAATGGGTTCCCATTGCCTTTAATTGACAAAAATGCCAGATGTCTATTGAAGCTGTATGATAGTATTTATTCCTACACAGAAGTACTGTACATAAAAAATAATCATTGCTAATAGACTGAAAAGGAAAAAGAAGAAAATAAAAGAAGGTTGAATCCTCTCTTTTGCTGAGGGATGGAGCAAATATAACAACAACTGCCTAGATTTACTGTGACTTCAGCATTTATAGTGTAAGGACGTCAGACTGTTAATACTGCATGCAAGCAATCCACAGAAGTACATCTCATTTTGACATGCATATTAGATGTATGTATCTTTTTCTAGATAGCTAGATTTATGGGGGTTTGTTTTGGTTTGGTTTTTTTCAAGATAAGAGAGTGAAAGGAATCAGACTTACCAGAAGCCAAGCAGTGTGAAAGTGTAAGGGGAAAAATAATTTATTTATAAAGGAAGACATTAATCACAGTGAGAGCTAGCTGGCTAAAGCAGAAACACAAACTGCCAATTTAAAAACATTGAATATCCATGTTGTTATATTCTATTTCACTCTTTCCTTTTTGTGTTTTCATCAAGACTAGTATCTGATGACTATGCTGAACGTAAGCATTGTGGTCAAATAGAAATGTGGTTCGTTTCTAGTTTTAAAAATGTATTCAAGAATGTAAAAAATACTTCTGTTTCAACAAATGAGACAAGGGGAAAGTAGCAAATGTCAAGAAAGGAGGAGCAATATGTTGAAGGATTGGCTGATGTAATTTATACATGTTTCATTCACCATCATAACTTGTTGTGAAACATAGAAGCATTCTATTTACACGTATCTGACATAAAACCTCAAATGTTGTCTTGACTGTTGAAGTGTATCCCTTATGCTCTAGTAATACATATATATCTAAATAATGGACATATATAATTTTCTAAGATTTTATTCTGTCTAGCATTCACAAATATGAAATATAGTGGGCCTAGAATTTTCCTCTTACATCAGCTATGGTAATGCTTCCAGAGCATTTTTGGTCTGTATCATGTATAACACAGACCTGCCTGTGCTTGCTCTACTAGATGCAGATTCTCGGTTCTTTAAGACCACTTAATCGAAAATTAGATGCATTTTATTTAAATTATTTCTCTTTCAGTTCACTTTCAGAACAGTGGACTCCGTGAGTCTGTTTGTGTCTGTAGGCAGCTTCTTTCTGTGTGAAGATGAGAAAAGAAGAAAAAAAACAAAAGGGGGGGGGGGGAAGCAATGTCCGTTTCCAGATTTTTTTTTTTTCCCATAACTAAGGGGCTAAAAGCACCAAATACCACGTTCCCAAAATCAGAAGTTCATTTTAAAAGAAAATCTTTGTGATATAATACAGATTTATATCAGCTGCTTACAGTACTTCTAACATTGTCGGTAGTCAGAGGAGCACATAATGCAACAAGTACAATCTTTAGAAATTGATAGAAGTGAACTAGGCGAACCCTTCGGCTGGGGCTGCACAGCTAGAAGGCGCGTCCCCTGGGTGGTGGATAGGGGATCCCTCTCTGGAGGGTGCACCGGATAAAATTGAAGAAGGTGCCGCGAACCAACGCAGCCTAAGGGAAGGCCACCCTGACAGAAAAACCACTGGCCCTCCAAGTCATGGGGGTTGGGCAGGAGGCCAACTACCTCCTCCCGGAAAAAAAAAAAAAAAGTTGCAGAAATGACGAGCATCAACTTTCAAAAAAAAAACCAAAATGGCGGAGATGGAGAAAATCAGTAATGAAGTGAGGAGGAGGAGATGGAGCTGGATCGGTCATGTCTTGAGGAAAAAACCAACAGAAGACTGCGCTGTGGCCCTTGGGACTCCAGAGCACGCAGCCGCAGACCGATCGAAGTGGAAGAACGATGTTCGCGCCTTGTGTGCCTCCTGGCACTGAGAGAATTCAGATCAGATCAGAACTAGGCGAACTAGTAACTTTAAAGTGTCTTTCCATTTATTTAATTTTCACCAGACTGCAGCATAGAAAAGCTATTGTTGCTAATGCTATCAGGTTAATAGTATCATAGACATTTTACCATTTGTTTTGGATTGACTATACTTTATAAAAAGAAATGTTTTCTCTTTAGTTTCACCTTTTCCTATGTTTTCTTGCTAGTTTCACTTTCTTCTACTGAAGTAAAAGCCTAGTTTCTCTGATACTCTAACATTACGTAGATCTCATTAAACCCTCTGATTTAATCTGGAAATGATTGTTAAAACTTCTAATTTTCCTCCTCTCAGCTTCAGGAGGACAAGCTGATGGCTCGTGAAGAGAACCGCATAGCCCACTGGGAGGAATTCATGAAAGAACAACAAAACAAACGAGCAGAAGTGGATGAAGAGCACAGAAAAGCTATGGAGCGCCTCAAAGAGCAGTATTCTGAGATGGAGAAGGAACTGGCCAAATATGTTTCTTTTTAAGACCTTTCTTTTTTAATAATGCTGGGTTTGTGCCAATACTCAGTTGCTTCTGACTTAAATTGAGAGTCTTTTGGAAAACTGAAACACATAAGATAAAAGGAGAATGTCCTCTACAGGTTTGGTATGGGAAGAAAGGGTTTGCATACTTTCAACTTAAGTGCCTATCTCTGCTTGTTTTGTTCAGGGCAGGTAGAATGCCGGTATTTCTTCATTTGTTGGAAGGTGGAACTGGAAATTACATTGTGTGACTACATCAGCTCAGGGAGTTGCGAACTGAAATTCTCTCCCATCTGCAGAGAGTATCGTATCGTTTGGGAAAACAGAGACTAATGTAATACTAACTGTCCCAGTGCGCAGCCACAGCCCTTTCCCAAAAAGTAGGCGTAATAGGTTCCAGCCATAGTTAGCTGAGAACTCACTGGGAAAACCATAAAGCCCGTTCATAGATTTCAGGAAAACCAACTTGTTTTACAGAATACTTTACTTTGAAGCTTTAGCAATGAAAGATGTCAACAGAGTTTTAAATCCAGTTGTAACTCCAACTTTTGGGTTGTATGTTCAGTATTACGAAGCAGAGCTGGGATTTAAATGGTTTTGGTAACGTAAGAATGGCTAAGTGAGCTTGGACAACAATTTCTTTTCTCTCCCTGTAAATGTCTCAGGCCTCTCTTTTTAAGCTTTACTGTTTGAAGCAAAGCCAAAACAAGCTCAAAAGTAATCATGAGAAGCATATCGGTCTTTGTATTAGCTTTGTAGCTAAGCACAGTATTTACCTTAAATATTCGACATGCCGTTGGTTTACCTAGGATAACCTTGTCAGAATTTTATAAATCAATTGAGGAAAGATTTTTCTTTGTTTATTAGCATAACAAATGAGCAGATTGGTGGTAAAATGCCTGTAGTACTGATCTGCTTTCTTAATAACTGTTACTCGGTGCACGAAGCTCCTGTATTGCTTTCTTTTATTTAAAACTTGCAGTTAACAGCAGTGTGACTGAAGAAGTTAACTTAATCAGTTCATTAACCAAGCAGAATGAGACATAGTACCTTAATGAAATTTGCTGCAAGCTAACCGTTAGTACAGGAAATATCTTTCCATAATTTAGCTGGTGTCCAATATAGAATGGAAACAGGTAAAAATAAATAGAATTTACCCTTTACCTGTATTGCAACAGTAATATGCCAACAATGGTTGCTTGTGTAAGTTTATGGCTGGGTGTCAAGGCTCCGTTCCTGGCAGCAAGTTGATAGTGTGATTAAAGTTAGTAGAGGAGATGGAATAAGTATTTGAGATTTCTTTCAATAACACTGAATTCCTGCCAAGCTGCTCTGCCCGCTACTGTAGGCCCAACAGCTTCATCAATCATCGTCGTGTATCTGGACTGAAAAGAGGATTTGCCGACACTGGGGCACGCTGGAATGTTGTTAATTCTCTGTTGCAGATGGAAAAAACGTAGATGTCTCAAAAGTATCCCACACATGAAAAATAGGAAAGCCTCTTTTAGAACAACCCCTATTTGAATAGAAGGTGACCTCTGTAATATTTTTCTGCTTATGTACCCATGATGAATGTTGTAACTAAGCTCAGACTTTCATTTAAAAAGATAAAGTTAGTTCCTGCCTGTCTTTAAAATTGGGTGTGGAATAGTTTTGATTGTTTTGAGCACAGACTGAAAATGGCTTCTCTCTTACCAGATTATTTGATGTATATGTGCTCAAAGCCCAAATATCTTTACAACAAAATGCATTTAACTGCATACTGAATTCTTTTTTATTTTTGCACTGATAATTTTTATTAAGATTTAAAGATCTAATTAACTGTGCACTGGAGCTGTAGATTTTAGTATTTCGTCAATTTGAGGGCTCTTAAGCAATGATGCAAGTGTTGCAAGTTGGATATTCACTGGAAAATAAAGGCGGTATTTCCAAAATCTTCTGGGATGTGTGCTCCTGATTCTTTGGAAAGCTTCTAAATACTAACACTGAAAATGTGCTCCTCTTTTAGTATGATACAGGTATTTTTATGCTGAAGATCATTTGAAAACACTGTTCTTCATAGTCTACATCTGCCTGTTGGCCCACTGATTTATTTTGGGGCCTACCTGAAACTGTCCGTTGCTGAATTATTTTATTCAGTAACTTTCACTTTTTTTATATGATATGCTGTAGGTTTTGAGGTACTTGGAAATGCTTAATTGTCTTTGAAGAAGCTTGCCAAAATTTACAGGAGAACCTGTTTTTTCTGTCCAAGTGCTTAAAAAAACCAAACAACCCTGATGTGCCTAATATTATCTCAAAACAGAACACATCTGACGGATAAAAGAGATTCCTATCTTCAGCAGTTTTTTAGCAAGGTGGGACTGTGGTCTGTCTGGACGCAATAGGGCTCCACGGTGGGACTTTGTAAGGTTCAAAGTCTTGTTTTTCAATAGTCTCTACCGTTTGGGAGAAATAAAAAACCAAATAGTTTAAAAGTTGGTTTTAGGTCATTGATGCATGAAGGAAGTGTTTTACCTTATACTTGCAATATCTACGTGACTGAATTTCATAGTTTTAAAAATCTTGAGAATTTATTTAAACTCAATAGAAGTTTGCACTGGATGCCAGTAGGAGCTGGAAAGGGTCCTCAGCACTTAAATTAACTTCTAGTATGGCAGGGGAGTTTTGCAATCCGTCTTTGCACCAGACCAGGAATCCAACTTTTTGCTTGACTACTAGCGCTGTTTATTATACTCGGCTGGAGGTTTAACTCTTCTTTGTAACTGGAAGCGGGTTTGGATATCATGTAATCCCTGGAATATTTTCTTAGTCTTTCTATTCTAATGAATACACAGGAAGAAACTGGTGTCTTCCTTGGAACTGCTGTATGAAATCTGCTGCTGCTGTATTTCAGAGGAACTGGAGAAATACGGGTGGGTTTGGTTTGTTTTTAACTGCCGTGTTTTAACAATGAGCCTATGTGCCATTCTCCTTGGAATGTGTGATATCTAAGGCCTGTCACATATTTTCAGTCTTAGGAAGGAGGGAGAGACCTGATTTATTGCTCTTACTCTGCTGCTTTCTATGCTAACGCTAGGTGATACTTTTTATAGAAAAACTCCGTAATTACAGCTGGAACATTGCATCTTCTCTCATCTTTTAACTTACGGCTCGTTAAATCCTTCCTCAAAAACTGGGGAGTTTTTTTCAGTAGTCAAATTAAATAGCAAATGCATGGCATTATCAGCCGATGAATTGAATCGGATGTAGTTCACTTCTGAGCTGAAAAGCTTCGTGTGTCTCAGGGCTAGGGATGCCGAGATTTACAAACGAGCCCCGGTAGGTGTCAGTGCAAGCCCGGGAAGGAGCGTTAGAGAGCCCGGCTTTATATGAGGTCTGGCATGCAAATGCTTATGTTCCGTTGTAATACAGTACTCTGTATCAAAGTACAAGACATTTTGTGGATCAAGCCACACGCTTTTACATAAAAAATGACACTACTTAGCAGCAGCGTTTTGTCCCGTTAGTCCTCAAAAAAGCTTACAACAGGTCACTCTTATTTATGGGGGGTGTGCTGATCTGAACAATGTTGTCCGCAATACTTATGCGTTGTAATTAAGATTTATTATAATTTGAAGTTAAACTCGGTGTCAGAGATGAAAACGCTCAAGAGCTGCATTCTTACACTGCTGTCCAGGTTAGGGGATCAGGTTTTCTGAAGGTTTGAGGCAAAAGTTCATGCTTGTGGATAGGCATCGTGCCATAATAAAAAAAATGGGGACTTCTGCAAAAAATGTGAACAAAATTATCATGCCACACGTTTTTAAACAAGCCAATTATTTTGATTGTTTGTAACCGAATAAACTTTTTAAAGTAGTAAAGATACGGTCCCCTCAGTGCTGTTGCTCTAGCTTATGGTCTGTGTGTCAAGATACAGCAGAATCTGCAGGGAGATGGGACTGCAGCTGCTGTAATAGGATTTTAATGAATAACACAACTTTCATAAATAGTTTAGTCATAAGATTATTCAGAAGTTCCAAATAGCATAGGCATTTAAAAGAGAAGGGAGAAGTAAAAAAGCTTAAATCTATTCTGGTGCCTTACGAAAGATTTATTTCAGCCCTTAGGAATACAGTACTTACATATAATGTACCTGCCAGTGCTGAAGAGTGTACAGTATTATGTGCAATACCTTTGTAGTTTTATAGGTGGTAGTTTTATATATAGTAATGAGCAAAGTAGAAACAAATTTATTCAAGACAATGGTGAGCATTAGAAAGGAGAAAGGCTTGCAGAAGTCCTGCTAGGGCTTAAAGCTGGAGCTCTGAAAATCCAGGGCTCAAATTTGTGCTTCCTACCTAGGAATCTAGCAGAGATATCCACCGAGATTTCAGATCGCCTTCTTAAATGCTTTATCTGGGCCAAATCAGAACCTGAATGGTTCAGATTATTATTTAACATCATTTTATAGATGGTGAAGAAAAAGCTGACCCTTTCAATGTGAACTTTCAAGACGATTGCAGTGAAGGATGGATAATACTGTATTTTAAAACAGTAATTTAAAATAAAACCTTGCATTTCCTCAGTCTTCTCCGCTAACGGCTCACTGGGTGGGTACAAGGAGACCTGCAACTGAGCGTCATTGGTTTTTTAACAGACATTGCATTTAACTTGATGTAGCGGACGTTGGGGAGAACCGAAGCACTGCTTATGGCTTTCGCTTGTTGCTCATTACTAACATTTTGAGATGGACATAATCTATAAATGTATCTAGCATTTCATTACATACGGTCCCAATATTCTGTAATCTGGAGAAAAATAACCTTCGTTCTTGCTGCAGCAAAGACTGCAGGACCTGGATAAGTGGTTTTAGTTGTCTTTGAGTTAATTGTAAAATATATTTGCAAGCTTGCTTTGCAAAGCTTGTGGTGTGGTACCTAGCCAGTACCTGGTTGAATCTGGGATGTGCAAAAATGCCTCTTGCAGTAGCGTGTTCTAGAATATGCACAGCGCTTTTCAGTAGCGTTAGGTTCGGGAAAGTTAGTTCCGGCTTGCTTGAGGTCATAGGAAGTCCTTTATGAGTGGACCCAAGTTTGTTCTTTCCAGATGGTTTTAGCCCTCATTAAATAAATTCCGGTTCCTGAAAATCCCCTCTCCAGATGGCTCTAAATCTATTCCAATATTTACTATGTCACCTAGAAAGCTTCTAAGCTGAATTGTGTAAATAGGAAATACTGTGCACCCCTCCAATGTACTGATTTGAAAGAAAATTGAATATAATTTAGAAAATTTAATATTTATTAAACAATGTTGAAAATTGTAAAGTAGAATTACAATAGTACACCTAGTTAGCAGTTCGGTTTCAAACAACTAATTAGTGTTTGGAATCCCGAAGCGGAATTATCCTTTAAACTATCAAAGTCCAAATAGCTCAAAAAATTCTTCAGAACAAGCAGCCAGCAATCCAGTGGAAAAGTTTTCTGGAATCAAGGAACACTCGGAGGCAGTAGGACTTTAATATTTGTGTCCTGAGCAAGTTTAGAGGTGCTCATTGTATTAGGCAAATGTGTTGAATTCGTCGTCTGGAACGCCCTGAGTCCAGAATACAAGCGCTGCGCAGATACCCGGTGTAGGACAGTACCTTTCTCTCATTTTGTGTAAGGCTTTTTGTGTATCCTTGTATCCAGGAGAAGTGGGCCCAAACACAGGCTGCCATTTCTGTTGTAAAAAACCCCAAAAATATATATATAAAAATGTGGGGTGACCAGGATGTATTGTGTTTTGAAATTTTCTTGCAGCTGTGACTTGCAGGTGGTACAGCAAATGCAATTTCCTTTAAAACATCCATGAACAGATAGAATTTTATGTAATAAGGCTAATTATTGGCTTTTTGTTTCTTAGCCAGATGCCGAAGTAGGGAGGAAACGGATGGTGCAGCCCACTGCGTCGGGTTGCTGTAGGATGGTGGTTGGTGTTTGTCACTGAGGTGGCAGTCACCATCACCGCAGGATCACAAAATGCAAAATCTTTCTTCAGTTTGTTTGTTTTTAGAGGATGGAGGTCCTTGAGAAGTGTGTAGTGGTCAAACTGGAGCATGAAAAGTCATAGCAGAGTTTCTCTGTGCTGCTCCTTTGTCCTTTGCAGCCTCTCCTGAAGAAGAAATAATAGTTGCCTCTTTACACTTTTTCCGGGCCCAATTCTACTTTTGTCAAAAATTAAATTGAAATTCAAAAGCTGAGTTGAATTTTTGCCATTATCTTTAGTCAAAATAAAGTCAGAGGCTCAAACTGAGCCTCTGTTGTTATGAGTTTCAGCGCTTATTATATTTTGCCTGTCGACACAGAACTGGGCTAAGAGCACATATGTCTGCAAGGAGGTTATCCAGCAGCTATTGTATTAGTGCTACCGTAGGTCATTGCCTCAGTATGCTCCCTTTGAAATGGCTGCCATAAAGAGAATATTTAGCTGAAAACCGTTTCCAAATAATTTTCACACGGTAAGAAATTATTCTTCATATACGATGTGATTTCCACGTGCACCTTCCCTGTGCTTTCAAGTTCCCAGGCTAGTTTGTCCCACAGAACCCAATAAAAAAGTGTAATTTCTCCCTAGGGTCTTTTCTGGTCATGTTTGATATCACTTAACATAATGAGCTTTTTACTCCCGCATCATAAAGGGTTTTGTTTTAGATTTCTTTTTTTTTTTCTTCTTCAACAAAAAGTGTTGCTTACATCCCTTCTAAAGAATGCTCTTAGTTATGTGAAATGTGGACACGTTGTCTGGGCCAACCTCTTATCTACACCAGATTCAAACAGTCTGGTTCAGTACAGTGGCTTAGACTGCATGTTTTTGTTGTGTTTTGTTTCTTTTAAAAATATATATGTATGCGTCTCGTTAAAAAACATTGCTGCCCCCGTCTAGGAACAATGCAACACTCACATCATTTCCTGAAAGAATAGAGCTGGAAGGCAATTATCTGCTCGCCAAACAGGCTAAAACAACAGTTCCTGATATTCTTCTCAAATATTTCAACTTCCCAGGAATCCGGAAAAAATAATTCCATGAGACGGTGTTATGAATGAAGGTATGACATTTCAGTTTCCTTCACTTGGAATCAGACATCCAGGGGTAATAAATTACCGCGCACTTGGCACTGTGGGGAGGGGGGTCTGGCTGTGGCAAATTGTTTTTCTTCAGCGCAGGAACAACCAAGTGCTTCTACATCCTCCTCTGTCCGGTGACAGGCATGGCTTCTTTCTTAATGGGCTTTCAGCAGCTATCGCATGAATTACCCGTAGAAGAAACAGGAACCTGACAGCAAAGCACCTTGAACCAAATTTGTTTAGAGATAGGAAAGTATAATACAGCTTTTTTTTTTTTTACCCCTGTGAAATAAAGCCAGTAACACACTCAGAGAACTGCACTGTAACAGGAAAATAAATAGGAAAAAATGAGTAGCGAAAAAGCATCTTTACCTCTTTCTCTTGCATCTCAAGGAAAGCCATTTTTACCAGCATTATCCTGGTCCCATTTCTGTCACTCTGAAAGGACTAGCTACATCTCCTGTCTATTTTATGCATTTTTTTGCTCAGTGTAAAGCAAAGAAGAGCAAACATACTGAAGAGGATTCAGATACTGCTTTTGCAGGTTCTCCGTCAAATGTAATTTTCAGCTTACTGATTAATTCATGTTTGAATAGTTCTTAGATGGGGTTGTAAATTTGGATCCTATGATAGGCATTATATGGGCATATAGAAAAGCAAAATGCTGTTCCTGGGAAAAGTGTTGATGCTCTTGATCTTTGAAGAGCTCACTTCTGGTATTTAATAATCAAGCAGATGGAAAGTACTTCTGAAGAAGTGTGTCCTTGGATTCAAAGGGAAGCATTTTAGCAAGGTAGCACATGGAACCTTGCACTATTAATAAATTTGCCAAAATCATAGCAAGAACACAGCAAATCAATGCACATCAAAATGAAATACTATTAAACCAGAAGCTCTTAGTGGCACCTGCTCTCATTCTTGCTTCTGGAGATCAAGTTTGAAGAAAGCAGTCATAAATGGGAAAAATAAAAATTATATTTAATTGATTTAGAAAAGTGATAGTTCTGATTTAATGTGAAGATATGCATATCATCTAGCTTTTCTAAGAGATGTTTTTCTTTTGTTACTTCTTTGAGAGAACCTGACTGAGTAGTCCTGCCAGCTTGAGGGAGCACTTGCCGCATGCCAGCAGAGGTTGTAGAGCCTGGCTCTGTACTTGGCACCTTGAAGGGGATTCAGCATGTACAAGGGATTGCTTGGCCAGTGAGACCTAGACTCAGCAGAGAGGTTTGCACGTACCCACGGCGCGTTCTGTTTGTGCCAGGGAAAACAGAAGGACAAAA
This sequence comes from Platalea leucorodia, assembly GCF_965183815.1. Taxonomy (NCBI): domain Eukaryota; kingdom Metazoa; phylum Chordata; class Aves; order Pelecaniformes; family Threskiornithidae; genus Platalea; species Platalea leucorodia. Next base: position 95,617,720 of record NC_138823.1, on the reverse strand, counting down.
TCCTGCTCCTATAGAAATCTTTAGCAAAATTCCCATTAACTTCACTTCAGGCAGAATTTAGCTAGCGTTTTTGGAATCAGGCATGACTCTTCACGGAAGAATGCAAGCAGTCCCTTTTTTTAATAGCGACACTGAACTATGGTAAAGAAATGTGAATAATATAATCACTATTCTCATACCACCAACTTTCATGCCCATACTATTTAGATTTTTTCAAATTGAATCTATTGCTTCAGGTTTGTAATTTATCTAATCTACTTATTTCTGTTTTATGAGATAATGAAAAGTTTGCTGTTGACCGTATCAAGCATTAATTAGTTCATGACAACTTGACACTAACTTTTTCCGAGCATTTAAAATTGCTAGGTATCTCATCAATAATGAGGTCAATGCCTTTAGCATATTTCATGCCTCATAACACGCCTTGAGACTCTCTTGGCACTACCTGTAAGGTGTGGACAGTAAGAATACCAAAATGTCACAAGAGGCTTACCGGTTTTGTGGTAGTTCAGTGAGTTTTATATAAACCAAAAAATAATGAAGTTTTAAATGTCGTTTACCATTAAATAGATCTTTCTTTTCCTACCTGCCAGCCCTGGATGCATAAACCGTGCTCTATGAAGGTGAATTTCTTATTTTCATTCTGCTTTCTGTACTCTTGCTCACGGTAAAGAGGTGGTATGCTACTAGCTTCCACGGTTGTTCTGGTGGAGCCCAACAGGCTTCAGCCCTCATCCTTTTCAAATGGCCTCAGAGTTGTGACTGATGAGCGATAGGATTCAAGCCTGCCGTAGAACCTGGTGCTCTGCTTTTCACTGGTACTGCCCCTGCGGCTGCCTTTCAGCTCATTGCTGAGCTGACAGTGTAATCTTAAAGGAGTAAAAGGTAGTAAACGATTTCTGTTACTAAAACACCTTCACTGGCCGTTAAGCCAGTAACAGATGTTTAACTGAAAGGTCAGATAATTTACAATGTGGAACGTAATTTCAGTTACCACCTCTCACAGTTACAAGTATGTAGTTTACCTACATAATACTCTGAGTGTTTGTGGCCCCATGCAATTAGGTGTGCGCAAAGGATTATTAGCTAAAACCTGGGCTGAGAATCAGACCCTCGCTCCATTACAAAGTCATAAAGAAGAAAGAAAGAGAAAAAAAGCAGACCCAGAGAGCTGAGTAGAGCAAACTAAGAGTCATTATTATGTTTGGTATTCTATAATATCTATATTAATATTTTGCTAAGCCCTTTGATCATAAGAAATTGAACTGAGTGGTAAAGAGCTAAAGGTTAGATTAGAAGACTCAAGTGTCAGCTTGCTTGAAAACGAAGTATATTGTAGGACATATGGTCCAGAAACCTTAGGCAATGTATTTTTTTTTTTTTTTTAAACATGGAATTTATTAGAGAAGAGTGCAATTTATTATCTGTTATTTTACTGTCTGTAGAAAACAGGATTGTCACCTTTTCTTGCAGTGCAAATAATTGAGTCATGAAGGCTCGGAATTTATTTTCCATAAAACTGAAAGGGAAAGAAAAGGTCTCAGATCATGCTTCTTTCCAACAGGTAACTGTACTGTGCATCTAAGGGTAGCAGGGGGCTTTGGGGATTTTGGGTTGGTTTTTTCCTGAATATCTTACTGGAGTAGCTGTGTTTTGTGATAAGTATAATATCTTGCTCCTAAGATCTGTATAACTTCTGTGTAAGCAAGTAAGGAAAAGGATAAAACCAAAGCTGTAGGGATAGTGGTACTACATAGATAGATAAGGCATTTGCAGTTAGATTCTTGTCCTGTACTTCTTGCTATTAAATGCTATAAACAGAGAAGTGATGAAAGCTAATACATACTCAGAAAAGAATTTTCTTTTGCCTACCAAATGCAAATTCATTTAATTTTTAGATTGGTGGTTGAGCCAGCATTTAAAATAATAATTTAAAAAATCGAAATAAAACTTGACTTTCTGGGGGCTGTTGTGTTGTCAACCGGTGGCCGGATGCTCGGGCAGACTTTCCCCAATTAGCAGGTTGCGTGCCCCATCTGGTTGGCCAACTTCACTATTTATGCGTCCTACACATTACCGCAGTCGAGACACAAAACAGTAAACGCCTCGGAACACCAAAAGTGCCAGAAGCCACCTTATTTTTGTTGTTATTTTCTGTAATTATACCTGGGAGGATTGGAGAGTTCTAGTGCTTTTTTTTTCCTCACTTTTTTTTCCTTTTTTATGACTTCGTTTTTGCATTTCATAAACCCTTGGTAATGGGTACAACAGCCGCCTTTGCACTTGCAGGAGACGAGATGCTCTAGGACACGTACGCTTCCAGCAATGATCAGTCCTCTCTTTCATCATGCAGTGTGTCATAGGTACAACCACGAAAGCCGGACATCGCGTGTACGGCCTCCTTGCGTGATGTGGGACTCGCCCTCAAGAGCTGTTTTCCGAGGAGCGCGTTCGCTTCTGTGATTTCCCTCTCATTTCTGTGCCGTGCTTGGCTTCCTAGTGAACAACGATGCCTTCTGAGCTCTAACATTCCTCTCTTACTCACCTCGTTCCTGACCGTGCTTTTCCTCAACAAGCCTCAATCAGGGGTTGCACAGCTGAGTTCTGATTTAATTTTATTTTTTTTTTCTTTCTTTACCATGAAAAGGTCAGTTTGGTTTACTTTATGGTAGAAGGTCTAAAACTTTAATGGAAAAGGTGGATGCAAGTTGTTTTCATAGAGTTTAAGTGAGGTTAAGCAGTGTTCCCCCAAGGTTTGTACTGGTGCTGGCGCTGTCTAATGTTTGACTTGGAGGAAGGCACGAGCAGTGGGGTGGTAAAATCAACACATGACCAAAAAACATTACTCGGTCACATTTCGAAAGGAAGAGAAGGAAATGTAGAAGCAGCTAACAAAAAGCAGGCAATCTGACATGATGATGGAGCTGCGATTGCAGTGTAATGTGATTTAGAGAACAATGTTGACTATTTATATATACTAGATTTTAAATTTACTGAAACCAGCCGGGAAAGAGATACAATACGCTGCTGTGAAGAACTGAGTGAAAACACCTCTTCATCATGCAGTGTTGGCTGAAAAGCAAATAGATATATGGGAAATTAGGTAGTATTAAGAGAAGAGTCAAGAACAATACTAAAAATAAAATAACGTAATACCGTGACGTATAGTGTGTACTCACATAGACTACTAAATACAGTCTGCTTCATCTCAGAAGGGGTATGACTGAGATGTGAAAAGAAAAGGACAATCAAAATAAAATGAAGTCTAGAGAAGTGTGTATGTAGGGAGAAACCTTTAGAGGTTTAACTTAGAGAGTAAAGAAAAAGTCTTTAATACAGTGAACAGGGCAGAGAAAATAAATCATATGTCTATTCACATTTCTTTATTATTCAAGAGTAGAGAGAAAAATGGATTAAATCTATTTGACTTTTACAACTGATTAAAGAAATGGTTTTTTACATATGATGCAATTGATTTGTAGTCTACGCTACAGGTTGCCATTGACCTACTGCTTTCTAGGTGAACTTTCTGGGAAAATTGCCCACACTTCATTGAAGGACTCCACTTAAGAAACTTTCCATTGGCTTTTTAAGGCAAATTTCATTGTGACCTTTCCTAACTCTTGAGTACTATCCTTTGCATAACACTTTCTAACACAGATGAGGGCATCTCATCAGACACTTAGCTTTAGGTATGTGTTTTCCATGGATTTTCCTTTTTCAAACAATGTATTTCACACTATGTGTTTGTGTAACAATTGCTATCTAATTCATAATTATTATTCATTATTATATATTATTCATTCATAATTATTCTAATTCATAATTAGGGAACTCTGGGAATGCACTAACAACAACAAAAAAAACCTTTTACCTGAAGAAGTATGCTATTGTACTCTTTTTTTCTTTAAGAATCCCCTGTCCTATTCCAGCTTGATGTGTTTCTGGGTAGATAGAGATTCGCGTGTATTTCACAAAATGCTTAATGAGGAGAACGCATATGGCTGGTCAGCTTTGATTTCTTTCCAGAGTCAAACTTGCCAGTGAATAATGGGCAGGAAGAGCTCAGGCAGTGCTGCTTGCTAGAAATACCCCGTGGGAGGTGGGGTGGCTTTGGATCCCGCACAGCTTTGAAAGGTGGTACACAGGGTAGCTACACGGCATGGTGACTTGAGGGAGAGAAAGAGAACACACTTCTACTAGGAAAATACAAAGAATCCCATTTTTTCCTGTAAAGCAAATAGATCTGTGCCATTCGACAGACTTTCTGGGGCCTTGAAATAAATTTACCTTGCAAAGGTACTGAAAGACAAGGTGGCCGCTGTCTGTGCCAAACTTGTAATACTTCGTTGCTCTTGCTTAGTGAGAGTTCACTGTAAATAAGCTTTCTATCTAGCCAGCTTTGCCTTATGTGGAACTTAATAGTCCAGCAGCGAATGTTTGCCTACAGCTGGTTTTGCTTCTAGCTTTTCTTCTGAAGTGTAATGTATTTACCTTGCTTTATTATAACATCACGGGAATAGTTGTGCGCTTGCGTGGGGACTGACCGTTGAAGTGTCTCTTGGAGAGCAAGATTGACTTCTGGCGGTAAGAGAAGGGGATGTGGCTGTGGACACCTCGCAGGTGAGGAAACTGTGAGGCTTTCCCAGTGCTGCTGCAAGACAAGTGGTAGTACCCTCCTTAAGGGTGTAAGGAGCATCGAGCGACCTGAGAAGAGCCAGGCTTTCTTTTTACCACTATAATGGTACTGCTGGCCAAACACTAAGGCCCAACCCAAATGAAATCTTCCCTGGCCTACAGTGAGCTATGGACAAAACTGCTGTTGTAAGGAGAAAACACAAAAATCCTCTCTTTTTTTTTTTTTTTTAAAAAAAAAGAAAAGCAGCAAACCCCACCAACCCCTCCCAAAATCTGCAACACCCCCACCCCCCCCGAAGTCCCAAGGCCAGTGTTCCTGAATCTGATCACATACTTCTGCTTCAATACAGAAGAAAATTTCATGCGAATTTAATACTTCAGTCTTGAGCTTCCTGCAGAGCACCTGGCTTGGGCTCCTTCACAGGGACAGGGTAAGCAGTAGGCGATGGAAGGTTTTCCAGTTAGCATTGGCACACTCCGCAAAGCAGAGAAGGTATAGAAACGGAGAAACAGATATAAATTAATAATTAAAAATAACCTGTCTTCACCAGTAACAACAGAGAAAATACTTTCCATGCTATGTAAGTAATACATCAACATTTAAGCTGATTAAAATTTGATAAACTACTAACGTTTTCTGATAGGAAGGCTGGGGCCTGAGATAAAGCAGTGTCACGCTGGGGAGGACAAACACCCTAGCATCCAATAAACTTTGTATGCATTTATTTTGTTAAGACTGATTCCCATTTCCTCTGTAACTCTTTGTTTATTAATGAGTTCACTCATCCAGAGTCCAGCAGCTTGTTTCCACACCAGAGAGATGGATTTGCACCCCCGCCAAGTGGAGTCAGAGGCAGAGATAACAGCCAGCAACAACAATAGTCTTCCCCGGTCCCTTTGCCAAGAACAATTGGCAGAAAGGACTCGGGGAGTAACTTATCACCAGCGCTGGGGGAGGCTGAAGCTCTGGAAGCACGGGGTTGCTGCTTGCCTGCCGCAGATAAACAGCAGGATGCGACCAAGAGCCAGGCTCACGTTGCAGGCTCTACCTGGCGGAGGAGGAGGCAGGCACCCATCAGTTAACATAACCAGCCAGTTATTTTAAGTAGCCTAGGACGCAGCAGACTAATGCAGCAGGCTTTTTTCAAGTGCCAAGTCCACACTAACAAAACCCTGAGGATGGTTTGGTCCTGAGGTAAGTACTGTTCATGAATGCAAACGTGTCCTTGAATTGGTTAAGCTCTTCCCCGATGAAGCGCTGTATTTTTAAATGTGAGCAAGTTGTCAGATCCTGCGTTACGGGTGATGTGAAATCTGCTCACAACAGTTCATACCTGATATTTTGACCTGCTTCTCTTGAGTCTTATTCTGCAAAATGGTGAGCACCTGTTCATATCAACCCAGCTGTGTTTGATCCTGATGGCTCTTTTGCTTGAGAGTGAAAACCAGGAACACCCCAGGCAAATTCTCTTACAAAAATTATATCAAAGTTTGACCTTGTGACTGCATCATGGTTCTCTCTGAGAGAAGGTCCCCTGCTAGCTAGTCAAATAAATTCAGAGTTCACAAACATGATAACTCTCAGACAGTTACAGCTGTACAGTTGTTATTTGCATGGTTTTTCGGACAAAGCAGACATATTATTAAATAGCATTTTGAAGCTAATTAAAACACCCATGAAGATAGCATTCTATGTGACATGAAACTCATTGTGGTTAATGAAATACGACTGTCTTTATTTTAACAAAATAATATGGCAAATTTGGCATTTTAGAATGGGAAGCAGCATGAAACGAAACGGTATGTTGTGAATTGGCTGCTACAGCTGGCCTTCACACTGCTAAGCCCCCTTCAGATTAAGGAGAAACTGGAGCCTGTTAATTTGTTCTGCATTTCTTTATACGCTTTACCCAAATTTTCTTCATGACCTGACTCCATGTCAGAAACCATCTTTCCAGTCTGGCTTGGTAGGGATCATTTTTTGTTATTCTTTCCTCTCCCCCGTCTATACAGCTCGATTCTATTGAGATCCTTTCACTTCTTTTCCTGTGGATCTGTTTTTTCCATAACTTCAACCAAATCTCTCATTTGAGCTTTTGTTGTACCATGTGTTGCTCTTCAGCTCTTGCAACACACTCTTCGCAAGTGTCAGAGAGACACGTGCTTTCCCCCCAAAACAGGTGTTAAATTCAAACTCTGCTTTGATTTGCTTGATCATGCTACTGCTCACTTCAGATTTCAGAGCTGGCTCCCATGTAGCGTCGTATCCAATTTAAGACTCTAGTTCCCTTAACGCAAGGACACAAAATTACTGTTGCTTTTTAAACTTTAAATTTCCTGGTATTTTGAATTCTAAAGTTAGGCTTTACTCAGCCATTAACATTATTTTTGTTTTGCAACAAAAAAGAGAGGGGTAAAAAACAATACAGAGATGGCTTGCAATAAAATTTTTCAGAACCACTAGACCAAGAGATGAGAAAGTTACTGATTTCCAAGGTATATCTGAGTTCAGGGTGCCAAAGTAATGATTTCCTGTGAATCAACAATATTATTATAAAATTTGAACATCCAAAATGTACTTATGCTGTAATCTTTGTTCGTGAGCACATCTCAACCTCCTGTCTTCTCACTCCCACTTCATCCCATCCCATCTAAAGTTAGATTGTTAGCACTAGAGGAAGAGACCACACCTTTCCCATATCTATCTTTTTTTTTTTTTTTTTAAACTTAGCCCATTTTTGCTTGCTCTATAAATAAATAATAGCCAGTGTGGTGCCAGAGGAGGAAAGGAAAAAGCTACATTGGCTCACAAAGCAAAATAAGAAATGGACAAACTTAAAAATAAATATTTTTCTTACAAAAAGAAAAACACTCTTGGGAGAAATCAACGCATTCGGTGTTCTGTGAAAGAAATTAACTTCTTTTCTGTAGCGCCCCTGTTCCTGACTAAAGACACTGTCATGATGTGCAAGGACATTTGGGGCACCTAAATGGCCAGGCAGACCAGGGCTATGGGCTTTTCACTGAGTGCCACCTTGCAAGCCACGGGCAGGCAGTGGCTGCAGGGCCAAGGCTAGAGATGCTCCATGAGCTGCCAAAACTCCAGGTGGGGACCGGCAGTGACCCCCACCCTCAGCTCCTTGTTGCTGTGGTGCCCTGCCCTTGTGCTGGATGTTTGCCAGCAGGATTAGTGCCCCAAGGGGCTCTGCCAGGTGAGGGTATGCACAGCTGTGTCCGCACAAGAGGAAAGAGAGGAGCAGAGGTGAGAACGAGCGGCGGGGCAGGGAGCTGCTCACATCAGCATGACTTCCTACTTATGTCAGCGTGGTAAGTGGTGGCTGTCTTATTTGTCCCCAGTGTTAGCCCAGAGTCAACACGTCACCAACGTGGCTTTAAAAATCCATTAGTATTCATTTCCCTTAAGGTATTGGGGTTTTCAGCCCATAATCTTACTTTGTGTTTCTAAGCATTAACAGTGCTGCAACTTGTTTGGCATTTAATGTAAAACAATTACTTTTATTTTAATGATGTGCTATCAAATCGATTTGCTTGTTGAGTTTTCACTGTGTCTCTTTCCTTGTCATCTAATATCTCCTTAAGCCTCCTTTTTGTGGTGTCATATTGACCTCAAGAAGGAAATCTTATAGGCGCAGGCTGTTCCCATGTGCCAAAAGACAAGCTGGCAGGGAAGAAGACCATCCTGGCTGAACAGAGAGCTTTGGCTGGAAAAAAAGGAGAGTTTATGACCTTTGGAAGAAGGGGCAGGCAACTCAGGAGGGCTACAAGGATGTTGTGAGGTTACACAGGGAGAAAACTAGAAGGGCCAAAGCCCAATTAGAACTTAATCTGGCTACTGCCATAAAGGTAACAAAAAATGTTTCTGTAAATACATTCTCAAGAAAAGGAGGGCTAAGGAGAATCTTCATCCTTTTTTGGATGCGGGGGGAAATGTACTGACAGAGGACAAGGAAAAGGCTGAGGTACTTAATGCCTTCTTTGCCTCAGTCTTTAATAGTCAGACCAGTTGTTCTCGGGGTACCCAGCCCCCTGAGCCAGAAGACAGGGAGCAGAATGAAGCGCCCATAATCCAAGGGGAAATTGTTAGCGACCTGCTACACCACGTAGACACACACAAGTCTCTGGGGCCGGATCGGATCCACCCAAGGGTACTGAGGGAGTTGGTGGGAGTGCTCACCAAGCCACTTTCCATCATCTATCATCAGTCCTGGGTAACCGGGGAGGTTCAAGTTGACTGGAGGTTAGCAAATGTGACGCCCATCCACAAGAAGGGCCGGAAGGAGGATCAGATAGGCCTGTCAGCCTGACCTCGGTGCCAGGCAAGGTTATGGAGCAGACCATCCTGGGTGCCATCACACGGCACATCACACCGGGACAACCAGGTGATCAGGCCCAGTCAGCATGGGTTTATGAAAGGCAGGTCCTGCTTGACTGACCTGATCTCCTTCTGTGACAAGGTGACCAGCTTAGTGGGTGAGGGGAAGGCTGTGGATGTCTACCTGGACTTTAGTAAGGCCTTTGACACCGTTCCCCACAGCATTCTCCTGCAGAAACTGGCTGCTCATGGCTTGGACAGGCATACTCTTTGCTGGGTAAAATAATGGCTGGATGGCTGGGCCCAAAAAGTGGTGGTGAATGGAGTTAAATCCAGTTGGCGGCCGGTCACAAGTGGTGGTCCCCAGGGCTCAACACTGGGCCCAGTTCTGTTTAATATCTTTATCAATGATCTGGATGAGGGGATCGAGTGCACGCTCACTTAAGTTTGCAGACGACACCAAGTTGGGCGGGAGCGTTGATCTGCTGGAGGGTAGGAAAGCTCTACAGAGGGACCTGGGCAGGCTGGATCGATGGGCCGAGGCCAACTGTATGAGGTTCAACAAGGCTCAGTGCTGGGTCCTGCCCTTGGGTCACAACAACCCCATGCAACGCTGCAGCCTTGGGGAAGAGTGGCTGGAGAGCTGCCTGGTGGAAAAGGACCTGGGGGTGTTGGTTGACATCTGGCTGAATGTGAGCCAGCAGCGTGCCCAGCTGGCCAAGGCAGCCAACAGCATCCTGGCTTGTATCAGGAATAGCGTGGCCAGCAGGACCAGGGAGGTGATCGTTCACCTGCACTTGGCACTGGTGAGGCCACACCTCGAGTGCTGTGTTCAGTTTTGGGCCCCTCACTACAAGAAGGACATCGAGGTGCTGGAGCGTGTCCAGAGAAGGACAACAAAGTTGGTGAAGGGCCTAGAGCACAAGTCTTATGAGGAGCGGCTGAGGGAGCTGGGGTTGTTTAGCCTGGAGAAGAGGAGGCTGAGGGGAGACCTTATCACTCCCTACAGCCACCTGAAAGGAGGTTGTAGCGAGGTGGGGGTCAGTCTCTTTTCCCAGGTAACAAGTGATAGGACAATAGGAAATGCCCTCAAGTTGCTCCAGGGCAGGTTTAAGTTGCATATTAGGAAAAACTTCTTCACCAAAAAGGTAGTCAGGCACTGGAACAGGCTGCCCAGGGAAGTGGTTGAGTCCCCGTCCCTGAAGGTATTTAAAAGAGGTGTAGATGATGTGCTTAGGGACATGGTTTAGTGGTGGACTTGGCAGTGCCAGGTTAACCGTTGAAGTCAATGATCTTAAAGGTCTTTTCCAACCTAAACGATTCTATGATTTTATGACCTTGCCTAAGATTCAATTCTGCTTTTTTCATTCTAGTTTTTTTACAAGGATTTGAGGAAGCTGGAACACGGTTCTCCATCCATCTGATATAAAGGTAATATGAGGCTGGATGTTACCTAATTCTTTAAAGTGTTGTAGATTTCTTGTCTTATCAGTAACAAAATATAGATAAGGAATGTGAACTACATTGGATTCCCAAGAGAAATGTATGGGGTGAGGAAGTTAAACACTTTCTATGAGATCAGAAGGGAGCGTTGTCATAAATGTCTTTCTAAAAAGAGATCAAAATGTATGGCCACTTCAGGTGCAGCAGGACTCTGTCTGTGCAGGAGTGTGCTTGGAGCTCCGAAATGCTTTTGATACAGCTTTCTGACCTGCAAAGGCCAAGAGATGCCAGTCAGGCCCAAGTAACAGTAGGAAGGAACCCACAGAGAAGGTATGGTTCAGGATGAAGGAGATTTGGAAGTGTGGTGCCAAGCCTGTCAATTGTTTCCACTGCAGTCATGATTACCAGACATATTGGACTGTAATTTATCATTTCTCCATCTATATCCTCAGGATAGGCTTGGCAGCTGATAGCACTTTTTATCCTCTCACAGATTAGTGCACTATATTCACAGCAGAGCTATCTTGAGGAGCTTGAGGGACCCTTCCTACCGCTGCTGGCATTGGCAGCCTCCTGATATTTCAGTCTTGGGTGGATACCATCAGTGAATCTTCCACTTGGACCCTCAGCTTCTTTTGGGGTTGCTTCTTCCTGTACAGCAGTAAGAGTGGCTCAAAGAGGACTAAGCAGTCAGCTCATCTTTCTCCAAGCCCTTTCTCACCACAGATTAGTTAAGATCACACCCAAAATGCGTACCTGGTAGCTATACCTGGTAGCAGCCTTTCTGTTTTTTTACAGAGTAAAGGACTCTCAAAGTTGGATAACACTTACAGCTGCCTTCTCACTGTGTTTCTACATGGGCAGATGCAGCTGTTTGTGGTTTTTCTCCCCTCCCCAGTGCATTGATCTGCTAACACTTGGTAAATGCACCTGGTACACGTGTCTGAGACTGAGGCGCAAACAGCACTGAACGTGCTCCTGCGCTGCTTGAAGAAGAGCACCTGATGTTATTTCAAAATAGCATTTGAAAGTGGCAAAGGCAAATAACTCTTCCTCCAACCACAAGTCGCAACCTCCTCTAATTTAACCCAGCTCTGTAGGTTTTAGTGGAATCTGTCCCCTAACAGATCCAAACATATCAGAAACCTGGAGATCTACGAGATCGCTTAAAGTTTCAACAAATACTGCTATTCTGACCTGTCTGTGAACAATGCCTTTCTATTAATAATTAAATACACTTGTGGAAAAGCAATGTTCTTTCTTGGTGCAGAGGACACTGAAGGTTTCCCAGAGTTTCAGACATGGTGCATACACAGCACCAGGAGAGCCCCTGGCAGAAGAAAGCCATGTGTGGGATGGCAGCTTGAGTTTGAGGGATGGTTCAGAAGGTGGTGGCTGGAAGCTGCTGAAACATCAGCCTGAATTGGGCTTCATCTCACAGAGCTTTGCCTTTAGTTCAGGGAAGACTCCTGTTCATAAACTGTGCATGGTCCAAGCATTGGAAGGATACTGGTTTAGAGCATTAAAAGGTATTTAGTTATTACCATTGACTGTGCAGGGCTCAGCACAAGAATAACTTGTCTACATTGTTGTAATGATCCAAGAAACAGCATAATCTAGTTCCCTGCTAAGACGGTGGGCAGGCCAATGTTGCGGTTGCATTTCTGATCCTGGCCTTAATTAAGTTGCTGTGGTTCCCTAGTATGTGAGCATGCAAAGAGGAGGGATACACCACAAAGGTCTCCCTCACCTCTGAAGAGATGAGATCCCCAATGTCAGGACTGCATTTACAGGGTAGTCTTGAAAATGCCTGTTGTGGGTAAGTCAGGGCTTTGTGCCCCTTCCAGGCTGCCTCGCAAAGTGGAAGGGAACGAGGCTGCAAGGAGCAAGGGAGAAGATTCTACTTCTTTGATATTTCTGCAGGTGGTCTTCTGGGGCACCACTGCGGAGTTCAGCATCTGATAGAGCTTTTACTAGGTCAGCCCGAGACTCAACACACCAGCTTTATCCTTCACCTCACTGTCCCAGGGCATAAAGAGAGAGAATGACTTTTCCACCTCTTGAAGCAGCTTTCATTAATTAGCATTTGAAAACATATTAAAGATTAAAAATAATTGCAAGAAAGGGTTTTTTGTTAATATTTAGTTTTATCCTTTATGGAAATAAACTTTTGTGACCAGTGCTTTGCTCTCTTGAATATTAACATTTTTGTGGTATATTGAGAGAGAGAGAGTGTGAGATGTAAAAATAAAATATATATATAACACAATTGTGGTATATATCTGTATATAGATATCTATAGAGATAGATAAATAATAAGATATATATATAAATATACCTGAAGTAGTATTCTGCTGAATTCCATTAAATGAGATATTCCAGATGTCTGATAATTACAAATGTTCTATTAATTTAAATAGACGCACTTGTCTGAAAAATTTTAATTAACATATAACTTCAGCTGATTAAAGTTCCATGTGACCATCTCTACTCTTCACTCATATAAGGACTTTTGTGTCACTGGCAAATTTTGCCATCTTAGAATTCTTTTTTCAGGCTATTAATTTAAAAGTCCAGTCTGGAGGCTTTGCAATCTTAACTCATCCTACCTATCCATGGTTTATGTGTAGTTTGTATTGTTTGTTGCTTTACACTACAGTCTGTAATAGCGTGTAAGGCTCCAGCCGTGGAGCGTGTCACATCTGTGCTACGTGCTGAACATACGCAGAAGCACAGGAGGACTCCTCTGTCCGTCGACTGCACCTTTCTGCAGACTGCTGTGGCTTTGAGGTTTTTTCCATCTCTTTGTTGGTTTCTGATTCAAGACAACAACATTTTTTTTCTTTCTCCATCAGTGGCTGGCGTCTTAAACTGCCCACTGAGAGTGTTTTCTGTCAAAGCCTTTTTCAAAATCCAAGTACATTTTATGAGATAAGTCCTTTCGCCTTTTCCTCCCTGTTTTCTTTGACAAAGTTAGAAAATTGCTCTGCCATCTGACCTTTCTAACTGCTGTTTTAGTGATGGTCAGTGACTGGAAAAGCAGTGTCTTAAGGTACCTGGTGTATCAGAAAGGTGCCTTGTAAGAATGGTTATAAACATGCAATATTACACAGTATTACCATGTATAATTAATAATAGTTTACACCCTAAGACCAGGTCCATTTGCTTCAGTGGGACTCCAGGTATGTCAGTATGAGGAATATGGTATATAAATCCCCACCTCCTTCTCAGTGTCTCCGACAACCGCTGAAGATGTAAGCAGCTAGAGGCAGTGCGAGACCTCTGAAGATGGGAGTGACACAAAGCCCTTGATTTTGGTGTGCCGTCCAGCTTTGTAGAAGTTTGAATAGTCATCTCGAATTTATGACTCAATTCCAATAAGTAGTAATTGTAGTCCAACTACAGTAATTGTTACATTAGAGTACCCGAAATGGTAAGTCTCTTTTCACCATCAGATGTTGAGCATGCAAAGGCTTGAAAGAGTGACTCACTGTAATAAAGCCATGTAAATAAAAAGGTGTATTGACTTATGGAGCTGTATCAAGGAACTACGCTTCCTTCTTCTGGTATGGGCAAACAGAGGTCCCGAGCCAGACGTCATTGTGACAACAGATGTTAATAGTAATAACAGATATTAAAAATCTTATTTTTCAGCATGATTTCTCATAGTTGTATTCTTTTAAATCCACGTTCTGATCCTTCCCTGCACAGTTGCGATGTCCAAGTAGAGTTGTGTGACAGCTGTAACCTCACCGTAGTTTGAGTGAATATGTTATAAGGAACAGGAAACAGCAAAGTTAAAGGCAGAATAAAGCAAAAGTTAATCATATGCTAGAAGTTGTTCCTATATTTGCTAGCTGGAGTGCTCAGTAGAATGTATTTACTATTTATGATATCTTTTTTCCAAAGTAATTTACAAGTATTCAAAAATGAATCCCCACATCACTCATGCGAATTGAGTATAAATTTCTTTTGCAGGGGGAAACTGAGCCAGCGAAGCAAAAGCACAAACTTGTCACTGTACAGTGACTCATCAGAAAGGTTTTGTGTTTATTGCATCTCTCCAAACCTGGTAGCACTAGAGGCTTCATTTTGGATGCTTTGGCTGATGACAACTGAAGTAGCACTGAGACAGCTGGAGGCTTAATACAGCTGCCTATCAGTCACGTGCTGGCAATAAAACATCCACTTAAAAAGCAGGATCTTCCATTAAAAAATAACTTCCATTTCTCAACAAGCTCTATGTACACAGCCTTATCTAGTGAACCCTATGTTGCCTCCACTTTGAGATAACAGACAAATAAACCGTAGCTAGGACCACATTTCAGCGGATGAAACAAGCCCCCTTGTCACAGGTGCTGCCCGCTCAAGGAGGATCTGCCGCACATCAAACAGGATCCAGAGCCTGTAAACACGCGGGATGGATGGCTTCCGCGTTCCCTCAGGTACAGCCAAAATGTCTTTCCATTATTCTGGTCCTTACACCAACCTCCTGATATTATAGTCAAAATAGTTGTTTCGGGCAACCTTCATTTGGATCCAACTCATTCACACATGGAGGAAAAAGGTGGTTTCATTGATTGTTTTATGTCCTCTCACTTTAACGTGGTTAATTCAAAGTCTGAGATTCCTTTTTTACTGAAAGCTTCTACAGGTCCTAGAACGACGTATATATTTCTAAGCAAAGAAAGGCTGTCACATGGGTCTTTAAGCAGAAATATTCCTTGACACATAAGCCTGAATGCTGAACGTTTATCACTTCTTCCCGGTTTTTTTCCTTGCAATACTTTAAAGCATGGGTAGTCTGTAGGCAGGAGACCTAGTTCTGTTCTTTGCTTGAGTTATTTCAAATTTACACTAGAATTGGAATAACATATAGGCAGAATGGATTCATTATGTCTGAACTAAGTGTGACACTGACTAAATGTCGAGTGAACAAGTGCTGCATCTTAATCCTGGGTTTCCTCTCTCTCCTGCTCCCATCATCCAAAACGTGCTTTGCCCTTGCCCGCTATTGTCCTAATGTTTGTGGAGAGCAGTGGAAAACCCCAAGACACTGTTTCAAAGTTGAGTCAGTCTTCGCAAAGAAATTCACGTTTCTTGAAGATAACATTGTAATTTGGATAAAAAGTATATCCACTTTGCAGGGCATCTTGCTTGGGCGAGAGAAAAGGTGCTTTCCTCTTTTTCTAGAGGGTGAGACGCACGCCTGGTTTACACTGCTTCATGTGCCCTGTGCCAGTGGGAATGACTGTTAAATGCCTACGTTGTATTATTGACTTAGCAATATGATCTGCTTGCCATCGCAGACTCCACGTAGTGCTTTGTACACATGAAAAGCAAATAGTTACAGCTCAGTTTCTGTTGTTTGCAGAGGTGCAAGTTCTTCAGTGTAGAAGAAAGTCAGGCCCTGCACCAATTGCCAATTTTGAGTACATGAAATCATCGATCAGTATACATAATACAAGTTCAGTAAGAAATATGTGAGGATAAATACATTTTTAATATCGTAAAAGCAGATTAAGATTCTCTCCCTTCCCCTTCTCAAGCAGGAAGATGAGTAGCAGAATACATGGAATAAAAGGCACTTTATTTACCTGGAAGTTTTGTAGAGAACGAAGCCTCAGAGAGGTGTTTGCTGGTGACTGACTGTCTTTAAGAGGAATCTTATGACCCCCCAAGAGAGTGTGAGGAACGGACAGTAGCCCCTTGCGAAGGGTTTTCAATTAGGATCGGGCTTGACAAAAACAGGACTTGAGGTGGGTTATGCCACTGGCTAAATGCTCCCTGGCTACCCTTGGTACCTCCCTGATTCGTAGCGGTGGGTCCAATGACATGTTCCTCTGTGTGAGACGGAAGAAGAAAATAGAATAAACTGTTCAAAGGTTGGTGGTATGATGTTCTGAGCCATCAGTGACTGCCACTGCTCCAGCCTCTTGCAGGCTACTGCTGTTTTCCTGCGGGATGCCATGCTGGAGTCTATATACCTCAGTGACAACTCCAGCGTTATGCCCAGATAACTGATTGTCTTTCCTTTGTTTCCAGAATATTTATCCTCTCTCTTGAGGAATAATTCATTGCCATAGATACATCTGGGAAGAGGAAAAGAAGACAAATACGCAATTCTAGAGTAGCTGCCCTTGTGTGGTTGGCTGCTTATGGTTTCTATAAAATGTAAGTTTTTCAAAATGTATTGAACTATAACTGCCTAATTATGAGATTTTTAAAATGTTTTCTACATGCAGAGCTTTATTAAATTTTGTTCCAGATCATAATCACAATATTTGATTTAATACTTTTTAGTAGTAGGCACGCATGCGGTCTATATCTTGGTGAGATGGCAGTCAAGGAAGGGCCGTTTGTTTTTTATCACATAGACTGAGCCTTCACAAAAAAACTAGCATCTTTACTTTTGTTAAACTGTTTGAGGTACCTGAGCTTTTCATGGAGAACATCAGCACGGAAAATTAATTTCTCCCTGGCTGAATGCCTAAAGCTACAGTCACTGATTTGGTCATATTTACCAAAGGTTTAGATCAGAAGTATAGGTACCTAATAACTATACACTAGATGTGCTAGAAACATGTTTCACTAGATAAGATTAAATTCTGTCTACAAAAAGAGCAACTTCTCTCATTGAGACTGATGATTCCAAAATCTCTGATAGCTAATCAAATTGAGAGCAAACCGAAATGGCAAGGACGCAGTTACTGCTCCTAAAACAGAAGTCTCTGCTTGGGAACTATTTGGACACGTAAGGAGAACAACAGAAAAGCTGGTGAAACTACGCTGGCTACAAGCACCCAAAGCAAACTCCAAAGGTCCTACCACAGCCCCTCTTCCCGTCTCGTGAAGGGGTAGTGGTAATAAATTGGTTGAACACAGTGCTTAACATGCGTGATGTTTTAATGTCTTTCTCCACCAAGCAGGAGTTAAACAGATCACTCAGGGTGAGCTAGAAAAAGCTGATTTGGCTAAATCATTGTCTAGCCAAATTAGTCATATTTAATCACTGTTATCTGCAGTCCTCTCATTTTTTGTCTCTCTTCAGAAATACAGTTATAGCCGTTTCCAAAGAGCTTCTAGACAACTCTCTGTGTTCAGGGGAATGATGGCATGCTTCCCTGCTAGCTCTGGCCTCCTTGATGATTTCGTCTTGTTTGAAGATTCGTCTTTTCTTGGGTTTTGTGACATTATTCTTTCTCATTTCCTCTTTCTTTTCCTGCCTTCTTTGTCCACGAGTGTTCTCCCTTCCCTCTCCTTGGTTTCTAGGGAAATGTCCCACCGTGTTCTGTCTTTGGCCTTCTCACCATAGAGCCAAATGCTTCCTGAGCACTTTGTGAAGCTCTTGCCTCCTGAACACCATTCTTTACTCTCTAGGTTACAGTGTGATCCCTTGTTTTAAAGTGCATGACTTTATATTTGACTTCGATAAAATGTCCAGCTCACAAAGGAATTAGCATCCTTTAAAATATTTGCCACTCTGATGACCTTTGCCTTATTCATGACTATAACTACGAACAAAAAGGTCTAAGTATTGACAGCTCCTTCTGAGAGCTCCTCTCACTGCAGACCAGTTGCTCCCCAGCGAGTGACATTTTGCAGTGCAGAGCGTGGTGTGCCCTGCGGTCCCCGATTCACGCAGCAGACCCAGGTGGGCTCTCCCAGCCAGGGTAATTTACAGCTGCTCTCATGCTCTTAAGTTAAGTGGGTGACCACTTGGCCTCCAGTCGGTTGACAGATTAAGAACAAGAGACCTGGCCAGGTGCCATCTCTCCTACAATATATCCTAGGTCCTGCAGCAGGCACATGCCTGTTGCTGGGCTTGGGTGCCTTCTTTTAGATTGCTTCTCTCTTTGTATGGATAGGCATCCTGGCTCCCCCAGAGCACACACATGTCTTCATGCCTTTCTACCCTGGATGTTTCTTCTCTTCCTCTCACGAATTCTTGTGCTTGACTGCAGACCATGCCTGGTTATCTTTCTTTCTTCTTGTCTTACCCTGCTGCTCCCACCTTATCTATTTTACAAATTATTTTCTTTAACTGTCTCCAAACTTTCTTCCTACCAGTGCTGTCCTGTTCCTCTGGTGGTGTGTAGTAAAGTCCTGTCTGTAGACCTATTTCTTTTGTGAACTTAAGGGAACCATGACCAGTAGGTTATTTTTCTGTGTGTCTTGGATGGGTTTGTCATGTATGTGAAATAGAAAGGGGGTTGAATGTTAGCCTGATTTAGATAGAAACACAATGAGTATTTAACATGATTTTTTAAAATTTATTTTATTTATCACATGATATCTAGAGAAATAACTTTATAATCGATAGAACAGATAGTGTAATACAGCAATTTCTTAATTAATATGCTTCCGTAGCAAAAGAAGGGAAACACTGAGAAGTATGGGTATAAAGATGTAAGACAAAGCAGTAAGACGAAGAGCTAAAAATAAAGAAAGAAGCTGTTGGCTTGGTGAGAGCTGGAAAGAAAAAAGTCCTTGTACCAGAAGTGCAAAATTGTAGACTGCAGGACAGAAGAGCCAAGTTTGAAGGGAGTGAAGTGCATAAGAAAGGCATTTGTGTTCAAATCCCAGTCAGCTAGCTCTTATTTAAAAGGGTGGCTATTTGCTTTATTCTTGAATCTCCGAACATTCCTCTTTGCTTCTGTGAAACCATAAATACTGCATTTGACATCAGCTGTTACAGGGAAAAAGAAGTTCATTACTGCTCCAAAACATCCAAATCAGATTATGTGACATACTGAAAGTATAAAACAAACATTAAGTAATGGCAGCACTGTCAGTTAGAATTACAGTCCTCCACAGTTTTGGGTCTTCTTTTTTAAAGAGAGGTGGTGTCGCAGTTCAGAAGAGAAAAACGAAGGGAAAAAAATTGCTCTTATTGGTCCTCTAAATTGCAGCTGGCTTCGAAAGAGCAACATCAGAGTCCAACTTTTCTTTGGGTGGATATTGGAGTATGCTGGTTATGAGCCACCAGAAGGGTACAGGGCAGATCAGGGAGAAAGTGCTGATTAAAAAATAATTAAAACCAGTTTTCTCGCTATACAGCATGTGGAGTTGGCCAGAAGTTATGAGTGAGTAACTCTGTCTACACAAGCGTTTTTTGGTTTCCTTTTTTCCTAATCTTCATTCACCTTCTGGATATCTCAGGCCATTTTAAAATTCTGCTCATGCCTGCAGCCCCTGTTTCTTGCACTTCAGGTTGGTTTTATTTAGGGTATGGTGAGAAATCGCAGGGGCTCTGTAACGTGTCAAATATCACAATGGGCCAGCGTTCGTACTGGCAGATAAAAGCAGCTGCAGGTTACTTAAGAGGGTGTGTGCAGTGTAATGGAAGAGAATTCAACCATGGAAAAAAATAACCTCCAGTATTCCATCATTAAGAGGAACACATTAAAGCAGCTGCAGAATTAATAGACAGGAAATTCTTTCTTTATGATCCATGAAATCTTCAATCTGTATTATCCTATTCTTCCTAACAACTTCTAATTGCATAACTGAATTTTCCTGTTTATTAATTTTGCAGCATAGCGACTTACAATTGAGAGTAAATTGCCTGAAAGCAAAATTCTGTTTCATTCGACTGAACCATAAGAATCAGAGGACCATGGAGCGCGTAGCATTTCCAGCAATTATATATTCCTTTCCTCCAGCCAGTGGAGAGAGCAACTATTGAAACTGGGGTTTGTGGCCACGATGGTCAGAGTCCCACAGAGATAGTGGTCGGCCGACACAATGAGCATATGTTTCCTCCAAAAAGAAGAGCACTCACTTGCCATGAGATTGCTCTTTCCTTACTGCTGTGCCATTTTCTAGGCTGTCAAACTCATAACGTTTTGTGGGTGGCAAAATGATGTCATTTTATTCAACAGCTTGTAGTAATTTCCACTCCCAACCCTTCATGAGAGGTACAAATTACCAAAGAAAAAGGGCTATAAGCTTACAGATGGCAGTATCGCTTTTCTTTTCCATTGAGATCATGATATCCTTCTTTCTAGCTGAATGACAATTGTGCTGTCACTAAAATTACATAATGCTACGTCCCCTGAGGGGTTATAGTTTGGGATTCAAAGGACAGCTGTCAAAATACAACTTGCTCTATTCTGAGCTTTGGAAGTCTCTTAGGAGATTGTACATATGAGTTTGTCTTTTTTTTGGTGGATTATAGATAGAGTTAACAGTGGAATGTAAATGAGAAAACTACATTTACATGGCAAGTTAAGTGATACACCTGAGATACAAATGGCACACTAAAATAACTAGTGTTTGCTGTAAATCACGGGGGCCAAAATCAGGACTAACACAAATGGCAGCGCTATACTCACTCAGTGGAGTTTGGTAGCCTACAGTAAAACTCTTTTTTTCCTTTATTTTGGATACACCATACAATGTGCAGTAGAAGCTGCCCTGATTTTCCAGGTTTTTCCTGATGTCTTGAAGTCAGCTACGCTATAGTACCCTCCATTGCTGTACACTGGCTCCAAGTGCCTGCCAATTATTATGAACAAGCATTAAATCAAAGAGTCTCAGTGCAGTCTTTGAATGTGATTGGAAGGGAAAAACTTACATAGTTTTAGATTTCCCCAAACAAGGACAAAAAAAAAAAAGAGGATAAAGGTTGGAGAAAGTATCTTGGTTTGGATCAGCGTTGTGGTTTAGCCCTGGTAGGCAGCCGAGCCCTGCACAGCCGCTCGCCCACTCCCACCCAGTGGGATGGGGAAGAGAATTGGAAGGGTAAAAGTGAGAAAACTCGTAGGTCGAGATAAAGACAGTTGAATAAGTAAAGCAAAAGATGTGTGCACAAGCAAAGCAAAATAAGCAATTCATTTACTACTTCCCATCGGCAGGCAGGGTTCAGCCACCTCCAGAAAAGCAGGGCTGCTTCATGTGTAACAGTGACTTGGGAAGACAAACACCGTAACGCCAAACGTGCCTTCTCCTTCTTTCCCCCAGCTTTTATTGATGAGTGTGACATAATATGGTGTGGAATATCCCTTTGGTTGGTTGGGGTCAGCTGTCCCGGCTGTGTCCCCTCCCAACCTCTTGTGCACCCCCAGCCCACTCGCTGGTGGGGTGGGGTGAGAAACAGAAAGGGCCTTGACGCAGTGTAAGCACTGCTCAGCAACAGCTAAAACATCCCTGTGTTATCAATCAACACTGTTTTCAGCACAAATCCAAAACACAGCACCGTAGAAGCTACTATGAAGAAAATGAACTCCATCCCAGCCAAAACCAGTACAGTAAGTCAAATATGTGGCCACATTTCCATTTGAAGGAATGGAACAGAATAGAGCAATTTTTACAAGGGCCACGGTGACTCCTGAAAGGTTATTTTTATTCCACCTAAAACCGAGAATCACAAAGAAGTGTGTACAAGCCGTTTTCACAAGATGAAAAAGATTTAGTTAAAACATTTCTAAACAACAGAAGGCAGCAAAGCTCAACATGGCCAATGCAGGTCTTAAAACAGTAAACCTGGAGGCTCAGCTTTTCCTGCTCAAAAGCTGCTTCTGAGGGCTCATTTTCCCCACCTGCAGATACTCCTATATTAGTTGAGTAGTATAGAAGAGAAAAAAGTGTGGCACAGAGGTGTGTGGGTCAGACTTTGGTTTGCAGATCACCTATTTCTGGACTCTATCAAGCAGGGCAGTCACTTGCGGTAGATTGCTTTGGTTGCCAGTAAGCAAATCACACTTAAAAAAAACCCCAAACAACTGAATGCATACATAATGTCATCTTTTCATGTCAGGGCCACAGAAGGGAAGTAGTTGTCTGTGACATGAATGGAAAGGGAAACATCTGCAAAATAGTCTTAGATAAAATGCTAATCCTGTTTTAGGGATGCATCTAACATTGGGCATAAGGTGACTAAGATGTACAGGTGTTAAAATGCATTTGCTGCTCAGCTGTGTGTGAATGGATGAGAGGATGATTGATTTTTTTTTGCTTGCCAGCCTGGCTTGTGCAGAAGATTTGTGGGACGGTGCTCATGAATGAATAGGAGCTGTTGGCTTGTTTAGTCTAGCAGAACAAAAGCCGAAAAAGGATGCTACTGCTACCTCTAAATACTGTCAGAGAGGAAAAGAGTATTTCATCTAAAGGACAATGCTGGCACAGGAATGCCCTGGTATGAATGACCCATAAATAAATATAGGCTGACTATGAAAAAAGTTCATAATCCTAGGCAAGGAGCTAACTTTCAGAGTAGTGCGGACAAAAAACCCTCTCATTTGTTTTAAAACAGAGATAAGGCAGTTTATAAACAGGATTGTACGATGCTATTATCTGGCAGAACAAGGCCTAAACTCCATGAACTCTCAGGTCCTTTCAGGTCCTAAGCTTCCTTGGTCCTACAAAACATTTACATCAGGCCTATGTAATGCACAGCCTCCCTGACCACGCGCTGCCCACCAAGGACTTTCTTTGGCCAAGCACAACATGTGGATAAATAACTTGCTTATACTGTTTCACCTCTGCAGGCCAAAGCGCCTGCCAGGAACAAGCCGGTGCCTCTTAGCCAGCAGGAGCTGACTGCCTGGGGAGGTAAGAGGTGGTGGGCTGGGTTTGGGGTATCACGATTATTCCTCTGCAAAGATGGATTTGAGATTAGTTGTGCTTCCAGAAGCGAGGTCAAGAGCATTGACGAGCTTGGGAAATGGCATACATGTACAGGGGCTGTAGGATTCACAAGGAGTCATGATCAGCAGTGACTGTTGACATCCAAGGATGAGCCTCTCTTGCTGATAAACAATGCAGGTTAATTGCTGTGTATTGGCAATTTTGTCTTGATTAGGTGGCTAGTTTACATCAGTTGTTGCAAACATCAGCTACCACCCATAGCTTGATGGGCTTTGATGCTTTTTTCTCCAGAGGTATGGTGTCGCCCAGAACGAGCTGCTGTGAACTGCTGATCAGTGCAGAGCAATTGCAGTAAGTGTAAGCAGCTGCTGCCGGTGGCTCTTTCTCCTTGGGACCTTTTGTCCCAGGTCCTGCCTGCTTGGCAGTGGTGCTCAGATGCTTACCTTGGGACAGGCGTCTGGGAAGCTCAGCTCCTGGGTGTCAGTCACCTGGGGCTGGGAGGAAACCCCTGCTGATGAGCAGGGACTGATTATCCTTGGGAAAACATCTGGGGCACAGGAGGCAGAAGCCAGATGGCTGGAGAAGCAGGTGGCCAGGTGATGTTGGCATGCTGCGCTGCGGGATAGTACGGGTGCAGAAGAAGGGTAAGAGGATTACAAGGTGGAAAACGATAGCGAGGGAATAGAGACGTTGGTGACTGGCTGAAGTCTTCTGCGTATCACCCCCTTACCTGATGTGCCTTCACCTTGTGTGATGGGACGTGAGTACGGCTTGGGTTCTGTGAAACCTCTGTGGGTGTTCTTCCAAGTAAACTTGGAGAGACAGCAGTTGCCACCAGGCTACCTGCAAAGCTTCTTCCACTGTTGTTCTCCCCATCCTTGCTGTGTTCCCAATGCAGTTAATAGAAATAGGAAGACGAGAGCTAAAAAGAAAGTCATCAGCTCCAAAGGCAGGGGGAGCCGGGAGCTGGAGTGAGGTGGTGGACAGGGTAATTGAATTTTAATCAAGATCCAAATCAGCAAGCAGGAAACACTAATTTACATAAGCAGTATTAATCTTATTAGCATTTTATGGAGAGGAGAGAGGCATTCT
This sequence comes from Platalea leucorodia, assembly GCF_965183815.1. Classification (NCBI taxonomy): domain Eukaryota; kingdom Metazoa; phylum Chordata; class Aves; order Pelecaniformes; family Threskiornithidae; genus Platalea; species Platalea leucorodia. The sequence goes on along the minus strand of NC_138823.1, from coordinate 95,593,623 downwards.
CGGAGAAAGATTTATTCTTATCAGCAGTTCTGACCTAGCAGTACTTCTTGCTAATTGACGAGAGCTTAACTGTAATCTGTGCCTGTTCATCTCGGGAATGTTGAACCATTATACTTGTGTTTCTACTGAAAGTGATGCTGTATTTCTGTCATTTTTATGTGGTCTGTATCTTAGATAGAAACCTTAAATTTGCACATTTATTAAAAATTATTTCAAAATAGCTTTTAATTAATCTATTTTTAATTAGGGTAAGAGGATCATTAATTAAAGAGTCTATTTTTAAATGTGTTAGATGTACAGAGAAAAAGGAGACCAAAAATACCCTTGTATGGAAAAGAAACCAGCTTGCTTACCGAGAGGAGGTACTTTCTGTGGTTAGACAGCTCACCTGGTTGTATCGGGACACTGTTGTTCAAGGTCTGAGAATTAGTCATTCTCACTCTCTCTGATACTGCCTTTTTGTTTAAGGGAGTCTGTGGGTATTTTTTCATATGCTGAAGGGGGGAAATAATCTGTACTTGTCTTTTTTTTTTTCTTTTTTTCTTTTTGAATTCATGATTAGTCGGTCACTTAATTTGAGGAGCACAGAAATAAACCTTGTTTAAAGAAAAGGTTACTGCTGTCAAAGGATAGATTTGTACGTAAATTCTGATTCTGGTGATTAGCTGCTGTTCTGGATGATCTACGTTTGCCTTTTTTTCTAGCTTGGTGATAAATGTAGTTTGAGTATTTTGTAATTGTTTCACATTTACAGAGTAAGGATTTTTGGAAGCCTGGTTTTGAGGCAGGTAATAGCTTTCAGAAGTAATTTAGATTTTTTGAAAGAAAAGATGTCTCTAATTTTCATTTTTACTTTTTTTTTTTTTTTTTTAAGATGTGATTCTTGTTGGCTCTAACGATGGCCCTTGCAAAGACGCAGTAGCATAGAAGTGAGCTGAGCGACCAGGGCCGGCGTTGGCTCTAAGTGGAAGCCAGCCCAGGCAGCGAGATGGGTGTCGCGTGAGGCGTACGCGGGCAGCGCAGCGAGCTCCCTCCCGGTGTTAGTCCTGCGGAAGAGGTAACGTTAGAGGGAAGCCTTCAGAGAAGGGATGATGTGGGGAAGGAGGAGACTGGAAGGCACGGCATGAAGTGAAGCCTACCTGTCCGGGCACACGAGTGCACTTGACGGCAAGGGGCAGCTTGCCAGGGAGAGGACGGGTGCCAGGCTGAGCCTGTCTCCCTGCGAGCGAGCCCTGAGGTTACACGAGCACGGATCTCCGCAGAGGTGGACGTGCGAGGCACCAAGGCCAGCCGTGTCTGCCCGTGCCTGCGCGTACATGCGCCTGCGGGTTTATTTAGTCGCCTGACATCTTCATCAAAATGCACTTTCTCGTTAAACTAGGCGAGCCACTGATTTTTACCCACTTCGCTACCCCAAACTCAAGGACTTGCAGTAAAAATCTAAACTGAAATTAATTAAAATTGGAGCAATTAGAGAAATACAAACCCCTCTCCTGTGTTATATCAGCTTGCAGCTATCTCATACAGATTATCTTTTATTATTATTTACTACTACTATTATTATTATTATTTATTCATTACTGTTATACTGGTGCAACTCCAGCATCCCCCAGCAGTGCCAGCACCAGTCCCCTTCCCTCGGAAGCCGGCGGGAAGCGCGGGGCCGGAGAGCCAAGGGATGGAGGCCTGCTCCCGGCGGGGCACCGGCGCTGGGAGGGGGGACCGGGGTGGCAGGGGTTTGTCCCAGAGCACCGTTATTCACCGGGCTGGTACCACCCTGCCTGCCTTTTTGTGTTAATTGATTTACTTTAAGGAAAGCTTCATCACGTGTGTGTGTATATAAAAATGTAAAATTTATTGTTATTTTAGAATTTTTAATACAGTTTTAGATATTAATATAGTTTAATATATAAAATTAAATATCATATGCTACATATAGATAAGATAGAAGATATATATATATATATTTGTTGTTGTTTAATTTTTTACTTCCCTTAGGGAAGGGTCCGGGCCCGGGGCGTGCAGGGGTGCCCGAGGGCCCGGTGCGTGCCCGGGGGAAGGCGGGCGGCAGCGGCCGGGGGCGGGGGCCGGCGCCGGCCGGGGCGCGGCGGGGCGGGGCGGGGCGGGAGGCGGCAGCAGCAGCAGCCGCCCGGGGCTCCGGCCGCTCGCTCTCTCGGCGCTGCGATGGCTCCGCTCCGCTGCGGCCCGGCCTGGTGGCGCCTCCTCTCCTTGGCCGTGCTCGGCCCCGTCTTCTGCGGCCGGCCCGGGCGGGCTGAGCCGGGGCCGGGGCCGGGGCCGGAGCCGGGCCCGGACCCGCACGGGCAGCACCTCTACAGCGCGGAGATGCTGCGGCACGGCGCCGCCGCCGCCCCCCACTTCGTCATGTTCTTCGCCCCGTGGTGGGTATCCGGAGCGGCGGAGCGCGGCCCGGCCCGGCGCCCTCCCGCCCGCCTCCTCCCCCGTTGACGTGGCGGCGGGAGGCGGCCGGGCCGGGCCGGGCCGGCGGCGGGGGAGGCCGCCCTCAGCCCCAGCCGCCGGGGCCGGGCCGGGCGCCTTCCCCGGGGGCGGCGGCGGGGGGGACACGCGTTAAATGGCAGCCGGGGGCTGCGGGGCGCCGGGCCGGGCCGGGGAGGGGGAGCTGAAGCCGAAGCCTCGCGTGTGCCCGGCCCGGGCCTCCGCGGCCGTGCTGGCCCTGCCGGGGGCTTCGGCCGGCCCGGGCCGGCCCGCGGTGGCCGCCCCCTTCCCCGAGGGCCGGCGGGGGCGCATCGGCAGCCGAGGCGGCCCCGCGGGCGCCCGGCAGAGCCCCCTGCGTGGGGCCTGCGGGTGAAGTGGCTCCGGCGGGCAGCGAGGAGGAGGCGAGCTGGGGCTGCCCCCGCTCTGCCGGGCTGGAGCCGGCCCCGGTCCCCGGCGGCGCTCCCGGTCCCTCCCCGGGCTCCGTGTCACGTCGTTCCTCGAAGAGACCGAGATCGTGCGGCCGCTGGGCACGGGAGTGTTTGCAGCTTGGTGACTGCCGCTTACCCTGTGCCCCCCGCGCTCGCAGATACTTACATTGCAGAAGTTACGTTCTCTTCGCAAGCAGGAAATTTAAGTATAAACGCTGTGCTGTGTCCCCAAGGCCGCAGGTAGCCGTAGCAGAGCTGGAGAGTTCTCAGACTTGCAAGAGACCTGCTGGGCTTTTGTCCCGAACGGGTGCCTTTGACACAAGAAGAGTCGAGAGGAGTGGGAGAACAGGGCTTTGCTGGACGTTACAGCTGTCAGGAGGATAGTACTTCTCATCTCTGGGCCTTTCTAGTGGTCGTTTATATTCTTTTTTCTTCATCTTTCCCCTATCCTTTTTTATCTGACTTACTGATACCCAGTAGAGGTTTTTGGGAGTTCTGTTGTTAGGGTTGGTTGTTTGGGTTTTGTTGTTTGTTTTTTTTTTTTTTTTTCACAAAGTTTTCTTAAATTTAGATAAGGGAACAATGTGCAAAAGTTATGTTTTGATCTTAAGTTATCCATTGGTACACGGCGCCATTTAGGCATACGTGAGTCATGATGCTCTTTGAAATCAACAGCAGAAAAGGATTTCCTTCCAAAACTGAGGAACTGCTTCTTTTTTGTTGTTGTTAACATCGACTTGTTTATGCCATACGAAAATGTTAAGCAAAAGCTTGAAAGAGCAGATGCCTGCCTTTGTTCTCTGAAGATCACAAAAGTGGAGGACACCTGACTTGCTGGTGAGGGACCTTGCCTGAGAGTGCTGTAAGGCCTCGGCAGTGCCCGTGCAGAGGAGGAGTGCTGCTGCTCTGCTCTGTTCTGTTGTCAGGTGATAATATCTGTGTCTGTCCACGCCTTGACTGACCATTTCACAGGCATCCCTAAAACCAGATGAGTTTTTATCTTGGCGCAGCCTTCATAGGAGACCCTGTGCCAAATGGGCTGTTGCAGAGTCCAACGTATGCTGCGCATCCTCAGCGTCCGTCAAAGAGAGCGCTGGCCTTGCAAACTTGGACCACGCTGTGCCCTAGGGAGGGCTGCGGATCTCTGCCCAACTTCAGCGCAAGGGACCCGCGTCGTTTCCCAGACTGGTTGCAGCTTCTCTGGATGTTCTCACCCTTAGAAAGCCTCAGCTTCAGGGCCCTTGGTCTGGACTCCTGGCTCCTGACAGGCAGCAACAGGGCCAGGTTTTGGGTCCAAGGGGAGGAGAAGGACAAAGGGAGCATCCGAGTGCTTGAGTGAGGTGCTTGTACACACCAGTAGTTTTATTTTCAGTGGGATCAGGCGGCAACCTGACAGCCCTGGAGTCTATATTAGAGCCTCTTGCCCTATTCCTACGTGATGTTAATGTGCTAATCTCCTAATGCTTCTCAGAGAGGCATGCGTTTTGGCACTGCTCCCTGTAGTTACAAGGGAGAAGCGTAGCAAACAACCCAACGTTCAGCTAGGATTGTCTTTCAGATAGCTAGGGATGCTGCTAATGTTGCATCGTCAATGCTACCAGTAAGAATTGGGTTAGACAGAGCCAATGTAACTCTTTTCCTCCAGATTCTCGAAACAAATGTTGCTGAGGGCCTCGCTCCCAGACAGCAGCAGTACGTGCATATGAGGTCCTCTGTTTGTTTCAAATATTGCGGGGTACTCCAAAAAGAGAGCATTCCAAGTCATTTGCCATCAGATGTCTAAGGTTGTCAGTCATCAGGCTGTCCCCCTTGGTAGCTACACTTGACAAGGGACAGAACCATAGGCAGGTTACTCTCTTGGTGGCCATTCTTAAGATGTTGGCCATGCCAGTTGCGTGTCTACAGAGGAACGTGGTTCCCCTGGTTCCTTAGTTGGAAGGAATCTCAATGAGTAGTTTCATTGCGTTATTTTGACCATTACGGATCTTTTCAATGTATGCGGTCTCCTGGTAAACCTCTGGAAGTCCACTGAGCAGGCTTGATCACCAGAGTTTGTTGCTGTTGCATTGAACTCTGTTGCCTTAGCTGGATTCTTTTGTCCAGAGTGAGATTGGTTGTGTGCTGCTTGTACTGTTATACCTGTCTATCCCAGGGTCTACCAATGTCTTTAATTGGATAATGATTTGTGCTACATCTTGCTGTGGAGCTGCCCTTGCTAGCTGCGGAGCTCAAGCTCTACTGGTGGCCTCCAGCAATGTCTGTGGGAGGAACAGTGACCTGTCAGTGTGAGGTAGAGCCGCCTGGTACTCTCTGGATACTGCCACGGCAAAATGATCTCCAGGCACGAGCACTTGTGGCACACAGTTGCTCAGAGTTAAAATGGGCAACCTATCTGCAAACTCTTACAAATAACGTCCTTTTGCCCATACCTCCTGATGTTAGTGGTGTACAAGAAGCAGGGTTTTGGTTTGGGTTTTTGTTTTTTCAGAAAGGTGGATCTTTCCTATGGCCTTGTTAGTCTCTTTTGGATCTTCATGTACGTTTGTAAACGGAGATTATGAATGCTTGCACCTTCCTAGCCCGTGTAGGGAAGGAAGAGTAGGACTCCTCATTGATGCCCAGGTCTCCACCGTCCCCAGTGGTAGAACTGGCTGCTCCTCCAGCCCCGCTGATGTAATGTGGAGTGGTAGCAATGAAAGACTGTGTAGGTACATGGGGCTAAGGGAGGTGCGTGATGTTGCATGGTCTTGCTCTCTTTTTATTTTTGACTTCTCTGGTTTTATATATTCTGCAGGTACACCTTATGAATTTCAGAAAAAGTATTTTGGGGACTGTCTTGTCTTGTATTTCCCTCCATGTAACACTGAATTTTTTGAAAACCAGGACTGACTAACTGGTTGATTCCTGATTCAGATATGAGCATTTCTCCTGCTTTATTTTCAATTTTAGCTCATACAATCTGAAGAAGGAAGGGAAAGGGGAACTTTGTGTATAGCAGAGATCGCGGTGTTAAACATGGACAAGCCAGCTCTGTTCTGCGCTTAAAAACCAGCGCATTAATTACTTGAGATTCCCTTACCTAGTTCTTTAACACCAGTCTCAGTATTCATTTGGTGTTTAAAATTCCCGCAACTGCTAGGGCAAGGGAGCAGGGAGTCCAAAATCCTCCTCTTAATGTAAGCTCCATGGAAGAGTTGACTATGGAGGGACTTCAGTCTGAACTTAAATATTTAAGGAATACTTAATTTTAGTAATAACACATTGTATCCCTTCGCCATGACAATTCAGAATAAGATCATATGGGAGGTCGTATTCCCTCATGTAGCGGGAGTATGTGACCCACTGCGACTGACTGTAACAGGACCTTATTAAGGTCAGAAGGCATTCTTTATGTTAAATATCAAGGTTATTTTTTTGCCTTAATGATGTCAGAATACCTGGAAAGGTGTGAATCCATGCAGCTTTTTTACAAGTAGACTCAAACCCAGTTGTATAAATGAAACTGTTTTAAATGGGAGCAACTTTCTCCAAAGTCCTAATGGTGTTCTAACTGTTACTTACAAAGTAGACTGTCTAGGTCATGCCAGGGGCAATAACAGCTTTCATACTGCTAGGTTGAGAATGTTTTCTGTTAATCCAATTATGTATTTTTAGATGTCTTGGAGGTTTGGCAAAAGCAGCCATTAAAGAAAAATGAAAATCCATTCCTTAAAATTTGTCATCATAGTTACAGGAATAAGGTATTGTTATAATCACTGGAATGACTAGAAAAAAAATTAGAAGAATAATAGCCGTTTTCTAGTTCTGGTGAGCTGATGTTATAGCAACTGTATGAGGCCAGTTTTCTGTGTATATGCAGATATAATTAGTTGATGGTGTGCTCCTGGGGCAAAGCACGGTATGGGAGGATTTTGAGAGACCCTGTTCAGAAATAGGTCCTGATGTGTTTCATCACTCATGAGTTACAATCCCTGTGATGCACACAAGCACAACTGACCTTATGGAGAGGCTAGAAACCATTATCTTCTTACCTGCTGCTAAAATGTACGGTATTTTGAAACGTTAGAGCAGCAAGAAAGCTAGACAGCCTTGCAGGATTTTTCTAGAAAGCTGGAAGACTCAGAGTGCTTTTCTTAATAGCCTCACTAAGTTCAGGGGGTGTTCAGTAGGCTTTGTTACTAAAAAGATAGTAGCAAGAAGTTCTCATCTCTTGATGATTTTCGCATGAGATGTGTTTGCAGCATCCTGCAATACTTAATAGTATTCACTGTTGCTTAGTGTAACAGTGCTTGAGTATGGAAGATTTCTGACTTGCCTGTTTTTAAATTCATTAAAATCTTTGACCATTCTGCTTATGTCTTTTCCGTAGATTCATTCCCCTCTAACCATGAGCAACTATTAAGGAAATATCTTATTCCTTCTGCCGCAGGTGTGGACATTGTCAGCGTCTCCAGCCAACTTGGAATGATTTGGGAGATAAATACAACAACATGGAAAACCCGCAGGTCTATGTTGTTAAAGTGGATTGTACTACAGATACTCCACTGTGCTCTGAATTTGGCGTCCGAGGATACCCTACGTAAGTATAAAAGGACGTCTGCTCCTATGTCTTTCTTTTTTAGTTTTCCATGATCCTCTGCCAATTTGTTGAAGCTGACTTCTAAGCTGTATTTTTTTGGTGGATTTCTTTGTAGCCCTTTGGACCTCATACGTTCATTTTAAGCCTTTTTACCATGTTGCCAAGTATCATGTGATACATACTACTCTTATTCTTTTATTTTTTTTTAAGAAACTGTTTTATGTCTTGGAAGAAGGCTGTGTTTAAATGAAATCAGAATTGTCCTTTTCTCTTTCTCAAGCAACAGTGCATTATACAGCCATGATATGCATGATAGAGCTGGTCTCTGGTAACGGTACTTTTAAAAATAACTTGTCACAAGTTTGTCAGTACACTGACAAAAAAAACTTACACTGACTCAAAAATTTAAGAGATCACCTATACATTAATTATGAATTTGAGTGAACTTTGTGCTCATAAAATGATAAATTAATAGTATCACTTAGCAGTGGTGATGTTATACAGACTTTTTCTAGGTAATTTTGCTTATATTGATCTAGAAGTTCAGTTGGAGTTTAAGGTTGTTAAAGTCACCCTGTTGTAAAGGATATATGCCCTACTACCTCAGCTTTGGTAGGCAGAACATGATCTAGAGTATATCTGTGAGATGTCAGCCTGGAATAGCACTTTTGGGTTAGATACATATGCTCCCTTTTTTAGCTGCCAAAAAGGAGCAAAGGGATTTTTTTTCACTTGTGTCTTCTTCAAAGCTTCTTGGAAAAATGGATGGGATCATTTCAACTGCTTTACTAAATACTCAGTGGGGATAAGTGGAGAATGTCGTCTTCTGTAGCCCTTCCACAGCCTGTGTTTTCCAGTTTCCTTCCCGTTGCTCACTTTGTCTGGTGTTACTGCTGACCCCAGCAACAGCCTGAACTTGACATACGCTCCTGGCTGCACCCACTTTGACGCAGATGAGTGTGACTGAGTAGAAGTTGGGAGTTATAAATAGCAAAGTCCTTGTTGAAATAGGAATTGTCTGTAAGGGCAGTTTGTGGCTTAGTTCCACGAGAAATACCAAGAAGCAATGAATATTACAACTCCATTTTAATATCCCCAAAAGTGAGCGCTGGTAGTCTTTACATATTTGAATAGATTATATTGTGGTGCTTTTCCTTGTAAAATAGAAAGAGTGGCAGAGATTTTGAATAAGAAAAAAAAAAGAATGGATGTGTAATTGCTCTCCCCCCCGCTCCTTTAAGGTCATTGAATATCTAGGAATAGTTAGTGCTCGCTTTCATCTACTTGTCAAGTACAAATGATAAGGCAGTAAACTGCTAGTTATAGAAATGTGGAGATGAAGGGGAGTTCATGATATCAATTCTCTTCCTGGCTGAGTCAGTTTTTAACTAGCCTGTTTTTAAACACCTCCAGCAAGGGAAATTTCGCAGCTTCCTTGGGCACAGAGGGATTGTCGCAAGTCCAGGATGTGCTGGTCCCTGCACTGCTTTTGCAAACACCCGTCAAAGGAAAGGCTGCATCCCCTTTCCATCCCCCTGAGAGCAAAACTGGCTGAGCAGGTCCCTGCGCTTGTTAGTACAGTTGTCTCAGGGTTATTTAGTGCTGCAAAACACTCTCAGCTGAACTAGAGAAAACTTATCCTCATCTGAAGAAAATAAAAGTGCAGCTGGCTCTTTAAGCTGGTATCTTTTTTTCTCGTGTTACTCTTCAAAAGTATTGCCATGAGGTGTATTTTAGATGTTCTTTTGTTTCATTTTTGTTGTTTCTTTCTTATTACGAAGTTGCCTTTTTTTTTTTTTTTCCCTTTTCCCCCCAAAAAACTTTTGACCTTTTATTATCACAAGGAATATTCACGAATACCTTAAATAGAAAAGGCAGTGGGAGCTCCTGTCTGTTTTGAATGTATTTGCATTATGTGGTTTTTCAACACTTTCATATGTTCATTTTTTCCCATGTGGAACAAGAAGAGAGAGAACATTTGAAGAAAAAGAAAAAGCAGCACAAAACAACAGCTTGGGAAGGAGAACTGAGGGCTAGGTGATAGTAGTAATTGAAACTATGTTTTGCTTTAAAAAATAAAGACTAGGTCAGAAGTTGATGTTGCCACTTTACCAGATATATTTCCAATTTTAACTTCAATATTTAATAGTAGAAGCTTTAGGTAGTTTATGGAAAAGTTTTGATAGCAATTATTAAATGTTATAATCATGAAGTCTTGAATCCCTACAAGCAGTCACTTATTTCCTTGTCCTACTGACTTGTTTCAGCATGTTTTTAATCAGTTTAATGCCACATGAAAAGTCCTGCATTCCAAGAGCAGTCAGGGAAGGAAATGTGAGAAAGAAATTCCTGGGAAAATAAGCATTGGGTATTTTTCCTTTGGTGGTGGAGAGGGGTGAACAGAACAAAATAGATGCTTTTTGACAAACTGAAATAGGATTCATAGGCATAATGAATGCTATTCCTTAGAACTGAACACTGCAATGTTTTATTTCCTCTTGCTTATTGATCAAAGTAGTATCAGGCTATGTTGATGTTTAACATGGTATTTCTTTTTGCTGTTTTTAAAATCTCCTTTAAAAGCTTACGTGGAAATGAAAAAGTGTCCTAAGTTCTGGCCATGACCCTTTAAGTTGAGGTAGATGCCTGGTGCTAATAGTCAAGAGAGCTGTTACTGCAGCCTGAGCTGCATTGCTGTGGATTAGCAAAGCGTGTTAGCTTTCCAAGAATGTTTCCTGTGTTAAAATTTTTGCCTCACTCTTTTCTGCATTTTGATCCTTTAGCCTAAAGCTGCTTAAACCGGGACAAGAACCTCTGAAATACCAAGGCCCTAGGGACTTCCAGGCACTGGAAAATTGGATGTTGGAGAAACTAAATGAGGAACCATCTGTAAGTGAAAAGGAAATACGAAAAGGAAATATTCCCTTCTGCAGACTTGCTGATCTATCATTTCTGTAGGTTAGGTTTCATTTTCCAGGAGGAAATCTGCTCCTGAGAATAAAAGTCAGGTGGCAATAACAATATGGAACAGCTTCCACATAAGTCAGAATAGTAATTAAAACTGTCATCCTGTGACCTGCCCTTTGTTTCCTGTATTTAAAACTACAGGACATAATGCAGTTTTTAATGTTTAGCATTTTGATATTTTAAGATACAATTCTTAGCGTCAATTCAGTTGACACCTGTAGGCCATATGTGTCTAGAATAAGAAAAGCGATTTAGCTATGATATGTTATAGATTGCATTTGTGTTGGGCTTAATTACCTCTTAAAACATGGATGCCATCTTTAGCTCAGTTATTATCTGATAATGTTGTAGCCTAAAGAAAGGGTTTAAAATAATTGGCTGGGTAAGTTAAGCTAATACCATCACTAGGAAAACCCTTGAGTTTAGGGGTAGCAGTTACATATAGTGGTCAAGCCTTGCCTAAAATTAAATTTATAATTGCTGTTTCTAATCAAGTTAAAGCTTTAGTGATTGCTGAACCACAATTAGAACATGATTATATTTAAACAAACATGATATTTTTAATAATTAAACATTAAATGCTAAACTATTTTAAGAAATGTACTTTGAGGTTCTTAAAAAAATTCTTTCCAGCTCTGACCCTAGTATCTAGAAAGTAGTCCCTTGCTTTTGCTGAAGTGCCACTGGGTTTGCTGCAAGTTATAACTACAAAGTGTTTGCTCTTTTCCCATTGTGGCTGCCTTCATGGAGCCATTAGGTCCTTCTTTCCTACATTAGAGGAGCAGAGTAGCTTTTTCACTAGCTATTTTTAAATAGCCCAAAGACCACTGAAACTGGTGCAATGGCAGATGCGGCTGACGCGTGATGCGACGGAGGAACTGTTATGTAATCCAAGTGTATTAATATATGGTGATGTGATGAATGCCATAGCAATTACTGTGCTCGGTGACTATGCTACAGCACGGTGAAAGAGTCTGTTATTCCGATGACTGTGATAGCTTTTTTCTGTGTGGCAGTCTTTTTCACATTTTGCTTTCAAGTACTTGTTTGTTAGGAAACATTAGATACCTAAATCAAGCTAGATAAGGACATTGCTTTAGGAATTTAAAATTTCAGAGTATAGAGTTTACAACTCCACCACAGAATGGCGTGGAACAGGAATCAAATACTGTGTATTTACTGTACAAGACAAATAAAACTTGATTTTTCTTATGAATAGGATCCAGAATCTGATGTGGAACCACCAAAAGCCCCTGAACCTAAGCAGGGAATGTATGAACTATCAGCAGACAATTTCAAGATGCACATAGCAGAAGGTAACTGGTTTTTTCATAAGCAAGAGGTACTCGCTTATAGAGACATCAGTAGTGAGAGGCTGCAACAGAAATGTTAGTTTTCAAGGTACCTTCTTCCCACTTTTATTTTCCAGTAATACCTATTGAAAGAGGATGAAACTACAGACTGTGTAAAAATGCAGTAGTTTAATTACATATTGCACACCGTGAGAAAGTTTAAGAATGGCATTGCACTCACAAGGCAGTAAAATTAAGGCCCCTAATCATATGGAAGAAACTAGTGGGGCTTGTGCTGTTTCTTTCCCTGAGTTCCTTGCTCAGTCACAGCCTTGCCACTCACCTTGTGTTTTTTGCAAGTCTCGTTTCCTCTTTCCCTAGCTGCTGACTTTTTTTTACTCCCAGGCTGCTCTTCTGGATAAATATAATCCACCGGCTTCCTCCTTACTGCCCCCATCCCGCTCCAGTCTGGCCCCTTGCTTGATATTGTTTAGCTTCCTTCCTCCAGAATTTAATGTGGGCAAAAGACTTCACCTCAGTTTGGCCATTTTTAAAAATATTTTGTCTGGGAGCTTTAAAATTAATGCTAGGAGTGATACCTAACATGGGAAATTTCACCCCCCACATGGTGGGTTTTTTAGAGAATGAGCAAGATCTTACAATACAAACTTTGGGCTGCTGTAACAACAGATGAAAGGCTGGATTAAATTAACTATCTGTGCCCATGTGATACCACCAGTGAGGTAGATACTAGAGCTTCTTAAAGTAACCATTAACTAATTAGCAATATTTTCAAGTGTAAAAGAGCATTTTGTGCAGCTAACTTAAAATTTCCCAGCCTGTGTGGCTTAACAGAGAATTACATCAAAATTCTTCATGGATTCTTCTCTAAGCTATCAGAGAGATGCTAAGCATTAAACAACCTTACAGTCTGAGAAGATAGTTAAGTTTAGTGTACGTGTAAATGTTTTAGTATTTTTATTGTAGTATTTTTATTTTGTATCCGTTGGCCTTCATAGAGGAGGCATTCTCATGGTCATAGCCGATGGTTGAGAAGATTTATGATCATCTGTAAAGCTGTTGTCCTCTCTTGACTTCAGTTACAAGAAGTTCGGTGCTTAAATTTAGCAGGAGACTTAGCAGTTGTCGCTGGAAGGCTGACTTTTGTTCTTGAAAAGTGTCCCTTTAACTTTTTGGTGCTCTAGGGTAAAAAGAATTTTAACTTTTTTTCTATCAGGGAGGAGAGTATAGCACAGAGTATGTGGTATAGAATAGCTGATTTTGACTAGATGTTCTTATTCATTCATGAGAAATTTCAGTTTGCAGTTTACTTGACCGAAGGAAAGCATGTCAATTAGTTTGAGAGTAGATGCAGAAGAGGCCAATTAGAGTACACTACTACTGCAGTTTACATTTCCTAGTTATTTTGTGACATCTTTCAGCTGATCTCCTTTTGTGAACAAGCCCTCAAACTAGAAAGTAATTCTAGTAATATCAGCCCCAAAGCAGTCTTCAAAGGATGATGAATAATTCTGTAAAAAAGAGCTTTTCTCTAGTTGCTGGCATTTCCTTCAAACTAATTTCATTTTTTTTTCCCTTGTTTTAATTAAGTTCATTTTTATTTTGTATTAACAGAGCCTTGCCTTGACGTGTGCAAAAGTGTGCAGCATCTTGAATTAATAGTAATCTTAATTGAAGGAAATTGCATATTCTGGTACTCTGCAATTAACATTATACTTTTAAACTAAACATCAGTAGGAGATATTAGTAGGAGAGACTCTTCTCTCTAGTAGATGTTTGCGGTGTTTTATAAAGGCAGTGATTTCTGAATAGTTGACATGAAAATACAAAGAGCAGGGCAGAAAAAGGAGAATGTAAAGCTGAACAAAATGATTTAGGTAGTTCATGGACTTAATGCAGCGGTGTTTCCTAAGAAACGTTTAAGTTGAAGTCTAATACTTACTTTCGTTTATGCTGTTGTAAATACTTGTTCCGTGGTGGTTCTTTCTACTCTGTAATAGGGCAAGTGATTGACGTGGTAGAATTAGACGCTGTAGCAAATGGTTAGGTTAAAAATATCAGTTTTAATATCTCATTTGTTGGCTTGAGGTTGTGAAGCTGTTTGGATTTTCAGGGAAATTGGCAACACTGTGGGACTGCATACGGTATTGAAAACCTAATTGCTGAAGAATTCTGCCCTGGCCTTTGATTCACAGTGTTTCCTATCTTTAACTCAGGAAATACCATTATAAATTTGCAGTCTGAGATTAGTACCTAGTCTTTAATTGCAGCCAAGTTCATTCCAAATGAGTTAAATCTTTTTTTTTTCTTTTTTCTTTGACTTAAAAGGTAATCACTTTATAAAATTCTTTGCCCCTTGGTGTGGGCATTGCAAGGCTTTGGCCCCAACCTGGGAACAGCTGGCTCAAGCCTTTGAGCATTCAGAAACTGTCAAGATTGGCAAGGTAGGTGAAGTGCCCTTAGTCTGAAAATGTGTTTTGTGTGAATGAGTATTTCAGCCAAGTATCGTGCTATTCGTGCTGTGATTTGCAAATAACAGTTGTTTTGTTTGTCACCTCTTAAATCATTTTATAGTCATAGTTCCTATTTTAATTTTGAGATGGTTATCTTTTTCTTGCACATCCAGTAGTTCACTGTTTTGAAGGGATGGCTGTTTCGTTACAGTGACAGGACTCCCTCATTTTAAGCGAGGACTTGTTAGAAACACAGCTAGCTCCCTGTGCTTCAGCGGGTGTTGGGAATAAGTCTAATACTTCATATGCAGGGAATAACATTTTGAGCCTTTTTTTTTTTTATTATGCTTCCCCTCTGTCAGAACTTGATGTATCGACTTCAGAATTTATTTTGAGTGGGAAAGTGACTTCCAATTTGCTCTTTACAGCATTGAATTCTTTAGCAAGTTTCAGACCTACAGGGCTCTTTTTGATGAATTATTTTTCCTGTTTTTTTCTTTTTTTTTTTCATTCCTCTTTACCCCCATAGAACTTTCTAAAGGTTTCAGGGGGTCTTCCACCTTAAAAACTGATATCTTGTCCTGCTTTACTATTTCCCTTAGGGTTGATAACCAGATTCTGTGGTGTATTTACCATGGGAGCTTGTTACTTGTACATGGAGTGACTTCTTTGCAGAGGTATGGAGGTGGTCTGGCAATTGCATTACTGGCTTTATTTGCTGACCCGTACCTAAGTCCAGGTGGCTCATGATGTGAATCCCTCTGAATTTGCCAATGGTGGAAAACTGACTGGGCTCAACTTCCATATCCTTAAGCTTTCAGAGTGGTTTCACTGATCTGAAAGACTGCATGACAGTTAGCAGTGTTGTCAGTCCTGCAGAGGGACAAAAACCCAGCTATCTCCCCTGCCTCTGCCCTCATAGCGCTTTCAGCTGTTACTAGGGGTGATGAGCTTGACTTTTTTAATTATTATTTTTATTTTTATTTTTAATGCTTTGAAAATCTGCTAATTCAGATACACTGTAGATGTACAGAGCAGGTCAGCATAGTTGGACCTTAGAGAAGACACACACACACACGCGCGCGCACACACACACACACACACACGCAATTTTGAGACCTGGTGAATTCTGAGAATAAAATATCAGAGGCTGTTGCTCCTTCAGTAGTGTCTTTACTAAATGTTGCATCTGCTGATTTATTTTTTGAGAACCTGGAATGCTTGCTGTCTGATAAAATCATTGCTTAGTTTAAGTATCTTCTTGAAGTTACCATTCTTTGTTATCCAGACAAAATAAACAAAAAATTGCCAAATTTCTGTTTTATTCAGTTGTCTGTCATGTTCATAGTTACTATTACTGATATTTGCTATTTAATACAGCCACTAAGATTTGTCTTGATGCCTAGTCAATTTTGTGTAACTGTACATGTTATGAAACTATTTGAATGATGTCTTGGCTGAGATTGTAAGTCTGGGAGTAAACAGGAAACACAACTGTTTCTAAGAAGGTTGAACCATGACCTTCACATAATCTGGGGGAATGGTGTCTTAACAGCAGTGATACCTACTGGCAGGATTCCGTTTAATCTTCAGAATTGATCTTCAGTGATCTGGAGCAAAGTGTTTCTAATGCAAAATTCAAAATCCAAGTGCTGTGTCGAGCAACGGCTCCAATGCTTAAGTTATCTTTTTTCTCTGTTTCAAAAAAGATTATGAACTGGTAACTTTACAGATTGGTTTATGACATATTCAAATTGAATGTTGCTATGCGTTTGGAACTTCCCGTGGAGCAAAGTTAACTTGCTAACTGTTGACATGTCTTCTGAAGTCTTTAAAAAAGAGTAGTCTTTTCAAAAATGGATGAGCCAATATATCTTCACTTTAAAGCTCTGTCACATTAGCGTTTTGTGTCTTACTGTCCATGCGGTGATTTTATTAAGTGAGAATACGAAGTACTTGTTTTAATTGGAATATTTAATTATGTCTTCATTGTTCTTTGTAACTGTTACTACTTCCTTCTATTCATACCTCCCTCCCCAATCCCTCCTTAAAAAAAAAAAAAAGTAAACACACACACAGAGCCTCCCAATTATACAACCAAACTACTATTTGGAAAGCAGACATAATCGTTCTCAAGACAGTACTTGGTACTGAGTTTTGCCAAGCCATGCATTGCTAGTTCCTCTATTTTTCTGAGATTTTAAACGTAAGGGAAGCTATGATGTTTGTTGTATATTTATTTTATGCACTGAATGGTTTACATTTTTTTTTTTCAACGTGTAGGTTGACTGTACCCAGCATTACGAAGTCTGCTCTGAAACCCAAGTTCGTGGCTATCCCACACTCCTCTGGTTTAGGAATGGTGAAAAGGTGAGTCTGCAAGCTCAGCAAAAGCTCAGACCATTTTTTTTCTGAATAATACTCGGACTGTGTTTGCATTCTGTGAAAAAAAGATGAAGTGGGCATATAGGAAAGTCTGCCTGTGAGGCAAAAGGATGTTGGAGGTTCAGTCTGGTACTGGAAGAGGTATCCTTCATCCACAGATGAAAGTTAGAGCTTTTTGCTCTTTGTGCTCTGCAAATAACTGGTATGATGTTCCTAAATCTGTAAGCAGTATCTCCGGTTATGCTACTGTTTAAGAGAATTCTGGGTGTACTTTATCTTAATACCTTACCTCCTATGGAACATAAAAACATAGGTCAAATAGGAATAATAAAAAATTATGTAATTTTCACTGTGTGTATCAGAAGGGTCTCATCTGTAAGTGGTGTGTATCTGCTGAGGGATGTCTGAGTGATGCAAGTTTTCCATCTTATAAATCTGAACACTTCCTGTGACACTGCGAGCGAGAGTGCTGTGGGCCCAGCTGATGTTTTTCCATGTAGCAATACAAAGAATTACAATATTCTGAAGTTACAGGGAAGTAAAATATTTAAAATACCACGTACATGAACAGCAGCAAATAAACATAAATAGTAGTCTTACTTATCATGTTTCACACTTTCAAGATAAATTAAATGTATTAAATGGATATTAAAAATAGGTCTGCAAGCAGAGAACCCAGCTCTCCTCTTTTAGCTCTTACCCACTAAGCTTTGGGGGGGGGGGCTGGGTTTTTGTCCTATTCATCTTGCATTCCTTTTTGAACATCTACAGTATCAGAGATGTAGTTTTGCTACTCAGTCCAGTTTAGTGGCTGTTGCTTGTGGCAGTTTTCTGGCACTCTAAAGAGAAAGTGGACATAAGTACATACCAGTGCATGTGAGGTTTGGTATAAGCACCCCTATAAGATCTGACGTGCCAGGGAATTTAAATGAAGCGGCACCTGGATTTTTGAATCCCAACCCGATTCCCACAGGAAATACATGGCCTTGTTACCGCTTGAGCAGCGGTGCCTGGCACATGTCAGAAGCAGAACTGGAAGCTGAGGGAGTGCTCAAGTCAAAACATGGTGGCATGTCCAAGGTTAGAGGTGTTTTCAGTTAAACTTTTTTCTCTTTATGGCGTGAGTCTGAAGAATAGGAAGTGTTCTGCTGTTTCTCCAGAATGGTTTTCCACCTGCTTTATTTTTATTTTTCAGATAGCTACAGGTGGCAAGATACCTTGCCAGAACCATACTATCTTGATCTAGAAAAGTTAGCTGTGGTCTTTCTCAACAAGCCAGATACATATTTTTTTTTTTTTTTTGACTCTTTGTAATTATTGAAGTTTGAGTTGCTCAGAGTTATTTGAATCAAGAGTGCAGTGAAAGAAAAAGTCAGATCACTGCTGTTGTATTTGGTAGAGCTGAATCTCAGCCATTAGTCTGAACAATATTATTTCTGTTGACATCAAACTGGCTTTTCTCCATTGGCAGTGTGGTATTCCCTGGTGGCATACTGCCACCAGAATCGCTTGTTCCTTCGTGGATTGATACAATATATTTTCAAAAACACAAAACAACCCCAACAAGTTTCCAATAATCTGACCCAGAAATTCCTGGAAATCTCTGTGGCTGTTATTATACTGTTCAGTAAGCAGGGGGGAGGAGGAGGAGAACTGCTTCAGCCATCCAGCATTGTTGTCCGTAATACCATCATCCCCTTTGTCATAACTGAAGTCTGGCATCACACCAGCCCTCTTGGTTAGATGCAGCAGAAACCCTGGGAGGAATGAATGGGCGCTGACCCTCTCCTGCTGAAATGGATACAAACAAGCAGGTACAGGCTTCTTGCGTCGTCTTAGATTAATTCCTTTGTGATTTAGACCCAGTGTGGGGAAGATGGCTATAGTTACAAGTAACATATTATGAATGACGAAAGAAGGAAAATGTGTAGCAAGAGTTCCAAAGATGTAGGAAATCGTTGTAGAGGTGTCTGTTCTTCCTTCCTACGTATGGAAGATTGTATGCTGTTTCTTGTTACTCCTCCTCTGAGAGGAGATGATACATCTTGTTGCCCGCGCCTCATGGGACTGAAACTCAAGAGTTTTATCCAAAATGGATGGGTAGCGTCTTGAAGAGATGATCTCTCTTTTGAACAGAGAAATCGGTACTAATTTTCGCAGAGAGTGCTGAGGGCAGTCACACAAGAGCCAGTTTGGAGATGGCCAACAGTGGATTGGAGATTAGAAACTGCTCAGAGGTGCTTTGATTTCTTCTTCTCTAGAGTTGTGAACATACCTGAGATATGGAGAAGCATCTAAGGCAAACTGTGGCTTCTCGAAGATCTACTGGGTTGAGGGCTTTACTTGCAGGTTCAAAAATGTGAGTTAACTTTCCTGAGAGTGGTGCCGTGGGAAATGCCTGCCCCACAGCAGGCAGCTGTTGTCTCTTGCTCTCTGGGCACCTAAGTTCACCTGGGAGCATTGCCTTACTCCTGGGGTTTTCCGAGGATGTGTGACAAGTGTGTGGGCCAGAGGAGCGACTGTGTGGTTCAGGTGACATGCAAGTCAGTCTTTCAGCCCTGTCAAAACACTGGACAGAGCTCTCATGGTAACAGAGACCACCACCAAACAGCGATGGGTGTTTTATTGTTCCTTGCCGTAGCTTTAGGTTCAGAAAAATAAAAGCTTGAAAATGCTGGCTAGAGTGGGAGATAAAGGTCAGAGTGGAAAGGTTACTAAAATTTGCTTCTACGTTTCTAAAATACCTTTCATTTCAAGGAAATTTTAGATTGTTCCCTTTTGGTACAGAAGAACCTATGGGAAATCCTGAAGATGTGGAGTGAATGGAATGCCACGGAGAGGTTTAATGACTTAGATAATCGTTATTTATTACGAAGATGCTTACACTTGGCAATCTTACGTTTTGCTGATAATTATTTATTTGCTAGATTAAGTGCATATACACACTTGCACAAACTCTTTGGTAATTGTAGGGTGACCAGTACAAAGGGAAGAGGGACTTCGATTCCTTAAAGGAATATGTGGATTCCCAACTACAGAGTTCTGGGAAAGAGCCACCAGCAGATAAACCCACCGAAGCCCCACAGCCACCCGCAGAACCCACCCGTGTTGAGGTAAGTGCTCCTGCACTCTGTAGCGGTGTTAAAAGTGTTCAAACTGTTTCAGCCCAAGTCTTCCATGTGGTTCTCTCTGATAGCTTGACAATTCCTAGATGTAAACTGTACCAAATACTTCCCTGGTTATTTTTTTAGTCATTAATGAGTGGAATCAGACCATAAATCCTAGTTTACTAACCTGATGAATTGGAGAAGGAAAAAAAAAAAAAAATCTGGCTTCTTTTTATGGTTGCAGCAAGTTGTTTAGGTAGTGGCATAAATGTGGTCTTTTTTGGTCTGTGGAACTGCTGGCACCTCAGTCTGCCTGACAGGGTATTTCATTGCTATGAAGATGAATGTTTCTTGCAAGATTCCCAGTTGAAGCCAGGAGGATGGCACGTGCTGCTAAGCCAGTAAAAAAAGCCAGGGTCCTGTACTTGTAGACTATGTGCAGAAACCACAAACAAGCAAAGATTATGAAGACTGATCTAGATGTGGCAAGATGTGTTCTGTGACAAGAAAACTCCGCATGTTTGGAGGCTTATTCTAATCCTGGTTGTAGGAGCTACAGGGGTGATGAATGTTGCCAAGGAATTGGCAGGAATAACTTCATCACCTTTGCATACTTGTACTTCATGTCACCTAGTTTTCTGTCTTTTTTAATCACTTTGGCATTTCATCTGCTATTTTTCTTGTAGCTGAATGTAAAATTGGTAAGGCTGAGAAATTAGGGGTGGTTTTGAAGCATACTTTTTCATCAAATGTGGAAAACATACTTCTGCCTAGAAAATAAGGGACGGTGATTTACACTCCCTTGTGATGCAGAATGAACTTATGTAATTCAAAGGCATCAATATTATTAATATAAATAGAGTTTATATGCAGCTTCTCACAGGAGAAGATTACCTTTCCCAGTTGACTTTTCCAGCAGGGTTACTAATCTTACATAAAGTGGCTTACCAAAAGTGATATTAGGTTTGCAATTTTCATACCCCTCAATTTTGTATTTTTAAATTGACCTCATATTTGGAATATCCTGACAAGCTGGTGTGAGCACAATGCAGAAAGTAATTAATCGTCTTTCTCTTTTTATAGAAATAACATAAACCACATGTGATGCAAATTCCCACTTAGGCCTTGCATGCACCAGCACACATACAAACAGGAAAGAATTGTGGGGGGATTTTTTTCCAAATAATAGCAGATACAGTGTAGGGCTCAACTTTGTCTTTGCGGCATTACATCCTAGTTTTGGATGCCACCACTTCTTGGTCACTTATCTTCAGACATCTTGGTTCTGTTCTCCTGAGTTTTGAGACAAGGGGCTGGCCCACGTAGCCAGCAAACACTGACTGCATTTACCACCAGCAGCCCACAGCCGGTACCATGGGCAGCAAAAGCAACGAGTCCGGACTCCCAATTTGTGTCCCAGTATTGAGCCCTTACGTGGATTCCCCCCCATGTCTTACGTGGGCCAAGTACATGCCAGCCCTTTCGCGGAAGCTGTACTTTACTTTTATTACCATGAGACTTCTCTCCTGCCAGACATCATTAAAATTACTCAAAAATGATCCAGAGGGATTAAGGTAAAGTAACCAGCAGATGGTCAGCTGTGTGATTGCATAAGCAGTATATTTGCTTAAGAAACCAAGGTAAATGAGCTATTCGATATGAAACTTACTTTTGTGGTTATATAGTTCACATTGCTATTCTGATAGTAATTTACAGAACTTTAAAATGTATTTTACTGTGTGGATCATGGGGAGGATATTGTTTATGGGGTTTTCAGATTTGGTATCTTAGATTGTAAAAGATGTTCAGAACATCTGTTTTAGGTATCCATTTAGGAAATTCAGAATAGGAGAATATGTATTTACTGTTCATTTTTTCTTCAGTTAATAATTTGTAATTATTTAATAATTAGAAAGTATAATTTCTAATTTTTAAATAATTCTTTAGCGGTAGTAACACTTCAACTTAATGGAATAACTTAATTTCACGAACTAACAATTATTTACAGAAACGTTTATCCAATACCTTTAATCTGTAATTTCCAAGTTTCTTTTTGGCTTCTCTTCATAAAACTCTTACTGGGTTTAAAGTAGAATCGGTAATACTGTCAGTTGCGCTCTTGTTTTTGTTTTGCTTTCATTTGAAGCTTTTATAGGCATGAGATCTATTTATTTATTTTTAATCCCTCCCGCCCTTAAGGGTCTGGAAGAAAAAAATGAAGTTTGTTACGGTTCTGTGCTCTCATATGAGACTGTCTGTAAGCAACGCGCTATCCTCCCATCACTCCCATGCAATTGCTCCTGATGTTATCAGGATTAAAAATTCTTCCTGGCGTCCATGCAAGTGCTGTGTGGCGATGTCCCCTTGACAGGCAAATACGTGTTTCTGGTAACGGCTTTTTCTATGTATGCAACGCAGGGATATAGCAGAGGGAGAACAGCTGTCAAGACATCCCTCGTATGCCTTGAATACCTCATTAAACTCTCGGATGACCATTACGTGCTTTAAGCCAACTCCTCTCAGGGTTGTTCTTGAAACATTTGCATGACAGCATATTAAAATGAAGGTGATTCCCCCCCCCCCCCCCCCCCCCAACAACTAAGAATTTGGATACAGGCAAATCCCCTGAAAATAGGGATGTTTTGTTTTTCCAATTATGGATGCGATTCAGTGTGAAATAGGCATTTCTCTACATCTTTCTAGGGGAGGAAAGCAGCTGAGGGGTAAAAGTGCGGTGTGCTGCTGCTACTCTTGTTTATATTATCAATAATATTATCTTTTCCAGTTTGAATTTCCCTCTCAGGTAGCTAAAAGCTTGTTTGGCCAATGTTACATATACAAAAAGTTTTGACTTTTTTTTTCTTTTTTTTTTTTTTTTTTTGAACAGGCTGCAGTGCTCTCTCTCTCTGAAAAAGACTTTGATGCAACCATTGCTAGGGGGATCACCTTTATTAAATTCTATGCTCCATGGTAAGAAGTTTGCACCTGTTGTTGTTCAGGATTATTGCTGGTCTAAGCTGTCAGTGCATTAGTCGCTGTAGGTCTTTGCGTTGTGTGTAGTACTGTATTCGTTGTCTGGATCTAAAACATGAATTAAGTGAAAAATGTGTGTGTGTTGGCAAGAGTTACAGCAAAAAAGCTCGATCTGTTTTAGCTTTCTTGGGATGCCTCTCTGTGGAAAGGCTGACAGAGCAGCTTTACTGTGTCAGCCTCCGGGTAATGCTGGGGAACAAGGAGAGTGAAGCTTTCTTTGCAGGCTTAGTGTGCTCCTATCCCTTGATGAGGGTAAGGTGAGGGGAACGAATCACCACTGTTGAGAAAGGAGAGCATGCTGGCCTTTGGGCCCTCTCCTGCCACAACCAGCCTCTCTTGGAAGCCTCATTTGAGCACCTGGGAATTGGTACAGACTGTAGAGCTATGGATAATTGGCTGTTACTCTTCAAGTAACTGACAAAAACTAATTTGCACAAGTGACAATTTTGAGATGTTCTTAAAGAGTATATTATGTCCTTACAGTGACCCAAGGTAGAAATGTCCAATGCAGATGGTGTAGGTGTAGACACCCAACGGAAAGCACTGGGCAGGGAAAAAAGTAATGTCCCATCTGGCATTGCCATTACTGGCATATCCAGCAGAGCCTGGGACCTGAACTGGGGTAAGACCTCAGGATTACAAACTTGTAGAACAAATGTTTTCCCCCTTTTCTTACTGTTCCCTTTCTGAGACAAAAAGAAAGTAAGTCTGTCTTACGTTTCTCTGGTTTATAGACTTGATCTTATTTGTGCTTGGATTGAATTTAATGAAACTTGCATGCCATCTTTCTCATCCATTGCCAGTCTCTTAGCCAACAGAAGGAAGCCTAGTGTAGGGGAAGAGATTAAAATTAAGCTGCATTTCACTGTGTGAAAGATAACACATCTCTGATTTCATCTCTAGCCATCCCATTAATGCAGTATATAAAATATAAAAAGATTTTTTTTTGGGGTGGTAAAAGGGCACCATTACAAAGCAATACAAGCAAATGCAACCCATATTTAAATGCGCTCAGGACTAACAAATATTGCAGCTTAACTTTGACAGTAGGCATGAATGTGTTTCTTATTGTAGGCCAGAAGTACCAGGCAAAGTTTTGTTTTAGGTAATCTCAATGATGCAGTCTTTCCCAGTGTTGTCACCCTTTTTACTGCAGCGTGGTTTGCTGCTCGAGGGCCACTTCTGTGCTCTCTTATGTCTCAAAGATCTGCTTTTGCATGTGGGCAAGTATCTGCCACCACCGTGTTAAGAAGTACCCTGCCCATACACGCGCACCCCCCCTTCACGTTCACTGCGCTTTCTTCACTCCCTTTATCCTCTCTGTGCACGGCGAGGGACTGAGATTGAACCTGTGCCTGTGCTGCTGCTACGCCACCAGCAGAACTGGCTGGTAAATTCAGTTTACACCTGTGCATGAAGCAGCTTTTAGTCTCATTTCTGAACCCAGGGCTTCTTGGCATATGTAGGAGTTCATTATCTAAGAAACTTTCTGGGAAAGAAATGCTCCCTTTTCAATTAGCTTGTCTTAATAATACTGCGCTGCAACCATCTCCTCATCTCGTGAGGTTCTAACGGGGGGCTGCTGGATCTCGCGGATATGATCCGTGTTGGATGCCAGGCTGAGAAACGGTGGTTCAGGATGCAGAGAGTCAAGTTCTTAAACCAGTGCGTGCTCCCTGGCTGCAGTGTTCAGAAAGCCACCGTTTAGGAAAATCCTTCCTATATTTATGTAGCCGGTATCCTAGTTTTAGCTCTGAAAGTCAGGCTTATGTATACGGTTGCAGTGCTCTGCACATAAATGACCTTTTTCTCTTCCAAGTGGATTAACTTATGTAGGGCTCAGCAAACCCTATTATGTTGCTTGCTAGTTCTGTCTTTCAGTTAGTTAGTTTTGGATAAATATTAACGTTAACTTGCATAGTAAGCATAAAAATCATCCTGTTCTAGTAGTGTTTGTGCATGGTGAGAAATGCTTTTATACTGTTACTGTGTATTAACAAGGTGGTTTAAATACACACTGGCTTGCACTGAGAAAACTTTTGCTGAGACATCTTTCATTATTTTTGTAAATGCCCTGATCCAGCCTCGAGGCAATTACGGGGTGGTTTTAATAACCCAATTAAGGTGCAGCTGGGTTAGAACAGAATGAGCAATGCAGCTTTAAAGTCTGAAGTGCTTTGGGAATTCTTCTTGAAGGCAGTAAGAAGTTCAGGTTATGAACTTGGCTAAACCAAGTTCAAAATATAAACAAAATTAATACTTTACTATAGTTCCTGCCATTTTACAGTATCATTTGCTCTCTTGACACTAGCGCTTCATTATGTGTACTCTGTGGACCGCATTCTCATGTTACTGTAGCGACATAAGGGAATAAAACAGAAATAGGCTTTTTGCTGTTATTGATGATATAACTGGAATGATTCTCTATTTAATGCAAATCAGAATAGGGCCTGATATATTTTCTTCCATCCACTAAGTGAAGCTTATCGACTATCAAACAATGTCATTGCGGATCTACCTGAAAGTACAGTGGTAGTGGTTAAACTTCAAAGTCCCTTCAGTGAAAAAGAAGTGCATTAAACTACTGGAGTGTTTCAAAAAGCAGAATCTGTGTTGACAAATGCCTCTATTAAAATTGAGTTTCCAGCATTGGGCAATGCTACATTGGTCAAGGAGGCTGTTAGGAACTGGAAGAAATTTAATAGGGAAATTAAAATCTCATTTAAATAATTAAACTTGGGCTATGTAACTTTAGCATAACTGGCATGTGCTACCTGAAGACTTAATTTGTACTACAGACATTCTATGCCTTACTTAAAACATGTTGGTTTCTAAGCAGTCTTTTTTTTTTTTTTTCCCTTCATTTAAATATTCTCTGTGCTCATCTTTACTTGGCTTCATATTCCTCTGTAGGGTAAAATGTCCGACGTCCAGAATACCGTTCCAGACGAGACTAACGAAGGCCAGAAACTACTTCAGTGCTTAACTTACATAAAATCACTTGTTTTCTTAGCTCATTTACTGACATAATAGTACAAGGGAGTTGGAGGGCCAAATCATTAGGGGATAGGAAAGGCAGCTAGTTAAACTTAACAGCTATTGCAGCAAGACAGTAGAGATAAACTGGAAGGTGTATCTGCTAAACAAATCTCTCTTTTGTTTCTAGGTGTGGTCACTGTAAGAACTTGGCTCCAACTTGGGAGAACCTTGCCAAAGAGCAATTTCCAGGTTTGACTGATGTCAAAATAGCAGAAGTAGACTGCACTGTGGAACGTAACGTCTGCAGCAGATTTTCTGTAAGTGTGAAAGGTCTGAACTAACCGGGATCGTGTTGTGTACCAAATGTTGGAGGCTCCAGTGTGCAGCCAAGCCGGCTGCTGCAGTGCGGGTGCCTGGTGACGGTGCAGCTGTGCTCTCCGTTAGCCAAAAAAAAAGAGGTCGTTCAGAACAGCACCTGGTGACACAGTTTCTTTCCTGGACTGTTTGTTCAGACTGGGTCATTCTCATTATTGGATAAAGCTGAAGAAGTCCCTAATTTAAGAAGCCTCCCTCTGTGAACACACCAAAGCAGTCTTGAGGTAGCTGATGCAAAGTTCTGTTGCTGGGGGAAAAAAAAAAAAAAAGTCTTTTGGTGCTGGTAGGCAGGCAGCTGAAGACAGAGCTGGTGCTGCCAGAGCCTAGAGGAACATGTATTACCCCATTCACTTACAAATGTTCAGAAATCGCAGGTTGGCATTGGAAGTTCTGGTGTGGTGTTTGGGTTTTTTTTAGATTAAAATTGCTTATTGTTTCAGAGGGGTTTGGTGGCTTCTCAGAGTCAGGTGTAAATACAATTGAAGGATACTAGTGAGTTTGGACATTAGTAACAAGTTTCTCTTTTGTGTGCGTGTGTCTTTTGAAGGTACGTGGTTATCCTACGCTTCTGCTTTTCCGAGGTGGAAAGAAAGTCAGTGAACACAACGGAACGAGAGACCTTGAATCACTGCATAGCTTTGTCTTGCGGCAGGCAAGGGATGAGTTGTAATAAAAGTCTGGATGCTCCCTCCCTGGCTGTCTTTGTACAGTAGCTGAGGGATTTCAATCATTGCTAATTTTTCAAATAGTGTATTTGGGGGTGGGGGGAGGGATTGGGGCTTTTTTTGTTTGTTTGTTTTTTAGGAAATTGAATGTACTTAACATGGGTATCTTCCCTCTGTGTGCGTGTTAAAGACATGCTACCCCGTGCGTGAAGGAAAAACTAACAAGTAGTTACTGTGCAAACTGAGAATATTTTCAGCATTGGTAGTATTACTGCATTTCTGCATTTCTGCATTCCCGCAATGAAGTGTAAATGGTTTCCTTTGAGACTAAAATACATTAAGAAAACCAACTTAAGGGCACCAGTAGAATATTTTTGTCTTCAAGTTAGTTAGATTTGGTTAAAAAGTAATCCTTACAAACTGCCCACCATTACTAGAAAGGTAAAAGCTACAGCTGCGTGGAGTCACTTTTGCCCCTACGACTGTACTTAAACTCTATTTGTCTTAATATAGCTGCTAGTTAAGAAATGGAAAGTCACGGGAGGCTGAAAACACACACACCTTTGGAAGATACCAGGCCACCGTGAGCTGGTTGTTTCCTGTTAATCCTCTCAGCGTGGGAGGTCTAGCCATAATGAAAGCGATGGTACTGTAACACGTGCCTGAACGTTACTGATGCCGTACTGTACATGTGTCACGTGGATTGCTGTAGGCTGCTTCTGTCCAGCTCCAGAGCAGTAACTATGCTCTACTTATACAGAGCCACAGTGAACAGGCGCTATTGTAACTGCTCCGTTGTTAATGTTACATGATCAGTTAGACTTCAGAGCTGATGACGTGTCTCCTACCCTCGCCTGAAGCCAGACTTTGTGCTGACCTGCTCCTTATTCAGAGTACTTAAAAGAACAAGTAGTACAATGTTTAATTTTTTTTTTTCCATTCAGCTGTTCTACACTAGTGTAAAATAGTTCCCCACTCTTCTTGAGCCTTAACCTTTTTCCAAGCTGTAAGCGTTGATAAGTTTGAATGCTAGGACCATACACTCTGTGGTGCCTTGGATTATAATATGGATCTATTCTTTGGTGCGCAAGATGTTCCATGTCAGACATCATTGAAAGCCAAAGAATTTACACTGCAGAGACTGTCACGATACAAAGACAACAGCAAACCAAGGACTGAATTCTGCCATCTCGTGTGCACAGAAACTCACGGAATGAGGATGGCTACAGGCCAATTTGACTGATCTGTCAAGATGCTGATTTTTGTCCATCATATGGAGTAAGTTGGGGTTTTTTTTTAAAAAAAAAAAAAAAGGCAAAACAGCAATGAACTTTTAAATCAGTGAATTTCTCCTGGTACTTCACTTCACTGTCTGTCCAGAACTTTTTTGATTCTGTTCAGTCTAAAAATGTGTAAGGGTGAAAAACCCACAGTAAAAGCTAAGTGTTGTACTGGCAGATGTATTGGATCAATGTATATACTTCTGCCTTAAAGGAAGCCTTTATTATCACGTTTTTAACAACTTTCTAGTGAAGCACAATCTCATGAGTTTCTTGTATAAAATCCAAGTGGTACAATTGTTTACACTGAGATTTTTCTAAATAAAAACTTTTTAAAAAAGCAATCTTTCTATAAATGATACAGCACAATGAATATACAGTGACAAGTGCAATAAATTATAGCTTGTATTTACAAGAAGCCTTTTAAATGCAAGAATTAGAGGTAAGTGCATTTAATACAAGTTGAATATTGATCAAAACAATTTGCTATTAGCTTCTGCTAGACAAACCGTGGCTACACTGTGACTGTATCCCTTATACCAGTTTGTTAGTTGCGTGAGTTGGAGGGGAAAGGTTGGCCAAAGACTTGCATATGTTGTTGACATTCTGTCTTCCTGTAAATAAATTGTCCGGCTAGAGAAGGAATGGCCCCTAAACTTTTACATCTGAATTACAGCCGTAGAAGTGTCCTGACTTCCTTCCTGGGCAAGTGGTAGTAGATGAGGCAGCTCCGTGTGGGGAGTGGAAGGAAGTTGCATAAGAACAAGAGTATAAAGTTTTACTGCTCAGTCAAACAGCAAATGGGCAAGACCAGCCAGGGGCTGAGTTCACACTAGTGTTTCTAACACAGGGTGCAGCCCAGCCAGCTTACGCTTGCAGGACTACTCTTAAACTGTGCTTGGAGAATAAGAGAACTGAAACATTTGCTTTGGCACAATTTAAGATGCTTACTGTCATGACATTTCAGGAGGAGGCTAACAGTTGAGGTGTGGTAACTGGTCCTTCTAGACAAAAGGCAATTCCTAACCTTAGGAATTTTTTATTATCTTGTACAAGACGTATGCTCTAAGTCTGAAGTACTAACACCACTTTCTCTACTCTAGCTTCCCTGACTCTCCCCTCGTCTTCCCCCCCACAAAAAAACTCACTTGTTTTGGGTGGTGGGTGCCCATCTGGTAAAACTTCAGCACACATCCAAGCCAAGCCGCTATGCGAGATTAAGACCGTCCCAGCTAAATAAAGCATGGGCATATTGCTGCTTTGCATGCCCCGGCTCTGCAGAGCTGTGCAGCCACCGTGGCATGGGGTCAGTCTGTAAGAAGTCCAGCGGTTTGCTTGCGCCTCAGCGTGTGGTCCCCACACCCCTTCCTCCCACAAGGCACGTACATGGTGTTCTAAAAGGTGGTGCGTCAATTATTTTTTTCTCCAAGGTCAGCTAGTTCATGAAAGCATGGAAGGTAGGATGGAAGTTCAGGGCAGAATCACAGAGTCCGTGTGAAGACTGTTTGTCAGTGACATCCACAAGCTCTTACTACCATATTCCTGTATTTCTTCAAGATTACATTAGAATTATCATCGAAATAAAGAACAGATATGGCATTTAGTTTGGTAGGTGCACAGCATGGTTTGGGAACGTAATCAGGATTCATAAGATGAACCTGTTGCCAAAGAGAAAACACAACTCAGACAATGGTAACTTGTTTACAAATTCACCTATTGGTTTGGCATCGAGCTTTCTGGAGACTTACCAGAGTTTGTACAATGGCATGATTGGTTGCGTTCATATGGGCGTTGAGTGGGAAGGAGCACTCCCCATCACAGTAGTTGGCTGCGTAGCCCTTCGGAGCGATTATCCAGTCCTTTTTAGGAAACAAACAGAACGTGATTCAAATTAAAAGGTTGCCAACTTGTACAGACAACTGCATGCAATTAAGAGCAGCTGAAAATTTTCCACTAACTTTTTTCTTGAGGGTGAAAATGTGTTTTCACTGAAACTGTTAGGGTTTTGGCTTTTTGTTTTTGTTTTTTTTTTTGAGCCATGACTTTTCCACGGACACACTGATTTTAATGTCCAAAGAATGGTGCACATCTATGCACAGCGTAACTGCCACGAACTAAAAGAGTTTTATTCCTAAAACTCTTGCTGGGTTGCCTTGTGGGGATTGTGGTTTGGATGCCTTTATGCTCCAACATTTCCTGCAGGTTAGGCCCTCTGGCTGAACTACCTTTCCTAGGTTGAATCACAGCCTCAGCTGGTGTCCCCTCCTGGAGAAAATAACATACCTGTACACGTGTGCGTGCACAATTCAGCCAGGGAGCTCCAGAACAGGAATATAAAACACTGGTGTGGTGCCTCACAGACACTCTACCTGATACACTCTTACACAGGGACGCTAGGCTGCTAAGGCCACTGTGGGAAGTTTCAGCTGCGTAACACCACCTCCACCTCTGCCAGGCTCCTCAAGGAGGGGCAGGACAGCCACCCTCAGCTGCGTGTGCAGGCAGGTGGCCGCGGTGGTGATCTGAGTGCCATGCCATGGAAGAAGGTGACTCTTCGCCAAAGGGCTAATAAAAAAAATTACAGCTGCTGACACAAAAGAGCCAAAGGTAAATTAAAAGCATCACCGCTTAGCAAGAGACATTTCGCCTCCCTCGGTGTCAGGCTCTGCAGGTCACCCTGCAGGAGGACCTACTGGTGCTCTTCACATGCACATAATTCTTAGACGATTTCCCCTTCAGCTGACAACAGTTACCTGGGTTAGCTTGAATTTTGCTGCAGCAGGCCTGAGCAGCCAGCGACTGTTGTTGCTGCAGCTTTGCTAGCCGGTTTGCTGTTTGATTGCTAACATGAGGATACCTGGGCATAGCAAAGCCACCCCTTCATTTTACTGTACTAGCTCACCCATAATTTGTTCCTGGTAAACTGAGCTGCTTTTCATAAGAGAGTCACTCTCCTGCTACAAAAGCCAGTACAGACTGTGTAATTAAATCTGTGGTTTAATGCAGTATAAGACTAAGGGAAGTGCTCTGCTGCTAAAAAAAAAATTGATGCTAAAAAAATTGATGGGTGTTCTGAAGGAGATAGCAGTGCCCAACAGCTGCGGGGTTGCTGCCCTGCCTCCATCATCTCCCTACAACAAGTAGGATCTGGATTCCAAGTCCTGCAAAGAGCCCTGCTGGTCTGTGGCCTTCCTTTGGCAGCATCTTACTTTTCTGCTCAAGCCTGCAGCTAGAGAGGTGAAGGTAGTGCCTCTGAGACCATGAACTTCACAACTGGAATATGCTTCCTGCCTGCAAGCGGGGCAAGCGAGCGAAGGAGGAGGTGGAAAGACTGTGCACAAGTAAAAAGAAAAGCCACTAACAAGTAACGGGGAGCGGCGTCAGCACGCAGCCACAGTTGCGGCCAGTGGGCTGGAGTTGACATAAGGTACAAAAAATGCTGCTGTCCCATTAGCTGGGAGAGGACGGTCATGTGTAGGGTATTACAGAAGAAGCGGGGGCAGCCCTGGCATCCTGAACTATAATCTGGTAAAAACATTAGCTGATAGAAATGGGACCTCCCTCACAAAAGTACTGAATGAAAGAATAAAAAAATGAAAAAAAAAATTTTTTTTCAAAAGAGAAGATGAGGGCATTCTTTGAAGCGTGATGTTTGATGACACGATGGCCTGGTCCTAAATAACCTACTCTAAACAACTCCAGCCTCACAGTGTTGCAACTAAACGCAGTCTTCAATCCACCTACCGCAGCCAGTGCCAATTGTAGGGCAGGGGTGGGGGATTTCAACACATTGGCCAAGGTTAAAATTAGGCTGATCACTAGAAAAAACTTGATTTCGTTAAAATCACTGCTTAACATCAGATTTTTTTTTCTTATCATTAGAGGTACATCGATATGAGCCCTTGCCCATACTGTGACTCCCATGAGTGACAGAGAAGGACTGTATACTTGAATCTCATAAAGTATCAAGCTTCCTCTGGATCTTATCAAATGTCACAACTATCAATATTTATTTGCCCTTCCCTGTGACTGGTTTTAGTGAGGAGGCACAAGGGACATTTTAAAGCATAATGGCAGCCTCGAGTGGAATTACCGTGACACTGTTTAGATAACATTTCATAACAAAACGTCTAGTTTACCCGGAGAGAAACATCACACACCTGCCATCCCAAGTCTTGGAAGCTAACGTAAAGCTCATGCTTTCTGCATGCTGTTTTTAAGTCACTGCTGTTGTAATCTGTAAAAGAAAAAGAACAAAACAGGAATTTAGAAAGTAGAGCATCGCTGGAGGGCACAGCTGGCCAGATGTGTGCATGCTGTGGGCTCAGCAGCGAGAAATGGCAAGCTCCCTCAGCAGCCATAAGGATCAGGGTGTTGAGGGACATCCAAAACAGGCCTGAAGCTTTTAAGATGCCTAGGGGAATAGAGGCACCCAAGTAACAGTGACTTGATTATAATTCCTTCAGCTGCCTTTAATAACTTGACAAGCAGTGCTTGTAAAACACCTCCAGTAAAATGACTTCTTAAAAATAAATCTACTCCTTCAGTCCAGCACAGGCTGCATCCCTGCTGCGTGCTCAAACTCACTCCGCTTCCTCGGCCGCGGTTTCCCATGTGTGCCGCCCTAGGTGGTAAGCTCAAAACCAACAGAATTACAGCCCCAGGAAGGTTAATCATTACCTTGTGCCCCTGTACTGGTTAGCAGAAGGCCTTAACAGCTAAGATGTCCCACAGGCAGCGAAGCCATGTCCCCATCCCTATGGGCCTTACCCCCAGCCTGCCCCGGACATCACACATGGCTCCACGCACCACCTCTACTCTTGGACCTTTACAAGCCATGCTCTGAAAAACAAGTTTCTCCTTCCCATAACCTGCTTATCTGCAGATGACACAGGATTTGACACACTCTCAACATTGACTTGCTCCTTAGTGCCAATACTGAATGGACGAGTGGGGGCGCAGGGTGCAAAGCCCTGACCAGAGACCTTCCCCCTTGCCGTGGCGCAAGGTACTGCAGGAGCTGCTCCCGATGGCCCTACAAAATGCAGCTTTTGACAGCGAGTGGAATTTCCCATTTATATTTGGAAAGAGAGGCGGCTCCGCACGCGAACACCTGGAACCACAGCGAGCGGAGGAGCTGAGCCGTGACAGAGGGGCCTTTCACCCCCGGGTGGCTGCACAAATCCAGCCTTGACGAGTGGTGGCTGATTCCGTCACGCCTCGGGCGGCTGCCGGACCTCAGCGCAGCGGCCACAGAAACCACCTTCGCAGCGGGGTGGCTTGGCCACCGGCTATGGCTGCTGAACCGACGCTTCACGCCCGATGGGAAGCACGAGGAGAAGAGATGGCGGCAAATTCGGCCGAGCAGTGTGGGAGCCCAGGTCCGTCCATGCAGAGACACGTGTGCGTTCGTCCCAGAGCTGGACCCAGACTGGCCATGTTTTCCTCCGGTGCCTTACCCGCAGGGGCCTCCGCTCCTCTCACACGCCTCATTTGCAAGTAAAGGCGCTTCCGTCAGCAGGCAGATGCTGATGCGCCTGCCTCCCACCGCCCTGGGCCTTTCGGCTAACCAGCCCCTGCCGGCACCCCTAACGCGGCTTGAAAGGGCACCCTCCCAGCGCAGCTTTGCCCAAATGCGGCAGCTGGGATAGAAAAATATTTTTAGTGACTTTTTCCTTGGCTCTGAATAAGCCTTTCTTTTTCTTCCCTCCTCCACCCCCCCCAAAGTTTGGGAACTACAAATGCAAATATTTATTCAAAAGAAAAACTATAATACTAAAAGCACATCCAACTGACATTAAGGGCAGCACAGCATTACAGCTGGGTACAGTTAACACTGAGGTCTGAAAAAACCCTACACCTCAAACCTAGCCTCCAAACCACCAAAGATTAGAGAGTTGTTTTTAGAAGCAGTTTGGGTTTTAAACTTTAAGGATTGCATTTCAGACTTTCAATAGCTTCGCTTCAATCACAGATTGAATCAGGTGAGCAGAGCTGGTTAACAGCCTCCTGCAGCATAAACATTCGCTCTTTCAGGAGCCCTCGGTAGCAAGGACGGAGGCGAGTCTCTCTGTTCAAGCTTTCCATTTCCAAACCAGACATACCCAGTAGAAACCAGGGTGTGGTGTTTTTTTTTCAGATGAAGTTTTTCAGTCCCTGGCTCAGCCCAGGAGCAAATTTCTAGCTTGTGATGTTTCTAAATGATCTGGTCATAACAAGGGAAAAAAGCAAGCAGAAGATACTTTTAGTGGTCAAAGGCTTTCATTTAAGTACCTGAGAAACACGACTTCATTGTTCTTCAATGGGAAATATGTTGTTTCCTTAGGGGAAACCCATCTGTATTTGACAAGGAGTTACAGCGGAGTTGATCTGTTCACAACCGAGTGGGCAGAACTACGCTATGTTCCAAATCCACCGACAATTTACCCAAATCAGCTATGGGAAAGGGGAGAAGGCAAGGGAGGCAGAGAAAACAGGAGTGGGAAGAAAGGCTGTGAGCAATCACAAGTTTAAGAAAACAAAGGAAAAAAAGAGCTGCTTAACAAGCTACATGAAGCAGAACATCTTATGAATGTGTCCTCTCTCATGCTGCCTGAAATTGGCTCCCCAAAATGTGCCCTGGTTCACTGGCTGGCAGGAGAGTCACCCGATTCACACTGGGCATCGAGCACCGGCATAGCCACAGACAGCTCTTCCTCCTCACTTGCCCAAACTCAGCCTTTGCTTTCTTAAATGCCAACATATTAAACATCCCCCCTCCCAGGATCTGCACTCTCCCCTGTTAACCCTCATCCCAAGCTCCCCTGCCCTCTTCTTGTTACATGTTTGCCTACCATGGCTACTTTAAGCAATCTACTTTAGCCCAGCTTTAGGGATGTTACAAACCTTTAATCTACCCTTAGCAGTGGCTTTCTGAATGGGGGAAAAGCAGCAATACAGATGCACGTGCTAACAATCCATCCCCTACGGCTGGGAGCTCGGCATATGCCCTAGAGCCATGCACATCCAATTTTGAGCCTGAAAAAAGAGGAATCCGCACAGTAAAGGGGTTTTGGCGGTGAGGTAAGGCTTACTGAGCTACTGAAGCTGGCCTCCACGACACATTTTCTCCAAAGCCTGGAAAGCAGTATCAGCTACCCCAGTCGAGCGTGCTCAATTGTTTTAGCCCAAATTGCCGTTTGAGGTGGTTCGCAGTGCAAGACCCAGCATCCCAGGGGTAACAGGGTATGTGTCCCTCCTCGGCAGCCCTGCAGCGGGGAGCCAGGAGGCCGAGCGGAGGCAGCCTGCAGCTGGGGGATGCTGCAGGGCCGGCTTACGCTGCCACGACACAATTTGCAAGGATTGCTTGCCAGAGACCTTCAAAACCTCTGTGAGTTTAGGGAGCTGCTTTGGGAGCTCCTATAGGCTCATTGTGGGTTTAGTAAAATCATCTCTTTTTTCCCCTGAATGTACCAATTCAGAAACACTAGCTTGGCATTTACAAGGCACTGCATTTAATCACACTGCAAACTATTTTGTCTAAAACAGAGATTTTAAAAAAACCCAAACCCCTAGTTCTGTACTTAAAAATAACTTCCAGGGCAGCACAGTTAAAAGAGCACGGTTAAGACGGCTTGTCTCTGCGGCTTGTTTGCACTGAACGTTGTCTGCCTTCACCAGAACCCAAGTCTGACTTTCTGCAAGCGCAGATGTTTCTCTTAAGGCTGGACACTGCCATCTGCGTTGCTGAAAGGGGAGAGAGAATAGCCCGACCCTAATGGTCTTCCTCCTACAGATACTTATGCACCCACCTTAGATTTCCTATAACCTCTCCCACGTTAAGTGCTGGCAAAGAATACATAAATATTTACTGAGGTCGATCCATCTGAGAACACCCTTGCTGCTCCCAAGGTGCCAGCTTACCAAATTCCACACGGTAATTAATTGCTTCTGTGGACCAAAATAGCTTTGACAGAGGTCTCCAAGGCCAGCCCCTTCTTCTTGGTGTTTGACTTTGGCGATTTGTCCGGATAAAGCTGGTGTAAACTGATCACGCAGTTAATAACAGCCCACTTCACATGAAAGCGATCTGCTTGGGTGGGAAGAAGGGGAGATGTCGGGCTTACATGGCCCCGCATGTGAAGGCACATACAGAAACGCTGGCCACGCCGCTCCGCTCTGCATCCGAGCGCTCTACTAAAGGGAAGATTGGCTGTGAGATAATGATGTTTATTAACAAGACCCTTGCTACCGTGAAAGCGTTTGGCCCTATTTGCCTCCAGTGTTTGTGCATGCTGCCCTTTGCGGTATTTAGTTCCCGTACACGTGGGGAAATCTGCCTGGTGCCGTGCACGTCTGCCAGAAGGAAAGGCCACTTGGAGGGCCCCTCCATTTCTCACGGAGCACCTCACACCAGTCCCGGAGGCCCTGGGGTGGCTAAAAAGGAGGACTCAAAAAGGGGTGTTGCATGAGTTACACTCAGAACAGCAAGTGCAGCCCGAAGTCAGACATTTAAATGCAACTCTCTCCATAAGGAGGGGCTGATGGGAAGGGATGGGCCTGAAGGCTGACTTGCAGAAGAGAAGGGTTATTGCCACTGGGCAAGGAGACAGCCCCGCACAGAGAACAGCACTCAGGTAGCTCACAGAGGAGCTGGCTGTACAGCAGCAAAGTTCTTATGCTCACGGGTCACCGTCTGTTACATTGAAGAGAGTCCCCATCTCTTCAGGTTAACGAGAGGGTCAGCCTGGAGTCTGAGAGCATGAGCTAAACCCACCGCAAGACACGGCTGTGCGAGGGCCTCCAGATCTTGCAAACAGAAGAGAAACACCTGCATGCTCCTCCCACCCACCTCGTTCCTCCATGTCCTGGGCCAGAGCTGGCATATGGCCTCAACAGACGAAAATACTTCCTTTTCTTCCCGTTCATCCTCCTTCTGCAGAAAACAGAGCTTGGCTCCAGGAATGCATTGACGCAGGACTCTATGTCAAAGCAGTTTATAACCATGGGGGTTACTCAGTTCTGCTTTATATAAGCCAGTCATAATTACGTGTTTATAATACAGGGAAATGAGCATTCTTGGCGAAAAAATACAGATCATTGAGATTCTTATGCCACAGCCATAACCTTAGCATCTGAGCACTTGGTACTGACTGCAGGACAGCAAGTGCACATCAAAGGGAGCACAGCGGGGTCCCATTCCCGTACATAGCAGCATGCCTTCACGTAGCCCCACGGCTCACCAGATCCAGTACCAGCCCAGCAGCCCACTTCATGTGCTCTGAACTGCAGCACTTGAAATGCTTTCCATATTTAGATAGTAAATGGGGCTGTTTTAAACAGACCTAGCCCAACTCACAGCATCTTTTGGAAAAGGGGTTCATTTCTGGACTGAAGAAAGAAAACCCTGTGTATTCACTAACATAGAGGAAGGAAGGTTCAATCTACCAAAAAAACCATCAACACCAGCCAGCTGCCTTGCTCTCCAGGGGAGAAACTGCCCTCAAGCCCTGACAGGCAGCGGCAATCCTGGCTCAGGGAAGAGCACAGACCAAAAATCTGACAAGATGTAAGATACAGCGAGAGAGGAAGACGCGCAGGCGGGGAGATGCACAGAAGGGGATGGCAGCATTCTAATTCTGCACCCACTTTGGGTCCAGATGCATCAGGGCACCCTCAGAAGAGCAAAGCAGCCTTCAGGGTAACCCCCAGGCTTGCGTCCTGCTTCATCCTGGGGCAAATGCTTGCCCAGCCCCATCGTGCATCATCAGGGCAGAGATGTAGGAACCCACACAACTGAAAAAGAAAAAATCCCTGTGATCTCTCTAACGCTAAAAACGCATATCGGTCATCGGTGCCTCTTGGGCTATTAAATCAACCACTTCTTAAGGAGAACAGAGTCTAGGAGTGTCACACTTAGAAAGGAAAATAAGCTGATGCAGTCTCTCTTTTCTAAACACAGAAACCAACCAAACATACATCTTAACTTTAAATTCCCCTCCTTTCCCCCGCCTTAAATCCACAGAGGCTCAACTATACCTTGTTGACTACTGAACTGCCAAATTCCAGGTTTTAAATTAAAGCTGGCTTTGAGCTAGAAGAGCTCAAAAAAGCCCTTGAGACCACAGAATGACCAGCTATTTTTTCCCTTTTTGTCGTTTTATAATTTTACGACCTGATGTGTGGTGTAGTCAAGAAAGCAGCGATGTAAAAATGGCCCTTTTTGCCCAATATATCTGCTCCCTCTGGAGCTTTGAGTCACGTCGCCTGATTTAATAGTAGTGAAAATTTGTTTTTAGCACTGTGAAGCTTGCAGAGCTAGGGAGAGAAAGTTGGAGCATATCCTGACTCCACTACCAGTGCCACAAAACAGCAATGCAGCAAGTAACTTTCCCAAAGTGCTGTGAATGCATTAAAAAATTGCCTCTCGTGATGAAGGGAGGGCAGCAGCCGAGCCCACCTGAGTGGGAGAATTGCACACTGCCTGCGTAATGGCTGGGCTTATTGCTTATAGGGCCCAGATAAATAAATTGCCTATGCCCTTGGCAAGCCCATCACATGGGAAAGTAACCCAGTGAGCAGTTGTGATGCTCACTTTTAAAACTGCAGCTTGGAGACCCCAAGGAAAACCAGGAGCAAAGCACGTCTCAGCAATTAGGACCGAGAGACAGCTCCACCTGCAGGGCTGGCAGAAGGCTCTCATGCCAGATTAGACGATAACTCCTCTGGCAATGCCACACTGGCCGGCCTCCCTCAGGGAGGTCAGACTGCAGGACCGAATCGCTCCTCCTCCCCTTAAAATCCGTGAAGCGGTATTTCACACCTAACTGAATCTGGCACTTCCACGGCATGGCGTGGGAACCCACAGCCATGATGCGGCGTGCACCACGAGGACATGCAATGGCCGCTTGCGGCCAACTACTGCTGGCACGCACGAGCCCAAAAGGCAAGTCCATCACCATGCTGGGCTGGAGCAATAGGGCTGCATCGGCACATAGCCATGCCCAAAGCCTGGCCACCAGCCCTGGAAGGGTTCCCAACCTGGCTCTGGCTCCCTGCAGGCTCCCAGCGCCATGGCCAGCACAAGGTCACCTCAGGTGCAGCGTGGCTCACCCACAACCCGAGCATGCAACAGCAGGGGACAGCCTACGGATGCACACTGGCTAAGTTTCGGCAATGCTGGCTCATCTTCCCGTGCTGTGTCTGGACGCAGACTGAAAAATACAGCTGCCTCTCTTCCTTGGGGTATAGTCATTTCTAGGCAGAGGAAGAGCACGGATCCTATTGGAAATGAAGGGGGCAGCATAAGCAAATTAATCAAGTGACTTGGAACTGGCTGAAATGTTTGAGAGGAAAGAAGGTACTCAATGAATGAAGGACTTGCAGCACTGTGATGCAGGGCAGAGTGGCTGGAAAACAGACAAGACTTAGAAGACAGGACAGTCTCAATTGTTGTCAAAATTTCAGAGTTATTCTATTGTCCCACCAACCCACAACAGCACTCGCAAGGCTGCTGTACAACACTTGCAACACGCAACCTTTCTGCAACCTTTCCGCAGAAAACAGGCAAGCCTCTTTGCCTGCCTGGAAATGCACTTCACCTTGTATACACTGCTGTTCTCAAAAGGGGAAAAAAAAAAAAAAAAAAAGATCTCATGCTGTTCTACCAGGGTTTTTCCAAAGAAAACCAAAAGGAGGACTCTGCTGGAAATGTGTATGTGCAATACCATAAATCTCAGTGTACGCAGAGATGGAATCTTTTAAATACTGCATTTCATGTGGCATAATTCTAGGCAAATACTGCATAGCAAGCAACCTACAAGCACAAAATTCGGAGTTAAAATGCCTCAACCCCCTGAATTCAATGGCTGCAACTTCACACGGGGGTCTGGACTCCACCCTGGATTCAAGAGGACTCCTGTAAGTCTCATTATGTGAGACTCCCTCTCCCATCCCCTTGCAGGTGTAACCTGTTCCCCCAAGGAAGAGCATCCCACCTCACATCCCCCCTTCTTGCTTTTGCACTCCAAAGCAAATAATAGAAACATTACAAGAAGTCGCCCCAGCTTCCAGACAAAACGGGTGTTGCATGATTACCTGTGACGCTAGACACCCGGGAAACATCCTGAGCCTGGGTGGAGCGGTTGCGACTCTGTTGCCTGCGCCTGCTCGTCGCTGACCTCGTGGTCCGAACATGAACTTCACTCACTTTGAAGAAGGCCACCATGAAAGGCTGTTTGTCGTAAGGGCCATCTCGGCCTATAAGGCCTGCTTCTCTAGGATTTACGCTGAAACCTTGAAACCAAACAGAAAAGTGAGTGTTAGAGAAACGGCGCTGTTGGATTGCTCCTTCCAGAATCATGGCATCCCCATGAGCAGTGTTTCCTTTCTTCTTGCTCACACTCTTCTTCTTTTACCACTAAACACTCCCCTCCTGCCACCACGACCTATGGACATTTTTACAACAGCACTTCATCCATCCCGGACAAGAGGCTCCACCGCAGCACCTGGCTCTTTGGTATCCCTGTGGTGTCTCTACTCTGGTTTAGGCATTGATGAGGTATACAGGCAGATATATAAAACGCAAAACCCAGACGTGTCATGAAATTGGAGATGGGATTAGGAGACCTCTAGGGAAAGCGGAGGGCAAAGCGATGGGATGCTTTTGTCAGGAGCACAGGGATGGGCTCTCAGCCCCTTTAGGGAGGGGGAGGCTGGCACTAACATTTCCTCAGGGAGAACAGTGGACAGCCCCTCTGGTCTCACTTGACCCCACAGGTGTTTCAAACTCCAGCATGAAGCAATAGGAAGAAAACATAAGGTTGGAGACTTGTTCCTACAGAGGAAAGATGCCACTGTCATCTTTTTGGTCACCTTCTGCTCATCTAGGTCCTCTCCTTCCCCACTGCTTATCTTCCAACAATCAATTTCATGCTTTTTTGCAGTCTCTTCTCTCCTTTTCCACCTTTTGAAGTTTCTGTGGGCTGTGAAATGCTATCATTGCAGCTGTCCTTGGAGGGACCAGCCCCACACAGCGACGGCATCACTTCTCCACCTCAGGTTTGATGAGATCTGAGCAGCGACAGCAGCTACAGCAACCAGCAGGGCTGCCATAAGCCCACGTGGGGAGGTCCATACCCATATACTTGCCCTCTTCTCTTCCTCTCACCCCACCTGGGATCCCAGCTCCATGCCCCCTTCCACCTCCAACTCAGGAACCAGGACCCTGCCCCAGCCCACCTCCACCACCTCATCCTGGTACTGTTCAGAGACACCTGACCTCACTCACGGGGAAAGACATCTGCCATGAGACAGCCAAGAAGCTGACAGCCCTCAATCTGTGCCCTCAGACGCTTTGCTCAAGGTGCTGGCTACAGCTGTCTACAAAGGCAGGGTGCTCACTCCCCACATCATGACTGGACTCTGTTAGCACCACTTCTAGACAGCATCCAAGAGGCTCGCGAGGTTACTCGCATTAACTGGCTCGTAACCTACCATCCCGGGTCACCACGCTCAGCTGCAGCCCCATGTTGTGCTGAGGGTTCATCACCCACATGTTACTGGTGGCAGTGACATCAAACTCCAGCCAGCCCTCTTCCGAGGCCCACACCGCCCGCGTGTCCAGCAGAAACAGGTCAGAGGCCCTGCAGAAGAGAAGCATAATGACAAGATTGTGATGTCTGGGATTTTCTCCCCTGGCTTTTGCTGTTACAGAAACAGGAAAACCTGAAATAAGTAAAAGTGATGTTAATAGCTAGGAAAAAAAACAATCCTCCAAATCTGCCTGTTTTTATCCAGAGTTTTGCCATGAGATGCACATACTTCTGCACGTGAAATTCAAGATTACAAAGGTTTTTCACCATTTTCTAGGCTGGAGGAAAGCAATCCTAGTCCTTAGGTCTGGGTTTTTCTCCACCAGCCAAGGATTCGTAAGCCACTCTTCTTCCTGAAGAGTGTAATGCTAGCTCTGGCACGACAGTGGTCAAACTACCAGCGTTTCCAGGCACTCAATGGCTTTTGTCAAAGGGGTTTTGTGGTTTCAGCCCACCTTCCACAACACAGATCTACCACAATTGACAAAAAAACCCAATCAAACAAACAAAAAAATCACCTAACAGGCCAAGCATCAAACAGTGAAGGAAAATGACCCTCTAAAGGCATCTAAAGAAATTTTTCTAAGGCTTATTGACAGGGATTAGAGCGCCTTGTTCAAAGGCTGTTGGTACTCAGTCTCCTTCCCGGGCTTCTGCTTCAAATGCTATCAAGTCTATACCTTTTTTGCAGCATCAAATGCCCACCAAAACTCAGCTCAATGAAATCAGCTGGAGGAGCACCCAGAGAAATCCCATGTACATTTTCTCACTGTATTATAGGCATAACTTTCCTGTGCAAGAGACCTACAATTCCTACCCTTAACCTGGGGCCGTCATCACAAAATGGATACCAGGTGTCAATCCCATCTTCACCTGTCTTTCCCCCGTAGATTTTTTTTTTCCAAAAATAACTTAATGGAAATGAGAAAACAGGGTACCTGTCCCTTCCACCCATCAAAGGTTAACTTCAGAAAAAATGTTTTGATTGAGTTACATTTTATTTTTGGCCAACTACTATGTCATACTGCCCAGCAGCTTGGTTTGCATGAGATCACACATGGAAAAATAAGCACTTAAGTATATTAGGGCTCCTAGTGCAGCTATTTTTACAGCATGGAGGCTTTCCTCCGCCTCACTGGTAGCCGCACGCTCTGTGGTTGACTCAGCAGCCTTTCCCACAGGAGTCTTTGCTACTGCTCCTCCAACGCGAAGACGGTTCAGGAACAACTCTGACCTTCACCTCCAACAGCAGCGAGTGGCTGGGGCTGGCCAGCTGCTACATGTTTTGGAAACCTTAAGGTTGAAAGATTTGGGCTTTCCCAGGCAGCGTATATAAACTGAAGTGTTGC
Organism: Platalea leucorodia; assembly: GCF_965183815.1. Taxonomy (NCBI): domain Eukaryota; kingdom Metazoa; phylum Chordata; class Aves; order Pelecaniformes; family Threskiornithidae; genus Platalea; species Platalea leucorodia. The sequence continues at coordinate 95,550,685 of NC_138823.1, read as the reverse complement.
TTAAAGGAGACCGCAAACAGCAGCTGCAGCTGAGACCACTCTTCCCCTCTCCAGGTTTAAGAGAGGCATGAACTGCTAGATCATTCCCACCTCTGAATATGACTTACACATTGGTCCTCTCCAATGCTTGAAATGGACTATACCTGAAAAGCGGTCTTCCTAGCACCTGTTCTGACCTTCCTCCTCACACCAGTTGCTTTTTTATCTCCTGTCCCACATCCCCTCCTCTAAGTGCCATACTCCCCCTCCCCGGCACCCACCCGCTCCAGGCAGTGTCCCACTGGAGCCTCCAGACTAGAGTAACTTCGGCATTACATCCCCCCAAACCAAACGTGTCTGGCTGCAGAGCCGCTGGGAACTCTGTAAGAGCAAACCCTCCTGAACACTCAATCACATGGGATTAGTCAGGTCTACAAAAACATGAAGAGGCAGCTCAGAGCTTATATTCCCATTGCCTTGTACTTTAGGAAGACACTTGGACATCAGAGAGCTGTAAAGCCTGAAAGGACCACATGCCACCATCTAGCCCATTCCCCTGAACTCCAGGCAGGATCAACTACATCCATGTCACTCCTGAGAGACGTTTGCCTGACCTGATCTTATAGATTTCCAGCCTCAGGAACTCCACCATCTTTCCAGGAAACTGAAATGGGTTTCACTTGAAGCACTTTTTTTTTTTTTTTGTCTTTCTCCATATCTAACTTAAATGCCACAACAATCTTCTCTTCTTATTAAAACATCATCTTCAGTCTTTCCTTGCAAGCCACTCTTTATAGACTTTCACTCTTCTCATTGCTCTTTATAGACCCAACTCAGATCAAGATCTCACTGATGCCGAGTACAGTGGAAGGATAATCTTGATGCGTCTCACAGACTATGCCTCTACTCATACATCTCGGAATATGATTTTGGCTTCTTCACAAAACTCACACTGTTAACTCATGTTCACCTTGTGATCCACTATAATCTTTAGATTCATGCTGCTAAACCGCAAAGGACTCAGTCACTTCCTAGGGTGTATTCACATCACTGATTTTTCATGTGCAAATGCAATTCGTCTTCCTACCAAATCATGCTTTTTTTTCCCCCAAACGGAACCTCCATCATTATTAGATTACTTAAAATATGGACTTGCCTTCCAGTGGGTCTCCCCCATCTTAGTGTCCTCCATAATGTAATAAGCAAACTGCCTGACCAAGGAACAATTCTACCAAACAACAATGTTCCTCTTTATCCCGGTATGTCACACTCACTTTGGAAAGATTTCTATTCCTTTGTAAAATGCAGAAAAATAGACAACTAGGCTTTCCAATCCAGTTAACTCTTTGCAAAAAGTTTCATACGGGACTGGTTTTCAATCAGTTCTGCTATTCAACTGACTTTTGCATTGTTCGACCAGATGAAGCAAACACTGAAGCTTCACCCCACAGGTATTGTAGGTCATAGTAGTAATGCTAGCGGGTAACACATCCTAATACTTTCTGCTGAAGCCTGTTTTCAATTAATGTTTGTCACCTAAACTGCACCAGGCTGCACAAAATTGCATATCATTTCTTACTAGCTTTGGTTTTGGCATGAAGGTTTTAAAAAAATATTCAGTCACTTATTTCCAAAGACAAAATTAGAGAAAAAAAAAACAAACAGAATTTACTCACATAAAAAAGAATCCCAACTATTTAACTGAGAGTCTTTAACCACTCCTTTATTTTTTCAGAATAGAAATTTTGTATGTCCTTCCTCCTTTAAGAAAATCACCTCAAATTTTGCCAAGCAGTAAGTACTTGAAAACTGCTGCCCACACAGGCTCAACAGAGATTCAGAGCTTAGCAACAAACTCCTCTGCACTTTCTGTATGCAGGGAACGTACTTTCCCCTCCTTTCCCCCTTGGTAAACCAAATACCATGTATCACCTGAGGAGAATCTGCTCTTCCCTACAGCCACATGGCCAAGAAGAAATGTACTTGCTACTCCTGCAAAAAAGCCATACTATGTCTGATCTCAGAACAGAGACTGGGAGATCTCCCAGGCTGGCCCCAGGTGGAAGGGAAAGAATATTGAATTAGATGGGAAGGGTGAAGGATTTGCTGCAGTCGTGGGGGACACATGGACATGCAAGGACTAGATGGAAAGACCCTGGATAAAAGGAAAAGGTCTGCAGAGAAAAGGGAGTAGAAAGTACCCATGGCCACCACACCTCTGTGGATCAGGCCCATTATTCCAGACTCAGCATCCCTCTGCTTCTAGAAGTAGTTGGGAAACTACTAGCATCTTCCTGCACCGATGGCTCACAGAGGGCTACAACCTGCTACTGCTGCCATTTGCACCAACACGGCTGCCAACAAACACAGTGACAGGCATCAATGATGTGAATCTCACACTTCCAGTCTTGCCCAAGTGTTCACAGGGAAACGCAGCCACACAACTGAATTCCCCCCCCTTCTGCTTTCTGAAGACCATGGAAAACACATTTATTCCATTCCTCTCCCACCTGCGCTGCAAAAGAAAGACAAGAAGCATGAGAGCTAAAGCTGCTGCACAGCCTTGTCACCACTCCTGATGCTGGCCTGTTGGCTGATTTTGGCAGGGACCATTTTTGCCATCCGTGTTTGCTTAGCAGGTCCACACTCTATGGCCCTACCTGTTGCAAAAGTTGGAGCACACACAGCAGATGAGCAGGGGGTTCCTGCAAGCCAAAGGGCAGTGCTGGAGAAAGGAAAAAAAACATCTGAAAGTGGCAACAAAACCTAGCAGAGACAATTAACCTTCATTGGTATACGCATCAGCTTCTCATCTGCACAATAAGAACAACGCCACTAGCTTCACCTTATAGCCATGTCAAAAAACGAAATAGTTTAGGAAGCAGTCAGAAACCATGCTGAAGAGTGGTACACACAAGCAGATGCAAGCCCCCAGTCAAAGCAAAATCTGAAGAGTGGACAAGAAGGTGAGAAACGGATCATATACCGAGGAAGTCGCATGAAACAAAGTATTGGATTTCTAGTCATTAAGTGATGACATTGATCCTGTGCAGTGAGGCGGGCAGTGGCCTTCCAAGAGAAAGCACGCAACCATGTATGTGATCACATTAATGGAAGGATATCTGAAAACTTCAGCATTTGAGAATAACAGAGACAAGACGGGACCTGAGGGAAACAGGAAGGGAGCATGAAGAATGGGAAAAACTAGAAAAAGAGAGGCTGGAAGAAATGCATGAGCCGGCATCGCTGAGCAGAGAGGGAGTGTTCACTCTCAGCACAGGCCGAAGAAAGCAGAGTCAGTCCAGAAGTTTCATGCCCAAGCAACCCTGCATGTCAAGGACATCACAGGACCTCTGGCACCTCCACAGCAGGACTTGCAAATTCAGTGTACAGAAGGCAAAAGAAAAATAAGAAAAGAAAGAAAAGAAAACAGGCAGTTTCCTAACATCCTCTCTGCCTAAACCTGCCTCTGGGTTTTCATACAGCTACTGTCATCTCATTGTCACTATGGTGCCCAACAAGTCTCATCTTTATTTTCAGCGTTCTTAACCATCTGGATGAGTTCCGTTAACAATTTCCATAATAAGGCTGCTGCAGGCATAATATGTACTAATCTCAGATTATTAAAGGGAAGCAACTGAACAGGAGAAACTGAGGCAATGAGCTGAAACAACTTTCCTGAGACAAGAGAGGACATTAAATGGGAAGATGCAAGTTAGAGATTCCCAACTGAGAAGAGGAACTCTTTGTTCTGGATCAGGGCCCTAAAGTATGGTCTCAAGTCCCAAGAAATAAAGGGGAGTGTTTCCATGGCCTTCAGAAGACTCTGGAAGAGGACAGAGACGCAAAGGTCAACAGAGCAATCACAAGTGGCTGCAATAAACAGAAAGAAGTACACAGTTTACCAGAGAAATATGGCCTGTGTAATTCGGAAGGCAGGATTTAGCTCCAGTGTCCTCAGAGAGTGAGCTGATTTGTCAGATATAAATATCAAATATAGTTACTATTCTTAACACTGGCATCCCAACCATGTAACTCAGGGCATTTATAGGAGAAACAGCTTGCATTTAATTTCAGTGCTTTTCCCCCTGTAAGATAAATATTTTGTTAACTGAAACCTCTGTGTAAACCTTTCAACGAAATGTCTCTGGGTGTTAATTCTCTTTAATTGAACACTAATTAGACTAGAATTTAGTCAAATTAGTAACGAGGTCAAGTGGTTAATCTTAGTTACTACTTAGTGAAATGTTCACATTAAAATAATTTCTCTGTTCTGGGTACACATTACAACATGGAACTTTGCTACAGGAAAAACACCAAAGCTATAAAAATCTAAATTTAAAGAAGCATCTGTTGAACTACGTTTTTTACTTTCCCACCCTCCCTGGCCTTCTTTCCCTGACCAGGCAGAAGTTTTACCAGGGAGACAGTGAGAACAAACAGAAATCTCACCTTCAAAATGACCAAGTTAAAGGTCTCTTATTTTAATTACAGATCTTGGAACAACATTTTTGGCCCAACTTCAAAGCTCACAATTACCCAGGTGTTTAAAGGATTGTTACGCATCAACAGCCATTTACCAAAGTATTAATTACGATAAGTCTCTAAAACTTTCCTCAGCTGAACCTTTTTGTTTACTTTTCTTCAAAGACAAGTTGACATAATAGTCTAGACTGCCTAGCAGCAGTTTCTCAAAAGGGAATTTTGCGCAGAAGTGTGTGGGATTTACATTTTAATTAATGCACTTTCTAAATACTCTTCTCTTCTGTGCACCTCAGGATCTGGGTCTTTGGTTTGCACTGACATCAACCTTTTGTAGAAATTATCCTGCATATAGCAAACTACCAAGATTATTTGCTCTTGTTCACTAACAACAGACTAATAACTGCTCTCACAACTGACTCAGTCTTACGGAGTTGAACGGAGCTCCGCATAGCTAAAACTTTGAAATCACAGCCTTTTCAAACCTGTAGATCCACCATCTTGCAGTAGATGTAAGCACTACTTTGAATTTAAAAGTGTTCATTACTTATAGAACAGACTGTATGCAGAGCTCACACAGCATGAGGTACTGCCAACAGATGCAATACAAAACCTTAACAACTTAGTATGTGTAAATGACCATTACTCCAAAGATTTACAAGCACCATACAAAATTTAATCAATCAGCGCTCACTCGTACAGAGAGCCTCAGGCAGGGGAATGCCAGCACCTGGAATGAGCTGCCACGGACAGCAAAGGCAGTCTCTATCATTTTATGAGAAGTAAGGCTCATTTTAACTGTCCTGAAGAAGCCATACCATCTGTGGGCCAGGGGACAAGGAGAGATGTGCATGACTTGTAAGAGCTCCTTAGAAACAAGGAAGGAAATATTAAGAGCCGTCAGCCTGCAAATGAAGTTACTTCCAAGGTGAAGCAGAAGACCAGCAACTGGGCACTAATTTGCAGGGATTGACAGCCAGGGAGGAAAAAGCACGAAATGGAGATGCCAGGACACTATGGAGGGGGTCTGCAATTTGGCACAGGTAGAAGAGAGCCATCCTGGATGCATCCAGACATGGGAACACACCAGAAGGGACAGGCAGGTAAACTCAGCTTCTCGCTGCTCACTTACCAGCCCCACACCACCACTGCTCTGTCTGATAAAAGCTCCCCCGTGCTGAAAAAGCTGTCCTGTATCTCTGCGGGCATCACCCCTGGAGGTAAAGGCCGCAGGGGTGAGGGGTTAAGTCTTGTAGACTCACTGGAAGAGCAGCAGGGTGAAACATTGGTTTCAAGGCTGCATCTGGCAAAGAGTGGAAGATCAGAGCCTGGAGCTAGAGGACGTGGTCTCCACGTGCCAAGACTGCAGGAAGCTCAGCCTACAGGTCCATGATAATCCTCAGCAAAGCCAACGCTGATATCGGAGTGCAAAGGTGTGTCCCCCACATCCAGCTCAAGGTCTTGAGCTTCACAGCTCTGAGGAATAAACATTTTACCAACAGGAACAGTGAAAAAAGAAAAAATCATCCCAAGTCACAGGGATAGGAGATACATTTCTCATTTCCTTGACTATGATTTAATGAGACTACGGAGTATTGTAGCTGCAGTGATGGCTACAGTACTACACCTCGGAGTTTAAATGCAGTTTGAAGCATGAAGATGGGGGAGAGGGCAAAGAGGTAGTATTTAGCTTTGTCCTTTGAGAAAAGAAATAAGGCACTGATACGGTATTCTTTAGTTTTGGTAGCACAAGCCAGCTGGTTACAGAACAAGTAAATTTAATCCAGAATAACTTTGACTTTTAAACTACTAAAAACCAACCCACCCTAAAACACAACAAATCGCATACCCACAGTGGGACTTGAACTGAAATGCGGACAGACGCTTCTCTATAGCATCATGGAAACAGCTCTATCATATACAAATATATGCACACTATATACAAATCTGACCCCAACTTGAAACAGATTGATGCTAGCTTTGTCATTTGTATTACACAACCCATTCCAAAACCCAGTTGAGGACGGTTATTTATTTTCTAAGCTATAAACACTGCCGGCAAATCAATTTGCCCTTTAGATTAGAAGCTCGGATCGCATTTGTATAAATATCCTGTTGCAAAGAGGAAGACTTTATTACCACTGTAACTGGCAGCTAAAAACCAATGAGTGCCTTAACCCTTAAGGAACTGTGTTCAGTAGAAGAAGAACATACTCCCCAGGCGGTCGCTCTGCAGAGCACACCTATGTCCACACGTGTCTTATCATACAGGAGGAATCTTTCTGCACATCAGGTCCTCATATTTCATTCTGGGTGAAAACGAAACTGTTTAATAAACTTTGACCATTAAGGTACCATATCTTCCTTTGATCACTAACACAGGCCACTGTGTTTTTCATAGATCAGTTGTTTGGACAGTGTGGGAGTGTTTTGAGGTCTGCATTAGCAGGATATTTACACTTGAAAACATACCGATGATCCAAACCAAGGACTAACATCTTTAATCAACCATAAACTGCCTTCCCTAGTCCTGACCTGACACCTCTCCGGGTGAGAGCAAGGAAGTTTCGAGAAAGAAAAAGAAATTAATGAGCTGTTTCCAGGGACAAACTCATTCCTTCCCTTCCCTTGCGAAGGTCTTGCTTACATGGCAATCCACTTCCAAGAGGTATCAGAAGTCACAGAGGGCTTTGCTGGTCCTTCCACAAAATCAGCACTGCACCTTAGAAACAAGCCCACGTGCAGGGCTTAGCTGTGCATCGGTACCACCAAAGGGAAGAGAGCCCAGGCTGTGCAGCTCCTGCCTGCTGAAAAACTAAGCGCTCCCTCAGACGTGGCCAAGGTGGGACAAGCACCTGGAAGCTGACGTTGTCTTCCTCAACTGGTGCTTTGGCAAATCTCCCCGCTTTCTGCACGTACCAAAGCGGGGGAAAAAAAAAAAAGAAGAAGAAAAATCCCGCCCTAGCCTTCAAACAGCACAGTCTCTTAAACTCGGAGGGGTCAGAAGCTGAAGGGCAGCAGCACCCAGCGGACGTACCACCCGTTCCCCCTCCCGACGTCAGCCCCTACAGCCCACAGCCCATTTCAAATCCCAGAGTCATCCCCCTCAGAGCAAACCAGACGTCACCTCGGCCTTGTTTGGTGAAGCCTCTTCTCCACACAATCTGAAATGCATACCGCTGACGGCTTGGCCACAAGCTTGACCTACCCTGAGGATTTCATTAATCTCTTCGCAGTGTCCCACTGACAACTCCAGCAGTTTGTGTTATGACAAAACGTGGCCGTTAGCTGCGGTTTGGTTATAAAACAAAAGCCTAGTTTCTAGGCACTATTTTTTTTACCTTACGAAAGGGCGGAAGGAATGGGGAGATGAAAATATTACTGACACAAGTGAGTCAGTATTAAAATGTTTTCTTTTTTAAGAGAGAATGTACTTAGACCACACTGTCCTCAACGTGCGTTTCACTGCCTGGAGCCTCCGCAAGTATCGTTTTCATGTTTCTGATGACTTTCAACAAGGAGAGGGTCAAATTTCTCCCCGAACGTTATGCTATTTCAATCAGCATTGATCTCTGATCGTTCATGCTCTCTGCGTACACCCCTATCTAGGAGACAGTCTCAAATGGGCCCATATAATCCTTGCTTTTAGCCTTGTCTACGGTGGCAAAAATTAGTTTGATAATTCAGTAACTGGTAGAAATTTTAGCCTCAGGCTTGGTGTTGTTTTTAGCCGTCAGGGAACAGCCAGCAGTGCCTTGCGATTCTGCGCAGCAGCGTGCACATCTGGGCTGGAGTCACACGCTTATGCTCTCACTGTCCAGATGAGCTTTTTTTTTTTCTTTGCTCAAGAATACTGAATTAAGCCACTTCATTACACTTAATCGGAGCCAAGGGATACTTCCAGGCTGTGAGCTTTGGTGAAGATCTGTATTTACCAAATCTTTCTTTTATCTCCTGCCATCCCAAACTGATTTCTTTGAGAGGAGCAGGCAGGTTTCTTTTTCTTTGTATTTTTTCCCTCAGAGATGCACACTGCCTTTCTCTTGTGGACTGCTGGTTTAAATCCATACATGCCAGCTGCCCTGTTAAGAATTATTTGCACCCAAAAGCATTTTATTAGCTACCAATAATCACCTCAGACAACTGTTAACCTCATAAAAGCCAAGATTATCGTGGTGACTTTGAACTTTCTCTTGAGACTGCCAATGTTGACTGAACAGGCACTTTCTATGGCCTTCAGAGATGAATTTTCCTGACCAGAAGGAATATTTGTCAGCAGAACAACATGAAAAAAAGGTGCTACTTCAACTCCTTCTGTTTCACCTGCTAGTTCACCAGCTAGAATTCAAGATCTGTTCAGACTCTTCCTTATGCAATAAAATACCATCGAATGTCAGGAAATATCAGGCTGTTATTCAAACCATTAGTCCAAAGGAAGTGTGACACAACTTTTTTTAGGGTTTTTTTTTTAAGTCAAAGGCAGCTGCTATTTTCTGGCTCATAAGATGTCTGCTAAAATGCAACAGAAGCCTTACAAATATTTAGCAAGTTCCTTCAAAAAATAATGCTCTTTTTTTTTTGTTTTTGGTAATTTAACCATCTAGTGTTCTCAACAGGAAAAGAAAACATTATATTCCAAATTAATCCACTGAGATAAAAGGGGGAGAAAAAAGCACTTTGGATTCCGCCCCCCCCCCCCCCCCCCCCCCAGTAAAAGGAAGTAAGTGAATTGATGATCAAAACCCAAAACGACTTGTAGAATACAGCTCCGTAAAGCATACCAGAAGAATCTGAGGCATTTTTCCTCTCCATGTAGAGATATTAGTGAAGAGCTAAATACAACTTTTTAGTATTTGTAAGAATGTTTACAGGCCAAAGTCCACCCAGGTCACCAACGCAGCTGCATGTTTGAATCTATAGCAGCAGCAGCCTAGAGAGTCAGAACCTCCTCTGAAGGTAACAACCCTCCTCTGAAGGTAACACTGAAGAGTGGTAAGCAGCTTCTAATATCTTAACTGTCTTTTAACATCTGCATATTTTTAATATACAGATGACAACTTATATACGCCTTTTATGTACAGATACATACAGAGAATACATACATATGCATGTATTTCTAAACAAGCACGCATGTTTTCATATGTGCCGTTATATTTTACATGTACATGAAAGAGTCCTTTAAGCTGAAAGGAAAAAGGGTGGAAAAGGGCATGTCCTTTTTACAACTGCAAGAATCTGTGAGCCACGTTTTGGCTGTCTCTGTGCAGATGGTGTGACAAGTCCCACAGACTCATCCAAAGTTTCTTTAGCCAAACATCTCCCTCCTTCCCAGCAGTAAAAATAAATAAATAAAGAAAAAGAAACAAAAAGGGAGCCTTGAGGGACTGGGTGAGTCAGAGGTTAGTAATGAACTACAGACACTCATCCCTGGGTCAGTGGTTCACACCTAGCCCATGTCAGGAGGGACAGTGAATCGCTGGCAGTCTGGACCTAGAGGAAGCCGCTCTACGATTCCCAGTCCCTACGGCGGGATCCCCTCGGCACGGCCACCGGCAGGAGGAACACAACAGAAGGGAACGGAAAGACCCAAATTACTCACCGGCTCTGGAGAGAGACCACCCTGGTGACCCCCATCTGAGCTGCTGCCTCTGCTCCATCCGCAGGGAGGTCTCTAGCACCCAGAGATGCCCAGCACGTGCAGACACCAAAGTGCCCAGTGCCAAAGGACACGCGTCACAGCTTCATATTGCAATCTGATTTTGGCATGTTTCTGGCATGGTATATGAAACAAAGATATGAGGTGCCAGCATCCTTGCTGTACACAGAACTAACAGCCGCTTTTGGAACAAAAGGCTTGCAAATTTGTTAGGAACAGGGTACGTCAGGGGCCGTATCCTGTGCTTTTATTCTCTTTCCCGCAATGCATTACTTGTTTGCTCAGTTTACCCTGAAAGAAGGTTATATACATATAGAAGTTGACAGCTGTCCTGAGAAGGGGTAACCTTAGACCTGATATACTCTGTGCCCTGCTTTGGTGACCGACCCAGAGCAGCGTATCGATCGCTTCCAGAGACACTTGGCAGAGGTTTTCCTTCAGCTCCAGAGGTGGGATCTCTACTTGTGAAATCTAAAACAGACCAACGCTCACTATTTTTTATTCAATGTGGCTACAGATGAACAATACAGCTAACATCTATGAAATCTGCATGACCGTCTGGACTTCCATCAGCTCTTCAAGTGGGTACTGACGTAACATCCTAACCAGCAAGCACTTGACCCCAGGAGGCACTCCAGCAACCCGCAAGTCGAAGTGCAAAGGGAACACTGACCTTTTAAAACTAACACCTTCTTCCCCATCACTTATATATCCAAGTATTTCTCTCCATTTCCCCAGAGGCCACGCTCCCCACAGAACAACCGTTAACTATTTGACGTTGCCCTCACAACAGCAAATCATCGAAGGTGGATCCCCCCAAATGGATCAATGGAAAGGCTGGAGAAATAAGGATCAGAAAGGAAAACACCCCGGAAGCCTTCACAGAGGAAAGAAAAGGAGATTTTTCAAACACTGCTGTTTCCGATTTCTTTTTTTCTGCCTGCAGCAGAAGAACAGTTACAGTCCTGACACGTTTCAGCAGAAGTAATGAAACACTTTTGTACCACAGCATTACTCTGACATTTAATTGACCACGTATTTCCATCTTTTTGCCTTGCGCAATTCCCCCCATCAAAAACATTACCCTTTTTAAATTAACCACTCCATTTACACTTGTCTGGATTTATGTGTCACACTGTGTATTTGGCCTCTCTCTCTTTTGCCTCTCATTGCCACTGAAGGCCCAGGAGTGATTTTGTACCTGTGGTCAGCATGCTGAATTTTCTTCTGCTTTATTTACTTTAATGTAAGTTCACCTGAGAGCAGGTCGAGTCTGCACGAATTACCAGCATTTTTCAAACAAGCTATGCTTTTTTATGCTGGTAGTATTAAGTTGAAAGGGGATTTCAGTACACAAGAGCAATGCCAGCATAGTAACTTTAGTTTAAAAATCATAGAATCACAGAACAGTTTGGGTTGGAAGGGACCTTAAAGATCACCTGGTTCCAACCCCCCTGCCATGGGCAGGGACACCTTCCATTAGACCAGGTTGCTCAAAGCCCCATCCAGCCTGGCCTTGAACTCTCCAGGGAAGGGGCATACACACCTTCTCTGGGCAACCTGTTCCAGTGCCTCACTACCCTCATAGCAAAGAACTTCTTCCTTATACCTGATCTAAATCTACCCTCTTTCAATTTAAAGCCATCACCCCTTGTCCTATCACTATGCTCTACTGCCTCACATCAGATTCTTGCTCTATTTAAAGACAACACAAAGGTTGCAGCTGAGCAACACCCGGGGCTACAATACCGTGGACTTTTCTCCAGCTGAGGTCCATTTTGCACTCTGCCATGCCCATTTCTCACAAGGAAAGGACCATGCAATAACATAACTCCGTTAATGTGAACAAAACTGGTATTTTTTCAGCAGTCCTCTCAACATGAACACACAAGCTCGGCCTTTCCCAGGACAGCAGCTGGTGGCACAGAGCGAGCCCCCTCTTGCGTACCTGTTCTGATGTTCCTGCAGCACTTGGTAGATGCTGATAAGGAAAGTTTGGTTTTTAAAGCTCCCCACAACGCAGTCTTTGTAGATCCGAAACTCAGCAGCTGTGACGGCCTCGCCCTCAGGAATCTGAGACAAATTAAACTTGAACTCCTTGTGGTGCCGCTGGTGAGGCGTGAACTCCTTGTCATACTCAACTGCAGATGGGAAAAGGAAAGAAAAGGAGAAAAAGGAACCGTGACTAAAACTTAACAACAAAAGATTTCCACATACTGCCACCTGTTCCTTCAAAAAAACAAGAATCCTATTTTTTCCTCCAAAGATAGCCTTGACAAGTGCCAGGAAAGCTTATACAGCTAAAGCCTTTCAAATACAGTACTCAGAAAAGATGAATGTTCACCTTCTCTAGCCAATGCCTTTGAGATTTCCTATTTTTTAAAGAAAAGACAGCTTTGACAGGTGAAATATGACCGTGCATTTTGCTCCTGTGTGAAACTCTGAAGCTGTGACTGCCCCCAGCATTTTCCACTTGTGGATCTCCATGTTCTTCACAGCATTTCCTTAAGCCTCACAGCCCTCTTCCAACCAAGGAGCCAATTAGCTCCATTTTGCTTTAGCACATAAAGACACAGACAGAAGTAAATGTTAGCACCAGGTCAAACCAATTCCCTAGCTGTCCTAAAACCCACTGTTTTCTGGCTCCGGGGTTTGTGCATTAGCCATCAGGCTGCCTTGTGAGCAGAATAAGATTAACGTGACATTTATTTAAAGGCTTAAAGTTAACCAGAGCTCCCCTTCCTTTTGCAGCAGCTTATTTGAGAATGAGAGCACCGAGGAGTGACCCTTTTTGGTTTCTGGCCTTAGCCTTCCTCAGGTACGCTATCAGGTATAGAGTTTAAGATAGACGCAAACCAGAACCCCTCCTTCTTCAGGCCTCAGGATTTGCATTTTCTCTGTTTGAGGCCCCCTTTGCAAACTCTACTTCTAGTCCCACTCTTGTATTACTTGATTACATTTTGGGTTAGTCTGACTTTGATTTATTGTTCGTTATTTCTTCTAATTTTCTATTAGAAATTGCTTAAAACATTAACATATTATATAAACATACAAAATTACATCTTTAAAGCCCTGAGGGGAAAAAAAATAAAACCAAAAAACCGTTCCCACCACTGCAACTGAAGGAGTATGTGTCAATGATGAATAAGTCACCATTATATTATCGTTAGGGACATGATTACATTCAGAGAAGGCGGGGAGGGAAGTACAGATCCCTTTTCACGTTCATCTTTGTGCTCACTTTTTGTTGCCCCCCCCCCCTTAATGCATCAACTGCAAAGGCGTCCACGAGACTACCCTCACAACATCCCATGAGGTAAGCAGCAATCCCCGTTTTACAGCTGGGATACTGAGTCACCGGGAGAGTGACTTGTCCAAGGACAGGCAGCAGAGGCTCACCACAGAGCCAGGAACGATGGCCAACGTCCTTGAGGTTTGTTGCTTTACCCACAGGTTACCTCCCCGGAGAGCAGATACGTCTCCCGGCCACTGGAAACAGCCCACGGAGATTTTCCCCTCTACCTTTCCCGACCGCCTGTTCCTCCTCATCCCCCGGTCCCAGTTTCATCTGTGTCCTCTCCCTTTCCTTTGGCAGCCCTTTCATGTGAGCTGCCTCATCTGGCTGGGTCCACGTCCTGGCTCCCTGCGAGACAGTTAGTCACATCCTTCTCTTTGAAGCTCGCCTGGAAATCTTTTCACCTCCACATGACTGCTGCTGAGCATTTTGTGGGACACCACACTTGGAGATGCTGCATTAAGAGCTGCCACGGGGCGACCAGGCAAACTCGCAAACCGCTGTCAAGAGTCAGACGCTGCTGCCAATATTGGCAGTCTCGCATTGCATCTGTGTGAGCAGTTTAGATGCCAAATGACTGACAAATGCGGGTGACTGGACCCTATGCCTTCCAGAAAGAGGGTGGTAACACCCAGCATCTCCATCAGAGATTGCACCACGGCAAACGATGGTATCGCTGACTTCCAGTGCCACCTAGGAACTACCTCGCTGGCCATCAGTTATCAGCAAACTGGGCTTCCCTTTGAAGCACACACCCCTGCATTTAATTGGGAATGACTCTGGCAACGATGGACTGGTTGGTGTGACGCGTGTGTACGCCTCCCGAAAAGGGGCCCAAGCTGCTCGGTTACTCCCCACCCTGACGCAAGCACTGCAGGACACACTTCCCAAAACAGAGTGGCCATGTATTTTCAGAAACTCGCAAGCATCCAACCAACAAGAAACTGTGTTTGGCTGATTGCAGCAGAACGACGTGCCCAACTTGGCCTTTTTACTTGCTGCTACAAGACGAGAGGATGTAATTAATGGTGAGGGAATGTCTAAATCCACAGGTTTGGAGAGACATGCCTATGAAGCAACAATTCTCGATTTAGAACTTGCAAAGTCCTTGCTTGTGAGTGCAACGACCAGCTGAAACCCACGTCCCCTCCCGCACCGTCACGGGGACGAGCTGACCTGCGGGCAAGATGCAGCAAGGCGGCTTTCCCCTGGGCTCACGGCTGTGGATGATAAAGGAGGCTCAGGAAGAGCAAGGGGCAGAACACAACCAGGATGAGCAGCAGAACCCCATCAGGGTGCTGGAACACTAAAATTACACTGGAGTGAAAGGAAAAGGAAACATTTGATGCTTCCTAACAGCTATGGCCCCGTATCAAGCTGCGATGTGGCCTCTCCAAGTACGCAAGGGAGAGTGCGGAGCCGTCCCACCTGGCACGGGGCTCAAAATGAGCCCGGACATCACTTTTTGTTGTTCCTTTCCGATTTCAGGTCAGCTACGGTGGCCTTGCTTCCACTACAAAATATGCAGTTTGAAAGCAATATAGCCAGACTCTAGTCCTTCAAACCAGTATTTTCCCCTACCCCTCTTCTAGAAAGTCAAACACAAGCCACAACATTAAGAAAAACCCACCAAAACATCTACCACAGAGCATCAAAAGTAGCTGCAGGTACAACACTTGACTCCAAGTACCCTTTCCCAGTTTATAACTTGCCCGATATGTTTACAATAGTATTTTCCTGTTTTTTAAAACTTTCTTCCTTTATCCCCGTCCTTATCCAAATACCCCGCACAATCACAGAAGCTGACTAAACTGATTACAGGGGAAACATTCAGACTGATTTCATTGTCAGGCTTGGCAGAATAAACAATCTGAAACACACAAACAAGGAAACCTTTTTTTTAATCCTTCAGATTAAGTCATTTAGCTTTTTCTGTTATAAGAAAGGCACGTTCAGAAAGAAATACTGTTAAGTTGATGGTGTCCTCCTCAGTTGCGTCCCTACAACATCACAGGATGGAAAAAAGCCTACATTAAGCTTGTATGAAGCAAGTATAAAAGTTTAACGAGTTGGAAAGTTTTTCTGGTGATGTATCTTCCCATGATACAATGGAGGGTGGTTTTTTTTCTTCGTGGGAGTGGTGAGATATTTAAGTTCTATATACTCATTGTCACCCCATCAAGTTAATAATCAACTGTTTTCATTCAGCAAGACAGCTTAAAAATATAAAATGCCAACAGTTCTTCTCTGGGGGCTTTTTACCCCCTGGAAACTGTTCATTTTTAACAAAGAAATCTAGTTTTAGGAACAGTAAAATTTGGACAGGCAAGATCCAAGCTGCCGGTTCCCAGGATTACCCAGTCTGTATTTCTATCGCGTTACAACACATCAGATGACCTCGTATTCAAAATGCAGACAGCGCATGCCAAAATGCAAAGCAACAGCAAAAAGGAGAAATCATTTCTCAAGCTGCTTTCCAATTTTTTTTTTTCCCCACGTGAATTTGTTCAGGTCAGTCTGATCGGTGACATGTGAAATCCGAAGCTAATTTCCGTCCGAAGATGGACGCGTGCATGTCCCATCTTTGCAAAGCCCTTGCAGGGAAAATCAGGCAGCTCACAGCCGGGGCAGGTTGAAAGTGAGAAGCCCTGAGTAGTGCTGGCCTCCCACAACCTCTCCCCAGTGCTGGCCGGAACGTCAGGACCAAGCCAGGCAAAACCAGGGATTGGAGGGTCATGACAAGAACTATAGCCGTATAAAATTCATCCTCGCGGTCAGACTGTATTATCCTGAACATTATTATTCATTTGCCGGAGTAGCTCCTTGGAGATTAGAGATCCAGGCATGCACGTACCAGGGCGAGCTGGGAAAGGAGATGGCAAACAGAGGTTTTAGCCCATCGCGGGTGCACGCTCTCTGAGCCAAAGGGACTGTCTGCTCTGCATGCAGGTCTCTGCCCCCATCCTGGCTGGGGCTTCTGCCGCTCCTTCGCGCTCGCAACACAAAGGAGAGACTGAGCTGTGGACACTGGGAGTACTTGCCCCTGAGTTTTCAGCACAGCTCATTTCTGAGCAGAGTGGCTGAGCATGCACAAATGGTTAACAGAGACGCTTGCCAGTAGCTCTTTACATTCCCCTTAGCAAATATTTTTAAATGCTATACAAACACAACACTATTGTTGAGCAGTTAAAAAGGCAAGAATGGCAAAATTAGGGTTACTGTGGTTTTGAATTTTGTGTATTCTAATTCTAACCCAGTGTTGCAATAGCCAATTTCAGCACAAAATGTCCTTGGTTTAAAAATAGCATACTGCTTACAATACTTGTTACTTTAAAAGCACTGCACCAAAAAAAATTAATTAAGAAATTAACACAATGCATCTATTTTGGTAACTATACCATCCTACTTCCATTTGAGAGTGTCACATACACCTTGGACCAAAGGAAATGTAACCCTAATGACAGTCATGGAAATAAACTCTCCTCGTGCGTAGGAATTTTCAGCATTTCTTTTTGGATCTAAAGTAACTGGTATGCAGAAATAACAGACAGCAGTCTTTCCCAAGTAAACACAATTTTCACCCAGAACAGTAGCACCAAATGTCAGGATATTCAGTGTTTTTCTCCAGTTCTCAGCTGTTGAGAAAAGTGTTAGGTCAGGTGCTCAGGTGAGAATCTCAATGGTGGTTTAAGAAAGTCTCTAGCTCATACTCTAGGAGCTAAAGCCAAAAATACTAACACGTATACTCATAACCTAAGTAATTTTTTTTTTTTAATAAATTGTCTATATAAATAATTATAATTTCCATGACAACCTGGCTCCTCTGAGGGGGCAGAGAAGGAGCGGGGTCACAAATGAGTGAGATACGATTACTCGGGATGGGACATTCTGCATCTGTCCTGTCCCCAGCAGGGCTGAAACTTCTGAGGAATCTTTTGCACCCCAAGATCTTCAGTGATGACTTGGTTTTGCAGGACCACTGCAATCACACTCCAGCAAAAGCAAACAGTATTCATAGCCTGCTTATGCGAAGTGAATTTTGCACAAGTGTTCATGAATTCAGTCTGAGTACAAATACAAGCCATTCCTACTCATTTGTTCTCAGCCTTCATACCTGACCCCCTCCCAATAAAATGAGAAAGCCCTTGAAAACTGGAGTTGTTAACAGGAGATTCACCACCATAGCTACATAATAAGCACAGGGGCAATTTCTCCGTTTTATGTCACCAATTTCTGCATTAAGTCAACAGCATTTATCACATCTGGAGCAATGAAGCAGTGGATTAGGCCTCAAATACTTTAAGCATTACCACAGCTCCAACAGTCCCCTCTCATAAAAGGACCATGTACATATATGCCCGATCTACTGCTGCAACCTTACAGCTGCATCACTGGAATTTCTTCAATAATAGCTGTCAATAGTTTGCACAGGACAAAATTTATGTAAGCTTAAAAAAAAACCAAACCCTCAACCTTGGTCACCGTTGCTGTAAAAAGAACTAAAAGGCAGTAAGAAGCAAAGTACAGGGCGGGATTAATATAGAAGTTAGTAGTACTTTTGTAAGACAAACTGATACACGGTGGGGGAGGACAGAAGGCAAGCTTTCAGGCATGCAAGCCTTTCACGCATCCAAGCTGAGGGATGTCCAACTTCAGTGCAAGACTCAGTCTTCATTTGGGTCTTAGAATTTGCTTCCTATTTCACAGAGAGTGCTTACCTAGACCATCAAACACAGGGATCTACGTGGATGGGACCTGCAGCACATGTTTTTTACTCTGAAAAGATGCCCAGGATATGCCTGAAGTCTTGTCTGTACTTTCCAAATCTATCAGGTCAATCTAAAAAAAGACACCAAGTCTCCCAAACAGTCCTGCCTCCCTGGCAGATGATCACAACTGTAGAAGCAGTGTTACTATTAAAGATTAAATCTGACCTTTATTACTAAAATAAACAGTATTTCCTAAATACTGTGTAAAAAAGAGCAAAGAGTACAACCCAAAGAGTACAAAGTACCAGTTCAATGTCTTAAAACTGGAAAAACAGAAGACGAAAAGCCTTCACGCGTACTTTCTGCTGGTTAAAAAAGAAACAGAAGCTAAGTTGTACTGAGCGGACCCGCAGGTGCAACAGCAGGCCAGCAGCAAAAACAAATGGCTCCTGGACGTAGTGAGGATGCATCAGGGAAAGGATTGTCGCTGCGTGGTTTTCACACTACATATAGTAAGTGCCACTGTCAGTTGGATACCAAGCTAAAGAGATGTGCGGTCTGATCCACTGCAGTGGCACCCTGAATCCACTGCTGTTTAGAGATAGGACTGACCACTTTGTCTTTACAGTAAGGACCCAAAAGAAAGCAAAACCTTCCCGTTCTCCAAATTTATTAGCACGATTTATTAGCAGATTTATTAGCACTCCATTTCACAAATAGCGAGCAAGAAAATTCTTTAAAATAGAAGAAACTCAGGTGAGACATCAAAATAAAAGGTCTGAAAGCAAATCCTCCCCTGCCCAACACACACAAGGGTCGGGGAGATCCTTTCATCCCACCTTGCTCTCAGTCCAGCGACTTCAAATACCTTCCACAACTGCAGCAACTCTACACAGCCCTTCATGGTCTTTAAGAACAGACTGCTTCTTTCTGTCACCCCGATTGTGGTGACAGATCCATCCCCAATATCAAGCACGTTCCCTACTGCCCCTGCTGCCACTCTTCTACATGCCAGGTCTCCCCAGGTCCCTCCCTCTCTCCTTGCCCCCTTCTGAAAAGCTGAATGAGCAAAAATAACTAATTTTAAAAAAGGAGCAGTCCCTCTACCTCCCAGACGTCTCCCCCGGATTTGCAGTACAGCATCCCCAATAAAAAGACCAAGGTTTGTTCTCATAGGTAAGACCATGTAAAAGCTCACTGGCCATCAGTAATGAACTTTCTCTGCTTGCACTCTTGGTGATAAAAAGCAGTTTTTAAACAGAAAAAAAGTCAAGATACTTATGGTTGAATCTGGCACTGCACCTTTTGTTGACCCCTCTGGGTCCAGCTGAGGAGCTCTAGAGACAACAGCTAGCTGTGCTACCATAAATATCATACAATGGGAAGTTAATGCCTAGACAGCTTAAAAATAAGAAGACGATTCAAGGTCAACAAACTCCAAAAGGGTGCTTTCTTCGAAACAGCTATAATATCACATCTGGGCTGCCACAATATAAAGTGGATTTATTCCACTAACTTCAATGGAGCGATGCCAGTTTACATCCCATGAAGACCTGGCTTTATGCTCGATAGCCGTGAGTGCCAGAAAAGAATGACTCAGAAAAATAACCCATCATTAATCCAATCCCAATGTAATTATGGAGATTAAATTTAAACAATAGCAAATCACTCTCTAAACATAACACTCTACAGAAGATCTTCAAAGGAGGGGGGCCTTTTATTTTTGGACAAAAAATACAACTAAGCTCTTCTTTGTTTCTTTGTGCTGGGAATCAAGCTGGAATCAGCTTGTAAGATCAGATTAAAACAGTTGCACAACAGCTTCCTTTCAGGATTCTTGAACCAAAGGCAGTCTAAATATCAAAATAATGCACTAACCAAATATATAATACCCACGGGACACTAGCAAGTACTAAAAGGCATTTTCACAGTATCCACAAAGATGCCTACTGTATGGCCAGTAGAGCTTTTCCACTCTACACTGGGAGGCAGGCGGCAGTGGGGACCAGCCTTGCTCCAGCACTTGATGGGAAGAGCTAAAGCGAAGGTGAGGAGGAGGAGAGCCCTTGGCAGAACACTCGCGAGGGAGCCAGGCCTCGGAGGCTGACTGCAGGCCACCGGCATCTCCACCGCCAGCACTCACTTTTGGGCTTCCTGTGCTGTCCCCCTTGCAATAACAGAGATCGCTTTGCAACTGCAAAGGCAGCCGCCTCCTACGTCCCCTCCCCACGGCTTCCAAACACAAATGTTAACAAAACTGGTATTTTCTTTCCATATGCTGGCACATACGGCAGGTCCCTGCACTGAAAACAGTGTTGTATCTTAGGAAAACAAAACATCTTTCTGCTTAAGAGAGGCCAAAAAGCTTTATCAAAGGCACTACTGTTTGCATTTTTGTGGCAATATTAATGCAGTTCCCACTGAGAAGTTGATAAAGACCCTGACTGCAAAAACACCCCTCTGGAAGAAGTGATCTGAAGCTATTTCTGTATTGAGTTTCCAAATAATTTATGATTAAAATAATATTATGCTTTCCAAAAACCATTTCTACTTCACAGCCAGGTTTCATGCAAGCAGACCCAGCTTTCGGGAAAGAAGGCGATGCTGTCAGCCTGGCGGCAGGGACACCCGATAGGAAGTGCTGAGCAGCTACACACGTGGAGGGAAGAGGATGCTCCTACTGCTCCTGTTTGCTCCCTTGGGTTTTGTTTACTCCTGCACCCATGTCCACACAGTAACTGCCTGGGACACTTAAGAGTCACCCGTGGAAATCTTCTGCTTGCGGCGTTTCCCACCCTCCAGGCTCGCCACAGGTCACGCCACATTTCCTGCTGGCATGACAGTCAGCATGCAGCTCCCTGGAAGCGCGCAGCTGCCCCATGAGCACCAACTGGGTCTGGAAATGTTTTCAGGATTTTTTAAATGGTGTAGCAGTTGCCTGGCTTATCTTGCATCATCTCTCAAAATTATATGCCCTTCCACAGGAATTTAAGGCAGTCCAAACCAATTCACTTGTGCGTTTGAGCTAAATTTCAAAACCAAGGTTGTGCAAACTGGGAATTTTTTAAAAATTTATGGGCATTTCCCTCTGCTTTTTTCACAGGGGAGGTTTTGATGTTTTTCAGTAAAACTGTGATCAACCAGCAGCAAGTAGGAAAGCAGGCAATGTGAAAATGTTTGCAAGTGAAGCTCTACGCTTTCATTTTGTTGAGCACTCATCTCAGCATCACAGGCATGTTTCAGCTTCTTATTTAATAGCCCAGCTGAGAAAGATATCTCCTGAACACAATGCAATCACTCCCTGTAAAAATACAGCCCGGAGTGCTAAAGGTTTTATAAATTATTGAAAAGGTTTAATCCAGCATTTGAGACACCAATACACCGAAAAAATCAGCCACGCTTCAGAGCTTGTCATGCTGTTCCGAAGCCTACACCACCACACTGTAGCGGCAGCATCGCTGAGATGACTTGTGACTCCAGTGGACACTGTAAAACGCTGTTGTGACGCTTAATATTTAGTGTTTAGTATTTTTACACAGGGCTCGAATTTCAAATGACTGCATTAAGCAGCAGCCAGCCAAAGGACGACCGAAGAGCATGGGCTTTGGGGAACGCCCTTTAACGGAGACATGAGAGAGCACGAAGGACACCAGACTTGGTATCGGCCAGAGAAAAGAGAAGACATGAGAAAGGAGGAAGCCCTGCACCTAAGGAGGACAGAAAGTGACAGCAGGGATAAAAAGAGTATAATCATGGTCTGGAGATGCCACGGGTTCCCAACGTTCAATGCAACTACAGAGCAAACGCTCTCCAGGAAAGTCGAGGCGAGAAGACACCACAGCTCTGAAGACTGAGGAGAGCAAATGCATGAAGTGTTTGAAGAAACATGACATATTTTAAAGATTATTATTCCTGGTCACGTATATTTGTCTAAGGAGCAGTGTGGCTTGGCAGTGAACCCCCCCTCGCTGCCTCCATTTACTGGGTGCCGCCTCGGCACACCGATCTGGAGGAAGCGGCTCCAACGCATCACCAGGACGGGAGGCTCCCAGCCACCGCTGGGATGGGGCACCACCATGGCACCAGGACAACCCCCTGTGCCGACTGGAAGAGCCAGAGCCTTGGAAGACACTGAGTTACGCAGAAACACCAGAGCACCCTTGCTAAACCCACTATTTCTCTTGCCGCCCTTCTTACTTATCACTCCTTTCTCCCTGTCCTTCTGCCCTGGCCGTCCTGCCGGGCCCCCTGAGGGCTCAGGAGAGGCTCCCTCGGGCCCGGGGTGAGGGGGAGCACGCTGAGGGCTCGTGCCGCAGCCGCGACTCGTGTCGGTTCCTGCTCGTTTGCACATGATGAGGCCTCACAGGGGCGATGGCGGCAGAGCCCCCAGCAGGGGCACGCCACCACCAGGCAAGGAGGCCCAATGGGCGGCACGGTACCCGCCGGAGGAGCCCCGGGGGGGGGGGCCTGTGGTCCCAGCAGCACGGCTCTGTCGGAAAAATCTACTTTCAGAAAGCTCTACTCAACACCTGCGTGGTGTCACGTTTGGTCCTGGGGACTGGAGGAGACCCAAGGCAAAGCAAACCCTCTTTAATGGAGACGTGAGGAACCCCAGCACCGGCTGCCCTGATCTCCTCCCACTCTGCTGAATCACCTGTGAAGGCAGACATGGCCTCCATCCCCCACGGATAACGAGGAGCCTGACTGCCCACAGGGTGCGCATAACCCTGCTCCCCAGCATGCTCTCCTCGTTGGGACAAATTAAAGGGCTGGGAAGGAGAGTGAAGGACGAGGAAACAGGGATAGAGGAAGGAAAAGGAAAGTTTTACCACTTCCACAGCCTTCTCCAGCCAAGACAGACGGGCTGTGAAGCCCCTCAGGGCTCTCACTGCGCAACTCTAACACATCGGGGAAGCACTCAAGAGCTGTGACCATGAAAACTGAAGAAAACTTAACAAGAGACACAAATCCCAGAGTATTTTACAGCAATTACAGCCATGTGAGGTAACTGTTCCTCTTTCCGAGGCAATAACATCTTGCAAAGCACTCTCCCCACACTTGCCCTACGTCACGTTTTGTCCGCACCATGCACAGTTCCCCACTGAGGCAGGTCATGGCCTTGCTCCATGCCCTGCACAGCCCCAAGTTCACACTCCTCCATGAGAGCCACATTACGTGGGACCAGCCATGCCAGCTCCAACCGAAGCTCCCTGCCGCCTGTGTCACACCCGCCAGGAGCAGACGCCTGTGGAAAAGCAGAAGGAGGCAAGCCCACCCAATATGTCCCCAGAGCCTTCTCCTAGCAAGCACCATGGTGTAAGCCTGGCACCACATGGAGCTTGGTTTAGACAAGATGAGCTCTGGGCACATTCACCCTCCACACAACTCACAGGAGGGATGCAGCCGCAGTCAACCAGAGGGAGCTCCTGGCATGCCTCAGTCGTAAAAACAGAGGTCTCCTGCCCTACCAAACCACCAAAATCCCATTTTTTAATCTGCCCACTGGCCACGCCAGCAGGGTGCGATTTGGGAGGTGACTTTTTTACCTCTGAAATCTCATCCGCTGTCGACCAATATAACGATGCTGCAGAGAGCCAAGCAGCCGTCAGACATTTAAAAATTTGCAGCCGCTGTGGGCGGTTGGAGCAGAGGTCACAAAATGGTCATTAATAGTTTTACCTAACCTGCAGCGTTTCAGCTTCTCAAAACACGGCTTTAAAAAGAAAAGAAAATGACATCACGCAGCTTTAACGATCTGCATAGGGGTAAAGAATTTCACCCTTTAAAAAAAAGAGTAAATTAAAATACGAAAAAAAAAACTTGACAAAAAGCCCTGGTTTGCCTAACAGCTTTTCTCTAAGCCTTCCTTTTTCATTATTTTTTATATTCCCATATCCCCCAGTGACCAGAAGCATACTTGGAATGTCTCTGTCCATCTGATAAAGCCATCGGCGGCTGCAGCCCCGCGCCGGGCCCGCGGGGGACACAGCTCCTCTTCCCAGCCACTGAGCACCGTGTTCAGCCCAGTCAAAAGCCAGGGAGATGCAATGCTTTGGGAAAGATGGGAGAGTCCCAGTTGGGGTGGGAAATCCTAGGGAAAAAGTAAGACTTGAGGAAAAACACCATTAAAAGAACTATTAAAACAGGATTTGTGGAATAATCCTTAGTTCCACATAGTTGGCCTGACTTTAATACAGTAGCATAGCTGGGTAGTTCACCTGAAAAACATCCAGCAGGAAAAGAGACAGCCTCTGCCAAGTTCTACTTTTTTTTTTCCCCTTCTTTTTTTCGCCCCCTCTCACTTTCACCAAATGCACAAAGCAATCCTTGGGCTCCAGGCATTTAAAAATCAAAGTTACATACAAATAATCTTAAAATAACAGCACATAAATTGACTCCAAAAGTCCTCAGGTTAACAAATAAGAAATTAATAAGCCTCGCTGGTTTAAAAACCAAGCCGGTATATGTAGGCATTTCTGGCTTTCAGTTTATCTCAACCCTTTTCCTTAAATTATCAGGTTCCTGGGGACAGAATTTAAAATTAGCAAAAGAGAAGGTGTTAAAATTCTCAGCAGAGCCGCTTGCCCACAAATTATTTTTTAGACATTTGGCTTCTATATCTTCGCTCTTTGCGATTCATGTCCTGGCTGTTTGGCTATCCCAGCATTTCTCTGCCCCACCCAATCCAGCCTTGTCATCACTGATTTTATTTTTCCGCTCCATCTCTCTTAGTAATGCCCTCCTCTCTTGCCTTGACTGGTTACATGCCATCTTTGGAGAAAAACATCATGACTCGTCCAACTTTTTGTAAGGATAAATATATATATATACACATATATATCTCTCTCTCGATTTAAATAAACATCCACAATCAATTTCAAATTTTGGTCTTAAAATACATCTTTTATCTTTTGTCATGCGTGAAGTGTTTTTAACGTTGTCAACAGCTGAATTGCCCAGACACAGATTTTAGTTTATGACTCAGTAGCGAGCACATTGGTTACAAAAAAAATTTACTTTTTCTTTTAAAAGTCTTTTAAAATCTTTTTTTCCTTTTCTAAAGTTTCTGCAGGATGGTAGTGCTATAGATCTGACAGTGTTAGCAAGACTCCAGGGAGATAGCTGCCCTACCTAGTCATTTTTTTGTGTTTTAATAAGAAAACTATCAACCATTAGGAAGGTTGGATCAGGGTAGCAGCTCAACACACTCTCTTTACAAATATACAGAGAATAGGGTGATCTGACAAGCAAAACCCTTTTTAATGCACATTTACTAAATAATTTTTACCCCTGCACACTAAACCACCCTAACAAGTGGGGCCGTGGCTCGCGTGACTGAATGTTTTTACTGCCATTCTCACGTAGAGACACCAAGGCTAAAGCTTCGTATAATGTTTGCATGCAGAAAAAAGACAATTAATTATACGGCACGTCCTAGTAAAGAACTTCCTCCAGTCGGAATAGAACAAGAACCGAAATGTTTTATAATTGATGTTATTAGCTGCAGCTGCTATCATACTTGGAGAAATCTCCAACTCAGAAACAGCAATGATGAAGCGCTCCAAGATGAGTAATAATATGCTTGATATTAAGGGAGGGGGATAAAAAGGATTCTAAAAAATGCGCTCTCTGGTACAATAACAGTCTCTCAGAGAATTGCCAGGCAGAAAACACTGTGGGATACCAAAAGAAAAACACACCACATTTAAAGTGTTGTCTCCATTAAACTGAAATTGAGGAGTGGGGGGAAGCGGGTAGAGAGGAAACCCCTTGTATTTACCTAACCTACGTGAATGCTAATGCTCACATGTGTGTTGTAACAAGATTGGGGACTTTGAAAGCTCTAATCAGTAGGTGCATGAGCAAATATTTATTCTGATCCATTCCAACTCTCTGTGGTTTGTAAATCCCCAAGAAAAAAAAATCTGCAGAACAAACCAGTCTAGACCACAGATTTTGGCTACTTTACGCTAGTTAGAAAATTACAGGAAATAGGCCACCTCCAAGGAGGGTTTTTTTGGTGGACTTTCTTGTTTGTTTTCTGAAGACCTGTGACTACCTGATGTACGTGCACTTGTTTGGGTTGGTGAAGAGAATTCTTTCGGGCATTCTTTAAAGCATAATCATGGCAATATAGAATTCCACATGCTTGATGTCTCAGCAAGGTGTTGATGTATATAACCTTGCAGGCTCTTTCTGACCCACGCTTTTCATCCAAAGACATTTAAAAAACCCCAACCTGAATAATAATGCCTTTGTATTTCAGGATCCTGAAGAGTTTCTAGCAACGTTATTTCTCACCCTGTTACCCAAACACATGGAAAGAATCACTCGATATCTTTCCATCAGAGGAAAATCCAAGCTGGAAAATATTTTAGGTAGAAGGTTTATCTTATTGGGGATAGCATCCATTCAAAGTGTTAGAAGATCTTTCCATCCAGAGTTAGAAAACCTTTTCTATGGGACAAAGACAAAGTTTCTGCCTTTACCATGTGGAAAAAATCAAAAGCTTGAGCCACTCTGCTTTAGGCTGAGCCAGAAAGAGTCTGGGTGAAACAGAACTCTCAGCTCCTACAGTAGGCACTGAGATAAGGCCCCTAAGATATGGGGATGTGAAAAATACTGGTATATACAATAGATTTTCTAATAAGTATTTCCATTAGAAATGCTTTTCTCGTAATTATGCTCTTAATATTTTGGATTTGGGTTTTTTTCTTTCAATTAGGGAAAACAAACCCACAATGAGATATTTTTAGTGGGAAGACATATTTCTGTTCAAAGACTAGCTTTTATTATAAATACAAAAAAGCTGATGCTCAACAACAGCAAAGCTGATATAAACCTTCTTGAGTACATATTTTAACCTCATATTTTTGGCTCAATTTTAGGAAAAGTTTTTTTCGTCTGTTATTGCCTTTCTGCTGCTTCTTCATAGCTGTTCATGGTGGGAAGAGCAGCACCAATGCAGCAACAGCAGCTGGGACAGTTACCCTGCATCCAATGCATCGTTTGCCATAGGGCCTACCTGAGTTGCATCTCATCCAAAAAAGGCACTGGGCAGGGGCAGCGGTCTGATAACAGACAGCCTAACCAATCTGAGATAAGGTTATTACCACCTGTTATTTACCACAGCCATAGATTTGATTTGGCTTGGTGCATCACAAATAAATCCTCTTTGGGTATCGTGGGATTACCAAGAGTAAACATCAAGGTCTTTAGACAGGTATCTGAAACAGTGTGACTAATTGGTTAAAAAAAACAACCAACCAACCAACCGACCAAACACAAAAAAAAAGCCAACTGTCCTCTGCACACAGAAGAAAGTGTGATGGAAAACCTTTGAAGAGGCAACCAAACCTGAATTATGGCATGGGAGCTCTCCTCCCCTGTCTCTAATTGCCTTCAGGAGGGGAACCATCTCAGCACACAGATTGCTGCTGCTCAGCACCGTCCAAGAAAACAACTTTCCCATGGGCAATTGGATGACTTGAATGCTCTGCAAATTATACAACCTTCTTTTTGTTTCCTTTGTTCAATACAAAGCTACCGAGCCCCTATGGCAAGTCCCAGCTCCCAGCACTGCCCTTCAGGCTGTCACCACCACTTTCACTCCGTAGCGGGGCCAGACCATGCAAATGCCACTCCAATCTCAGTGTCTGCCAAAGCCCATGGTCGCTGGTCTCAGGGCACCTTGGAAAGCCCACTCCGACACTTTTCTGGATAGAGTGAAAAGGAACAGAGTGAAGGAAGAGTCTCTTCTTACCTCCCTCCTCTAGTATTTTATTTGTGGAAGCTTTACAGTTAAGTTTGCAAGGGAGCTCCAAAAGAAACTAGATTTTGCCCCCTCCTCCCTCTTAAAATCCATTTTAAAAGTCATACTGCTTTCAGTATTGATGGGATACAGAAAAAGTTCATGAGCTAGTCTATCCATAAATACAAATTTAGAAGGACTTGTTAAGGCCCTTTTATTTTGGTTACATTGCTAACAGCAAAATGTGCACTGATAAACTTCCCAAATTAATACATATATAAGGGTGGAATCGAGTACAAGTTGATTCAGTTCAAATAAAAACCAGTTTTGCTATTGTAATATAAAATATCTCTATAGATTGCCTCTGTGAGAGCAACTTTACACACATTACAGCAACATCTCAGGAGCCCTACAAAACCAGAAGCAAAACAGGTAAATAGATGCAAAATTAAAACTGAGAAAAATTAATACAGTGAAATGCTTTCAAATTTACTATCTGCTAATACATACAAATAGCCAACTCTCAGGTTAACATTCCGTGCTCCATATGGGTGGTGTCCTACAAGCAGAACAAGATAAGAGCCTAAAGTTGCACTTCTCTACAGCTCAGGTAAGGCTGTGGGGCATATTTTCACTGCATCCTTCCTCAAAGACTTGTATTTCTTGTACACGCAGCTTTAATGTTGTATTTCCTGACATGGATTAGTTTTCTTCTTAAAACTGAATGTTCTTGAAAGGCTGCACACTCTTAAATAACCAATATGGGCTGAATCAAAAGTCTCTTGGACAGATATATGTCATATTCCATATACAAAAAGTACTCCTCCATTCCCCACACCACATTCCTTGTCTAAGGAGATGTACGTTACAAGCTCAAACTTACCAGCATTAACTAATGGCAAGAAACTGCCTCTCAAATTCCCTTCCAACACAGACACCTTGGCTAGGGAAGTTATGGTCTTGCTTGATTTCCACATTACTAGAAAACAGAGCTTCAATAAGCAATATTACTGAATAAGCAGTAAAAATGTCTTATTTTTATTCCTATTAGAAATTCTTTACAAACTTCATGGATACCATCATGGCTTAGATGTCTCACAGGTAACTGTAAACTAGACTCAGCAATGCCCTGCTTAAGAAGCTAAATACTTCTTTAATAGTGCGAATAAGATTTTCAAATGTTGATACACTCAATTTGATACTGAACCGCTCAAAGTTTGCAAAACTGCTCATCTGCTGCAATTCCCATCCACCTTCTATTTCTGGAGAATTAACCAAGGCAAGAAGGCCTAGAATTCATAATTCATTGAGGCACTTGGTTCACCCTGGTCTTCACAGCGTATCAATCATTTTCAGCAGCTGTGCCTTCGCATTAAAAGCTGAAGCTCACAGGAACACACCTAGTGATCTTAAAAAGCCCAGGATTACAACAGGGCAAGAAACAGAGCTTCCATTTCCAAAACACCAACAAATTCCGAGTGGATGCTGTTTAACGTCAGACTGGAACCAAAATGCCACAAAGTTAAACTAGTGAAACGAAAATGCTAAAATTATGTTTCGCTGAAGCAGGAAGTTTCATGCTAACAGTACATAAAAACTCAAACTTGCAAAAAACCAGAAATCATTAGACGAAACAAATGGCCTAATTTCACCTCAATTTATTCTGAAGTTAACTGATTTATTTTTTTTTAATGAAATAGTCTTGCTCCTGAGAAATACTTTTGTTTCAAACAAAACTATTTTTCAGTGGAAAACAAAATTTAGTCCTAAAATGCCCATCCAATCCCATCTGTGACCCCAGCTGCAGTGCTGGGTGCTCCCTTGGGCTGCTGTCTCCACTGAGGAGAGTCCCATCCCCACAGGGAAAGCAGAGCAGTGGAGGAGCAGAGTGCTGTAGGGGACAGTTCCTCCAAAACAGCACCGATCCCTTGTCCAAAAAGTTTAACAGCATTGGGCTGTGTGGTGGAACCACTGGACTCTCAAGGCACTGATATCACAGCAGGCAGAAACATCATCACCACCACTAAGACGGGTCAGTCCTCTACGGGGAGGTGCACAGAGCACCATGTGTACTTCCTCTTATGGATACGCTCAAAAGAAGTCCTCTCCAGAGAGACAGCCTGGGTTTCTCCAGCAATTTAAGCCCAGCTTTACGCAAACTCTGGGCGACACTGGGGTGGATGGCAGCGCTTCCATCATGTTGCGTGAAACTGCCCGTTAGAGAGGCCAGAGCATGCAAAAAGAGCGAGCTCAGGGAGAACGGTCTGGTTTCACCAGAGGCTGTTGCTTTATCAGGTAAAATCCCAAAGCACATTTATGCCTTTTCAGCGAATTCGCAAAGAGCTAAGCTGCGCTGAAACAGTTATCAGAAGGTCTTGCACACACCTCTGCTTGGGCAAGAAGGCTGAACCAAAACCATACCAATGCCCGAAGCTGACGGTCATGAGTTATTTGAAGTACTGCAATCAAAACAGTGTCCCTCAACTAGAAGCTCTGTAGGACAAGTTATTTTGTTAACTGATGTAATAGCCACACCTTTCACAAATGAGCAATAGGTAGGTTAAGTCTCGTGAAAACCCCTTTCCACTCTTAACTCACTGTTAAGAGTCTCGTGAAAACCCCTTTCCACAAAGCGACCTCTCTCCAAGTTATTTGACCAATTGCAGGTATTTGCTTCTGACATAAAAACAAACACAAGTCAGTTTGCTTTTGGTTTTTAAAAAAAAAATACCTTGGAAAGACCTTGGGAAACCAGAATGTAAATTATTTGGCAGCTTCCCTCACAATGCTTTTCTCTCTACAAGATGAAATATTTTGCTGGCATCTGTAACAAATCTATATTTTTAATACCAGTAGCATGCTGGACAAGCATCGCAATTTAATGCTGGAAAATATTCTACTTGATTTTCCTCATTTCCCAATAAAATTGGCTGAACTTTATTTGGCTGTTCACCTCGACCAACTAAAGACTGACATCTGCTTTTTGGTCTATGTAGGTAATAGAAAGTTTCCATTTATTTAGAGTTCATTTTGCTTTCCTATAGATAGCAGAAAACTGTAACAAAATTTTGCACTTGCAGGAAATAACATTCACATCACAAGGTACAGGAGTAGACATTCAGAAAGACTAGAAAATAAAAAATGCATCTCATGATCGAATACTGCATCATCTATTTAGCTCAAAATCTATTTAACCTCTTAAAAAAACCCTACTCTCCACCCTGCTCATTCAGTGTACATGCATGCACTTGCTACACTTACATCACAAATGTATAGTGTAAAAAATGTGGTTGCAGACCATATCTCAGTTTCTACTGTAGAGGTAATGGTGTTTTATAACCAAGGAAGAGCTCAGAAGCAGATGGTATTGTCAAATATCGGTGTTCATGCATCAATAAAGGAATGAAACCCTCCCTCTCATTCGATCACCACATGCAACAGTATAACCACAGATGAACTGCGCTCTTCAGTTCCTTTCTCCTGCTCACCTGGCTGCATCTTTGCCACGGTTCAAAACGGCAGACGCTGTGTACGCAAGTGGCTGCCTTCCCCCACATAACCTGCCTGGAGTAAGAGCTCTCCCCACTGCCCCTGGGCACAGATGAACCAGAACTTGGTTTAATTCCATTGCGGGAAATGCCACGAGAACTCGTAGGTGCCTTGCAAGCACCACCGGTACCATCCCCACCGACGTGAACTGCCAAAGCACAATTAGAGGTGCCTTTACCGCTTCACAGAAAATCCTTGCCTTGCTTTCTTTTGGGACAGGACTCATGACCACGTTTGCCTGTGTAAGCAGACGTTCATGCTCCTGCCTGTAAATTCTCACCTCAGTAGACCTTTGTGCATGCGGTTCTTGCACCCCCCAAGCGAGCTGTTTCTTTCGAAGTGTACTACCCTCACCCTCACACACACACTCACTAAACCAACAGTAGTGGGATGGGGTATAAACGCTTATGTTCATTTTGGTGATGACAGACTGGTAATAGGAATGTCTACGCAGATGTTCAAATTCACTGTTTTCTTGCATGTCGAGTTTGCATCCCCATCATAAAGCTCTTGGATCCTCCACGTCACCAGTTATTATCTAGGGAGGGACATGGCTTTGTATCCAGCTGACACAAACAGTGCTATACTAATTCCAGGCAATAGACAACTGCCTCCATCAGGAAGCGAGAAGCGTCTCCGTGGCAGATATACCCCATCCACTTCTCTTACCTCCCCAAATAAGAGATTAAGACAATTGTTTAAAAATTAAATTTACATAAAGTTAAATCTTCCTTCTTGCTACGTGCATTGGATCATTTGTATACTGCGTTGTCAGAGACTGCTGGTGAGATCCTGAGAGAAGACTCTGGCTTGCCCCTCTCTCCAGCACACTGAAAAGTCAGAGAGGGAAACAGGTTACTGGTTCCCTCCTCACCCCCAGCACATTCACCTGCAGCACCAGGAGAGCGGTGGCAAGGTCCCGGCCTTACCAAGCACAGAAGCTCATCAAGGGGAAGAGAGTTTTGGCAACATGAACTTCTGCATGTTAGATTTAGCTTTGAATAGTTGGCCAAGGGGAAACGGTTTTCCATGTTATATATAAAGCCGGTTGTAAAGCACACTGAACAGAATTAGTGGAGCTGTGAAAAGCTTGTGGGAGTGAAAATGGGAATTTTGGTCTCTTTTACACGTGGGCAAGGCTAATGAGAGGACTGATGGAAGAGTCCATTTCCAGAAGCTGGACTAGCTCAACCAGTGCTCAGGTAAGCCCCGGGTAATCAGGCAGGCTCAGGCAAGCTGGGGGTAGAGTGAAAACAGAGAAGACAAAACCCCTTTCCATAAGGGCAGCTGAATCTGAGGTTTAAGTCTACAAATAGTTTAAATCCCCAGGAAGAGCTTGCAAATGCCCAGCATAAATTCTCCATTCTTTGTCTATTGAAGCTTTTCCTACTATTCCTACCCCCTCCCATCCCAGATGAAGCCTCAAGTTCAGATATAAACCCAACTCACCAGCTGCAAAAACTTAAGAGAGATACTCACAATAAATCACCCCTCAGGAAAAAAAAAAAAAAAGTCTCTTGCCATTTCCTTTCTTATGGATTCTGAAAATCCCTAATGGGTGGTGAGTGGGATGTGGTCAGTGGTCAGCAGTGTCTCCTGCACATACACGCTTTCTGTGCAGTTCTCCAAGGAGAACAGCGGTTGTGTGCGTTTGATTTCCGAACGACGTTTTCATCCTTTTCTGCCTGCACCCAACCACAAAGAAAAACAACATCCTTGCTGCGCATTCTTTTCCCAACTCGAGAGCTGCTCTTCCATTTCTCCTCAGGACAGCTCATCTCCCACAAAGTGCTTCATCTCACAGCCTAGCAAGATAAGCTGGGATGCAAACGTCAGGACCTCCAGCCTTTTTTGGGGGACTGCCAGCCAAATTAGCGCTTGTGGGGACGCCCATCTATTTCTGTCTGCAAAGGGTTATACGCTGAAACCACTTCTGACAACCCACGTTAAACTGCAAAGAGGATGAGGGTGGGGATGGGTAGGGGGAGAAGCCCTTCCCAATGTATGGATCAAAGACAACAGTGATATCCTGTCATTGTTTGAAAGCACTAGAATTTTTGCCAGATTCTGTGTGGTTTTTAAACGAAATGACTGTACACTTTCTTTACAGTCTCAAGATTTCAGAAATTTAAGGAAGCATCAGAAATAATGAGAAGCGGATGACGCTGGTTACTGTGGTTCAGCCAATTGTCCAATTCTCCCCGTCTCTCAAAGTAAATAAAAATAGACAACTCTAGTGCCGGCAGTGAGGGGGAAATATCAACATCTTGCTTAGCCTTTCTGTTTCCTAAGAACAAATGTTCAATTAAAAGAAAAATAATTTCAAAACCAGAATCTCAACTGAGCTATTTGTTGCATTTAGTTCAGAATAACAGATTTTGACATGCTGGCTTCAGCTTCAAGACATTGAAAAGGTCTCCAAAGTAAAGATTTACGAGATTCATAATCCCATTTTAGAAACATCCCTCTGTTATGCCTTGTGGATCAGAATACTTCCTCTGGCACGCAACAGAGGAACAACAAGAGCCATGAGAGGGCCTCGACAGATGATACATTGAGAAGAACGTTAATCTTAAATTTTAAGACAATTAATTGTGCTTCCTTTTACTAAATCATATAAAAAGTAAGCCACAAATCAATATACACTAATTTAACTCATCATCCCACTGTTTTATACAGCCACAGAACTCAACGCTGACATTATCTATGCCTTTCTGAAATAGATGTGCCAGTACTCTAGGTTAAAAAAAAAAAAAAAAAAGTCTGAATGAACAATGTTACCACCGTAAAAATTTGCTCCTCTTGGACATTATACTGCAGAGACTATTGCATTCCTTTAAAATTATGACTAAGGCAAATTATCCTCATGCCACTCCAAAAAAGGCAGTATATTAAGCAGTTTCTTAGCCAGTCTTTTCTGAATTATTAATACTCAACAAGGCATGATAAACCACCACAAAAGTAACATTGCTGACAAGATCCAAGAATACACCGATTTCTTCTTAGTTACTCATCTTAGACATCCACAACTAAAGTTACAACATCAAAAGTCACCAGGGATATTGCGCGGTATGTCAGAAAACAAGGACAAGAGGAAATGGCCTCAAGCTGCGCCAGGGGAAGTTTAGGTTGGATATTAGGAAAAACGTCTTCACCGAAAGGGTGGTCAGGCACTGGCACAGGCTGCCCGGGGAAGTGGTTGAGTCCCCATCCCTGGAGGTATTTAAAGGACGGGCAGATGTGGTGCTCGAAGACATGGTTTAGTGGTGGACTTGGCAGTGATAGGTTAACGGTTGGACTTGATGATCTTAAGGGTCTTTTCCAACCTTAACGATTCTATGATTCTAAAATCTCATCAAATGTTTTTAACCTGTGGACATTAGGAGGGTATTCTGTCTGCTGATTTTTGCCACAAAAATGGCACGAATATGGGGTAGAATTCTCCTCCCTTCTGGACAAGGCGTTTTTTTGGGGGGTGGGGGGGTTGGTTTTGTTTGGTTTGGGTTTTTTTAAAGTTTTCATATACAATATGAGGAACAGGGAAGGTAAAGTCAGAAATGGGAAACTCTTGGGGAAAAAAAGGCAGTACTTTCTTGCTTGACCTAGATTGGACACTTGCTCTCCTCTCATAGTCCAAGACTGACATGTTTGTGCAACATAATTCGTCCTGGCAATCTTTGAGGACGCAAGAGCACAGACTGCCAGGTCCACTCTGTGAAGAACAATAGGATTTGAGAAAAATATGTTCTTCTGGTTTTGTTTCAGCTCTCCATTGCCAGCAGTAATGGCACACTGTATTCCTTGAAACAGCTGAATATCAGAAAGTCCCAATCACAGATGTCCACAGGGTTAATTTTGCATTCTCGAGGACTTAAGTTTAAAATGTATTAAACATTAATCGTTTGCAATGCTTTGAGCCATAGCGCTGACCTGACCCATTAAAACAGAGCAATCCCTATGGGTGAAAAGCGTGTAGTCTTTTTAACCTGACACTTCACACTTCAGCAGTAATGAGACTAAAACCCAAATGAAGTCATGTGTTGCTTTGACATGAGATAAACAGAGCTAACTCTGGTTTACTTGATGACCTCCCATAGTGTGGGAAGGCTCAGCCTGAAATTTTTCACATACATATCTAAGGCACTGAAGCTTTTGTGACATTTTTCATTGTACAGTATTTTATGCTCTCATTTGAGCCCTTTGATGATCCTCTCTGGGATTTTATTTTGCCTTAAATGGTTCTGCAAGTTCCTTTTTGAAACAAAGACTGCTGAACCCACTGTTGGTGCCATGTTTGTTTTCTTTCGTCATAATGAAGTATCAAGTAATTGATTCATAGTCATTCTTGTTACATAAAAACTTCAGCATGACCCTCGCTGGGAAAGATCTGGTTTCATTCCAGAGTATCTGATGCATCTGCACAATTAAAACGCCATCTATTTTGAACCATTTGAAAACAAGAGATAAGCTATGAGAAGAAAAGGAACCTGTGGAATGCAAAAAATACTAGCATCTCAATGTCTGCAAAGTTCTCATAGGGAAACAGTTAAAGCCAGTCTCCTATTCAAGCTAATTGCTGCCCAGATAACAATCTCACCCGTGCTGAATGGATGCAAAGCCCTTCTCATACCTGTGTATCAGTAGATGATTTCATAATCCAAAAAACACGAGGCATGAACTACGCATTGTTAGAGACATTTACAATGAACTCACTTGTAGCAGTGGGGCACACCGAGGCCAAGCGAGTCAGCGTCTGACAAAGGCTGGTTTGTTGTAAAGGAAAATATACATTTCTCCCTTCCTGCTTGCAAAGCAGGAAGACAACAGGGCATTAAATGCCACAGATGTTTTAACAAACATGAAGTTTTTACAATCATCACAGAAAGAAAAAAATAAAGAGAAGCCTTCAGTGACAACTTCCACTACAGTAACCACCCTAACATCCATGTTGACCTTCACAGGCGTGACAGAGGAAGCAAAACCCAGTATAAGCGAAGCCGGTTACCGTATTTCTGATCAATTAATGGAAAACTGCAAAGATTTTTAAAAAACAGTGCTTTTGAATGAAACAAGTAGGTGCATGTGGCATAGACAGAGTACATGCGAAACGCTTTCCATTGTATTTTTGTTTCTTTCAAATGAAGCAAACGAGGCAGACGCTCTGCTCTCCTCCTGGTACAGAGAGGAGTTTCAGGATGCTGAGCGGGTGATACCGGCTTCCCTGCACTGAACATCACACGTTTTCCCAGCGTGCAGGAAAACAGTACCAATCCCCCCTCCATTACTCCAGAATGTTTTATTCCTCACATGATGTTAGCTAAGCAGGCTTTGAATTGTCACTCACTCGGGCTTTACACCAGCAAGACAGACACAAACACATGAGGAAGGCAAAAACTTCGTTGTGAGAGAAACAAGATAAATCTTTCGGATGAATGAATGAATCTTCCCCCATTGTTCTGCAAAATGCTCCGAAGACAGAGCAGCCAGTTTCCCAACCCAAAGGCAAACAAGAATGGCTTCCAGGAGTTGAACAGGAAAGCCAGAAGAGGTATGAGCCAAGAACCACAGGTTCAAAGGGCAA
Organism: Platalea leucorodia; assembly: GCF_965183815.1. Lineage (NCBI taxonomy): Eukaryota > Metazoa > Chordata > Aves > Pelecaniformes > Threskiornithidae > Platalea > Platalea leucorodia. Next base: position 95,513,683 of record NC_138823.1, on the reverse strand, counting down.
GGCCCCTTACGTTTCTTAGGGGTGATTACATGATTTACATAAGGTCAGCAGTGAGCCAAGGTTCGAGCCACAATCCGAATTCAGATGTTTTTGGAAGCCTCATTTTTTGACACAGTTTAGAGTGTTTCATCTTATCAGAAGAGAGCCTGGGAGTCTGCCTTGACATTCCCAAATTAAAGAGTGCTCAACTAACCACATGCCCTGCAATTCCTCTTTTCCTCCTCCCTTCAAGGCTTTCAGGGACAAGTTTTTCCCAGGACCCTCAATCCCAGCCAGCAATAAACAAAGCAGGAGTGGTATCAATCTACTGCACCCTGGGAAAGCACAGAGTAACCAGCTGTGGAGGGAATCTGTCGCCCACATCATGTCCCTAAGCTTCCCCCGGCACCAGCCCAGTATTAGCACACTCAGGCTCTGCCATAAGCCCACCAGCTAGGCTCTTCATGCCAAAACGGGAAGACAGGTTCCTACAACAGCCACCCACAGCTGCAGCAGCACAGGGGGGCACCTCAACATCAGCATCTGGCATCAGCACTGAAAACGTGGCATGGAAGAAGTCGTCCTCCTCCTTCTGAAATGCCGTCTTTGCCTGTCCAAGCAAAGCCTATTTGCTATAGGTCCGCAGAGCAATGAGGATTCAGTCATGGGGAGTGTAAACTTTACCCATGTGCTGAGTGCTATTTGTATTTTTACAACCCTGATGTATTGAACATTGGAAAGACTTCTTTTTTTCCTTGGGACTGTTTTGGGTGGGAGGAGGAAAGAGTGCTTGCTCTTAGGAAAAAATCTGTAAGATATTTTTGATGTAAAAGACTCGCAAGCATTTAGTAAAATGGAAAGTTAGTCTTTTTTTGGGGGAAAAAAAATAACATTTGTAGTCTTCACAGCATCTATGCCAAAGCTAGACCTCTTCAGAAGTAAACTCAGTGTCCATCAGGCAAGAATTAGTAGTTTATAGGGAGAAGTAGGGCAGAGATTATTCATCACGACTATTGATTACTAAGCAGCTAGTACAATTCAGTGTTTACTAATAGTGTTTTTACAGGTCATGCCTGAGTATAGCAGTAGACAGGAGTGCCATCCCCAGTGCAGGGCCAGGACGCAGGAGGGGAGGTGTGATCACGGTGGCCTGCAGCATTCTCTCCTCCTCAGCCTGCAGAATATAATCTGCAAATTACGATAACAACTTTACCCCCCTGTTTAGTCTGCATTCTGCCCCAGGTCTGAAAAATTCCACCGCATCAGTGGAGAAGCCCCCTGGAAGGTGCTGTTAACCATCACTAGGAAGGGGAAAGTACAGCAGATGGCCTGAGGAGAGCACCACATGGGACATGAGGAGATACCATGCCAGAAGCCCAAAGACAAGATCCAATATTCTTGTCTCAAAATGCTCCACAGAACACACATAAACACACCAAAAGCCGCTTCAGCTCTCAGCTAGATCAAAAGCAAGACAAACTTTTTGGCACAATAAAAGAGAAAGCAAGCAAGGCTTTATCATATGATTCCAATCACAGACAAGAGGCCTTTCAGTCCTCCAGAGATTAGCTTGAATGAGCAGCGTAGGTTTGAGGTGGAATAACTCTCCATTTCTTAGGAAGTTAATCTGTCTAATTTTAGGAGGGGGTGGTGAGGGGGCTCTCCTCCTCAGGAGATAAGCAGCTTTTATAGTCTTGGAAATTCTTGCAGCTGCCAGGGGTATTAACAAGCCTCATACACACAGCATGATCTTCTCCCTTTTCAGTAAGAGCAAACATACAGCTGCTGGCAGCCCTCTTTACAGCCATATCCCGACAGGCAACGATTGGGTCATGCCACTGACAAACAGGTTCTCTCAAAATGCTTCCCAAAGCATTACCAGATTGTTTGCATTAGTTTACAGGAGACTTCCATTTGTGGTCTTTTTTTAATAGGAGGCAAGGAAAGTTTCAGCATTTCCCTCAAGCATAACTCTGACATGTTAATTGCTACTCAGAAAGCCTGCAATTAGCCAAGCCTAACATCATTGCTCTCCACGTCTATCACCGAAATCATCATTTCAGACCAATTAAAGAAGCCCCTCACCCACCTGATGAACTGGGTCGGGCTCCTTTGACACACAAAAACCTTTTGTGGTGGATACGATTACTTGAAGGACGATGCTGGCCCTTCCACCAGTTGGAACAAGGCTCTTTCTCAAACAGAAGTTTACTGACAGAGAAGATCTGCTTCCTGCCCTCGACAGAAAGAATATAAAAGTACTTCAGGACCATCTTCGAATGCCGTCCATCCCACTTTCTGACTGGCTATGCCTTACTACTCTGCTTATGAACAAAATCCTTCAGTTTGCACTAGCATCCGAAAGGCTACTCGCATTTGAACCTCCCCACATGATTTGTGTCTTGTCACGCTCATAATCATCTTTCATTTGCCAATGACCTCATATTTTGGCCACATCCTCATGATACCATCTCTGAACCACGGCGGTCAGAGACAGCAGCAACACGCAGGTCACTGAGGCCACCACCTTCCCGTGCCTCCTCTGAGCAAGACGGGCACCTCCTAACGTAACCCCATCCCCAGGTGCTGCTTCCCTGGTGTTTGTGTCACCATTTTCTTTCCCCAGGTGCATGACAGAGTGCTCCCAGGATGACCACCAGACAGAAAAGAGACCCTGTTAGCAATGTCCACTCGTATCAGAGGACTCAACGCATAGTCCAAACACAGCATCTGAACTTACTCGTTTTGGATACTCTCTGTAATTAGGCTATCGGCAGAATTTGTCCGTGACCTCTCTTTAGCTGCCTGAAGTAAACAAAGCCACCCCAAATGCTTTTGCCTCCTGCAAATTCTCAGCAGTATCTCTTAACCCAGATTAAGATAATCCCCTAACTAGACAGAGGTTTTCTGAAGCTGCTGTCAAAACATATAGGGATTATTTTCAGCGACATATTACCAGTCTGGAACTTGGTTGCCGTGTCTGCCACAGAGAAGAGAGTTTCCTGAACAAGCCACCTCCATAAATTCTGTTTGCACGTTGGAAACCACTCCAGGGAGGTGACTATCTGTAAGTTTTATTCCTTCATTACTGCTGGCATCATGCAGAGAAACTGCAGAAGGGAAGCGAGGCACGAAGTCTTACTATTTATTTTGGCTCTTCCGAAATATATGTAGTGTTTTACTCTAAATTGCCAGAACAACAGTAGCATAACAATAAACTTAACATATTCTGGCTTCATGCTGGATCTTTTCAGCCATTTCTTAAAACTACTGGAGAATATGTTAGAAAAATAAACATGTAGGCAACATGTGAATTGGCAAAATCCATTTGTATCCTGTCTCAGTATTTAACCATTGTAGATCACAGCATCAAAGCCCAAATTCTGCCCCCCTTTGCCACATGGGTAGTTGTACAGGTGCATTTGTAGGTGACATTTACTCCTAAAATGTTGATGAAGGGGAAAAAAATTTCCCTTCACCTGGATTTGCTTCCCCTTCAGAAGCACTCAGACCCAACCAGGCAAAAACTAACTCCAACAGTGTGAGTTCTCACAGGTATCTCTCTGTCAGGTTTCAACATATCAAAAACTGGTGACAAAGAGCTCAACTTAGGCCTAGCAACATAACGATAAAAAAATAAAACTTTTAAGGACTTAAGAAAATAAAAACAAAGTGTTCCATAGCAATTGCAACCTAGGTCTGAAAAGCACAGATGTCTGGCCATTTTGATGTAGGCAAAAGTAAGAAGGATGCCAAGGTGCAGCCGCAGTCAAGGTACCCACCTTCCCTCCACAAGTGGTGGCAGTCTGACCTATGAGAAAAAACGCTTCTAAAACAAGAGCCTGCTATGGTCAAGGCAAAGGAAAAATGACCCCAGTAACTACACCATCACTCTGGAAACCCAGGTTTGGCTGCTGTCCCACCAAGACAGTCGGGAAGAAACATGGCATGGCAGGCACAGGTACGGGAGAGCAGCGGGAGGAGCAGACCTTCCCACCTGCTCTGGGTGGTAACCAACAGGAGCAAGCCCAAACTCCTCCTCTTCTCCTCACACCACCTTCCTCGGTCAGGGGTGGCCAGATCCCCACCTGTCATGGGGGCGGGGGTGGCAAAACTCAGCAAAAAAAGCAAAACCAACAGTTTCATGGGGAAAGACATAAAGAGTCTTTAGCTAAAGGGTGACAAAAGAATTACTACTTAACTATATTTACTGTGACTTGAAGAAGTCTTTTTTTTTTTTCTCCTCCTTTGAAGCCTCATAAGCAGAAAGGAGAAAACCTCCTACAGGTTAGTGAAAGGCAGCATGCTTCTGTACAAAACGCAGCTGGTAGCCCACCAGGTGTTAGCCTGGGGGTATTTCTTTCCCTGAGCCTTGCAGCTGAACCGTGGGGGATGCTGTACCGAGGATGACTCCTTCAGTTCACTGGAGAAGCCCAAGCAGAAAATACCACTGTTTAATCACTCTCTTTCCTATAGACACACCTGCTTCCTCCTGTGACTAATCCCCTTTTCTGTTGCGGAAATATCTCGTTATGAATACAGCGTGGGCACAGAGAGGCAACTAACAGGCTACGGCACTTGCCACCCATCCATAAACACAGGTAGTAACGGGAAGCCCAGTGAGAACAAACACACCGATCTTCAGTGCCAGCATGATTAAGTACCAGCTGCAAAACACAGGGCCTAACCCAAAGGCCAACAAAACGAACGGAAGCTTTTCCTGCCAAAGATGCTGACGGCAGCCTTAGCAAGGGCTTCGTTACAAACACCTGGGCTGCCTCCCCACCAGCAGTGCTGCTCGCAAGCCCCACCGCCACCAAGGATGGGCACAGGAGCCCAGCATCACCTCAAGTCAAGCCACACGGGCTCAGTTTCTGGTTCTCTTAAATCTCACTCTATGCACAGGCTCATTGGGAGTTAGGGTAAGCAGAGCAAAGCAAAGGAGCACCCATCTGCCTGCAAGCTTGCGGCAGTCACAGAGAGCCTGGGACTGAAAACAGCTTTGTGACAAATCACTCCGCTTTCTAGCTTTCTGCTATACACAGAGGGAAGAGGCATTTTGCAGGATTATTTATGAGTGGGATTTTCAAGAGTGCCTGAAGCCTTTTCAAGGAGGTCCCTACGATCCCAGCTGACAGGGGAATTCATTAGTCCTCATCTGTTCATGTTCCACGTCAAATATCTTAAATCAAATCCTAACTTACTCATGGTCCAAGTCAAGATACTGACTTCAGCATACATGAAAGCACATGTGAACATGTCACACACAATGCAACATAAAGACAGAGGCTAAAAAAAGTTATACTCCAACTTGCTCTGCCTAATGAATGTGTGTATAAAAAGCTCTCTGACCAGACAGTCACGATGATAAAAAAAGATCACTTAACACGACAACAAAAAAAGCAGTCACAAAAGAAACGCCACAATTTTTGCCTTTGGTTTCTTTTAGTATTGTTAAAATGTGCTTACGCCGGTCTTTAAATATTTTTCTGATCTCCAATTACTGCCTGGAGGCATCTCTCTGAAGAAGTGTGTTCTTTCCTCCCTGTCTCCAGTAATATCCTATGTTAAAAAGTGGGTTTTTTTAAGAAGCCAAGACTGAATACAAGATTTAGTTCATATGTCCAGAGTCACAAGACACTTCTTCCTTTTCTTAACGACGGTAAGTTTGTTATGACACAGGTGTGCTGCTGAAATGGCGACATTTCCAGCAGTTTGCACAAAGATTTCTCCTTACTGGCACTGCTGCACCGAAATGTGCCCTGAACAAATGAACTGCCGTGGAAATATTTGTAACCATTCACGAGGGGGACAGTGACGGGAAGGGTAGTGGTTGTTCCCGGGCCAGGTTCTAGAAGAAATGTCAACATCTGGAAGCCATCTCAGATGGAGTCCTTCCTGCCAAACCCTGCAGAAAGCCTCCTGAATAGAGAGAGGGATGCAGCCACCATCTCCCCAGGTGGAGGAGAGAGGACACCAGCGGAACAGCACGGCGAAGCGTGTTTTGCTGCTGCCCATCCCCAATGTGCCTCGCAGGACAGCTAAGGAGGACCAGGCAGTGGTTCAACCCCTCCTGCTTTACAAGGCAATATGTTCATTCCTCCAACAGGGCTTGCTCCTGCCAGTGCCATGAGTTGCAACTTGCTCTTAATCAAAGGCAGAGGGAGGGCCAGTAGCAACCTGGGATCATCAACAGGTCAAGGCACATATTAAATGCCTGGTCAAGGATGCCCAGTGGGAGCGTTATTAATGCAGAGACTTTTATTAGTGCTCTGCCTGTGTTTCTTTGCAGACTGAGCTGATGACAGTTGAGGCTGCAGTATTTAGGTTCAAGACTCCAGCAGAGGCGTCTCCATTAGCTTTGCACTTTTCCAGGCTCTCACCAGGAGATCTTTCTACCATTGTAACCTTCATCTGAACATAGCTATATAAATCCAACTGTGAAAGAATACAAAGCGTACCAGCAAAACAACAAGTCTCACAGCTTAAAATACAGCTTTCACACTTTTGCTATGAATTTTGTTTTTTTAAATGTGAATCTGGAAGCAACAAAACCCACTGCGCTTTACCATTTCCCTCTTCTCATTCCCTTTTGGCTTTTAGGTAAAGCTATTTATTGCACTTAGTTTTAATTAGACTGTAAACTCTCCTAGACAAGGATTGATCCTTACGTAGAGTGCCTTGCACAACAGGAGAGGACCAATTCGGATCAAGGCTTCCAGATGTCACCATAACACAAACAAAACAGTATGTTCATAAATGTCAATGCTTGCCCTGGTACGGAGTAGCTCTTAAGGGGTAAAAGGTCATTTGTGTATGCACTTTCTTCCCATATTTATCCAGGAAAACTGCACTTCCACTTGTAAGCCCCATAAAAGCAAAGGTATTCCCTGAGAATTGCTTGAAGACTCAGGAGTGGCAAGATACACATTCATAATTTTACAGCTGTCAGCTGACGTTTTCCTAGCTAATTAGGACGCATACAACCAACATAAATCAAAGATACTAGAGCATACATCAAATTTTAATAAGCTTTTGGAATCAAACTGTTTGGAAATATAGCTTCCAAGTTCATATTTAATATACTATAATGTTTCCAAGAGGGAATAATATTTTCTGCTCTAATTCTATTATGTAAAAATATGTTTTCTCTGCCAATAAAACATATGGGACAGTTTTTCTGTTGTTAATAACTGAAGTCATGCAGTACAGATTTTCACATTTAGTATTCTGAAACTAAGCCCTTTTTGGTAAAAAAACTTGGCCAAAAATAATCCTAAACAGAAGTGAAATTAATTGCTTTCCCATCATCTTCTCTAAGGGTGAATTTACATATAGTATTTTTTTAATAGTCATTGAAACGCAACAATCACGGCGACAAATTTTCTTAGTGCAGATCTTCCACTGAAGTCGGTCAGTTACAACTCTGTAAGAGGAGGGGTTGCAGAAGGAGGCTCTCAGGAAGATGCATGGTTGTTCTGCTCAAGCTAAAGAGAACAGAGCAGTGCTCTCATTCAGTCGAGCCTAAATGCAAATTTTTGCTTCATCAGTCCGTGAATGCCTCAGTCCTCCAAAATGGTATTCATGTGCATGATTTTTCAAGTTGTATGAATTCCACCCAAACTTTAAGGAGTCTCCTCCAAGTACATAGGTTTAAGCATCAGCTTAAGGTTTTGTGGAATTCAAACCTAAATCAGAAGCAAGTAGGTTTGAAAGAGAAAGAGGAGCTCCTTATCTAAGCTAGCATCTGGGCAGGACTGGTAAGTTTACATGAATTGAAAAAAGAAATCAGACCTCTGATTTATTAGGAATAAAGGTGCCTCACTTTACGATATAAAAAAATCCCAACTCGTACTGCTTAATAAACCTGAACAAGTGGCTTTGTCCTGAAGAACATCTTTACAAATATGAAAGCCAAATACACCTCTCTAGCTTTATAATGGTTTTCATAGCACATTTCCTAATACTGCAAATGCCGTACTAGTGAAGAAATTACAGGAAAAACTTGCTGCATAGTTTCTTTGCTGTGGCCAAACTGCCTGTCACCACGCTAACTCTGAAGAGTTTACTTCAACAGCAGATAAGCTCTGAAACAAACCAAATGCTGTAGCTTTTGCCTGACAATAGAAGAAAAACAAAAAGAGTTCAAAGCTACTGCCAAATACACAAAGTATGGAAGTGAGTTAACTAGCAAGTACCATCCCTGTTTTTGGCCCTCCTGACTCAGCAGGCAAAGAAATTGCATTTTATTTTGCACGACACCATGCAATTCTGGCATGTTCAGCTTGAACACACTTGAATGCATGGGAGATGCAGATGACACTGAGAGTGATGCAGAAAGGGGAGTCCTAACAGAAGTGTTGCAGTTCAAATGCCAACAAAAAGCAAGGTGCAGAAGCAAAGAAAAACTAAACCAAGAGCTGGTCAAGACTACATGTATCTTCTGTAATGCATTTATCATGTCAAAGCAAGCTAATGATTTCTAAATATCTTGCTCAGCTACATAATGTACAATGCTTTGAAAACTGCTCAGATCTTGCTGATGTACAGAAAAGACCTAAAAGCATCGCCCTTCCAGAGCCGTTTGCCCTACAACACTGTATCCCCTGAATATTTGCTAAATATCTCAACTGCGTGACCCACAGCAAACGCAGATAACTGGTATCTGTGGTCAGAGAAAGCAGGTGCTACCTGATGTCCTCCATTTTCAGGACTTCTGAAATGGCCAGCATTGGTTTTATTTCTTTACCCGGAAAGTTAAGAAGTTGATGGTTTGACCCTCCCAGCTCCAACTAGACCCATCTATGGTTATTTCAGTCTGTTTATACGCTTCACTTTCAAGAACCAAGCTGAAAGATGTTTCAAATGTGAATTCACCACCATCCACTGTAAAACTTGGGGACCCCCAACCACTTGCAAAGCAGTAGGCTGCTCAACAAGTGGGAGAGGGAGCGGTCCATCTCTGACCCAGCCGTGTCAGGAAACTGGGCAACAGGCTCTCGTCCGTGGAGGAAAGGTGTGAGGATGTCTCTGCAGCAATTACCTACACATCCTTCTCTTCCATGGGCACTCCGACCCCAGACCAGAGGGTGGGTGCTGCCACATTCCTGCCTTGACCCTCCTAGCAGAGATCCCTGCAACCCTCTGGCTTCCCTGCTGCACAAGTCCACACGCACATTTGATAGCAGCCCAACCCAATCCACCCCACCCCACGCACATATTGCTCCCCTGGCCCTGGACAGGCAGGACCCCCAGCAGGGGTGCTGCCCTCCGGCCCCGCTGCTCCTCTGCCGCAAGCGACCTCCGCCACAGCCTCTGCTGAGGATCTCCAGAAGTAAGTTAAAAATGAAGACTAGCCTTCAGGCTCCCTGTCACTTCTCTCCAGGTCGTGGAGCTCCCTGCCAGCTTGCATAACATTTATTCTATTCAAATTTGATTTCTCAGTGCTTTTTCCTTCCATGCCAGTGCTGCTCCCGCTCCACGCGCTCTGTGAGAAGCCAGAGCGCGGTGGCCATCTATTAGAGGAAAATTGCAGCATCTTGCACTCAGTTTTGCAAGACCACACAGTTAATTTAACTCAGCGTGAGGGGCGACCATGGAGCCCTTCTACGAAAGAATCACACAAAAAGCAAAATTATTTTATCACTCATTTCTTTATCCAGCAAACCCTTTGGTTTGGCATTCAACCTTCCAGCTGCTGCTCTGAGGATCCACACTGAAAAAATTAACCTTATTTCTCAGAGTTGCAAAGTTGTCACAAGTAATTATCTGCCCAGCCCAGACTTGACAACGCGATGACGAAAGAGCTGACAGGCTATCCAAGTTAACAAAGCCGGACCTGACCCTCAACCAACCAATTCCCTGAGCATCCTCCGGTCCAGGCGGCATTTGAAACCTGCCGGTATAAAACTTGAAACCTCGTTTAGAAAAAAGGCAGTCCTGGGTTTATTGGCCTCACACAACAGAAGCAAACAGGGCTGCAACAACCCCTGAGCCCCCCAGCAGCATTCACTTGCCCTGCGCTCCTTCAAAGCAAGGAACTGCCATAAAGAAAATTTAAAAGGAAAAGCAGCAGATGGAGCATATTCATGATTTTACAAACAAGTTAAGAAACAAACAACTTTGTTAGAGAGCGGGTGGAGAAAGGATTCATCTTTGGACATCCTCCCCCCCCCCCCCCAACGATCCACAGAAATCTGTCTGCTGAAAGGGAATATGAATGGGAAAAAATCCGGCTCATGAGCCAAGGACTGAGTCGCAAATGCCTGGGGATTTTTGTCAGCTGGCCAAATAGGGCTCTCTGGCTTGTTTTCATTCTTCCTGCTTGCCATTACCTGCGATCGAAACATTTTATACTGGTACGGGACAAATCTCGGCACATCAGGGAACAGCGGGGGCTGACGGCAGCAGCAGGCAAGCAAGTGCACGCTCTCCACCGGGATGGCAGATAGGGAATGCCCCTCGATATTTTAATCCACAGAGCTCACTTAAGCACCAGAACTGGGGCGAAAGCTATTCGAATGGTGTGCCCTCGAGGCAAAGCGTGCCTCCTGCCGCCATAGAGGGGCCTCGGTGCAACCAACCCACGTCTCAAGCCCTTTTCCATCTTTTCCCCGGGTCGTTTTAGGAAAAGCTATAGGTATGTCAGGCTGCCCACCCGGGGCCGAGCCCACAGGCCCCTGCGCCCGGGCCCGCTGCAACCTGCTGAAGCGAGCCCCCTCGGCAGTAGCAGGTGCCGCCCGCGGGCCTGCTCCGGGGCCCCGTGCGAGGGCTTTCACCGAGGGAGCCCCTGCCAGGGTTGTGAGCAGTCAGCCTTCCTCAGGGACTTGATAAATAAAGGAAAAACAGACGAAAGAAGGGAAAAGCAGCTGTTTGGAAATGAACTGTAAAAACATCTGTAGCGCACCACTGACTGCCTCTGGCTGCGGCCGCGAGGGGTTTTAAAGGGCCACGATGTTGCAGCAGAGCAGCAGGACTTTGCAGCCACCCCGACTAGATGCACGCGGGGACCAAACAGCACCCCAGAGCAAATCAACCAGCCAACCAAAAACAGAGGAAAAGGGAGTTGTGCCACCACAGCGAGGGCTCTCCTTTTGGGGCCATGCAAAAGAGGGAAACGATAAATAAGGAATAGTCCTTAATAACACCGTACTGCACCTCTGACAGCCCCTCCCAGGTGATGCTCTTTTTGGTGAGCGGCATCGAGGGGAGGTTTAAAGAGGGCTTCACAATGTTTTAATTTACTGCTGGAAGGCCGTCGGCTGCACTACTGGAAGTGGTTAGTTCACACACAGACGAACTCCGTCACTGCCTGCACTTGACTAGCTGACAACATACCAAAGAAACATTAAAATCAATCTATTTGGCTTCGGTGCGTATCATTCCAACACAATTTTATGCATTTGCTTCAGACTTAGCGGGAGGGGGGGAAAAAAAAAGAAAAAGGAAGGTTCAAGGGTCTAAGTAGCTCAATTTATTTTTCAGTAACTAAGTTACCAGAGACTTGTAGGGAGATTGTATTTATTTTCTGAAGGAGGCTCCAAGTTGGCAGAGAGGTCCTTGGAAGTACATATTTCTTCACGTTCTCTTGATCTCAGTGTGTGGAGATTCACTTAACAGCTGTTTTATGTGCAAATGTTTTTTCAGGCATGTCCTCCCCAACCATAAACAGATTTTTAAAGGAAACCCTCTCAAAAGAAGAGACAACAAATCTCTGAGCCTCTTCTCACTCAGACCTGGAGATGAGATGTGAGCAAAGCCCGGAGGGGTCTTCACACCACAGAAGGTTTGGGTTTTTTCGGGTTGTTTTTTTGTTTGTTAGTTTGTTGTGGGGGTTTTTTTTGGGTTTTTTTGTGGGTTTTTTTGGTGTTTTTTTTTTTTTTTTTTTTTTTTAACTTATCAATACTGAAGTGGCCCTTCCAACAGAAAAAACAATGCTCTGCCCTCTGCACAGCTGTACTTCATTCCTTTTTTTTTTTTTACATATACATGCATTCATACGCCTTCGTATGTGCAATATCTATATTACGTCTACCTAAATTTAATCTCAAAATGACAAAAACAACGAGGTTTTTTGGCAATGCAGAAAGCAAGAGAGACAGTCATCTTCAAAAGCTGCAATGAAATCACATAACCATTTGGCTACCACACAAACTAGGCATATCCATAGGTGTGTATATGTGCATGTATGCATACAGAGAGGGATGAGGAATTCTGGAGGGGGTGGAGGCCATCACTTCCCACCATCTTCTGTGGCACAGATTTAATTGAGAACACTTGGAGTTACTGTTTATGAACCCATCACAGAACCAAGGTCCTACAAAAGCCACTTAAAGGTTCTACATCGTACTACTAAACCGTCTATGTTAGCTTCTTTGGGTTCATTAGAACAAGAGAGGATCTGTAGGCTGGGCTTCGAAACAAATGTGTAAATTGTGCCTCTAATGATAAACTGTCAAGAATTCCAGCAAGAAATAAAACATGCAAAACTGTTTTGAAGTACCAAAAGGAAAAAATAACAGGAAAAAAAATAAAACAAACCAAACCAAAAACAGCCGGAAAGACAAGCCATACTTTGAAGGGAACAACAGACAGCACCAAAAGAAGTACCTCTGAGGCTACCCGGAAAGCCAGGACAGCAGATCCTAGCTCTGAGAGGGGAGTCCCACATCCTACATCCTTTGGTGGCAGAGACAGTTTAGAGGTTGCTGTTTGCCTTTCTGCTTCCAGGATGCCATTCTAGACATCTCCTCATCCCCGATGGCTGTTGTTGGCCCCTCGTCATGCTGAGCAAAGCATCTGTGGAGCCAAGCTCCAGGTCAGATCTGCAAAACAATCTGGCTAATAAAACAGAGGGAATGGGGTCGAAAAATCAATATTAATGCTGATGCTGTGGTTTGCTGGTGTGGTGAATCCAGCTTTAAAACTCCTACTACCAAATCAAAAAAATGTGATAAAGAACCGAGATATGGTAAAAGTTTCCTCTGGTGGTTTAAGCTCACTCCGCTCTTTGCTACCTATTTGACTGTGTATTGGCAGGCTCCTGGTGAAGTCATCTGTCAGTCTGTGCCTCCCACAGGCAACATAAAACCAACATAAAAGCACTGAGGTAGCATTAAATCCCATGTCATCTGTTCACAGCTGATCCAGATCACATCCATGCTGCAGAGTGATCCGGTCCAAGGCAGGGACCTGGGGCAGGACCACGGATCCATGGCTGAGTCATTGCCTCACATGAATGAGTAGGCAGGACAGTTGACAAAGCACTGATGAAATCTGCTTCCTGCATTTAACAGTGCCATTACCTCTTCTGTCCCGAGCTGTCAGCCAGTAATTAGCATCTTGCAGGTTGTTTCCATTAGTAGATGAAATTGGAGCCAGGTATAGAGCTGGCAGAAAAACAGGATTTCCAGTTGTCAGGAAATTTTCATTTCTTTCGAGTATGGTTTTGGCCTAAATGGGATGTCCTTTTTCTGCAGCTGGGGACCATGGTTAAGATCCTCCAGTTATATCTCTGCTGGGACTGGGGACCCCAAAACTCCCAACACCTCCTGCCACTGGAGAGGGTGCCGCACGTGGACCTGTTTCTCCTGGACTCTGGATTCAGCAGCAGCTCAGAAGCCCAAGATATTTCAAGTGAAAAAATCTAGGCTCAGCTACTGCCATTTCCTCCTTGCTCTTGACAAGTATTTCCTCGAGCTAATACACCTGATTTACAGAGGATTTATCCATATGCAAAGTCCTGCTCCCCTAAATACAGTGGAGGGCTCTGCTGAGTTCTGCAAAGGGCCTTTTGCATTCCCCATTCCCCTTGTATCATCCGTGTTCGGAAGTAACAAATGGCCACAACAAAATTCAAGGTCTGAGATAAATTAGGTCAGAAGCACCTAGGAGAAGCACATGGAAGAAGCAAACCCTGCCTCTTGGAATCCCACTGGCCCAGACAGCAGAGAGGAACAATGTGCACTTGGCTGCAGATACCTCCCAGGTGAACCTGGGAGGGTGAGGGCGATTCGTATCACACTCACTTTTCCTGAAAGTCACTGTGAAAGGCATCTTTCCAAATTTTAGGTTATGAAAGAAAAAAAAAAAAAAAAAAAAAAATCTTTGAAGTGCTCCCACCCTAAGCGCTGCTGTTCTCAGTTACTAACCCTACAACGATTCAACCAGCCAAAAGATGTTTTTTCTTTTGCCGGTCTCCACTTGCCAGTTGTCAATGAGTAGTTGTGAACATCCCCAATCTGTTAGTTGGAATAATCCACTCCAGTGTTTTCTACAATTCATTTGCTGGGACGGTCAGCTGCAGACAGGCAGTTCACAGCAGCAGTTCACTGTCCGACCTACTGGCTTGTTTAGTGGATGCTAAATCTGCAGCTTCTTTTCATTCACATGTACAACCCTACTAAAACGTTGCGCTCTTATGCTTAGCATCAGCAACATGGACATTTTTGCAGGCTTCTGGATAGTGATGTTTCTTTCTCCTGTTTTAGTTTAATAGTTTTCCAATACAAACACTTCCTAATTCAAAATTCCCTTTTTACTATCCCATAGTCAGCCAACTTTTAACCCCTTCACCAACATCCCTGCCAATGTATTCACTTGTTTGCAGTCAACAACTATGAAGGAGGCACAAACACAGTTAAACAAATTTACTTTGCAAGAACAAGTATTCATGAAACGTTTTTTTTACTCTTTTACCCAACTCCATGTCCTTCCATTTCATTGCTGTCAACGTAATTAAAAGGCACTCCTATTAGTAATAGCTACCATCAACATGATTCAGATTTTCCAAGATAAATATTTAGAAACTAGGTCCCAGCAACACAAGCATCAGTATCTGTCTCTCGTGTAGGTAGACTCCCAATTATCCGCTCACTTGACCCCCTCCCCCCCCAACAAGTAAATTCTTGCAGGATCCAAAAAACACACAAAACCACAAAACCCACAGCATTACCCCCAAAACACAACGCACAGCGCGTGGACTGGGGCCAGTCAAAACAGCCCCATCGCAGGACTGCAGCTTGGCAAAAGCAGCAGGACCGCGCGGCACGGCCGGGGTCGGTGGCAGCGGGCAGGCAGAGCGCCCCCAACTCGCCCAGGGAAGCTCAGCTCCCCCGTCCACTCCGCATCCGCGGGTCAGCGATGTCCGCGGGTACCATTACAGTTTGTGCTGGCACTCGCGTCCTGAGTCTTTTCAGGACTTTCCAAGTCAGTTGTGAGATCTCCCTCCGGCCTTGACCAGAACTTGATATTAAAAAAATCCTGAACTGGGACTAGATACTTTTATTCAAAACAAAACGGTGAAACAGATGTTTGCACTTTTTTTTCACCGTAATTGTAGGTATGTCCAAATCAAACAATCCTGCCTCAAAAGGTTACCACTTGTATATGTTCTCATAACATAAAGCCCATATTAACAGTGGGTTTACTTTTTTTATAGGTCTGTAGTCTACCAGTTGGGTATACGCTCAAGGACCTTTAACAAACAGGTCTAGAACTGAAATAGCGGTTACTGGGACTTACATATTTCTCATAAGCATAACACACCTCGCCTGGTGCAAAATCTGTCCAGCTGACCAACACGAACGGGTTTCCTGCAGCCACAGTGCAGCTGATGCCCTTGTACCATCAATACTTCATCTCATTCCCAAGTCAAGGAATTCTATCATGAGCCTTATAATATGCCTGTATTTGTTTTCACATATTCAAAATCCTTGAGTCAGTCAATAAACTAAAGCCAACTCCTTTTTGTATTAAATTATATGTATATAATGGTATCTTTCTAAGCTTCTACGGGAAAACTCAGAAGAAAAAAAACCAAAAGCCAAGAACAACCATATTAAATATCATGTTCTTTTCAGCCAAGACAACCACCTGAGGAGTTTGATCTTTGTCGCTCATTTCTGCTCTAGAAATACACACAAAAGAAAGGCTGGCAATCCCACTCCCTGCAGTTTTCATGCAGGAAAAGGCTCATGGTGGTAAAATCACAAAAAGCTGTGGTTGTGTGCCCATCGCAGTCTGCTCACAAGCTCCTGTCCCGATGGCAGGCTGCTCTAAGGTAATGCCCGAGCGAAGCCTTCCAGGAAAGACCAGCAACAGGCGAGCAAGGGGCAATTTCCAATAAAGTCTCCCAGCGCTGCTCTATGACAAGCTGAAAAGCTGAAGGATCTGCCCTTGTTTCAATTGCTTAACCAAAAACCAGACGGTCACCGAAGGCTACTGCAGGGCTGAGGCCGATCCTTCGGTCTGCGACGTGACACTAAGCAAGTCATGCTTATTCACTCACGTGCCTCAGCTTAGCCCTGTGCAGAGCTAACAGCCACCTCTTGGGCCTTCGTGGTCTCCAGTGATCTGTAAAGTGCTTTGGAGAGAAGGTTGCGTACAGCCACAAATGATTAATCACCTCTGTTGAGCACTGAAATAGTTCACCATACAAACATATAAGACACAAGAGCTAAATCCTTCCCTCGGGTGCACTATGAATTCACTCAGGAGCTCATCCAGGACACAAGTAAACATCCTTTTAGGTGTAATCTCAAAGCTTACACAAGGTTGAAAACTGTAATTCTTCTCACTTGATGGTTACCTCTGTTCTTCAGCTTTTATAAATGTGACCCCTGCAGGCAAGAAGCCAAGAGGCAGGTAGCATTTCCCCACACGTTTCAACCATCGTATTGCTGATGAGCTACATGCTGCTTGCACCACGAACTGGAGAGCGCTAACCAAAGTCAGATTTGCGAGATCACAGAAGCAGCCTTAATGGACCAGTCCAAAGACTCAGCCCAGCATCTTGTCTCCAGGGGTGGCCAGTAAGAAATGTTTAGGGACAAACATATGGCAAGAGATGAGACAGAAGAATCTGTACCCCAGCACATAGTCTTCCAGCCATCAGAAGCTTAGCAGCTTCCTAGGAAATGAAGATCATCACGTTTATCAGTTAGCAATAGATATATTATCTCCATCCTTTTTTGAACCATTCATACCTCTGGCCTCCACACCATCCTTTGGCAATGGCTTCCATAATATAACACTCATGCACTCCAAAGGGTGGGGGTGGGGGAAGAAATTGCACTTATAAGACAAACTGAACATGGACTGATAATACGATATACACAGACTGTAAGCCAATCAAAAGTTGCTAAAACAATGAATGCATAAGAACAAAATTAATGACAAAAACACATGTTCTGAGATAAAATCTGAGAAAGACAGCAAAGGAATGTTTGAAGTACTGTGCAAGAAAGTTATGAAAAGGCAAGATCAACACTGTGAAAGAAATACTTATACATGACTGTATGAAAAGGACTGATTTTTCAATTATTTTTAATGGGAAGCAAAAAATTTGCTCCGAAGTATAGTGACCTGGTTATTTTCTTTGCACTCTACAAGCTAACCTTCAAAAGATGATACTTTTCCCCGCTAGTGTTTTTCACAGCGCATGAGATGCATGTTTTCTGCATAATTTGTCTGGACTAAACAGTTTAATATATGCCCGCTCTGTATCTTTTGGCTGGTTCTCTCATTATAATCCTATGCTTGCAAAAAAGAAGAGGACAACTGTCATGCAGAGATCCACTGACAAAAATGGATTCAAGAGACCAACTAGGTAGCTCCAATTGGTAAACTGAGCTCATAGCAAGAAAAACCCTTCAAAATGAAGTAAATGAAAAATGAGTATTTCCATATTTAAAATATTTTCTCCAAGAAAAAATGGCTGGGGGCTTTTAAAAAATGAAAGAAACTTTTACAAATATCCACAACATATGCCAATAAAAGGATGGAAAAAACAAATCTTTCTTAATGGAAAAGACACTCTAATTTTTTCATTTTCTTCCCCTTCCCTTTTTCATTTCCATTTCAATAGAGAAATGAATAATGTCCTTAAAAAGCCCAGACCATAACACTTTAGCTCTTTTGTTAAAAAAAGCTAAAACGTTAATTTTTCAAAAAAATTGACCAACAATAATGCTGTAATCCAGCAATGCAATTCAAGACAAGTCATACTTACACAATACCAAAATCTGTATTTACCAGAACTAATCAGAAAGACACCTCTCACCTCCGAAGGTGAGAAGTAGGAGGGTTACTTTCAAGCCAAATTGCATCTTCTCACTGCTGGTAGCTACTGCCAACTCAGACCCCAAAATCACTACCAGCTGGTGGCTCCCAGCACTTGCAGGAGAAGAAGGGGCAAGGAAAGGCCATGCCTGGCGCTCCCCCTCCATCAGGTATGCTGCAGAAGGGTTTGAAATAATTTTATACCCATGGCAGGGATGCTCAGGCTGGTGCTGGGAAGTGGAGGGGGCTAGGCTGGCACCCAACTCATCCCCCAAGGAGGACCAGCCAAGGACAGGGAAAAAGATGACCTGCAGCAGGAACCCTGGCACCCAGAGCCTTTCCCCTGCTTCTTTCAGGTGTGGTTGAGACTTAAGTTGCACCACTGAAAGTCAACGGCAGCAAAATTACAGCAACTTGCTTTGCAAACTTATCCGCTACCGCAAAACATTGCTCGTAGGGTAATTCAGCATCTCACAACTCTTAAGAACGCTCTTTCAATTTCTTTAATGCTACCATTTACCATCCCTTCCACAAAAAGCATTGGCATTTCTGCAGTGCTGTCCCAGCTACCGCCAGAAGCCCAGCAGCACCCTTGCACGCAGCCTTGAAACCCAGCCTGCTCACACAGCGTGCCGGTAAGCCACCTCGCTTGCTCCCGCACTCACTGGTCTGTGCAGGGATCCGTGCAGAAATGTTCTCACCTCCTGCTCGCCGACTCACCCATTTTACCAGCCCCATGTGTCTCTCCCCTCCATCCTTGACCAACGTGGGTGCCTGTCCCCAGCCTCTGGCCACTTTTTCCACCCCAGCCTGGCTTACCGCTGGCCTCTTCTCACCGCCACCGACCAGGGGCCTGATTTACCATCTGAATTCCTCACTGCCATGTATTTCAGAGGAGCCCATAAGCGTCTACGCTCACCCCGGCACCCACCGTCTCTCACCCACGAGGGCCAGCAGTTCACCAGTGCAAACCACAGGGTGTATGAAGCCAACCTAGAAGGCACATCATGAACGCTGGCTGGACTGCAGTGGAGGTTGCTGCTTTCTTCGGAGTGAAGAACAGGAAGCCCCAGAAATGAAGCCCTAAGAATGAAACCAGCGTTTATGTACTCAGCAAACAGGAGGCTTAAATGGTAAAACCCGAGACAGTCGGGGCGCGACGTGGCGCGCAGCCTCCCACACTCGTCCACAAAAATGTGACCATCTCAGAATTACTTGATCAAATTACGAGCCATTGCACAGCTGAATAGATAATGTTCCTCCACCGGGGCATGGACTGTCTTCAATTGCTGCAGAGAGCCTGCAGCAAAGAAACTCAGAGCTGAGACAAACATCAGCTTTACTGCAAGAAATGGGAACACGTTTTCCTTTTTGAGCTCCTTGGGAAACTTTTGCCCGTTGTTCACCGACCTAGTCTCAGTGATTTCACACTGTGGAGATCAAAATGACTATTCATAGAAGGAAAGCCAGAAAGTCCATCTAGCAGACGTGGGAGGAATGGGCTCCTTGCCTACGAGGAGCCCATAAGCTGCCCTGCAGAATCTACCACCAAATGTGAAGCCATCCCTACTCCCTCTGAAGATGCCCACAGCAAACGGTGCGAGCAGGAAATGGCAGGTTGCCTTTACCTCAGTGACTCCTGCGTGTCACGAACCCCACATGAACTCATGCCATCCCCCAAAAAAGCTGATTTTAAGGGAAAAGGTTCCTTTCCATCCATGTTTGGGCTTTGCACTGAAATATAGAGATTTGCCTGCTCTCCTGCTATTCAGTTGACTGGCCTGAGTTCCTACATCCATGCTCTCCGAAAAGCAGGGTGATTCTATATATTCTGCTGAGACCAATCGTCCATACAAGTCCATCATTTCACAACAAAATTGATAGCTCTGCTCTCCACCAAGTAAAGAGTTCAAAACATCCCTTAACTTCGTGATCAAATGTCCAAGTTCCAAACCCAGACATCACCAATGCTTCATTTTCTGTTTCAGTTTCACCAACCTAAAAATGATTTCCATGTACACATGCCTCCCAGGGACACAGGAGCAAGATCAGGTACAGAAGACTACTCTGCATATACACAAATAAATTTTGTCCGATTCTTACTTTTCCTTAAAGAGAAAAAAAAAATTTGTATCTCCAAATCTGATATGAAATACTATAAAATGCACGTTCCCACGTAATTGATACATAACACACTGTATTTCAAATAATTTGTTTAATGTGGGTAGCTGCATATTTATCTGTTAATCTCTGCGCATTTTGTTACTCTGTCCTCCACCCCTTTTGTTACGCCTATCATCCCGTCATGTCCTCTTAGCTGTCAAGGGCAGAGCTGCCTTCTCTGTTATGTATTGGTACAACGCCCAGCACAGACTTCTCGTTACAAACTCCAAGCCTCGCTATAAAAGAAATAGCAATTAAACCCACGAATAAATAGATAAATTTCTGAAGAGAAAGTACAATTTACATAATGACACAAATTTACAAAAATGCTGGTTTTGTGTCAGTTTTAGCACTGCTAACGCCAACTCCCTCGAGAACCTCCATATTTTATGGGGCTTTTTATGGTGCACTGGGACAGAAGTGAGAAGATGACAGCCTAAAGCCAGCTCTTAATCAAATGCAGATTTACCTATGGAGCACAGACTGATGATTAGCAAGTTACATCAGAAAACAGCTGGGGAACCAAAAATGAGTCTTGGTGCTAACTAAACCTCAGCTCACCTGAATTTAAAATAAAACCCTTGAAGAAAAGACTCTTTGGTTAGCCATCATTTTTTATTACCGGTATGTGGGACACTCCCTGCTACAAATTCCTGCTTCTCTGGGTGGAGACTGATCACTTCTGAGCCATTTCTTCACTGAGTCTGAACCACCCACATCTACCAGGAAAATTTATTGTGATGAATAGACCTATTAATACCAGCTTCACCCCACCCTATACTGCTTCAGAGTATGGAAACTCAATGGATGTATCTGGTTTTGGTTAATATGCCATGACTCTTAAGTTTTACAATGGGAAGGCGGAGGAAACACATTATGTATTTTACTGTAGTATTTTGGCACGTTCTCCATAAAATGGAAAATTCAACCTATTAGGGATCCAATTTGCAGTCTTTACTTACCAAACCTTACATCCTTCTTCGCCTTTTTTCACGAAAATTATTTTCTCCTTCGTTCCTTGCCTCCTTGCCAGGAGGAGCCAAGAGCGAGCCTTAGGTTCTCCCAAGCTCCTGGTAGAAATCACATCTAAGAGGACAAGGAGGGGACAACAGCACACAAGGTTTTCTATGGGAAAATCTTTCAGGCGCAGTTCTGAATGTGGCATGGACTTGCTCTCACCTCGCCTTTAAAAGCTTGCCCACAGCTAACAGCTATCGACTTCAGAAATTAAATGCTGATTTAAAAAGTGAGGTTATTGCAACCTGAGGAAAACCCTACACAGGTGTCACTCAGAGGAAGACACCCACACAAATGGCTTTGATTGCTGCGCGTTTTCCTGCAATTACAGATCTCAAATTATGGAGCAAAGGAAGTAAAAAGAAGCGACACGGGACAACCATGTTAACAACGGAGCCAAGTCCCAGCAGCGGGAGGGGGGAAGACACTGAACTGCTTTGGCTATGAGGCAAAGGGCGGGCCCACTAAACCTAAGACGAGAGAGAGAAAACGCAATAGGCTTTCAAAGCACAAACACCTTGTTTAAAGTCTGTTTCCTCAGGAAAACCAAAGAGTGAATTTCCTCCTCTGTGGGTCAGCTGAGGCTACTACAAGACAAGAGTCTATCACCACTGCTACCACTTCACCAACACTGCTTTTGGACAGGGATGCCCGAAGTGCAGGACCTTGGAGGGGCTCCGTATGGAAATCCTCTCAAAGCTACTCGTCTGTCTCCAAGCTGCTCAAAAATCTTAATTTTCTATGTTTGCCTGGCACTGCAAGAGATGCTTGAAAGCCACCTCCTCAGGGAACAGGGACTTCTGGGCAACACGTTCCTCATTCTCATCATCACTAGCATGACCGGGTCCCACCTCTCCCTCCCAGCAAAGCAACTACCTAACTGCTTCGGCAACTCTCGCTCCTCCAGGTAGGAAGCAGTGAACACCAAACGCGGGGAAGGGCAGGAGGAGTGAGCAATGCTCCATCCTACATTTCAGAGACCCCGGTGGGAGGAGAAGCAGCATTGCAATGCCTCCACTTTCTCTAGCTCATCTGATAGTGCCATTAGCACAACTGGCTCCTAGCCACCAAAGTGAGAAAAAGAGCAACTGGGTGCTTGTGAAGAATGATGAAATAAAACTTTAACGTCCGTATAAACAGAACAAAACATCTGGTGGGACAACTGCGGTCCAGCCACATGTATCGACAGCACCAGCGCTGCTCAGCACCGCTGCAGCAGGGAGAAGCCTTGAGATCAGGCTGGTTCCACTGCAGACCCTGTAAACAGTTTTGGGCCGCTTCTTGGCAGAGCTCTTCAACTTATTTTAGACTGCCGGCACTTGCCGGAGGGAACTATTGGGAGGCCCATAAAAATCAAGTTTCCTCTCCTAGTGTCAACTGATGAAGTAGTCTTCGCTTCCTGGCCTCAGTCATTGTATAGTGCTACCGCCTGCTGTTACAGAAAGTTGCTGTGTGACAGTAAGCAAGCTGACACCTAATTGTTAAATTCGACCAAGTGTTTTAATTAAGGGAAGAGTGTCTTTAAAATAAACTCTTCGAAGGCTTTGGCCCATGTTCAGGAAAGCACTTAAGTACAAGCCTTAGACTGTCCGTATTCAGGAAAGCACATGCTTAAGTGCTTTCCTGAATGCAGATATATTCCTGTCCTGGGCCTTAAAAGTGCACTAAATAATAAAATTTATTGCAATTTGACTTCACTGTTTTCTTGAAATATTTATTTAGCTGCTTCTTTATTAAGAGTAGAGTTACTTAAATTTTGTATGTATTTAACAACCCTTACTGCTCGCTGATTGCATTCCAAGAGACAAAGTCTGTTAATGCTGTTTCAGTGAAACTCTAGAGTTTTTTCCCCATTATCATGAAACTGTCTCATTTTCTTGAAAAATATCCCAGTTAAACCAGTTACCCTGCTACAGGGTACCTCCTGGCCGCATACCACTTGAAGTAATTTTGCATGGAGTTGAAGATCTTTTGAGTTCATTCTTAGTTGTACTTAACAAGTATATAAAGTCAAACTGTATCTAAACTGAAACTCGCATCTGGGGCCTTCACCGAACACTGATGTTCAGCCAGTGCTTCTCTGCATATATTAATATGCACGTCATTATACCAGTATAGACGTCACGAGTCAGATCAAAAAGCCAAATTTCAACAAAAGCGGATCCTTCCCCCCACAGCCAATACACAGTACCTGTGTTTTACATCTCTCACAAGCTACCTCCAACACCTTCTCGCTGTAAATTTTACATTTTCCTAAGAGAAAGCTGACGGTGTCGAGCAGGAGGGGAAGAGAGCGTGAGCACAGTACGCACACATCCATGTGAAAAACCAGGAGAGGAGCTGGGGTGTGCTTTGTCCTACTTAACCACTGCTCCTGCAGCTCCTGAAATGGGAACCTGAAATTTGGGAAATGAGGCCAGAGGTGTCCAATTTATCAGTACTGCCAGAGCGCAATGAAGTGGGATGCGGTCATGGTTTTTCCCGTGCTCGCTTGGCCCATAGTTATACTGTATTAGTCCCGTGTTTCATGACTTACGTCGATGGCCTGAGCCTTTTTTTCCATCGTCCTGTGAAGCATCAGAGATTGACCCCAGCTAGAGAAAGAGCCTCGGCGCCTCTCATGGGGCAAGAGCCTGCAGGGTCCCAATTACTGAGTTACTGACAATCTCTCACATGCAAAGATGACACTGCAAAGGCCAAGACCAGCAAGGAAATTTTCCTCAAATCAAAGCAGCAGGGAGAGTTTGCGTGTTAGGTGTTTTCTCTTTCCTCTGTAACACTGAGGACAGTCCACGTCCCACCTGGGAGCATCACCTAACAGCTGTTGCACTGCTGTGAGGACCCAAGACATCAGTGACACCGCTGATATCTCCTGCTCCCAGGCGCATCTCCGGCCAGCAGCTTACAGATGTAGGTACTAGTCTTTTACTTCTTTGCTCTTAATTTTTTTCCAGGGCAGCTAGCAGGAGCCCTGTGACCTGTCAGACATGAGGGAAAACTGGGCAGACAAAAAGCCTACAGCTTCGTTGCCTGTGATGGCTCTGAGGGTCCTTGCTAGTCCCAGCGTCAATTTACCTTTCTTGCTCAGATTTGGGCTTTTTGCATACACCACAACTGCTAATGAAAGTACCAACTGTTATACCTTAGCTTACTACCTCTGCACTCCAAGCACACACAGAAATGCCAAAGCAATGGAAAAACAGGACATTTAAGTGTATTCACAAAATCTGCACAATATCCCAAAAAAGTTTTCAAAGGCTGGGAAAAAATCTGCAAGCTGAATTGTCCTCTGGCTACATAGAGAAGCAGGTGAAAATATAGGTGTCCCAACTGTGACCAGCAGCTATGTAATTAAAGGGACACCACAAGACAACAGGCACTTAATTTGTTCAGGTGGCACGGTTAACAAAATAAACTCAGGGAACGAATGCAGCACAAGCAGAATGACTTAAAAATGAAGAAAAAGCTGGTCAAGATGAATCATGCGCCTCAGTCAAATAAAGGAAAGTCTGCCTGCTTTAAACTCGATTGTAATTGGTTTCTCCTCACCTTCCAAAAATGTATTTAAAAAGAAAAACAGTGTTTATGGCGCAAGCTAAACCACAACCATTTTATTCATCTGTTGTTTCAGTTTTTCCTTAAGGCTTGCGCTCAAAGACAACCCAGAGCAGCCTACTCTCAGCAGCCTTTTAACACATACCGCATTTAACGAGAAAGAATAAAGAACATTACGATCAGGTTTCCCAGAAGAGGACATTGCAAGAAAACCAGAACAGCATCATGTCCTCAGACTTCCCGGCTCACTCCTCACTCCGGCAGCTGCCCAGGGAGCTTGATGGGATGCCACCCACGGATGCTCGTGGGACCTCATGGGCAAAAAGGCTTTTAAGATGGAGAGTATGCTTGTTTTCTCAGCTCCGTTGGCTGGTCTAATAAAGATGGCAAACCTCTTGCCCCTGTGAGCCTTGCCTCTTCCACGCAGCTCCATTCTCAAAGCAATGCGGCACTGTTACTAATGTTTACACAGGTCTGAATCATGCAAACTAGGAAAGATGGAATAAGAGGTAAAATAATCAAGAGCTGCATCAGCAAGAGCTGTGGTTTCATCCAGCTGAAAACATTATTTTTAGAAAACTACAATCTCTGAGGCACCATCCTTCAAATTCATTTGCCTGCACAGACGAGAGCCAGAACCCATGCACGTACCCCTCTCTCTGGTCCAGTTCATTCCTCCTGCCCCCAGTGTCCCTCCTCTCCTCCATGCCCATGAAGTCAGGCGTGCGCAGCCAGCCCAAGTGATCAGCTGGACGTGACCCACCCACGACCAACTGCGGCATCTGCTCCACACTGGTGGGGTCTTCCAAATTTTGCTTGTGATTGTATCTGACATTGTAATGGTTTTTTTTCAGGGGTTTTCCCCAGTTGTCCTTCACATTAACTTCAGCCTCAGATAACCAAGGCAGCTTTCACAGTCCATCTGCCTCAAAAAGCACTGCTATTTTTTTTCTCCTCAAGTACAGCTTTGGTTTATTCAACCAGAAAGAGCCGAAGTAGCAACATGCACCCTTCGTGCCACACATAGTGACAGGCAAATACTCTGCAACCCAGCCAAAGATGGTTTGAATTGGTGGATAATTGACTTAAAACCTTGAACTGAAATCTAGGTTGGCAGATCTATTCTGCTGAGGATGCCCCTCTTCCTCTGCCATTCTTCTTTGCATCCCAGTCAGCCCGAACGCACCCACGTGCTCGGGGGAGCCCTACCTGCAGCAGAAGACAAGGCAAAAGCAATGGACTACTCTGCTACAGCGGCTCTGACACCGAGCGCGTGGCAGGTAGAGACAGGACAGCAATAAGGTGAATCCCACCAGAAGACTGGCAGAACACTGGCAAGGTTTTTTTGGATTCAGGAACAAGCTCTTGTCTCCATGAATTCCTGAAGTGACTCTTCTCTCCTCATCTTTGGGAGCTGATACTGACCTCAGGTAACTTCCCACAGGCAGGAGGGCGGTGGGACAAGAGAACGCGTGACGTGGAGACAAGCCGCGAATCCCAGGCAGGAGAGCAAGCATCTCCTTCCAGGCTGTTACAACCTGGGCTCAGTAGACAATCCCTAACCTCCAGTTTGGTTTTGTTTGTACTTGCTAAGCGCAGGTTTTGCTGTCCTTACTCCTCAAATAGCATCAGTGAAATCTACAGGACTCTCTGCAGACTACAGCCTTTTCTCTAGGTAACTGCTGCCTCTGGCACGAGGCTGTACTTTTCAGCAGGAGAAACACATCAGAAAGCCACTGTTTGACATCAAAGCCTTCAAGATTTCTTAATAGTCCTTCATATTCTTCTGTAGCTTTGTAGAATTTAAGAAAAGTTTGCTAATTTAAAAATAATGTGTTTGTTTAATTGTGACATCTCTCTCTCTTTTTTTAATTGCTGAGAGGACCTGCAGTACAAATCCAAGTTTTCTTCCACCTCAAGACTGGTACAGTCCAAAGCCAAGAATACATATGATGCTAGCTGGAAAATAAAGTGCCCTTGATTCCTAACTTTATTTTGGACAGTCCACTCCAAGTTATTAAAAGCCAAATTCAGTAGTGAGAAAATATATATAGCCTCAGCTGTTTTGTGTGGGTTTAAAGTAGTATTTGCTTTATGAGTAAGAGATTCAATAATGCATATATTTACATAAAAATAGTTTTGACATTTAAGTTAACTTCTTGCCAAGCTGGTGCAAAAATGGAAATGTAAAAAGCATAAGCACAGAAATAAGCCCCTATGCTGTAAGTCTGCTATTTACAGGTAATTTTTTTTTCTTGGCAATAAGACCTGAACAGTATGTTTTATAGCACTAGACCTAGCCACTCTGAGTCAATTTAGTGTTTATGGAAAGTGCCAGACTGACAGTTCAAGAATTAAACTCTCCATGCCAGTGTATAGTTGAGTAGGGGTAGCGGCAAGGAGAGTTTCCAGAACCCGGGCCACTGATGAGCCCCGGTTGTGTTCTGCAGACACAACAAAATTCATGATAGTGCAGTCCAGTACAGAGCAACGCGAATGCCCAATTATTTCTCAAGCCCCAAGAGGCTTCTGAAGTGGGTGGCACCACCACATGCCACGGGAGAGCGTGGAGTGCCCCAGATGGCTATGAAATGTCCAAAACTTTCAAACCGGAGCTGTTCAAAAGAAAAGGTCTATCTCATAGAAGATTTTAATATCACAAAGCAGATGTAGATTTGCAGAAGATAACCTGCCACTCTTGGGACTTCTAGGCAGCTTGTCAAGGCCTCTGGGACAGGACGAGTGGTGGAGAGCCAGGAACTCACAGAGACCTGCCTTGCAAACTGCAAAGCCCGAAGCAAACCGTGGAGGAGCCAGAACTTCTGTCTCAGCTTCACAACCTCCCAGCAACATGCACGCAACCAAGCTGGCCAAAGACTAGGCAAATTGCCTGACAAAAGGCCTTCACAGGTACCACCACAGCTTTGTCAAAAGCGAACCCTCCCATGGAGCATCTAGACCTTGTTAACTCAGCCATCCTCAACACGTAATATATGTACGAGTGTGTTGCACTGGAGGATTCCCTAACAACTCCTCCGATGATGAATCATACTTGGTGACGTATATTCCATCACATCCACTCTCCACTACTTTCCACATGAACTATCTAGCTCCTTTAGCCTTCTCTTTTCTCAAAGCCAAGGAGGAAAAAGAAATCTCTAGTGCTTGGTTAGGACAGGTGATGCACAATACGACATCAGGTGCATTACTTAATTGCATTGTGGCATGCCATAGGAGCCCTACTCTGCTAGATCTGGGGATGACCATGCAGCAGTCACTGAATACTCGATGCGATGGACAGAGGAGGCTGGAAGCGGTCTTTTCTACTACAGTAACCAAGACCGTTCTTTACTTCTTTTTTTCCCCAGAGCAATTAGTCAGCCCAGGGATGTCAAAATACGTAACTGGGCCACAAGACAAATTACAGTGTAAGTGCTGCTGCTTTGCCAATGACCTAGCAGGCTTGGCCCTGAGGTTTCTCATGTTTGACGCCTCATGTCCCTTGTTCAGTATTGCAGTACTTCTAAAGACATTTAATAAAGATGAAATGACAGGCAACCCTACCTGCATGGATCCTTCTTATAAATATAAACAAATAACAGCAAAGCCCGGATGACCAAACCGATGACATAATGGTATGAAAAAGAGAAATATAAAATACATACATATACATTCATTAAGCCTTTGGTCACCGATTCAGACCTTTTTGCAAAAGTTCACAACAACTGGCTCATCAGTACTTAATACTCTGACTGTCTCAGCTGAATGGTCTGGCAATTAAAAAGCCATCTTTACATTCTAGTTACCCTACGGCATCATAAATAGATGAAAATATATAAACAGAAACAATTAATCAGAGCTGAAGATAGTCTTGATCCTTAGTGCAGCCTCATACGTTACATATTTTTTCTGCCGTGATCTCACTAGCAATGCATCACTGTTTTTAACCACTCTGAGCACTGATTCTACACTCAGCAGCTGTGTTTGTTTACAGGGCTAGAAATTAGCACAGGACAAATGGACTTCATCCAACTGAAATTTTTTTTGGCATTTTCCACTACACTTCACAATATATTGGTCCTCATAGTCCAATTATGTATTTGCCACTGATGCTGGCCAAGGAGAGTGCATAAGCAAAGATGATGCTCGCTAATACTGCATGGGGATGCTTTTTATTGCTCCAAATGCAGGCTCCCTAATTACTAAGCACCGTTCAGACACTTGTAGCCAGGAAAGTCCACTACTGTATTGTCCATACTTTTCTCACTAGGAACGTAAAGAATGTCATCATAATCCATCCTGTGCTTTGCACTCTGCCAGTTCAGTAAGAGCAATGAAATGCAATGATATTTTCTACTTAAAGGGACCTGCCAGTACCCTTCACACTTGTAACCAAGCTCTCAAAGCCAATTCCAAAAGACTGTAAACCAAACAAGTCAGCCCTAAAATCGTTTTCTATTTCCATATGCTTTTTCACAGACAGTTATTTAAAAACAAAAGAGCAGCCCTATGCCCCTACGCACTTTTCATCTCCTTGACCATTTCCCTAGCACAGAGTTGGGGGGTGCTTTGTTTTTCCCCATCCCATTTCAGAATAAACAAAGAGGAGTTACTGATTTCACCAGGACATGGCAGCGACTCCTGCCCTAGTTCTCACACACCTGAGGTAAATATAATTTTAAAAGTTTGCCCTAATTATTCAGAATATTTTTGTAAGCGACCCCTGTTTATGCTAGAATTCACACAACGGATAAACACAGCATGCATTAAGTTGTCATTTAGAGACTGTTTACGTCTTCCACGCTGCTAAAAATACGCCAGTTCCATCTTGTAAACCATATTATACAGAAACTACCAGTCTCCTGGGCTGCTACCGAATCCCAGCGCTCAAACAATTTCTCCATGCAAATATCCTCAACTGTCTGTTAATTCACTAGTAAACTCTCAACAGGCACCTCTCGGAACAAAACAAGGTTAAAAGCACTATGCCACTTCTTGAAATATATGTTTTCTTGGGGACCACAAAAGCCCATTTCCAGGAAAATCTGCAGAGCACTGCGTTTCTGAGGGACTGCTGCTCACTGTTTTTAACTTTGTTTCGTGCAACAAAGTCCGTATTTCTCCAATCATTTCAAATAATAGCGGCGATGATGTTCTGACATCACAAGACACATGAAGAACCCTGTCAAAGTAATGTATTGCACTTTGCCGTGTAATTATGTTGGAGCAGAGTGTTGGAAAACTTAGTATAATCATTAGCGAGCACTGAATGTTTTGATTGTCAGACAGGTTGTATATGATGCAAATATATGACTCAGAAATGATTTCACATAAACATTTTGGTAACAGTAATCTGACTCATAACCTCCAACATAGAAAATAACAAGCTGCACAAAACATCTGCGTGCTCCCAGCAACCCCAGCTCGTAGCAACCTTCGCAAGTCTCGCAGCGCAGAGAAACCAGGGGGTCCCCTCCCCAAGGACCTGAAGCCAAGAGGTGCTGAAATCCACCTTCCCAGAAAGAGTCAAATCAGGAGTAAAAAAGGCAGTCGTTCCCATCAGGGATCCCTGCAGGACAGCTATGATAGTTTACACCGTCTGATAGTCTGCCCAGTGGGCATTGCTTGGTTTAGGTGCACATTTAGGAGGGATAAAGCAGGAGGAAAGGTTTGCTGTTATTCCACCCCGAAGCTTCGCCGTGTGAAGTATGACACAATGCACAATTCATCTTCTATTTATTTTCTCATTCATTAGGAGATGGACAGCTTCTTTCACGGCCCCTTTCTGAAGACAAATGTGCAGTCTTGAGTGACAAGGAGGATTTACCGTCTGTTATTTCAGAGGAGGTTTGCCATGTTTATTCTGGAAAGTGCCATGAATTAATGAACTATCTCTTCAAGCCTCAGTGAGCCCGAGCTGCCAGCTCTCTGGCTGCCAGAAGCAACAGACTGTTTTGGGACCCCATAATTTTTTTTTTACTGAGACTAGTGATAGCAAAAGTATCAGGCGGACCCAATCCCAATAGCTCCTGAAACATAAAGGAGTCATTATACTGACTTTCAGCCGTTACACTGTATTTTTATTCAGAGTTTCTCAACAAAACTGTCGGTTAACTTAACTCAGCAGAACATCTGCTATTAGCTTCCCTGCAGCATGGACATCACCAAAAGACATTACCATGCTGCAGCATGGAAATTACCATTACCACGGAGGTTACCAAAACTCAACCAAACCTCTACTAGGCTCTCCAATAGTTTCAAGTGAAAAATGTGCTAGCCTCTGACTGCTTTGTTTTTCCCATTCAGCTCTTCATGGATGCTAGCTTATGCCCATGTACGAGAGTTGCGCTTCAACACACACATAAAACCAGGGCCTGCCCACACGCTCGTGCTACCACCCACTGCACCCAGGTGTCTCCTAGGCCGTTCGGTCAGAGACCCAAAAGGAAGAGCTGCTCTCTTGCAAAAGCCATCACTTAGGGCAAACAGTAGATATCATACACAAATGGATGTCTCGTGAATATCTGTGTTCAGGGAGCACCCACGGAGATCGGAGGTGTTACCGATGTTGAGCTGTTTGCAAGCATGTCTGAGGTGCTGTGTCCCTAACGGAGTGTGGTTGCAGAAGACACAGACTGTGCAACACCAGTAAGCAAGGTTCATAAGCAGGAAGGACTAAAGCTTAAGTCAAGTGAGAACTTGTGGTCTCCAGCTGACCGATGCTGCGACCTGAAGAAGGATGGGTTTCACCAAGTAAGACCCTACTGTTCCACCGACTCCATGAGCCACTTAGGCACCTGCCAGGACAGTAACATGGTGTGCGTTTTCGCGGTTAAATCGCAGGAGTGGAAGCAAGAATTTCAGGGACCTCATCACAGCCCCCATCCAGTCGTGACCTCCGAGCCTCAGCTTAGCCATTTGGAAAATGAGTATAGTAGCAATTTATGTTCGTCAGAGCACACTGTGATACTTCAACGCTTATGAAGTGTTTTGAGGTCCCGGATAACAGACAGAGCAGTATCCTTACGTCGTCTAGTAAGTAATGAGCATTACACGTCCTGCAGAATGGAATATTTTCGGACAGGACGGCTGCTACAATCATTAAAGTGTAAAAACTATCACATGCAAGAGACAAGACACAGACATCTCAAAGTGAAAATCTCTCTTGTAGTGTATTAAACAAACGTATTTTCTCTCCAGCTATCTTCCATAGCACAGTAAGTTGGAACTTCCTTAAATATGAGAACTTTTTTTTACATCTCCCTTTTTTCTTCACTCCCTTCCCCCTCTGCCTTTTTTTCTTTGTGTGTTAAAAAAAAAAAAAAAAAAAAAAAAAAAAATTGAAAGGGCAAGCCAAGAGATTCACAATCACCAAAGCCTGCAGAACATACAGTGATTTTGGCAGGACATGCATGTTTATCCTTTTCATATGCTGTTTAAATTATTTTTATAAACAAGTCATTATCTTGCATAGCCACCGCTCGGTCCCTTTCATGTTGAAGACGTTTGATGTTACAATAATTAAGCAAAAGGGTCTGCATGCTTGAAATGTGGTCTCGGGATGATGGTTTGTGGGCAAGAGAGGCTGCTGCTTTTCTAAAATGAAGGGTTTCTTCCCCAAGCTTCGGCATTCAAGTCGAGCACCTGGATTCTGTACTTGCAGATCAAATCTTTGTCTGGATATTCAAATACCAATTTCGTACCAGGCTTAAATTTTAGAACTATGCTACTACTATTTTGCACCAAAATTGTGCACAGCTTAGATGCGCACTGTGGTGAGAAAAGCAGATTTAATAACCAGGACCACTGTCAAATTGATCCCATCAGTTCATCATAAAGTTGATACCTAAAAATAAGCACGCTTCTTCTCTCACTTATGTATGTAACTGGGATTCAGGATTTTCTGCTTCTTTTGATATTTTAAAAGCCTGGCTTTGTATCTCTCCTCTCAGCATCTCCCTTGTTGACCACTAGAGAGATGCCCGAGATAGTTTTGATCCCTAATGTTCCACATGCCGGCAAGGACTGGGTGCACGATGGCTCCTGCACGCGACCCCTCTGCCGAACAGGACCCCGTGTCTGACCCTGCCATAAGGCAAGAAAGGTGAGAAGGAGGCTCACGGAGAAGCCTCTCACTGCTTGCAAGCAAATGTGTTGAGGAACCTGGCTTGGCATCATGATGAAGACACAGGTATATTAAAAGCTTATAAGGCCTCTTTCCGCACCAAGAAGTCTGTTTATCACAGCTGAGCTGGACCATACCACCAGCGCGGGCATAAGAGAAGAAACGTGAATGGGAAACCCATGGTAAGTGACAGAGAAAACGCTTCCTCCTTTTTTCCTGCAGAGCACCTGGCAATTAAAGACTGCCGCTTCAACCTCTGCTCATCTGGATTCGGCCAAAGGGAGCTTGCCCCTCTGTGACGCCTGGAATTAAAGCTCTAACCGCATCTCTATTCCCCAATACAGAGCCTTACTCCAGACACATTTAACATGGTTTGAAAAATACGGAAGTTAGGCTGCAGTAAGTGTTCATGTCCGAAAAACTTTTATTACAGAGTTTACAAAGCCAGCGGCAGTCAAGTCTTTTGCACCTTGTACATGCTTGTTACCGTTCAACATTTTTTCCAACTCATTTGGACAATCTTATTCCTTGTAGGAGGACGGGATTGACTGCTTACAGCATTACTCTCCCGTATTTCTCTCTTAAATAGTCTGGAAAGCCCAGGAGACAGAAGGATGCAAGAAGGCACCTCCGTTTCACACCAAAACTACAGACCCTTTCCTCCCTCCAACACCTCTTGGCTTACGGGTGCGACTATCACAACCTGCCCACAAGCTCTAATCGGTTCTCATTTTTTAAATGCTCCTTGTTGCCTGGTGTGGAGCTAAACGCCTGTGCTTCAATAGACATTATGTCACCCCTTAGCCCTTGTACAAACAGAGTGTCTAATACCTTGACCCGTATGCGCCATTCGAACGCAATGCGGTAAGTGACAAGATAAGAATACGGCATCTGCGCCTGCATACAGCAGTACACCTCACCATGAACACTTGTGTGCATGCTTTAACTACAGCATATTTTACAGCCTGCATTTGATAAAAGAAATTGCGGCTCTCCATTTGCCACTGGTAAGATTTCAGTTTGATCAAATACATCTTATTTACAAGGGGGCTTCAAATAGCCGATTCATACATCTTTCATACTGCAAACGACCACTAAAATACATGGAATAACACATCTTTGGAATACCGTTTGAAAAACACTTTCTCATTTATTATCGGGAAATTTGACTTCTTCGGAACAAGTGTTAACACTGTCTCAATTAATTTGTAAAGCTATTCAAGCCATGAAGTACATCTGCATGCTGAGTATATTTCAAATACTGTGCTTCTGTTTTCATTTTCAAAATGTTTTTATTTATACACTAATATTTGACCTATGAATATTCCAAGTTTATATGGAGCCAGCTGTTCTAAATTCTGGTTATACTAAGCATTCATGCAAAACATCAGGTGATATCACTGGATATTTTTAAGGGGAAAGTTCATAGGGAAGCAGTTATGTATTCTTGCGATTACACCACATTGGATCAAAACAGTCATGTCTAGCTCTCTGAAAATACAGCTACTGTTTTAGTTAGCAGAACACTTCGGCTCTGTCTACATTATCCTTTTTTGCCAAAAATTCCCACTGTTGCTACCACTGATTCAATTCTGTCATTGTGCTATGATGAACACTGCAACGTAAAATAAAAAGAGCAGCAGGCAGTGCTGTCAAAATCTTTATGCCCTTAACAACAAAACAAAACATATCTCCTGCCACCACCAAAAAAAAAAACCCAAACCACCTAACAAACAAAAAACCTCACCCCAAAAATCCACCCAACCCTACAAGGCTGTTTCTTAGCCTGGGAGCCTAAGTAACTGAAAGTGCAGGAAATATCAGCCCCGATCCACAGCAGGTTTTACGAATCAAAGTCTAGTACGACATGTTAAACACCCCTGCAATCCCACAGGGGCTCAGTTTCTTTAATTAAGCTTTTTTCTCCTGCCACAGCCCTGCGGCAGCTGCAGCCCCATGCCCTTCCCAAAGCCCCCGCCTTGGGAACCTGTCCTGGGTGCAAAGCATGGGGCTGCAGGGCTCCCCCGGGAGCAGGCGCCTCTTCGGGGTGCCGGCACCGGCCACCCCTGCTGCAAGCACTGCAGCCAGGCAGGAGGTGGCAGGAGGCACCACTCCTCCTCCTCTGCCAGCCACGACTGGAAAAAAGGTGGAAAGACGCAACCCACTGACCGGCTCTCATGCATGTCCCCTCACCCTCAGCATATCACACTTGGAGAATCCCAGTCCCAAACACCCTCTCCACACTTGGAATCACAGATGGTTTGGGCTGGAAGGGACCTTCGAAGATCACCTAGTCCAATGTCCCTGCCCTGGGCCGGGACATCTTTCACTAGACAAGGTTGCTCAAAGCACCTGACTGAGCACTTCCAACGATGGGGCATCCACCGCTTCTCGAGGCAACCTGTTCTAGTGTCTTACTACCCTCAGCATAAAAAATTTCTTCCTTATATCCAATCTAAATCTACCCTCTTTCAGTTTAAAACCACTGCCCCATCAAACATGGAACCTCGGTGTGACCCAGCACTACCCTCCAAGAATCAGGCGCCTGAAGGAAGACTTTCTGGCCCTTAACCTCGGTCTCCCAGGCTCTGGAGTCTGATGCCTGCTAAAACAAATGGGAATCTCCCAACCACAAGCCCTTTTTCCATTCAGGTGATACTGTTTGCTCTCTGTTTCACATCGCTAGAGAAATGGTCAAACAGGAATGCTAAATGATTAGCAGGTGGACCGAGCATTACCGTTCATCTGCTGAGACACAGCAGAAACACACAATGGGACTGTGTGTCCCAAGTAACTCGTACCTTCCTCTAACCCCCCCACAAATTAGCAATGATGCAAGATGACTTAAAAAGAATCATGCCTCCGTGGCATGGAAAGTCTAAACACCACCTTCCTTCCTCCTAAATCACAAACACCACTTAGAAGTTTATATTTAAAACTACAAGAGAGAGCATCACCGCCGTGATGCGCCGGGCTAGACCCAGCAAGGACCTGCAGCTCCTCAGCAGAGGCGCAAGGCTGCAGCAAGAAGTCCCTGCCAGAGCTCAGCGCAAGCCATACAGGACAGAGCTGCCCAAGGGATTTTCTGATGAAGCCATGTTCAGCTGGAAGAAAATTGCCAGAAGAAAACCTTTTTATAAGAAGCAGTTTGGTTTCAACTTTGTCTGAGGAGAAGAACTAGGAAGAGCTGCTTTTATGTTTACAAACAAACAAAACCCACACCTGGGTTTGTATTTCAAAATACAACTTTTTAGTTATTTATACATATAAAATTTAACTCTCATCAATCAAGACTCCTTTGGCAATACCAACTTTTTACAATTACAATCACTTTTTGTTGTTGTTGTTGTTGTTGTTGTAAGTAGGACTTCCACATTTTACCCAAATTCAAGACAGCGTAAATTTTCAAGCTCTGAAAAGCTTTCACAAGACAGAAAATAGTCCTGCTAATGCCGCACAGTCTGGTTCCAGCAGCTTAGTCCAGATGACACTTAGACCTGGATAAACTGCTTACACAAACGTCACCCCCCACTCATTTCCACAGTGCACATTTTGAACAGCAGCTTCTCCGGGAGCCACGCATCTTCCAGGGCTCCTGGCCAACGGCAGAAGGATGGCTGTAGTCCCTCAAATTCAGAGTCCGGAGGAGCTAAGGACTTCTAGAAGCAATGCCAGGCAGAGAGCAATCGAAGGACCATGGTGGACGGTCTCCCCTTTCTTTAATCGTGTTGCCAGTCAGCTGTGCGCTAGCAGGCAGCTCGCAAGCAACGACTGCTTCAAGGAGATGACATCAACGAGGACCTTGAGCTGCATCAGCTGAACAGCAAACGTAGGGCTGCTCTCCGACACTTGGGATCTGTCTTGGCATCGAAGCCCCGTATACAAGTTTTGGCAGAAGTCTGTAAATTCACTCCAATCATCGGCTT
The DNA here is from genome assembly GCF_965183815.1 of Platalea leucorodia. Classification (NCBI taxonomy): domain Eukaryota; kingdom Metazoa; phylum Chordata; class Aves; order Pelecaniformes; family Threskiornithidae; genus Platalea; species Platalea leucorodia. The sequence goes on along the minus strand of NC_138823.1, from coordinate 95,476,858 downwards.
CATAATTTCTAATACTGGCCTGCTCTGGACACACGTGGAGGACACTGCTCGCATGCCGAGAGCGCGAGGCTTTACACAGCCAGCTGGCAGCACAGCCAGATCCGCAGCATCACACACTCCAGTTATTCCCTGTGAGTAGATGTCTTGACCTTTACAACATGTGGCCAAGAGTATAAACAGATGGGATGACAGTATGAATGGTACAGTCCCGTCAATATAATCACGCAACGTCCCTGATACATCTCGGTTGCCTCATTTCATATCCCCTGACACCAAGCATGATACCAGGAGAAAGACAGGTGGGCTGATCGAACGCTTCAGATGAAAAAATTCACCTGCTCTAGAAATGCAGGTGGGGACACTGGAGCCCCGCTTCCTTCCCGTCAAAAGCCATGTGGAGCGAAGGCATATTGCTTGCGCCTAAGCGCTTGCCATGGATTTGTGCAAGATCATTCCTAGAAGGAAATCTGGTAGGTGACGGCTGCCAAAAAGATGAAAAGCCTGCTTGGAAGACATCACATCCGTAAGTCGCTGCTTTATAGGCAAGGGGAGAGAGAGCATTTGTGCAGCGAGCCCTACGCTGATCTCTGAGCAGCTCCCTTGCACTGAAAGGGAGCACCTTTGCCCCAGCAGATACTTGAAGTCTTGCAGGGAAGACGGGGATTGCCTGGGCTTTGGGGATTCAAAGATAAAAGGGGCTTTTCACCATGGTCCCAACTCGAATCACGTGGAAGAGCTTCAGGGCTGCCTGCAAGACTGCCTGGCAAACAGCTGGGTTTCCCCTCATGCTTTTGCCTGAAGTCCTCCCAAGAGACCTGTGTGTCCTGTGACAAAGGGAAAAACCCTCTCTCCAGAAGTACGGAGATAGAGTGAATCCATGCTGTTAGCCTGCTACAAAAAGGCAGGACACTGTGGATAACCAGGCACCACACCCCAAAAGCACACTTTCTACAGTCCTTATCCCTGGAGGGTTTGATGGGGTCAGACTTTTCCTGCACAGCTATCCAGCTGTCAACAGCCCCAGATTTGGGTCATAGCAGAAACCCACAAAGACTGTCACTGGATTCCTTGTTTTTTCTTGTGGGAAGCCCGTGGCTTTTTTCCCTTGGTGCAGATGCCAGGATAGAAAGGCACGAAAGGCATGAGTGAGGACCAGATAAGCTTCTTCCCCATTTTGACACAGGATTGCTCCACAGCACTTTCCATTATTCAGGGAGTAATTCTGGCTACAGTTAAAAGTAGCAAAGTCTTCGAGAGTCTCATTTCTGCTGCCACACATGGCACATGCTACTCTCTAAAGACCTCACCCAGTGAAACAGGGGCTGAAGAGCAGCTCCCCTTCACATCAGCACTGATGAGCCAGGGGAGACCCGCAACACTTCAGATCTGCCACAGCCCCCGGCCCCAGCCTGCAGCTTGGTTTGAGTGGTGACTCCTCCTGGATTGCGGGAGAAGAGGTTTGTTGTGAGGAGCTCGATACGTCTTTTGCTAAAACAGCCTTGGCAACAAAATACAGGGACGCTTGCCTGCACCGAGCTGTCAATCCAGCATCACTGCCTCAAAGAAGGATCTCCACACCAACCCTGGGTTGTTTTGCGAGGAGAAAGAGGAGATAACCCCATCTGGTGCCGCGAGGAAGGTACATTAGTCAAAGAGGAAACGTTAACAGATGTTATTTTCCCAACAGCACTGTGTCAAGACATGCCAGTGCCACATTTACACCAAGGATGCTCCTGAAGAGGAGCTGAACAGTTTCACGAGGACACCCGTTGGCCCACTACGCCCCCGCCAACCCCAGCACCACAACCCTGCTGTGCAGCCATTCCCTGGGCACCCAAGTTCGGTACCCTGCTTGGTCTGATAAATCCCAAATAGAGAGATCTAAAACCCAGATGTTTCCATCTGTGTGAGATATCCAGACTTCCTACATGGGACATGGAAAGAAACAGGCATTTTTTGGGTGCCTCATCCTAGTGAAAACACCCGAAACAGACACTTTTAGGATCATCTTCCCAAAATAGGAACCAGGTTTACCAAGCGTAGATGATATTTTCTGTCAAATTATTTTTTGGTATCTGACCTGATAAATTAAAATTATTATCTAAATTATCTGAACCAGTTTATATCTTACGCGTGTTTTTACTTGTAATGGGAACAAACACTTATTTCTACTCCCTGATACTGCCCTCTGGGTGCTTTATAAAACAAAGCGCTAAGCATCTCCCAGAAACCCTGGACACTTGAAGTTCCCCTACAGTCAGCCTCTCTGGGAATTATCACCCACACCTTGCAAGTCCATACTATAGTGCAGACACCACTAGGTAGGCAACATAAATCCCAGACTCTACACTTTGAAGACTGATGTTTCTTGTCCTCCCTGTAAGACAGCAACTCCCTGCGTCTGGAGAACCTCCACGCCTCTGTGCCCCTGTTTTTTACTTTTTCCCCCCCCCCCCCTTAAAAAACAACAACAACAACAAAAAAACTGTCTCCCAGGACATCACCTTTGAGCCTGGGACAAGCCTGTGCTGCCTGAATAATCCGAGACCTCACCAAAGACCCTCAGCTTTGCAAGACCTCGACAAGAAGGACTTGTACACTGAGCAGATATGGAAACATAGCCCCTTCCCCAGACAGAAAACATACCTGCTGTATCCCCAGACCAGAGGAACACCTATGTTGGTCAGGAAGGGCTGGAGTGCTGCACATTTAAAAATCAGCAGTGACTACAAGCTACTGACTCTTTTTGGGCTGCAGGGCTGGAAAAATTAAATGCCCTTTTAAAAGAACACCCACACCTGCAAGCTTCCATGACAAAGCAGGACTTCTCCACACAGCTGACCTAGATGATGGCTTTCCAGCACAAGGAGATGTGTCATCACATGTTTGCCCGGCTCTGGGCTGCTGCAGTAGCAGCACTATGAGCACCCAAAGGCAGGTCACGGCGGCCGCCCACACTGACTTCAGACCCACGTGGCCGCACGCATCTTCAAGGCAACCTGCACCATGTAATACTGTATGCTCCTGGTCCCGAGGGAACAGCAAGGGCCCCTCACATTTCTTTGGTAGCTGCCCCTTCAGTAATGGAAAGATGAGTCTTTAAGGTCGAACAGGGACAAAGCTCTTCAGATGCCAATTTTAACCAAGCAGAAGTTATTACAGGTCTGATCACATGAAAAAAAAACCAAATAAAATAATTCTGGCAGTGTCTGCTTCTAAGGAGACTCCAGCTGTGGGTTTTGAGGGTTGCTTGGCATACGCTTCATTGGAATAGTCAGTGTCCTTGAGGTCAGGGAGTCTTTCCTTTCTGCTGCGAGCCCACCATCTCCTCCTGCATTTTCTAGACTACCTCTGATAAGCTCCTTCGATCGATCAGAGGCTGGCTTTCTCGCATCACACCTTCAGTTTCTGTATTGCAATATAACCTTAGGCTTCCTCTAGTTTTCAGGCAGGAATTATAATTTAGTGGAAAAGTAAATGTCAATACACATGTGAAAGACCCCCAAAAACCCCTGCCATGTCAGAGGAGCCACAGAAAACAGCCAAACAGCTGTTCGGTCTCAGCCCATCGATTTGCCAACCCTCTGGTAACAAATAATCACGTTAAATGACATTATGGTTTATGACTTGGAACTTGGAAGTCGATGAGAAATTTCTGCAGTTAATTCATACTTCCTGAGACTCAGAACTAGCATTTCAATCATGCTATTTTACTACGTTACATGAATAATTTCCCTTGTTGTTACATAAGTGTCTAGATCCAAATTATCAGAAGCGATCTGAATCATATCTGTGTTTTATTTTCAAAAGAAACGTGTATTTTCAGGTCTACTGTCTAATACTGCTCTCCTGGTGCTTTATAAAGCAGGGGACTAAATACCTATAACCTAGGAATTGCCCAGCCCCTTGCAAGCACCTTGCCCCGCATCCTTTAAATAAAACGTGCGATAGGGATTGCTTACAGACAGCTACAACCTACCTCCTAATACAGGTCCTGAAAGTCCCCAAGGCAGCAGCTCTGTGCGCTCAAAGGACAGAGAGGTTTGCGGAGGCTGGGAGGGGAGAAGCGCAGCAAAAGCAGAAGGAGCTGCCCTTTGGACTCGAAACCCGTACGGCATTCCCGCCTCCCAGGGTCCGAGCCAGACGCAGGGCACGCTGGCTTCATTGACGGACGGTTTCAGGATGTCTCAATGAAAAGCATCAGAGCTCTGAGATGGCAGCACCACCTCGACACCCTCAAGCTAATTTTAAACGAGACGGCCGAGAGCCTGACAGCTATACACGCAGTACGCGGAGCCCACGGGGCTCTACCCCGCTGCACGTGCTGCGTACCCCACGCAGCTCAGCTGTGCCCGCAGGAGTTGCAGTCACCTCAGTTTCAATGCAGGCAAATCCTTCAACAAACATTCGCCGCGCGAGGGGGGCACCTCTGACCCACCGCGCGTCTTCCATCAGCTACAAAAATCACCCAGCCCTGGGGACTTGAGCTAAACTTGTTCTGAATGCGGACGCCGCGGAAGAAAGCTGTTGAGCCCATCTACCAGTGCTGGCAGCTGAGAGGAATTTCCCGCCGCAGCGACATATCACTGCTCTAGATAAGGAAACGCACAACTATTTGTGTTTTTTTTTTAAAAACAGGACAAGCTGTTCACAGGTGTCGTCGTTCTGGAGCACGGCTCTGGAAGCACTAGTGAAAAGACGCAGTTTTCAGCTGACTGGCTAAGACACTTGAGCTTCACAGGAATTCCCTAAAAAAAGGAACTGCAAGTTGCCAACTGAAATATTTTCATTCTCCACATTAGGCTGAATCTAATTACACTGTTTCCTTATAATTGCAGTCTAGTATTCAGGGCTCCTTCAAGTAAAAAGCTTAATGGCTTTCCCACTGAAATGCCCACCTCGGAGCCCTTCACATCAGTAGAACAGGCTGACAGCACGATTTGTTTGAAGAGCAGGTTGACGTCTAACAGAACTTATTTCAAGATTTCCACGTGATACAGATTTTTATCACAATCCCAGACTTAATCACCAGAATATCCTACACGGAGTCACATATTCATCATCACGCTAGCTCAGACCCCTCAAACCAAAAAAAAAAAAAAAAAAAAAAAAAAAGGAGGGGAGACCGGACACCAGGGGGTAGGACGGGACACACTTTGCTCCAGCCCCAAAGCCATCTGTGCCCTGCTGGACCCTGCCCGGAGCGAATGCAACTGGTGCTCGGCGTGGCCCCAACTCCGCTGCCCAGGAACCAGAGCCGGGTGGGCTTAAGCCCGAACGACGGGCTCTGACCGCTAGCGTCGGAACGAGGACAAAAAGACTATTAAAAACAATGATAATAATAATAAATACACGCTTTTCTTTTTTGTCCCGCTCGGGTTTTGCATTCTGGGGCACGGGGGGATTTTTTTTACCGTTTGCGAGACGGACGGGAGGTTCTGCCCTCGGCCGAAGGGAGCCGCCCGCCTGGCCGAACCCGGCGCAGCCCACGGCGGGTCCCGCCGGCCGCCCCCCGCGGACGGCCGCCCCCCGCGGACCGCCGCCCCCGGCCCCGCCGCCCCCCGCGGACCGCCGCCCCCGGCCCCGCCGCGGTCCCCGGCAGCGGCCGCCTCCCCTCCCCGGGGAAGGCGCGTCGGCGGCGGGCGGGCCGGGCTCGGCGCCCCCCGGCACTCACCCAGGTTGACGAAGCTCATGACCATGTCGGCGTCGTTGAGGAAGGCGCTGTCCTGCGCGCTGGGCAGCGGCGGCGGCGGCGGGGCGGGGGGCGGCGGGCGGCCGCCCCCCTCCGCGCCCGCGCCCCGCTCCGCGCCCGCGCTGCCCTCCGCGCCCTCGGCCAGGGCGTGGTAGAGGTCCAGCATGAAGCGCGGCGCCGCCGTCAGGCGCCCCGGCGGCGGGGCCGGCGGCTCCCGCGGCAGCGGCCGGGGGCGGTGGGGCAGCCCCAGCACCGAGAGGATCTCCCGCTGCATCTCCCGCTTTTCGTGCGACTTCAGCCGCCGGTAGAGGAAGCCCGAGGCGGCGGCGGCGGCGGGTGGCGGCGGCTCCCCGCCCTCCGCGGGCAGCGCGGGCTCCGCGGGGCGGCAGGCGCCGCTCAGCAGCGCCCAGCAGCAGCACAGCCAGGCCAGCCGCCGCGGCATGGCGCTCGGCCGGGCGGAGGCAGGCGAAGGTCCCCGCTTCCCCCTCTCCCCGGGGGCTCCCCGCCGCCCTCCAGCCCTGCCCCCCCGCGGCGGCGGCTATCGCCCGGGCCGGCGGGGGGCAGCCAGGCCAGAGGGGCTCAGCGCTCGCCCCCGCCGCCGCGCATGGCGGCCCGCGGGGCACCGCGCTGCAGGCCCCCCCCGCCGCCGCCGCCGCTCAGGTGCGGCGGGGCCGCCCCCGGCCGCTCAGTTCGCCATGCCCCTGCCCGGGGGCGCCGCGGGGTCTGCGTGTGGGGGGGAAGGAGGAGGAGGAGGAGGAGGAGGAAGAAGAAGAAGGAGAAGAAGAGCAGCAAACTTTTCCCCCGCTGCCAGGGAGCGAGCGAGCGAGCGAGCGGCTCCTGCGGCTGCAGCCCCGGTCCCCGCGGGCTGGCCGGAGCGGGGCCGCTGGCGGCGAAGGCAAATCACCAGCGCGCCCGCCTCTCGGCGGGGCGGGCGGCCGCTCCTCCGGGGCGGGGAGCGGGCGAGGGCGCAGGTAGCGCGGCCCCGCGGGGGCGGGCGGCGGCGGCGCAGGTTGGGAAGCGCCGGCCCCGTCGGTTGTCGCCGGTTTGCTGGGCTGGAGCGGCGCCCCGCAACATCGCGGCGCCGGCCGCCTCCGCCTTGCGTCCCCGCCGGCCTCTGTCTTTTCCAAAGAAGGGCTTCGGCCACCCCGCCTGCCCCCAGCCCTTAGAGGACGGAGGTTATTTGTCCTGGCAATAGGCGGAGTGCCACCTATTCCAAATCTGAAAAAGCCTTGCAGTTCATTTTAATGGGTTACCGGTTTTTTTTTCTGGAATACCTTGCAAAACTGAGGATGGAGCGTGGGTAACTGGCCGGGTACAGGTACCCCCCACCAGCCCCGATCGATGAAGTCCCGATCCGCATCTGCATACTGTGAAATGGGTTATACCGCTGTAAAAGAACATACCCATTCCTCCGGGAAAGGTCTAAGGTTGCAGCTCTGATTTCAGCTCTTTCATGAAAGAGAAGAAACCCCACCACCCAACACTCTCATAACAGCAGTGAGGTTGAGCGAGAACCAGCTCCTCCATATGCTGATCCCTGACTTCATGGATCTTGCTCGGGTTGGATGAGTAAATCCAGGCTAGTCCTGCTGAAATCAGTGCAATTGCTCTAGGTTTGAACTGGGATAATTTCATAGGAGTTGGCCCCGAGAATAATATCTGGACCATTTGAAGTCACTGGCAAAATTTCCATTAACTTTATTAGAATCAGAATCTGGCAATAAGCTCATATTCAGTTTCCCAGAGACACAGCTGAGAATATTCAAGGCAGAATATGTTCTTTTCAGAAGCGGAGGCTACACCGAGCGTTCGCTTATGTGAAAGCAAGGGTACAGATGAGTGTTTTAACTGCACCAGTCAAGGAACACCGTAATACCGGGTTATTTAAAAGCTTGTTTTGGAAGGAAAATAGGCATCTTTACAGAGATTTGAGCATAGATATCATGGGGGTGGAGAGGGAAGAGTATGGAAGTTGCTTTTGCTACTGTCCCAGGTTTTTTTCAGTTTGTGAAGGTACTCAGAATTTGAAAGTGACCCTCACTTGCACGTGACATGTGTGTGACAGCACGGACCCAACGCGCGCCTTTTGCTATACTGGACACCGCTACCTTCATGAAAGAGAGACCTCTTCGACATCTGTGTCATCCCGTAAGGACTGAGGAAGGCAACGTCCAGGGAAACTTTTGTACTGCTGATTAGTTTATCCACTTTTCTCAGCTTAGAGCAGTGCGGCTCGTTTGCTTAAACGGGGAGAGGAGGGCTCACCCCCAGAGAGGAGGTGAGCAACACCCTCTCCTTCTGCGAGGCGGTGTGGGATCCCGCTGGGAAAACCCAGGCTCCCGGGAGGAGAGCCTGGCGCACAAGCTGTGCTGCGTCCCTCTCAGCCCACCAAGGAGGCATTTTGTAGCCACCTTCGGAGGGACGTTTGGAGGCTGGGAGGAAGCGCGGGAGCCCTGACGTGGGCGAGGGAGACTCCCCAGGCAGGTGCTTATCCCGCAGGTGGTGAGGGACGAGCGCAGCCACTTCTGCGCCATTCACTGCCCCGTCTCTGCGCCTGTTTGGACGTCGTTCGTGCCGCTGTCTCCAGCCTCCGCTTCCTGTTTTGACAGCGACAGAGGGAAGCGTCCCATTACTACGGCCATCTCTGGAGAGTGAACCCTGCCATCCCAAGTGTCCCCTGCTCCTCTGGAAGTCGGGCAGAGATGGGGCATGTTTAGCAACAGACGGCGTTAAACTCCAGGGCAGCTGTTAGGCGTTTCTGCTTCTCTGATGTTCAAACGTGTATCACCTATATGTTTTTACTCTGAAAGAAAAATGTTTGAAATATTGCCATCTGCATAGGGGTTACTGCAATAAATAGCAGCTGTAATAACAGTTGGCAGCATTTGGGCATCTGAATTTGATGCAGCTTGGGGACGGGGACACACAGCAAACCTTCCAGTACTTCCCTGTTAAGTTACCTTATTCTTAGGTAAGCTCCCGTGTGTTCCTAGGAAGCTAACACCCCCCTTAGGAAGTCATTGCACCTTTTGTTAAGTTCAGCTTCAGCCTTCCACTTTTTTCAGCAGTGCTTCCCAGAGATGTACACTACTTATCCTTGGAAATGCCTCTCACGTGTAGATGTGTGTGCTTTACTGTGGGTTTCAGCTCACGTTATCAGACCTGGGAAAGTCACTGCGTCACTCAGCAACTCGCTGAGGGGTGAAAGAATTAAGTCTTCTTACAGGGGTCACTTACAGCGACAGATTTCAGATATTCCTGCCATCTGAAAGGGCAAGTTTCTGCAGAGGATTTTAAGACTTCGGAGGAGAGCTGAATACCTAAGTCTCTGCAGGGGTGCGAAGGCTCTGTATTCAGCAACTGCTGCAGGCTGACACACAAGTTTTAAGAGTTAATTAAACGTATATTGTAATACTACCGGCAGAATTTTTCGCTTGCCAAGGAGCCTTCGTAGCATATCCACCATCCAAAACTCTGCGGTAACATGTACTTTCACTCAAACTTTCCTTTCACTGTTGTATCTTCAAAAATGCTGTGGATACAGGCTCCCGAGTGTCGTTCAGGTTATCAGATTTCCCTGCTCATGACGGACATCTGGTGGCCGAGTGGAGAAACTCGGGTCTGTTCCTGGAAGTTTCCCTCGTTGGCAAGTTAGCAATAAAACCTTTTTTCCTTTTCTCTAAAAAAGAAAAAAAAAAACCAACAACAAACCACTAATAATTCAGAGAGGTCTCCTACCTCCCCCAGAAAAATCCTTGTTTAATTTTCTGCCCTTAAGCCAAACTTCAGTCTGTATTCAAAAACCTGCACCTGCTGAATGCTTCACGGGGAACGTATTGTACGCGTACGTGGCCGTGACCAGGGCCCGGACCCCACAGGATTCCCCCTCCCAGGTGTGGCGCGGTGCCAGCGAGGATTAACTACGGCGGTTAATTTCTTCTGGCAGTGCCAGCGTCTAGGTTGTACGCAATTAAAAGCTGGGCTACCTGTTTCTAGTCGAAAAGGATTCGTTGGGTTTTCCATTGTCTTCACTTAGCAAATCGTTCCTCGCTGTTATTTAAGCAAATTAGGTTTCTTGGTTGTTTTATGCACAAGTTGTGAGGAGCAGTTCCAGGCATATGAAGCACTGAAATGATAAAGAGGTAATTTAACTTTAGTTGGAAGCTTTCAGAATAAAAAAAACAACCAACCAACAAAAAAAATAGAGAGGTTCCATTACTATGCCTTAAAATACACCATCTCATCTGTATTCATGAGGAGGTATATGCAAAGCCTTTGTCAATACTCTTAGGCGTACAGCTTCCCAGGTACCAGGATTACACGACCCTAGCAGAATGATAGACCTTGAATTTAATTTTTTTTTTTCCCCAGGATTAATAGTATACTTTTAAATACGGTGTAGAACTTACTGTTCTAGTGATCCCTTCTCTACCTCCTGAGAACAGAAAAGACATTTGACTTTTATAACTTTGCGTTCCCACCTTGCCCCCAGCTGAGCCGTCGGCTGCCAAAGCGCCTCTGACAAAGCCAGGCTCCTGCGCTTACAGGGTCAGCACGGACGCTGCAGTAAGGGCAGCGTCTGCCTTCGCGCTCACGTTGCCAAGCAAACGCAGGTATTTTTTTAAAGCAACGGGGAAGAGCTGTAAGTAATAAGAATGACGTTCGCTTTCTAAAAAAAACCCTACGTTGTACAATAATGGCATAGCTAGAATGGGCTATTTGCAGGGCTGCACTCGGAGAGGCTGAAAATGCAAACATGCCTCCTAATTTTAGTGTACTGGTTTCCAAGGTCTGCTTGTGAAGTGGGAAAGCATGGTTGAGTATAATCTTAGTTCAAAGATCGAAGCAGGCTAAAAACGTATTTGCTATGAAAGCTCAAATTTTTCCTTTCGCTTGCTGAACTTACTTTCTCCACTGCAAGCAGGGTCAGTTGAAAAATAGTAACATCACCTTATTTGCACATACCAAACCACTACTTTCTTTACTCAGAAATCTCATCTAAAAATACGCAATGATCATTTCCCAGATCAGAACACCTTAAAAAATGGTTATAAATATTAATTCAACAACACGACTGGACTGCTATCCTTGCAAAAGCAAACAGTTAAAAGTGAAGTAAGTGCCAGTATGCATTTCACAAACAATTCCAACTCTGTTCCAACCCTGGCCACCATCTCCACCCTATCAAGGATATACTTATGTGCAAACAATTATAGCTTGAAGTTTATTTGAAGTCAACAGTATCAAGTATTAAGGGAAACTGACCTGAAATGGCAGCAATTAAATAAATATTAATACATCATATCATTAATATATTTTCTCTGAGCCTTTTCATGGTATTTGCTTTTTGTTTTATTTGTGCTAGTAATGCTTTTTTCTGTCTAAAACTGATGGAAGTAAATCATCGACTACAAAAGGGAAACAGCAAAATCTGCTTTGTATGGGCTGTGAATTAGACTTAAACTAGAAAGGCAGCTACATCACTCTAAATTCTACATATAAAAAGTAAGTGAAAAGTCAGTAAATGTAGAAATACATTAGCCAACACGAGGTAAGAGTCTACCATTAGCCTGCATACAGCTGCCATAGGTAACAACAGTAGCAAAGATGCATCTTGTAATCCATATAAGCTGGGTTGCAGGCGTATCTGTGTTGTTATCAGACCTTCTGCCGCTGTGCAGGTATGCCCGCATCTGCTGGGTAACCATTACACCAGTACAAAAGACGCAGCACCGCGTCCAGCCTGCGTAGAGGGCTTTGGCCAGAGTTTGTGTCCTCCAGCGGGGTCTCAGAGAAAGAACTGAATTTCTCCTGAACCATGAAAACTAGAGAGGTACCTGGCTGCGAGCAAGTGAATGCTGCAAAAAGAGACGAGAGGAGGAGAGGTCCTCAAACCATCCTCGGCTGGTGTCGGCTGGCGAGCTGTCAGCTGGTGTCCCTCCATGTACGTTGTCTGGCGTACTGAGCAGAAAAAATTAAACAGTGATTGGGGTAGCTCTTCACGTGAGGGTGAACTGGAAGACTGTGGTTTTAGCAGGCAGATCGTGACCTTTGGGCTCACGTGAGGTATAATGAATGAACGCCAAGGTGTCTATATGACAGGTTAAGGTTGGGAAAGGATGAAGAGGTAAAGGGGAGTCCATATGTAGATCTTTACCAGACTCCCCATTTTCAAATATTTGTTCTGGATTTAAGTTCTAATGCTCTAAATTAATAAACATGCATTAGTCACCCTAACTCTGACTTAAATTTTTGTTTAGCAATTAATTTACGTTTGTTCTTTTTTCATAGAGCCACACGGAAGCAGAAAGATTTTCTGTTAGGTCAGTTCAGCTTTAAACCTTGGCAAATTAACAGAAGGGGCTAAATTAAGAGAAGAGCCCTCTTTCAAGCGGTGGAAGTTCTTTCGAAGCTTGTAGGAGCTGCCGTTTCTGCCCTTGTGCCAGCGGGTATTTCAAACGGTGAGCTCCCTGAGCTCGTGAAAGCCGTCGCAATTGAGTAAAGAAACTGGAAAGCTGGAAAAAGATGAATGGTTTCAAATACCATTGATAATTTCCGAATGTGCTGTGTGTTATCAAGCGGGAGTTACACTTCACAAGTTTAGGAAGATTTTAATCCAAACAATCTACCCGTTACAAAGCCGTACGCTCAACACACACAGGTTTCTCTTTAAGTCTTCATGTTTTCTTGAAGGGGGAAAGACACCCAAGCCAGTGCGGGACTCTGCATTAGCCAGTTAACTAGAATGAGTGAATAACTTCTATCTCAACGTGATAAGGATGGGGTTCAGGTGTTTTCCTCCAGATATTACACATTTTTATACAGACAAAGGAAAAAGTGTATTTTTGAGATACACGGGCCTGGTTGCCACCTTTTGCTTTGGAAAAGAAAAAACTAAGCAAGACCAATGATAATAATTAAGGAAAGAACAGCTGTTAAAATTGCTAACAAATGTTGCAGAACAGGACTGGAAAATATCCTGGAGAGAACAAAACGAGGGGGAAAAAAAAGTTCTGAAATCTTATTTAAAGTAACTCTGACGAGGTCTGCTCTGACTAGTGTGCAAAATATGTCTTTTCAACAACACTTTTCAATAAAATTGGGACAGACCCAAATAGTATGAGGCCACAGCAGGGACTGCCAGATTATTTAAGTTTGAAAATACAAACGCCGTTCCCAGCAGTGTCCTGTTGTAGAGGTGGCTGTACTCGGACTGCCTTGCCCTCACCTATTTGCACACAGGGCCTAGTCCTCAAAGGCAACGGTCCCTAAACACCCTCCAAAAACAAGCATCGGAGACCGTTCCCTGCTGCATTAGACTCAGTAGCCGTTTCATACCAGAAAGCCAAGTGGCATCACACCCATCCCACCCCGACCCTGGCGGACATCTCCCTCCTGGGTAGGGCAGCTGTAGGGAGCGTGGAGAGCAGCTTGGTGCCTTCTTCCATCCTCAGCCATCTCCAAGGCTTCCCCGCTGCCGCCGGACCCCCTTCTTGCAGCAGAGCTGCCAACAAGGGGCTTTCTGCCTTCTGGCCTCCTCAGACTCGGGGGGATAAAACACATTTCCTACAGTTCTTTGCTGCTTACGGACATCCAGTAGACACCACTCGCTTTCATTCACATTCACTTTAAAAGGCACCTCATACGGTGCCGACCCAAACATGGGTAGTTTAGGAAAAAGCAGGGTCTCAGAAGACACTGCACAGGACAGCAAGTCTACAAAGGCATTTTTAGACATCAAGAACTGTACCGGCTTAAAAAACTTTAAAAACCCTATTGTCTTATAGCTGAGCCTTTTCTTTCATACTTCAGGAACAAAACACTCCCTCATCCCCCAAAGAAGATATTTTTCAACACCTGTACTTACTGTCATGGCTAATAGCCTTACGGATTAGTTCCTTACGGAACTAATTCAGCCAGGACGAAAGGGGACATGAGTTGTTCCCAAACATCATTTAATGTTTAGATTTAAGAGGTGCACATTGCAATAATCATTTTGTTAAGGAGTCAGGAGAAGAGCTGAGGTAAGTAGCAGCTGTATATCAACCTAAGCTGAAGAGATGCAGCTGCTACTGTGCACTAAAGTTTCCATGCCAGCTCAAGATGAGGTAACTCAGAAAAGAGAGTCGCCTTATTTCTTTCTACAGGAAATGTTTAGAGGCTGATAGAAAAGATTTTATACATTTGCCTTCTGGAGGTATGTCCTACAGTGATCACAGAGAAAGAAATGTGGTTTCTTTAAACACTATTAGGAGAAAGCCTTGTAAAAAAAATATCTATTCTGTGTTCTTAGCCTTCTCTAAATTAACAAAATCTCCTCCTTGGTGAAGCAAAAGTGATAACCAGCTAGTAATTGCATTGCTTATGGGAGGCTTCAAGTTTCCAGAGCAACAGCATGCCTGTAATGCAAGGCTTGTCTTTGTTGCACTGTTGGCCCGCAGCAGAGCTCAAATTTTCTGCCTCGGCCAGCTCACACACAAGCTCTGAAGCCTCCATCCCTCCTGTGGGATGCCGACAGCCCAGACCTTGCTGAGCCCCCAGGGGATGTGGGCTGAGAGGTTACAGCTGCCGATGCTGTAGCTGGGAAAGCCAGTCGGGACACGGCAACTCTGTGTCGCTGGGCTGTAACGCAGTGTGGCTGCTTCCTCCGGCTAGCACACCCACGCAGGTCAGCACGACTGTGGGTGCAGGCTTGCAATCGTGGCACTGAAAAGCAGGTAAGACCTGCCCTTGCCAGCCCCGGCCCCTGCAAGCCTTTCGGGAGGGGCCCGAGCAGCGGATCTCCTCTGGGCCCGTGTGGGTCTTTGCTTATACATAAAAGCGTGATTTGCACGGGGTGGAAAAAGTAACTCCTAATGTATTGGTACTGCTTTCATATTTAACAAGTACAGTACTATAATAAATAATGTAAAACAATAAATAAATAATGTCAACTAGAAGATAGGATTAGCTTAAAACCAAGTACCGCCAGTGTGGAGGAGTACCTTACCTGTGCTGAGAAGACAGCTCAACTCAGAGGAGTTTTGGGTAGAGGGATTGCTGCTACGGCAGCTCCAGAGCCGCAGCCCCTTTTTGGCACCGTGCAGATGGTCACGTTCAGAACAAGGTCTCTGCACCTTACTGATCCTTCACTGTCAGGCTGACACACAGCCACCTTTGAATAGTTTATTCTACTCTGTACCAGGGGACTCTTCCAGCAAAAAACCAACAGCCTGAGAAACAAGCAATTAAAAGGTCATTTCCAGGCACTTTCGAGATATTTGTTGTAACTCTGACCACCACAGCTCACAGAAGCTGCACAGTTGCACTAGCATGAAGCTCTGCCCAGGCTTTCTAGCCACAGCATGGTGGCTACCCTCTAGCTCATTGAGCTGGGGTGGTGGGACAGCCCCTGCAGACATGCCTCGGGCTGCAGGACCCTCACTTTCCCCACGTCGAAATGAAATGTTGTCGGGACTGCCCTCTGGGACTGAGCCCCCAGGCAGGGAAGGCTCATGTCCACACAACTGCTCCCTTACTCCCTGGGACAGCCGCTGGTTTGTGCTACCATCCACCCATCTCGGGAACCATTTGAGATGGTGCTACCTGGCCCAGGCCAAAATAACGCCCGAGACCGCTGTGTTTAACCACGCGGACAATCCTGTCCCAGGAGCTAGGAACATAAGGGGACGCTGCCTGATGTACGGGCACAGATGTAGCGTGAGCGCCTGCCAAACTGTGCTGCAGGCTGGCTGCTCCGTGAGCATCCTTTGTGGCAGCCTAGGGAAGGGCACTGCTCTTGGCCCTGGGCAAGCAGCTGCGATCTGTGCTGATGCGAATTAAAAACACGACTCATTTCAAAAGGCTACCCGAGGTTCTGGGCAGTCTTTTCTAACTGCTGAGCAGACCTCCCAGTGGAAACACAGCATTCGACTTGGGAGGGAAACATTTCTAAGCTAACTTCTTGCTTAGAGTAATTCTAGTCTCTTACGACGTCTTTATTTCACTCGGCTTTGAAGAGATAGAGGAGGCAGATAATTAATTATAAAAGACCATTTAAAAAAAAAAATAACCCGTCATTCCAGAGTCTTACAGCCTCAAGACAAAACCAATATACCAGTAACAGCATATGGGCCCTTGTTAGTGTGGAACCAAATGCCTGCAGCTGATCTCCGTTAGAAAAGCCTCTGTTCACTTCCCCCACCCCAAAACGATACGGAAATCCATTTCACAGTCTTCAAACGATACAACAACATTTAGCAAGTTTTGTTGCCTCCCATTTAAAATAAAATAAAGCGATAAAACATGATAACAGTCCACCAAGTGATCTTCCAGTTTCATTTATGTGATGTTATAGTTTGTGGCAATAAAAGGAATGGGTACTTGAACGAGGTATTGTGGTTAGCAGCCTACGGGAAGATATATTTAGTTTAAATACTAATAATAGCCTAATAGAAGCAAGGCAAGATAATGGAATGTGACAGATGTTGGATGTTCTCTTTTTGCACTGTGCCAGATGTATATTTTAAGTTACTGTTTGCATCACGAAAGGGCCAAGAGGCCTCAGTTTTGGATTCAGGGCCCTACGAGGCTGGACTCTGCAAACAAGTATTCAATCCCTTCCCTAAAAAGAGAAATGACAAGTCATTTTTATCATGTATTAACAATATTTTTGCATAGCCTAGTCTTCATAGAGCAGCCCTAAAGGTGGCACCGTCAAAAGATTCACGTGAAAGCCCATTTATTTCCCTACGCAGGTCATTCAGCAGTAACCTTGGCTTCGTTCAGCAGTAACCTTGGCCATGGGGAGCACCGCTTGGCAAGGTGAGCACTCCAGGCTGGCTGCCTGGATCGAGATCCAAAGCTCCTGGGGGATCACTTCATTTGGGCAGTCAGACAGTGCCACTGGCAATCGGAGGAACCCTTTCTGAGAACAAAAGCGTACAGATATTATAAACTCTTTCTTTAAATTAGGCAAATGCCAGGAACACTCTGTACAATTGAGCATTATCATTAGAAAGCTTTTTTAGTATTTGCCCTTCAGTTTCACATTTGAAGAGGCAAAAAGTTATGTATAATGTCAATTGGAGGCTCATGTTATAGAAACAACTCTGAAAACGACAGTGCTGACTTCTGTGTTTTCCTCCCACTAGTAATATCTGGTACTCATGTCCAAGTCATTTGTCAGTAGTATGAACTCAGCCTGGATTTCTAGATTCAGACAGTGCCCATTCCTTCACAGTCTTCCATCACTGAAAATGCATCACTCGTCCATATTATGCCCTGAACACGTTTCTGTAGACTTGATGAAATCACCAGCATTTTACAGAAGCTGTAAATTAGTAAATCATGGGGCCAATGCTGTGGAGTAGGAGTTTCCAGCTCACATCCTCTCTACCATGTTGGCTCTACAAAACTGTCAGAAGTAAAAAACAGAGACCTGCTGGGAGTCTCTATAACCCATGGAGTAAGACCTGCTTTCCCATAACAACTCTCCAGATTAGGGCTGTATTATAATCACATGCTGAGATGAGCTGATGTTGCTGGAAATAACTCCTAAGGGTCAATATGGTCTTCCATGCGACTGCTCTGTGACTTGCCAAGTTACTGCACTCTTTGCTCTGACATCGAAGCTCTCAGGAGTTACAAGCAGTAAGCACACAGCTACCCCCTGTCCTACCAACAAGCATCATTTGGGGCTGAATCACTCACGCACCAGAGGACATCCCCACCTCATGCCTCCAGTCGCACCCATCTGAGCTCCTACCATCAGCAGAGTACCTAGCTGTCCCAACACAATGGAATCACTCTTACGAGCCTCTGTGAGAAAGAAAAGACCCATTTTCACCTGGAGAACTAGGGAACAGGGAGAATGAAACAGTCTTTCCACGGTTAGATGGGAAACTGAGAGCTGAATCCTGTTTTTCTGATTCCCAACCAGTACCCTAAATGTTAGCCTATTTTTCCTCCAATAACAGATTCAAGCTGTGACCGGATTCTGACATATGGATTTCCCTCCCCCCCCCGCCCCAAGGTTTTTGAGCATTTGGGTTTTGATCAGCCACTGTTACCACCATGTTTCTTCAAAGAGATGCTCTGAAGTGTTCTAACGAGCATCAGCCGCAATCTGAAACAGGGAGAAAGGGAGAAATGGTTCACAGATCCTCAAAGCTACTATGTGGATATGTGGTTGGGATCAAAGGGGACTGCAGATGACAACAGCACCGCTTAAAAGAGATCTTGAGAGTTGTGTTTTCTTGCACGAAGTTTTATATAACCACACCGCTTTGTTCTCAAATATTTAAACAGGTTAGTGACAATGAATAAACTGTAATAATTATAACATGACAACATATTGAAGCCAGTGTGGTGAAAGTGCTTTGTATTCCCAGGCACCCTATGGTCGTCGTCATCTTCAATATCTGACCATAACTCAGATCCAAGAAAGTATTGGAACAAACCAGGCTGCTAACAAATGAATAATTAGATATATCCTTGATCAACTACTTCCTTTACATAGAGGCCCGTATGTTGACTATACTAGAGTGTCATCAATAAAATCTTCGGCTGTTTAAGTCAGAGTGCACAACCCTCTGTGCTGTGAAGTACAGTTGCAACATGGCAACTCTTCACAAAGGTGGGTTTTTTTTTTAGTTCAAGCCATGCATGAATTAAAGAAAATTCAGCTAAGATACACTAAGCAAACAGCAGTAACAACTAATCAAAACTTCCCTTTATCTCCCACCAAAGGACTTCCCAAATGTCAGGGGGATTTCCGTAAGAGACAGCCTACAGTTCTCCCCTTCTTGCTTTTAAGCAAATATTTTTTCTTAAGGTCTCTCAAAACAGTGTAGATTCAATAAAGTTTCCTGGTAAAAGACCAATGAGATACAAATAAATACATGTTTGGTAAGAAGCTATTAATTCCTCTGACAGTTATTAGGTAGTGCTGTCGACTTGGTGGTGAGCACGCCTCCATGGGAGACGATGCCAGCTCTGGACATGTGGCCCGGTGGGAAAGTCAAGGACATGCACGAGCCATGAAAACACCACTCTCCAAAGAAGAGAGTCAGGAAATGAGGAGACAAAGATCCAAGACTTCCCAGCCCCCAAATAATTTCCAGCAGTTGTCATATGGCTAACTTGTTTCTCGTCCCAGGCCCCTTCCAAAAATGACATGGGCTTTACCGCTTGAAATAACAGAGCAAACAGGACTGACTATTGCTGCCGTATAGGAGGCTGCACAGGTCTGCAGGACTGAGCCTTTCCATCCACTTCCCTGAACCCTACCTCTTCCCAACACCCTGTTCCTCAAACTTTCCTTTGCTTCTGCAAATCTTCCTTGAGGCTCCGTAATCTTGCAACTCCCCCCCTCCATAACATACTTCCCACAAGGACAACAAAAGAAAATACTTCAACAATACGCTTTTATGCACTCTGCTTTCACAGGATTTCCCAGATATCTCCGATTTCAAAGGATGCGGTATGGAAAACACTTGGACAAAGGGGTTGCTTTGTTTGTTTATTAAAATGGGAAGCTATCTTCAGTTCTAGTTGTGGATAAGCTATCTTAGTCCTTTGTGCCATAACTTTAATTAAACACATTTAACACTTCTAATTTCCATTTTCATTGTCTGTGGACAAACTATTTTTGCTGGAAAAAGTGATAGAATTTAAGTTTAAGAATATTTGTTAGCTGTAGTTACAATTGCTAGGTATGCTTTTAGTGGAATTTAAAGTAACAGTTGATCAATTTAAATGAACAGTAACTGCATAAATGAAACATTCTATGTCATGGTAGCAATGTAAGTGAACTATTCACTTTAAAAGAAGTTTTTGAATCTTTTCCAGGGTAGAGAGAATGGGAAGAGCTGCAGAAGAACAATAAGATGCAATCAATGCAAGAGCTGGAGGGACTGGAGCAAGAGGAAAAAGCAAGTGCGGGTATCGCCAGAAATGCACTGGGGGCTATTAGAGCTGGTTCAACAGAACCAGCTGCTGAAATAACAGCCTGCCCTCGAAACGGGTCTGAAAAACCGCCTCCACAACTTCCCCCTGCTATTGCCCCTTACCCAGAAGCCCTTCTGGTCCTGTTTTGGGCTGCCCGTGGTTTTCCTCTCTTTGTTCAGGAGTTGATGCAGAAGTTCCCGTCCCTCACGTGTAGGAAGCCAGCACCTCCTGACTCTCCTCCCTTTGACCCCATGGCCAAATCACCCCGAGTACACCACTGCTCCTTCTCCATGATACCTGTCCTGGTAGCCTCTGACACCTGTATAGTGACTGTGACCTCTGTGAATATTAGCCATAAACATAAAATCCAAAGAAAAGTTATAAGTTTTTCCCCTCGGGTAGCAAATAAGTGGGTGAAATAATATTAGTTCAGTCATTTAGGCTGGATTTTTAGACATCTATAAGGACAAGCATGCTGTGAGGCACTAGAAGAATTTCCAAAATCACATCAGGAGTTCCCATCAATTTAAATAGGAATCAGGCAATTTTAGAACTTCAGAAAATCCCACTTATATGAGTATACCTCCATGGAACAAGCACTTTAGTATCTTCAAAAACATGTCTTTTACTTATTGCCACTGCAAATTTGTATGTTCAAAATACAAACTTGAAAATACACTTTTATCACTATATTCAGACTAATTCCTTGGAGTATTTAACTGACCTAATAAACAATTCTCCTTTGTTTCACTTTTACTACATTTGGCCTTTTTAGCAGCATCACGGATCCATTCAGTCCACTGCAGAATAGACCAAATGATGGTCTTTTCTCACATCCCTTCCCAAACCCAGCATAACAGCATTTGCAAATTATCTCTTTCTTTTCCTGTTGACAGTTCTGATTGGTTATAATTTACAGTCGCCTTGGATTACTATATATTGACAAAGTCCCTTGCTAACATTGCCGGCACATGTTCAAGGTCCATTCAAATTCAGCCTCTTTGCACTTATCACTATATTAACTGAAGTAATTGTGAAGTTTCTTCTTTTTCAAGCTTGCCTTAAAAAGCTGGCAATTAAAAAAGCTGACAGAAGTAAGGGTGGCAGATCATGAGGGATTAGGTCTTATTCTCAAATGGGTTTGCAACCTTAAGTTTGCAAACCTAGAGCACACGTAAACCAGATGCCTGTAGGTTTAAGAATGCAATTTGCAGCAAGATAAAGGTTTTGCCTTTGTAAAATCGGTGTGTGTGCATATGTACACAGAAGACACTGTGAATCCAACAGCATTTTTAGATATTCAGCATTTGCTTTTTCTATAGACACCTTCTCAACAGCACACCAAAGTGACGCAGAGGACTCCAAAGAGCTCTTTTCTCCAAAGCGTGTTGGTCGGCTAGAAGAGATACTTCAAGTCCACCAGTACTGCATACCTGCTTCTTTCAACAGCCCCTGCTTTGGAAAACTTCCATAAGGAAGAATGCCATTGAAATTAAACAAAAAAACCCCAAAACCATACATATATATACATTTATATACCATTTTTATCTGATCTGAATTCTCTCAGTGCCAGGAGGCACACAAGGCGCGAACATCATTCTTCCACTTCGATCGGTCTGCGGCTGCGTGCTCTGGAGTCCCAAGGGCCACAGTGCAGTCTTCTGTTGGTTTTTTCCTCAAGACATGACCGATCCAGTTCCATCTCCTCCTCCTCACTTCATTACTGATTTTCTCCATCTCCGCCATTTCGGGTTTTTTTGAAAGTTGATGCTCGTCATTTCTGCAACTTTTTTTTTTTTTTTTTTTTTTTTTCCGGGAGGAGGTAGTTGGCCTCCTGCCCAACCCCCATGACTTGGAGGGCCAGTGGTTTTTCTGTCAGGGTGGCCTTCCCTTAGGCTGCATTGGTTCGCGGCACCTTCTTCAATTTTATCTGGTGCACCCTCCAGAGAGGGATCCCCTATCCACCACCCAGGGGACGCGCCTTCTAGCCGTTGTCGTGGTTTAACCCCAGCCAGCAACCAAGCACCACGCAGCCGCTCGCTCACTCCCCCCCAGTGGGATGGGGGAGAGAATCAGAAGGGTAAAAGGGAGAGAACTCGTGGGTTGAGATAAGAACAGTTTAATAACAGTTAAATAGGCAAAGCAAAAACCGTGCACGCAAACAAAACAGAACAAGGAATTCATTCACTACTTCCCATCGGCAGGCAGGTGTTCAGCCATCTCCAGGAAAGCAGGGCTCCATCACGCGTAACGGTTACTTGGGAAGACAAACGCCATCACGCCCAATGTCCCCCCTTCCTTCTTCTTCCCCCAGCATATATATACTGAGCATGACGTCATATGGTATGGAATAGCCCTTTGGCCAGTCTGGGTCAGCTGTCCTGGCTGTGCCCCCTCCCAGCTTCTTGTGCACCTGGCAGAGCATGGGCAGTTGAAAAGTCCTTTACCACTGTGAGCGCCACTTAGCACCTATTCAGAGACAGCTTAGCACTACTTAGCAAGAACCAAAGCATCAGTGTATCATCGACATTGTTCTCATCCTAAACCCAAAACACAGCCCCCATACCGGCTACCAAGACGAAAATTAGCTCTATCCCAGCTGAAACCAGGACACCGTGCAGCCCCAGCCGAAGGATACCATTTTTATAGAAGAACCTAATTCCACAGAAATACACTTCCCTGGATAAATAGGATGGAGGATACAAAGATTTTATCCAAGACCTCGGACCTGTGCCTGACCTGGAGTATTTGCAAGCTTGTGCATTGCAGTAATTCTGCTTGTAGCCATCGCACATCAGCTGTGCATGCTGATCCTGGATTTGTTTTGACCAGTTTATGTTTTTATTAGCACAGTTTGCTTAGCTTATTGGAGACTGCTCTACTGTGATACATCCCAAACACCTACCAGTGTAATAAAACTGAATGAGAGCCACCCCCATGTAATCAGACCTGTATGAGGGAAAAGGTAATCCAACAAACACTCACCCAATGCCAAGGTTTTAACTGATGTTAAGCAAAAGTTAACAGATGTTAACAGAAGTTTCCCTACACAGGCCAAATACAATTGCAAGCCCAAATACAACCCAAATACATCCTCAGGTGCATCCACATAACCCCACATCTCTCCTCAGTAACAGCTGTGTAAAGTCGCTTAGTCTTTTGGCTGTTAACATCCATGTGACTGTAGGATAAACCTTAGACAAATTATTTTCATTTTTTTTCAATTTGCAGATTGCCAAAGTTGGTGGTTGTTTTCTCCCCAGCAGGAAAAGTGCAGCTCTGAAAGTAAATTTAAGCCTACTATCAAACACACTTTTCTTAGTTACTTTTCACAGAGGCGTAGAAGCCATCTGTGGAGTCCCTAAGATCTGAGTATCATAAGCTGAAAATCCCTATTTTAGACAATGCAGCCACACAAACCACAGTTTGGATAATAGGGACTTTGTAACTGGTTGTCACACAGACAGCAGAGAGAACCCTCTTTGACCTTCCCAGTCCAGGTGAAGATTTTTACGTGCTAGTAGCTAGAAAAAACACTCCATTTTTACTTGTAAACTGAGCAAGAAAGGCCATGAACATGAAGCTTTTCTCACTGCCTTTTCCATTGATTCACTCTTCAGAACCAAACTGAGCCTTGAGTTAATGCACAAATCTGACAAATGACAAAACAACATTTAAATTACTGTTGATAAATACCCAGCCAAAAGTAATTACTTCTTCTAGTGTGGCTCATTAAGAAAGTGTTCCATTAAAGCTGTAGAGTTAAATAATGAAGGAGATGACAGAGTTAAGGTTCAGCGTGCTACTGCGCAAATGTGAAAATGTGTGTAAAATGCCCAGATAGCATTTTCAAAAGGCTGGATCTTTCTCTCTGTGTTTCCTACCTACCTTAGTTCTTCCTAACATCTCTTTACTGACAAAGACAATCTTGTCATTTTTGCCTGGCTGGAGCTGGAGGGAACGAGGCAGGCTGCAAAGGGTTGCAGGGAGATAGCAAAGGGGAGAAGGAGCACTGCATTTCAGAGGACTTAAGCTGCACACCACCATGGCTACTGTAGCTGAGCGCAGAGTGCAAGAATATGTGGAGAGGATGGGTTTGAGCTGGGAGTGTTAGAGGGGGCTGGAAATTGGGCTGCAGAAGGATCTCAATGCCATTATATAACCTATGAAGATTAGAGTAGGAGAGTGATCTAAAAATGCTGGATAACACCGATATGACCACTGACTGAATTCATATAATCAAGTTCTTTTCTGCATTATGGTTTTGGCTAGGTATCACAGCCCTGTAACTCTTGCTACAGTAAGGATAGAGAGCGATAACTGATAGAATATCATCTTGCTTAGCAGCTTGGCTTGATTTCTCCCATAGTACTCAAATTTCACATTGCAATATCTCTGTGATAACTAGGCATAAATGAACGGTGCTAAGCACCGAGCATCACTGATTACTTAGTAGAGAAATAACTCGTGTGATCGTGTCCCACAACCAGCCCACAGAGTTTTACACTTCTGGCGTACTCATTTCATACTGTCCTGTTCATTAATTTATCATGATTCATCTTTTAAGTATTTAGTCGGTATGTTCTTGCCCCCATTACTCCTATTGGAAAGCTGTTCCAGAAGCCCAGAGGTCTGATATTGGGAACCTTCCTATTTCCAGCCTAAAGTTATTCATGGCCAGTTTATACTCATGCTTCTTATTTGATGCTGCAGATTCTGCAGGTGGAGAGTAAAGAGCCACAAAATGCAATCCATATTCTCAACAGGCCAGTACTTTAAAAGCAGTGCACAGCTCTTAACCTATACCTTTCGTTAGGCAACCTCAAACTGGTTTAGAAGCCTGCAGCAGATTTCTTATTGCCTTTAGCAAAAGAAAGAAGTGTGATGCTGTTTGCAATGATCCATGCACAGCTTTAAACGGTCCAGGTATTTTGCTCAGTGGAAGTACGGTGAGGCTAAGATTCTTAGGATTACATAAACAAAGCATCTGGAAAACTAACTTCCAGGAAGCAAACCCTCTGTATTAGTTACAGAGCTTTGTCTCTCAAAAACCAAGAGTGATCTCCAAATGAGAGAAGCTGCTACAAATTTCAGGTGATAGAGCTGCCCTGTTTCCATTTCAACTGGAGAAGCCTACTGACCTTGCTGGCTCTAACATTACCTGAGGTGAGACCAGAAGAGATATAGTAGATATAGTGTTGGGTCAATAGATACTGATACCTGTGAATTCAATACGGATACCTGTGTATCTAATTCAAGCGTTTGCTTTCTGAAACTGTATCCACCTGCACTGCTTTTTATTAATAGGCCATTATGAATGTGCCTCTGGCAAATTCACTCTAACGGAAATGTAAACATGCCCCTTGATACCGTCTAAAACGACTTATAAAGAATGGAGAACGATCATGGGACATGTGGCCGAAATAGGTCAGAAGCAGTGGAAAAAGCCACTTGCCCAGCACTCCCAGCCGGTAGCAGGCCAGCGTGTCCCAAGCCTCTTTGGCAAGACAGAAGTCCTTCCACAGCCAGCTCTGAAAGTGCAGGTCACTGTTTTTAGGAGCGTTTGACTCTGCAGTCAGCCTTTATTCCTCTGCAAGGCAGGGACAGCTCTCCTAACGTCTTTGCACAGGAGACACCGTGGGAAGGACTCCACCCCCAAGAGCAGGGGAGTGAATTACGCCTTTTAACACGCCAGACAAACCCGGCACCCTGCATGTCACCAACACTGCAAAAAGAGGTCACCTGAAGAACTGGCTCAGGAGCTCTTGCTGGACGCCATGTCTTCTTTGCCCCTACTAAGAAGTATCTCCAAATCAATGTCAACCAGTTTTCCAGGGCTTCAGTCTAACTCCTGATCTCAGGAAGACAGACCATAAATGTTAGCCCAATCCTGACAACCTTTAGGGGACACCACACATATCCAATGATAATTAATTCCCATATGCAGTAGAAAAGTTCATCTAAGTGGGAAATTTTGTGGACAGGAGGCATTCTTAGAGATAAAATAAGCCGCAGACTACCCAAAGCTGGCAAGGCTTTTGGGAAAACTCTGATGAAATTGGGGGATGGGAGGGTGGAACAGATTGGGAACAAAACTGTTTGTCTACAAGGCAATAGTCCTGACATTCCTACTTTATATGCATCATATTTGGACTGCCCAGAGCTACTAAATTAGGGAGCTCTATCAACTCTGCCTAAGTTTCCTCAGAGAATTTTCAGGAGACATAAGGCAGTAGAAAGTGAAGTCCAAGGACATAGACAATAAGAGCAAAAACATAAATGAATGTCCCGTGGTGAAATTAAGTTTGATAAACTCTCAGCTTAAAAGATAGAAAGACACCCAGCCAGAAATATGTATGTCCACTGACATACAGAAACACGATGGTATGACAGAGAAGAAACATTTCAGAAGACAATTTATTTATGGCTTAATGACATTTAAACCAACTATTATTAAGTTAGCTGAAATGAAAAAGAAATCACTGGCAAATTGGAAAAGAACAACCCTTAGGTCAATCTGACAAATTTGTTATCCTGCATGTGGGAAAACATCCCTTGCAAAATTTGAACTTCACAGCTGGATGAGAACACAGAAGTAAATTTAATGCAGAGCATAAACTGGTGGTTGTCACCATCAACAACAATGTACAATCAGAGCACACCATGTAAATGAGAAATGACCGGCCTCTCTCCCTTCATTTAAAGCTGCATGGAAATCCAGATTTACCAGCAAAACTAGGGTGTCCTCATTTCACACTGGGCCAAAGCTTTCTTGCAGATCTACTCAAAGCCACTTAACGTACCCTGTTTGAAAAGGGTTAAATGGCAGATCCTAGAATCCTCTCGATCTCTCCATAGCCTCTGCCTAGCAGCATTGCATTTCCATTTGAACTACAAATGACCCTGTACACACAATCATGTAATTCATATTTATATAAACAGAGGGTACAGTATGTATAATTTGAAAGATTTCTGGGAGGGGATGCATCATAACTAAACTCCTACTTTTCCCTTGGGGAAACAATCCCATTTGGTCTTAGTTAACTTCAAAGGAGAAAAGTATTTTCCCTTCTGTGTCAATAATTTAACAGAAATTTGTCATTTCTGTCCACAAATCAAACTTTCAGAGTTGCCCTAACTGTTAGCAGTAAAGCAGCGACACACGCACATGCAAGCGCGCACCCCCCAACACACACACACACGCACACAAACATACAGAGCACGACAACTGCAATGCAATTAAGTGCTCCTGCAGCAATTTCTAACCATGGAAATTGAGTTTAGTTTCACTGAATTGCCAGAAACCTCTCCACACTGGGGAGTTGTATTTCCAAGCACATACCATGGGACCAGGACCTCTGGTGACATGTTGTTCCAATTTGATTGAGGTCGGGTTGTGGGCCAGCCCTTTCAAATCATAAACAGCCCAGAAATTACCTCCTACAAAACATCACAGAAAAGTGAGACTGTGCAGCAGCAAACCCAGGAAAGCTTCATTTTGGGGTCAGTGGAGCTTTAAGCATCGTTAACATTTTTTTCCCCTCAGAGGTTGTCCAAGAGCTGTTTTGGGGGAGGCTGGAAGGACACTGTTTGCTTTTATTTGGAAATTTATGTTGTCCTGATTGCCTAATTCAGAATCTGGGGGAGAAAAATGTATGAACATTCGAGACAACAGATCTGGATTAGAAAACTTTACATATAAATCTTAGGCCATCATCACTTTTTTCCAATCCATTCACCGTCTGCAGCACAGACCTAGGAAAGCATTATTTTCAAAAGGAATTAATAGGAAAAGTGCAGCAATGTCTATTGTCTATAATAAAGTGTACAGTTTAATTCATAGCGAGTCAAACTCTCCCAGTTTTAAAAATCTGCAAATGCGTTACCCAAGCCATGTAAGAGCTGTAGCTCTGCCTCAATGGGAGTAACTTTAACCCCGGGTGACACCAGGTTGATACTCCCATACTTTCAGATCCCTGGCTGTCAAAGCCTCAGCGTGGTCACTGTGCACCATTTGCAACTGAGCCCAGCTTTCTCCAGTCATCTGCTTCTCTGCAGAAGGGGTTACTAGCAGCTTCCTCACTTGTGAAACTGATTTTAGGTCAGACTACAGCATTTCATAATGCATTATAATGTCTGATAGACCTGTTCAAACATAGTGAAAAAAACTAACAGCTAGGAATATGATCTTAAGTACAGGCTAATCATGTATCCTGCTTTCAAGTGTTTTAGTTTCATTTAGAAATTATTTGAATTATAAAATTCAATGGGGCTTTGGGCCCTATAAATAAGTAATATTTAGAAATATAGGGCCAGTAGTTTGGGGTAGTTTCCTTGACATATCATTGAGATTACACTGATTTAAACTAGCTGAAAATCTGACTCGTAAATTAAGATATTTAAATGGCAAGTAACAGTTCTAATACAGCACTCTCTTTCAGCTGTATAAAATATAAGCAAGAGAAGACAAAGTACTCTGTTCTTACTTACGTTAATGCCTATTTACACCACTGTGGAAATTCAAAGGTCCTTACAAAGGTATAACTTATATCTCAAGACTGCAGGGAAAAGTCATAGAATATTCTGAGCAGCTGGCAGCAGCACTCCATTTCTCACTAACAGCACTACGTGCTCAGTAACATCCATTTCCTTAACGCTGCAACAGGCTAAATGCACACCTAAGATTTTTTATACATTAAATAGCTTCTTGGAGAACTAGTGAGTGGTAAAGCACTAAATAAAAGAGAGCAGAGGAGAAAGCTGCACAGACAACCTTAATCCTTCTCTCATAGCCTAATGGTTCCTCTTTCCAATCCTCATTTTAGTGCTCTCTAACCCAAGGCAGCAATGAGGGGACAAGCCTCTTTCCTAATGTGGGTTTGCCAGATGTTCACCACCTCCTGAGGGCCTTTTTCACTGCATAAGCACGTGCCTCAGCATCTGTTACAGGAGTCATGAATCGCAACTCCTAAACTTTTAAATGAACACCTCTGCCTTCGCCCCAGGCAAACAGCTCTATCAGCGGGGCTAAGAAAAGTTTTGCGCAAGGCCCTGCCCCGGCAGCAGTCAGCATATCCCCTCAAGTACAGAGATGTGCCAAGGCATGCCAACAGAAAACGTGGCCCACTGCTTTGCAAGCAGACAGGTCGGAATCTATGATCTGAACAACACAGGGATGGATGATGGATGGAAAAAAGCACATCTCTCCAGGGAATTGTAAACCCATCCGAAGAACTTCTTTCAGAGATAAATGGTGTTCTTCCTCTTTGTTGGGATCCCTATTGCTCAACTATGCACGTATGGTAAAGTATTACAATGAGAGAAGAGAGCGAGGTACTTCATCTTCCCCCAAGGAAGAAAGCACCCTTTCCAGACATGGATGCATAAAGAAAAGCCGAAAGAAAGATGCCTACGAAGACTGAATGCCTGACGCAAAGTGCTACCAGCTTACAGGGCCAGCTAAAGCCAGGTTACAAACAAGGATGCAAACAGCTGATTCAATCTGTTAAAATAAATTTAACAAAAAAAAAAAAAAAGCGTAGCTTCAGGTTGAAGTTTTGTCACTGTATGTATGATATCAAGAAAAAAAGGCGAAACAGATTTTGTTTTCCTGCAACAGGAGCGATGCAATGTCATGTCGCCCCATAATGAACAACGAGGGATGCTCTGCTCCAGGACAGGGATTCTCCTGGAAAGACAGCATGTTGCCTCCTAATAAGGTGTTTTGCCTGATAATAGGTTAAGAATGAATTCATGCCTTTGGACTATCTTCTGAAACTTTCTTGGGCATGTTGTGAAAGATGAGGGTGTATTCCACCGAGCACAGGAAAAGGCCCTTATATTGAAAGTGGAAAAACACATACAAAAAAAAGCTGTGCTGGTTCTTTAGCCTTGAGATGGTCAAAACAGAGTTCAAAGATGTTCTTGAAAGAAGCGAAAAATATCTCAGCACACAAGTTAATCCCAGTGCTGTGGCAGATTAATAAATGCATATGCAAATCTCTCATGAAACCACTTTTTGGAAGATGTTAAAAAGGAGCACTTCATGAACACTGAAAGTCAGCAACAGCTGTATAAACCTAAACGCCTACCTGCATCCCAAATTGAAAATAGATTAAAAGATAACACAGATTTTTTTCACCCATGAATGCTAAAGAGATGCTGATACAAAATTAACTTTTTATTCAAGCTTACAGTATTAATGAGGTGAAGAAAATATCAGATGTACAAATCTAAATAAGGAAAAAAAGGAAAGAAAAGAAGAAAAAAGTTTCATAAATGGTTGAAAGAAATAATGCATATTCTGGCTAAAAGAGTCTCCAAGAACTACTGTTCAAGAGTATTAAATCTGTGTCTGTGAAAGCCACATGATAGTGTTCAACTATTGTGGTTAAGCAGGTTTTAAAAATGACTGTATCTGAAGTAGGCTCTAGGCCTATCAAGCCGCTCACTGTGGACCAGACCTAATAATGTTCAAATGTATGTTCTAGCCAGGGCCTTTGAACTTTTAAGATTCCTAGGGACATACAGGATCCGGCAAAACACACAGTTATACATTCCAAATCAAGAGTCAATACAGTATATGGTAGCACTTATGCAGGAAAGGAATGATTCACTTTCTAGTACTGCATCCAATGAACCATGGAATATAACATTTTTTATTTCTTGGTGGTAACTGTCAAAATGCATTTAGTTTGGAGAGATGAAAAGGGAATGCACAAAGAAGTGCAGAATAATTATGTGTTGAAAATTAAACCCAGTTGTCTGAACTGGGAAGAACAATGTAATGTACCAAAGGAGGTCTAAAGTGTTTTGGCCAACAAACTTAGAGGTCATCCAAGACGACATATTTTGTGAATAAGAGGCAAAGGCAGTTCTCTGTAGTGCACCCCTCACCTCTGTAGTGCACCTCCATTCTTGAGTTCAGATCTATGTTTAACACTGTAGAATTCACAGTTTAGCGGCATAGGGCTGTTTCTCTCACACCTATCCAAAAACAGCAGGTAACGTCCGAGTACGCAGAGGCAGGCCCAAATTCTTAGTTCATAGATGCGTGTATGTGCAGGACTCCAGAAAGGGATTTTAAAGAACAAATTCCCATTCAAGAGTGGCATGAAAGAAGGAATTTTCTTCCAGCTGCAGACCAACAGCAATGACAGAGTTGGAAGAACTACAAAACTCAACCTCTCCAGGATGTCTGTGGAGCCAGGGGTCTACAGGCAAAACTTTTAACTCCCAGTCTGCATCCTGAACAAACCTGCAGGACGACAGGCTCTCTAAGGCCCAAGGGGTCCGTGTCCACCATATGGAACACCTGATTTACAGTCTAACACGCAGTTTCACTGCCAGAAATTCCTGCTACTCCTCCTAAGAAGCAGTGGTGTCCTGGTTTCAGCTGGGATAGAGTTAATTTTCTTCTTAGTAGCTGGTAGAGTGCTGTGTTTTGGATTTAGGATGAGAATAATGTTGATAAGACACTGATGTTTTGGTTCTTGCTGAGTAGAGTTTACACTAGTCAAGGACTTTTTAGCTTCTTGTGCTCTGCCAGGTGCATAAGAAGCTGGGAGGGAGCATAGCTAGGACAGCTGACCCAGACTGGCCCAAGGGCTATTCCATACCATATGACATCATGCTCAGTATATAAGCTGGGGGAAGAAGAAGGAAGGGGGGGACATTGGGTGTGATGGCGTTTGTCTTCCCAAGTAACCGTTACGCGTGATGGAGCCCTGCTTTCCTGGAGATGGCTGAACACCTGCCTGCCGCTGGGAAGTAGTGAATGAATTCCTTGCTTTGCTTTGCTTGTGCGTGTGGCTTTTGCTTTACCTATTAAACTGTCTTTATCTCAACCCATGAGTTTTCTCACTTTTACTCTTCCGATTCTCTCCCCCATCCCACCGGGGGGGAGTGAGCGAGCGGCTGTGTGGTGCTTAGTTGCTGGCTGGGGTTAAACCACGACAAGTGGGAAGAAATAATTGTCATCCATGCAAAAACCACAGCTCCCTGAAAGGTAGAGAAGATGCCAAATGTCTCGGTGCTGCAACCATCGGCGCTGTGACAAGACTAGAGAGGTCTAGCACGCGCTCGCTGTGATTAAGACATTGCTTCCCAAAAAGCAAATATAACTATTAAATGAAATAAGATGCTTGCTATGCTGATGGTGGAGATTCTTGCCTATCAGCAAGATATCAGCATTGCAGGGATTTTTCTGGTAATCTGTCCCATGTTCTTTTCTTGCACCCTGACTGATTATGCCCTGAAGAGATACTACATTCCACAAAGACTGTGTCATTGAAAAGAGAACAAGCCCAGAGCCAAACCAAGCCTTGCAATGACTGGTGCCAAGATGAAGGGGTACCCAAAGGGAGGTTAGGCAAATGATGTAATTTGAGCGTTTCGGACCAGGGAGGATGGTATGCGCTTCTCAAGGCTGTGTATATGCCACAAAATACAAAGGGAGACTGCAGGCATGTCACTGCCATGTGCCCTGCATTTTAAGGATGGATACACGGAATAAAGAGTTTAATATATTTCCAGAAGAGTTTTGACAGCGTATGCCAGAAATATATCCCCTCCTAATCCACAGCCATATTTCTTCATCACTGAGGTATATCTCCTCTGCCCATGCAACCAGGCCAGACAGAGAAAACTAAATTCATTGCTGGGTGACTGAGGTATTGTTATTTTTAGGTGCTGCAAGAAAACTCAGCTGCTGATTAAACCACACTGATGGAAATCAGAACACAGCATTTACTTTAATACCAGACTGTATGACAACACAGAAAAAATATCTCCAAAACACAAAAGGAAAGCAGGAATTTCCCTTGTACAGTTTAACAGACAGAATCACTGTGAAAGGCTGCAAAATTCACTGCTATAATTTTCTCACTTTAGTTCATTTGTGTGCTATATATAACTCAAACGTACGCCCCAAGAAAATAAAGCTGTAAATCACACACAAGTCCCTTTCTTTTTTCCATTTTTTCTTTTTTTAAAGTTTTTTACAATAATTTTCATAAATTTGTAGGACTTACAATACCACTGCTTCCAATTCCTTCCTTTCACCTCTTTTCCCATTGGATAAGAGTGGCACGGCTTTGTAATTATGTACATATTAGTATTATCATAAGTACTGTAAAATAGAATAACCAACAGTCTGGAAACTGAAAAAAAAAAAGTGAATAGTTAAGCTCAGGGTGAAGTTTTCAAAAACTACTTGCCATTCCCAGTGTTTTTCTTTCAGAATGCTCAAGTTAAGGTATTTTAGAAGGGGTTTGATTTTTTTCTGAATAGGCGGTCAGTACTCCTTTGCGTTACACCTCTGTAAGGTATCTCAGGCCATGCTCATTCAGACACTGCAAATGGTTAAAGGCTTTCTCTACCTCACTCCAAGGATGCCAGCAACTGTCCCAAAGGCATCCAGACAACAGCTCTGCCTGAGCCAAAAGGTCATGCTGACTGGCTAGTTTAAAGCACAAGCAGAGCAATTTTGCATTTGTTGATGTCAGACCGTGTAAGGATGCCATCAGCTTAGGCACTCCAAAACCTAAGAAAGAGTTTACCACAAAACAAAACATAAACAATCTTGTGACTTACCTTTTTGGAAGCAGCTGGTAGCATCAGGAACACAGATTTTTTTGCAGATAATATGATGTCATTCTGAATAACAGACATATCTATGTTTTTCAATATTTTGGGGCTAACTAGCTTTGCAAGAAAAAAAAAAAAAAAACAACAACAGATATTGTGAACCACACTATAGAAACCATGAGACATGAGAGCAGAAAAAGACAGCTAAATTCATAGAGGCTGTAACTCTACAGCGGTAAATGAAGATATCGCATATTTTTCTTGGAGTGAAGGAACAAAACCGTTCCAGGGCTGGGAGGGGAGGGGAGCTGTTCCTGCTGAAGCTCCAGGCTGTCTCCTCTGACACTCATGGGATGATAAATCAAAAGGCCGATACACTCATCATTTTTGTGTGTCACTGAGAAGCAGGATGGCTTACAACACAAGCATGTTCCTTGCCAGTCATGATACTGCCACATGTATGACTTCAGTTTAAATAAAAAATCATAGAAAGGCTAAGATCCCAGCAGGCTGCAACCAGCAGGGCGCTCGTATCTGCAGTTACTGGATAATAAGCTATTATACAGTTGGCTACATTATTTTTCGGTATATATCAAAGTAAAGACAGACAAGTTTTCATTCGTTTTTTCATCTGATTCACTAAATTTAGCAAAATGAACTTCACTGGAGAAGACTGGCTTGCAAAAGCTTGGCCATCTCCAACTTAGAACTGTAATGTTAGGTTGGGTGTTCGAACTGCTTCTTCCCTGAAATACCTGTTTCCTCTCAAAATGACAGGAAGATTGGATTTGGACTTTTCCAGTTCAGAAACACCAGGTGAGTCCCACTCATTTAGTTTGTATTTTTAAAGTGTGTTGAAAATCCACCATACAAAAATCAATTACTCCATTTTTATTAATGATATTTAAAAGGCTAATAATCAACGTTTGATACTCTAGGGTGCAGAGCTTATGCATATGTGACTATATACATTACACATGTCCATATGCATATCTTTCATGGTATTTTAAATTACAGAAAAGAGATTCAAATGCAAACTTACTTAATTAGGGGCAGAATATGCCTTCTATTTACTCTTTGCATTTATAGCAGTGATAAAATCAGCTCTGAGGATGGACAGTTTCTAAGGTAAACCAGAGGACAAGCGCATACCTGCAAAAAAAGTTAATATAATAATAAGGGTGATTAGTTATGAGGGCTGGTCGTACTGAACCAAATGCAAGGTGTCATTGCTAAGATTTTTACCCTGCAAATGTAAATAACTGCCTTTGAACTAACAGTGCAGGAACTGCGGCAAGCATTCTTAATACTTTAATGATAAACAATAGACACAAATGTTCCCCACCCAGACAACAGCAGGGCACTTACTTCTAATTAGCAATTAATAATGTCTCTCCCTGTTTTGCTATCTTTGTTTGACAGTTCACAAAAGTTCTTTGATATATTCTTTGAAGTGAGATGCAGGGTTGCAGTTTCCAGAGCCGGGTTTTACATATCACCTGACACTATTCTGCTGCCAAACTTTCAAGATAAATGAATATAGTATGAATGAGATGGACACATTAAATAACACACACATTCTTTTCCCTTAGTTTGGGTTTCATATTCATGTGCCTCTGACTATGGCTACCTAACAACTAGAGCAGCCCAAAATTGTTGGTGCTAAGGATCCAATGTCTGCGCTACACACATTTCAAGGGGGTTTTACTTTCCTTTACTTCTGGTGTGGTCCCATGGACAGAACGCCGGTCAGTGGTCGGAGCGTAGCCCCTGGAGTGCACCTTCCAGTTCACTGTCATGTGAAAGCAACCCAGCTTGTGTACTTCAGACATGAAAGAAAACACAGTAAGAGAGGAGGTCCAGTAGCTAGGCTTCAGAAATGCACCCCTGCTCCAAACTAATTTGCTACTTGAGGTGTGGCCTATGTTTCATCCTCACAGACATGCTAGCATGGAGTGAAATAAGTCACTAAAGTTTTCTGCCATTTCATATAAGCTATGCCTCCGTGCAAGGACAATAAACTTTCTCAGAAGTCACACAGAACCCCAACCACTGCAATTAAAATAATTACCAGGCGAGAATCTTTGTGGGAGGAAATACAGGAAACCACACTCTTTTACAATGGATGAGGCTCAGATACTGAATTTTCTTATTAACATGTTGCTCTACATCTTTAAAGAGAACAAAAATAAAACTTACTGGCTCAAAACAAATCAACAATGCATTTTACAGCAAACACCAAAGAAAATCGTTATGGTGATTTTAAATGTTTCACCTAGCCTCAATTTTAATTTCAGTACATGAGTGGACTTCTAAGAAAAATGTTGAGTATTTCATAACCTAAGCTTTTCACATGCCCATTTTCATCCAGTCGTTGAAAAATGTAGAGGATTAAGAACTTTTTGCCTTAAATAGATGCAAATCATATTTTATTACTCATTTATGTAATGTACAGAGATGCAAATCATATTTCATTATTCATTTATGTAGTTATGTTTTAGAAAAGGCAAGGAGACAGTAGAGGGGTAAAATAAACTCATTTAGGCCTTTTTATTTCCTAACGCCCAACCATTTTAACATCTTCAGTGATGGAGAGATCAGGACAGAGGGTTTTTTATACTGAAAAGTCCAAATTTCAATCTTAGAATCAGACTTGTTTAGGTTGGAAAAGACCTTTAAGATCATCAAGTCCAACCGTTAACCAAGTCCATCACTACACCATGTCCCTAAGCACATCATCTACACCTCTTTTAAATACCTCCAGGGATGGGGACTCAACCGCTTCTCTGGGCAGCCTGTTCCAGTGCCTGACCACCCTTTCGGTGAAGGAGTTTTTCCTCATATCCAATCTAAACCTGCCCTGGAGCAACTTGAGGGCATTTCCTCTCATCCTATCACTTGTTACCTGGGAAAAGAGACTGACACCCACCTCGCTACAACCTCCTTTCAGGTAGTTGTAGAGAGCCATAAGGTCTCCCCTCAGCCTCCTTTTCTCCAGGCTAAACAACCCCAGCTCCCTCAGCCGCTCCCCATAAGACTTGTGCTCCAGACCCTTCACCAACTTCGTTGCCCTTCTCTGGCCACGCTCCAGCACCTCCATGTCCTTCTTGTAGTGAGGGGCCCAAAACTGAACACAGCACTCGAGGTGCGGCCTCACCAGTGCCGAGTGCAGGTGAACGATCACTTCCCTGGTCCTGCTGGCCACGCTATTCCTGATACAAGCCAGGATGCTGTTGGCCACCTTGGCGACCTGGGCACACTGCTGGCTCATGTTCAGCCGGCTGTCGACCAACACCCCCAGGTCCTTTTCTGCCGGGCAGCTCTCCAGCTGCTCCTCCCCAAGCCTTTTCTTATGAGAAAAGCCTGTGCATTTAGCAAGTTCTTCTGCAAAGCACACACTTTCTACTTTAGCTGTGATGCGTTCTTGACCAGCAGGATGACAAATTAGAGTGCTCAAGTAATTAGAAGTCTGGAAAAAGCCAAGCACCAGCTGGGAGGGAACTAGGAGAAGTTTAGTACCTGCGCTGAGGCCTCAGGCATGCAAACTAAGAGGACCTGCATTGCAATGAAGATGGCCAGGCACAGTCCCTACAATTGGCAAATATGCACCTGAGGACCAGAGAGACTGGAACTGCTTTTTCACCCAGACTTAGCTGGCTAGAAAGCACACAAGACCATAATGAGCTCTCACTGTACTAATCTGCTGACAATTCACTGTCAGGGTTGACAGTCCTAAGAAACTTCACCTTTTTCAGGAAACACAGCTAGAGCAATCCACTTCAAACATATTGAACGCCAGTAAAAATAAAGCAGCAGTTTCCTGGTTTAGGGCATCGCTAGCTTCTGGCCTGTTAATCCCAACTGTCAAAATGGCCCAGTGCTTTTCTGTGCTGAGATCTCTCTTCCCACGTGAAGAAAAAAACAACAGACTAAAAACGCATTTGGGTTCATTAAGAAGGGTGTCTGGGATGCTTATGTTCTCCCATTACATTTACTGTGACACTTCAAAATAAACACCAGAGGTGAACCTAGGGTATTATTTTTTTACCCCCACAGAAGTTACTTCTTCACAAATGTGATCCATCACGAAGTATGATTTCAATTTTTACACTACCGTGTTTAAATGGATTTTGCTCAGTTTGTATTTAAAAACCAACAAATTAGAACATAGGCCATTTCCTGGGGATTAATAAGAATGACCAGCTGTGAAGAATAGATGGTCTCAGGCACAGCTGGGGACCACTAATCTCTCTGCACAAAATGAAAAATATTAAACTTTTCCTTAATGCCTTAGAGAGATCTAGTCGGGTCTGTAGGCATGCACCATCTGCAGAGACTTAGTTCACAGAATCCTGCATGCTTCAAGTTGCTTGAAAACTCTCTTGGTAGTCCCCCTTCAAAAAACATTAACTTCTAATTAGGCAGTAATTGGGATTAAATGAGAACAGAGAAAAATAAAGTTTTGTTGAGATACAAGAACTCAAATGTACCAAGAAATGAAATCCAGGAATTAAATTCTATTCTCAGGGTAAGGAACTAGCTTGCAAACCTTCTGGGAAGGGATTGTCCTTTAGGACATGTTTGAACAGCATCTAGCAAAGTGGTTCAGATTTCTAGGCACTATTGTAAGACAAAACAATAAAAATAACTGCAGGAATTTACACAGAACCACTCCAAACAACTCAAGTGAAATGTTGAGTACCATTCAAAGATGAAGGTACATTCCTTGTAAATGTTTTAGCGCATATAGGTGAAAATACAATACTTTGACTATAAATAGCACTATAGAGGGAGATGATGTTTGACATTCAGAAGAAACGATACGGCTGATTTTCAGTCTGTTTCATCCTACTTTCCTCAATACAGCCAGTTGCATTTACACAAACTAAGGTTCTGGCCTTATTACTGATTTCTGATGGACCTGGGGAAGGACTCATCTCTCTCTCTGCCTTGTACTGGTGGAAACGTTAACACCAAAACCTCTTCCACTAGCAAAAGAGGGCAGGGAGCCCCATGGCGGGACATACTCTGCAAAAAGGTCTGTTGATCCTGCACAGCTATCTATTTACACACTTGGGGATAGAAAGGCTAATAGTTGTGGGAACAGGATATTTTGTCATATATTATTATTCTGGATTGAGAGTGAGGAAAAACTGCTGGCTTTCCTTCTAAAGTTATTGTATTTTCAATTGCTCGCAAGGTCTCCCAGAGCCCAGAGAGGTATTCTGTTAAACACTGAAATAAATAAAAACTGCTGTCTGATTGGCCAGAGATGAATAATTTCTACTACCCCCACATGTATCCATCTAGGATGTGCTTATTTGTATGATATGTGAACTAATTGTTTAACACTACCCCAGAACATAGTATTGTTCACCCAGAGAAAGCTACACAATAGAAATTTATTGACTCATCACACTACTATTTTTTAGCCAATTATGTGCCAGGATTTTTCCTTCGGATATATAACAATAGCAGAAAGATGCTTCATTTCCTTGGGACTATTACTCTCCTGGGTGGCAAAATTAAAATCAGCCTCTATAAAACACACTTGTGACAGCTTACAGCAACCCCAAACGGCACGAAGGGCATCCTTTATTCTTATACACTACTAGCAGAGGTTCAGAAAACTGAGGGGGGCCAGAGGGGGTGCCGTGCAAAACTCGGTGCCGTGCGGGCCAGCACAAAACCTGTTCGCCATCTCTGTCCCACCGAAAGCTTCCATGCAGGACGGCGGCCATCACAAACGCCGGGGTCCAGAGGCGAGGGGACGGCAACAATCGCAGTAATTACTGAATAATGAGACGCTTGGGAGCAAACTGCCTTGCTGCTGTCCTTAAAAAAAAAAAAAAAAAAAAAAAAGAAAAATAGAAGTGATCTATTCATTTTATTTCTTTGGAGATAGCTGCCAGGTGGGAGGAACCACAACGCCTTTCCCTTTTCCTCTGCTGCTGCGGGAGGCTGGGGGCAGCCGGAAAGGCCACGCACGAGGCCGGCCTCACCCTCCCTGGGCAAAGGAGGCGGAATTTTCCCCAGTTGTCCCGTTAAATAGAATAAAACCCACGAGCTGAACAGGAAAAAAAAAAAAAAAACAACAAAACACCACACCACGTAAACGCGTGTAGCCGCACACGCGTGTGCGCAGCCCGCGCCCCGCAGCACAGGCCTGGGGAGGAGGCGCGGGCCGCCGCCGCCGCAGCAGCGCCCTCTGCGGGCGCCCGCCGCCGCCAGCAGCCGGGGGCGCCGGCCCCAGATCCCAGCCCTCAGGGCCGGCCTCAGGCAGGGCAAGGGGGAGCGGAACGCTTAACGGTGTTACCGCCCGGCTTAAACAGCGTGGTTGGTCACTTAGCGGATCCCTTTGCACGGCTCATTAAATATGGAGGAGCGTGGAGGGACAGCTTTTGCTAACGGCATCTCAGTAGCTGCTGAAATGGCCCAGAGGCTCAGGCTCATGCATGCACAGCGCTGCCGACGATCCCCAACAGCAGGAGAGACAGTTGTTTTGGGTTGGTTGGTTTGGGTTTTTGTTTTTTTTTTTAAACTTCTGTTAAATCTAGCAGACAGCACCGTGCATTCTCTCGCGGCAGCTGTAGCTGCTATATCCACTAATCGGGGACACTGGCTTCGGTAAGCATGAACACGCAGCCCTACGGAAACGTCTCTGCCCGCTTCGTGTTAAGCTCGTGCTGCTGTTTGCTACGTGCCTTCACGCTGACAGCGTCCCGGCTGAACAAGCCGTTCGGGTAACCAGGAGGCTGAGCAGTCTGCACAGGATCCTGCTGCTCGGGGTCTAGCGCTTTTATCGCCCCTGCGTAATAACTTAGGCAGATAACCTGCGACTCAGACATCCCAGCGTGAGTGTATCCGCAGATGCAGACATCACATAATAGCACAGCTCTGCAAGGGAAACTTTTATGCCTTCTACAGATACTCCTAGCTTGGTTTTTCCAAATGCCTCTCCTTCTCAAGACAGACCCTGTTGAAAGTACTTTTTACTCCCAAAACACCCACTTTACTTTTGAATGCTGCTAGTCTCAGCTTGTATGAGCAAAGCCAACTTTGCTCTTAACTGGTGAAGGTGCAAAAGTTTTAAAAGTTAGTATTTTGATCATTTTCCTTTATGAAAATCTCAAGCATTTGCTGGTAGATGGCCTTCTTCGGGCCATTTTTGTGAATATTCCTGCTTGCTTTTTCTCCATAGCCTCTTACTAGATAAAAAACTAGAAACACATCCAAATAATAAACATTGTAGGTCAAAACACACATCATCTGTACAGAGTGGCTCCCCAGCTCTTGTAACCCAAACCTGACTTGAGACATGGGCTCTTTAGTACAACTTAAACTAGAATAGTGCTTTGGAGTCTGTTATGCTACAGGCCTGTTGCGATACAGAATCAGCTATAGCGCTGCCTGTTAGTAACACACACACTCCTCACTTCACATCATGCATGTGAAAACTTCCATATGTTCAGCTATCATTTTTAAAATGTGGTTTCCTGTTTGCTTTTTCAATGAATGCTCTTCCTTATAAAGTCTGCAATCCATAAGCACTCTGCAGCAAGTCTGGACTAGATTTGAAATATCACTTCCAGGTACCATCCCAATATCTGCTGTAAAACACGTACTTTTCTTATTCTTAACCCAAATATGTTTTTAGTCCTTAATGCATGAAATACTTGTTGCAATCGGTCTGTGCCCTTCTATTCTGTCAATATATGAGGAAAGTTTTAGAGAAAATCCCTTAGAACTCATTATATCCAATTTATTAAATTTACCTTCACCTTCTGAATTTTTATTGATTCTACATTCTCCTATAAACAAAACAAGAAGATGAGGGAAGGGAAAATGGTCGTCTTTTCACTAGCCAAAATGTCATCCAGAGTTCTGATCTTCAGGATGGCTAAATAATTGGTGCCATTCCCATATACACCTACTGCCTTTAATAACTTTTTGGCAGAATTCGTAGCCTTCTACAATGGCAAAAGATAAAAAGACTGTTCTTTACACTGCTATCAATCTGGATACATCATTTGGCAAATTGTAATGCCTTTTTAACTATCTTATGTTAGGGAACGCTCTGTCTCTCCAGAAAGAATATTTGGCCAGTTTTCCAGGTATTTCTCCAGGTTTCCAGTAAATTAACTGATGAGTAACAGAGATGGTTACAGTAGCCTCTCTTTACTGCCTGTAGAAAACCTCCAACAATTTATTTGCAAGGGGCTTGGCCATGGCCCAGAGCAGAGCTCTGAAAGCAAGGAGCCAGCTGCATACCTAACTTGGACTAAATACCAGGACCTTGGGGAAGTGATTTAAGAAAGATGTGTAGAGTAGTGTGGTATTTTAAAAGGATGTGAACAACTTTTGACATAGAAGCCCTGAAAACATCCCCCATCTAGGAAAACGAGAGACAGAAGATTGGACTTTTGTCCAGGATTATTAATGCTGCTATTTTTCAAATGACAATCCAATGCATGGTGCACTGCAGAGTGTTGCGTGATGTTAGAGGTCGCCTCTCGTTCTGTGGCATTATGAGGGAAAATCTGTTGATGAAGGCTCCCCAGGGCAAGGCTGTGGCTGGCTCATATGACTACACAGGGGACATGAAGCAAGTATATTTCCTTGTTCGCCCTCACTATGGCCAGAAGACATAAGAGCCTCAGCGTGGGGGAAATTGGAGTCTGCTCCTCAGACACCTTCCCTTTGTGAAACCAATGAGTTGGGAAAGGGCATGGATTTTTGCTCAGAGGTCCCTCTCTCATCCTGTGGAAGCAGTGTGGGCAGGTGGTGCCAGAGGGTACGTTACACCTCCTGGTGAGACCTGACAATCACTCAGTCCACCAAGGAATCTTTTTCCCTCCTGAAGCAACGTGTCCTTACACCACATCATGGCAAAGTGGTAAAAGGTCCTGCTAGCTCCAGTCAAGGCTGTGAATAGGCACGTATGACTAGACAGAAGGCTTGTGTTTCGTCATGATGCATTTGTCAAGTCTGTGCGAGCTGCGTAAGAGACGAGCCTCTTGCACAAATGCACCGTGGCTGTAGAAAAAGGAGCAATGCCTGGGCCTCATTTTGGCTAGCAAGTTTTAAATATCAGCTTGATGTGGAACTTCCCTTCTTCTACTGGACTAGCCACGGTGAAATGTGCAACACCTAAAGATGAAACTATTTATAGTACACCAATTTCCTTCTCTTTGTTTCTCAGTGGGGGGTACACTGGCAGTAAACAGTAGGTTCCCGACAGCAAAGCTTTCTTTTGAGACTGGCGGTGGCAGAACACTGAATGCAACGAGTTCTTCAGCAACAAGAGATTCAAATCTGGCGTCCTGCCTTATCGTCCCTTCAGTCCTCCCTCTGATGAGGCTGACAATTAATACAACAATTAAAAGGGACTCAGACTGCAATATCTCAGTATAAGATTTTGTACTGGTTACACTTTTTTTTCCCTGTCTTTGTGAAATACACCAATATAAGAAACTCTATCAGTTCAGTAATTGATCACCTATAGGCAGTAGATATATACAAGAAAAGGACCATTTCCTTGGTCATCCTGAAGATCAGAACACCGGATAAAAAATTTGACAGTTGTTTGCTTCAGTGCCTTTACAAACTTGAAGTTAAGTACAAACAATAAACAATAAAC
Source organism: Platalea leucorodia (assembly GCF_965183815.1). Taxonomy (NCBI): domain Eukaryota; kingdom Metazoa; phylum Chordata; class Aves; order Pelecaniformes; family Threskiornithidae; genus Platalea; species Platalea leucorodia. The sequence goes on along the minus strand of NC_138823.1, from coordinate 95,434,010 downwards.
TGCAAGGCCAATTAACTTGTTGGCCATGTACCTTGTTGCCTTTGTCCCCTGGCTCTCCAGGATCCCATTCGAAGAGAAAATAATTAGCAAATTGCATTTGAAATTACTCTCAATGTCATTGATGTGATGCATTCTATTTTTCTCCCCACCATATTTCAGCCACATGTCTCAAGTTTCTGTTTCCTAAATGACTGTGTTGAGCTCCCCCCAAGCATGTTTATAGGCCATGTTTTAAAAAGAAACACATTTTAAATTAAGGGTCATATGACTAGAACTTGAGGAAGCATCTGCAGTTTGCTTTTGCAAATGGTCTGCGGTGAGGTGAAGACTTTTTTTTGCAAACTTTCTGGAAAAAAATTTGTTTTTTGAAAATGTTTTTTGGGAATTTTCTTTCATTTGATAATGCTTTTGATTAGAGAATGAATATCCAAGATATTTGTGTGAGAGAGGCAGGAATACATCAATTTTTTAGCATGACTTTGTGCATCAGTAGAATTAGGAAAAAACCTCAGCCTTCCTCTCTGGCTTTATGGCTCCTTATCACTCACATATTCCTCATTTCAAGGGACATAATTGGGTTTAATACCAAAATATCTATCAAAACCAAAAAATTGGTGTTCCCTCTTAATGTTCCAGATGTAACTAATTTCAGCTGTAAAGATCAGGAATGTGTAATCTTGAACTAAATTAACAGAATTATTTCCATGGGACTTTAAGATTCCTGTACTGATGGTTCTTTGTGGGTTCTTTTCCTTTCTTTTTGGATTTTTATCATATGTTATATCATTTATTTGGGTCTTAGAAGGTTAAGAAGTATGTCTAGGCCTCAACACCATGGTGCCTGAGTGTCTCCTAAATTATTAAAAACAGATATAGCAACAACATGAACATCTATTTTTATGTATAGTGCAATCGTTAGTACTCTGACCCCAATTCAGAAAAGGATGTACATCCAGGGGGAAAAAAAAAAAAAAGGAAAAAAAAAATCAACATATGTTTAACTAAACATTTGTATGAACTACATGGAAGTGGCAAGATTTAAGTGCACAACTGGAGCTAAACAAGCTATTCCTGTGAATCATATATTTCATCGTATATTCGACTACCAGTGCCACAAGAAAGCAGAACTGCAGAAAAACCCACTTGCTATTGAATAAAATATAATACAGGACCAGTTTCAAGACAGTTATCCATTGCCTTTAAGTTATAAACGAGTATAAAATTTCTGCTTATCTAACTGTTTCTCGCAGAGTTTGTGTCTTTCTGCAGAGCTTCACTCATTCTGATGGATGTGCATAAATGGAACCAGGAGTCAATGGTCCATTTATTCCTGCCACAAGAGAACAATCCAGAAGAAAACTTGAGCCTTAAATTAGTTGCAAGTAAATTAAAATTATAACTTCTGAGAATGATTTGTGGTCTTCTGAAACCGTAAAAAGATGAAATAGTACATTGGTTTATATTTGCTTACTATGCCTTTGTCAGTTGCAGAAAAGGATCAGTAGTCAAAGTGATGATTTCTATGAGGAACTAGTGCCAAACTAAGAACTCTAAACTATGCAATAATAAAGCTACCAAGAACCCGTATAGAATTCAGCGACTCTTGGGAAACAATGAATTCAGTTTGAAGACGTTACACAGAGCTACAAAGCTTTTGTGTTTGTGTCAATAAAATCTGGTTGAAAACAAAGTTTGGTTTCCTTTCTCCAGTTTTCTAGTCACAAAGCCATGTGCTGCATCCGAACAAAACTGCCACTGGTTTGCTAAATATCTGCCCCATCCATTTGACCCAGTTATTTTGCCCCTGTATTTCTAAGAAAATAAAGTGCATCAGTGATTTTCACTCTGTCTCTGAAGACCCTTAGAGGTCTGCAGTCAAATTCTAAGGCATTTAAGAACAGCAATTCAGAAAAGCATCTCTAGTACTAACCAGCTTATGTTGGGGATTTAGAGGCTGTTGTCTTCCTGTAAAAAATAGAGAGCCTGCCAACAGAAGACAAATTTAGTTATTTCTACATGCCTTTTATTTGTATAACTTGGCACACGTTTCCATTTTCGCATCCAGGTGCAGCAGCTAGATTCACATCCGCGTTCCGGCAGGCATTTGCACGAGTTTCCCTGTTCCAGTCGTGTCTCCGAGCCAGGACGGTTTACAGCATTTGCACTGCTTATTGCAGGCTGCGAATAGCTACTGGTCTCACCACTGACCACCTTGACTCTGAAGCCAGCATGACCTTTGGTCTGACCCCAAACTTGAGCGAGATGAACTTCACTCTCCAACTCAAAAAAGCCTACGGAGCCACTAGGTGGCACTTTCCAAACATGGTTTTGCACACTCTGTCCGGCCGGCTACGGATCTGGGTCTGCATCGTGAGGTGCGCTGTAAACTTGTATCATAAATGCTGTTCTCCAAAACGTACACTGATTGCCCTCAACAACAGACATATTCAAAAGGCTGACAAAGCAAAACCTCCTTTTTGCCAAAGACAGAATTTCTCCTGCCTTCCCCCATAGCTTCATCCTCTCTGAAACACAAAGCCATCAGGATATAACCGTGGGCACGCTTAGTATGGCATCAAATAACCCTTATAGGTTCTGTAAGGAGATAAATTTCACGATAGATGAGATATATGACATAGTGGGAGAAGTAGTCTCCTTCCTAGTTTGGAAACTATCCGAGAGACCAGATTTTCCAGCCATGAGCCTAGAAAATCTATTGCATTTTGAGTGTGTTTTGTATGCGTCTTTCCTGTTTTATCCCTTCTCAGCCACTCACGCTAGAGACAAGAATTGACGAAGGAACTTGGTTTTAAAAACAGAAAACGAAAAGTCTTATTTTAGGCAGTAAGTTCTTCAGGGCAGGGCTGTCTGTCTCTCTTTACGTTTCCCTAGTGCTCAGCACCGTGACAGTGCACACTGAGTGAAGCCTCAAAACTTTCCCGCAGTGTAGATGATTACATTAAAAATAATCCCATCATGCAACGTCGCAAGATGTTGCTAATTAGCCATTAGAAGTAGAATGGCTACTTCTTTTACCCCAGGGCAGAAAAGATGGAAACATATTACCAGTGCAACAGAGGGCCACAATCTGTTTAGCCTCTTTATAAGAGAGTTTCCTATCAAAATAGCCTTGCAACACCTGGAAATACAGAAACTGCTGGGCTGTGTGCTGATATTCAGAATTCATCACCACGGATTGAAATTTTCTGGTTTTATTTCCACTTTCATTACTCATTGCCTGCTCCTGTCTATAACATCTACCAGCAATATGTCAGTAGACACTTTCAGCCCTTGAATCTTGTTATTTTTTAGAGTTCTGGATGCATAGTACATGGGATTAGCTGGGGTTTAATGGCAATGGGTGTCTTTGTTTTCATGGCAGTAGAAAAGCTATATGACCTCCACTCTTGAAGGATTTTCTGCAGATGGAGTAAAATGGATAATCCATGGAATTCCCTGTAGTGTGCTATGTATTTGGTTGTTCAAGAGATACTAGAAGCGTAAAGCTCTGGGGGAAAGTTCTCACAGTTCCAGACTTCATGGTCGAGAAAAGGGGCAGAAGATCGCTGTATTCATGAACAGGACAAGGCTTTGTTCCACTAAGCTAGCATTTCGGATGGCATATGGAAATCTTGTTAACTGTGGCAATCTGCTTAGTCTGCTGGGATTTAGAATTTTTTTTTAACAAGGAAGCATTTTAAGTGTTTTTCCAGGGTAATTTCTTTGTCAAACATGAGGAAAGACGGGTTATATGAAAATGAATACATATTATGAAAATGTCACATACACAAAAAATACTAAAAGAACCTCTTTAAGGTGCAAAGTTGGGCATATCAGAGTCAGGAAATACCAGAATTAAGGTTACTTATGGACCATAAATTTGATTCCTTTGAGTCTACAAATTCTGTCAGTCTTTAATTTCATTATAATGGGTTGGTGGTGTTTCTTTCCATACCAGCCCTGGTTTACTGAGAACATATAAGTGATTGTCATGTTATTTTGTTATCAATATATATTTTGTCTGCTGTCATTTGAGGTATGATCCTTATTTGCTGCACATTATTTAAACCCTCCTGTGAATTTGCTCATTAACTTTTCTAAAGCATTCATCTCTTGAATAGCTAAGTGCTTCATAAATCATTTATTTTCATAATACCCATGCAAATAGAGGGTAAATGAGACAACAAGAGATCTTACAGATAGGAAAGGAGGCAGAGAGATTAAGGTCAAAAACATTCCTTTTGGCTGCTTAGCTGGCAATTCCTACAACATGACTTTTTGCATATTTACCATTATACGTCAGTTTTCGTAGTCAGGCAGGACTCTACTGGTGCTCATGCAGTAAATGAAACACAAACTATTTTTTCATGAGTTCTAAGTGACTCATTAGCATCAAGACTGGAAGAAGCAAACATGTTCAATGGAGAAGCATATACATCTTAACCATATGACATCTTTCCTCCTTCTGCAACATCCTGCTTGATTTCCTAATGTGCTTTAATCAAACATCTGTGATAAAAGGGACAAATCCAGTCACAAAACAATGTCTTCATTACACGGCCTTAATTTATCCCCAGGAAAAGTTTCCACCTTGTGCCCTCAATGAGGTAAGACTTCTGTTGAAAGACATTGATGGGAATAATTAAGGAATGTGTCCTAACGGTACCACCAAAGAGCCAAACAGACAGTGGAACAGCAGAAATTGCTGATTTTTGAGTTCTTGAATCTTTTCTTGTATTACATGCATCATAATTTTCTAGTTTTTTGAATAGTAACTTGAATGCTTTATCCCTGTCAACCACCCAGCCACTGAAACTCCCTCTTGCAGTATCATGTTAACACTTTCAGATATTAACAAACTTCCAACTTTCAACCGAACACATAGAATTCTGACAGAGTAAAAATGTCACGGTAGCAAAGCTGGCATTTTCTTTGTGGATCAGGCTACAGGGAACTGCCACATAGTACTTTGCCAGAAAAATGGCAAACCTCTGGCATCACCTTCTGGTGAAGAAGAAAGTGTGCTCTGGCAGGCACAGATTCCTTTACCCCTTCAAAAAGAAGCAGTTCCATTCTCCAATCCATATCATGCCCTTGTCATTCATCTTTGCCATCTTCTCCTTAGTTCTAGTCTCCTTACCTACTAAGCCTGCTTTTGACTTTTCCCATTGGCTCCAATCTCCAGGCCTTTTCCCCCCCGCTGAGCTTGAGTCAGGGTCTCCCTCATTACCTATCTCCCTTCCCAGTTTCTGTGCCCAAACACCCACATTTCCTGTTCCTACTTCATTCACGCTGTCTCCTGCTGCCCCACCAATGACTCCCAGTCAGTCTTCAACTCCAGGCTTGTTCAATCTCAGTGACCCTGCCTTTGTAATGCATTTATTTGTATCCTTCCCTGGATTTATCTGGGGAAATCTTCCCCTAATGTATGTGTAGAAGAAAAACATATTGGTTTAGGAATTACCAGATAGATCCTGTACCTTGGGACAGTTGGTCTATTATAGCTTTTAAAGCATTACTTTTTAGTTAAACTATACTCTACATGTGTAGATAATTTTTATCAGAAGAAAGGAGGCTTTAATTTAGTGTTCTGAACTTACTTGAAATTCACATTAATTTATATCAACTATCCTGACTATCCTTGTGTGTAAAGGAGACCTTAGGAGGATGAAGCTTTGAACGTAGAACGAGCTGGTGTCTTTGAGTCATCTTACCACTTTGCATCTTTCACTAGCCTGACTCTTGACTGAATTCCTGAATAGGGTATGATACAAACAGACAAAAATCACACCACTTAACTGCAAAGAGAAAGTACAGAGGCTCAGAGACATCATTAATGGGGGGTGGGGGTGGGGTGTCTCTTGATCAATGCATATTGTCCTTCTGCAGCATTTTCATGCAAAGCTACTAATAGTACTGTATTCTTCCCCTATTTTAGAATTTTCTCGGTGGAAGTCGTCCAACTCAGAGCAATGTGTATAATCATTCCATCCACTTATACTCTCCATTATGATGATCTTGCCATTATTGTTGCTATTATTCTTGTGTCTGTCAAGCCAGCTATTGTGCAATTTAGCTAGTGAATAAGATCTAGGATAATTAACAAGAATAGGTGGTGACACAGCATAAGGCAGGAAAGAAAAAAAAAAAAATCTAAGGAGCAAGGACCAAGGAACCATTTTATACAAGACACAAATTACGATACTCAGGGTACTACTTCTCTCTCCTGTCGTATGATTCCTATAAGGAGAATTAAGACATTAAATAAGAGGATGCAAAGAATCAAATTTCTATTTTTTCCCACTGGAAAAGTGAAAATTAGGTGTTTGCTTGCTTTCCTTTTCTTTAAAAAACAAAACAAAACAAAACAAAACAAACCACCACACACCTCACATGCCAGTTAGACACTAGAATAAGGGGCCAGGTTCTAAAAATACTTTCCAGACTGAATGTCTCTGAAATTCTACTCATTGCAGTGTGCTTGGTACTCCAGATACTAAACATTTCTTCTTATTCAAGCACAGAATCTGAGCAAACCACTGTTAAATACTACGTAAAGTATATGACCAGTATGTCTTCCAGAAAATACTTTGGTACACAAAATTGTTTCATTGTGGGCAAAAGGTTATTATCTTAGAGTGAATAGCTGTGACTCACAGTCTGACTAATCAGAGTCTGAGTGAGAAATAAAAGGCAAATTTCAGCAAAACCCGTTCGCACCTGCTAAGGAACAGGCTATTTCGGTTCAAGTTTTGTTTACACCATCAGGTTGTTGCAGGGCACGAAGCTCCGGAGTACGCGGCTTACATGTTTCAGCATATCTCCCGCTCCTTCTCTGGATATCCCCCTTTGTTCATTGCACGCAGGACAAAAGGAGTTGCCCCACCCCTCTCCAAGGAGCGCGGGGCCTGGTAAAGAACGCGCGAGCGAGGGCAAGGCCTTGTCGCGACAGACCTAGCGCGTAGGTCGTGAGGGCGGACCTGCTGTCAAGTCGCGAGGACGCCAGCGCCGCATCCCGCGAACGAGAGCGCCGAGCGCCCTCGCACCTTTTTGGGGGGGACGGGAGCTCCCCTCCCCTCCCCTCCCCTCCCCTCCCGGGCCCGCGCCGCGCGTCAGCACCAGGGACAGCGCCCGCGCTAGCGCGGGGCCGCAGCCGGCCGGCCCTTCCCCCGCGCGCCGCAGCGGCCCTGCTGCGTGACGTGGGGCAGGCGACGTCACGGGCGCAGGCGGTAACTTTTATGGGGCCAAACTGAAGCAGCTGGCAGGAGGAGATGAGGTTTTTTAGTACGGACTCAATTCAAGCTCTTTCGACGCCTCGCCGAGCTCATGAGAAATACGTGTCGTTGGACGAGGATGGCTTGGAACCGCTGGGCTCCCCCGCCCCCAACTTCTTTTCCCTTTACATTTTTCCGTGTCTTATGAAATACACAGGATATAATCAGGTACCAAAGGACAACAGTCAAGCAGTGTATTTGCTGCTGATACGGGCAGGATTGACCACAGATGACAAGATGACTAATAACTGTACAGCACAATCTGTTCACCATTTTAAATCGTAAAGTTTATCAACAAATTTGTCCATTTAATAGCAACTTTCTTTGCTTTCAAGTAAAGTTGCTGAAGCATTCTATTTAATTGCATTTGTCTGTCAAAAAGCCACATAGTATCATTTTTCCAAACAGTTTGGAAATAAATAAAATAGTTTGGAAATAAATAAAAGAGTTCTACATCACTGCTACATTGGCTATATTGCATATTGAAATACACTGTATTGTCTGTCATAAAAGTAGTCTTGATTCTGCAAATAAATGATGCGGTTTTCTTCATGAGTTGCAGAAAAGCAGTAAGATACACACACACAAAAAGAAAAGAATGTGATCATTGCCTGCAACAGTAGCAGTGAGGTCCTGGAAAGCAGAGATAAGCATTTATCATGAGGGACAGCAGGAGATCTTTGTGAAGGCAATCTTAGTCTGTTATAAGAGATGTAAGGAAAGGATCTGAGAAAGAAATAGAAGAGGAGAGGTCAAGGCAACGAGGTGAAAGGGGCAGCTGGAGTGAAAGAAAGAGGTGGAGTCGGGACTTCTTTCAGGAGAGTCTGTGAAGCAACATATACTAAGAGGTGATGTGTTATGGAAAAGTTTTTATGTGTGTATGCCCATGTATAAAAATATACATATTTGCAAAATATATCAGAGAAGGAAATAAAATATTTCATATTTGAAATAAGGCTGGATTAAAATTATTCTAGCAGTGTTAAATGTCCTTTACTTGTCATTTCAGCACTTCAGTGGGACACAGGCAATATTCCTCTGATAGGGATTTTTACATTTCCTTCTTACGGGAAAGAATAATGAAAAAATACAAAAATCATAGGTATTAGTTAGATCCCAGATCATGCTGAGGTAAGGGGTGGGTAAAAAGACAAGAACCGAGCAGAGACACTACAAGAGTCAGACACGTTTGCATTTTGGAAGCAGGTATTTCTCACCATTTTGAGAATCGCCGTAGGCATGGCTGGAGCACAAAGATCAGCACGCAACAGTTGCCAGGCAGTTACTGATGGAAAACCGCCTTGAAAAACCATTTCACCAGGGAAGAGGCAGTCAAGGAAGACAGGAGATATACATAGATGCAGCTATGAATGGCAAGTGTTAAAAGAAGATTTGTTACTATATGTGGAATTACTGGTACCTATCTGGCCAGTGCCTTTAGAGGCCAGTAATTGGGAAATTATGTCTAACTCAAGTACAAAGGTATAGTAAAACCTCTCTTTTTCCTTTTTAACATTTTTTTACTAATTATAAGCCTGTTTGTATGTCAGTCTCCAAATATTATTCTCAAAATCAAATGTGGAAGACAGTGTGGGTTTTAAAATAATTTATCCTGGTGACAGAACCTTACAAAAAAGATTTCCTGAAGTGCACTGAGGCTATATCATTTTGGACTGATCTTGCATTCTTGTGGGCATCTATTTCCATGTCATACGGCAAGCTGGTCCTGTTTCTCTGTTTATTAAGCTAATATTCATGGCATTTTCAGAACTGCATGACAGTAAATTAGACACTTTATGTGACTGAAAAGGACAAAAGTATAGTGTATTTTGCATGTGAAGAGATGAGCAAATGTGTTTGTTCTTCTAACTTCAGGCTAGATAAAGAAAAATGGAGAGAAAACAGATGCAAATATACTCATCCTACTGTCCTGTAATCACCTATAATTAAACATGGACTTGCCTGCACAGTCATCTATGAGGGATATACACTTGTCCTTCCACTTTAGTGGACGCTAAATGCAGTCATAAGTCTTGGCTTTCTAGACACTCTGGAAACAGTATAACAACGCATAGAATAGCTGCTGAACTGTCAGCGTGCAAGCGGTCTCACTGAGATTTGCATATTCAGGCCATTTTTTGATCAATCCAGCTGAAACAGTGGGACCATTCAAGAAGGGCTGTCACTAGAAACCGTGGTTCTGGCTTCTTCCCTTTCACAGAAGGGCAGTTGGAAAAATACGTATCCTTTCCAGTATTACTTTAACACATCAGGGCTGTATTTGCTGCAGCATTGCTCCGAGACTGCCAATGGGCAATGGTGTGATCCAAGAAACAAAACTGTTGCATCAAAATGGTGTCTCCTCTAAGAAGTGATTCCAGTACCACTAGCTCAGTATTTTGATTCTCTGTTGGGACTCTTCACTCTCTGGGCAAGTAAGAAATAAACTAAAATTTAATTCAGCCACGCTTTCCACCAGAGCCACCGCACTGGACCCCCTTCTGCTCGCCTGAGATCGGCTCCTTTAACTTTCATTTCAGCAGTTCCCACATCAATGCAAAGTGCTGAGTTTAACCGCCTGATTTGAATAACCTTCTACCAAACATCCCATTTAAAATTAAATGGAAATGAAATGGAAATATTTTCATGTCCCAAGGGAGACTGCTCAGACAGATTGATAATCTGCAAGGCAAAACTGTACCTTAAAAGTTATTGCGGTGACACACACATCTGAGACACGCTGCAGATTACTACATGCTGCTAACTTGGGTGGCCTACTTGGGTAAGCATTTGCTCCTCATGTATTACAAAACCATATATATATGTACATACATATAATATACATACACATGTATCTATCTCTTATTACAACATATATTACAATGAAAAAGTTAAAATATCTTACTTCTATCAATCTTAATAAGAGATTGTACAAATCAAGTAACTTCTACAGAGAGCTGTAAACTGTTGGCTTTTAAGACTTCTAGCCTAAAAGAGTAACATGTTACCAAATAGCTACAGGGTCAAAAACATTTTCAGCCTGAAACAAAAACTCGGAGACAGAAAGTTGCTGCTTAAATTGTAACAAAAGCCCTGACTTTCTGACACATCAAGGTAACGGGAAGGTTGAATAAGTTGCTGCCATTTCAGACTTTTAAGCCACTGCAACTGAAATAATTTGTTATGGTAAGTTTTGTTCCACTTTTAAAGAAAATTATTTCAGAGAACGACTGAATCATTAAAGTCGCCTGTTTTCATCACTGTGTTGATCTGTATTCATTCATGCTCAAAGGCAACAAAGCACTTAACCATGTACATAATTTTAAACATGTCTTCAGGCTCTATAGCATCTTAACTCAAAATTAAACCTGGAAGTGGTGCATTGAATCAGTGCTTCCAATAAGTGACAACTCCTTTCTCCCTCCCAACCTTTTAAGAAGAAAAGGCCACCCTTCTTACACCTCAGAAGGATATTAAAGTAAGTGACCATCCAATAAGAGGCAAAATAGTGCTACAGTTAAGAAACCTGCCAAGCAAAGAGAAAGTCACTTGCAACTTAATGAAACAGCAGAAAAGAATCCTAAAATCCATAGAGGAGGACTGATTTTGCAGAAGATGGGGATTAACAGTGAAGAAGCAAAATATCCAGATGACACAGAATTATTTAGAGCAATGAGAATTAGGGAGATTCATTGAAATTTTTAAAGATCAGGAGGTACCAGAGCTGTTATAATTCAGTGTTGATAAAGTGTGAGATAAGGCATATGAGGAGAAATAAACATGCAGGAATGGCTGGGTGCTTATAGCCATCTAGAAAAAGAGCTGGTCATTCACATAAGTCTAGTTGCCACTGAAACCACATTAAAATTGATTTTTAAAAACGTATTATCAAATATTTTTGCATCCAGTTTCACCTCGTAAGTCATTGCAAGTTATTATGCCTAGTGTCTCTAGTGTCCAGTCCTGGGCTCCTCAGTACAAGAGAAACATGGAGCCATTGAAGAGAGTTCAGTAAAGAGCCACTAGGTTGACGGAGGGACTGGAGCATCTCACACATAGGAAAGGCTGGGAGAGTTGGGACTCCTCAGCCTGGAGAAGAGAAGGATTGGGGGAATCTCATGAATGTATATAAATACCTGAAGGGAGGGTGCAAAGAAGACAGAGCCAGGTTCTTTTCGGTGGTGCCCAGTGACAGGACCAGAGGCAACAGGCACAAACTGAAACACAAGAGGTGCTGTCTGAGCATCAGGAGACTCTTTTGCACTGTGAGGGAGATCAAGCACTGGCACAGGTTGCCCAGACAAGTTGTGGAGTCTCCATCCTTGGGGATACTCAAAAGCCTTCTGAACATGGTCCTGGGCAACCTGTTCTAGGTGACCCTGCTTGAGTAGGGGGGGGTTGGACCAGATGATCTCCAGACATCCCTTCCAACCTCAACTATCCTGTTAACCTATGTCATTAAATGAATGTTAGTGATGGAGTTTAACCTGCACTCATTTGTAAAGACTGCAGTTAAAGGGATTTATATCGAGAGTTCTGGGTGCAATAGCCAAGTGACAAACCACTAGACAGAAGAGGCAGGCAGTGAAAATTACCATGCATTGCAGACCAAGACACCTGAAATCCTGTTTTAGTTGAAACCATTTTCTGTTACGCTTTGCATTTTTCAAATGTTGAAGTTTCATTAAATTCTGTCTTTATCTGTATCTCTGTATATTCAGTAAATATTACTTTATTGAGCAAAGTTTTGCTTTTGATCCAACATCTAAGACTAAGATTTTGCACTTGCCTGTTGATTTCACAAACTCAAACAAAGAACCAATATATCTCAGCAATATTCAAAATCAGAGGCTCTTCCTCCTTCATAAAAGGCTCTGCATAACCTCCTCCAGACAGGAATGCCTAGTCTTGCTGCCCATTGATCTTGGTTACTCACATTCCTGAGCAGATTCAGTAATTAATAGTTCCTAAACACTGGGGAGAATTGTTACTCAATTACTTCTTTCTACTTACAATTTACAGAGCATCTTCAACCATGTTATTTTTAGTAAGTGACCAAAAATTAGACAGGCAAGCACCAAAGTTAAGTCATGACGAAAATTATGCTAACATGTTTTCCCTTAATATATTTTTAAGCTTACCTTAAAAAAAATAACCCAAAACTTTATTATTAGATACATTTTTAGAAAAAAATAAAGGAATGTTAGAGGTGTAACGTTTTTAGGTTTTTTCCTAAGCTCATTCAGTTACAGAAACCCTCCAGTCTGAGATTTTTTTTTTTTTTAACTCACAGTAGTTTACTGAACTATTACACTTTTTGTAAGTGATCTCCAGGTTTTAACAGTGACTTTTAAAAGAATTGTAATCCAGGTTAGTGTCTAAGCCTAGTACTTACCATTAGGCATGCACCCAAGTTCTGCATGTCCCAGATATTATAACTAAGATGGTAAAAAGATTTCCCTCTCTGGGGGAAACATATTCTCATACTGTGGGCGAGTATTTCAAGCTCTCCCTGAGGGCTGTGACTCAAGCTGCTAGAGGTGTTTTTGAAAAAAGAGCAAAAGACTAAGTGCTCCCTAGAAAAAAAGCTGCCTGAAAAGGCTGTGCTCTCAGCACTCCACCACCAATTCCGAGAATGAAATGTCTACAAGAAGCACGTGGAGCCTAAGTGATTCCTAGCAAAGAGTTGACATTGGTTTCAGCTAAATAAGCCTCTGTGCTGTAACTGCAATGGTAGAAGTATGTCACGCCTCCATTACAAATTCATTTGAGTTGTCACAGGCATTCCAGTTTCTCTCCTCTAAAAACACATCCTATGCCAACTTTTGCTGGTGTGTAATAGGTCACTGAAAACGCAGACAAGTGCCAGTTATATTTCTTATTAGGGGAGCTGTTGTCCAGCATCTGAATTCCAGTTGCCCAGAATTTACTTTTATAAAAGAGTTTTGCGTGGTTTCTCTGAGAAACAACACACTTCCAGTCTTGGCAGGAAGCCATTGACACTCACCACGAAAAGAATCTACTTGGTTTATGTTTTTTCTTTATGCTGCCATGCAGCATCGTATTGCATCTGCGTACCAAAAATACTGCAGTCCTTTACCTAACAGCAAATACCAAATAATATACAATAATGGAGGTGGTAAATCTTCCTGAAGAGTAACTGCTCTTCTTTCTTTCACTCTGCAGGTTATTATGTTGTTGCCTTGGCTTAGTGTATCATCTTCATAGGATCATGGGACCATTCAGGTTGGAGGGGACCTCAGGAGGTCATCTAGTCCAACTGCCTGATCAAATACAAGGCAACAGTATGAACTCAGAACTGAACTGTAAAACTTCTGAAGACACTGTAGTTTTGCCATGAGGTGGAAAAGTTTGTCTTTCTCATCACACAGGCCCTGAGTGTCTTTGGCTGTACCAGCGGGTTTCTTCTGTGACACAGACAACAGCGGGCACCTGGACTCTGATCTATCTTGCTGTGGAGTCATTCCACGTCAAAGAAGAGCTGTCTGCACACAGTTCAGGTACATGATATTAAAATCAATTTAATTAGCTTGGCTAAAGACAAAAATAAACAGTACTTCTATTTTTATGATTTCCAGTTAGTTTACTGATATTTTCAGTAGATTTCCCAGTGTTAAACTTAAACCTTACTCTAAGTAGTCGGACAGTGAATCCAATTACTGAAACACCAGTAGATTAAGATGCAAGTGTACGATAACAACTAGTGGAAAGTTATACCAGAAAGGAGGCCAGCATGGAACTGACACTCCTAGCTTGCAAGGCAGGGATCTGACTTTAACACCGCAAAAGGTGTGTGCCTAGTCTAAGCCGATCACCTAACTTACCTCCAATGGATAAAAATAAAGAGACAGGCACTGCTGATACGCACGGTGTGATTCAGAAAACTTTAGATATTGCTTCTCTTTTTTTCTCCTGAATATAAAGGATGCTTAGCTAACTAGCTTAATATAGCCACTTAACATTTAGATGACTAAAGCTAGATGGGATTAACCCTGTCTTTGGTGTGCCATAAATTCAGTTATACGTGCCTGTAGACCTTGAAGCCCAATGGAATTGGTATATACCACAGGATGAAAGACCCAGAAACACTGGGCTAACAGGCTGAAAGAAGAACTTTACTGATGTGCAAGAGACTTTCATCTTCATTGTTACCAATATCTCACATGCGTATTAGGTTATGATGTGACCGATAGGCAAACAGCCTCAGAATCCTTCCCAGCTGCCCCTGAACCTGGAAGTACACCCTTCAAGCTATGAATCAGGGAATAAACAAAAGATGACCACCACAAACATGCCTTACATCACAGACTATTCTGACACATGTTATGTGGAGGAAACCACTCATGCCTACCACGAGTCCACATCTGCTGGATATGACCCACAGAAAGCAAGCTATACCTATCCCGCTCCAACAGAGACCTACAGCACTGCCAGAGGGGTCACAGCCTCCACACTCTTCAACAGGAAGAAAGAAGTCGCAAAGGAACAAGGCGCGTGGCATGCTTACTCCCGTCCTACAGTATGCCGTGGCAGTCAAGTACAATATCCCTGTGGCAGAACATCCAAACGCTAGTTTTCACGGACTGAGAATATATATGGCTGAATAAGGCAAAGAACATTTTATTCAGGTAGTATTCCAGACTCATTGTTTATGTCTCTGATATTAGACCTCTAACACAAGCAAGACCATTTGGAAACTGAAACTAAAGAAAAAAAAAAACTGTCAACTTTCTTATGTAATTACATTTCACACTGAAAGATGATTATACTTCTGCTCCATACATCTGTACTGTCAGGTCCATTTATTTTCAGATAGCATTCAAAGTTTGTTTATTGTTTGGTGTATTTTGTGTTCTTTGTTTTTAAAGTTCCAATGTCTCACTCTTCTATAGTTGAAACTAATCGGGCTACTCTGCTATTTATCTCTAAGAACACCTCCTGTCTTGGAGGTGGCTTTTCATCCAAACTTTTCAAATAACATAGCTGTTGTCCTTTCTTTTAAAAAAATCTCTTTCAAGTATATTTTTTAATTTTATTATTATTATTTCTTGTCTACTTCAGTCATTGATCTGTTGGAACAATTCAATGTAGCCAATGGTTTTGCAGTCTATGTTGTTCCAGGATCACAGAGTGACCTGACAGCATATCAGCTTGGGTCAAGTGTGCAAACCAGAAGAAAAAAATCAGGTATGCAAAGTGACATTGGTAAACACTTGGGCTTTTACACAGATATTATACAAGCCCTTTCTCCTACTATGACCTTTGTCAGCAGTGAACCCAAGCATAACTGACTGCCAAACTATGTACTAAAAACAATGCACCGTATCTACATCTCCTGAAAATCAGTATATTTCCACTGGGTTTAGTGGAACCTGCAGGTCCAGTTCCTTCTGATTCAGATTTAAAAATATATGATGATAATATGAGAATTATAATATTTTATTCTACACATTTGTCTGGATATTTCTCCTTCCTCAAGAGTGTTACAATGCATTTAAAACCCTGTTTGGTACATTTATCCCCCTTCTACTAACAACCATATTTCCCCATGCCAGGTATCATTAATGGAAAAAAAAAAAAAATTTCAAGGGGGCTTCCTATTGTTGCAGTGACAATAAAGAACAAATCCTTCTAAAATTGTCCTGTGGTTTGTTTCCTCCATTGTCTCCACCTTTCAGAATGAGAGAGAATGCTTTAAGATGATGTGGGACCTCTGGGAGATAAAGGACACAGATAGCCTTAACTGCTCAGCCCTACATCTCCATGGGGAGAGCAAGGCAATTAGTATCTACCATGCAGCTGGAGAAGGGTCTGGCAGCGAAAGTACCATCTTTGAGAACATGAGGAAGGTTTTTGATGGAGCCTGGCGCAAGCTTGCCCTGAGTGCTAGGGGAAGCCAGCTCACTGTGTTTGTAGGCTGCCAGCTGGCAGGCACAGCCCCTATCAGTCACTACAGAGCAAAGAGGGCAGTCGGAGATGGTGCCCTGGCAAGGTGAGCCCAGGACAACGTTACTTCCTGGGTGATCATCAGGGCCTTATTGTGTACCTAGAGCTCCACTTGACCTCTGCTGCCAAGAGTTACCCTATGCACAACTTTAGCTGGGTATTGTAATAGCAGGAATTTATTACTTCATTAATGTTTACCTTTGGGATTACTGTCCACTAGAAGCAGATCTGCGGTTAGCAGTCTGAGAACAGCGTTTGTTTTATTTCAGGTGCAAAGGATGTGGTCCGCAGCAACTAGAAGTGACTGGCTCAAAATTCTTCAACCCTTCTGTTTAACAAAATAGACTGATGAGCGTGCTCTGCCCTTTGCTTTGGTTCCTCCAAAATACAGAACGAGTCTCTGTTCCATAGCCAAAATAACCCTGGAGACTCAAAACAGCAGTCATGGCATTCCCTCTGTGGCCCTGACTTGCAACAGAAAGCCACCACTGGAACAATGCAGGACCATCCAATCTGGGAAAAGTAACACAAGATTTCATAGACAAAAAAATTCTAGAAACTCACTCCCAGCTGAGATCACTTCAGACCTTAACACTCTCCAAACTAAACACATAACATGTTTCCTTGAAGTTTAATATTTCCACAATTAGTTCTTCAGATGCAAGCACCACAGCACCAGAAATCCTCTCCATCCCATGCAGACAAATCCACAAACCTACCAAGCTCCTTCTCCCACAAACTGGGAATTAATTATTACACTTAGTCCTATATTTGGGAAATGCTTATATACACTAGTGAAGGTGTCTATATGGATAAGCAGACAGACTGGAGCTAGACTGCAACTGTTCAGGAATTTTAAAACCTGTCTTCCTATTGACTTAGCCTGTAGGTTGATGTGCAACAGTTTGAATTTCATGTAGATCATAACACGGTAGCAGAAGAAACCTGCTGTGAAGTTCCTGGGCTGGTGAGCTGACTGCAAACAACACATCCTTGTGGTTTCTTTTCACTGTTGTTCTTTCCTTCACCTCTTCTCTTCCTCACAGGAAGATGAGCAGGCAAGTTTCTTACTTTATGGATTTGTAAATATGGAAATTAGACATACATATTTTCTCCTGCTTAGAACACACAAGGAAAGTGTATGTCAAGTACTGCTTAAATGTGCCAAGTGTAGCCTAGCTATGCTCTACTAATTTTCTTTTCTTGTCGCATGTTTCTTCCCTTCCCCACAAGGGTGCTAGTTCGGGATCCGTGGAAACTCCAGCAGATTGCAGCAGTGTTTTTAGAGAGCCAGGTCATGCCACTCCACGTCATAAGGAGGTTAGAAGGACAGACATTTACCGATTAAAGTAGAGCAAGCCTCTAACAGCACATGAAGCATTAGGGGGTTGCAAAAAAAAAAAAAAAGTATACTCATTTGCTTAAAAGATTGAGTTTGTTTGAAAATATTAAAGGACTAAGGTGAAAAACTGGTCCCACTGGAACCAGTAGTCAGTTCCCTGTTCTTTTTGTAGAGCCAGAATTTCATCCTAGATCTCCAGGAGGCAGCGCCTCTCTCCTTATAGCTGCAAATCAAACTACTTCTAATTCCCCTTAGTTTACCTAAGATTACAAACAGGTGTGGTTACTCTCATCGGGACCTGTATTTGAAGCTGAGTGTAAATTTCAGCTGTAGGGCCCCTGCAAATTTAAGTTTTGGAGAAGAGAGGCTTTTTCTAGTCTCTGAATATTTTCCTTTAACTCTTCACAGGCACGTTCACTTTTACCAATAGTGATGCACACTGACTTGAGGGAAGGATTCATAGATATCAAAGGCAGTAAAGTATTAGTAACCTACAACCTATTCACACAACACCCTTAAATATTTCTGGCCTGAAGTCTCAACCCCACTCTCCGGCCTCTGTGATTTATGGTACATTATCATGTTGCAATGACCCATCAGAGGTGCTGATGTATAGTATCCCAATCCATTACTGATTTATATTCTTTGTCATTAAGTACGACTCTGGAACTATTCCTTCACACGGGACTCATGCAGCATAGTCTGAAGCACATTATGTCCAAGGGAAGTCAGAAGAAGTGAAGACTGTTCTCATAATCATGTCTTACCCTCCAGAAATGTTTGCGTGCTCTTCATTCAAGGGATGAAAATGAAGGGCATCTAGATACTGTAGGGAAAATGGAGCAGCTCACATATGAGGAAAGGCTGAGAGAGCTGGGACTGTTCAGCCCAGAGAAGAGAAGGTTCAGGGCAATCTCAATTTGTACAAATGTCTGAAGACAGAGCCAGGCTCTTTTCAGTGGTGCCCAGTGACAGGACTAGAGGCAGTGGGCACAAACTGAAACACAGGAGGTGCTGTCTGAACATATGGAAACACTTCTTTACTGTGAAGGTGACCAAGCCCTGGCACAGGTTGCCCAGACAGGTTGTGGAGTCTCCATCCTTGAAGATAATCAAAACCCCATCCAGACATGGTCCTGGGCAACCACCTCCAGGTGGCCCTACTTGAGCAGGAGGGTTGGACCAGATGACCTCCAGAGGTCCCTTCCCACCTCAGCCAGTCTGTGATTCTGTGACCATAGGGAGGACAACCATCCAGATATTTATTTGTCAGATGCTTAGAAATGAAATAATTTTTTTCACGCTCTAACTTTATTCCTGCTATAAAAGCCAGTATCTTGCATTTGAGCTGGAGCTAACAAAGAGTGATAGGGTCTGTTAATAACATGAAATGCCAAGAATTGCTGTAAGAAAACAGAAATTACGAGAAATCAGTGATTGCAGTGTGATTGACACTACTGCCTGCTTCTTCACTCCATGCCTCCACAAGTCAAACACCTCCATTGATTTTTATCTGGACAGCTTTTCATCCAAAATTCCTTCTGTGTTTAGGTAGCAAATGCTTTCTTTATCAGATGATAATCCTTATCTTCTGGCTGGTAGTACTAAAAAGGAAAGTCTGGTAGCTTGGCTGAGCACCAAGAACATCCACAACTAACACGTAAGGTATGATTCTTACACAGCCTCTCAGTGAAACACTACAGGACCATTATGGTTTAAGATAGATGCTTTCTTTTCCTATTCATTTCCCTCCCCAACAACCTGCTTTTAGACTAGCCTAATACATGCATATACATAAAATTGTAAGGTATATGGTATGTATGAGTTATTGCAGAGCGTACCACCATTGGGCACCAAGTGTTGTATAACTACCTTTACAGAAGCACTTTCATCCTTTCTCCATCTTTCAGGACTACTCATGGTACCAGAATGTCAGCTTGAAAATTATTTCATCTTATCTGTGATGACCCTGCTCCAGAGTAACCAATTAGTACTTGCTTTATAGTTGACAGGTTGACTCAGACCTGGTAGGCTCTGAAAGATCCTCTGGCTACTCAGGTACTATGGTAAATTATCAAAAACTTTAACCAACACACGTAATTATAATCCATGTAGTTTCAAAACATATATCAGTTGCTCTGTTCTTTCGTTCCCATCATTAAATATTATCTTTTTTCAGATGCCAGGTACCAGGGATTAGGCAAATTGGTTAGCGGGACTTCAATAGCTTTGGTTTTGTGTGGTTCCAAAAAGAGAGACGTTTTACCATACAGTACATGGGTTTGAAACTTCTTACTTGTATAAAAAATACATGAATAACTGTTGGGTTTTCTGAAGAAAAAGGTGAAGTTGGTTCTCAAGGTAGGGAAGCCAATATTTTACATTGCCTCATATCTCGCCTTTAATACTAAGCTTCACTTATTTAATTAGTACATAACCATATCACCCTTGTTTACCCGTCTTGTTCACTCACAAATTCCTGTCCTATATTTAGATTGCAGTATTTCCCAGTCCAAGACTATCTTTTGTTAGTCATTTTGATGAAGCCAAGCAGTCCAGGGCTCTAGTAGTTCACTGACCTTTTCCAAAGTTTTGATGAATTCGTACTCAGTAAGGAATAACACCTAACCGTGTGTATTGTGATGCTGAGAAGTGAAGAAACAATTGATTCAATGTGTCTATTTTTAACTGTCTGAATTCTCCATCACAGGGAAGGCCTAGTTTGCCAGGTTCACAGGGTATATCTAAACCAAAAGACGACGGGATACACAATTAATACCTTGCATTTTTACATTGTTTGCTGGTAGCAGCTAGGTAAGAATCATTGTAATCATACTGGTCATTCAAAACCCAAAAGTAATAGCTGCTTTTGCATTCCAGGATGGTATTGATAGGAGTGAGGGAGATGGTTGCTCATGTGCTAGAGAGAAGGTATGAAATATCAGCCTAATTACCATTTACATTTATGAGATTTGATCTTGTTGCTGTGTTCATACAAAACAGAGGTCCAGAAAAATGAGTATTCTCAATAGTAACATTTCACTGCAAGTAGACATTTAATCATGATACCTTTTGGCAATGTTATCCTTAAGATAAATTTCAGTTGAAACATCAGTGTGTCTTCTCCTCTATGCAAGTGACATATTCTTCATGTTTACCAGCTCCCACCAATTTAGTGCACCGAGACACATCAGTGCTCATGAAGTAGCTAAAACAGCCACTGGGGCCCACCACAGCTCCTAGATATTCTCTTTAGGTATGGTTTAACTGTCAGCAGAAGCCAGTCCTAAATCCACACCATTCCTGAGCAGCTATACCTTTTCTATACTTTTTTTTTTTTTTTAAATGCATTGGTTTCCAGCTGCATCTGTTCTCTGCTCAGGCTATGTAAGAAAAGTCAGCAAAAGCAGGATGAATGCAGGATTCCCCTTTAAATCACAGCCCACACATAGAACAGCATAATTTGCATGTGAAACTACATCCTCACATAATCTCAGGGAGCACGCAGAATACATTGGCTGAAAAACATCACTTTGCTCAGAGACATCAAGTGCCTGAGAGCACTGGCTAAAGCCAGAAACTTTGGCCTGGATTTACAGTAAGATCTTCACAGGACATTTTATTAGATGTAAACGGACTAAAATAATAAAATATTGGACTGGATTTGTATTTTGGACTAGGGTCCTGGAAGAACACTGAGAAAAAAAAAAATTATCTCTAAGAATTGATGGACCCAAGGTAATTGGTTGATGGCATCACTGCAGAACCAACCTACCAAATCCAGCTAGACGTAAATAGAATTAACATCATATAGCCTTTTAAAGGAAGAGAAAGAAGCAAAAGTCATGTCAAAAAACAGCTCAAGAAGCTGCTGAGGTTTGGCAGGAGGATTCGTGTAAGCATGTGTATAAAAGGGAACAAGAACTGTCAGTACATCTTGCATCAGCTGCCCAGATCTTTGGGACATAAAGGTCAATAGGCCAAATCTCCAGCTTCACTGTTCTCCAGAAAAGAACAGTTGCTTGTACAGGGTTAAGCAGCAAAAGGAAAATAATCCTTTACTGGTGGCACAAACCCGGGAACAAGAAGGAAGAAGGGGAAGAGCTGCATACAAGGGCTTCTCTTGGGTCACTGGGGTTCTTTGATGATGTGGCACGATCCATTGCTTGGACCTGTGCCTTCAGATTAGGGACTTGGCCTGACAAGAACTGTAAGTTGTTTCTGAACATCATCGAGCACGGAAAGAAGCAGACTGAAGTTGCAAGTCAATGTCCAAGGCTAGGAATACGGGTAATACATACTGCAGTGAGAGGCCTCCTAAAGATGCAGATTTTCTCCATACAACAGCTCTCCAGGTGTGGCATGCTATCTGCACTGCCCAGCTCTGGCTACTCCAACCCTTTCCCTAGGGGCGGCTAACCTGAGGTAGTCCTTGCAGTGAGAGGGACCCAGATCCCTAGAGGTACACACAGCAGCCTATCCTTACGTCCCACGTTCTGCAGTTTGATTAAGCTTTGAAAGGACCAGACATCAATTTTGCTGAACTTGGTGTCACTGACTGGCACATGGCTTCTTATGAATCTAGAGTAAAACAGGGCAAGGAGAGAGGCACTTGAGCCCAATTTGAACTGAACTTGCCCTATTGCTTTATCACATTAAATCTGGTATCATTTTGAGAACTCATCATGGCACAGAATTTGTAGTGAATTCACAAAGGGCTGGTTGTGGAGGCTAAAGGAGTACAAGTATAATTTAGTGAGGAATAAACAATTGTGTTGGAGTAACAGCTCTCCAGCCTTCATCCCAGGGCTTCCCTGGTGCTAATGGACCCAACTGTCTACCTGGAGAGATGGTAAGTCTAGAGCAGGACAAACCATACGTTGTGCCTATGTCGGTGCTGAGAATGGGCATCCTGAACATGCAAACCCTTCGTGCATTCCCAGTCAAATAAGTTCACAGAAATCTTGCAGAACTAAGTCACAGCAGATTTAGGTGCTATCACCCTACAATATACAGAACTATTTGCTTTGGTGTGTGCTCACTCAAGTAGTCATAATGAAACCAGTAGGAACATTAGCAATGAGGCAGGCCTTATCCCAGTGCTGGTGCTCCCAAGAGGCCCAGAGAGGCCCCATACATCCTAGCCCCCACCACTGTAACAAAAATGCTTTTACAGGGCCCAGGTCACTATTCCTGCTCACTCATGGAAGTGCCTTTCCCCAGAATAAGCCCTCCTGACTCCAGCAGGACTGAGCACTCAGGAACCTAGAAGACCGCAAAAATCAGGCTTAAGGAGGGATTCAGTGACTTTCAGCAGGCTTAGCTAAAAGAATAGGACTACCAAGAGTTGTCTACTCTTTAAGGCTGCTATTTCTGCACAAGCTACTTAAAGAAGGGCACAAAGTACTTGGGCAATCTCGCTTCATCAGTGGAAGGACAGGATTCAAACATACAGCTACATGGTAGACAGACACACTGTAGCCTTGAGGAGATTTTATTCATTACTGCAAAAATTAAGGAAGTTATTACTATACAGGGTGATTAGTCCTGACTATGGTCTTTGCAAAACAGCCATTCTGAGATTGAAGACTGATAAAAGCTTATAAAAGGTGATTTTCTGATGCTTTTTATTCAAAGGATCACAATCTTTTTGATGTTGTACACTGCGTACCACACAGTTTCAGGCAACTCAATTACAGCACCATTCCTTTAATTTTGCTTTACCTAAGGTTATACAGGAGATATGGGAGAGACAGAAGACAAGCATATGATATAAGACAAGGTCTATTTTGAGTTTGATCCTATGTCATTGATATCAACAGTGCCAGAAATTTCTGCAAAATCAATTGTAATTTTTAAAAACAAGTGATTTTTAGGAATCCATAATGAAAACTTTTTATCCTATTTTTTCCCTTTTTGGAAATTGCCAGCATCCTTGCTGTGAAACAGCACCTTATTCTTCCTTCTGGAAGAACTTCACTGCAGTACTTTGGCTTCACTGCGTAATGTTGTGCAGAAAATGCCATTTCCCTGGTTCACTGAAAGGCTAACAAGATTTTTCTCTTGGGGGGAGGGGGGGTGAGCTGGAGAATGGAAAGGAACAAACTGTTCCATACATTGTTCAGTTGGCCTAAAATCAAAGTTATTCTCTCGTGCCTGAAAATGGCTAACTAAAAGCATGTAAGTGGAACATGATGTGTAAACTTCCAGCTTTGAAGCAGTTCCTGCTCTATGTTGGAAATAATTGTCTAGTGGTATCAAAGCAGATTATTGGAGAGCATTAAATTCACTTAGATATACAAACAAAATCAAAAAGATCCTCCGCAACACTGAAATATTGAGCAAGATGAGGAGCTTTATTTGAAGTGCTTTGTTATTTCCAGAGTGATAAGGGTATGTGGTATCTGAGTAGATGGCAGTCCAGGAAAGCATGCGAGTTAGGGTTCACTTCAAAGTGCCAAAGAAGCCAGTTTTCAGGCACGAAGAGCATACCCTGACAGAGATCTCCTTGTTTCCTCAGAGCGCATCGGGGATCGCAGGCCTAGGGGGCAAGACAGGATCCCTGGGACCAAAAGCCAATACGGCATGGCTAGCGCATGAAATCAGTTTTAGCACTCGCAGTAATTGGGACACAGAACAAAAAGAAACAAAACGATAGCAGAAAGTAGCATCTTCCAGGGCTTTACCTTCCAACAGTACATGACTGACTTTACAGCTAAAAGCCTTGCCAAAAATCTAAGAGTGGCTAAAGAACTCCAGATGATTCCTACAGCCTAATTTTTATTATGATTACACCAAAAGGCTTGCCACATAATCCAATAATATCTTTGGCTATTGCTGCTGCCTTCTAAGCTTCTCCTTTCCTGCTAGTTAGGGTTGCTGTAAAAATGAGCTAGAAATAGAGACTTTATCGTTCCTCCAGAACTAAAAACTAAATAAAAGAAGTTCCATAACCTGAGATGAGTCCAGCTTAATAACTCTCTTAAGATTCATCTTAACTGCCTAGTGAGCTTGGATCAAAGCCTATTACCATTAGTTGCCCTTTTCCAGAAGTGAACGATCCCAGATGTTTTCAACTGCCTTGGCAGGAGCTAAGGGTGAGCAAGGTCAAAGATGCAGGAAGACTGGGCCTCATTGTGCTACACAGCACAATCCACTTCTTCAGTGGTGGAGCCTGGGTACCAGTTTTAGGGCCCAATGTGGTACAAAAAACATGATTACACATAAATGTCAGAGAAGTGGAAATACTCAGGAAAGTGGAAACATTCCAGAATTCTGCTATTTATGGCATCAAAACAGGCTTTTGAAAAGCATTAGTTCTTCATTTTCAACAACTGAAAAACTCTCCACATTTTTTAATTTAAAAATAAGGGCAAATGACCTTTAATTGCCAAGTTGATCGTTATGAAAATGCTTGGGGTTTTTCCTCCACTCTTCCTTAGTAAACTCTGGGAAAAATCAAAGACGTACAATTTCTGTAAAGCAAGATATAATGACTAGTTTGTACTTCAGCATTTTTCTTAGAGCATCTCAAAGCACTCCATTGAAATTTGTGGTTAAAATCCTATGATACTCCTTTGTAATAGACACAGCAAATAAATACTTTTGATAGGTCCGGAAACCTGAGGCAGAAACAACTTGAGTAAGCTGGCCAAGTTCAGAAAGGAAGTCTCTGTTAGAACTGGGATTAGAGCACTAGTATCCTGATGCCCAGGGCTGTGCTCTGGCTGTCTAGAAGGTGCCTCCACAGGAAAAGCACAAATGACTACTATGACTGCATTTAGCCTATCTCAAATTAAAAACTGAAATAGAAGCTCTGACAGATGATGCATCTGGAAGAAGAGCAACGTCTCTATCTTTTTATATGTAGACTTTCAACAGTAAAACACTGGAGCCTGTGAAACTGCAGCTTATCGGAGAATAAGTTCATTTGGAGAAAAGGAGGCTGAGGGGAGATCTTTTGCTCTTTACAAGAGGTAAAGGAAGGTTGTAGCAAGGTGGGGGTCAGTCTCTTCTCCCAAGTAAAAAGCGATAGAACTAGAGGAAACGGTCTCAACTTGCACCAGGGGATGTTTAGATTGGATAGTGGGAAAAACTTCTTCACCAAAAAGGCTGTCAAGCACTGGAACAGGCTGCCCAGGGAAGTGGTTGAGACCCTGGCCCTGGAGGTATTTAAAAGACGGGTAGATGTGGTGCTTAGGGACATGGTTTAGTGCTGGACTTGGCAGCGCTAGGTTAACGGTTGAAGTCAATGATCTTAAAGGTCTTTTCCAACCTAAACAGTTCTATGATGCTAAATACATATGTAGCAGTGCGTGCCTGTCCATGTGCCAGCACAGTAGGAAGCAGTGATTTTTTTTTTTTTAACTGCTTCAAATGCCATTTCCAGGCTGCTGCAAAGCCTGAGCAGGAAAGACAGCAGTCTGGAGGGAAGCTGGCAGATGGCAGGAGGATGCCATGGTGCTACGGTCTAACTGCACCATCTCAGGCAAAAACACAACTACAATCTTCTTGTAAATGATGTGGATATTGGGGTGCAGCTGGGACTAAGGCAAGCGTCACCTCCCTGCTACAAGCAGAGTCCTACTGATCGCTGGGGCAGATGCGCGTGGGGCCAGCGCTGTGCAGCAGCAGCTCAACAGGACGTGATGAGGCATGGTCACCTGAACGTGCTTCCAAGGTTGCCAGCAGGAGGGGAAAGCTTTGTTTGTAGGAGTTGCTTTTGTTTCCAGAGGGAAAAAGGAAAAAAGTCATCTTGAATATTTCTGGAGACCTACTTACCAAAACTTAGGGACAGTTCAAGATCCAAGTCTGAATTTGACTTAAAGATACAGATATTTCAAATATTGTAACTGGAGAACTGTAAAGCAGGCAAATCTGTAAAAGAGAAAATCTGCCCCAAAAATGACATCTAGAAGAAAGATAAGCCAAATCTTCCATGGGAAAAATATAACTTACAAACTTCTCACTACATACATGTGAAAATAAGCTAATTAAGGTAACGTATTATCAATGTTAAGTAAAATCAAGCAGATGTGTAACAGCCTCTGTGCACATTAGTGGAGAAGTCTAGATACAGCCTGCCATTTTACATCCTCTAGAACAAATCTCAGTTCTGATTAATTTAGAACTCTGACGTTCAACCAGGTTAGCAGAGTCTAACAAGTCTTCTGAGCCATACTCAAGCTTTCAGACCACAGAAAAGGCAAGATAATTCAAGTACTTTACCAGTCACGAAAGAGGGAATAAGTCACTGTACTTTTTACTTGTGGAAGACAAGGAACACGCATGACCCCAGTTCCACAGAGCCATAGATGTATGGTATCTTGTTACACACCAAACTTGCTGTCTCTGAGCTGAGCTGGTTTTAACTTGGTGTTTTCTGTTGTACTGACTGAGGCTTTGAAAGCACAGCGACACTTCCCACAGCGTCTTCTGCCACTTCTATAGAGCAAAAAAAGGAAGAGAGGCCAATTAAAGTCAGAGTAATTGGATTTATGGAAACCTGTCTGAATTCTCTCGATGGCTGATTTATTTTTCCATTCAGGGCACCACAGGTGAGGTGGAAGATCCTTGCCCACCTGGTAAGCCAAACCTCACAGGAATAAAAGGCCAAAAGGTAAAGCCCTACTGTTAACCTTGAATGATTGAAAATGTGGGACTTCACCCTACCCAAGAGTAACTTCAGTCTGGGGGGCTTACAGTGAGACTAGAGATTATAGTCCAAAGGTATAACTCGTTATTTGTTTTTTGAAGTAAATCCTTGCAAAACGTGGCCATAGATAAGCTATTGCAGAGCCGCTCTGTGTTTACGGCGCGTGTGCATTCCCAGCTGATGGAGGACAGGATTTCAGAAGCATCCCCACAATGGCCAAATTCTCTTGGGACTTTGGTGGTACTTACTGCAAAGGCCTGGAAGAGTCGCAGGCACTCACGTATCCGCCCCCCCAAACCCAATGCGCCCAGTGGGGCATGGCACTTCTGTGGGATGATAGAGCAGCTTTTGGAAAAAAAGGGTGCTTGGAGAACTCTTCAGTATCCCTGACTGGCAAATGATGGATTGGGAAGGCAGCTGGGCTGTGCCCTGCCTGTAGGAAGGCTCACCCTAGCCACAAGTCCTTAGATTAACAGGGGAATTGAGTTATATGGTGCTGGCAGGGAATAAACCTTCCCATCCACAGATCTCAAGCCTAATGCAGCACAGGTAACACTCACACACAGCTGAGTTTAAAGGCTCATATTTTCTACACCAGGGGAGCAAAAAACTATAATGAATGAGAAAAATCTCTTTATGGAGAGAAGGTGCAAGGATGTGGAGCTGGATTCCCTCCTTTAGAAGGTGATACTGTAGAAAAAGGAGACAGGAATGCTGGATTGAAGGTAGAACCAATGTTCTTTGAAGTTCAAGTCATCAGTAATTGCTAATCCTTGCAAAGCCCTCTTTAAAAAAAAAAAAAAAATCATGATGCCTACTACAATGGGTCAGAACCCAGGGGGACAGGAACTAAAATTAATTTCCAGTCCTACTCCCTATGCCATTGCTATAGAAAGCTCTTATCCAGAGACAAATACACTTCCAGTAAGGAGGTCTTTGGAGCTCATGTACAATTCACATATACTTAGTATATGAATAATAGCCATGCATTAGTCTCATTCAACCAAGCAACTGCGATGCTTGATGGTTCATTCAGAACAGTTGGTTTATCAGAATCCAGTTTTCCCAGCAGGGTGATGGATTTAACACAAGTCTGCCTCAGATTTGACACTAATCAGTCTTTGCTGACAGCCTCTGCAGAGAGGCCAGCAGTGAAGATAATTTCAAAGCTCTGCTGCTCTCTCCAGGCTTTTCTTCAGCTGCTCCACAAGCCAGGGGCAGACAGAGGACTCCCAAACTCCCACCTCCAGCCTGGACTCACGCTGCCCAGGTAGGTCAGACCTCCTTTCCACACTCCTCCACAGACAACACAGCTACTTGGGGGGCTCTCAAACTGCCTAAGACTCTGATCTGGCTGCATGGGGAGTAATGCCGAGATTATGAGTGCGCAGAGAAGGAGTTAGAGCAGTATGAAATGGGGCACCTATGAGATCTGCAGCTGGAAAGAGGACCACCACAGCACTGGTTCGGTAAAAGACAGGGAATACTCACTGCAACGACAGTAGCTCTGCACTACTGATCCACCCATCACTATTTATTATTTGCAGTCTTTGAAGGAAAGGGGATTAGCTGGGACACACCTCACCTGCACAGGGTTACCAAGAGTTAGGACAAACAAGAAGGGCAGCTGCTTGCCAGCATTTGCCACTGGTTATTTGTCATTCCTTGCATTCAAGCAGCTGTGAGCAAGCACAGGGCAGCAATAGCCAGTTCCCCCTTCCCTCATACAACTATGACATTGGTCTAATAAAAAGCCTTTCTCTACAGCCTTGCCCGAGTCAGGCGTGACAGCACACGGCTTCAGTAACTGTTCTCCACATACAGTGGGCCAAACTGAGCAATACACAGACTAACCCATGAACTGTGTATCACACATTCAAACTGATTTATTAGGAACCCCTTTGGGGGACATTCAACTAGAATCAACAATATTTTGGTTATGTTTAAGCCTGTTTTCCTCCTAGGGTCCAGGTGGATGAACTTTGTCAGAGTGTGGTCAAAGTTTGGCTAGCCAAGTATGCAGCTGGTATCCAATACACGTGTGCCAGTGCCTGTCCCCCTACCAAAGTGACAGTAACGGATCCCCTGGGGCCTCCCAGGATGGCAAGGCCCCCTGGGAAAGAGGTAAGAGCCAGCATAACACAGCTTAGACCAAAACGCAGTCCTGGCTCCAGGGACAGCTCAGTCACAGGGACCAGAGTTCAACCTGGAACAGTGATAGTCTCTGCTGACTCCCCACACACTGTCCTGGCCTATTTCAACATAACATAGCAAGTACTCTTACTTCCACATCACCCACAAGTGTACTCTTGTGGGACTGGATATTGGATGTGACTGAGCTCACACATACCACCTTGGAGAGCCAGCAGTAAGAGGAGGTGGCAGCCACTAGAGAAGGGTTTGCGCCTTGTGTTCAAACAGTCCCCGCCACGAGCTCGCAATGGGTGTAGTGTGTTCCTTATGGAACCTGGAAGCTCTAATAACAACCTGAAAGAAATGGAGACTCAAGTTCCCAGGCTACAGATAAGTGCATTCCTCCTCCTCCCCCCCCTCCCCCCCCCAATTATTTGCCAGAAAACCAAAGCCAGATCAATTACAACTATTTTGAAACTTGTGCTAAATGCCATGAACAGTTTTACAGATAAAAACAGCTAGAGAGTTCTAAAGATTTTCCTGATATTTCCTAAATGCAAATGTTTATAGCAACATTTTAAAGTTGAACTAAATTTAATCATAAAGTTTTAAAAATAAAACCATATGAAAATGAAACATTGAATTATGTTTTCAAATGCCCTAGCTCAGCCAAGAAACCAAGCACTATCCCAGTTCTATCCTTGGTTGTTTGAAAAAAAAAAAAAACAAAACACAAAAACAAAACAAAAAAAAACCCACACACACCACACCAAACCAAACACACTTTCCAGTACTTTGTTTTTCATAGGAGGTAAAAAAAAACAAAAAACAAAAAACAACAACAAACATTACTCTTGGCCTAATTTAAAAAAAAAAAAATATCTGCAACATTTAAAAAATATCTGTAACATTTAAAAAAAAAAAAAAAAGGAAAACCTGATCTGCCTGGACTTAGTGGTGAGCCTGGCCCTAGAGGACCTATGGGATTTCCTGGAGTGAAGGGAGCAGCTGGGAAACCAGGTAGGAACCCAAAAGCCCCCAGGGTCAGTTCACAAAGCAGAATTGCACAGTGGCCAGACGCGCTTCTCCTCTTATTTTGTGTCATGCAGGAGACAAAGGCTGTAAAGGGTAGAACAACAATTTGGGCAGAGGTCTCCCTGCCTTAGATGGATGCCAAGGTCTTGGAGGTAATGTGCACGCTGGATGACAGCCACCTTTTATTGAATAGTTTTATCCTCTAGTTACCATTGATTCAGCCATTAAACTCAACTTCATAGGAGCAGGAAGGCTTTTTATACAATAGTGAGTTTATTTGTAGTCAGATACTCAACACTATCTGTAGTCAGACACTCAGCAGCAGCTCCTCTATATTTACTGGTTTAGCTGCGTTGGAATCATGGTACTCATTTAACCTCTGTGAGAAACTGAGTTTGTCCGACAGCTGCCCCTGCATAGGCAGATAACGGGATGTGTCCCTAGGGCCTTGGTGAGAGAAATAGCACAAGTGTGTCTGTTGGCATGTTGAAGGAAAGGGAGAGAAAGCTGCTTTGTCTCCCAGCAGCCTTTTCAGTGCCAGGTAACTCAGTCACCCTTATTTAAGTATTTGCCACATACTGAGTAAGCAATGAGGACCCCCTAGTCCATTTGTATGAGGAGGATGCAGCATTTAAGAGAAGGTGTGTCCCTCCCCAGTGCTTCACTGCTCAATTCCCATTGACCTCCTAATCCTCACCATTTGCTCACGATACTGATTTTCTGAAACACACACTGGATTCAGATCCTCCTCAAATTTACACTAAAATATTTTCACCACTTTTCATGGAGTCACTCCTGGTCAGAGCAGCATGAGCAGATGACTTTGTGGTAGATGGTGAGGAGTCAACTCTTTCAGCCTCTTTCCTTTATATAGTCTCATTTTCCCTTTTTAGGGTCTCCTGGATATCCTGTGGCTGCCCAGGACAGGCAGCCAGGCAAAATACATCCCCCACAGACACAGTAGCCACCCTGGGCATCCAGCACTCCCTGGTTCACCAGGTGCACACCTGCACTGTGTGAAGCAAAGGACTGCGTTACGTACATCCCCAGCCTGCCAAAAGAACAGGAATCTACAGAGGAATCGTCAAGTTAAATATCTGATGTATTAGCAGATGGATGTTCAGCTCTCCTAATGGAGCCTCCCACTGGATTATCTCTCAGCCAGTTTCTGCTTTAGTAGTTTATCAGCAAAATATTTTATAGTAGAGTTAATGAGCCCCAAATATTGCTTTTTCTTTATTATATGATGCAGCTATATATGTACTAACTGTGCATTTAGCATAGCTGTGAAGGCAAAAAATAAAGTTAACCTCAAATCACAGGTGCATAATCATTAAACACCAGGCCAGCAAAACACAGGTCAGAAAACAACAGAAAACTTACACGCAGCCTGCCTTTAGGGGCATAGGAATTGGTCTCAAGTTGTTTGGGTATGTAAAAAAAGTATTTTCAAGTATAGCATTATTCTGGGAGTTACACGTGACAAATTCTGCTCATCTCAAGAACAGCCTAGGTTCACAGGAACTTCAAAGTAAATGACTCTTCCAGATTTATATTATAGAAGTCTATAGAAATTGGAACAAATCCTAAAAAAAACAAACAAAACAAAACAGACAAAAAAACCCACCCTCTGTGTAAATACTTACAATTTAATAACAATTCAGGAAATTTTGCACTAAGTCACATAGTTGCTATTCTGTAAGTCTCCCCACCCCTCTTTCATATTCATAAGGCTAGACTATTAATTAACCATGGCACGTGCACATTTCCAAACAGCGTAAGACAGACAAAACTCTGGCTAGAGTACTACTGCATTGTGCAAACCATATGGTGCCTTACATACTTTGGGTCCTAAGCAGCAGTCATTTCCCAGCCTCAAGCCGAGGGACAGCAAATTCACAACATCAAGACCATTAACTCTATCAATAAAACTCTCAGAAATAAATTCCAATCCTGTTCAGAGCAAAGTCCAGTTCTCTAGGGAGCTGACCCTGCTAATGACTGAACCTTCCCCAGCCACAGCAGCTGGGCCAGCACACTGGGCAACCATTTGCCATTGAACAGGGTGAGCATCACCTACCCCAAGGCACAGGGAGGAAGCAGGAGACAGCAAATACAAAGGATTGACTGCAAACCACAAGGCTGCTGGGGAGTACACCCCGCCCAGCACTCCTCCTGCACGGGGAAGTGCTTACAACCACAGGCTGAATCAACAAGTTTTTTCTGGCTTTTCAATACTGAGGAATTACTGTCTCAGCAGCAGAGATCATCCAAAGTTGCCAGTCTTTCTTTTAAAACATATGAACAAGGTTCATTTCACATTTGGTACAAAAGAGCTACAGAACCTATGAGCATCCTGCCCCAAATCCACAGCAGCAGCCCCACACTCATCTCAGCACCCCCACCACATCACACCATAACAAGCCACAGCCTGCCTATTCTTCAAACCCCAGGCACGACTCTCCTATCGCACAAACATCAGGTGCTGCTACAAAACCACTCTCCTCAGCTCCACATCATCCTGCCCCTCTGGAGGCACTCACCCACCATGTCTCTCTCTGATGGCTGACCTCCACACAGCAACTAACAAATTTCTGGAGACTTCCCCAAAGCTCCTTCCTCAGTACCTTTTTATGGCAGAGGAAAACACTCCACTTATCTCTTTAGCACCCCACGTTGTCAGTATCCCGCCCCACCTGCTCCCTACTCTGGCTCAGCTGCAACTCAGTCCCTGGGCACCTGGGCCTCCTGCACCAAGCACCTCTGGCCGTATAAGGCCACAGATGACTAATGCCGTACCAGCATCTGCTGCTGGAGGGTATGCAAGGAGAAACCAGTGTTGTCATCATTTCTAGGAGATGGTCTTACATTCAGGCCACCACAATAGGACAGAAGGTAGATCCAGCAGTAAAAAGGGTAATATGTAAAGATGGAGCTTTAAACAACCTAACAGAGATGCCAGGAATCTCTTGTGCAAAACATAAGCCCAGTTCTGTGGCAATTCTGCCATGAAGAGCGCACAGGATTCCCCAGCCCATGCAAACTGCAGGGGTGCGTGCACCCAATAGCAGACTTTCCTTTGGTAATGACCAATTTTATTTTTACTGTAGAGCCCATGAACCTCCCAGCCAGTTAAAACTTCAGAAACAGCTTGGGACTAAATAAAGCAGTGATTTTTTTTACAGGGCTGTTTCTCCTTAGCAGTCAGAAAGCCGTTCAGACACTGGATCTTCCTCTATGGCACAGTTAATGAACTTCAGCTGTAGAGAGAAACTTCCAAAGCTGTGGAGTTTCCTAGGAGATGGGATGCACTTTCTCACCTTCTTTCTATACAGGTCCCTACCACCGACTTGTACCAGCCCGTTTAATTTCTTAGTCCAGTAACTGAGGACACTTTATACATGGCAGAGATTTTATACACAGCTCTCATCTTCAGAAAACACTGGAAATGCTTTTCAGGCTAGAAGGTACACTTTAGTCAGAGACAGCAGTATCAAAACTCATGCTATTCCTTACTGCAGAAAAGGAACATGCTACAAAAATTAGGCAGCATCATTAATAGTGATTAGCATTTGTGCCTATCAGCTGCTTCTTTCTATCTGTAGCAACTGATAAAATTCACAGACAGGTGGAGTTCCTACATGGTACATGGCTAAAAGCAGGTATGTGCTTCAGGCAACACCTTCCTACTTACAGGAAGAATTAATTTCAGGTAGTGGCAAATTATACTGATAGCTTTGTCATTAAAGCTCTGTACTAGCAGTTGTCTAAAACCATGCTAAATTCTCATAAGCGATCACCCGGCTAAGAACATAGTGCCTACTGCGAGGTATCTGCACTGTGTGGCGAATGGGAGAGAACAGGACAGTCTTGATGTACAGAAATCATGCTCTGCTCTGGCTGAGGAACATTCATGGCAGCTGAAGCCGTTTCAAACCACGTTGTGTCCTCTAATCCTGTGATCACTTAGTCCTGCTCTGGTTTCTCAGCTCAGGAGCTTCCTCAGCTCAGATAAAAGGAGTCAGCAGGCCGCCAACAGCCTGTGTAGAACTGACAACAGCAAGGCATCATGCAAAGACTGATACACTCTTGCTATTTTCTCAGCCTAGGCTTTCAGGAGTCAGGAGAAGTGGGAGGACATTACAGGAGGCGATTGTTCAGGTTGTGAAAGATCCTCCCGTGCCACCATGCTGGTTGGTGAAGCCCCATCACTGTATCTTTGTTCTGCTCGTTGTCCCAAGTTACACTGATGTGTAAGGGAGAATCTGACTCAGGCCCTTGTAGTCGCAGAGACAACGGGCTGGATCACAAGCAGAAGAAACGTGCTTCTGGTCATCATCAAGTCTATAACCAACTCCAGAAACAGGCTTTCTGCTTCTAGGGGCACAGTTTCCATTACTGGTGCTATCTTCATTTTCCTACTGAAAATGCAGAATCAGAAGTCCACATTCATAAAAACGATGGATCAGCATAATGAAAAATAGTGTGCCTGTACACTATTTTTATGACAAAGCTACTATTTGCTACTTTTTAAACTGGTTCTTTCTCTAATCTGGACCTCCAAGAATGTCCATAGCTAATTTTAATAAGCACACAACAAATAATACTTTAAAACTTCTGAAGTTTATTGCCCAGAATAGCTCACTTGGTGCAGTCAGAGGGGTTTTTTTTCGTTACATGGAAATCAAGCAAAACAGTAGAAAATATATATGGGTAACAGTAAAACAAAAGCCCAGCCTAATAATAGCCCTTTATATCCACCAAGTTATACTTAAGAAAATGGCTAGCCAAACATAGAGAAGTAGAGCATCTGGAAGACAGAGCTTTTCATGTTATAGTATAGATTCTAAACCAATATTAAAGGCATTTTCTGTCCATATTGTTAGTATTTTTTTCTTCATAATAGCAAATTGAAAAAGGTCTATGTGGAAAAAAATTAACTACTGCAAGACTTTCAAGCCTCAGTTATCAGCTTATGGGTTGACAGTTACAGATAACAGGAGAAGGCACATGACAGAGTATTTAAAATATACAGAGACCAATTAAAATCCAAACACTAAAAGCAAATGGGAACCGAAACTCAAAATTCACAAGTATGACTTTTTGCATCCCATAATCTATATTCCATAAATTCGCATTCAAGCATTTTACAGCTTTTTCAGAAGAGAAGCTGAACACACCTAGAAAAACTCAAGGATTTTGCTTTGGGTTGCTTAGTTGTTGGTTTGGGTTTCGTTTTTTTTCAGGAAAGGGGATATATAATAATCTAAATGATATTAAAAAGCAGACACATTCCCTCACTTGTTATTAGCGCCCAATAGACCCACTGCTGAAGGTTGAGTATGAGTAAGAATATGAAGAGCTTGCTGATGCATCAAAACTTCCCCTCCTAGACCCACTGCGTGAGCCTGAACGTGAGCCAGAGCGAGAGCCAGAGCGTGATCCGGGTGCTGAGGAGACATTGTAAGGACTGGATATGCCTTTAGATGAAACGGAGGCTGCTTCCAAGAGTTTAAGCCCAGTGATGTCTTCCACCATTGACCGATTCATTGCATCTTTGTAGGATATTTTCAGCTTGGTCTTGGGGCAGGTCAGAATTTTGGGATAGCTGTTAGTGTCTTGCAATTTCTGGGCAGCACGACCATCAATCAATCCATTCCTAATGGCTTCTTCAGTACTTATTCTTCCACGCACTTCTGGGTCCACGAGACCTCCAGTGAGGTACTGGAATTCAAGGAACCGCTGCCCAGCCTCGTAAGGCAACCATTTTTCCTTTACTGCTTCAGCTGCTGACATCCTCTTGCGTCCGCCCTTTATGCCTTCGAACCCTATGAAGGCCTTCTGGGCTGGTTTGAGCCGTGTGGCCATATCCTGATCAATGATGCCTTGACTGGTGGCTTCCTGAAGCGAAAGCCTCTGGCCTGTGGTAGGGCATATTATGCCCCCTGTGCAGGCCTGGGCTTCAAGTAACCGCTGCCCGGTGATGCTATCCACGATACCCCGTTGTATAGCTTCTGAAATGGAGATTTTCTCCAAGTTTTCCGTGTCAAATATGGCTGCAATGGGACTGCACTCTTCTGGGGTCTCTGAGAAAGAACCGCTCCTGATCACCGAGGAAGAACTCCTGACACTCAGCACCGTGGGAGACCGCGTCACTGACTCGTGCCGAAACACCTCATCAGTGCCGTTACGGCAGGAAATCATGTCTGCAAACTGCGTCAGGCTTAAACTGCCAGAACGGTACTGGTCAAAAAACTTCCTCTCAACCAGACCTTTATCAATAGCGTCTTGGATGTCATACTGGCTACCTGTTTTTCTGTCAACAAGGACTACTCTGCTGCTACCATCTGATCCTGTAATAGTTATTTCTTCCCACTCACACTCCTGTTCAGCTAGTTCTGTATAGGTGTCATAATCTATGAGGCCTTTGCTGTACGCCTCCTGCACGGACATTTCCCTGTTTGTTTCTGGATCTACAATGACAACCCGGCGCTTCCTAAGGGTGTTCTTCTGCGAGGTGTGCACCACCTTCTTCTTCTCTCTCAGGGGTAGAAGGCAGAGTCCTGTTGCTTTGTCCTTCATGCATCTTTCTTTCAGCTGCAAGTAGGTCAAGTTCTCCTCCGTGTTGGGATCAAAGAACCCTTTGGTGTCATCACTTGGATCACTAAGGATCTGGTTGAGCTCTTCATTGAAGTAGCCACGCTTGTAGGCCGTCTCTACTGGCAAGCGGTAGCTCTCTTTGGGGTCAATGATTCCCCCAGTAGCAATCTGGGCCTCCAGCAAACGAATGCCATGGCCTCTCTCTATGAGCTCTTTGTTCATTGCTTGAAACAGAGAAATGATGTTTCCAGTTTCTGGGTCTTTGTACCCAGTGACAGCTCTTTCAGCAGAGAGAAGTTTCTCCTTAAATTCAATTCCAACAAGGCCTCTTTTGTAAGCTTCCTCAACGGGCAGCCTCACATTGCTGACAGGATCCACTATGAACCCTGTGGCTGCCTGGGCTTCTAGGAGTTCAAGGGCTGTCCCTGGTCTAACCAAACCTATTTTCATAGCCTGGTAAATGCCAAGTTTCTCTTTAGTAGCCTCATTGTAGATACCCGCAATACAGCTAGAGCCCTGAAGGAAATCAATAATTCTCTCACTCACTTCTTCCACTGTAATTGCACCTCTTTCCAAGTCGTTCCTTGTTGATTCCTTAATAATTCCAGCCTCAAGCAGTGCATCTGCTGAGACAGGCTGCCTGATCCCTTGGAATGACATACTCCTCTTCTGCACTGGGAGGAGGAGCAGCCCAGTGTGTGGTTCAATTCTACACTTTTCCTTCAGCTGCATGTAAGTGACTGCCTTTTTGGTGGTGGGGTCAATGAAGTTCTTTGTAGTGCCTTGGCAGTTGTTTAGGATCCTGTACAGGTCTTTGTCAATTAACCCACGGGATAAAGCTATATCTTTGGGTAGGAAAACACTGTTGACAGGATCAACAATCCCTCCTACAGCCAGCTGGGCTTCAAGCAGACGAATCCCAGTTTCTCTGTCAACCAAGTTTTTCTTGATGGCTTCAGACACTGGCACAGTTTTGCCCGAGAAAGGATCTTTAAATCCTGTAATAGCCTTTTCTGCCGTATAGATTTGTTCTCTGTCATCAAAGTCGATCAGATCCCTGGCGATAGCACTGTCCACCGTTAAGACCTCATTTCGGTGTGGGTCTATCACGCCTCCTGTTGCTGCCTGGGCTTCTAAGAGCAGGACTGCGTTTTCTGCTGTAAGCAGCTGATTCCGTTTGGCCTCAACAAAAGAGTACTTCTGTCTGGGTGAAAGAGACACCCCTGCAATAGCACCTGCCCCTTTCAGGTAGGGTTCAATATCAGCTGTGACTTCTTCCACTGACCTCTGCCCCTTCAGCAGTTTATCCAGTGTGAGTTTGTCTATCAGTTGACACTCGTACAGCTGCATTGCTGTGATCTTCTTCCGCAGCCCACTGAACAGCAATTTGGAGGCATCAATACAAAAGTCTTCCTCAGTCTGCGTAGATCTGTGGGACCCGTATGGGCGTTGCTTGAGTTTCTCAATCTCTCTTTGCATCCTGAGTCGCTCGGACTCCAACTCTGACTGGCTTTTGACAGCAGTCTCTTCCAGTCGGCACCGGTATCTCTCCTCGATCCGTTTGATCTCCATCTGCAGCCTTTCAATCTCATTCCTCAGGGTGTTCTTCTCCCTTTCACTCTTCTCTCTCTCACACTGGATCTTCCTTATGGATTCCTCTGTCCGGGAGTGCTGGCTCTTCCACTGATTGAGGTCATTCAGGATTTGTTGCTTCTCACTTTCCAGGCGTTGCTTCAAACGAGACTCTGATTCCAGGGTAACTTTCAAACGGTTCAGCTCCTCTTCTAATCTCTGCAGCCTGGCTTTGTCTTGCTCCAAAGCACTCATTTTTATCAGCAAGGTTTCTCTTTCTTGCATAATGTGACTATACTGATTTTTGGATTCTTGAATCCTATTGGATGCCTACAATTTTAAAGAAGAAATAAACCAAGAGAAGATGGTTAGAGTTTATGCTGGTTACAGTTATGCTCTCCACTTACAATGCCCTTCAGCCTGTCATTTAACCTGCAGCAAGCTGCCACTGGAAAACATTCTAGTCGCAGCAGTGCCTTACCCAAGACCATGGATACACATAAACCAGTGAAGGTACATTGTCCCTTCACTGACAGTGTCTCTAGTACTGCCAGAGACTCCATTCTGTTCCCCACAGCCTTGATTTTCTGCTGATTTAGTTAGCTCTTTTTGTAACTTTTTAATACTTCTCATAGTACACCTACACATACACAGAGCATTCAAGACTCGTAAAGAGTCTGAGGCTCAGCAGACATACCCTAGCATAGTCCTGCTAAGCTGAGTGAATTTGTATCAGCTAAGGACTGGTCATACATGGATAAAAAGGAAATATATGACTCAATTTTCGTTTTTCTATTAGTTTCGCATGTTACTCCTAACAATTTTACCTGTGTTGCTTCACATTTTAATTTACTTAATGTCTTCATGTATGTATACACATACACAAACACTTACAAGCATGCACATTTGTATAGTCCGTATTAAACAGAATACAAGTTTATATGTTTGTAATACATGCATATATATTTATGCACAGGTGTCAAATGTTAATATTTTTATAAAATGCGTATTAAGATTTTTAAAACAAAGGAAAGAAAATCTGAATAAAGGAAAGAATAGCTGAGAATGGGAATGAGGAAAGAAATATAAAGGGCAAGTACAGGAAAAAGCAAAGAAACATTTTCACAAGTGCTTACTTGTATATATTTAAACAGTACCTCTTTGGACAAGAAACCAGGCAGAAGAATGAAATATGAAAAAAACATTTTAACTTGTTTATGCTGTCGCCTCAAGTTTAAGAAATAAGGGCCAGTAGTAAAATCTGCAAATGCCCTTAGTGACTTAGGAACATAAACCCCCAAAACAGTCAATTAAACATAGGCTTTAAGTACCTCAGGTACAGCTGACAACATCATCTTTAATCCTCACTTGTAGTCAACACCTTACCCAGCTAAGCAGCACTTTGACAGCTTGTTGGTTCTGGGGTTTTTAGCTGGTTTAGTCTGTGATACCACTCAGGTCAGCCTCAAAGGACTGCTTTAACCCATCCTGGCTGAAACAGCCTGGGGAAGCACACAGCCAGCAGGGTACAGCTAAAGCACAGTGGTACTCCATGTACTCTCATCTTCCCCTAGGATGGTTTGGTGGAGGCTGGCACAGACCCAGGTTTTCTCCTGGGGTAAGGGCTGAGGGCAAGGCTCAGCTAGACGATAAGACAGCTTATGGCTCCCTAGCACAACTCCCAGGGAGGAAAGAGGCTAAGAAAGTGGCCAAATCCTGCCATTTTTGTTTAAAAATGAACAGGGGAAGGGCCATAAAGGGGATATTAGTCACAAGTACAGTGAACTTAAACAGCAAAGTGTGAATTAAGTTGATTCAAACGGACACTGCAATTAATTATATATCTGAAAGACAGTAAAGCCGGGATCAAAATATGTGTGAATACCTCTAGAGCTTGCTTTTGGAATTTTTCAATTTCCTGTCTCAATTTTTCCCTTTCTTTCTGTAAATCATTAATCAACCCCTGAAGTTCCAGGGTTTGCTTGCTGCTCGTCTGAAGCTGATTCTTTAGTTCAGCAATGGCAGTATTTTTCTCATCAACTTCACTTCTGACCATTCTGAGGTCATCGTACTCCAATCTAACATTTCGCAGCTCTTCCTCCAGTAACAAGTGTTCCTTGGTTAGGTTCTCGGTGAGAGACTGAAGCCTTTCAATTTCTATTTTGCACTCATTCAAGTTTTTGCTTTTCTCCTCAGAGGTTTTCTGTAAGTGCTCATATCGTAGGTGAGCCTGTTTTAATTGCTCCTGCTCTTGGACCAACTGACGGCGTAAAGTCTCAATATCAGACGTGTATTTTCTTATCTCCTCCATGTATCTCTGCTTCTCTCTCACATGACCGTCTAATACTTCTCGCTGGTGTCTAAGGTCATCTTCATTCCTCTTCTTTACAATAGACACTTCCTCTATCTGCTGTGTGAGGTTAGTTATTTTAACCGATTGCTCTCTGAGAGATCTCCTCATGCCTTCTATTTCCTCCTCCAGTTTCTTCCTCCTGGACGTCTCCTCCATTACATTTTTATTCTGCCTGCAAAGTTCCTCCTCCAGCTTATGTTTCTGGATCTGCAAGTCTTTTACAGTGCTCTGGAACTTTGCACTTTCTTGATCCCTGCCTTTTTTCTCTTGCGAAACTCTTTCATAGTCAATTTTCAGTCTGGCCAGTTCCTGCTCTTGGATCCTCAGCTTGTTAATTGTCTCAGTAGCACTCGTGTTTGCTTTCTGCAGGTCAAACTGGACTCTTTTTAACTGACTGTTCTCATCCTCTAGTTCTTTTCTCTGACTTGTTTCTACATCCAACAACTTTCGCAGCCTTTCGATCTCTTTGTTTCTCTCCTTAATGGTCTTAGAAGCATCATCAAGCGACTGTTTGTACTGCATGCTTTCATCAGAGTGCCTCTGAATAACTTGTTTCAGCTCAATCTCCAGCTGCTGTTTCTTCTGAGAAAGCTCTGAGCCAGCTGCCTTCTGCTGCTGAGCATTCTCTTCTATTTTCCGTAGATTATCTGTTGTCTGACTTATTGTATTCTTCAGTCTCCTAATTTCCTCACACAAATTCCTATTTTCTCTCATGGCATTATCAAGCTGTGTTCTATAATTATTTGTGTCCTCTTCCTTTTGCATGGTGACCTGGTGAATTGTGGTCTTTGTGATATTAATCTCAGTTTCATATTTGTTCTTTAAACTAATAATTTCCTCATCATAACTGTTCCTTACCTTAGCCAATTCATTTTCAAGTTCCCATCGGCTTTTAGCCTCTTCCTGAAGCTGAACCTTTAGCCTTTCCAGCTCCTTAGTTTTATCCTGAATAGTTGAGGCAGCCTCCTCAAGAGCCTGCTTGTATCTTGAGTTGTCCTCGCCACGAAGCTGAATGATCTGTTTCAGCTCCAGCTCTAACTGATGCTTTTGCTGTGACACCTCAGAACTGCAAGCCTTCTGCTGAAGAGCATCTTCTTCTGCCCTCCTCCGTTGATCTGTGGTTTGCAGAATGGCATCGTTCAGCCTCACAATCTCATCCTTAAGGTCTCTGTTTTCTCTTGTCAGTCTGTCAACCTGGGCTCTGAGGCCTTTTGCATCATCATCTTTCTGTGCAGCTATCTGCTGGATTGTGGTCTTCTTAATATTAATCTCTGTTTCATACTTGTTCTTTAAATTACTCATCTCCTCGCTAAACTGGTTTCTTACCTTAGCCAGCTCATTTTCATATTCCCTCTTCCGTGTGCCTTCGTCCTGAAGAAGAACCCTTAATCTTTCTATCTCGTACTCCTTCTCCTTGATGACCTTCTCAGACTCTAACTTTTGCCAACCAAGGCTGTCTTTCTCGTTTTGTCTTGTTTTCTGCAGCTGGTCATAGTCATTCTTCTGCTGCTCATATCTATCCTCCAGCAACTTCCTTTTCCTTTTCTCATCTTCAGTCTCATAAGTCAGCCTGGTTATTCTGTCATTTAGATCCTTTATTTGGGCATAGCATTTGTCCAGGTTTTGCTTAGCAGAATTTCCATCCATTTCAGCTTGTCTTTTCATCTCCTCCAAACTCATCAGCTTTGCCTTGAGCTGAGAAATGTCCATCTGGTACTTCTGCAGATTTTGCTCCAGGAATTTATGTTTGTTGCTTGTCTCTGAATTTGAATCCCTGGCAAGCCTGAGTTCTTCTTCTAGGAGTTCAATTTTGGTGTTTTTCATCTGCAAAATGACAGCAGAAAAACAAACAAACAAAAAACCCTCATAAACATTTGTGACAACTGTTTCAAAATCATCACATAAAATACAATATACATTTTTAACACTGACAACTAACAAAGCATTTTTTCCTCTGCTTCGATGAGAGCTCAAAATCCTTTTTTATTTAACGTCATCAAGACAAATTCTAGAATCCTCATTTATTCAGAGTCAAACTTTATTCAGAAATCAGCATAATGACTTTCAGAGGGGAAAAGGTACTTGATGGGGGGAGGGAGATGCAATACAGATAGTAAAATCTGATGTACCAAGAGTTCACCAACAAAGTATTAAAAAGCCTCATTTAGAACCTTCACCATTTTCAAACAGGTGATTCACAGTCCATATGTGTGACCTCTTAAATGGGCCTCTCTGTTTCCACTGAGCTAAATCAAATCAGGAGTTACTCCATTCGAAACACTATAGATATAGCCTGAAATGAGGTGGGCCCCTTAACCATGAG
Source organism: Platalea leucorodia (assembly GCF_965183815.1). NCBI lineage: Eukaryota > Metazoa > Chordata > Aves > Pelecaniformes > Threskiornithidae > Platalea > Platalea leucorodia. The sequence continues at coordinate 95,390,756 of NC_138823.1, read as the reverse complement.
GAGCAAGTTTTCAGCACTGAGATAACTGTACTCTCACTGAGGTCAAGGCTCTGATGGGCAGAGAAGGACCTCTTGCATGCTTTGAGGAGCACCTCCTAACTACCAAGAAGGCTAATGTTCTCCACCTCACACATGACCTTGGAGGTAACTTTGCAAGATGGTGTACTCTTTGACAAAAAATGCATGAAACTGCTTATATGCCTCCTTCATGGGACACCACTGAGCTCAGGATTTCGTTTTGTGGGCTGTTTTACACTGTACTTAAGCAGAAAGTCTTTGATCAGTGATAGCTTGCTAACCTGTGATAAAAATGGAAGGTAAAGAAAATAAAAGAGTCAAATTACCTTCAAGTCCTCCATGCTCTTTAACATTTCACTTAAGAATCTGTAATAATCTCCTGATCTTGTAAGAAGCTCTATGTAGCGAGACTGAGCCTCACTAGCCTTGAAAAGAAAGAGAATTGTTAGCAGCTGGTAGTACAGAATTAGATATGAACATACCAATGTCTCAGATCATTTCAAGGATTCCAATCCACTTGAGAAAACCTATCACTTGACAAAGTAAAAAGCAAATTCTCCTCCTCACAAATTCACATGACTTTCTGGGGACCCCAAATGTATACATTCTCCCTTCTGATAAACCCACACCTTCTTTTTCAAGATTATTTTCCCCCACGGCTGCTGTGATATTAAATCCAAGGCTTCATCCCCTGGTTCATCATGCTCTTCCTGTCTGACAGTCACAAGTAACCTACATTAAACTTTTAATAGTGGTTAATTCCCAGGCTGAAAGTGACTAAACCACCTGGGGCATGAATCTTACTTTCTCACAATATGTATGCAATGGACATTGAATAGGAATGAGGTAAATTCCTGAGGGCTAATCTACTGTCTAAATGAGCCCGAGTTGATTTTACACCACAGCGACTATTCTGCACTAATTCCTTGGGCTTACGTGCTTAGTACACATTACCAATGACGCTGCTAATTATTAGAATACAGCTGGATATGACTCACAATGGCTCACATGGACAAACAAATGTATTCAAAAGATTGATGGGGAGGAAAGAAAGATACCTCTTGCAGAATCAGCACTGCAGGAGACTGAACCACACTCTTCTTGATAGGTATGTTGAGCAATGTTTCTAATCCAGAACTGTAGGAAGCAACTTGCAGTTCATAATCCTGTAAAACAACAGGGAAAGGTAAGACCCATTTAGCAACTGCCAAGGAACTCTCTGGGAATCCGGATTTCCCAAAATGCAAATAAAGTTTTGGGGTTGACTTGGTTTTGTTGTTTGTTTTTTTTAATAAAAAGCTACATTTTCCCTTGTCTATATCTCTGGCCATGTACAGATGATCCTCTATCATAAATAGAAGCTCATCAGTTCAAGTACCACTGTGGAGACTCATGGAGGAGTATGGCAAAGGGAAAAAGAGAAAAAAACATTTTATAAAAAAGGGAAGAAACGTGTTTGTTAGTAGAGGGCTACCCGGAAGTGAGAAAGATTTATGGGAGCAACTGGTCTAGGTACTGTTATCAACCAAAACTTCATCAGAAATAACTGTCTCTGCGTCTCTTTCGTATCACATACACCACGCCATGTATATAGCAAGATCTTTGTCACAGAAAGTAAGATTGAGCTGGAGAAAGCATGGATATAAAGGTTACAAAAATGCAAAGACCACAAAACCATTCCCTGTGTATCTTCTTGGTTTTCATGGCTATTGCACACCATTCCTTCTGCATTTGTCTTGCCTCCTAGACCAGATCCTAATCAGACCTAATTCCTAAGCTACCAATCTGTTCTCTAGTCCCTTATTTTTTTAACATGTGAACTGGAAAGTTTGGTCTGGCTAGAAGGAGGCTTTGATTCTCCTGAAGAGAAGCTCTCATTGGTATCCTCTGCATCATCCTGTGGTCTTCAGGTGGCAAGTACACAAATTACTTTCATTATGTTTTGTACACACAAGTGCTTCACCCCAGCAATTTCTGCACACACACATCAGGGAGCCGATATTTCACCTGCCAGCAGAGCAGAGACAATGGGACGCGCCTGACCATGAAAAACCACACCCCATAAAAATGCTGAAATCCAAGTACCTTAATTGCAGCTGAGCACTGATCTGCATGCTTGAGAAGCTCCTCAACTTTGTCTCGCTTCCCACAGATTTCACTGTGCAAGTTCTGTCAAGAAAAAAAGTGAGCTGTGAAGCACTCCCTCAAGATTTGCCAGTATTTCCTCCTGTACACGCTGCCTCCATCAGAAGGCACCTGCAGTATGAGACCACTGCAACCCCAGAAGCTCAGACCTGACATGACCTGTAGCTGTGTGGTTTTTGCAACGGCAAGCTCTGTGCATGAGAAGGTTGTTCTCAGAAAGAACACCTAGCAACTGAACAACCCCCAGAGCTGGTGAGGGAGAGTTCCTTGACTTTAGCTTAGATGTATTCCCTCGCTTTTTATTTTTGTGTTATAATTCGTCCCATAAGTTGCACCGTCGTACAGTCCCTTGAATTAATTCAAAGCTGATGTGTAAAAGTGTCAGTGATTGTGCAGGAGCCAAAAACAGTCTTGTTCATAATCTGTAGCAGTGCTGACAGAAAGTAATGAGGATAATAATATTTCCTCTCTCCTGCCTTCTACACATGTGGTGTTTTCTGGTAACTTGTGTACTTTATAATTCAAAACAGTCCGCTGTATTGCAGACTGCATTGATACTGATATTTTCTGATCAACAAAACAATGTAAAATCCAGATAATTGAAGACAAGTCATTCAGGCGCTGCATACCTTCTGATCATGTAGATATCGCATGATAGCGTTGCAATCGCACAGCTTCATGGACTCAATAGAATCCTGCCTACGCTTGGCATCACAGATCCATTTGCACAGAGCCTGGTAGAGATCTCGGTAAGTTTTCAGCTGTTTGATCTGCCTTTCTAAATCCCATGATCTAGAAAAAAACAGGGGAAACTGTCAAAATGGAAAGTTCATTCTCTTTCTCTCTCTATAAACATTTTTCAGAAATAAGACACAGTAATAAACTAGGTAAAACTATGTGAACCTCTAAAAGGAGATTCTGAACAAAAATTTCAAACAAATGAGACTTGTACTGGTTATTAGTCACCCACCATGGGTTTTATTACCTCACTTTTCAGTAACTCTGCAATACGGAGAGGCTGGCACTTCCAGTCAGCTAAGTGAGGGATGGATGAAACTTTGCAGTGATAAGAATCGGGTTCACTGACTACAGTACTCTTGTTCAAAATTTTCACCAAAACAACCAGCAACCGGTCAATTTTTATTAACAGGACTAGCTTTTGGCCTGAAGTAAAACCAAACAAACCAAAACAAAACAAACCACACCTCAAAAAACCCACAAACAATCAAAATATGCCTTCGGTTTAATAAAGCATTTAAAAAAAACTGTTGGGATTTTTTTTACTTAATTCTTAGCGTTAATTTTTTAACCCTCAGGTATAGCGTATTCAGGAATAAGCAGCATTGATTTGTTTGAGGGGGAAAATGCTGACTGGAAGTACTTAATCCAAGAACACAGCAAGAATAAAAAAAAAAAAATAATTAGAACAACTCCTTAGCGTGTAGATTATACATTTAGATGAATAACTACATTTTCCTGCTTGGTCTTACAAAATCCCTTTTAAAGTAAGTTCAACCTATTCACAGTTGCTCTCGTCTTATTGCCCTGAAGTCACCATTTGTCCGCTGGAAGTGATGATTAGTGCACATCGGTTCTTTTAGACTCACTGTTAAGGACGATCTTAGTAGCAATAGCAATAAGGAAGAAGCTATTAGGAAATATGATCAAACCTGTTATCTATCTGCTTATCAACTCTCTGCCAGCGGTCTATTAGCTGGGTAACTTTGTCACAGAACTTTCCAATGTCCATGTCATACAGGGTATATGACTGGCAAGACTGTGAGTGAATCTGAAGCGTTTTCTGCAGCTCGTTTTCCAGGGCATTCAGTAGTGACTTCTTCATGTTTAGGTCTGCTTTCATTTTCTGGAGAAAAAACAAAATGCTGTCATACATCTTAAATCTTGAGAGGATGCTTAAATTTAATCATCAACAGCATACACAATATGTTGGAATCTAAAGATTTTGTTTCTAAGTCAGTAAGGTATGTACACTGATGTCAGCTGGACTTAATATATTTAAAGTGAAACACCTACTTTGGTAAACATCCTTCGATAATATGCTCAAGCTTTTTTTTTTGTGTGTGTAGTTCAAATTTACACCAGCTAAGAACAACTCCCAGCAACTGAACTGCAGCTCTCATTTAGCATGATAAAAAGGTAACCTGGTTGTACTCCATTTGTGCCACCTACACACTTTTTCCCTACTACACTTGAGAACAAGAATGAAAGAGAGTCCTTATTCTCCCAAGGGCACTCAGTGCACAAAGGACCAGCTCAATGCCAGATAAAGACTGGTTCTGCAAGCCAACTTTGTGCTCAGCAAAGCAGTTATTCTTTGCCTTCTCCCCTTGTACAGGACGGACAGTTCTCACTGTAAGAGTTGAAATGGACTCTATGGCAAAACCAGGACACACAATAATACTCAAATTTACTTGTTACAACTAGATGCCAACAAGGGCAATTAACAAGCCTTTTTGCAAGAAAGGAGGTATTGCCTTCAAATCTAGCTTCCTACGTGATACAAATAAACACAGACAATTTTGTACAGAAATGGATTATGGAGACCTTCCATGTCACTGGCTGCGGGGGCAGCAACAACCAGGGGATGGAAGTAGCAGTAAGCCGTACATTGCTTCCAATAATTTGCAAAAGCATTGTATGTGTATGTCATAGAAAACAACTGGATCAGCGTTTCCATCTCCTGTGGTTTTGGAAGGGTTTCACTTAGCTCAATAGACCAGTGCTGGCAGCTACGAATTTTGCCTTGCTGTGTCCTTGGGTCACAGCCTCTCACCTTCAGACAAGCCCTATAAGCTTCCACTTTATCAAGATCCAAAGGAACAGTCTCCTCCTCAGACAGTCTGACTTCAAAAACTCTGATCACATCTTCTGTTTGTAGAATAATCTGGAGCAGACACCTCAGTGCATTCAAGCTAAAATAAATAATACAAGACCAATCTGTTATGGACTGGGGCAGGAAAGGTGATATTTCTAATTAATTGCAGATCATTAGTTAAAGAGAATAGACAATACAGAAAAAATTTCAGTGATACCCATGATTCTCACTTTTTTTTTTTTTAAAGTCTTCCAGAAAAGAGAAGGAATTCACGTAAGTGTCTGTTTCTACCCACATGTACAGCATTTGTAGGAAAGAAGGTGTAATTTTACACTACTGGTAACAAAACGCAGGTTTCTGCACTACGAATTATCGAAGCAAGTGAATGATTTATTGCTATAACCTCAATTTTCTTACCTGTCTAAGTAGCCAGCAGAAACACCGTTAATATTTTCCAGTTTTTGAAACAGGGCATTTATCTCTGATTGCAAGTACACATACTTTTCACAGCCTCTGAAGTTAGGCAGCAAGTCCTTATGCTTATTGAGGGTTTCAGCCATTATTTGAGAGTCATTCTGCACACCCTAAGGAAAGAGAATGCCTGATTTACACATTTTTGGTGGCTGAATGATCATATACAGCACATATACAATTGGTCTCCTTATCCAAACAGTCTGCTGTTATCTAACCAGCTTGACTGAGGACTGAAGCAGTGCCTGAGCTTGCTTTCTTCAAGGTAAGTAACATTGGGCAGTTTCTTTTTTGCACAGTACACAACAGGTAATACCTCTTTTTGAGCACCTCGTCCACTCTGAAACTCAGCTCTGTTGAAAGCAGAGTGCTTTACAGCCAGCTGCCTACTGCACTCAGTAGACCTGTCAAGGTCCTTGTGCTCTTAAGAACTTCGCAACCTCTTTGCCTCGGGGGAATTTCTCATATGCTGAACCTGTTCTCTTTTCTTACTAATCTTCTCTCTCCAGTCTCCTTCAAATCTTAAAAACTGGGAGAGAGTTTGTATCCACTCTGCATCCCACAGACAGCACTTCAGAGGCAGGTGGTAAAGTAGGGTCTGTGCAAAAGGATATTAATAGTGCTTTAACCTGGATGAGGCTTAACATGAGCTCATGTCCACTTGACATCAGGCTTTCTGCACTCTTTGCCTGACAGAATTTGAATTCTAAAATCCAAGAGTCAACTTTTTCTACTTAGGAGCTAAACTCCAATCCAAACCATCATAGTTAGCTTCCAGCTGAGAATTTTCTGCACAGGATGTGTGTCTTTCCCAGCTGATCAGAAATACAACTGCAACATGCTCTGCGGCACAGTCATACTGAGCTTGAGATGCTCAAAGAAAAACATCCACAGTTACCTCTAAATCCTTTATTCTGACTGAAAAGTCATGCACAGCCCCTTGATCCACTCCAAGAGGAGTTCTTTGAACCATCCGAATCTCAGAAGCTTCAATCTGGCGCCGAAGTTTCTGAAGCTCCATCAGCAGCCAGGCCTCCTGCTTCTCATGTTCTCGATTTCTCTCATTAACGATAATGGTGTTTGAGGAACCCACAGGACAGCTCTCAGTTGGGACCACTGTAAAATGAATTGGGTAAATGTCAACTGCCAGAGAACTGAGCACCAACATACAGAAAGCCAATGCAGCGCCAAAGTGACGTAAGCACTGTTTTGATCTATAGAACTGAGAACAGGTAGAAGATCTGGGGCCTTATGCAGCTGTTTCAAGTAATGAAATCTCCCCTTCACAAAAAGGGAAACTTGTCTCCTTGAATGCAGCCGTGAGATTTTGCTTCCTAATAACTGAAAACATATCAGATGGACTAAATTACTGTCATTTTCCCAGCGAATTCCATGAACTTCAGAGGACTATTCCCAGATTCACACCAAAGGAAGAAAGAACAAAACATACTCTTCCCTGCGCACGGCCAGTTTTGTATGTTGGGAGACAGCGGTACAATTCTTGAACGTGTTTCCATTCGTATGTTTATGAGAAAATTTTCACATAAAAAGAATGCACCACCACCCCCCAAACAAAGAAACACAAGCAGTACAATCTCTACAAAAAACAGGAGGACAACAAACCTGTTTGTGGCTGCCGTGGTTGATTGGGCAGTTGTATAATCAAGGTTTGGTAGTGCTTCTGAGCATCAGTGAACTGAGTCTGGATCTTTCGTTTGTCTTCATCACCAAACATCTCTGAGCCTTGGCTGTTCCTTAGGAATTCTTGATAATGGATCTCCAGGTCAGTTATTATTTTTTGGTAATCTTCCTTACGCATTGTTTTCAACTGAAATGAGGAAGAAGATAATTTTCAAAAAAGAAGCAATTGGGGAAGGTTTATGACTAGTTAATCATTAAGGAACAAACTAATATACCTATAGAAAAAAACAAAGGAATCACATTTTAGAATAAAACCTACCCAGGCTGCCTCTAAAAATACGGTGCTAGAAGTGCCCTTTGAGCTCATCTATTCTTGTTATAACCATTTCATAACTTAAGAATAGTTTGAAATTCTACCTCTTACTCTTGTCTATCCATGCCCTTGCATAGTGGGAACAAGTACAGCAAGTATGTAATAAATCCCCTTAGCTAATCTTCCTGTTTATCCATATCATGTTTGAATGTGAAAGCATTTTGCTTCTCCTTTAATAAAACGACAGCTTCCATATATAACTGTGCAACCCACCAAAAGGTGGGTGCCCACGGTTTTGCAGAACATACATCTGCACAGGACACAGCAAGCACTGTTTGGACAGCAAAGGTCAGGTCATGGATGTCCCTGGTCTACAGGTAAAGCCAGCTGGAGTCTTACCTTGGCAATAGTCATCGCTCTGATTTTCTCAATGTCAATCATGCAGTAATGCCAAGATACCAGGCTCTTCATGTTGATATACAGCTGGTTCCACAAAGCTAAAATAGCTTCATAGTACTGCTCAATTCTGAGATGAGAAAAGAAATTTCATGGTCAAAACGCGTGTGTCCTTGTAGCATAGCTACAAAACATCCCAAGAAACATCCACCAGATGTGGAGTGCATTAAGGCTTGTTCTCTACTAGAAAAAATCTTGAAAATTAATTTATCCGTTACTTTCATTATTAGAGATGAGAAATACCTTGTAAAAGTTACGTTTTAAATATTTTTAGATCCCAGCAAGCTTCACTGAAGTGAATTTCCTCAAGTCAAGGGTCTAGTCCTCAATCCCCCACCCTTATAGGGTGGGGTGGCACTCTGATCAAGGCACAGACCAGATTTTGTGGTTGGTTGCAATTTTGAGCAAACTCTTCTATCTACTTCCAGTGGTAGGTGTCCAAACCCAGGCAGCAACTCACTTGGTAGCAAGATCCACTGCTAACGGATTGGGGGGTGGGATGATAAGACTAACAGATGGCACCAGCATATCCACTCCTCCAGGGCCGGTCACCAGCCACTTGCTGCGCTCGTTATTATCCTTCAAGATACATTCATCTCCTTTGCGCACCGTTTTCTGTAAGGAATGCAGAACAACATTTTTTTCTTTAGTTAAGTAAGATGGAGTTTCTAGGAGAGACAGACAAGGAAGACGTATCTAAATCACAGAAGTGGGAGTGCTTCCCAGCTGCCAGGTCTGGGTGTGCATCATGGCTTCATACTGGGGCAAGAGATCAGTACAGATCAACCCCTTCTCCCTGAATCTGTTTTCCATGTGAAGAAAACCCAAGAAAACCAAGTGGAAGCCACAGGACACTCTGAGCAGTTGCCAGCCCAGTTGATCACCAGACTTGGGGCTTGCCATGACAAACATCAAAGGTTGAGTATGGACACATGGCCACAGTAAGCTACGCAACCATGTATGGCTGTAAGCCAGTGAGCTGGAGGCATAAAGATGCTTAGTGCTGCATCCATACTTGCAAAGGGCCTGAGAACGAGAGCGGCAGAGCTAGACCCACTGGCCCCAACTGCTGGAAATCCTGACACCCTGTGGCCATGGGTGTGGCCACGGTGCAGGTTACAACCCCCTCACATCCAAGAGGGGGAAGCTCCTCCTGTCATTTATCCTGATGGGACTCTCTCCTTCCATCACACCTCTACAGCCAGCAAATTGATTTTTGACAGAACTAGTAAAAGGCCACAGGTTTTGCATTGACCTGACCATGCTGGGGCTCCAGACTTGTCTGGGCTTACCTTCACCCGAGCAGAATTTAGCATGCTTAACTCTAAGAGCCATCGCCAAGCAGTCAGGTAACCATTGCCTAAATTTGTTTAGCTTTGCTTAGAGTAACAAGTAGTTACTCCCTGTGGGCTGAACTTCTGTGACTCTGGAATAAAATGTGGTATGGAAGATTACAGACACAGAGTGGATAGCAGAAACCTCAGATCGTAAATACAAATCAGAGTGGTCAATTACTGGTCACTGAAGGAGTGCAACCTAGTGAATCAGGTAAAACAAGTCTTACAGATAACAGAACAGGAAAACTGGGTAACTGGGAACCAGTGAAGAGAAAGAGCACATAAGCAGAAAATGCCTCTAAGCAGACTGTTAAGAAAAAAAAATATAGAAAAAAAACCAGGCAGCCCCAGTACTGAGGAGGAAGAAACCACCACCATCAATTTTGTACTCCACCCAGCAAAAAACTCAGGATAACAAAAATGACTCATTGTACATTCCCTCATCTTTTGTTAGATGAAGTGTTGACCTAAAGACCCAGAGGGACACTGGAAGGGCGAGCAATCACCAAAAGAAAGAGGTAGATGCTGGGAAGCATCTGTATAACAATCTTAACCCAATTATCAATGAGACTCTTCTGTGCTAATTCGAACTATGAGTATTAATGCTATTTAATGGACTAATAATAATAACTTTGACTAAACTTATTAACCAACCAGAACCTAGCTTGTTTATTCATAATTGCATGAAAGTCAGAGCTTTTTTGTCGAAGGAATTTAAATGCTGACCAAAAGCAGACAAAGGTATTACAAAGGGGTTATCAGCTCAACAGTTTGTTTACTAAATCATTTGCCGTGTTCTAGTTTGCATGATGTAAATTCTCAGCCAAAAAGGGATACAGTACCAGATCCTGTTTGTAGTCACACAGAGCCTTGAGGATAATGGGCTTGTTACTCCGGTAGTCTGGGTTACGTGGCTTCAGCTGCACAATCTTCTTGGATTTATTCACCAAACTCTGCACTTGCCTCTTGTATTCAAGAATTCTCTCTCGTTCATTCTGCAAAGATTAATTTTATGTTAAAAATTCATTCTAAAAAGAAACCACATTTAGTTCCTACTGTTTTATTAAGAGAGGGATACATCTGGAGCTCACTGTAGGCAAAACTTCCTTTAGCTCCAGCTCTGGCAACCTGCAAAGTTTGCAAAACTTGCAAAGCAGGTTTTTCACACACATCTGCAATGTGGTTAAAGTGATGTGTAAAAAACCACAGGAATAAATGGAAAGAATCTATTATGACATGAATGCTAACAAAAAAAAAGTAGTAACTGCACTCTCAAACCTGACTTCATCAACTGCCCTTTTACATGACTGACCATTTTTCCTCCAGTATATTCAATTCGGAATTGTAGGACCTAACTCATGGTAAGCAAATAGTTAGCTAAAACAGCTACGAGTTAAGTCCTTTCCGAGAGACTACAGTGATATAAAGTGGCATGATGAATCATTTATTAAATGCACATATCCTTTGAGGCAAAATTTATTCTATCACCTATGAATGAAAGTCTTTCCTTTTCTTAATTTGTTAGCACATCAGAAACTTGGGAATTTGTTGGGCTCAATCCAGATTTAAAAAGAAACCAGAGTTCCTAAAGAGTATTACACAAATTAAAATAACTCTAATCCATTTGTAGGCTTTGCTAAGAAACAGGCAGGAATCTTTTTTATCTTTTCAAGTTCATGCAGCACTGTATATAAACCATTGCAGTGCCCCTGGGTTTACATTTGGTATCTGAAGAGGGCAACTGATTTCCAAGGAAAGCAGAACATAACCTATAAGATGGGTGTGACAGTACCTCCAGCTCTTTGATCTGCTCCAGCAAAGATTGCAATGACATGCTCTTATCACAGATGAATTTCTTTCTGATGGAGTCTTGTAAGTTCTTCAGGTAGCACTCTGTGGCTTGGGCCTCTTCAAAGAACTACAGAAGAAAAGTTGTGATTTCAGTTGTACACAGCTCCTAAAAATGTCTGCTAAAAATCAATGGATTCCTTTAATGAGAAATCCCAGTTCACATCTGGCAGAATGGTAGCATTTACAATATGGTAACATTGTGTTATGCATAATTCTGCACAGATTTAGAAAGATTCTGGTACAGAAAAAAATATCTGTGATGGGATTCACACTTAACAACAGTAGTGTGAACTCTCCAGATCACTACTCACCTGAAAGTAAGCCGCATTCTCTTTCAGATGAACATCAATGCATTTGGTGATCTGAAGAATCCAGCTCCACTGAGTTTGTAATGTGTCCATGTAGGCCTAACAAAAATAGTAATATACAGAACTCAAACCACTACATTGATCTCTCTCCCGTACCTAGACTCAAGAAAAACTATTTATGCTCCACATAAATGTAAATGAAAAATCTGCTAAAACAAATTCATGCACACCAGAATAACGTAATTCATGCAAATAGTTCCCTGGCTTCTAAGCATCTACCTAACTGAAAGGAGTTAAATACCTGCTTGTGGGATGCAGAGAGAAATTTGTTCATGACTTGAATTTTGCTTGATCAGCATAAAGCCTGAAGTGCATGAACAAAAAGGGGTGAAATGCACGAACAGCAGTGCAAATAAAATATTTCAATTGCAAATTGTCGCGTTCTCCTCCTTCTGAGGAACACTGTCAAACATGTTTGGGTTTTTTTTTTTTTATGATAGCTATTTTCAAATTCAAACTTCTCAAGTAGTCTTCATGTATATTCTTTAGAAAATTACACACAACTTTTACTTCACTGCTGGAGCTTACAAGGATCTTTCCTTTAAGGCAGAAACTGACCACAGAAGAAACATGGATGGTGATTTTACACAACATGGTAACAGTTAACAAAGTAAATACACTGAAAAGCAGAAAGGACTAATTTTTATTTCCTATTAGCTTCTTTCAGTTTCATGCTTCTTATGCACTCTTAAAACTACAACAACTACAGCATTTCCTAATAAAATGAGGTTTTCCAAATTGTTGCAGCTTTTGTAATTGTAACATAAATGTACACCAAGCTGTGAAAGCAAAAGTGTCTTGGCTAAGCTGCAGAAATGCACTATGAATTTCAGTTGCAGGAAGTATTTGCACCTGGATGAAACATAAACTCTCAACGAAGTGTGTGGCTTTCTTTAAAACACGCCTACTAAGATAACATAAGAACAACAACATGCTTTCCTACCATAAATTCTGCTGCACTGTAGTCAACTCAAATGAGATGATACAGCAATTTCAATACACTAAACAACTCCTGAAGCCTCGTATTAATTTTTACATGCATCTATCATCAAATTTGATAGCAATGAGAGCTCTCCCCCTAACTCTTAAGAAGACTGCAGTTGTTGTGGCCAGGTGTGTAGAGGAAGCTAGTAACATTTATTAGAGCAGCTCATAGAGCTGGATAAAAATGGACGTGCTTTTTGGCAGGCAAACCCTTGTCACGTCCAAATGCAGCATTTCATTTGCGGACTTTCACTGAGAACTTTTTCGATGTAGCAATTAAAGTAGCAAGTGAAATCACACAAAGTCTAACTCACCTCAATTTTGTCTGAAGCAGGGTGCTGGTTGAGCACTAGCTGGTCACTTTCTTGCTTTAGCTTGTTGAGTTCTTTTTCTTTGAGCTCCAGTTCACTCATGCGTTTCTAAACAACCAAAACACAGTGTTAAGCCCCCAAACGCACACTGCACAGGATGATTTACTTGAAAATTTTCCAGATAGTTGTGATAATGTGAAATTATCCCTGTTAACACTACATAGTAATTCCATTCAATGTACTGAAGTTAATTATGAAGACAGCAGAATCAAAGAAGGTACAACCATCTCAGCTCTAGTCTCTAGGCTTGCTGCTTCACAGAGCAAAGCACCCAAAGTTCTGCCTTTGAATGATGGAAGCTAAAATAAATGACTGCATCTTGCAACATCCAGAACAACTGAACTAAGAAAAAAAAAAGTACCTCCTTAATAGTGTGAACTTTCATTCCTTTTTTAATTTGGTGATCAACACCAATATTAGTTAAAGAAACGCACATGCTCAATTTTCCTACATACCCACAGAAGACAAGGAGCAGTGCAAACTACCTCTGACAGCGCACAAAGCCATCAGAGGAAGAGACAGCAGTTCCCTCTGGTATAGCTCTGCTTCCTGGTGACAGACGTCAGGGCCAAACACAGGGACCCCTTAACCCCTACACAGACCTAACAGGGAGCATTAAACTGCTTGATTCAAGTCCCTTAGTTTAGCATGCCAATGTAATGACTGTGTGCACAAACTACGTGTGATTGCTAGTCCACAGCAGACTGTACTGACAAGGCCAGCTTCCAAGGTCAAAAGAAACCATGACAACTGGTTGAAAGGCAGCACAATCTTCCAACAGATGTCCAGTCTTGACTCAAAAGGTTGTCACACAGTACCTAATCCAAAAGCATTGATAAAAATCCCCAGGAACTTTGAAAGAGTGAAGAAATGCTCGTTCTGTGATCAGTCCCCCTGAGCCAGGCTGCTCCTCCCTCACTATCCCAAAAGAGAGCCCGTGGAAAGCATAGGGAGGTTGAGCTGTCTTACAGAGAAGGCCTCCTGCTTCCTGGCGATGTCAGTGTTCCTGTCACTCCAGTCGTAGAGAAGCTCCTCTTCCTCACAGTCATTGATCCACATGATCTCTCTGCTGGTGGCTTGGATGAGGTTCTGGAATTGACGGAGCTGATCCATTCTCTCAAAGGAGTATTTCTGCAAGGAATTCCAGAAATGAGAAGCCATAATCACAGAAATGCCTGTGCTGGGTGGGGAAGGGGAAGCCAGGAGCACAGCATGTCCTTTTCTTCAATCCAGAATAACAGTAAAAGCCATTCATCCCTAAAAGCTGTTGACAATAGACAGCAGATAACGCACCTGGGTTTTATAGAGCTATGAAACCTGCTGGCAGTGGACAGTGGACAACATGTCTGCATTTATAGAACAACGGGAACTTGAAGTCAGCAGCTTCCGAAAGTCATTTCAAACACAAGTGTAGCAGACATGTAGGCAGGCAAGCAAAAAGGCATGGGGGAAAATACAAAAAAATGCCTGAACATTTACCATCACTTTTACTTGCATTTGCTGCTCATAGCACATCCTTGATGTTGTAGCAGCACCTTTTGCACAGATGACACCTCATGAAAAGATTCCTTCTCTGTCCTCACATCATAATACACATCCTGTTGCTTGAAATGTGTACAGGAATCAGCTTCCAATCCCAAGGGTTAAATCTACCATTTGCATAAGATTTTCACTGTGTTTCACATGAAGATCCAAAGCAGAGAAGATGCACAGCCCTACGCAGAATTTGGTTCTAATCCCACCTTTAAGTAACTTTTTAAGCTTCATATATAGACTAACTCCATTGCTACATTTAGTCGCACTACGGAGGTAGAGTTCTACCCTTCATCTGCTTAGTGAGCAACTCCCTTCGCCAGGTGCAAACTAGAAACTTCCTCGTGAGGGTAAGTCAATTATGCACCAGGTAATGAATTAATCTCAAGTTCATGACTCCAACTGAACCTTATAGAAACTACAAAGCACTGACAGTTTACTGCTGAATAGAATTACTTAAATATCTATCTGTCACTCTGTTGAAACCTGAAATGTCCCTGGACTATGACACCAGTGTTAGTAAAGCAAAAAGAGCATCCATCATAGAGCTTATCAGACATGAACACATCTCATGCTCACCAGCAATCCTTCATATTCTTCCTCCAGCTGATGAACTGCAGCCTTCTCCCGCTGAAACAGAAACAGCAAGTATTTAGTGAGCATTTTACAAGTTGCCTATTTGCTGATATTTCCTTTACAGTGTCAGTATGATAATGTTATAACTACAGGTGGTAACCTGCAAATGCCTGAGAGAGACATAGGTGAGTAGCAGATCTGCACCACTGGAGGACCACAAGAAGTATAAAATCAAGGTTTCGACAAACTTATTTTCCTCAGGGATGCTTAGTACATAAGCAAGGTTGCACATAACCCCTGTAATGCCAAAACAGCTCCCAAAATTGGATCTCTTTCTCTACCAAACTCCTAGACAGCTGTGGGGAATCAGCTAGTCCTAGAGCTAGCTTTGGAGATTATGAAGTGTAAACTATATAGATTTGGAAATTATAGTGTAAACTATGATGTGATCAGGAGGATCCAGTTTTTATTGCCATTTCTTATGACTGGGAACCTGCACAACCTTGGAACTGGTATTCCATAGGGCCAGACTATCACCCATGCCATCTGAAGCAGAAGGGCAAAGGGAGTAACCCCTTCCACTCTTCAGCTTGGCTGAGAGATCAGAGCTCCAGAACGAAGTGCCTTTTCTTTATATCCAACTCTCTCTCCTCCTGTCCATGTGAGCAATTAACAGAAAAGAAGAATGGGAATGAAGTAAGCCTACTCTCCCCTATACCTAGCTGCTGAGCTGATAGGAGAGGACGTTAACCCCTGCATTTTCAGTGTCATCCTTATTCCAATCACAAAATCCAGAGGGGAACAGAAGCCTCAGAGGGGCAAAAAAAGGGCAAAAAAAAATCCACAAAAAAGCCCACACCTAATAAAAGCTCTAAGCCTAGCCCAGAATTTGGGCATTTTTCACAGAAATCCCCTCATTACTCAAGGCTGTAGCTAAGCACCCACCTTATCTTTTCACTTTCTTGTTTAATGTAGCTAGACAGAAAGTGAGAATAATCATTCTTAGCCATTCTTCTCACAAAAAATGTTGCAATATTTATTTGCCAGCCTTGGTACACAACAACAAAATGTTAAATAGCTACTAATTTTTAATCTTAAAATTCCGGGGAAAGAAGTGGAACATAAAATAATCATGAAATAATAAATATTAGGGTTCAAAGTGGTTGCTATCATGATACCTGTGCTTTCTGAAGAGAAACTGAGCTATTCAGTATTCCTTTTTGTAGCAGAACACCGGCAAGCCAATGATATAAATCTAGACTAAGCAACGCATAAGGGAAGACAGTAATTACCAGATCTGTTTTGACTTTGTCCAGGTGCCAGCGATAGTCTCCAATGGCATTGTGAGTCCTCCTATGGTCACCAATTTGTTGCTCGATGGATGCTGCATCAAACCCCCATTTCACTAGCTCCATTTCAGCCTAGGAAAAAGAGACAGTATTTGTACTTTCATTTCCAACATTATTATCTAAACTGGAGCATAAAGGAACTGAACTGAAGGAAACATGACTATGCAGTAGAGAGTAAAACCGAACACAGGGAAGTTCAGAATAGGGGGTTACAATTTCTTAAAATTGTCATTTCTTAAACTGTGTGACAGGCTCCCAAAGTAGAAAAAACAAAGTAGGGAAAATATTTAAGTTGCTTAAAATTAGACTAGACGAAGCACACTCAGTAGTGTATTTTCATCTGTTTTCTTTGGACCAAACTGTTCTTGTATAGTTACACTCTTACCACTCTCAAAACAAATTGTGGCTTTACCAAACAATGCTATTCATGCAATTCATGTGAAAATACCCAGAGTCAAGTTCTGTAGCCCAGTACACTACATTTCCATTTTAATTACGCCCATGTAAACTCCCATAACTTCAGTTAAATGCAGTCAAACTAAATGAAAAAACAGAAGATAAACTGAAATGATTATAGAACGTGTTGTTTGTCTTGTATTTTGGCAACATTTATTGTAGGATGCCGAGTGAAAATCTCTAGGAACAGCCTCTGAAAAGCAGCAATACACCTGGATAATTACTACCCTGAAAACTATCTGACTGCAGTTCTTTGTTTTATTATTTTCAAGTATTAAAAGCCACTGAATTCACAATTCAGCTCCTCAAACTCCAAATCATCTTTTATGCTGTAAAGACACACTCTGTCTCTGAATGCCTGTCTGCGCACGCGCACAGTAAAGAAATAGGTATCTTAATCTTGGGTTGGGACCGAATTCGGTAATTACCAGCCTGGAGCCAAATCTCTATGAGTCAACAGATGACAATAAAGCCCGAACCACACTCAAGCGTAGGGGTTCAAAGGCAGTGTTGAAAACGATCCAAGAAACAAAACCATTTTGCATTCAGCCATCTAAAAGTTACAGGACTTTGACCCTTTTTATTATATTTAAAGAGTCTAAAGAGTCTGTAGCAACAGCAGCAGTCCTGGCTGGCTGCCAGCATGCGAACAAAGGCTGTCTGGATTTCACTGCACTTTCCCTGATTCTGTACTGGAAATTTGACCAACCCTCCTACCACCTGATTCTCCTGTCAGCAAACCATCCAGACAGAAAACACAAACACCAGCAGAAAACCACAGCTGCTCAGACCTTTTTCCCACATCTCACCAGTTACTAGGGGAAACATTATCCTGGTCCCAATGTGAGCAGGTAATGAGACACAGTGAGGCACGGTGGGAAGAAGAGGCACGGTCAAAAGTTCAAAATAACTTTTCCCTAAAAATCCTCAAAAGCCGAACGGGGAGCTAAGTGCTTACTGGCCCCACCTCAGCTTTGCCTTAGAGATTGAAGAAGGGAGACTAAGCAAGCCTTTTACTTTCACAGGAGCTTCTGTGTGGGAACACAGTTACAAAGCACTTGCTTATGCTCTCGGTGCTTAGCGAGGGGTCCCTGAGCAGGGCGTCACATGGCGTGCCGGGGAGGTGCAGCATGTTCACGGTCCTTCATCACTGGAAGCGTGCCCAGTGTCCGTCCAACATCACTCCTCAAATCATGGCAGGTCTGACAACTAGCCTACTTTCCCACAGTGTGTGTAGAGCAATCATATCTGCTGTTGCTCTCCTGGCACGATGTTTATATATGTTACCACTCAAGGAGTGCATCTCCACCTCCCCTTCTTCCTCTAAAACATGCCACGCTATGGGAGGGCACTGAAAGACTAGACTATGACTAGCACTCACATAAAAGTACGGGAATTGTACAGAGCTCTCGCCTCATCTGGTTTGCATAGCAGCCACCTGGCAAACACCATAAGCAGATAACAATGACAGGATTACTAAGCAACAGCCTAATAAAGAGAGATAAAAATAACGCAATTTCAATTTACACGGAGTCTGCAAAGTATAACTTCAGCCTCCCTACATGTCTCTCAGAAAGGGCTGTCCAACCACAAACACACAACTTTCACTTCAGCAGCACAAAAACAGGCTACAGGCTCTCAACATGTGTCTTCTACTCCACGTTACATCATCAACAGCTGTGCATAGGCAAATTTATTCTGGGCATGCAACAGATAGATAAGACAGACATGAAAATGCTGAAGTTGGTATTTCAGCAGTGACTTCTGAAAGTCAAGTCCTGTGGCAATCAGCTCTACCTTCTGGCTCCCACTGTGATACGGATAGATGAGAGGGGGAGAACAACTGCAAAATACTGGGCAATGGTTGAATCTGTGAAGCTGGTCCTATCTGTGTAAAGGGTTAAGACAAATATGAATCATAAAGGAAATCTGTGGAAGGAAGGAAGGAAATATCGAGCGTAATAATCTCTAACGCAAACATGCCAGTGCCTTTTGTTATGTTTACAGCTGTGTCTCATTTAGCTTTCAAATCTAACTTCCACACTTTTTCCTCTGCAAAAGAAGACCCCAAGTTCATGTTCCTGTTTCAGTGGAAATTCACTACATGTACAATACTGCAAATAAAAAAAAAAAAAAAAAAAAAAAGAGGAACTTGGAATAATATATGAGCATTCACGTGTACTTTTAATTTTCTACTGGCACCCAAAACATTACTGCATGCAAGGTGACGTTCATAAACAACACCAAGTCTTAGCATTGTCTCTGGGTTTTGCACAGATTTACCTTCTGCTGCCTCATCCAGTTTAAACATTCACTTGTGACACGTTTCGTGTACTCATCCCAGCCTGAGCCACTCTGAGAGGAGTAGCAACCACCGCCTTTGGAGCTGGCCCTCCTGGCACGAGGAACACTGATGGCTTTGTACAGGGCACGCATTTGCTCTTGAAGTTGAAGCAGCCTGAAAGGGAAGGAACCAGTTAGCGTCTATAACAAAAACAACCAGAAAACATGGAAACAACGCGATTCACCTCTCCCACTGGACCACCAAGCATTCAAAACAAAGTGCTGGAAGTACAGGCTGTGGAAAAAATATATTGACTAAAATTTCATGGGGACAACTGAGGCGTGAAATTCTGTAAGAAATATATTACTGCAAGTAATTACTCCATGCCCCAAACAAACCTGACTGATTTCTGTCACATGCTGCAACACCACGGAAGGTGAGCACGTGAGACACCACAAACTTGTATCAGCCACGTGCCCTCCCCCAGCCCTTCCCTGGCAATACCTTTTCTGATACATGTCACAGGGCTGGCCCATCTGCCTCATCTCTCTGATGAGCCCATCCAGGATATCCATTTGGTCATTTGCCTGCGCAAAACACTCTTCCAGATCTCTGTTCCCTCTAATCTGGACACCATCTCCATATTTCAATTCCTGGGGGGAGGGGGGGAGAAAGAGAGTGAGAGAGAGAGAGAGAGAGAGATGGGTGTTTAAATTAATATTTATCACCTAAGCCCCAGCTTGGTTGTTTTAAAAGAGATGCTATGAGGACCAATTATTTTTAAGAAGCATGATAGGTTTCAACTGCTAGGTCTCTGATTGTCAAGTTTTAACTGGCAGAAGGCCAATCAACAAAGGATCCACAGTCATTGGAAAGTCCTTATTACAAACAAAATGTAAAAGAAAATTATTAAAACATAATACCAACCAAACCTTTCCATAAAGAACAGCATATCCTGACTGATGTTTATTTCAGCAGAGCCAAGGCATCACACAGTGTGCTAAGTTTTCAAGACCTTATGCTTTGGTGTTCAGAGGGTGAGAAGTAAACACTTTGTCCTAGTGGGAGTTGGTGGATATTGCTCCTGATTTTTCAGAAGTTTCCCTGAGGTTCTAAGACTTACAGACAGTGCTCCTCCCCTGCAAAAACATAGACTGCATCCTGTCTGCCTGGGACCAGCTCCATGCCCAGTCACATTTGCATCCCACCTTATCGCCCAGAGTCTAGGCAAATTCTCCATACACCCTCTCAGTGTGGTGGACCACAGTATGGTCACAGTGCTTCGAGCAGGAAGACATGACTTTTTGATCTCATGCCACACTGACACAGCCATGCTGAACAAAACATAACCCAGCTGTGATTTGATTTTGAAACAAAATGTTGATGGACCTCATTACTTTGTCCCTCAGAAAGAAAAGAAAAGGAAAAAAGTAAGCAACGCATGTTGTGGCACCAAGCTGGAACTAAACATCACTTTCTTTTAACTTCACTGGAATAATATTAATCCTTAACAAGAGGCAGTATTTACTCTGGCATTGATTTTTATATAAACATGCTCACACGTGCTGTATCTCTGAAAAGGAAATAAACTACTAACCACAGAGTTCATTCCTGAACAAATTTTCTGTCCACAAAGAGTCCAAAAGTGTGCATTAAATCCCATCTACTGCCAGAACTGTAAATGTTTTTTGAATCGCAGTGGCCTCAACAGCAGGATGCACTCACCACCCTGCACCTCCTCTGACTTTAGCAGGAACAGAGGGCATCCCATGTCCGCCAGGACTGAACCTAGCGTCAGCGAGTAACCCACCCCCAGGCACTATGGGTTTGTATCAGTGCAGCGTACAGCAAAGATCATCTCTATGCATTTGGTATGAAACAGTCAAGAAGACTTTAATCTAGTTTCACATACTTCTTCAGGAATCATCTGGAAAAATAAAATAAAGGTAATGAAAGTTTTTCCTATGGTGGTTCAGGTTCGTTATGGCCCAGAAAATGATGATGATATTGTACAGGACACAGTAAGAGACTATAAGTGGTCATAACATTATTAATAGCTATTTACACTGGCAGTGGCCTCCATCTAAAACTGAAAAATACGATGCAGTAGAATCTGTTTGAAGGGTGAGGGTTTTTTTTAAAAATCAAGAAGTCCCCCTTTTCTTAATCAGATGCATTTCAATCAGTTTTCCTGAACACTGAGTGCAGACAAAGGAGGGAGACATAGGAAGGCAGTGCGCTCTTCCACTCCCAGCTGCCTCACACAAACAGCTGAAAGGGGAGAAAGGAGATGAAGAAGCAGAGCCTGTGAGTCCAGATAACAACACAGCATTCATTCCCTGTAATATTCATAATCACTTTTGATAAGAAGAACAAGAAGCACTCACGGGTTGTACTATGAGCTCAGCTCGCATCAGGCAATCCGAACAGTTTTGCAAAAGCTCCTGGATGGTGTTCTGGCGTCTGGACACTGTACAGGTCCCATTCTGACTGTTGTGGGGGAGAAGAAGAAGTAAGTACAGATTAGTCACACATTTTGAAGAGACAAGAGAAACACAAATTCCCAACAGCTAAGGGAAGTTACATGGATTAATCAATCTCTTTAAGCTTCACAGAGACACATACGCTTTATCCGGCCCTCCTGCATAATTTAACTATGAACTTTTAATGCCCATTCCATGATGGCAGAGCCACTTTATAATTCTGTAACAGCAGGCGCGGACTGACTTCACCACAGGACCAAGCAGAAGGTGGAAACTGGCACACCATAAAGGAGAAAGGTTTTCTTCCAATACAGGTATGTGTAGCTTTGATAGGCAAAACTTTGGCAGTATTACAGTGAGAATAAATTATCCACAATCTTTGTTAAAGTCAATACATTAGAACGCAGTCTTTGCATGATGTTACCGTACGTGTTATCACACCAGCCATCGAATGTCAGAGCATAAAAGGAAAGTGGGATCCTCTGCTACGCAAGCACATGAGCACACAAGTCCACACAAGCGTATGAAGGGCCCTTTTATCAGTGGAAATGGATGAAGCTAGTGCAGTCTCTTAAAAAGGCATTGCAAGTTGCACACACTACTACAAAAACAGATGTAGGGGCTGGAGGTAGAGGACGTGCTTTCTTACAAATAAATAAAGTGGAGTTTGGGTGTTCCAAGTAAAACTCCAGAACTCAAGACACTAGTGGGGGAAGAAGCCTAGATAGATAACGGGGTCATTACTGTTGTCTTACACATCATCTACTGCATCCCTACCACCAGAAGGCTGCTTTTCCAGCATTTGGGATTCAGCCACCAAAGCAAGCCACTGCTAGTTGAATGTGGGTGAGGTGCTTCAAGCAAGGAACCATTCCTTGCTGATGGAATCAGAGCTCCCAAGCAAGCCCAGGCAGCTCCCAAACCAAAGCACTTGCCAGTGAAACTAAAATAAACCACTACTAAGAGACAGTAAAAACCTAAGATGCTTCCAAGCCTTGCCTAGTTTTCTAACTCCTGTGCTCACAGTAGGTAACCTTTTCCATTACAAATCACTGAAGGCCCAAGTCTTCCATACAACACGAACATCAAAAAGACTATCGGTGCAAACCTGTCCAGCTCAGAGCCAGCAAGCCGTCTGGATTCAATGGAAATCTTTCCGCTGACTTCAACAGACTCTTGACCATCCTTCGCAACGGGAACGGTGACAATGTAAAAAACCTGGCAGAGCTGTCCTTGGGAAAATCACTGCAGTGGTGAGAAACGTTCAACGGTGTATTTTTCAGAGCTCTTCTGCAGTGTGCGCAGTGGGTGCTTCAGCAGCCTGCCATTCTCCTATCAGCTCTTCTTGAACAAGTGGAAAAAGTCTGAGCAACTTTTCACCAGCTGCCCTCAATACCTGGGAGCAGACCCTCAAAGACACAGAGACAGGACTGGAGAATCACTGGGTGACTTAAAACAAGCTGTACACATGCAACTCCTGGCTTTCACTGTGACCCTTTGGCTGCACAAATGCTGCGCCCTACTGTGCTATGCACCCCTGTATATCTTGGAAACAGCTTAAAGAAAACAATTGTGAAAAATAACATATGGGTCTGATTTTGTTCCAGGCTTCCTCTCAGCTTCCTTCTCTAAATCATTCCTTCTCCTTAGGCATTGCTGTTGTGTTTGGATCTAGAAGTATCTGACTGCATCTAAAATTTACATCTAATTATACCCACAATTATTCTCATGAATGAAACATAATGAACAAGAGAGAGGAACCTTCCAAGCAATTTTCTCTTTTTAGAACATCAGAAGAATATTTTTTCTTCAGTCACTTCTTCAGTCGTCTCCTGACAGCTATAAATGCTGGATATGCATTAAAGCCAAAAGAACTATAGACGGGGACCAGAATTCTACTGTAATAAATCAGCTTATCTCCACTGGCTTCAGTGTAACTTCCCTGACCTCAAAGGCATTACTTCACACTGAGAGGAGGTCTAAACAACGGCTGTCATAGTTAACACGCTAAGAAATTGTGAAGAAAAGCTATTATCAAATAAATCAAACTACTAAAACAATTTAAAAGACAGAAAAAGTAGAATTACAAGTATTTTGTGTTCATCCTAATGATGTTAGAATACCACATCCAGAATTACTGTCCAAATAATAATAAATTTGGAAAACCGAAGATGGTTTAATATAGATGCACAAAACTGTTTCAAAGGTAGGAGCAGAAGCCTTGAAGTGGGAGGCTTAAGTGACACTATTTAGATCTCCAAATAAAGATCTACAAGTTACTTGTTTACAGTTCGTGGGGACCTTCACAAGAAGGAAGCAGCAAGTATTTAAGGCTCTCGAATCTAGTAGATAAAGACATAACCAAAATAATGGCAGAAGCTGGAGCAGTACAAACTGAAACCAGAAAAGAGCACAACGCTTAATCAATGCTGCTTTTAGCACCTTGGATGTCAGCTTTGTTGTTGAACAACTAACTGTTTTGCTAGTCAAAATGCCAAGATCAATACTAGGATAAGGGGTGACAAGGCAGTGGCCTGTTAAAGGTAGCTGATGACGCTAGGAGAGCTAATGGCTTTCAAAACCGTCAGCTGGTCAAACGGAGCTACGCTGGGTTATGGGGCATACCCAGAGACAGCAGATGCCAGTACAGGAGCTGATGTTTGATGGCATAGCTCCACCAAGTCAACAGGATGCAAAGACTTTAAATCTGAAGAGGATTTAGCTGTACAAATATACTCAAGAAGGGCATAAATCAATCTCTGAATGTAAAAAATAAAAATACTTAGCAAGACAATACCTCAGTGTATATTGGTTGATACATCAGATGGCATTAGCACAATCTCACATGGACACATCTTCAATACTTTTCACCCATGTGACAGGAGAGTATTTCATAAGCAGCTTCAAAGGCCTTCAGTGTAATATTCCTTTTATTGAAGCCAACAGGCCTTTAATGGGAATGAGTAGATCAAAGCAGAAACCCCAATGCAGAGTAAGCAGACGTCCAACGTTGAGGCAGAAGGAAACAGCCGACCAAAGGAAAACCATATCCAACACAACGGCATAAGGAAAAAAAAAAAAATACTGGACTAAAGAAACCGAGGCAAACCCTAACCCCTGAACATCCTACATAGCATCATAACGTGGAGGCTAGAACGAAGCTGGATTTTCAAAGAGCAACCATGTAATCTAGATCCTATATAAAAATACATTTACATCCCTCAGAAAGATGTAGGACCCCAACAATCCTCACAGGACACAGATTAAGTGGACTACTACAGATGGTATTCTGTCAATGTGTCTCTCTTGCTTCATCTGATTTTGTTTACATGAAACTGAATGAGATTGAAGTAATGTTTGGTCATTGTTACAACTACTGCTGCTATGATAACAATTTGATTTGATTTTACCTCTGGCAGCATCTAAAGCTCGAACCTGTGAATAGGATCCTGCTGTACCAAACACTGTAGGAACACCACACAGTGAAAATATGGACCGGTTTTTCACTTGTTTTACTGCATCCCTGTAAATACAGTGTACGTTTTCAACCATTCCAGCAGAAAGGGAAAGAACTGGAGCTTGGTCTTTAGCAGGATTTGTAACACAAGAGTGCAGGGACTCCTACTAATAAATACATGCACTTGCAAGAATCTTACTACGTGCTGTACTGCTTTGGTTTTGTAGACCCCGCAGAACAGCACTGAGTGAAACAGCCTGGACTACTTCAGACCTTAACTACCTATTTGTTCCTACAACGCAAAATTTCAGACTGTGACACTTATTTTGAAGGCAACTCATGAATTTCAAAAAGATACTATTAAACTGAGTTCTTTATTAAAATTATTTAGTTTCAATAGTCATTAACTATTCAAGGAACAAGGAAAACAAAAGGAGGTAGCATCTTTGTTTTAAAATTATGAGAATACTTCAAAACACAGAAGAATCACTGTTATTTGGGATCTTAAAATGTAGCCCTGTATCTCGCCACTGCCAGAAGAGTCCTAGGAAAGGCACAGCGTCTTCACGTTGTCATCATTCTGTACAGGAGTCACCCTGCTTGCTCCACGTGGAGGCAGAACACATTGCTCCCTTGCTATACTAAGCTCTGGCTGTCCCAGAGAAATGAGAGGACAGCCCAACCCCTGCTGCCAGCGGGCTCTGAGCAGGATGGTAGCTCAGACAACATCCCCCCGCTGCAATACACCCCACCGGAGCTAAACTCAGCCGTTACCGTACCGGTGAATTCTCAATTTCTGAACTAGGATTGCACTTAACTGTTAGGTGGTACCAGTGATGCTCACAAGACCCCCAGCTCTACAGAAACAAGAAATAACTATTCCTGCTTTTTGTAAATGGGACTGAGAAACGCTCTCGAGGCCACGTGATGAGTTATGAGAGTTGAGACAGACACGGCAAACCCAGCTGCGCCCATGTCCCTGGAACACAGCAGGGCTGACTACTGCTGCCACTCACTATTCAAGCAGCTGAGAGATTTCCGAACTGAGAGTTTTTGAATAAATGATATATCCTCTCTAAACACTCGGCTTGCACCCTTACAGGCCCAACCGAGTCGTCACTACTGCAGAACCCGAGGGGCAAGGAAGAAAGCCAGCTACCTTCTGCTTTCTCGTTTGCCTCCTGCTGCTGAAGACCTGCGCACCCCCAGTACAAATGCCTGCAATGTGGAGGCTGCTCTGGTTTCCGCCTTTGTTAGTACACATCAAGAGGCTGCTGTGTTATCCGGGGGGCAATAAGCGCCTAGAGAAGCAGGGCGAAGGAGACACGCAGAAGCACATCCAGCAGCTCCGCGGAGCCTTCCAGCGGCTTCACAGCTCCTTAAAGCTTTGGAAGCACAAATGGGACACTCTTGGTCCAAAGACCCAATTTAAACCAAATTAGAATAACCCTTGTTAAATTTTCTGATTGATCCACAAACCATTTAGCCTTTTAAAAATTCAAAGAATTTTTTTTTCATTCAAAAAGTAAAGAAAGCTTTCGAGAAGGTCTTTTTGCAGATCCCAAGTATCAAGCGACTCCCATAACTCAAGGAGAGCAAAACAATAGCACTTCTTCTTCCCCCCTCCCCTCCACACAAACTTGTTTGAACAAGCAGTAGATTCATGAAGGGATTACCTGGTATGCCCAGGGTAGGCAAGTCAGAAGAAAAACCTGACCTGGAATCGCCATTCCCAGCACACAGCCTGCACACACCACCGGACGAAACCACCGCCTACCTGCCATCGCCTGCCAGCTGGGTGTGTGTGCCCCTGAAAACCCGCAGGCACACAATGGCAAAAGGTGGCGAATCACAATATCCGTAAGAATATAACCAGAAATTAAAATACTATAACCTGGCTTTTTTGCCCCTCTCCCCGCCCCCCCCCCACCCCGAAGGTGAAGGCAAGTGTCAGAAATTATCGAGAGTTTCACAACTGGGTTCTCCCCATATATCTCTGCTCTAAGTAGGATCAGTTTTGGCCTCACCAAACCAGTCACATCTGCCGAGTCATAGACTAAGGCACGATGACAGGAAACCTCAAAAGACATCTGCATCTTGCACGGTCTGGCTCTAAATACCATTAAAAACATGCAAAAATTTAAGAGTCGCTGGTGACATCTTAAGACACCTGAGGCCTTTAGAGCAAGCAGGATTTCACAAGGCACCCTGCCACACCTATTCGCAGAAAATCCTCATGCTTTTTCCCACCGGTATTGATCACCAGGAGCAACGGGACCGTCTGCCAGGACCGTACCTGCCTGGCACAGCAGGCTGCAGACATGCTGCCTCTCCCACCTCCGGCTCTGGGAGAGGGAGGTGCCAAATGTAGGGTCCAGCCTGGACCACGGAAATACACCTCCGCCGGAGATCAGCAGCTCGAAAGACCAGCAAATCCCTCGCCTGACAGAGGCTTTCACACCTGCAAAGGTACCTAGCTTGAAACCTCATGCATGTACCTACGAAAAGGTGAGTTGGGATAGGTACGACCTGGTTTTCTTCTGACGGCGTGGCAGCATCACCAGCTGTTGCTGAAACCTGCTTCTTGGCCAGCTGGAGCACAGCACAGGCTCTGCCGGCGTGGCAGGTATTCGGCAGCAATTCAGACACATTCCTCCTCCCTCTCTGGCTGCCTATGTTTTTGTTTGTCACCAGGGCAATTTTTCCCCCCTGTGCAACGCTGTGGCAGAGAGGCTCAAAGGGAGCACTACCACGCCAGCCCTACCACCACTCAGCTTAGCCAGGACCCTGCAGATCCCTGCAAGGCTGATGGGAAGGGCAAAAACATGGCTTAGAATCCATTTTCTCCAAGCTTACTTCGTCTGTCATTCCCTGAAAGTAATGTCAAGGCACAGGATGTGAATTTCTAACTCCTTTTCTAACTTAAAGCACAGAAGTTACATTAACTCTTAAGCAGAATTGTGTAAATTAGTTTATTTTCATACCACACGGTGACCGTGAATCCTAGGCTATTTTTTTCCCTAATCCCAGCAATGACAAATAAAACTGCACAACTTGTCATTTTTTTTCCTTCTCTCACAGCATATCAGATTTTATCTCTCCATAGCAAAGACATCGATAAATATTTGACTGATGAATTGGCAGTTTAGGAGTGTATGACTCACCATCAAGCTGAATATCTGTACTCTGGGCCAAGCTCATCCTGAGTTCCCAAGCCAGAAGACACAGGGAATGTTGTAAAAGCACCTTGCTGAGCCCTAAGGGTAGGGAGCGTCCTATATTGCTCTGTGAGTAATGCAATACTCAGCACAGACTTGTTTGGCAGAATACGCCCCAAAACTTACAAGACCAGACCCTAAGTTGAATCCTACTGCATTTAAAATTAAGGTACAGTAATCTTCCCCATTGGAAAAAGAAGCCTCAGTTTTGTAAGTAAAGTTCAGTAACTGCCACTAAACTTTGGCACAGAAGGTATCAGGCTGAAGCAATTATTAAAACCAATTCCGTAGAGGATGGCCCTGATCCTGCAAGCACAACATGCACAGGATTTAGTGGATTTTTTGCATTGAGTACCTGTGCAAAATCAGACGTGATTGCTTTTTTTCATTAACTGGCAACAAAACCCTCACTTGGTATTGTGGTGGACAATTTAATTTAAATCAGCACTAATTAAAAATAAACCTATGCAACTCAGTAAGGTGCAAACACATATATTGTTTTGCAAATAATGCTTAAAGTATTTTGTATCATCAGATGTTTTCATATACAAAAAAATTATATGTAAAATACATATATATGCATGTATTTTAAGCTCATTAACAGCAGTCTTTAGTTCCATGTGCAGAAGCCTCGCAGTAAAGCGACCAGGAAGTTTCATTGCAGCCTCCTGGACAGCTAAGCCTTCCAAAAAAGGAGATATCAATATTACGTTACAGACAGTAAATGAAAGGATGTTGATATAAGGTTGTTAACATCTTGATCAGATCTGTCCTTTCCATTCTTGCCATGCCACCACTGAATACTAAAGAAAGAAAAGCCTAACAAACTATGGACTCGTTTAAAATATGTAACAAAAACCAAAGAATGCTAAATTAAAGGAAGGTATTTCTCCTCCAGTAAAAGTCAGGAATAATAGGGAAGTCACTCCAGTGAATCCAATATAGTTGCACCAGAGTAAGCCTGGGAAAAAAAGAGAACAGCCTGAAAGTAGCATGTTCTGCCACTAATTTTTCATGTCTTTCTCCTGTAAACAGTAAAGATATTTGCAGTGGAGCACCACTAGCAAAACAGAACCTCACAAATGCAATACGATGACAGCATTGTGGAGTCCTAGTATGTGCACTCTCCCACGGTAAAGTATTGAATTGTTCTAATTATATAGCAATAAATAGGTATTCTCATACTACTGTAATAGTAAGTGGACATGCTACAATTCACCATTAACTAACTTACCTGTGCACACACCAAACTGAAGTCAAATGAATAACTAAAACTAAGAACCGGGCAAAGTAATAAACAAAACATAGGTAGAATGCAAGTTTTGTCTTTCATTCAGTGTCCTCCAGCAACAGGTCTGACGTACCTAAACCAAGGTCTCCGTGCTCTCTAGGGTAATCCTAATTCTCTACAGCCATTTATAGATCTGCTTGATTTAATAAAACCTGCCTGTTCTCATCTGCTGTTTATTTACTGTATATGCTTAATTCTCATCCTTCCGCAATCTAATAATGACGTACTATCC
Organism: Platalea leucorodia; assembly: GCF_965183815.1. NCBI lineage: Eukaryota > Metazoa > Chordata > Aves > Pelecaniformes > Threskiornithidae > Platalea > Platalea leucorodia. The sequence continues at coordinate 95,361,086 of NC_138823.1, read as the reverse complement.
ATAAAATTAGGGGATAAATTCTAACACATATTATACGACAGCACTTCTGAATCAATTCCTAAGTCAGTGGCATCAATAATTAGACCAAGAGGTTTAATGCAGCCATTCCACACGTAAAAGAAGAGTAATCACCAGCAGTGTTTTGTATAGGGGCCTTATCGTACACCAGTGCTGTGCCCTTCAGCGACTGTAACTGCTGCCTGCTTTTCAGCCCCGTGAACTCCCAGCCGAGGGGATTAACGGAGAAGTCTTCATGACCACCGCGCTTATTTTGCCAGAATCGATCTGCGCGGATTGCTGGTAGGGCTGCATCCGTGAAGGCAGGTGCTCTCCAGACCAGGATCCACAGCCAGTACCCTGCCCGCAAGATCGCCCCTGCGCTCGCAGCAACACGGCAGGCGGAAAGTTAAGAAGGTAGAGGAGGGGGAAGCAGACTGTATCTTTGCTCCCCAGGTATCAGGGATCGCTGCATAAAAGATCACGGCCTTCAACTCCCAGGCCTTGCACAAGCTAGAAACAAACTAAAAAATGAGTAAGAGAACGATCCCCACTAGTTAAAATGGTTTTATAGCCCTAATCATGCAAACCGCCGGCGAGGACAGCGAGAGCTGAGCCTGGGTGCATGGGGTGTAAAGCACTTTGCCTCAGCGCAGCTTGCTTTGTGTCACCGCACAGAGCAGGGTTTCATCAGCAGAGAACTGCGGGGCCGGCGTAGCCCGCACATTTGCACCCCAGAATGCAAAGGGGGGGCACCGAGGTGACCATTCTGCCTTTTATCCCGTCACTCCCTGCACAGGAGGGTTTGGGGTTTTTTTTAATTTTAAAAAATTAAAAGTTCTTTGCTTGCATTCAAAAGCCTTTTAGAAGTTAGTCTCCTTAGGGAAGGGGAAACAAAAGGCTTGCAAGCTTGCACACCGAGGAAACCAGACCGGGAGCCGGCTCACGGCAGCTCTCCGACGGCGGGCCCGAGGGAGCGGGGCCGGGGGCCGGCGGGGCCGGCTCCCCCCAGCCCGGCCCGCACCTACCCGTATCCGTCGGAGGCGTAGTCCCCCCCGTAGGTCTTCTGGTAGTAGTAGGTCTTGTGTGTGTGGGTGCCGCCGCCGCCGCCGCCCCCCACCACATGGGAGCTCATCTCGTAGCGCAGGTCGGTGCCCGAGTCGGCCCGCGCCATCCGGCCCAAGGTGTTGATCCGCGGGTGGGAGCCGCCGTTGATGCTCATGGCGGCGGGGGAGCGCGGGCGGCCGCCGCCCGCGGGGAGAGGGGACGGTGGGGAAAGCGACGGGGAGACTGACCCAGACCCGACGGGGGGAAAGGCATTCACCGCCGGGAGGGCCCGCCGCCGCGCCGCCTCTCCCTCGCAGGACCCCGCGGAAGGGCCGAGCGGCGGGGACCAGGTGAGGGGAGGGCAGGGGCGAAGCGGTGTGCGCTGGCGGCCGGCGGCTGGCGGCGGCAAGAGCGAAGGTCCGGTCCCGTCCCGTCCGGTCCCCTCCCCGCCGGCAGAGGAAAGGCGAAGCCACACCTTTCGGCGGCGGTTTTAAGCGGCGCTCCTGGGCGTGGAGCCGCCGCTGCCGCCTCGCCTGCGCCCTCCGCGCCTCCCCGGCGGCCGCCTCAGGTTTCTCCGCGGCCCTGGCCCCGGCCCCCGCCGCGCCCGCCCAGCCCAGCCCAGCCCAGCCCAGCCCGGCTTCCCCGCGGCGGCAGTGTCGCTCCCCGGTGGCCGCCCGGGCACCGCGAGGCCTCTCTCAGCCTCGCACCGGTGTTTCCACCCTCCTCGGTGCGCGGCCTGCCCTCCGAAGTTGCCGGCGGAGGTTGGAGCCCATTAAAAACTTCCTCTTGACCTCTGTATCCGCCAGCTGCCGCTTTCCCCCTCGCTGCCGCGGAGGGGGCCCTGCGGCTGGCCCCAGGGCTGGGAGCAGGGGTGCCCGTGACGCCAAGCAGCCCCCTGCCACTCCAGAAGGCAACCGGCAGCCGAACGAGGCAGCGCCGGTTAAATCGGCGCCATTAGGTCGAGGATGGGTCCGGTCCGCTGGCGGCAGCCCTCTCCCCCTGCACCAAGACGTGGCACACCACAGGGCCGACGCGCTTGTTAGGAGAGCTGCGTAAATGTTTGTTTCATAAACTGGGAAGTGCATCGGGTCCCATATTTGGGGAGGCTGTCGATACTCCAAGCCCAGTTTATTTCTGAAACAGCCCTGGCACTTGTACGCCAGCACGTGAAGTGGTTGAACCGTGTCACGCGCTGGCTGCATTTGTGCGCGAGAAAGAGGATATCGAGAAACGGGTGTTTAAACTGACTTTTTCCCTTAGTTTTTCTTGATTCCTGCCTTCTGGTGCTCTGAAAGTTAAGCTTTACTCTTAAAAAATATAAAATAAGCCAGATCTTAGAGGCAAAATCGTTTAAATGCATTTGTGTGTGTGCAGGGTGTCAGCAGAGGCGGTTTGCTGTAGGATGCCCAGCAGTGCCTGCGTTATCAGCCATTGACCACTGGGTCAGTCTCAAGGGTCGACTGAGAACAATTTCTTACCTACGCTCAGTGGCACTGCCTCAGCTGGTCTGGCCACTTGCCTGTGGTGTTAGAAGACAAAGAGAAGATGGCAAGATTTTAAGCAGCAGTGGTCACTTGTGAATAACCCTGCCAAGCTTTTCGGAAATAATCCTGAGGCTTTCATCCCAAGGCACAGTACGGGAGCCAGCCATATCAGTCATCTGATGCTCTGCGACAATGCATATGCTATAAGTTTTTTAAACTTCTGGGAGATCACCAGCAGCCCACACCATCCATACATTCTTGGGCCCGCTTCTGTCTTCCCTGCACTGATCATTTTCCTGGTCTTTTAAATGCAAGTGGTAGGCCACAGGACGGTAAATAACAGCTACACAAACACACTAGAAGGACAAGACTTTCTGAACTATTCAAGAGAAAACTGAATGAGGGCAATTCTCCTCAGTGCCACTGAAACTGCTGGGGCTCTGCAGGAGCACCACAGTACAAGTTATGTGAGAACCTGCCCTGCTGCTGGCGGTGGTGGTGGGCACAGCGTAGCGGAGGCTTCAGAGCTCCTCCAAGCAAACATGGGGTTCCTTGGTCCTGAAAGGCATCCTGACGGCACTGCCCAGAGCTGTATGGAGTGCTACAAAGAAGCAGAATGCAAGTTTACTATTATCTTTGAAGTCATGCGGTGACTTCTGTATTGTAATATATATGCTGTATTATACATAATGTGAGTCATTATATATCAGCGCGCATATATATGTATACACACGTACATACATATATATGTGTGTGTGTATATGTGTGTGTATATATATATGTGGATTTGGGGTGCTTTTTTGAATACAGATTAGATTTGCACAATCTGATGATTTGATGTTACATTCCAAAGTCATTAGGGAGCAGAATACAAAAGCAGTCGGGATGAGTAAGAAAAACAAATACATAGGCTCAATGCTATAAAGAAGGAAGTAAAAAGCTAGAAAACAGATGTAGAATAGGAGGGAGATGCAGAATGAGGGAAACTTGGAACTTCATGCCTTGATACTCCAGTCCAAACTTCTTGAAACATAAATATAGATCGCTGTGTTAGTGCCACCAGCATACCTAAAAGTCAGATTTTTTGCGTGGTGATGCCTCAAGCCAAGCACTTGTATTTAGGCATAGGAACACAAAGCTTTTTTTTCAGCAAGTCCCTTTGAGAGCTGTCCATTTGTATGATGTATGCGTATTTAGAAATCCAAAAGTGTTACACTGATTTGGGGTTCTTGCTGAGTTTTAGCACCACCTCCAATCAGCCCCACCTTTCAGCTTGGACTGCTGTGCCAGTTCAGTGAGACACTCCATTATCTGTGATGGAGACAGCATGTGTGTGCTACGCCCAGAGGCCTGGATGCGTCACTGTTACCTGGACATGTAGAAAAATGTGCTTGAATAGCAAGTGGATTCTGCTGGTCCTGCTTGCACAATTAGCCCCACTGAAATGGAGAGGAGGGGATAAGACTGAACTGATACTGAAAACAGCTCAGTGCTCCTATCTGAACTGTTTTCATACATGGGCAAATGAAGTAAGTAAATACAAATATTTTTATTTGCTGAAACAGTCAATTTTACTTGGGTGCTACCTGAGGTGGACTCGGTTATCTTGAAGCAGGATCAAGTCACATGGGTATTGCTTAAAATTCTACCAACTACAGGAAAATACCAGTGTCATAACTTGAAGATCTTGCTTAAACCTTGTTCCACTGCTTCTGAAAAGGCCTGGTCCTGATGTACCTAAGGCCACATCCTAAGTTCCTTGACTTCCTTTGACTTCAAAGAGTTTTTGAGAGCAAATGTCCAGTAAACTGCAAGCCACAGAGTCTCATTTTCCTCCTAAGGAAAACTCCACGCAGGGGAGAATAACATGCAGTAATTCGGAGTTTCTTGCTCATCTGCCTTATTGGAAGGTGGTGTTCTGCTTCTCAAGACATGGATACATAAAAGTTGTCTGGGTCTTAGGAGACCCTCTTTAAGCAAGTCAGTCTAAAGAAGATGTAATATTCCCTCTGGGCTCCTTAAACCAAGCCAGAGCCAAGGTCTGTGCTGCAGCCCTATATCCTAACTCACCTCCTTTGGAATTGCCGACACCATGAGGATATTAGGAGAAAGCAATTCCAAGGAGGCAAAGGGGATACAGTTGTGCCTGAACACTGCTTTAATCAACAGAAGGAAGCTCCTTTATACATAATACTAGGGGTAGGCATAATCTATCTCTTTAGGTTTCATAAAAGGCGCCTTCCCAACCCCAAATGGTGTACCCAAAAGCTCTATTTTAGGCTTAGGCTGCTGGATAGTGGGTCTTTAATTATTCAGGACACTACCTGAGATGAATGTGACAAGCTGCACTTGTCCCTGTCTATACCAGGAAGACGTCTGTATTTTATCTTAAGAACTGAATTCCCAAGGCCACACTGAAATTCGCCTCGATGGCTTGTTAATTAACAACTTTTAAAAGTAGCTGCCAGCCCCTCCTACTTCACCTGCCGTCTTCTGAGCTTATGTAATGACATCCTCTCTTTAATGTCCTTCTTTCATGGAGAAGCACCAAATAAATTTAAAATAGCTGAAACACACTGATAACCAGTGACATCTGCCAGTTAAAGCACAAATCTGAATATGACTTGGTAACCGATTTCCATTATTGTAGCTTGTGAAAAATCAGATCTGGCATTCCAAACAGAGATCGAATCATCCAGGTAAAACAGCATGTGACTCCTGTGTTCCTGACTCCTACAGTTTTGGGCAGTAAGGACAAGTTTGCACGTGCAAGTCACTAATCTGGCTACGTGTTGTTGTAGGGTGACTGCTATGCACCACCACTGCTGTGCAAGAGCTGCCTGGGAAGCAATAGCTTAGGCTGAGCAGCAGCATTCACAAAGTCCATGTTCATTACGACATGAAGGTCAGGCCTGGGAGTTCCTCACTTCTCTCAGGCTGAACTCTCCCCAGAAAATTCACAGTAAACACTCCCGAGTCCACAGTCTGAGCTTTTCTCTGCATGGGAAGAGAGGCTCACCAGCTGGTGCCAGCAGCAACACCTCTATAGCGACTGCAGAGATGGTCTGAAATGTAATTAATAACAAACTGAAAGGGCTCAGACAATTTACTCAAAGATATCCCTGTCATGGGGAAGATATATCTTAAATGCACTCAACTGGTGCCTAATTATGGGCAGATTTATAGTGCCCTGCAGCACAATCCATTTTAAAATGTAGATATGCCCCAGCGAGTGTTCGGAGGGGTTGGGGAGGGCAGGGAATGACTGACACAAGGTGCTCAGTGTGAGTCTGCGACTAGTCCAGCCTGGGACTGCCTGCCAAGAGCTGTCATTCCCAGGTCCCTGAACACTCGCTGTGCTCCTTTTAGACAGCCCCTGGAATATTACGCTACTAGTTTCTGGTAACGCATCTTAGGACTGCACAATTCCTTCTCTACCATGCAAAAGTAGAGGGTGTGGTGAAGGATCTGTCAGCCTTGTCAAACCTGACTGACTACTCAGACAAAAAGTTTCAGGATGCCTCGCTGTTTTGCTTCGGGTGGAGGAGACCAACATACGACCTCCTTTTCCCACCATGGTCCCACCGTGACTGACAGAGCACGCACACGATATTTCTACACAGCTCTTGATTTCACTGTTGCTGCAAGCAGAGCACCCAACAGTGACAGTACAAGGTCAATTATTTAATGTTACATTATTTCTGTTCCTTTAAAAGCTCACTTCACAATTCTGTTTCGTCAACTCCTGGTGACATTTGCTGGAGTTTGAGAAGTTAATGTATAGAAAGATACTTAATAGTGCTGAGAGCAATGCAAGGCTATTTCTGACTAGCTATTCTTTAATAGTGGGACAAAAATCTTTTCAGCCACATGACATACATACAAACTGCATTCATTTGTGAGGATGAATTATTTTAATAAAACATGAACTTTTGGCAAGGTTCATCTCCCCCTTGTTATTCAGACAGTTTGATAATTGGTGTTAGATACCACAGTACAGCTGAGCCACGTGCAGTACAAGATGAGAAGTGGGACGGTGGAAGCTCTCAAGGGATCTTTACACTTGCTTCACACTGGGGCTGCTCTAATTTACACCCAGGTATCTGCGAGCCCAAGGGGATAAGGACCATGATGATTTTATTGACACCCGTCCATTTCTTCTGGTTGTGCCCTAATTCTTGGAAATGGGAGAGAAGGGTCAAATGGGCGCTGGTACAGTAGCCCTGTAGACACCCAGGGTTCCCCCTCATTAGCGTGAATCTTCCATTAGCAAGGTTGCACTTGTAACAGATGCTTGTCATCCCAACATGTCAAATAACTGGGTTATGGCATTGGCCCTGGGGCACCGGTAGCCTTATTAAAATGTTACTACCATAGTTAAAAATATCTTGTAACTTGTAAGAGGGAATAGCAGATCAGAGCAGTTATAAAGGTCCCAAGTATCTTTACCAACTTAATGGAGAAGAGTAAGACTTTTAAAACACATTTTCATGCACATCTCCCCTATGCTGAACTGTTACGGTGTATAATAGCTGCAGGCTGTGGAAGGCGATGGAGAATTGGATCTAATACATACAAAAGAATGCCAGTTAACTCACTTTGCATTAGTTTTTTGCAAGCAGACCTGTCATTTCATGTTTAATTTGTTGGTCATACCACAACTATTTTGATAACAACCAGGGAAGATAAAGATTCAGTTCTTTACTGTGCCAGAAGCTCTGCTTCTCACAGCTGAGAAGTGGAAGTGTCATCCTTACAGGAATATTTTGTTCTCCAAAACCCCAAGGCTATGAAGGGCAATTTATCTCCTGATAGAATTGGAAACCTCTTTCCCAAGATACCCTCTCTACAAACTCCAGATGTTATCGCAGCGTTGCGTGCCCCAGCTGTCCTTGCTCGTACATCCAGCCAGCAAGAGCTCCCCACACCAAAAGGACCTGAGGCTACTTGGTAAAGGCAGCATTAAGAATTGCTTTGTGCTGAAAAAGCCTTTTCAGATGTGTAAAACTCGACTTAAGAAAGTTTCCTAAGAGTCTTTTTTATTGCTATCATTTAACAGGGAATTTTGTTACTATAAATTTTGCAATACAAGTGAGAAAAAAAAGAGGCAGCCTCCTCTCTCACACACACAGCCCATAACTCTCTAAAGACAATTTCAGAAGTTGAAAGTTAGCCTTCCTCCTCCCTCCAGCTGAGTCATGTTGAACAGAAGTGGGAGCTCTTTTATTACAACCATATTCTCCTCCATTGCAAGAGCACAGCCATCACTATAACACATTTAAATCTTGAGTAGTTGTCATCAGTAGGACCAGAATACTGCAAGGCAGCCACTGGGGATCATGAAACATCTGTGATTACCACAGCTTTCAAGATGTGACGATGTAAATGTGGAAGTGTTCTCCTGTCTAGACCAAATTCCAGCACTGCCTAAGTTTCACTCAGACTCGCAACGGAATATTCTCCTCCTCCTCAGTCCTCAATTATTGCTATAGCGTTGCTGCTGCTCAGCGTTCAAGAGCTGGTGCGCTGCGCTTCGCTTTCTTCCCCCAAACACCTACACGAACCTTGTAGTTCAAGTAGCAGAATCAATTGCATTTAGTTTTCCGCCTTCTCATTCTCTGCTCCGTGTAATTATAAAAGTCTGATAGAGACCAGAGGATGAGTCCTAATATGACATGAGATGCTAAAGAGACTACTTTGCATTAATGTTTTCTTCCCAGCTCTCCATGTGATTTGGATGTGTCTGTGGGTATCTACAGTATCTTCTCTATGTAAGTAGGTCTGAGTCAGACACGTAGGAAATAAAATTATCACTTTATTTCATCTTTTTCTGTTCAGATCCACTTTTCTGTTGGGATAATTTAGCTCCCTTTAGGACACAATCAGCTGTTTCCATAAAAATGCTGATCTTTTGCATGATTAGCAGCATAAGACCCAGCGAGGCTAACATCAATAAACAGGGCTTTGATGGGAAACGGGGAAGAAACAGGATTGCTTCACGTTAACCTTGTTGGCACAGCTCTGAGCTCTTATGCCGGCACTGAGGGATTGACAGCTCTCCTTTTAGTTTTATTTTCTGTGTGGGTTCCTGGGAAATCACGTCCAAATGACATTGTAGGAAACAAGATCAACTTACTGTGAAATTGCCTTCTTGTGCACATGTCTCAGTGAACTAAATGTGCTCAAGCAGTCCTTAAAACACCTGTGAACAGATACTGGAAGAGCTCTCTATGTGGAACACTATGTAACACACTGTATATGTGATTTCCTTCAACGTAAGCAGAAATTTCACTTGTCCATGCTACTCTGTTAAATGTAGTATGAGTTTAAATTAAGAATAAGTCCAGTCCTGCCAGTTGCATGACAGGTATAGCCTCGCCTCCAGGACAGACTCTAGCCACATCCTTGAAAAAATGCCAGTTTTGTCTGCAAGAAAGCAATAAAATAATAATTATGAACTGGGCTACTGTTTACATCAGCGTGCTTTCTTGCGCTTTTGCAGCTAATGCACTCTGTTGACGCCGACAAGAACAAGAGGAACCACAACCTGGCTGTTTTGGGAGAGGCAGGATCACTGGGGACTCGCTCCATCTGCCTCTGAGCTGGGCAAAGCGCGTACGGGAAGTGGCCTGAGACACTGCGCCCGAGGGGAGCTCCTATGCAGCGGTGAAGGGCAGGAGAAGGAAGGGACTCTCATGTACATCGGACATATTTTGCTATAAAGTTTTGCCATCTCGTCAGGCCATAAGTTTTTTCTGGAGTCTCGTGTGCGAGCACTGACTAGCGCTGGGAAGTTCCTGATATCACTAGGACAACACCAGGGCTTCTAGATACTGAACGACTTAAGTAATAAAGTCTCCCTTCCCAGTTTTAACAAGAAATCACAGAATGGTTCAGGTTGGAAGGGATGTCAGGATGTCTGTGGTTCAACCTCCTGCTCAAAGCCCTTTAGCGATGAAAACAAAGTTGCTCGGGGCTTTGTCCAGCAAGGCCTTGAAAACCACGAAGGACGGTGCCTGCACAACCTCACTGCCTGTCCTACCGCCCATTTTCCTCATGGGGAAAAGTTCATCTTCATACGCAGTTGGACCTTCTCCTGTTTCAATGTATGCCCGCTGTCTGCTGTCCTCTCACCAGGCACCACTGTGAAGAGCTTTGGTGGCTCATAGATACTGACAGGCTGCTTTTAGGTTCCCCTGAAGATGTCTCATCCCTGGGCTGGACAAGGCATGGTCCCTCAGTCTCTCTTCACAGGGCTGGTCTCCAAACCCCAACCATCTTGGTGGCTTAGTCACAAGTTTATCAACCAGTGCTGAAATCTGGATGCAGTACTCTAGATAGATCTAATGAGTCCTGCACAGAGAGGGATAATCACTCCTCTCCACCCAGTGGCTCTGCTCCTGTTGATACAGCATAGGCTGCATCAGGCTCTTGGCCTTCCTTGCTGCCAGAGCACGCTGCTGGCTCATGCTGAGCCTACTGCTCAGCAGCACCCCAATGTCCTTTCCTGCAGAACTCAGCAGCAGCCTTCACTGTTGCAAGGAGCTGCTTCACCCCAGTTGCAGGACTTGGCATTTGTCCTTGTCAAATTTCGTAAGGTTCCTGTTGGCCCCTTTCTCCAGCTGCCCAGGTCCCTCTGAGTGCCACCCCTGCCCTGGAGCGTGTCAGTTGTTCTCCCCAGTTTGGTGCCAGCTGCAAACTTGATGAGGGTGCATACTGTCTCCACTTTCGCATTACTGACAAAGATATTAAATTTCCAGAACAGATCCCTGAAGAACTCTGCTTGTGAAGGCCTCCAGGTAGAATATGAACCCTTTAAGCTCAACAAACAAGCCAGTTTTTCACCCATCTACTAATCCATCTGCCCAGACCAGAACATTCCAGCTTAGATACAAAGGTGCTGTAGGAGATCATGTCTAACATTACATTAAAGTCAAGATAGATAACAACCACTGCTCTTCCCTTATCACACAATGCAATCAGATTGGTCAAGCAAGGGAAATTTCCACTCAATATTAGGGAAAATAAGTTTACCATGAGGGTAAACACTGGAGCAGGTGCCCGGAGGGGCTGTGAAGTCTCCACCCTGAAGATACTCAAAACCCAACCGGGCAAGGCCCTGAGCAACCCGCTCTACCTGGACCTGCTTTGAGCAAGGGTGGGACGAGAGACCTCTAGAGGTTCCGCAAAGCCTATGCGATCTGATAATCTAACCTTGGTAGATCCATGTTGGCTATTCCCAATCACCTTCTTCTCATTCATGTACCAAAGCTTTCACATTCACCACTGTCCCTCAAAATGGTTTGATAGCAGCATGAACGCACCATATCTGCCCTGGAACGTCCTTATTGCAAAGGGCGTAAATCACCTCCTTCATCATTCAGTAGCATACACACAAGTCCTGGCAGACTCAGTAGAGACCCTGGTACTTCTGTCTTCTGGGTGGATGAAAACAATACTATCCCTAGGGAACTTTTTCTTTTATTTAATTCTTGTTGCTGGATGCTAGCTTTTAAGAGAAGGTGGAGCTGTCAACATTGTTTTTATAATGGAAGAATAAGGGATATAGATGTGTCCAAGTGTTAGTGACATCCACATTCAAGCATGTTAAAACACTAGAGCTGGTCATAATTTTCCCAGTAACAATACTGATGAAATACTTTCCAAAAACCTCCCCTGTATTTTGGCATCTCTGAGAGATGCCAAATGAGCCAGCCTAATGAGATGAGACAACATAATGGCTATGCTAACATTAGAAATGTAACAAGCAGAAAACAATGCAAAATTCTTATGAATAAATGGAAAACAAGCTGATTTACAGTTTAAGATTCATTTTCATTGCTTACAACAATATGTTGTAAAACTATCAAGCATCATCCTTAGGACACATCTACACTACCATTGCGGTTCGCTCCCTGTTTCACTCCTGGGCCCCTGATTGTCCGTACCACTTACATGCTGGTTTGCCCCCAGGCTCCTACATTGAGAAAATCAACTCGCTCCCTCCCAGAGGGCACAAAATTCCCAAGCCCCAGCTCCAAGGACACAAGACACTCCACTGCTTGGTAGGTCAGACTTTTCTTCCCGAGGCGGTCAGGGTTTACTTCCCAAGCAGACCACGGATTATGTAGGCTCACTTGTAGTCTCTTGTCGTACTAAGATACTCATTTTGCTGTGTTGCTTCATCTGGAGCAGACGAGCAGTTTTCTACAGGGCTACTGGAAGGCTGCTCCAGGGGAAGCTGTGGGAACAGCTGGAGGCGGCGCAGCACTGAATGGCTGAAATCGAAGATTTCTCAGGAAGCGGGGAAACCATTACGGCGAGGAGCTGGTCAAAGAAATCTGCAGTTGTACCATGACTGTTCAGTATTTTTAAGGGAGAATATATGCCTGTTTCCTGGCTAGATGAGTGCTGCAAGCAGGGCCCACGTGTGGTTGTGCTGTACCAGCAGCAGCCTGCAAGCCCCCGTTGGGGCTGACTACCCAGTTGTGGGGTCGCCCGTGACCGCAGCATAGCAAGAAGCCTAGGGGTTAGCTTCAACCAGATGCCAGCAGCGGTGAAACTCCACCAGCAGGGACTTCACATGGCCGATGACCAGAATACGTGCCTGAGGTCTCGGGCAGCTACGTGCTGATATTGCATTGCTGTCATTTTTCTGCCATTACCACCTGAGCTGGCTCCACTAAATGAAGCCCAGTGGAGTCCACCTATGCTGCAGTTGCACCTTCAGCTGCGGCGTGGACATCCTCCACCCAGCAGATTATAATCAGCGTAACGATGCATGACATCAGCTGTCCCTCCCGCTGCCGCCTCCTTACCCTGCGTAAGGATCTTGCATCCCCTCTGTGGATACAGCCCTCAAGTGAAATAGTCCACCATTGGTTTAGCGACACCCAGGAACACTCGTAAGGATTTTGTGTAGGCTGGCTGGCTCCGTTTTAACCACTACTCCAACTAACCTTGCTCTGAGCCAATTTTGTGGTAAAAAAACCCTGGTTCCTCTAGAATCCTCACGCCACTAGTAAAGATAGGGATCACCCCTATAGTAGCGGCAGGAGATTTCCCTACAACCCTCTGTCATAAAACCTGTTTTTCTGTATGTTCACAGAAGGCTGGGTCCTTCACATATAGAGATGCTGTCCTCTGTGGCATCGCTTCTGTGACAGGTCTGTGGGATGCCCTGGCTTAAGAGGATGCCTGTCATGTATACAAAGGCTTCAATACTGCATGCAGAACTACCTTTAAATAAATACACAAAAAGTCAGACCTAGGGGTCCCCAGCATTTTTATGTTCTGCATTGCTATAATCTCCTTTCTAGTTTCACACATCCTCAAGAAGATCAGGTTTTACCTGTCAAATTGGCTGATGGATGTATTCTATATACACTACTACATATTTCATGCGTAATAAGAATAAAAACATCCTGCTCCAGAAGGGCATTCATTCTTTGATCTGCATTTCCTTCCCCTTTACCTCTTCTTTCTGAAGACTGTAACAAGTTTCCACAGCTAAAAAAACCTGTGTCAAATTTACACCAACAGACTGAAAAATCCACTGCTGCGTGCCCTCGTTTTTAATGGGAACAGCCCATCAGGGTGCTTGTTCTAACACGCGTGGTATGATTTTTGCACCAGCAAACAAGTTTTTATCTAGCATGCAGAACTTATTCAAAAGGTATTACTTCTGCTGGGACTAGAGGCAGGAATGAGTCACATCTGTTTAATACTCATGAAGTGCCCTGCCCCAAGGAGTGCCTCTGTTTTCCTCCCCTCCCTGTCTCGCGCGCACTCTCTCAAGCCTTAATTGTCTCGAGTTATAACGCTTTTGAGAAATCACTCTTAAAATTATGACTCCTGTTAAAGTTAATTAGACGTGAACTCTGGCCAGGAGAGCAGGGGTAGTTTCATAATTGTTACTTAGCCGAAAACAGAAGGATTCCCCGACCACAGGAAGTTCAAAGGACCAGCAGCAGAAGGAGGAGATACCCTCCGTTCCCAGGGAACGGTGGCTTCACTTGGCATGCCAGCGGATTTATGACATGAGCTTCGCTCTAATTACCCTTTGGGGTGGGCCCTCTCACATTGATAAACAACAGGGCTTCTACAGGGCTGAAGTTTGCAACAGCACCACATATTTAGGCATGGGCGTTATGGCTACACGCGTTCACCGTATTTTGGAGTCTGCTGTCCCTGAAGCTGAATATCGCCCCAAGAAGAGGAGGTGTTGCCTCATGTGAGCCATTTGGAAAAAAAATTAAGCTTCAATGAGGTCATGTTATTTTAACAGGCAAAATATAGTAATATTTACAAATTTACAAACCCAGAAGTCATTCAGATCTGCAACATTTAAGAAAGCAAGGGAACTTTTATACAGACAATATTTGATCTATATAAAAAATAAAGATGAAGCAAACTAATAAACTAAACCTACAAATGGACAACAATAATTGTAAGACTGAACCCTAAAACACCCTACGGCAGAATTCCCATTGACTTTAGGAGGACCAAAGTCTCACCCCACAGACTTTTCTTAAGCTGGTTCCTCACATAAAAATAATTTCAAAGTAATTTCAAAGATGAATAATGTTCTTATTTATTGAGCATCAACAGCGTATTTAGCAATGTATAAACATCCACAGAAGAGTCTTTGCCCGAAGGTCACCGCAGTCTAGTCAAAATACAGCTAGAACAGATTCAGAAGAGCATAATAACTGCCTAATATAAACATTGATCATATAAGCAGACAGATACAAATATGGAGACTGATGGAGAAACATTTTAGATGCCACTGTTTAAAGGGTTCATGCATATACATTGGAAAAAAGAGAGGAAGGTCATCTGACTCACTGTCAGGATGAAAGCCAGTTTTGTTAGAAGGCACCAAGTTGGGATCTGTAAACACGTAAGGTCTGTAGTCAGGAGGGAATCTGGAGCAGCGGGAGAGCAAGATAAGGAAGGAATGTGTGAGCAGATACAGAGAGAGGGGGTCACGCAGGGCATCGCTTGTGAAGGCAAGAGGCTCCAAACTCGGTGCAGAGAGACGGGAAAACCTGGAGAGATGGAGCGTGAGGGGGGCAGCGCGGCGGGAAGGGAGGCTGACTTCAGCCATAGATGCACTTCGGATAATCCATGATGGGAAGCAAGGACTCATGAAGATACCAGAAACAAATTGACTGATTTCTCCTACAAGTTTTAAAGACAGCTGATTTTTGTTAAAAGAATACATTTAGTCCTTTTTTAAAAGGATTCAAGAAAAAATTACATTTTGTACGAAATACATACCCTCCCTCCCCTGATCCACTGATGTTATCTCGCTAATACTGCAAGAGGCGGGCTGAACACTGCTCACAGAAAGGAGCAACACAACATATTTCTGTATGCAATGTTCATGCTTTTCTGTGAATGTAATATTCATTTAGCAGAGGGCAATTTGACCCTGTACTAAGGATTTAAACTTCCGTGGAGCTGAGGTATAGCGTGAGCCTTAGCAGCAAAAGCCAGTGCCTTGGAAGGCAATTCAGAAATTTGGGAGCAACGTAGGCACAGGTAGACACAGGGCTGAAAACAGACTCGATTGCCACATGAACACAGCAGTTTTACAGAGAGCCGGGATCCCAGGGGGAGCTCCCACACCCTGCAAACACGCTGTTCATGCCCCCAGCACAGGGGAGCAGGGAGACTCAACCAGCTGGGGACTGCCAGCCCTGCAACTGCAGGAATCCCAGTTTGCACCAGGTAAAGGGTATTTTTTCCACGCCTTCCTCTCAGCCATGAAAGCCCTGTCAGGAGGTCAGCAAACCACTGCCTTGCAGAAAAACAGCAAGCACAATGAACAGCTTGATATGCCGGCGCAAGATGGCTGTAAGAGATGTAACACAGACCATTTTCTAAGTCATGCCCTATCCTGCATACAGCCATAGCTGAAAAACTATGGTGGCTACTTTTCACAGAGATTAACATTTTAAAGCCAGAAGGAACTGTTTTAGTAATATAATTGCTCCCTGGCACAGGACGGACTATGTAATCTCACCTTGTAAATCTAATCTTGAATCAAACCTGTGTTTTGTGGCTGAGTTAGTTAAAGCATAACTTTTGGAAAGACAGGCAATCACAATTTTACTTTGGACAACTGTATGACAGGGGTGGTTAAGAGCTTCAAGAAGAAAAGATCAGCTTCAAAGGATCATTTTTGATCATGGGTCTATGAAGCCGACAGTTTAACCTCCCCCTATCCCTGCATTAGCAAGCAGCATGAGAGCACCTCAGTCCTACCCAGCTATGGAAGAAGCGGTACCTTGTATGGGACCAGCTGGGAAAGCTTAGATGGTGAAAAAAGAGACATGATAAAGGGATACTGAGGTGGAAAGCTTGTCTATCCTTCCAGCTGTATTACTTGATCTGACAAAAGATTTTTAGTCTCTTGTCAAACCTTGTTTCTCTTTTATCCTTAAATCATCCCAGCTACCACACTTCTACCCCTGCCTCTTGCATCTCACCTTGGAAAACAGTATACACAAAAAAGTGTCTTTCGACAAAAGCGAAAACCACAGCAAAATACCAAAGCACGTTACACCCCCACTGTGTGGCTGGCAGCCAGATAGGATGGTCTCAAGGTCTGTTATTAAGCATTGTGTAAGTAACAAACATTTGATCCATGGACGTAAAATAATGCATTCAAACAGACAATGCATTCATATGCATGCTGTCCATCTCCTGAGTCACACGTGCAATGCTGGAATGTGTTACTTTCATAAAATATGCCTTTTATCTTGCTGCAGCTAATAACAGATCTGTGGTTAAGAATTTTTCAGGCATGCTCCATTCAAGTGGTGCTGCCTCAACAGAGAGCTGCTGTGCCTTTCCCCTCCCCTCCCAACCCTGGCCAGCCGGCACATCCTGAGGGAGGCCTGGCACACTGCAAAACCAGCCCTTGCCAAACTTACCTTCTGAAAAGAGGAGGGATAAGATGGGGCACGGCCACAAACCAGAAATCCTCACGGTGCTCCTCCTGCAGCATGGTCCCTGTGCCTCCAGGATAAAAGAGCTCTGACCAAAACAAGCAGGATTTTCCATTGCATTTGTCATCCCATCAGTGGGAAGCAAACTCCTGTCTCTCCTAAGCTCTGAAATGAGCTGGAAATAGCTCATTGTTGGTGCATAGTCAGGCTCTTGTGGGTCAAGGGTGGTGTGGAGAACGAACTGTTTGACCTGGTCTCCTCTTAGTAATACAAAAAAAGGAAATTAATTTCATGTTTCATAGCCTGTGAAGTGGCACTCCATGCTTATGGTACCTTGGAAGGCTTATCAGAAGATTAGGTGCTGTCTGGCACCAGCTAGGTATTTTTGTATCTAAATCGCAACTTAGACTAACAAACATAAGTGTACATCCACGTTGCAGGCATAATTTTTAATGCTTTCACTTCTGCACAGTTGCACCAAGGGCTCCTGAGATGCAAAAGGACCGGAGACTAATTTCAGTGACTGGCACATAAGCTCACTTTGTACAAACATGCAGCCTGGAGAAAGATTTGATTTATAGTGAAGTAGGTCTGTCACTTACATAGAAAAATTCAGCACAGAAATCCCTTTTTGGATTATAAGGTTGCTATGTTTCTAAGCTGCAGTCTGCTCAAGACAACTTACCTTCTTTATACAGCATGGTCCATTCGTGGTCCCTTTCATTGTATCTGCCATCTTCACATGTCCTGGAGAACTGGGAAATACAGGCAGACCCCCGCCCCCGACCAATGAAATGAAAATGACCCCAGTCCTTAATAAGCTCGTTTGAGTTCTAGCTAATTAACAGGCATGAGAAGGGGGGAAGGATCTGGCCCTCTGCCCCCTCCTGCATCACCTGGGGGAGCTGAGGCCCCTGCCCGACTCCCCAGGCTCCTGCAGCCTGCTTGGGAGGTCCGAGGAGGACAGTGTCTGTCTGCACCCTGTGATCCTGGATGCTAAAAGCCACAAGAGCAGATTAGATAGATGTTCAACTCCACCCGCCGAGCCAAACACATTTAAATCTGTTGCTATCAGTGGCTGTGCACGAGGGATGGATTTGCTGCATTGCAGCTACCCACTGGATATCAGAGATTGATGTTTCCAAATATCATGTGGTTTTATGTGCTTTATGTGTGTATGTTCTTGCTACGCTGGCCTCAGCCCACCTCCCTTATTTATGTGATTCCTGGAGCAACACTATTTAACATCAACCCCATATGAAACAGCCAGGGTAGGATGGTACGTGAGTGTGGAAAGTAAAAAGCTGAGGTGAGCAAATTCAATGTGGAAAGGAGCATAGAGGCTCCAGGTTTGGCCCAGACTTGGTGTTCATCTGGCCCCAGCACTCTCCTTCCAGCAGTGGTCTTCGGGAAGAAATGTTCCTCATGAAAAAAAAAAAAAAAAAGTTTGGATAATTCCCTGAAGACTTTGATTGTAACAGTGCTAAGAATTGTTTGTGTTTCAAGAGGAAAGAATATTTTTTTATTTTTTCCTCTATACTAATGAGAAGTGATCTGAAACAAACACTCAACGGCCTAGAAATCCATCTTTTGGTGGGAATCTTCCAGAGCCTCTGGTAGGTGACATTTGAGGATACACAGAGTAAACCTGCAAAGAAGAAATGAAAAGCAAGAAAGCACGCGGCATGTACAAATTTCCATGTATTCCAAGCCTTTACCTTGAAGCAGAGGCTGTCCACAGGTATTTCCTTCACACATTTAGATGTGAAGGACTTCCAAGCTGATCAGCCAGCAGTTTTTGGTCTGAGAGTATAGCCACCTTCGCAAGAAGCCACATCAACATGCAAGCCAAACGCCCCCAGCACAAGCTATTTCCCATTTACTCTTTCCAAAGCTGCACTGGATCTGAGCTTTCTGAAGGGCATGCCCTTGTCCTGGGCTAGGAGGGGAGAGGCTTCCACCCTCCCATCCCTTCGCTATCAATAAAACATAAATCATTCACGCTCGGTCACAGGTAGGAACATGCCATCTGGATGGCTGCCTGGGTTAGTTCTGCCACCGATGGCTGCAAGTAATTAGCAGTTAGCCCTGCAGAGAGCACAAGGTACTATTTTTATGGGTCTAGCAAGCTGTGATTATATAGGGACCACAATAAAGGCTGAAAATAACCCACACAGCCAACCGCCAGTGGAGAGGGAGTGCTCTGCAGCATGGATCCAGCCAGCTTTCCACTTTCTAAACTGGAGGAAATGCCCGCTTCCCTGAGCAGCTACAGGTCCGCCCCACCACGGCATTGCACCAGAGAGCCCAAAGTGCTTGCCACTCTCTATTTGCATGCCCTCCAGCTCCTCCTCACCGTTTACTTGCCTTCCAGACTGAAAATGACTGCCCGGCTTGACAATCACACTGCCAACAACAAAAAAGGGGAGGGGGTGGAGAAAAAAGAAAAAAAGAAGAAAAAAAAGGCCTGTGTTGGTATAAAACAGAGCCCTGCAGCAATGGGGCTGGGTAGGAGCAATCCTGCACTGCCAGCCAGTGTGGTGCTGGGAGCGGGTGGGTTTGCATGCAGTCATCCATGGGGCTTGCAGAGATTGAGCAGATGTAACTTTTATAGGGGGGAATATAAAAAAGCACACGCAGTAGGTAATCAGATAAATAGAAACTCTGAACCCTGTGCACTGTGTGTATTGTAGACATTATGTTGGCTCCAGCAAACACAGGGCAGGCAAAAAGGAAAGCCAAGAAGAGGTGGGAACTATCAGCAGTGCCAGGGAGGAGAGGGTAAGCTCCAGCCAAAGAGGCAAGGGAGGATGGGATTGGGGAGCCGCTGGCACTCGCTGCTGCAACCTGCTGCCTGTGTGGGCATTGGCAGGAGACCCAGCAGGGAGCGAGGTAAAGCAGCTCTGATTTTAGAGGCACTGAACATGCCCCTGCCCACAGCAGAGGCTGAGCACGCCCAAGGAGTCAGAAACTGGGACGATGCAGCACCTGGGGGTCTAATCCGGGCAGTGTCTCTGAGGAGAGGAGGACTGAAATAAGTAATTCGGGGTTTTGTGATCTTTCACCCCACTTTCCCTCATTCTTGTACTATTCTCATTCAGATAAATGAATAATCTGTCACTTTAGTTCCTCCACCTTGTTATCAATTTAAGAAGAGAATTTCAAAGATGCTTTAGTGAGTCCCATTTGTTTTCACTGGGATTTATAGTTACTCAGGCAGCTACTCTTGAAAACCCCTGCTTGGTACTGAGGGATATGGATCCAGCTGGAAGCTGGGAGCCCAAAAAGCTTCAGTGAAAGGCACCTGCCAAAGTCCAGTGGGTCAGGTGCTGAACTTCCTTCCGCTGGGATAAACTGCTCACCCAGGAAATCTTACCTCTCCCTTCTTTAAAGGACACCAGAGGGAGAAACACTGCCCTCATTTGCATGACCCTGACACACATGTGTTTGAGCATAGACGGTCAAAGGTTTCTGTAAGAAGTTTGACCCATGATTGCTTCTCACTAAGCCCTGTGTTAGTATATACAATGTGATAAGGTATTAGCATTATCAGAGTTTATTTCCTTTGCAGAAACAGCCACTCTTAGCCAGTTGCCCAAGGATGCTCTGATTACGTCCGTACTATACAAAATAATTTCACTTAATCTGAAATTACATAATGAGACTGTTCCTGCTGAGGGTAGGCTATGTTTAATGCAAGATAATTAAAAATCTTTCCGCATCCTGCATGTCTATTAAAGCGCTCTAATTGTACCTGCTAGGAGAGCGCCTTTGCAGAGAACTCATTCGGTATCAGCCAAGTTGCGAGACACCAAGGCCCTTTTCTAACCGCCAGTGGGAGTAGCTGCAGCCCCAGTGATTAATGCAGCTATTAAGTTACAAGGAAAACTCTCCATCTGACTGTGCTCTGACTCAGCTATAAACAAACTTGCTTTATCTCTCATTCTCCAGCCTGGGCCCCCTCCCTCACTCCTTTTCCACATCAACAAAGGAAACCATGCGACAAGATGAAAGAGATGGGCTAGGGCTTTCATTAGCATACCATGCCGAGGAAAAAGAGGTAAGAAGCTCAGGGAAGGACTCACTGCCCAATTCATACCCCCTAACCAATGCCAAGGTGTGCAATGTGAAACAACAGCGTTTAATCACATTCAGTGTTGATGCCTCCTGCCAATACCAAATGTCATCCTTGAGCGTTGTTCTCAGACACGCTCTGTTTTTACTTCTGACCATGCTCTCGCCCTCAAAAGGTGCATGATCAGCATGGGAAGAGACTGAAGCTCCCTGCTGCCCGGTTCAAGCGCCGCCTTTATAAACAAAGCTTATCTTTTATTGTAATGCCCTTTCCTAGTGGTCTCCAGCGCCCTGCCGCAGCAGCCCGAGCTGGCAGACACGGCTCTCATCACCGGCTCAGCCCCAAACAGGCTGCGTGGCGGCTGCAGCCCAACAGCCGAGCAGCCCCCTTTGGAGACCCGCTGCTGTCGGCTGCCCCGGGGACATTTGGGGAGGAAGCCTGCAAGGGGTCACCGTGTTCTTACTGTGTTTTGTAGCGCAGAGCTCATAAACCCATCCTGCTGAATACCTCTGTCGAAAGCTTTTTATTTCAAACCACTTTATCAAATAGCCTGTCACTTGCTCTTAACTTTATTAATGTCTCTTCCTAAACCTGCTTAAACGTATCTTTTACTATGCCATGTATTAAGGCAGTACTTTATCAGGAGGTTTCAGTGTGTACAGAATAATTTATAGCAGCTGAGGAGCAGGTCAAAATACAGTTATAGTTCCACTACTTATTAATTTTTATTACTGTGTGCTTTTTAATGCACTATGCATTCAACCTGAAAAGACAATATAATCCAAGTAAACAATACTGATAATGAGCACTGAATAACAACTTTTATATTGCAGAAAGATTGAAACCAAGCTAGACATTGTCCCTTGCCTGTAGAGATTACAAGTGACACAGCAGGTGAAAGGGGGAAGGAGGGAAAACCCATACCATCACGGCAATGCCCAGTAAGATTTTGCTTGTTAAGCTGCCCAGCTAAGTTTCTGTCACAAGATTTTTTTCACTAGTACGTTAAATTTTTGTATGGACGAACATATCCTTTTATAACTAGTCCTGACCTGTTACATGCTTGGCTGGTGCCAATAAAAGCAGCGCTATCTTCCCTCTCGGGAATGGACAGGGAAGGACGGCGTCTCCAGGTGATATCAGGAGAGTCCAACCCTTTCTGCTACGAGGCCCAGGACTGCGACCCACCCCCATGGTCATGTGTAAAATCAATCCTTCAGGATACCACTTCCACGAGCCCGGTCCTGCTCTCACCTCTTGCCTCCTTTTTCCCACTGGAGCAAAAAGGCAAGCAGCAGTTCCCAGCAGATGTTCGCATCTGCTGGATTTCATTATTTATTTCCTCAGTTTTCTTATTTGAAAACCTTCTTATCTGGCTGGGGAAGATGCTGAGCAATTCCTCCACGAGGCACTCTGTGTGCCCAGCTCCCACTCAGCCCCAGATGAATCACAGTGCGATCTTGCATAGCAGCATGGGGTAGCGATAATATTTCTTCCTTGGACCCCCCTTTTGCTACTAAGCTGCGACGCTCTTCTGAGAAAAGGCTGCCTCTCATTAAGCTGCTTTAAAGACAAAAGGGACCCCAGACTTGTTCGAAGTCCTTAAACCTCACTACAATGCAAGAAATAGTACTACTATAAAATTTATGAATGAAGGAGCAAGTCCTGCAATGTCTTGCTCTTCCTATCTGCTCTTTTCTTATCATCGATATGGAGCAAAATGGGCTGCGGTGGTTACACAGAGCCTCATGAAAGACCACAGGCAGGAGTCAGCTACAGGAACGTGCTCCCCTCTCTCCGTAGTGTCACAGGTGTCGCGGGAGCCTCCAGCAGCCGCCTATCTACGTGCTGCCCGGAGCCGACACAGGAACCTCTCCAGTTGTGTGCTCCCCACCACAACGATGCAATCTTCAGAGAAAGAAGCGTACTAATAAAGTGAGAAGTTATAGATGCTTTTTTAACAACTCTTCCTTTCAAATCATGTTCCTCATGCTGTTTGCTTCTGCCACAGACTGGTGTGACAGCGTCAAATGGATGCCTGGTGTGGGCAGTAGCACATGGCCTTACTATGCTTGGCACCCTCCAAAAATGAGAAACTGTCCCATTGAACTTTACATGAGCAAATCCTCTGCCATGCAAGTAAAAGGTGCCTATGCTGTTTTTCCCACATCCATGTCTGCAGATAAGTCACGTTACAGAGTTTGCTACTTAAACCATGTGAACTTGTCAAGAAGGATCACTGCAGGCAATGACCAAATTGCCCGTGGCAAAGCAGAAGGAATGGTGCTCCACCTGGGCAACTGCAAAGCATTAACAATGCTGTCGAAATGCTTGTTAGCACCTGAACCATCCAATACCACATTGGTAAACCAGAAACCATCACAAACAAGGGTACAGCATATTTTGTTCAGATCTCCTGAGGGTCCACAGGCCATGGGCATATGCAGCCTATGGTCCAGTCCAAGCTGTGGGCACCAGTACCAACTGATATGGAAGGGGATGCTTTGAGAGATTCATTTTATGATGTACTTAATCCACTTCTCAGGTTGATTCCTTTCCTTATGCCCAAGGCAGATGCAGCACTATGAACAGAGAAACTGAGCAACAAATGCTGTGAACAGGAACAAGTTTACCTAACAAGAAACACAAGGTTGCTCCATCAGCCTCAGCATCCAGGCTCCATTGGGTAGTCAAGGGCACATACCTACAGAGCTGCATATGTGCAAGGCAAGTGCAGACCAATACTTCCCCAGGTCTTTCTTGGGCATCCACTGAGCCTTGAGTTAGACAGAGGAGTCTTGAGTTGCATCAGAGGAGCAACTGTTTTGACTCAGATGTGGTAGATTCCCTTTCCTGAATTTATTCAATCATTTTCCATGTATCTGATGCACCCTAGGCCACTGAAGAAATTCTCAGAGTGGCTATTCTGTACTCCTCTTTACCCCAGACATGCTCCTCTGTACTTTTTCCAGTTTTACAAATTTGATTTTGAGATAGAGACACCAAAGCCATAGACGTACACTGTAACATGTTGATGCCTTCACTTCCATTCACCATCTCTTTCCTAAAAATTACTTGACTTTTTCTTATAAATGAGGATCATGCAGATTTTCACAACTCAGTTATAACCCCATACCTCATTCTCACGTGGCAACCACCAGCCTGGTACCCATTGCAGTATACATAACAGCAGGGTTGTTTCCCCCCTCCTCATCAGGCGCATCACCTTGCACTTATCTGTACTGTATTTAATCTGCTATTTCCTCATCCAGTCAGTGTCACAAAGTCCTTCTGCAGCCCTTCACAGTCAACCCTTAACCTCCTTACCCTGACAGCTCAGAATCACCCACAGATCTCCTCACCTCACCGCTCACCCTCTCCCTGATCATTTACAGATATGTTGAACAGCACAGACTCGGGCAAGACACCGCTGATGACTTCCCTCCGTGGCCATGCTTCTGCATTCACTTTTCCTTCCCCGAGGGATGACATCTCTCATAGCAATTGGTGAAGGCTTCTTGTTTTTCAGTAATTCTTTCATTACCCTAGCACTAATCTTCCCTTTAACTGACGTTGCTCTTTTAGTAATTACACCGTGTGGGTATTTATGGGTGTAATGAACACATGGGACCACAGATCCACCAGAGTGCCTATAAAAATTAGGATTTATACTCCACCCAAATGCTGACTTCAGCAATAGACAGCAAACCTGCATCCGCGTGTGCACATCATCTCCCAGTTCAGTGGGGCCTTCCATAGAAGTCCACACGCTGCTCCTGGAGGACTCGTTCTCCCACCAGACCACCGGTTTGAATGCCCAACACATTTGCCGGTGCTGCATTTGCTGCTGGTGAGCACTGCTTCCCTGTGACTGAAGCAAAGTCTGGTCCAATCGTTCATTGTCACTGTTAACTGATTTCTGTAATTACAGCACCAGATCCTATCCCTTCCCCAGAGAGCAACCAACCAACCAGCCGAGCAGAGGGGTAGCAGGCATGCGGCAGCAGGGCCTCTCCCAGGAGAGTCCTGGCCTTTCTCAGTCCTGAAGGCATTCAACCTTCAGGCCAACTTGCTGTTCAACCCCTAACAGCGGCTGCAAAGGGGTACCAGACACAGAACCGCAGATGAAATATGTTTCCATGCTTGCTTGAGGAACGCCTTTCTTCTCAAAGCATTAGGGCACTCAGCAGCTGCACAGTGTCTGTGTGCAGGAGACAGGCTCTTCTGGCATGGAAAGATGATCAGATTTAGGACAGGTCACACATTCACGCCCAAGAAACACGCCAGAGACATGCCGATTCCACGCAACCCCCTCCCCGCTACTCAGAGTTTGCAAAGACACATCTCAGCATTAAGTGCATGCCCACACACAGTCATTATCAGGTCAGAAATATTACGGTGGGATAGCTCTTTATGCATTAACTTAGAAAGGAAATAACTAAGAAATATATCTATTACTTTCTTTCAAAAATGTTAAGACTGTCACACTAAATGCTACATATTTGCATGCATTTTTCTCTTTTAGTATCCTTCTGTATTTGTGCCAAGACTGTTGAATTTTGTAAACATGTTAACATTATTTGTATTATCTTCACTTTTCAGCCAGAGAAAATATCAAAAGGTACTTTTTTTTTAATTGTCTAAATATTCATAGCTGGGTATGCCCTACATACTAGACTCATGAAGTTTACATTAATAAATTTTGGTTGGAAGAAGAAAGACATTTATGGCACATTTTTACACAGAACCTTTTTCACTGGAAGAGACAAAAATAGTTGTTTTTCTTCTTGCAGTGACTCAAGAGTTGGAAAAATACCATCTGTTTTCATTAAAATTAAGAAACATGGTATTTTCTGACCTCCTTCTGTTTTGCCTTTTTTTCTGACAAACCTCTTTGATGATAATTGTTTTTATACTTCATTGCAAATCAGCGCAGACAACGTCAGTGCATGTCTATGTAAAGAAAATATGTATTAATCCCTGCACTCATTATTATGTATTAATAATTATTATGTATTAATACCTACACTCATACATGACTGCCCATACCTTTCTATGGCACTGTGATACTGTATCAAGTAAGTATTGCTATCCAAGTACTAGTTAAGTAACACTTTTGGGTATCTTGGTAATATTCATGCCAGATGTTGTTTTCACGTGTACCTACATGACACACGCTCCACTGCCAACAAATATGGCAATGCATTAAACCTTTCAGATAGGTACTCAGTGTATTTCAGGTAACTACAAGAAAGTAAGGGGAAAAGGAGATGTTATTCCTACTGTAATGTCACTGTTTCTCAGCTTGCCCCTGTAGGGTTTCACCTATATGCAAGACCTTGAGGGACTGCTGCCTTCAAATCATCACGATCAAATGCATCCTAATGAATTTCCTCTGTTAATCCAGGCCTGACTGCTCACAAGAATGGTTTTTTTGTATTTGTATTTTGAAATCCCTTGTGCAGGCTTTAGAAGAGGCAGCCCTCTGCAAGTCTTCACGTCATCTCCCAATAACTTACTACCAAAAGGAAACCACTAGGAAAGACTGGAGCTCAGATGTTCTGGAGAAGAGTTTTCCATCTTTTATTAAAAGAATTAATGGAAAAAAACTACCACGAAGGACCATAAAAAATAATCTCTTTTTTCTTCAACTGGCTTTAATCTCTCCCTCACTTTCAGCGAGGACGGCTCCCAGTGGTGGTCCCAGATCAGATGCCGTACATGAAGCAGCTGCATTTCAGAGCACAGTAAATCACTTGCAGACATCCAAATCGGCTGCAGATGCAGAGCCAGCTCATCCAACAATGTACAGGACAGTAACGCTCAGGAAGCAACTTTAGTTTCATTAACTAAGGTAGCTTGGGTGACGCCTTTGCCTGGAGCGCTGCGCTGGCTTCTGTTGCTGCCAAAAAAAAGCTGCTGAGTGTGGACAAATCACGGAACAGATTAAAAAGTAGCTGAGCTGATGCATGTGCTTTGTATATCTTCTTCTTTCGATGTACGATTCGGTCCAAACTCCTCAGGCATCAAATGGTGGGCTGGGGATGTGATTTGGTTTTTTTCCTCCATTATAAAAAAAGAAAAATCCACACTATATTTTTTGAAAGGATCAGCTTGAAGTGATGCATGCACACCCAAAAATACCAAAAGCACCACACTCCAAATTCCATAAACATTCAAGACAATTTTTTTTTTTTTTTAAGAAATGTGCTTTTTGATACTGCTTCACAAATCACATATGCAGACGATGGCTTCACGTTATCTTACAACAGACAACCAAAGTTTTGCCAATATACCTGCACAGAGCTAATGGGAAAGTTGCTTGGCTCTCCCCAATATCAAAGTATCCCACGCGCTGCTACTCTTACATTTCCCCAAACCTGATAAGAGCACATGCGCAGCACTTCAAAAATTAAAAGGTTTCTTTAATATCAAACTGCAGGGAATGGAGAATGGCATTTCACATCTTTCAAGAGTGTCTGCTCTGGCTGATCACAGTCATGCTACAACCGGCAAGAAGACACAGTAATGATTTACAAGGAGCCTGAGGTCTGTAACTAGTTTTTAAACTATTTATTTAAATCGGGGCAGGGGGGGAATCAGACAGTTGTTTTTACTTATGGTGTTTTGCAAACATGCCGAACACTTGCAAATTGCACCATAGTTCAGGGGCAGGGGAGCTGCTGGAAAGACCGGCCGTGCCTTTCTGAACAGTCTGTGGCATCCATCAGGGCACAATATGGAGATTTATGTTAACAGGGGCTTTCAGCGTGCAACCAGTGTCGGATTCGGTCTAACACCTCCCGCAGAGCCTGCTGCAAACTGTGGGAGAAGCCCCTTGACTTCCACGGCCGGTGGGTCCGTACCACAGAAAAAGAAAACAAAACACCACAGAGAGAAGAAAGGCAAAGGTTGCTTTCTTAGCACATTGCTAAGAGCTGGAGTGCTCTCCCCGGGGTTGGAGCATTTGGTTTCTGGAGGAACAGCCATTGCCGGTACCAAATGACAAGAGGCAGCATGAGGCAAGGCATTTGCCATTCAAATTGACGATTGTGCCAGAGGCAGAAGTGGAAGCCAAGTAAAGCCTCCGCTCTCCCGACCTGAGCACGACAGCAGAGGAAGGAGGTGACACCAAGCAGGTTTCGCTTTACTAAAAAGATTTTTTGTTTTGTTTTGTTTTTAAATCAACTTGCCTGCACCTGTCAGGGAGAAACCATCAACTCAGTATAATCACAGAGATCTAGAGGGCAGCTCCTCCAGGATCATCCATCACACCCTGGTCCGGAGGAGTTGAAAAAGTTGTAATAAAAAGGCTAGAAGGCGAGATCAAAAGGTTTACCCGGCATGCCTAGCTGTGGGAATGGGGAGTGCAGCTGCGTACATGAAAGGGTTACACCCAAAAAATGAATACGATTGCCAAGCAGGGTGGAAAGAAATTCTGTTTACAATTGCAAAGCCTCATGCTTCCATCATCAGGTGTTACAGAACAGGAATCATTCCCTGCAAAATTTTCCAGTTGCCTTCCTTGACTTTTTGTGCACGTAGCTTTCTTTCTTACTATTTGTTTGGAAAGTTCTTTTCTGGAGTCCTGTTCCCATGCAAACCAAGAATTAAAAAAACAAAACCCAAAACCCAGAAAACTCTGATGTCATAGCATGAGCCGTATACCAGTTCAGACAGGATCATAATGGAAAAAAAAACCCAAAACCCTCAATTATTTGCTCTGATTCAGGTTCAACTTTTCAGCTTTACCTATAACAAAAATAGTGATAACTTTCTGTGTCCTTACAGAGGGTCCAATTCATAGAGTCATTTGAAATTTTATTAAAAAAAAAAAAAACAAACAAAAAACCAAAACACACCCAAGGCATTGAAAAAGTAAAGCAAGCTGCCATTGCTTTCCTCTTTTCCTGAACAAATGCAAGGTCTGAATACACCCTTATGTTCTTAAAGAGGTGGTCAACTTGAAAATGAAATTTAAAATAAAGAAAGAGGAACACAGAAGTACTTTGAAAAATAACAACTAAGACAATTGCTGACTTAGAGATGGCTGATATTTTGAGGTCTGAGAAGCTTAGGATCAGACCTTCCAGAAGAAAGCATTCAGTACTGCAAAGAAGAGTTAAAAAGAAGAAAAAGAAAGCAACCAACACGAAGCCCTTTGAGGCCAGTACATCACTGAAGACGAAACAAGGACTTTGCTGACCCTGCAGGCCATTTGCTGGGAGGGAACTCAAACTCCTCCTGTTACAAGATAAGGTTAAGAAAATCAGCAAACAGCTGCATCAAAATACTACTACTAATGATACAGTATTCTGCTTTCCTGGGATGGTTTGAAAGCTTGCCGTATTTTTATTGGACTTTCCAGTGATGTCAGTTTGAGGCAGGGCTTAGGCGAGTAATTGCTAAAGGGTGAGTCGAAAAAGGGTATAATTACTACAGGGAGTGTCTGATGTGGGAAAGTGGCATTCCAGCTGGAGGGAGAGATGGGCCCGTCTCTCCTGGGTCCCAATGAACTCACAGGTACCGTCTGAGTGTTCCCGGCCCCGTGCAGTTAGTTACAACCGTGCAACACCACTGACCTCAGTTTTTCTTCGGCAATTACTCAGGCAGCAGCAATTTCATGTCCAGCATTATTCACTGTCACAGTGCTGGGAATGCAAGCACATCTTAAACCTTTAAGATATGTAGCCCTCAAGTTATTGCATCAGGCAATGGTTGCAAAACAGACAATTGCTGACTTCAGTAAGGTTGCATGGGTGTAACTGAGAACAAAACTTGGCCTGTAGCATTTGGAAGGGTTTCACTGTAACTTGTGAGAGGGATGTGGAAGAATCCTCATTTTGAAATAGCAGAGGAAGCACTACCTCCCCTGCTGTCCATCTCCTGCCCACAAAAGCTGCCCATCCTCCTCTTATGAATGAGAGGAATTCCAGGTGTCACTCAATACATCCAGCCTCCTTTAAACCTCTCCTTTAAATTCACCTCTCCCACAAACACTGACAGCTACCAACGTGGGCCTGTAAGTAGTCTGTACCAAAACTCCCTCGTAGCCCTGAACCGTGTCGCTGCTCCTACACCCATGCCCATCGAGCCATTTGCTTCATTCAGCTTTTGGGTCTTGCCTTTGACAAAGGCTGGAAGAGCTCTGCGGCTTTTTCTTTTAGACACATCTATGCAGCATCACAGTCCCTCATCAAACTGCCCAGCTGCCAAAAACTGTATGAGCACAAGATGGCTGGGCATCACAGCCTCATCCAAAGCACAAGCAGTTCAATCACCTTGTCTTGTGCAGCCTGATGAACGCTGCCAGATCCAGTAGCCTGGGAGCCACTCAGCGATGCGAGGCTACAGCTACCCTGGGAGTAAAACCGTTCCTCACAAGCTACAGTTTTGACGTGCCTGCCATTAGCTTCCTTCCCACACAAATCTTCGCGTCTTTTGCCTGGACTGCCCCTCGCATACAAAGCAAACTCCCACAAGAGATCACCCACCAGAGGCTTTTGCAAGAGCCACTGTGTTGGTCTGGGAGCTTACAACTCCTCACGGTCCTGGCTAATGTAACTATGAGATAGCAAAAGGCATCAGCAAAGAGGTGGCTCAAGTCTGAAGGTGCTCTTATCGTGCACTGACACCCTAAAGGCACGCATGGCTGACAGCATAGCACACACTGACAGCTCTTTGCAATCCACGCCTGATGTTAAAGGATTTCGGTTGCGTCACCTTATTTTTCTCCCTCACTTGTCCCCTTTCCTTTCAGTACAAAACTCATAGTTTCTCCTGGCTGTACTACCAACAACAGGTGCTTTCAAGACTTGATTAAAATGCACTTCATTTTCATTTAAGCCTTGCCACCAAACTAATTTCATTACTCTCAGCTCCCATTATTAACACTTTCAGCATCCCTGTCCGTACAAAGCAAGAGAACATCGCACCACCCAGCCTCACCAATTGTCAATAAAAAGTAGTCATTAAACATCTTTCAAAGTTGTACACAGAGCAACGCAAACAGCACAGATATCCCATACAAACAGTAATCCTTTAATTCCGCACAGTGCAACCCATAGGCAGCCACAAGGTACTTAATGTAATTGATGGACTCCCCAGAAAAGGGCCTGGCTGGTGGCAGAAGGCTGACGTCTCATTTCTATTTAAGTGGAAATCACTTAGCAGTAGCGTCTGTGGGCATTGCTACTGGTTTCCCCAAATGAAAAAGACGAGAGAGAGTTCCTGGTTCACCTGTGGGAGGGGAAATAGTCCATAAAACATGCTTGACAGGGACTTGCCAGTATCTTGGGAAAGTTTTATATTTGTTTAAGTACTTGGAAAGCCAACGCTAAATGCAAGTTCAAATTGTTTTGTGACTCTTTTATGCAATAACAAATTTTGCCTTTTTTTTTTTTTTTTTTTAAATAAATACTTCCATTGCAGGCTGGAGCCTGTTCAACTTTGAGGAAAGATCAGGACTGGCTTTTCTCTCCACCATCTATCATATGTATGATGTTGAAGTACATCTTAATGCAAGCACTTTGGATGGCTGAAAGAGCTCGTTACAAATATAGTATCTTCTTCTTTTTCAGTGCTATAAAGCAGTAATTATTAGAAGCTCAGGAAAAAGAAAACACACATGTAACTGACTCTTCTGAACTGTTCTTTTAAATCCTTTAAAAACAACTTTAAAGAAACCACTCGCTTTCTCCTACTGCACCAATACTAATGGGCCAGAATACCAAAAATGCCACACGTTCGCGAACCCATGTGCCTGTCTCCCCTATGCAGGCTGAGAACTCTTCAGCCCCGTTTTAAGCCAGCCTTAAAGCTCAGCTCCTGTCAGTTGTACCAGGAGTTGAGCCTTTAGCAGGATTAAGCCCTTGGTCTGGTTCCCACCCATCCTCACGCACCCTGTGCTGCACCGATGCTCCTGATGTCACGGAGGCAAGTCCCTGCACATCTGCCACCTCAGTCACATACCCCTGCAGGGAGTGGCTTTTCAAACAAGTCAAAACTGCCCTGAAAGGAGTCTCCAGCTCTCCCTGCTGTTTCTTTGTTTTGCCCCACGTGTAGCTGGTGTGTAGTCTGTGGTGAAGGCGAGGAGCCGAGGTCAGGTTGGACCAACAAGGGAGGGGAACTGGCAAGCACTCAGAGCGTGGCAGATAGATTGGTGACAGCATCCAGAATGAGCAATGGTGCAAAAGGGGCTGGAGAACCACAAAGTGGCAACCCCTTCTCCTCCTCCTCCTCAAATGCTCTTTCCCCTCTAGCTTTTGCTCTCCAGACCATTGCTCCTTCACTTGAGCTATCACCATCTCCAAAGAACAACCATTTCCCGTATTCACCACTGTCAGAGCAAAGCAAGTTGTATAAACAGGGTGTTTCATGCAGTATGGTATTACCTCCTTACATTTCCTCGAGGGCCCAAATATTTGCCAGACCTGAGGTCTACCATGCACAGTGGTAGCTCTCAAGTCCACGTAAAGGCCTGTTTGCAGCCCAAAGAGACACAATGCTCTGCAACACATGCATGCTTATACTCTGCAAGCTCATGCCTCTCCGAGGACCACAGAGTGAGAAACCTGATGAGGACAGAGGACAAATTCCTCGAGTTTCTTTCTAACCAGAAGTATAAAAGCATCATCTTATCTCAAGCACACAAATTAAACAGAATTTTTCTTCTAAACAGCAACAACCAGCAAACCCTCCACTCCCCATTTCTAGTCAGCATCAGCCTTCATCTAGTCCTGCCAACTCACAGCTCTCCAAGCTCTGCGCATCCCAAACACAAACCCTAGCGTGCAGACCAGAACTGGTCCCCTTACCACCTCAGAGCAAACCTTACCCCAAACAACTCTACGCACCTGACCCCACCTCAACACTCAATCCTTACTAGATCTAGTGAGAAGCCTGCTTACCCAGCCCCACCTCGCCAAACCTTGACTCCAGCCTGCTCTGACTGTTTGTAGGCTAACAGCAACCTTACCAACATGACGACTTTAACTCATATACCTTATGAAGAACCAATCTGCACAGTGAAGATCCAGAAAGAAATCTAACCTTTTCAGACTTGCTGTCCAGATCCCTAACCAAAGTGTTGGTCACAGACCCACAACACCTCCCTGCTCTGAATTCAGCATCATTTTTGATGGTACAAACATTCACTCAGACTTTGCAGTGCTGCCCATCCTAAGTCCCATCCACCTTTCAGGCAACCCACAGCCAGGGCTAAGGACAGAGAGGGCTGAACAGATAACGTCATTTCTGGATCCTGTAAGCACCACCAAACCAGGTTGATTCTGGACAATACCAGCTTGGCAAACTGCTGGCTGCATCTGATCATAGGTTTAGATTAGGGAGTGAAGGGGCTGAAGAACCAGCTTTGTTTCTTGCTCATTTAGGTGCCAGAGGATTGGGATGACAGCTGGCACTGATCACACATCCCAGGACAATGCCTGAGGAATACAGGACTTTCTGTTTCAGGGTAAGGCTAGAGTCGGAACTGGGGTTGGCACTGAGGGCTGGAGGCACTGAAAAAACTAGATCTGCCCCCAGACCCTGATGAGTAGCAGGGGGCTGCAGCCAGCTACAGAGAACCAGCCCTGGATGAGTCTGGGCGGTGGGTGACAGCCCGGAGAGGGTGTTCCTGCTAGGCTTCAAGGGTTGGGGCTCAGAATAGGTAAAGGGATGAAAAGCAAAGCTTAAGAGCAGGAATGCCAAGTAAACACCCTGGATCCAGCAGCCTCTCCAGAAGATACCTATGAACGAAGCTTCTGCCCTCATATCCCCATCACTGGCCTTCATGCCAGCCCTTAGCCCAGCGCTAATGCCAGGAAAAGGGTCACTGCCCATCTTTCATCCTGCTGGGCAGCAACCCTATATAGCCTGCTGTCTTAAAAAACAAACAAACAAACAAACAAAACAAAAGAAAAAAAAAAGCCAACAAAAAACCAAAATGAAACAACACAAACAACAGACACAAAAAAAACCCCAAGCGATACCTGCCAACTGCAAGTCCTGCCCAACAATTTCAGCCTCATGGCCTTTGCAAACTCCAAAGCAGACATGGATCTCTGGGCTAGATTAGAAAGATAGTCTTAAATCTAGTGCTGTAGGCTAGGTCTAGCATTCACATTGTTGCTTAGGAGAGCTTACAGTTTCACGCAGGCTGCAGAGGTCGGAGGCAGGTTGTTGCATGTCAGGAAGAAGGGCCAAGTTTGTTCTTATGTCAATCCTTTGAAAATAAACAACCATGGAGGGGGGGGGGAAGCAGCTGTCAACAACTCAAATTGTGTTTAGGGCTAGTGATTATGGCAAAACAATTGCTAACTATTGCATTACACAAAAGATTGGTGTTTATGCCCATGAATTTGGACAGTTGCTGGATGACATCCTTACCATTTTTTAGATTCTCACCATGAGTCATCATCTTTGATCTGCTGGAGGGTAGGAAGGCTCTACAGAGGGATCTGGACAGGTTGGATAGTTGGGCTGAGGCCAACTGTATGGGATTCAACAAGACTCAGTGCTGGGTCCTGCACTTCAGTCACAAGAACCCTATGCAACACTACAGACTTGGGGAAGTGCGGCTGGAGAGCTGCCTGGCAGAAAAGGACCTCGGGGTGTTGGCTGACAGCCGCCTGAACATGAGCCAGCAGTGTGCCCAGCTGGCCAAGAGGGCCAATGGCATCCTGGCTTGTGTCAGGAATAGCGTGGCCAGCAGGACCAGGGAAGTGATCGTTCACCTGCACTCGGCACTGGTGAGGCCGCACCTCGAGTGCTGTGTTCAGTTTTGGGCCCCTCACTACAAGAAGGACATGGAGGTGCTGGAGCGTGGCCAGAGGAGGGCAACGAAGTTGGTGAAGGGTCTGGAGCACAAGTCTTATGAGGAGCGGCTGAGGGAGCTGGGGCTGTTTAGCCCGGAGAAAAGGAGGCTGAGGGGAGACATTATTGCTCTCTACAACGACCTGAAAGGAGGTTGTAGTGAGGTGGGGGTCGGTCTCTTCTCCCAGGTAGCAAGCAATAGGACAAGAGGAAACGTCCTCAAGCTGCGCCAGGGGAAGTTTAGGTTGGATATTAGGAAAAACTTCTTCACTGAAAGGGTGGTCAAGCATTGGAACAGGCTGCCCAGGGAAGTGGTTGAGTCTCCATCCCTGGAGGTATTTAAAAGACGGGAAGACGTGGTGCTTGAGGACATGGTTTAGTGGTGGACTTGGCAGTGCTAGGTTAATGGTTGGACTCGATGATCTTAAGGGTCTTTTCCAACCTTAACGATTCTATGATTCCATGATACATACAGGGGGAAAAAAAGTCTCCTTCGTGTTTGTCATGTGCCATCTAGAACCCCATCCTGAACCCAGCATTAATACCATAGCTGCAGCCCCTGCCTGGCCCAGAACAAATTATGGCCCTATCACTTCTGAAAGTACAAAACTTTGTCCAAGAACTACAAATTCAGGAGAGGAAAAAAAAAAAAATATTAGGTGCCA
This sequence comes from Platalea leucorodia, assembly GCF_965183815.1. Classification (NCBI taxonomy): domain Eukaryota; kingdom Metazoa; phylum Chordata; class Aves; order Pelecaniformes; family Threskiornithidae; genus Platalea; species Platalea leucorodia. The sequence goes on along the minus strand of NC_138823.1, from coordinate 95,326,045 downwards.
TGTACAAATCCACCAAAATTTATAGAAAATTATGTAGAGAATTAAAACATCATTAGCACTTTTTATGTATTAAGGGAGCCTTAATACTTTCCAACATAGTCTGAACAAGAACTTACTTCTCCCTCTAGAGGATATGAAAATTAGAACAAGGAACCTAAGATTATGTCAAGACCAGGAAAGTAATGAGATGCTAAGGCAGAGGGTCAGCGTTCTCGCTTTGAAAGTCTAGTAGCATTTTAGAAGGACCAAAATTACACCTGTAAAAAGAATGAGTTACGAAGTTCAAAATAAATTCTCAGTTAGCTTTTTGCATTTAAACAGTCTGTGAAGCTGTTTACCACGGAACATTTTAAAAGTTCATTGAGAGTGACAAAACAGTTCCTTTAGGTCCTCCTTCACTCACTGAGTGTCCGAATCCTTTTGTTTCCTTAGTGGGGAAAGGTGAAGACAGGCAGGGCCCTGTCACCAGACAAAAAAACCCTACACACTTTCCTGTCCCAGTGGTCCCCCATCATTCTGCAAGCGCACCCCAGGGGAGGAGCCCAGGGTGAAGGGCACACAGAGACAAAGCACCTGCCATGTTCTGCATCTGTGCATCATATTTATAGTATCATACTCAAACTGGCTGTACAATTTTGCAGGTGAAAATAGCAGCTAAAGATTCAGCTGGAGAACCACGTAAGCAATCCAGTATTCTGGAATCCATCTCTGGCCTTTGCACCCCCTCATCGTTAGCTTCTCCACCAGCTGTGACCAAAAACTGCAGGACACATCGGTCCTCAGAAAACGTTGACCTTGCTTCTTTGTATCGCAAAGGACCACAGGCACGACTCTTGCCTGAGCACACATGCCAAAAGCAAGCATGCAGCCCGCCACAGCTAGTTTTGCATTGTTTAATCAAAATATTTCAGCATGGAAATGAAAACCCTCTAAGGAGACATATCCTTCCATGCAAAGCTGGTTTTACTGGCTTCATCACAGGCAAACCAAATCCACAAAACTCCACCTTCCAATGCTTCTCTTGCTACATATAACAACATCTATAGTGTGGGAGAAGTGACAAATTAATACCAGCCTGGCACAGACCTCGGAACCGAGATGAGGCCTGATGCCAGCTGCTCAGAGTGCAAACCAGCCATATGGCACTGTGGGACTTCAGAGAGATGGGGCGAGCTGTGATCCTCCCTGAAAACTCCAACACCTCACTGATGAACTTTGTCGGACCTTAGCATATCTTAGCTAGGAGTATCACCCTCCCAGTCCTCCGCCCTCCATACCTCTCCCACCGACTCCCAGGGAATGACTTGGGAATGCCCTGGAAGCCAGGATTAATTGCTTTTGTACATTTTTATCTTTGATAGCAGAGTTGTAAACATTCCCACTCTACATACTTAAGCTTTCAAATGTCACTAAATCTTTCAGCCGCAAATTCCCAGAAGCGCATTTTTCCAGGCATCTGACCTGTGCCTGAGAATTTGATGTCTTTCATATGCTCAGCCTGTTCAAAAAAAAATAATAATAGTAATAATAAAAAAATAGCAGCATCTCAGATTAGATGGCTAATTTTCAGCCCGTGCTTACCTGCACTGGTGCAAACGCCACAAGCAGCACTCTGCTGCAACCCACCAACAGCCTGCCCTCTGTGTAGAGCGCCTTCTCCTGCTTGTTTGAAACCAATCCTCCGCTAGTTTCAGCTAGTTCCCCTTAGCTTCACTATTTGCAGGGTTTGGTGAAGAGCATTTCTGCATTCACTTTGTCTGCTGTTTTCATGATTTCTTAAACCTCTGTCATCTCACTGCTTTGCTTTCTGGTCTCCAAATGGAGGAGCCTCACTCAGCCTTTTCAGTTGCTCCTCACAAGGCAGCTGCTCCATCCCCTCAGCCATGCTTTTCCTTGTGCCAACTCGGTGATGCAGAGACCAGAGCTGCAGGCAGCATGTTAAGTTTTAAGATTTGGTCAAACACGTTTTGTCTTCAGCTTGAAACCTATATGCTCCTTAAATTGAAATATAACATCATTTTCCAATTGAAAATTTTACCTATAGGGGCTTTGATTTCACAACTGCTATTTTAGATGTTTAGCGTTTCTACTTGAGCCAGAAAGGAGTATTAAAGCAGTTGACAGTTAACTATGCTTTTGCAGCTGTAAAAGTTCATAGGGATTGCCTGACAGAATTGGACTCCAATCCATTTTCAGAGAAGACAGATAACAAAACCTTTGTGCTTTGAAAAACATGTCAGACAATATAAAAAGCCTTGCTTGCAGAAACATTCCCAAAACCACAGTGACAAAGCAATTGAGTTTATGGCATGACCTCAGTACAGATGTTCTCGTTCAAAAGGGGGAAAAAAATAGTAGTAATCTGGATGCTCCACTTTGACACTGGAACACCCATCGAGCAGCGGAGCAGAGGAGGAACAGGTTTGCAGTCAACAGAAGGCAATTCTCAGGCTTCGGGGTAGCTCTCACACCCCCACAATTCAGCCTCACCGCTGCAGTAGCCTCTCAGGGTCATCTCCAGGAGCCACAGCCCACCAGTTACCCCCCAGCCCACCTCCCCAGGGTCTCTTTGCTTGTGCCGTGTGCCATCAGGTGAGCTCCACGATGGAGACACTTGCAATAGCCCACAAGAGACCCTAGAGCACCCTACCAGCAAGTGCCATCTTGGGGAGAGGAGGGAGGTGGGGGGAAGAGTATGGAAGATAAAGGGGAAGCATTACCTTGAGCCGTTTGTGTCCCAGTTCTTCTTATACAAGTTACTGGCTGGCATTCCTGCCCTGGCAACACTACTCTGTCTGCACAGGTGCCAGCAGCAGGGCACACCACAAACATGCTGCTACAGCAAACAGAGTGGGCCTTGTCAGATCCTAATCTCTGTGAGGGGAAAAAAAAAAACCAAAACCTACCTCATCATACATTGATATTAATAGAGCATAACTGAGTATCAGTGCTACTTTGAAGCTTTTTCTTTAGCACAGGATACAAAGTCATGCCATCCCCTCCCCATCCTCCCCACCCCATATCAGACTGGTGCCTTTTGGTAGTTACGTCTAACATTTCTTAACGGCCATTCTCTTGCTTCAGGGATCACCAGAAAGATGGCTCATCTCATGGTCCTGGCCCAAAGAGCTCCCGGTCCACCCCGTTCCTGTGGACCGCCTCACATCTATACATCTCAAGCCTGCAATGGCCAGGACGCGTGAACTGCACTCAGCCCACCTTGATACGCACATACCCAGCTGCAACAGCGTCCCCAGGCCATCTGCGCTTGCACAAAGTGGGCTTTTCTGGCATGCTCCACCTCAGGTGCTCTGCAAACACCCTGACTATGTAAACATGCCCCAGAGAAAACACCCGAGGCAGATAGCTCACGCTTGGCGCAGCCTGCGCAGACAGTCCTGCTGCACATCACTGCCAGCAAGGCTCCAATCCTACATGACTGATTCAGGACCACCTTCATGCTACAGGGTGGCTAGAGCTAGGCAAACTTGATCAGGCTGTGGTGCGCGGCCGGGAGGGAAGACAAGGCTGTGTGGGCTGCGACATTTCCTCTTCCCTCAAGCAGAGATGATAGCAGCCTCCTTCCTCTGAAGTGTCTCCTCAGGTAAAGGAGATAAACACCCCCCAGCGGGACACACGCTCTGGCTCTGGGGCTTCCAGGCTCTTTGCCAAGAACTAGCATCTATCCTTGTCTTCAGAGCACCCAGCCCCAACGTAAAGAAGGTTGTCTCTGCCTGACAACCCCCCGACTCACGCTGATCAGCCATGGGCCAGTTCCCTGATGGAGTCATCCGCTGCTGAGCTACACGAAATGAAAGCGCAGACAGCTTCTTTGAGATTCACTCATGCTTAGCCCACTTCAAAAACGCTGAGGTCTGGCCAATGCGCAACCTGTTGCTGGAGGAAGGCAACAGCTCAGACACCCTCACCCCCCCAACCCCTAGTCCCTACACACACCATAGCCTTGTCAGTTGGCAGGAAAAATCCCCAATACAAGGGGATTTCAAGGGCAAAGTGCACAAAGCTGTTACTGTTTCAGTCACCTTCAGCACTGCACCTATGAACACAACCAGTCGGGTTCACGGCAGCCATCACCAAGGCCACCTCTGCCTGATGATGTCACTACACACGCTCCCATGATGGCAAGGAAAAGCAGGAAATAACCAGTTCGTACATCTAGCAGCATCTCAGCCCTTGGTGTTAAGAGGAATGGCCATCAACAGCACTCCCTCACCTCTGGATGTAGGTCTTGCATCTCCTCCTCCCTTCAGTACCCAGTTAGAGGCTGCCCCCTTTCTTGCACCTGATGTAACACCATTTTCCAAAATGCAGATATTTCATCTCAGTCTCCCAACAAACGTCCCCACTTGCTGAGGAAACACAAGTCTTGCTTCCCAACATGCTTCAGCAATACTGTCTACACTTACATGCATACTGTACATGAGAGTACTGTCAATCCCTCTATGGACAGGGAGGAAGGGAGCAGAGAGAGAGAGAGAGAGAGAGATCCAGAAGCATTGACTAGTTCCTCTCTTACCAGATTTCCAGCCAAAGGCACCAAAGAGGCTGTGAAGGTCAAACTAGGGAGTGCAATCATGTGTGCAATTGGCCAACATCATTTCTCTTTTGGGTGTGGGAGGTGAGGAGCAGAGAGAAGGAAGCTTCATCCTGCTCCTGGACAACCCATCGTTGTGGGATATCCATTGATGGATAAAAGATACCCTCTGTCACCAGAGGATGTATGTCCTGTAAGCGTAAATCCCCAGGGCATCAACTCCATCCCTAATGTGGGAGAACATATGAAGACATTGACTGGAATCAGAACCTCTCTCTGTGCTGGCACAGGGAGTTCTGAAACTGCAGGCAGTGGGAAAAGACATCAGATGTGCTACAGCATGAGGAGGACATCTCTCCCAGGATTTGTCAGCCTCAGTGGCCAAAGCAGCTGCCAAGAGAGAAGGTGGTCTGTCTTCAGGATGGTGCCTTTGCCCCAGCCCAAGTAGGTCACTTACGAGCAGAGCTCTGCCAGCTTCTCCCTAATAAAGAACTGGGGCACGTTAGCACAACATGGACTGATAATATTAAGCCATACCACAGAGAGGTCCTGCCACAAGCCTTTACACAGCCTTGAATCTGAACACACGTGATGAATCTTGATGGCAAATACTCATTTGACCAGCTTACAAAATAGCTGGTTCATAATACTCTTAAGAGCAACAGTGCCCTATGTTGGGATCCAAGGGGGGGGTTGGGGAATCAGTCTTTAGTCTGTTTGGGTACACCTGCCTGATTGCTTCAGAAGGGCACTGGGCAACGCGGACAGTGCCCCCCAAATCACAAAATTCAGCTTTCAGTAAGAAGATACCAAAGGTGATGCAAGCATGGGGAGGCAGCAAAGGCACAATGCCTGCAGGGTTACCCACGGGTGACTGTGGCAGCCTGCAGAGGACAGCTAACTCAGTTTGCTTCCATACTGTGACGAAGGCATGGGCCTTTGAACTGCCATTCCCCCTCCTCCAAGGATCTGTCTGAATCAAATCACTGCTCTGGAACAAACCGACCTAGCTTGTATGCAGTGTGAGGCAGGGGAGTAAGACCCCAGGAACAAACCAATGCGAGCTTAACAACAGGTTAAACCTGCACAGCTAAAGGATTTTAACGTGCACAAGTGTTAAACTCATTCTTTCCTATTGAGAAACCCCTGGCACTCTGTTCGAACAATTACACCAAGTTATTAACAAAACCACCCTCACAGTGAATACTGTATGTATATAAATAAAGGATTTTTAATTTTTAAAAAAGAAAAAAAGATGGTGACTTAATAACCCACAACAAACCATCCCCTTCCCCAAGCCAAAGCTGATTTTATTTGCCTTTCTTCATTTTTGCAGTCTTTTCTTTCCGCTTCTTTACGTGCTTTGGGATTTTGTTTTTTCTCTTCTCTCTTTGGGCTTCTTTAACCATCTTTTTCCTTTCCTATAAAGAACAAAACACCATTCATTTAAAGCCAGAAGGAATGAGAGATTTTTGAGCAGGTCAATCAATTGTTACATTAACAAGTTAGTTAACACACCACATAAAAATGAAGTTATCAAGAGGAAGAAATTAAAAAAAAAAAAATCTATAGGAATGGTGAGGAGAAAGGAAAAAGGAAGTATAGGTTGGGGGTGGAGCTAAGAGCTGCAACACTGGTAATGACAAGGCAAAATTCAAGATAGTTAAAACCTGAGTTTCGTGCAACTTTTGAAGAAAGGGAACAAGAGGCACTCTTAACTCATGCTATTTACACCTAAGATTACAACAGGATGCCTGATCTAGGTTTTCTGCTACCCACAGGGCTACTATAGTATATGTTTCTATACGTCATGCAAAAATACTGATCCTGTAACTGCTGGTAACTCAGAGCAAGCTGATCATCATCAGGATTGGCAAGAAAGGGTGCTGTGCTACGGCAATACACTATAATTTGTGCCAGACAATGAAGACTGGAACTGGAAAATGCAAACTCAGCATAATGGGGGTGGAAGTAATTGCTGTTAATCAGTTGTTCAACCTACAGCTGAACACATAGGTTACCAAAACTCTCATCTTACTCACACAAAAACAAGTCCAAATGAAAACCTATCCATAAGGATGAGAAGTGACCAAGACTTCCCTGCTTCACATCTGAAAGGCAGTAGCTCTAGATTGGTAGAAAGTGTCTAGTAGAGCACTGCCTTTTTATTTGACAGATATGGAATGTATTATCTTACCTTTTCTATGAAGAAAAACCTAACAAGCAAAGCCCCAAATCTTGAACCCCTTAAGCCCAGCAAGTTTCATCCTTCTTTTGCACAGCACCTGAAAGGCTGCCAAAAGCCTCTCACCCATGGGCAACGCTCTGCAGAAGAGCCTCACCAAAACAGAGCATACTTGTTCTGCAGTTTGGAAAACAAAATCTTAAAAAAAACCCCAAACCATAATCCCTTTGCATGACTGCATTACATCTCTTGCCCCCAGCAAAGCTAGCCAGTCTGTACTACTGGTACTGCAAAAGCCACTGTGGTTCAAACACTGTCACCAAGTCTCCAGTTCTATAGATCAAGTGGTCTCGATTCCCTGGGCAAAAGGAGGTTAATCAGGGACCACGACCACAAACCTGAACACCAAAGCCTGGAAGAGTAGCCAGAGGCACTGAAAAGCTGCCTAGGCTTCGCTAAATTCTGCTTTGTGCAGCCTTAGAATTCCCTGCAGAGATCTCTCTTCTGGCGTTGTCTAGGCTACAGAGAAGTATGTTACATGTTCCTCTACATGAAAACACCATTAATAAAGCATCCATAATGAAATTCACTTTCTCTGCTCCCATTCTCCACAACAGGAAAAGTCCATAGCTTGTTTCAGACAGAAGTGGCAAGAACCACTCAGTTTAGATTTTTTCCCGTCATATAGGCAGAGGTGGGAAAAATAAAGGGTTCCTGCCCAACTGACCTTTTTGTCCATGCTAACTTCAGCAGGTTTATCTTTGGGATGTACAGATTCTTTACAGCCTGCATCAGAGTCCTCTAAGCTGCCATCATCATCATCATCATCAGAGTCCGTTTCTGACTCGTCTGCCTTCTTTTCAAGAAGTGCAGGAATCTGCAAGATATATCAAGAGAGAATTATATCAAACCACAACAAAGAAGCCTAATGACCATATATACACACATATATATACATATGTGTGTGTGTGTGTATATATATATATATATATATATACACACATATATATACATATGTGTGTGTGTGTGTGTATATATATATATATATAAAACAAAACAGAGTATGCTGCGAAGAAACCCTTGAGGTGAGCTTGTGCCATCTCCTTTACTACAGCCATCACTGAGTCGCAAGAAAAAGAATGAAAAGTAGGTTAATCCAAACTAAGAACAAGGAATCTAGGAATGTACAACACAGAACTTTTTAGGTCAGGGCTCACAGCACAGCTGTATTGGCACTCCTAAACTAATTTCCATAAGTTAAACAGCGATTTGCTAGCATATGTGGAAGTCAATTTTTAATTATCCTTGGACTGTACCCAAATCTACCTTGGGGGCACTGCAATGTAGGCTTTACTGCAAACACAAATATCTACACATTCTTAAACAACCCTGGAGACTGTGCCACAGCCTGATCCCATCCATATTTATATTTCAATTTTAAAACAGAGTCTACACCACTGCTAGATAACATTTACAAAGGAAGGAGGGGGAATCCACACAGGGCTTCTGCCTTGAAATATATTGCGACAGACTGATCTGTACCCAGCTTCTTATCCAATGTACTTTACAGAAGTGTCGCTGTCAAGTACGTCAAATATAGTAAGACATAATATCTTATGCCTTAGACTGCAGGCTTGTTCTTTACACAATAATTACAGCAAAGCTACCCTGAACATATAAAAACTTGCAGTCATGCTACAATTTAAATCAATTACATTTTCCATAATTGGAAAGCATCTTCCCTCCTCTCCACCTTAACTTTAGAGATCGTGGCTGTAGCAAGGATTATCATTTCATTCTCAAGCAACCCAGCATCAGCCACAGTGCAGGGAAGGAATTCATGTGGTGTGCAGACACACTGTCATGCCAGAGCCATCCCAGACATAAATGGTCACTCTGCAGACAAGAGGCTTCTTCCATGGCATCAGCCGCAAGACAAGGCATTCTCTGTACTCCTTATAAGCGCTTTTCTGAAAACTGCTAAAATGAAGGATTTCAAAAAGACCTTCTCACCTTTTGAACACCAGACAAATCCTTCTTCAGTCCTGTCACAGTCTGGTAGAGAATCTACACCCAGGGAGAGAGAAAGAAAATTACATTATCAAAATATGAGTCTTAAATCTTCATGCCCAGAGAAAATTATTATGTCAAAACAAAACAAAACAAACAGGAAAAAAACCACAATGTTAGCATTAGTACTAACCAGACAATTTTAAAGTATGACACTAGATTCAGTACTCCATGCCTTGGTAACAAGGCTTCTGGTTTTGTTTGTTGCTATCAGTTTCCAATACGAAGAATTCATATTCCCACCCTCTGTTGCGGTGCCTCAGCATGTCTACTCACATTATCTTGCTGAACATTCAATGCCATATCCTCCTCTTTCAGTTTCATCATTATATCCACATCTCTCTCGTAGTTTTTAACTTCAGTCAAAGTTCGAGGTATGTAAGCCTTCTTAAACACCTAGTAGAGTGAAAGGAAACAGACTTACTAATTTACATATAGTTTCATGATGTTCTTCCTTCCTAATTATGCATCTTTAAGAGAATAATCATGAAGGATTTCACGGGTCAGAGAAACTAAAAACGAACACAGCAGTCATCCACTACCATCTGAACTGCAGCTTCTCTTTTTCTTTTTTTTTTTTTTTCGAAGAGCAAACTTAACATGCAACCTATACATTATTGATAGATCATGACTAATAAGGCTCCTTCCTTAGCATGACTACCACCAGGCCACTTACAAACTTCTCCAGTCCTTCCAGCTTCCTCTTAACCTATTTGAGTCCTAAGGTTTTGTATTCTAAGGATTTTCTCTACATTTTTTCTTGTGATGTTTACAATGCCTTCAGGAGGCAACTCCATTAAAATGCACTGCTAGAACCGAATCTCTTTATGTAATAATACCTGCTTCAACCTATGGTCCAACTCAAAAAAAGGAGCAGTACAGTACAGTAAAACCTAACCGCAGTATCAACAACAACATACTCAAAATTTGTCAGGCAGTCTTTTTGAAACAGTCCTCCAGCAAACTTAAGTCACTACCCGATCAGAGAGAAGTATTCTGCTTCTCTTTTTCATGGTATCGGTTAAATCCCAGCACAAATTTAGTACACTTTATGATCATAACTGCTAGACTAAGCGCTGTGCAAGGAGCAGAGGCCCCCATCTCCACAGGGCTTGCCCTTAATCAGCTCTGCTCTTCTGTGAGCAAAGTGACACAAACTAGCCATGGTCACATGAGAAGTCTAAGAGAAATAAACTGAACTTAGATGCTACTAAACCATCTCTCTTACAGGTCAGTACCCTTATATAAGCAAAGGAATAATTGGTTTGTAAAAGATGGGCTTGCAACAAAACAAAACACTAGCATCTGACCCTATATTTCAGAAGTTGCATGCTGAGGATATCTTAGGAAACAAACAAACAAACAAAAAATCTTTCCTTGGCCAAGCTTGAGCCAGAAGCAGTTAGTAAAACCTGCAGAGCTCCAAGAGAAAAAGAAAAGTCTCTGATAAATCAAGTAGTATTGACTCCAAAGATAAACCCCACGTGAACCAATACAAATAGGTTCTCACTGATACAAATTCTGCTCAACACAGAGTTGGGGTTTGTTTTGTTTTGTTTTAAACTCTCCTGGAACAGGAGAAGATGACTAAGATAGAAATTGTTTTATCTTTACATCAAGCCTTTCCAGAATGTTAGCAGTTTTCTGTAATGGATTTGAAATGGCTTCACTTAATGTAAAAGCAAGGGAGAGAAACAGTACATAGAAGAACTGAATTAGACTGGGACTGGAAGTAGACAGGCAATTTGGTCAATGCACTTATCCAAAATATCCTGCTTCTCTATCACTGGTCCAAAAACACTGGCAAAATCAGATCTCTCCACTCATTTTTTTTGTTAACTGAACCTGAACTGGAAGATACATCAAGGGACCTAGCTACAAGCAAACATAATGGTTCAGGAAATGGAGTATTTGCCTTCTAACACCTTATCACTATCGGCTTTTACACGTGGTATCCCTTAATACCTCACATCTCAACTAGTTCAAGACATCTCAGTATCACAAACAATATTTTGCTTATCAACTGTACATTTTGCCAAATAAAACAGAATGTTTTGCATTGTTTAGAAGAGGCAAGGTTAATATTAATTTCATAGCAGGAACAAAAATCCTCACTTACTTCCTCATCCACTTTATCTTGACTGGATCTTTCTTCTTCTGTTCTTTTCGATGCTATTTCCATTGCCTAAAGAAACATAAAACAATACAAAGTTATCGCTCTTTAGAATCACATCACTTAATCCAACTCACCATTCCCGTCTGTTTCTCCCTGTACCCCACACCGTCACTCACAAATACTCCAGCTTTCCCTATAGCAAGGCCTTGAGCGACACCTAATGGTAACCAACACTTCTGCACACCACACTCATAACTGCACATCTGCTTTATTAACGGAGGAAAAACGCGCTTGCTGCTCCTCCCAGACCAAATTATGGCAGGCCCAGCGCGACCACGGGACATAACGGCGGAGGGAGAATACAGCGAGCAGTGCTCAGTCCTGAAGCTGGCTCTTCTCACGCACATTGAGCAAGCCAGAGGAGCACGAGTAAGGGGAACCACGTAGCAGAGCTCTGCCTCATTCAACCTCCGGTATGACAGAAAGTACACAACATCTGGAAGTCCCCATGCTGTACTGGTATTTGGACCACATTCATGTGGTCTTGACCAGGAATGACACATCAGATCTCCACTCTGAGCACAGCGTATGTGGCTCCCATTTCTCTTGCGTTAAATTAAAAAGCTCCCCGCCCTTTTAAAGAAACATCTAACTGGGAGCAGAGGACTGGCAGCTAGAGATGAAATAAATGGGTGGTGCTAGCAGCACTCAGTAAGTTTACCTTCTCCTAGAATCAACGTGTTCTGCCAGCTGCTATATTTGGCTAGCAAGACTGTGTACCTTGGAGTAACACTGCCCTGAGTCATTCCCTTCCTCCCTCAGCCCACCCTGCTCGAATCTGCATTCTTAACCCCATTCTCTATATAAGCATGGTTATATTTCTGCAGAGCTTCTCTTTGCCAAAAAGAAAGAACTAATTTAAAGCATCCTGGTTTTAGTAGCACCTAAAACAGACATTTGAGTTTTCATTATCAGACTTTTTGAGACAACATAGAATGAAAGCGTTGTTGTCCTATACTGGTATAAATGGAAAAGACCTGTATGCATTTTTGAAGCACTAGCGTAACGTAATGTCACGTACCAGCTTCCTTCAATAGCAGGATGTAGAGTACAAGAGATGAAGGAGCTTGAACTAGACCTGATTTTATTGTTCAAGTCTTCCTACATAAGCAACAAGGCCATGAGGTCTTACCTTAGACAGATAGTCATCGATGTTCTCACTTGTGATAGAAGGATCAGTAATAAACTCAAACAACTCCCTCACAGTCATCACTGCAACATTGTGCTTCTGGAAAAAGTCTACCAGGAAACAGGTGCAGAGACAAAAACCGTAAATAATTACGCATAACATATGCGGCTGTGATGTTAAAGTGACAGTTACAGCAAGCCAATGGCCCTGATGACTTGGGAAAGTCTCAGCAGCATGTACCGCATCATACTGGATTTAGTTATCAGATGACTCTTGGCCATCTGAAATAAAACTGTTCATCTTCCAGATGCAACAAATACTGAAAGGAGAATAACTAGATAAATATAAAAGCCAAATCAATTTCAGCAGGAGCCAGACTTAATGGAATAGGGGCTAAGAAGTAAACAATTTAAGAGAGGTGTAGTATTTGCAATGACTAAGATGAAAAACATGGTTCAAAGAACGAAGAATGGAGACCTCAAACTTTTGCCAAACAGAAGCATCCACTGAAACACAGTACAGCCTAATTATGATCCACCTAAAAGGGAAGACACATTAACATATTAGAATCTTCCTCAGTGCTACACTCAGAATTGGTTTCTTGAGTCGAGTATAACCAAATTCAGAGGCTGCACTTCTGTACTGAAAAACAGCAGTGAAAGACACTGAGGACTGCTTAATAAGTGTTTTGTGCTGAAGTTCTCAGAAGCTCTCTCATCATGAGAAATTAATCATAGACAGAACAAAAAAAAAAAATTTAGTTTGGAGGCAGCTCTCTGTGTCCATGGAACCGCAAGTCTTTGCGATGATCACAGCTAGGGCAGAGCATAAAGCAAGGTGTTTCTCAGAGTTTCTGTAGAAGGACTACACAGAGGAAGTTGCAGTGACAGAATACAAACAAACAAACAAACAAAACACACCTCACAAACAAAACGCAACTCACTGAGGCACTAGAATATCTAGGAAGAGCAAACCAAAAGACATGAAAAAAGAGCAAGGATGGAAGTATCTAAGCCGGAAGGGAGTTATTAGAAATCCATGAACAGAAAAGGAATAAGGAAAAACTAGCACACTGGGTATCAACAAACACATAGCATCAAAATGCACACAGTTCTTTTCCCACAGACTTTCAAGAGTCTCTGTAAAATTAGAAACAAGGCATTGTGAAAAGAAACGGGGGACAAAAGCAGCCTGCAGTGACAGATTTCTTGTCCTCAGGGAGAAACACACCCTACCAGGAGGCGTGTCTGTTACACAACATGCATACTCACACATGAAGACCAAATTTTCAAGAGAAAAATACCATAAAGGTACCTTGTTTATCAAAATACTATGACAAGTGATAACATCTCTAATAGATTACTCTATGCCTCGATCCTCTCAGCTGACCTGGACAAGGAAGTGTAGTGAACTTCATAACACACGGTAACTTCTTGCCAGTTGGAATTCCAGATGTGGATTCCACTCACAGAACGAAACGCATCAGTATGTCTGCGCAGTCCTCTAAGTAAGGGAAGTTAAGACTGGGGTAGGTGCTGCTGCAGACTGGGACTGATCTCAGATCTGTCGTAAATCTGAGGTCCAGCCGGGTGACTCATTTCAGCCAGATGATTTCTAGCAAAATAGGCTACACTCTTCTGAACTCAGCACACTACACTGCTCCCTGAGGAAGCCATAAGAACCTAGGAATAGGAGCATTTTAACAGAAGTTTCACAGCTTCTACAGTCAGTTATACCTGAAAGAACTTAAGTGAACACAGTTCACCTTCCTAAAAAAAACAGCTATCAGAACAAGAGTTGAAGTGCAGCCTGCTCACCGTTAACGTTGGCACAATCTTTTCGCAGGAACTCCAGTGCATGCGGGTGGTCATGCTCCACGGCCTGAGACACGTCTATGATGTACACATCCCCACTGTGGTAGCTGCAAACAAACACGGAGACCTGCACTAATTCCACCGCTGTTATATGGGAGATTATTGAGGAGCAGAGAACGAAGTGTGCTTCAAACTTGAGAACCAGCAAACAACCTTAACAGATTCCTCTAGCGTACACCTGGCATATTGGGGCCAGAGTGGCTTTTTTGGGTCAATCCTTTCCCTCCTCTACACAAGCTGTATTATTACACTTTAAAGAACTAGTCTTCTCATGAGCACAAAAAGCAGTGTTATGGGTGGGGGGAGAAAAAGAAAAAAAAAAAGATACCTTAGTAATTTTTTCTCTAGTTGAGTTTTTTTTTGTTTGTGAGGGGTTTCTGTTTGGGGTTTTTTTGTGTGGGTTTTTTTTTTTGTTTTGTTTTTTGTTTTTTTTTTTTTTTTCCTTTGTTTTGTTGTTTTTGTTTTTTTAAACAGAGAAAGCTCAGATCTGGGTTAAAAGCTACATAATTAATGACATGTTACAAAACCCAGTAACGAAAAGGACACCACCCTTCCTTAAAGGTAGATTAGTACTCTCACATAGAGGTTGCCAATGCATACATTTTAGATGTCACAATTTAGAGCAAAGTTTAAAAACATACAGCATATTAAATTCACTGAGATCTGCGTGAACAAGTCTGGCATCTTGGTACATTCTTCTCATGTACTGGATGATTTGCAGGTACAGCTCCCGGACTTTGGAGTCAGATAACTGAGCATTCTTCAGCAGAGGAGCAGGCCTTGAAAGTACAACACAAACAACAGAAAGTGAACACTTTTTCCTCCTTCACACCAGCTGCAAATGCTTTAAATGCTGTACCTGATCCTTCCGCACACCAAGTGTGTCAAGCAGCTCAGCATGAGCAGCTAAGTGCATGGAGCCAGCATGAAGGGCAGCAAAGCTTGGTATATTCTTGCCAAAGATACTAGAGCTCTGTTTCCAACATGAGCTAATTTGGACCATGCTACATTAATGTTTGTGCCACAAAATGATGAGCTATCTTCACGTATGATTAGCAAGCCTTTCCAGCCTTAATCTCTGGCTAAGCCACTTTACGGACTCATTTTGCACCCAGCTGAGGCTTCAGAATCATGCAGATTGTCTGCAGTGGTAGCTGGCAAATGTCTGGGTATTCTACAGGTCACATGCACATGTAAGAATAAAATGTTAATTTCACAGGCCTAAATAGTAGGTAAATTCAGAGGGCTGGTTTGTTTGTTTTTAATAAAATGTTGTGGAAAGCTACTAATAAAAAAAATATTTGATTTTCTAAGGACACTTACCTATCACCTTTACCAATAAAGCCCATGACAAGCACATGACTTCTTAGCATGATCGGCTCTGGGCAAGGTATCTGGGCTGTATTCAACCTGTAACACAGGAACAAAGCCACAAAAAAATAAAACCAAACTCTACTATTTGCATTGCAGTAAGAGCTCCTCTACTCAGGAAACTCTCACTTGTGAAGAACAACTAGGAAATGAATACAAAAAGCCACAACCATTCTGGCTCTGACCCTTCTCTAAGCATTCCTGTGTCGGCCAAAGAATCTTTACAGAGTTCAGGTTAATCCTAGATTAACCTATATCACACAGCATGCTGTTACTCAGCAGCAGCTATTTCTAGCCTTTCCTCACTTTTCAGTCATGTCAGACAGAGTGTTCAGACATTGAAGAGCTTAGAGCATGAGCAGCAAGGCAAAAAGATATCTTTATTCCTCCCTCCCCTTTCTTTTCTTTCCCACAGGGAAGCTTAAGACGCTTTCTTGAATACTCCAGAGACTCTAAAAGGTAGTGATAGCCACAGTCTAGCAATAGGAGAGTACCTCCTATAAACTTAAAGTTTCAGTTACCTTTGCATGCCGAAATAAAAACTGGAAGAATCACCTTATTAAATTCCTCATTTCTTTTTCAGCCCATGTCTTCACCATTTTTCTGGGGTTGCCTTTGCAATATCCATGACGAAATCTTTAAATAAAGAAATAAAAGACAACAGGGACTCTTAGCCAATCAATGCAGTATTAGTACCGGTGATTTTACCACCTTTCAAACAACACCTCTTCCCCAGTAAAATCAGGCAGAAGTCAAACTCACCTGAATTCACCACTCACATACTTATCCCGATCTTTAAACATCAGAATAGAGGTTTTGTAAATTTTTATTGCTCTGTTCTCTCCATTCGCAGTACTGGCATGATATACATTAGCCTATCGGATTATGAAGGAAACAAATAATATTAAAGAAAAACTCTTTAAACCAGCATAACCTTCTCTCTTCTTCTCTTTCTGACACCTGGAAAAGATCTGATAAAAAGATCTGATCTCACCCCAGCCCCTACTAGGCACCCAGCTGAGTGAGACTGCACACAAGGACAATTTCTCTTTCTACCAGAGGCAGCTTATGGGAAGTACTTAAGACTGGGTAGGAGTATGACAATGCATATAGGACAAAACTCCACCTCATCCACATTCTGGAGACTGAAGGAAGCCCTTGTATGAAGGATTAATTTGAGTCTGTGCACTATTTAGGCCCTAAAGCATGGCCCAAATATCTCACGTTGACACTGCTACACAGGGTGGAAGCATGCCTTTAATCAGCACCCAAGGACTTGGAAGAAAACCAGGTCAGCCTAACGACTAGGCATTCTAAAACCGATTTATTAATTTACTTGGAAATTTGTGGTCTGCTTTTAATTACCTGCAGTATTACTTGATAATAACAGCACACAAACATACTAGTTTTGTAAAAGCAATGAAGGTTTAGTAGTATTTTAAACAGAATTTTGTTACACCATTTAGATACTCCCATGTCTGCTGACATGTGGAGCTAGTCTGATCTGCATGCAAGAGAGTCTCTCATGAAGGAAGAATTATCTTGGTTTGTATGTTTTTCAGGCACTGTTTAATATTGTGTGTACACATACCCTTTCAAAAAATTTCAATTGTAACATAAAATTAACAAGATTCACAAATTTAAGATGACATTTAAGTATTCTGAGAAATCTTTCATACTTGGGGAAAACTTGTTTCCTTTAACATAAATTGCATTTTATCTTAAGATTACTTCCTACCAATCAACACATATTAAAAAAAAGTAGTACTAAACCCAAGTATTTCAATACATCCTCTGAGCACCACAAGCTTCCACCTAGCTTGTTGAGAAAAAGACTATCATGTCATTTGTAATAAAACTTACCTCCTTCCCTGTGCTGATGCAGCCATTGATTTCTGATATGACACCTCTAGTTAGCATCTTGAACAGAATCATTCGGGTCCTTGGATCCAACACCTCAAATTTAATACAGAAAAGTCAGCACAATTGCTCTCTTTGAAGAGGACAAAACCTACTAATAGTCCGTTCCTAGTACCATATTAAAGGACCCATGGCATCAGACTATTCTTAAGAATCAAATGATAATCCAAATCGCAGCCACTCAGAATTTTGCCATGATTCAAGAATGATACTTCACTTTCCTTCAAGATGATTTTTTTTAATCTAAGCATATATGCTTGAGCTAGCTCTAGAAGAGACATAAGAGAATGATTTCCCGCCTACAGTTGCATTAAATGTGTTAAAATAAGGTTTCTCTTAAGATAAAACTATCATAACTGAAACAGAGCAGCTATGTGGCCTTGGGCCAGTAATGGTTCAGTCTTCCTAAAGAAGAAAAAAGGAAAAAAAGCAAACCCAGCAATTTTTATTGTTCTTTGGAATTTAATAAAAGCTTAAGATGGAATTCTGCATTGCATATACAATCAAATCACAATGCTAAGCACAAAAATGAGCTCCAAAATGTTTATGGAAGCAAGTACAACCTTCACACAAGAAAGAAACATAAAGAAACAACAGGTCTCTTCAGGATAACAACGGAAACAGAATTCCAAAGCAAAACTCTGTTCCTATAGTATCCATTTTATCATTGATTCCAGAATTCCACATTATTGGATGCAGTCAAAAGAGAAATTTGATGCATTAAGGACTTACCTGTTCTACTGTTGCTCTGTCTGACTTGTCTTTGACTCGGTACCTAGCAGAAGTGAAAATAAAATGATACAATCCCACACATGGACTCAGTACTTTGACAGAGTAAAACATGACATTGTGTATGAAAGAGAGGATGACAGCCTCAAAAAGTAAGGCTTTCAGTTCATATAAAAGCAAAAGTTTCTCCTGCAGGCAGGAAGGAAAAAAAAAAACAAACACCCAAAACACAAACCCATAAACATCAGTGCCCTTCTCTTTTACAGATATCTGCTTGCCTCCACTGAACTATGCTCACTCGGGAGAAAACGATATCTGTCTTAACAATTTAGGGCTATGAGCTGCAGGCTAAAAAAAAAAAAAAAAAATTTTTTTTAAAAAGGTACCTCTCCTCACCAAATCATCAGGTGGAACTTTCAAAAGGCTTCCAGTATTTTTTTCTAGCCCAAATGCTTAAGGACCTCTGTTTAGTAAAAGAGTATCAGAGATAAAATAGTCTTTTCCTAGTGGAATGACACCTGTCACTTCTGTCTTACTACACCAATACAATCAGATGTACTATCAGCAGCAGGGACAGAAGCATCAGAACTTCAGAATGATTTGAACAACTGATCTGGAAACCAAAGAGTTTAAGACCAGAAAGCAAATTGCTTGCAGACTACTTACAAATTTTAGCTTTCTTAATAAGTTTATTCAAAACTCAGGATCACACTAGGAAATAAGAACTACTCTTCTGAGTTCAAATTATTTAAATGAAAATAGAACCAGGAGTAATACTCACATGTCTGCTTCCTTCTGTCTAGACTTTTCTGTGACTCGGTTTATAACAGAGTCATCAAAATTCAGCTTATCTGAAAAACACATAAGAAAAAAAAAAAAACAACACAAAATCAAAGAAGTTCCCTACATTCGGAATTGCCCCTGCAATTCTGCTGCCAGCCGATACGCCACAACACAACATTCCAACACAGGTGAAGCTCTTTATAACAAGCCCAGAAGGGCAGCTACATACCAGAGTTAACCTAGAGCTCCATTCTGTCTACATTTCAAGGACTATAAGGTAGCAATGCAGATGAGCAAGGCAGTCCCACTGACCTGGAGATGTAATGCCATCCAGAAGTAATGCTTTTTGGATAACATCCCACCATTAAATTTGTGCACCGTTCTCTTACTGTAATTTAATGCCATTTTTCTGAACAGAATAAGCAATAGACTCCAGGATCCCTCCTCACGATGTATTTAAAATGGTGTTTGATTAATTACTAAATGTATAAAAGCTTCTGTATTTGGCTATATATACCAGCACTACACTTTTGAACCTTCATTTTAGAACCGCTTCGTTATGAAGGAAAACACAACCTCTGTTTACTACCCTGTCAAAAGGCCCCAATCACGGCCACATCTAGCCCTAACAGGCTGAGCTGAACAGCCATTTCCATCGCCTCTTCCCTTATCACAGAAACTCTACCCCTGTGAGATAACTGTTGCATAGTGTACCACCCTAATACTACAGCGGACTGCAATAGTCTAGAAAATTTAGCTGTGGTAGCAGCTTTGAGAATGACCAACAACATCACAACAGAGAGTTGATACCCTCCCTCCAGCCTAAAAGCTTGCTCCTACAGAAGAGCTAGGGAAGAAATACTTTATGTGGTCTGGAGAAGTCAAGGGGAAGAATAACAAAACAAAACAGCCCTGTGGCTCTGAAGGGGGAGAGAAAGGGCTATGACAGCTGGTTAATGGAGACTAAAGGAAACTTCAAGTACGCAAAAGCCATTTTTTAATCTGTCTGGCAATGGTTAACTGCCATTCCAATGAGTTCTGGCTTAAAGTAAGCAGAATTAGTCTGAGAACATCACAGAGTGGCTATCTGTTTTCATAAAAGAATACAATGCAATTATACTCACCTAAATTAATTTTATGTTCAAACTTCCTTAAAGCCTTGTCTGTAGGGGTAGACATTTTTGCCGACAGGCAACTAGGGGTCTGTCTATTTGCCTGAAACAAAGGATTTGTTAATATAAGTTGCTTTCTCTAGATAGCCCTTTGAAATACAGACAATATCATTGGAAAAGTCAGCTCAAATGCCTATGCCTAGAGCTATAAATAGAAAACCAGAAAAGGTGAGGAAATGGATATGGATTAACACCAGATTTTACTTAATTCAAGAAAAGAAAATACAGGTGGCACATCAGTTAAAACTCCAAAGAGTGCCCCAACTCAGGGTTATTTTTAGTCTGAGAATTAATCTGCAAGTCTCTCATTTTAACACTTTTATCATCTGTAAAAGGAAGGGAAATGGCAGACAGAAACAAGGAGAACAATGAGAGAAAAAATGAGAAGGTAATCAACTGAGAAAACTTTCCAAGATGCTCTCTTTTCTTACAGGTAGTCTTCTCCAAACACAATTACTATCTGAACACGATTTCACCAACACTGGACAGCATAAACCTCTAACTAAAGGCAAGAATAAGTCACCTGGGACAAGTGCTGTGAGTCAGACATGATATGCCACGATCAGCACCACTTTAATTTATCTCAACTATTCTGTTATGTTGGTAACAATAAGAAAATAGACATTTTGAACCTCCAGTGTCCAAGCTGAGGGGAAGAAGGACGCTAGTTCTCACATCACGTATGTTTTTCTGCGCAACACCAGAGTTTCTATGCCAACAGCATACACCCTAAATTAATCCACTTCTAGCACCTCCCTCTCTCCCCTATGCTTTCTTTTGTCTCCTTCACTACTAGTCCAAAACATAACCTGTTTCACCCTGGGTGTGACAAGCAGGTACGGTCTCAAAATTAAATAGAAAAGATGGGGAAGAGAGGAAAAATACCAAAAAGTAAGAAACATCAGTAGAGATCCGGGTGGACAAAGAAAGGTTGAGAAAGCTAAGGAACAGAAGGAAAACCACAGAGACAAAGATGATCCAGCAATAGGGACAAGGAAATCAAAAGGAGCTCTGGCTACAACATACATATACACATGGCATGGTAGAGGAACAGACTCAAAGGAAGGGGAGTCTCGAGGAAAAATTTCTGTTTGCCCTTATGCTCAACATAATACTAACAAAGAACAAAGCCTCCAGGTTAGCCCCATTTGCTCTTGGGCACCCTTGATGCTCACAAAATAGCCGTCAACATACCTGTGGATTGCATCCACCAGCAGCATTGTGGCGCTTCATGAGTCTTCCCACCTCATCATCCCAGTCCCAGTCTTCATCTTCCTCTTCATCATCGTCATCATCACCATCTCCTTCCCCAGTGTCAACTTCTTTGCACATGCACGACTGGCAGTTCTCAGTGACCACACCTTCTTCAACTGTTTCTGTGTCTTGCGTAAATTCACTTCAAACAAATACAGATGTTTATATAACTACAAATGGTTGATACAGTCATCAAAAATTCAATACGTTTATCCCAACAAATTATTTCACAAGGTTGGCTCTCCATGAGATGTTTCTCACTTCACCTGTCTTTAAGCAAGCACATACAAGGATGTCACTGCCTTTAAAGGAGGGACTACATTTAAATTATCTTTTTCACCACATCAGTGCTGCCTTCTAACTTGTTCTGCAGTTACACATATTTGGATCCCTCTGACTCCAATCAGATGAACACACCAGCTGGCTCCTTCACCAGAGGTGAACCACTCTGCTTGCTGCCACAGCAGATTTCTACTTGACAAGGTATCGCACAAAAGCTCACTGGAAGCAGACAGCCAACCTGCTGGTAACTCAGGGCACCAGCACAGCCTACATGGAAAAAGTTAGGCCTAAAAAAGAATTTGTGGGAGAAATGTACCCTTTTGACTTACTCACGTCTTAATGGCTGTAGTACGACACATTTTTCTGCCAGAACAAGTGTGTCCCAAAGCAGATTCTCTGCCAGCATTCGACATTTAGAACCACAGACCGGTTTGGGTTGGAAGGGACCTTAAAGATGATTGTCTGGTTCCACCCCCCCTGCCATGGGCAGGGACACCTTCCACTAGACCAGGTTGCTCAAAGCCCCATCCAGCCTGGCCTTGAACACTTCCAGGGAGGGGGCACCCACACCTTCTCTGGGCAACCTCTTCCAGTGCCTCACCACTCCCATAGTGAAGAACTGAACTATTTAACATTCATTTAACTAAATAAATGGTAGACCAGAAAGAAGATGGCTTGAACACACAACACAAGACCATTCCTTATTCACTCCCCACTAAATATAAAAACCTCGAGGCTTTCAGTGCAACAGAAGATGTTGCTTTAATTCCAGAACGAACCAAACTGATCCGCTGTCCTAAGCGACCCGCTGTTCTCTTAGGCGGTTTCACATCTTCAGTTACAACCAAACAACGCCAAGGTGAAATTGCCTCTGCCCCCCGAGCCTGCAGGTGGGTCCGGCCACTTTCGTGGTGAAGCAGAAATCACAAATAATTGAAAAAAGCCGAGAGGGCGCACCCAGCCCTTCCTCGCACGTCCCGTCCCAGCCCGGGCAGCACACCCGCCCCCCCGCAGCCTTCAGGCGGGCATCCCCCCGAGGCATCCCCCGGGACAGACGCCCCCGAACCACCCTTCCCCCGGGCGGCACCGACGGGGCCTGCGGGAACCGCCGCCAGCCGGCCCGGCCTCGCCTCACGCCCCACAAGCGGCCCGCCTCCCCCCCCGCCCCCAACGAGCCGCCCACACCCGGCCCCTCGCCGCCTCCTACCCGTCGGAGCACTCCGCATCGTCAAACTGCCCGGGCACGGCCTGGCTCATCGCCACCGCCCGGTAATCCATGGCGGCGGCGGCGGGGATGGAGGCGGCCGGCACACGGGGCTGCAGGCACCGGGTCACCCCGCTACGGTGCCGGCAGAGGGACCAAAAGCATCGAGGGCGAGCGCGGCCCCACCGCTGAGGCGGGGAGGACCCGCCCCCACCCCCGCCCCTTTCTCAGGTTCCGGCGCGGGGATTGGCTGCCAACGCCTGACGTCAGCCTTACCGTCGGGGTGTGGCCCAGCCGCGAGGCGCTGTTGTGAGGGGGGCGGAAATGGCGGCGGGGGAGAAGAGGCCGGGAGCCGGGGCTGTGACCCTGTCCCCGCCCCGGCCGGCGACACGCCGCCGGCCCCCACGCGCCGCCAGTCCGGCGGCCGCAGCGTGCCTCGGGGGCAGCTCCCCGCCACCGCCCATAAGTAAGTAAATAAGTAAATAAATACTCACCTGCCGTACCTCTGCGTAACACCGCCTTAAAAATGCTGCGTCTCCGAGCCCTCTTCTCCTTGCTGGAAGTGACCGCTTATGCCACAGGTTCGCGGTTGCTTTCCCTAAAACGTTAGTGATGATCTGTGTCATCTGCGATAGACATTGATAGAGTTTTACTAATATACTCTGAAATGCTATATTTCCAATCTAATAAATAAAGGCACAACTGAAGCCAAAGGAATTCCAAATTTTCAAGCCTCACTAGAAGCGTCTTAGGTCACTGTAACACCCCTTACACGGAACGATGTGCTAATCGGTTTACATACCAATATAATGTAGGGGTAAGAAAATAAAAGTGAGTGCTGGGCCTTTGCTATCATCTGGTACGTAATGGTAAAATTTTAAAATGCAGTCTTTTTTGTAGATGTTTTCCCATTATCCAAGTGGTACACGTAAAGGCTATAAAAAATCTGCAATTGTGCAGAAAGCAGGGATGCTTGCACTGAGAAGCCTTTAAAAAAGAATGAATGCCGTTTCCACCCACAATGTGAAGTCAACCCATTGAGAGCCTCTGAATGTGGAAAGCAACAAGCCAGTTTCTGACATTTCTAAAGCTACAGCTTTACTCCAGGCTGCCTTCAAGTTCTGCCGCTTAAGCTTCTGACACTAGAGCACCTGGAACCTAAATACCCCTTTCTCCTTCTTTTATACAAAAGAGGGAATCTTGTGTCAAATATCCTCTCTCTGTAATAAAGTGCCAGCTGGTTAAGGCAGAGAAGAATACAGTCTCAGTCTGAAGGAGCAGTACAACTGCCTCCCAAAGAACTCTTTCACCTACTAAGGGAGGAAAAGGAGACTAGACAGAAATGGCTCCTATCCTTGCAAACAAAATTCCAGGGAGAAAAGGATGGCAGGTTGGCAGAAAGTCAACAGCTGCGATCCAAATATAACAAGCTGGCTGCTCAGCTTCGAATCCTGCAAGCAGAATTTGAAAACCAACAAGCTGAGATGAAGAAAATGCAACAGCAGATTTGCGAGTTCAGGAGAGAGAACCAAAAGCTGCAGCAACAGAGGGTGAAAGACCACGAACAAAACTGCATCCTGCAACTCGAAACTGCCAGATGGAAAAAGAGATATGATAAAGTCAGAGAATCACAGACACCTAAGGTATAATTCAGACTGATACAACGCTATAGGCATCGTAAGTATCTGTAATGGATAGAGTTCCTAGTTGCCA